>NC_134705.1:77339520-78645770 GCF_043290135.1 Rhipicephalus microplus
CTCACAACAACGATGTTCTATTTACACGGTTTATTAAGGGCGAACTTGTGCCCAAAGTGAACGACGCACAGCAATCAAGAAAATCCAAGGGCGGTAGTCCTCGTGAGCTTCTGCCTCAAGCACCCTCGTTCTCTTCTTCTTCACGCGCGTTGGCTGTTCGGCGTAGTACCGGGCGCATGCAGGGCCGGCTCGTGCATTGCGGCTGGCTTCGTCGCTTGTAGTCGTGCCGTTAGCGTTTCTCTGGTTCTGGTTATTTTCTGTGGCAATATTCATGTTTTAGCGCACGTTATGGGAAGCCGGAGCAAGGATCGAAATAAAACACGCGTCAAGCTTGCATGAGTGTTTCTGGCTGTTTGCCATACCCTCCATTCATAGCTATACAAGTATTCCTGAAAAGGTCAGTTCTGGTGTGAATAGCGTGCCTGAAGTGAACTTTAAGATTCCTCTGAAGATATGATTGCAAGAAGTATGATGCCAGCTTCTGCTGGAGTTCCTGAGTGAGACGATTCCTTTGGAAAGCCAAGACATAGTCGGAGAGCTGTTGCCTTCCGCCTCCAGTTTTCTCTGGCTTGTGGAAGACACATGAATGATGGGGAAGTTCTAATGCAATGTGCTGTCGATGTAGGCTTTAGAGAAGAGCATCACTGTCAAATAGTTTAGCCGTATTGCGAACGGACTATAACCTAAAGACGCGCTGCGATAACCACATATCGCATAGTTATTCAAATTTTGGCGACAATCTGTTATTCCTGTAGGTAAATACTCCAAGAAATATTTATCTATAGATCTGTGGAAGGGTGTGACTATCGACGCCTGTGGACATTTTTTTGTGCTCCTCCACGAGAAACTAACTACAAGTCCTTTGATGGGGTACAGCTTAAGTCTCCTACAGTTTAAGTAAGCTGATACATTTGCCACAAGATTATACCTGAATAAATAAACTCGATCCTTCTATTTTAACAGTGAAAATGAGCTATCAGCTTCATAAATGTGCACAGCGTGCAAATATCTGTTAGCATTGTAAAAATAATCAGCACTTGAAGCCGAAGTACTTCAATAGTCAAGACATTATTAACTATCAATTAAACCCCGAAAAAACCACAACATATCCACGGAGTGAATGATGATGAGTGAAGCGAAGCGTCAACCCTACCATTCGTCCGTATGTGTATGCGTCCATGCACTCGATCGCATTCAAAAATGCAGACGGTGCGCGGGTAAGACCGGCGAGACACGAGCCAAAAAACCTGTGCGCAAGCGTCTTCAACGCGCCCGCCACTCTGCTTTGTTCATGCGCACCAACGATGCACCACGTACGGCGACTATCCAGGAGACTGAGAGAGGCACTCGTCCGCGTACACAGGAACAGCTCGTGCAGCAGCCAATTGGATAGTAGTGGTACAGCGCCATCTTGGATATCTTCACTCAAGCTTAGTTAGTATGAGTTGCTATGAGAAAGTGCCGTCTATTACACTGTTCAGGAGATACTGCTTCTTTTTCTTTCTAGTCTCTTCTTCTCTCGGTTACGCGTGACGCATGACAAGGTTAGACAACGAGGAGCTTCACCCCTGAAAATTGGTCTATGCATTCACTGCAAGTCTAGTCGAAAGACCGGCCGTACTACCATGTTTCATCTTGCCCCAGACAGATCCAGCTTTATGTAAAATCGGCCGCATCTGGCTGTTATTGATAAAAGACAGGTGGCACTGTTTGAGATATGAATGCCATCCGGCAAAGCCGTCGTGAAACATAACATTATGCAGAACGCGGGGGGACTGCCAGATACGGCAGCATCATGTCATCAGCAGTGGGCTCTTTCGTACATAGCATAGTGTTTCCGGGAAGCTTTACAAACACGAAATATTTAGACTTACTCATCTATGTATTCTATAAGGAAGAAACAAAGAACCTAATATTTACGAATTGACAATGCAACTCACATACGTGTAATATTTGCTTTTTATCGACAGTGTTTACAAGTATGAATGCCGCCAGCAGCTCTAGATAGGCGGGCATTCATGTAGTGCTTTAACTTTGACCTGGTGGCTGAATTTTGTGACAGACAGACATTACTTCAAACTTTATGGGATCGTCTCTCGTGGAAATATGAAGGGTTGTGACGCCCCATTCTTGATTTACTGACACCTCTTTCGTAATTCGTGAAAATGTGGGAGATGAGGAAACACTGTGTGCTGGTTTTAATGCCGATTTCAAGGGAGTAATTTCCAGTGATGAGAGTTTTGTACCATGCTTTTTGACAAAACATTCTTCCCTTCCTGACCTTGCTGTTCTGAAGCATGGTATTATCATGCTCTTGTTAAAGCTTGATATTAGGAAATCGCCAGGTCCTTAAGGTATTCCTAATTGTCTCTATAAAGCGTTATGCTGAATGATGTGCGAAATACATATTCGATTCACGAGGTGTATCGACGCAGGAATATTGTTAGAACACCGGTAGCTTGCCTGAGTGAAGCCAGTACCGCAATCTGGGGCCAAAGTTTGCATAAAAAATCACAGGCCAATTTCGCTAAATCCAACATCTTGTAAAATCTTGGAATGTATTCAGAAATATATATCAGCTTTCTTCAAAAACATAACGTGCCAACATACGTGCAGCATGGTTTTAGAAAAGACCTCTCGACAGACACTCAAGTCGCTGAAATCGTGCATGACGTTGCTAGCACTACGAAGAAGAGGAAACGCACCGATGCTATATCTATAAATTTTAGCAAGGCGTTCAAGAAGGTCTCTCACTTTAAACTGTTTCCTAAACTACGCGTTGTGTTAAAAATGACAAACTAATCGCAGAAATTGAAGCTTGCTTTACTGAGCGCCATGAATTTGTCGATATAAATTAAACAGTGTAAGATATATATTTCCTGTCAAGTGTGGCGTCCTCCAAGGATCTGTTTTAGACCCAATTTCTTCTTGCCTTGTATAATTGATATCACTGATGAAAATTGCGTGTTTTATTAGCAAATAACAGAATACCAGCTTAACCTAAATAGAGGTTTTAATAAGCCGGAAGAATTCGGCAACGTTTCTCATGAATAATAATACTAAAAGTCTCACGATCAAATCTACAAGCTGCTGTACTTACTAACCAGCTTGACTAAGTGTGCGTCAACATTAACAACTCTGAACCGCGTACAGTAGAATCCGGCGACCCTCAGGGTTCGACATAAGGACCCCTACGTTTTATATTATATATAATGACATAGTATTGCTTGTTACTTGCAAAATCCGCGTGTTTTATGAAAATTGCGTTATTTACCGTTTGGTTCTTAGCAATACTGACTAGTTCGCTCTTCAACAAGAGTTTCACAACATTCAAGATTGGTTTCAACGCGGGTGGAAGGTTCTAAATTGCTGTATCTGAAAAACAAAGTCTCTTTCTCGCCGTTGTAAGCCTTTGCAATTCTGATATGAAATGGTACATCAGCAACTACAGATTGTAATCCATTAAAGTAGTGAGCTGTGACGACATCTAGTCACCTCAACAGGTGTGCGCATGACACAAACGTATTCTCATGGTCTAACAAAACGTCTTGGTTTTTACGATGACAATTACAAAGCGCTATCCCAGCATGTGAAACTACTAGCTTACAAGACACTAATACGGCCCAAACTGGAGTACGCATCAGCCGTTTGGAATCTTCGCTGGATTTTTGTCACAAACACGCTCGAGACCTTTCAGAATCGTGTCATTGGTTTCATTCATTGCGCCTTTGCATATGATATCAGCGTAACATATTTAAGAGCAGAATCTGGCTTAAAAAACTTTGAAGTTGACGTCGCAAACTTAGTTCATCATTATTGGATGAGTTCTACCACAACACGCTAAATCAAACGCCGTATATTTTGCCATCATCTCACATATCTTATCGCATTGGCCACCTTTTAAACGTTGCCCATCCTTATGCTGGTACATTCGCATAATTTTTTTTCCTCGAGCAGCGAAGGACTGAAATGACCCTCCGCAGGATATTTATTTATTTTATTTATTTATTTACAGGATTCCTCCTGGCTTCAAATTGAAGCCATAAGCTGGAGTGGGTAACATATAAATATAGCACACTGAGCATTTTCGCAATATATCACGCACAGATGATTTGATTTGTGGTGTTTAACGTCCCAAAACCACGCTATAATTATGAGAGACGCCGTAGTGGAGGGCTCCGGAAATTTTGACCACCTGGGGTTCTTTAACGTGCACCCAAATCTGAGCACACGGGCCTACAACATTTCTGCCTCCATCGGAAATGCAGCCGCCGCAGCCGGGATTCGATCCCGCGACCTGCGGGTCAGCAGCCGAGTACCTTAGCCACTAGACCACCGCGGCGGGGCTATATCACGCACAGAGAATGCCGTGGACACACAGGTTTTAACGCGCTAAAAAGAAAAATATACAGTGCATGACATGCAATTGCGCATAGCATAATACCTAAATAAGTGCGTACTAACATCACTTGTGTACTACGAACGCTACGTCACAAAACAAAGAGTACAAATATGGCAGGAAGACATGCTATAAGTTTTTTAGCTCTGATAAGAATGACGCCACTGTCGCTGCCTCCACAATCCCACCAGGGAGGCGATTCCACTCACGTACAGTTCGTGGGAAAAAAGAGCCCATGTACGAGTTCGTTCTGCAAGAAAATTTCTGTAATTTTTTTGAGTGATCCGCCCGCGTGAGTCGTCACACGACTTTTGCTATATACGCACTTGAATCAATGCCAAGCTTATCGTGGTAGAGCAGGTACATATATTTTAGTCTTTCGCGATATCGCCACAAATGTAAAGCTTCCAAGTTCACTGTCTGAAGCAAAGCAGTGACTGACGTAAGGCGATTGTATGAGCGAAAGATAAATCAAGCAGATTTTCTTTGTAGGCTTTCTAGTTTATCAATATTTTTCTTTGTGTATGGGTTCCAGATCACGCAGGAATATTTCAAAAGGGGACGCATGTAGGTTTTATATGCTAATAGTTTTATTTCTTGCGTTGACTGTCATAACAATCTTCTAAGATATCCAAGCTTTTTCATGGCTTTCTTTTCTAGAAAAGTGATATGTGAATTCCACCGGAGGCCTGAAGTGATTATTAAACCTAAGTATTTATAACAATTTACAGCACTAAGACAGCGACCATATATTGAATACTGGAAAGTAAGTGGTGCCTTTTTTCTTGAAATTGTCATTGAGACGATTTTATAGTATTGATGCTCATGTGCCATTTTTCACACCAAATATGTAGTTTGGCCAGGGCACTACTAAATGATGCCTGCTCAGCAGGTGTGTTTACTACCTGATAAAAATGCAATCGTCCGCGAACAGTTTAATTTTGGCAGGTATATCGTTAACGATATCATTTATATAAACTAAAAAGAATAGTGGCCCGAGAACCGACCCTTGGGGAATGCCTGATCGCACGAGCGCCGGGCGTGAACACGAGCCGCCAACTGATACGCATTGACTCCTAGACGATAAGTATGACTCTATCCACGAGAGAAGTGAGTTATTTTGTAATATGGGTTTTAATTTTAACAAAAGCTGATGGTGCGAGACGCAATCAAATGCCTTCTGGAAGTTCAAAAAAATTGTATCGATTTGACTCTGTTTATCTAAGGCTGAGGCAAACTCGTGTATTGTCTCAACGAGTTGGGTAACCGTCGACATTCCCTTACCGAAACCATGTTGGCGGCAATCAATCAATTTATTTTGTTGCAGAAAGTTTGACAAGTGCGTAAAAATAATATGTTCTAGCAATTTTGAGCAGGTACACAGTAGAGATATTGGTCTGTATGTTGTAATTAGTGAAGGATTTTCCGCCTTAGGGATCGGAACAACCTTCGCGTGCTTCCAATTCCTCGGGAGTTCTGCAGTATCACCAACTCAAGCTCAACTGCCTTCATGAAAGCAACCGCATCACAATATGCCATGTAACAAAGTGTTCACCTTGTTGTATATCTGGTAACCCACCCGGTCCTTGTGTAACACCTCCTAGTGCGGTCTTTATGAAATGAAAGTGAAAGTGAAAGTAGTTGCGCGCGTAAGCAGTGGGAAATATGTATTAATTTTGAAACCACAGTACATATGACCATAACAATGACAATGAAGCGAGTAATGTATTATTATGGTACAGAAGACGTTCGTTTGTCAGAAGTTGGGCATAATAAATACCTAATCCTTCACTTAAAGAATTGTGTCTCGCGGTCAAGACAATTTGCCTAGTGTTGGCAAGCTGCCATAGTAAATTGTTTCTTTAGGATGCTTGTTAGGGCCATTCCCATCAAAAGTACTCCCGCTGGCTTATAAAACACTCGCCCACCCCACTTTAAAATGAGGCCTAACTATAAGGGAAACCTTCACAAAAACCGCATTTGGAAAACGAAAAAGCATACAAAAAAAGAAAAAGGTGTTATGTTTGTCCATGAGGCACATGGCCGCTCTTCAATCTCTAATATAATATTTCAAGGTGGCTTACCTGCTATAACTAATCGAAACGGTATGTGTCATCTAAAATTCTTTTTTCCTACTTGTCAAAAGTCACTACAAGAGCTACGCGTCACACCTTCTTGCTTATTCGCCTCGTTATGATGTCAGGCCCACCCACTAGCTGCATTCGCGACAATTGTCAACTGTTTGAAGTATTCTTTTCTTTTTCCTAGAATGATAGTGGATTGGAAGAAGTTCCCAATAAATTGAGATAAACAGCGCTACAACGGCACAGAAGGAACCCGACCAAGCACTTAATCCAGCTCTTTTCTTCCTTGTCACATTGTGGCGCCGTTTTTTCTAATTTCAGTATGTAGCGCCAACAAGCATGCATTATACTCCGAATCTGCCTGTTAAAACTGCGACACAAACTTCACTATCGCAATTCAGTAGAAACCATTATGATGTTTGGCTGAAATGTCTCGTGTGTTCCCTTTTCCTTCTTTTTACTCGTGAAAAGTGATTGTCTAATTGGTTTGCAAACTGTAGAAATAACGCCGCTTGCCTGTCTCTTCGATTCTTCAAAGCACATGCGGAAATATAAATTCGTAGACCATTTTTTGTAATGTGTTATGCACCTGTTTATCTACCCCGATGACAGGACCTAGCACTTATTAGGTAAACAAGTAAATCAAAAGTAAATAAATAAATAAATAACTATAAAAAAGGACCCAACATTTAGAACTGCGTCCTCCCAGCCTATTCGCTGACAGGTCCTACAGGGTGGCACTCGTGGTCTTTTCGCCTTCACATCTAACGATTACTGCCACAGGAAAGCGAATTACTGGCGCCATCTACGCCATTCTTAAAATGCGAAGGATAACGAGGTACGTTGCAGCTGAACGGGCTTATTTATTAAAAGCATTCGTGAAGCTGGCTAGAGCATTATGCGCGCAGCTTTTTATTCCACAGCGTTTTTATTTCCACCCGTCTGTATACAAAGAAATGTAAAGAAGAATGCATTCTTTAAAACCTGACATCATAAAAGTGAACATGGAGGTCAAAATGCACAATTGTTAGTCGAGAATACAATCTATAAACGGAAAATGGAAACAAACTACATACAGAAAGTGCTGCTGTACCTATAGCCATGGCGGCTATAGGTACAGTGTTACCACATTTGTTCAGCGCTTTCGCAAGTGTCCCCCTTTACTGCATCCCTCTGTCCCTCCACAGCGTGAAACTTTACAGCATTTGTCTATAGATGCAATTTCGTAAACGTTAGCAGAAATGTGCTCGCACACACGCATTACACAATAGGTGCCTATATGGCCAAGCTATATCGACGAATGGAATAGTTAGGCCGAGCCGTTGTGTCCTGAAGGTAGGCTGTTTCCCACTCCGTACTTGTTAAGCAGTAGCATGCGAGAAAAGCATGTTCTCACAACTTTTCTTCTCGTGGTCTTTATCGTGGCATTGGTATGCGGCATGGTTCTATGGAAACATGTTCCCAGTATGCGCGACGTAAGTACCTGTCACTTTAAGCCACCGTAAAGTGCGTTATATCTGCTTAATGTGCAGTATCTCTGTTTTGAAAATCATTTAGGTATATTCTGTCACATTTTCTTTGCCGAAGAAGTATAGAATGAAATAGATGTGGTTTTTAACCACAAGAATGAGTGAATTTGACTTTATTTGTTTGTTTTAGTGAACAATATCAGGTACAATTGAACTAAGTGGAGAGCTTTCAAGTGCTCTACGTTGTAACCAAGGAGTAATCTAGGTAGACACCTTTATTGCACGTGTGTGTTTCAATTAAAAATGCTTGAACATTTGCTGCTGCTAATGGGTATAATTAAAGTTTGCGTATGAAGTCCTTTGGGTCGTACGGCTCCGATGCCTCCATTTATGCAGAAATTGAGGTAGGGTTCACGCCAGTTAATTTAACGTGGGTTTTCATTTACGCATCACTTTCAACTATAAATACAAACGTTTGATATTATCTGCTGTGTGGATCCCTCATGCATGCCTAACTGTTGTAGCTTGATTTTTGCAGGAGTACAGTTTAATAATTAAGTTAACTCGTTTATACTTGCGGAAACGGATACCATCACTTCAGAAATGGGTTTTGTTGTCCCCAGTGAGAGTACACATGCCTATTAATGCCTCCACCCACTCTTTAATACTGAGTTAGCACACAAGCTTGAAAGAAGACAGTTAAGCAATATTGCTAGTGATCACACAGATTGTGCAGCAGATAGAGATTCATATGGTCATGAAACCTTGTTTTTATCAGCCTCGTTTGAAATCTTTTACGTCAGAGAAACTGATCGTGTTTGCCAGCCTATTGTTCTTGGGCGTTGATATAACGTTCACAAAAACCTGTGAGGATAGAAATTGTTATGCTGAAACAATGCTATCTGAGGAATCCTTTCTAGGTGAAAGCGTCTTTTCTACTCTTGTTATATCACGTGAGACAAGATCGATTGCAGGGGTGGCATCAAAGTATAGTTCTTTATTACATTCTGCTTGTTCACATGCAGATCAACTAATAATCAATGCATTAGTACGCATTTTTCCACATGTGTTGAAGAAAACTCCTGATTCATGTTTTCTTTTCAGTTCGTAAATACGACAGAAATAATATGGACGTACTACTCAAGTGAACCTACAAAAATTGAGTGTAAGGCAGACAAAAAACTGTACCTCAGCTTGCTTTCCATTGAATTCGAACGATCTTATTACTACAAGATGAAAAAGTAAGTTCACACAAAATTACTAGTATGTTTCAGTGCAATAAAGTTTTTTCTGTGCTATTTCCAGGATGTGCTACTCGCTAGTCGGCAGGTTTGATCCCAAGCACAATGACGTCATGATAATTCACTCTCCAGGTAATGCAAATGTTCAAGTTTAGTCGCACATGCTGAAAAGTTTACGAAACCCCGCGCACTTCAGTGAACTCGCAACGCTATTTTACCATGGGAGCGGAAAGCTATAAGAACACCTTACCGGGACACTGAACAGATTTAGTACGTAAGCTGAATTACTTTCGAACACAGTGAGCAGTAAATCGTCATAAAATTTGCGATACACCATTCAAAATGCGTTGTTGGCGAGGAACTTCGAGCCTATTCTGCATGGTGCACTCAGCTCGAGTCCTTGATTGGTGGAATGAATCGTTAAGTGATTGTCGGTGCAGACCGGAACTGCAGCTGCTCACGAATATGCAGTGCGGTAAAATTACGTACGCTTCGACATAGTTTAAATGCGGCAACCTATTAAGTATCCAGAAATGACGAGAGCGCTTTCATGTAAACAGAATTCGGGGTATAACTATAATTTGTGTACATCAAAGAAAAGGGCAACAGAAAAATGAGCTGGACTGACGTAGTGTAAATGTTGCAGGTTTTTCCTGAAAACAAACTGTTATTCAGAGATTGTAAAAGTGCTTCAACTGCAGCTTTTCCCAAAGGCATAATTCGCGTCACCAAAGTATTTGTTTCCTTAGAATTGGAGGTTACATCGCTGCTTGACAGTAGCACCGATGATCTGAACAACGCCAAGCCTATTTCTTTTAGACTTTTGCTTCTAAGAATAAGCGTGTGGTGGGATGAAAACATAGTATATAGACGCTGCGAGAAAAACACGGACTGTTTAGGTGCTTTGACTGAAAAAAAAAAATGCTCGATGACAGGCTGGCGTAACAATACGAATGATATTCTTCATGTCGTCTGGGACAACAGCAGCGCTTTTGTGCTTCGTGCTGAAGAGGATTCGAATGGTCGAAAAATACACACAATACTAGTGAATCTGAATGAAACCTACGCTACATCTTTGTTGGTATGCTGCATTTTATGTGTGTTCAATCGGTGTGCATCTGTAATGCCGCAGCGAACGCCATAACAAGTTCAATCGGACACCTTATGGTATTATGCGTTCAGGCTTAGCCGTCATTTTAGTCCCACACTGGTATGTAGAGCAAGAGAGGGATTCATTTTGTGTACAGTGAATTTCACTTCGATTGGTGTGGAAGATAGAATTGGAGCAATGAGAGAACTATATTAAAAATGTGTGACATGTATAAAAATTCATCCAAATAAACCCTGGTCTAGCAAACCTAATTTTGCGAATTCAAGAATTTAATGAACAAATTTTCACACATTCAACTAGTCAATTTCTTCTATGAAACCTTGTATTTCTGTTTTCTCTTCTTTATTTCGTGTTTCTTTGCCATTCTACAAAAATCGCGTCGGGCACGGCAGTTAAGAAGGGCCTTCAGTTTGCTAGTTCACAGGGCACGAGACACGCGTAGCAGGACGAAATAGCTGTTTCTTCAAACCACACGTTGTCCGAACAACGCGCACTGCATAGAGTTTATTCGTTGTCAGGTCATGCCCAGCCACAGACTTCGTATACGAACGCCGGTTGGTCTCCGCATCCCTATGATTAAATGATGTTGTTCTAATCTACTCGTTGATATGAAGCAATTGACAAAAAGTTTGGAAAAAAACCAGAAATATTGCAGAGCTCATTGTGAGAGTGAACAGTCTTTGAACAGTTTCAAAAACACAAGTGAGAATCGCAAAAGAAAAACAATTCTTTGAATTACTTTTCAGCACGACTTCATGCTGCAGCCGTTACATGGGCATTGAGCGTGCTATCTCAACATAACAGACTAGTGTTTTTGGCGATCCTGCATTTTCCGGGTATAATACAATCCGCAATACAGCAAAAAAAAAAAACTGTGCAAGCTAAAAATAAAAAGCTTCTTTTGCGTGGTCACATTCGATTTGAAACCAATGTGAACATCTTCATTTAATATTTTCATCAGCAACTCTCTAATACTCGATAGTTTTATTTCAGACATAGTTACGTAACATGAATTATCTCACGGAAGCAAGGCAAAGGAGAGTCGTACGTCTCCTCGCGAGGTCTTCACCCCGGACTCACACGTCGGAAAGCCAGGAGCAAAACCAGAGAAAATAAGTACAATGCTCAAGAGAAAAATATGTACAGAGAAACCAGAGAAAAGCACATAAGTACAATGCTTATTGCACAGCCTATATAAACAAAAAAAACAAACAAAAACATTAGGACAAAAAATTTTCCAAGTTTGCATTGTTTGTGCTTAACAATTATACAAGTAATACGAATATACAGAACAACCTAATTTTCTTGTTGATTGCAAAACAATTGTATATTTCAAGGAGACAGAAAATGTTGCTTTACTTGTTTTTTAAAACACGACATATTTCAGTTTTGATTCGTCAATTCGATTAGGGACGGGTAGGCATTCAACTATGAAATATTCTGATAATCTATGGTTTTAGTACCGTAATTAGTCCTTGGTCTTGATCCCGCAAATGAAATGTTGCGAAGGTCATATGCCACTTCTGTGCTTAGATATTTATTTGAGAACGTGGTACTATAATGTTTGAGTTCGTTGAACATCATTGTGGGAGTTCGTAGAAAATCCATACACGCAACGAATTCGAAAAAAATAGTTTTTTATTCTTACACACAAGGCCTCCTCGACGATGTAAACAATTATTATTCACAAACGCCAGAAAAAGGTACACAAATGTACTTCTGCATTCTGTAATAATGAGTTGGCACTTACATTCGTTCGTTGAGTTTTTACAAAATTATGGTGCGGACATAAGTGGCGCATGATTAAAGTTGATGCAGTGAAAGTTGGAAGCATACATGGAACTTGCCACGTTTTTTTAGAAAACGAAACTGAAATACGTGTATGCCTGGATGTATTACTTAAATTTCGAACGTAGAGTCTAAAAGTAATCAACAAAACACGCAATATCTATTCGATAGAGCTTTCTATAAATACAAAAGAGGGAACTTTGGCGCTCTGAGGCTGTAGGGCACGGTGCTTTGACGAGCATAGAAATGACTGTTAGTAAAGCAACCTGTCAAATCCTCGCACTTTCGTCTTAGTTTGTATTGACGTTGCTTGAAGTTGCTTTGTTAAAAAATGACAATCAGCAAATCTTCGTCTGTTGAACTTCACTACTTTTACATTTTATACTCAACAAATAAATAGGACAGACTGTTTTTCGATTCGAAAGAAAACCAAGATTTGTGAAGTCCTTTAAAAGGCGAAAACAAAACACGCTTTTACTTTATATATTACGTTTTCAGAAAAACACTAATAGCAATAAAGAGAACAGATAATTGCCATTATGACGAATATGCTAGGTCTGGTGGTAATCTAAGTAACTACATTGATTTATTCAACAGTAGCGTTGATAGTATTCGAGATAATTCTAAGATGATGAAATAATAATGTACAACATTCGAAAATTAAAGAAAAGAAAAGCAAAAAATCAGCAGTACACAGGAAATTGGCTCGTACAAAACTACCTTGAGACTGCTACATTAACTATGAAGTAGCGGGTCCAGAATACCTCAGCAGGTGAAACAGAATCACACGATTATGCGCTTTTTCAAATACATACACACAAGCACGAAGGAAAAAAAACTCGTCAAGTCGCAGCCAACACATTTGAGTGCTACAAGATAAATAGAGTATTACGATATGCTCTTTAAGCAGTGTTTAGTTATCCAACATACCTTTAGGCATAGTACAATATACCGCCAGACGTGGTGCCTACTTACAAGACATACCCTTAGGCATACTTATTACTTAGTTGCCTTTATTATAAACCACAATACACCACGTAAATGACAACTAATTATTGGACTATATGCTGTGTTTTGCTTCTAGGTAGCACTTTTAAGCAAACAGAAAGTATTGAATATCTGGATGGAATGCTTGCCTGCGCAGTCGTGAAGGTGACAATGCCTGGCTCAAGTGAGTTGCGATGTGTCGATGCTTTCATTAATGCTGAAATGTAATTTCGTGGAAAGACAGGCCGTAAGCTTGCAAAAGAGGAGAAACAAGGAAGACAAGAAGAACGGCAACACACTACTTTTTTGTGAGTTGTTTTTTTTCTGTGTCCATCTTTTTCTTCTGTTTTGTAACCTTTCGCCTTATCATTCACGAAAAATTATGCGTGAACTGACCCAACTCACCGTATTGTTAACGTAAAATGTAGGGTTTGTTTAAACACTGATTTTCAACTACTGCAGGCTTTATATGGGCTCTTGCAAAACTGTGTACTTCGCACTAAATCCAGACTAATAAGATGAAATAGATAGCTTTATTGCAATGTAGACTGTATACATGGTTAAGGTTCATGGCTTTTCGCTGCTGCCGTTTGATTCGTCGTCACCGTAAATTTATGTACAAAATTCAGTTACATAGCACTCTCTCGCACAATTATGCTTCGCACTATAGGCGAAATTCAAGAGCGATGGTGACGACCGCAGCTGATGTGGAGATGAAACCGGTTGGCCGCCTCTGTTGCACGGAAGTTAAAGCGATATCATTTGCCAACATGCGGGGTCTGTCATGAATGGCTCCTCTAGAAGAGAGAAAAAGCCCTGCCTGTTTTATGTGAAAAACAAGAAGGGAGGCCAGGAAAGGAGATGAGCAGGGTCTGCGTCGCTTGAAGGACGCGTTCGCTGGTGATCTTTGCTCGTAAAATGCGGGCACCTTTAAGCTTCGCCTAGTGAAACGTGATGTCACTATCCCCATGCACGTGCATACGCGCATCGAGAAGCATGAATTGCTAAGTCGAGCTCGTGCATTTTGAAATGCATGCGGACACGTTCATTAGACGGTGCATTGGTGCTAAAAGCCTCAATCATAAAATTTGTGGTAATTGCGATGAGGCTGCAGTAGTCACCGGATACGTCGATTCTGTCCGACCTTGACGTATTGTCATGGCTTGGAATAGTTGCCTTTGTTGCGTTATTCTCTGCACACTTCGTACCACCAGCCCGATCTTTGACAAATGTTTCCTTGAGTCCAGATGTTCGCAGGACATCCTCGACCGCTGTTGTCGAGGTGCCGAGAACCATTTCCTTGGGTTCGAGGACAGGCCGAAAGGTCTGACGGTGATTCGTTCTGTGCTGTGGTTCTGGACGCTGAAGAACGGCCCGAACAGCCTAATGTGCCTGGTTATGTCAAGCAGGGAAGAAGCAATGATGTAACGCCATGTGTCAATAGCCGGTATGGACAGATATCTTGAACACTGTCCAGTCTGTTTGACGAATGTATTGAGGAGCTAAGTGGATAAACCACATAAACATTTAGTACACTCACCCTCAAGATACGCTACGTATAGGGGGTGGCCAGTGTTTCTTATAAAATTTGTCTACCATCTTTCAACGAACCTAATGTTGCGCAATCTTCACCAAAGTCTTTGTCTCTTTGCATTTTGTCTTAGGCTATACTTGCTTCTGCTCTCATTAGTAGTAGGAAGTAAACTTTCTCTAGGCTACTACTTGCATTATAGAAGGCGTGTGAGTGGCCAGTTCGGATCCATTGTAGATCCCGAATGGCCACTCTAGATCGAGAGGGGTAGCAGATGTGCACTCTGTCGACAGGCGTAGCGGGGTACGTCCACGTAGACCGCATTGAGCGTAGACGTGATGTAAGCCTGGGCTCATGCTTACCATTTACTTTCATGGTGTCGAAGAAATATGTCTTTAGGAATACCCGTATGTGCGATGTTTGTGCTACCTGTTCTCATGCGCATGGCAGGGTGGAGAGGCTGATGCGAGCGAATTGGCGGCGGCCGGTATTGCTTCCGCGAAATCGCTACAGCTACGCTGCGCAGTGGGCTTAGATCAGTTTCTCGACAGTGTAGTAGATGCCTCTACGTCGCGGAAATACGCGACGTAGAGGTCATACTGATGGCTTCGAGGCCACTCGATGCTGTCTCTTTAGGAGCACAGTAGATGAAGACTTAAGGCAACGCGTACGTGAGGGGAGAGATGACGAAGGCGTGGATTAGCTGGAACAGTTGTTTCTGTACTTATCTCGCGAGCACGCAAGTTAGCGATGAGGTGTGTTGTTTGAGGTATGGTACCGGTGAGCCGTTCTATGCAGTGGTGTTGCGAGAGAGAGTGTGTTGCGTTATTTCGATTGAACGAATAGGCCTAAAATGCACGTGTGGTCAACGTGCGTTATGACTTCACCATCGGCGTAGAAAAATATGGCTGGAAGGGGATAGGAGTTTAACCAACGTTGGTTGAGAGGACGAAGCAGTTGTAATACAGATTCGCCTTTCGAGTACATCAGGCTCATCTGCATCGCATAGTTAACGATGGCGCTCACTGCAGTTTGGAGAGTCTCCTCGATGTATTCGTATGAGCGCGTAGTCATCCGCAGTTTGGCGTCGTCGGCGTGAATAATACAGCGGAGCCTCAGGATCTCATCCAGCGAACAAGGGAGCGTGCGCACGGAAAGGTTAAATGCGTATGGAGACAACAGCGCTTCTTGAGGGTTGACCTTGTCTGTCTCCGAGCGAGAGGTGTGTAGAGGCGCATCCACTGGCAAACAAGAATTCGACGATGCGGTTGACAAGGAGGACGAAGACGTAGTTGCAACTTCGTTCGCCAGATCCTTTGGCTGTGAAGGTCGAGGTAAAATCATGTGTCGCACCAAGTTCAAAGCCTTCTGGACCTCAATAATGGGGAGAACATGAGTGCCAGCTTCTGGCGGGGCTGAAAGGAGGTCGCAATGTATTTGCACGATCATGTTTTTTGTCATTAGGTGGGCGTGAAAGTCGAGCGCCATGACATGTTAGAGGTTGTTTTCTGCAGCGGAAGCCTGCCATCATATTAGGATGACGTGTACCGTTAGCTTGTCAAGAACGCAAGCGTGTGTTATAGGGCATGGGTTCGCTGTCCATTTACATCTTTTTGCCTGGTTTCAGTATGCACTAGAAATCCACATTCTGCCAGAGTTCGCCTAAGTGGGCCAGTTGGTACTTAAGACGTGAACATGCAAACACTGCTGAACAAAGGATGGTGAGAAAACCACTGGCGGTTGTCAGCTCAGCACATACATTTTTTTATTCTCTTACCACCTGGTGCTCAGTGCTGTTTGTCGACCTTAAGTTCATTTCGAATGCAGTAAAGGTAACATAAAAATAACCTGTCTTGTGCAGGTCCTTGGCGTGGAACGCCATTCTTGTGAGACGAGGGTGCCTACTTTTCGCTGACCTGAGATATCGAGCGACCTTGCAGGATAACCGCTGATTATTAAGCGTAACTGACTGGATAGCTTGTGAAGACAAACGCGTGAGAGGAACAGAAATAATTTGGTAGGTAGATGAGATTACGTCGTTTCCGGGTATAACGTGGCAGCAGAAATAACAGGACCATGTTGATTGTCGTCGAACCATATCAGAGGCCTATGCCCTGCAGTGGGTTCGATGGCTCGACAGGGTATTTTCCCGATGCGTCAGTTCATCTATGATGAACACGGCGTCCTTGAAAGGCAAACGGTGAGCGCAAGGAGTACTTGAAAAGCCGTGTGATGAAAAACCGGCTGGTGGACCACGTATGCAAGAAGAAGAATGAAGGCCATCAGGTGGGTATGCAACATCTCGTGTAGTAAGCTGGATTTGCGACTTTGAAAATACCGGCCTTACGGAAGAGAAACCCAGTAGAAAGCAATGACCATTCAGAAAAGAGCGTGGACTGTGACGGTCGAGTGCGATTGTCTCTTGATAATTGGCAATAAGGACGCCGTTGCCGTAGTCGTTAAAATGGACAATAATCTCTTCCTTGATCTTTCGCCATGGCTCGTCGTTTTCAAAGATGATGGTGAGGTAAAACTTAAATGCCTCACCGGAGATGTAGCCTGTGAAGTTGGTGATCATCTCCCATTCCGACCAAGATGCAGCTGTGGCATGGAGCTTGAAGAGGTTCAACCAGTTTTCTACGGGTCCGTCATCCGCTGATACCGTGTACTTAGGGTTGTCAAGGTCAGCAGATAGTTCTGACATCATGCTGGTCGATGCGTAATGCTAGGCACTTGAACGGTAGTCTATGTATGGTCAGGGTGTCCTGCAGAGAACTGTGTCGACGCTGAGCGACTGATGAAAAGGCAGGCAGGTCTCCATCCTGCATCCTGTCGACTCGTGTGACGCAGGAGACGTGATGGTTATACGATGAACCATTTATTTTTCTTCGTCTTCCTTCTTCTCTACTTCTCCACTACACCGTTCTCCTCGTGGGGCTCGTCACACACACACACACACACACACACACACACACACACACACACACACACACACACACACACACACACACACACACACACACACACACACACACACACACACACACACACGCACGCACGCACGCACGCACACACACACACACACACGCACGCACGCACGTACACACACACACACGCACGCACGCACGCACACACACACACGTACTTGACAGTAGAAGAGGCAGAACTTAGTGGTTGTCTTAGTTTTATTTCCAATGATTTCGACTGGTGCACGGGTCTTCGTGTCAGGATTTGTGAATAAGTGTGACGCTATGCGAACATGCCACATCAACTTGGTGGTGCTAGAGAAAAACGGCAGAGAGCAACAAATTGATAATGTTTACAGCGACGACATACGCTTTGCCAAACAGTTCTCGTCTTATTGGCTGGAGCTAGCAAAAGAGAGGAGAGAGAGAGAGGTATCGTTTAAAATGGGGCACGTGTCGTACGTTAGCGGAAAACATAAATAATATAGACAGCAGAAGCCAAATAAACCAACTAAAAATTCAAAGGAGCACCAAAAACGAAAAAAAGGAAGGAAGGAGAGAAAAAAAGAAGAGGGGGATAGGGCGGCTCACCCGACGCACCATTGCAAGTCGCGGAGGGACATTGTTGGTAAACTTGGGTGGCAGGCAGTTAGTTGTAGCGAAAGGGGCGACTCTGGCAGAGAGGGCCTCCGATGCCGTCCTTTCTGTCGTCATTTAAGAAAAAAGGGGAAGAGGTGTTTTATTTCACTGCGACCACACTGACACGTTTCATATGTGTGTGGGGAGGGGTGGCAGATTTCATGGCAAATATGGTGAAAGCACACAAGGCCATATGAAAAGTACCGGCTAAATTGTGGGCCAGAAGGCAGTCTAATATGACAGCGTGCATTTATCGAGCCCTTTGGTACCACTCCCCGAAGCACTTGGGATTGAAACCAGCTGGCACTGCTTTGGTTCTCCCCTTACAAATAATAAGGCAAACATAAGTAAACGAAACGGCCAAAAGTTGAAAGAAATGTGAAATGTGAAAATGAAACAAGTAATAAAACGACATAAAGGACCCGGTGGTATCGTGCGAGAGATATGTGCACAAGTCTGGTAACTCAGGGAAATGCAAACCGACAAAATAGTAATGCAAACACAATAATAATATAATGAAATATAAAAATAATATATATATATACATATGTGTATATACATATATATATAAATATATATATATATATATATATATATATATATATATATATATATATATATATATATATATATATATATATATATATATATATATATACATATATGGCACAACGTGAGCGTTCTCAACAAGGATAAATACATTTATTTTTCAACAGTTTCGGGAGGGGTCGTCCCTTCGTCAGGGGATGATTTATAGTAACAAACACGTTCAAACGTCGTTGCTGCCGCGTCCCTCGCGCCTTGAAAGGTGTTTGCGAGAGTGAGAGAGAACTAAAGCAACAAACAAACAAAAAAGAAACAAAACACTGTGAACGCTGAGCACAAATTACGACTATATATATATATATATATATATATATATATATATATATATATATATATATATATATATATATATATATATATATATATATATATATATAAAGAGATTTAACAGACTTGGTGTCATAAGGTTGTATACGAGGGACTACTAATCAGCTGCCCGCTAATAATAAGTTCACGTGCTACGTGACGCCAAACATGCCCATTGAAGAGTGTTTTCACACTCATCGCTTACATATATGTATATATATATATATATATATATATATATATATATATATATATATATATATATATATATATATATATATATATATATATATATATATATATATATATATATACTGATATACATATACATATGTATATGTATATATATGTATATATATATATGTATATATCATATACATATAGCCCAAATACGCTTGGCTATCATTTGGGCTATAGAAAAATCTCGCACTTACCTTTACGAACGCCAGTTTAATGTTGTTACAGATCACCATGCCTTTTGCTGGCTAGTGTCCATGAAAGACCCTACTGGCTGTCTCGCTCGTTGGGCTTCACGCCTTCAGGAATACGACAGCTGTGTTGTTTATCGCTCAGGACGCAGACATTCAGACGCTGATGCCCTATCCCGTTCTCCGCTGCCTCCTGACCTTGCCTGCTTACCGTCATTTGCGACTCGTCATCGCTGAGCATCGCCGACATGCCAGCCGAGCAGTGCAAGGATCCCTGGATCAATTGTCTGCTCGACTTCCTCTCTCACAGTTTGTCAGAAAAGACTTCTCGGTCCCTCTCTCGTCAAGCAAGACATTTTGCTGCCCGTGAAGGCTTTTTGTATCGCCGTAATTACGAGACGGATAGCAATAGGTGGCTTCTTGTCATGCCCCGTCATTTGAGCTCGAACATCTGCGATGCCTTTCACGATGACCCCCAGTGTGGCCACGCGGGAGTATTCAAGACTTACTCTCACCTTCGTCTAAAATACTACTGACGCGGCATGTATCGGCAGCTTTGCCAGTACATTCGGTCATGTTACACGTGTCAACGCCGCATGACCCTTTGCAACCCTTAACCTGTCCAGCGAGACCATTTGACCGCGTCGGAATTGATATTTATGATCCTCTACCCAACGCTCCTCGAGGCAACTGGTGGATTATCGTCGCCATCGATCATTTGACACGCTACGCTGAAACATCTGCGCTGCCTGCTACCACTGTGAACGACGTTGCATCCTTTTTTCCTCACCATCTGATTTTGCGGCACGGTGCACCTCATGAATCAGTGAGTGACTGTGGACGCGTGTTTCTGTCGAACGTCGCCGACGAGCTGCTTAAGGAATGTCACATTATTAATCGGTAAACTTCGGCATACCATCCTCAAACCAATGGCATGACAGAACGCTTTAATCCTACCTTTGGAGATATGCTTGCCATGTACGCGTCTGATTACCACACTAATTGGGACCAAGTGCTCCCTTTTGTAACGTGCGCGTACAACTCTGCACCACAAACAACCACCGGCTTCTCTGCTTTCTTTCTCCTGTACGAACGTGAACCATCATGCTCCATGGACACCATTATCCCTTACAGACCTGATGTTTCCGAAGCGATGCCCGTTTCCAAAGCAGCTGCTTATGCCTAAGTGTATCGTCAACTCGCTCGCTTGTTTACCACGCGAAACAAATGGCGCCAAAACAGACCACGATTCCTTTGCGTCTAGTGTCCACTATAACCCAGGAATGTTGGTTTGGCTCTGGGACCCGTCTACCCATCCTGGTCTTTCGCCAAAGTTTTCGTCGAAATACCAGGGCCCCTGCCGTGTGGTGCGACAAACACCTCCCGTCAACTATGAAGTTGAGCCTATTGATCCACCTTCGGACAAACTCTGCCGTGGGCATAAAATCATTGACGTATCACGCCTCAAAGCGTGCTATGATTCCCCTGTCTTGTCATTTCCTTAGATCGCCAGGTTGGCTCTTTTCTGCGAGGGGAGTACTTGTACCGGAGCATAGTGGCGCCAGCCCTGTGCCAGCGTGAAAGAAGACGTTGACGTTCGTGTGGCTGGTGCTTACCGCGTTCCTGCCTGAACCAGCTTGTTTCGGCTAACGCTTGCTCAATAATAACCGGTGCTATACGTGAATTCGCCTATTGCAATATATATATAAATATATATATATATATATATATATATATATATATATATATATATATATATATTGTTGCGAAAGGATGTGACAAACAGGGACTCGAAGTGAATGACAGTTTACTCAGCCACAGAATGCACTAGCTTTTTCGCTCTCTTCTTCGGCCACAAACACAGCGTGGCATTACCCTTTTCACAAAGAAAAAAAAGGGAAAAGGAAGCATCGCATGAGTGCCGCGGCTCCTAAAAACAATGACATGTGGCCGAAAATGTTCCTGTTCATTAAGAAGCACAAGGGCAAAAAAAACAAACGTCAAATTTCTTGAGTTTCAGACAACGCGAATAGCACGGCTTGATCCTGGAGACGTGAACCACATTCGAGAAGCGTTGTCTACGAGAACGGTGCGGCGTGTCTGCTGGGACAACTTCGTGGTTCACTTCCTGGAGGTGTTGAAGGGCTCGGTATAATCCGACGTACCAACATAACAATTTCTCTGAGCACCCACATTGACGTACGGGAGTCCAAACCCAGACTAGGTCACTGATGATTTGAAGGGGCGTACGTACAAGTAAGGCCTGAATTTTGTACTGGCCCATAGAGTATATATATATATATATATATATATATATATATATATATATATATATATATATATATATATGTACATATATATATATATTGCCACCAATACAACGTGGTATTAAGTATAAATAGAACAAAAGAGAGGCAAAGAAAATTGCAGCATATTCACGGAATGAATGATGATCAGTGAGGTGAAGCGCTAGAGCGTTTTATCGCAAAACTGTGAACCATCCGCGAATATCGCCCACTACATCATCAAAGACGTAACAAACACTGTATATACTTATACAAAAATTTTATTGTGCGTAAGTGGTAGCTATACATCACTTTGATTCCCCCTTCAATATAACGGTTTTATGATCACTTAAGTGGTGGATCGGTGACGGGGGGTAGTGGGAAGTTTGCAACGACGAAGTAGTGGGCCGTTTAGAAAGGTGGAACTCAAGGCGGTCACGTACAAGGGATTGACACAGTGAGAGAATCTATTGTTCTCTAATGCGCAGGTGTATACTAGTACATGAACGTCTTGCATTTCATATTGGCTACTTCTCAACAGTATTTGCTTTGTGGTCGGTGAAATGTTGGATCGATGATGGGGTAGTGGGATTTTTGCAAGGATAAAGTAGTGGACAGTTTGCAACAGTGCAACTATGTGTGGCTACGTACATACGAGGGAGAAACAGACGCACGCCTCTAGAAGCTTCGCCCCTAAAAAGACGGAATGTACATACTATGCTTGAATACTGCTCATTTGGCAATGTTTAGATCAGAAACCGCTCTTTGAAACGTATATTCACCCAGGCCGTCACACCGCGGCGAAATGTGTGGCAAAAGCCAGCGGAGATAGTCCATCTAATCGTTATTGAACTATTATGTCCCGACGTGCAATGTGCAAGTAATCAAGGACTCCAGTAAACACTGGTGGAGAGATGGACGCTAGTATCTTGTGCACAGTTAGGTTGTGTTTTTGTATGTGACACTGCGTTATCGCGAAATTTTTTTAGATGTGTTTTAGGAAAGCGCGAACGAGATGCCTATGCTCACATTTTATCACTGCAGAACTTTCTTGCATTCATTGATTATCATTTCTCCACGGTAAACTGAGCGTCTTAGACGGCATCTCAATGCTTGCGAAATCCATCGGTAATGCAGCCCTGGGCGTTCGCTTAATCATAATGAATTATAGGGCTTTTGTCAGGACATACTAAGTTACAAAGCGTTTTTACGGCATCGCGCTTCAGTATTTTGGTGTAGGCTGTAGATCAATGTTTTTGTGATTGTAGATCAACTCATGACATTTGTTTTTTTCTCTTTTGTATTCAGGCCTGAAGAAGTATGATCTGCGCGTTCGGAACTCCTCAGTTCATATGCTTCCTGGTCAAAAATGCTTACAATATTTTACAATCAAAACTCAAGGGAAACTATTCCAGCTATACAAAGAGTATTGCCAGTACCTACAGCAGCGTCCACACAATAATGAATTCAACTGTAAGAAAGTGTAAACCAGTAGCTACTTGCAGCGTCAAATAGCCTTCGAAACTAAACTACAGTACATATATAAGAAACCACGCAAAGAGTGCCAGTATGCTAACGGTGGAGAACACGTTTATTGCGGCTGATTGCTTCGTGTGTCAGAGTGGGTCGGCCATGTCTTCAAACCCCAATTCTTATCGAAAGTTTATTTTCGCATTGCCCAAAGCCCAATATAGTACAATGTTTATGCAAAAATAGGAAATTAGAGAAAAAGCTGTACTCGTGCAGCTTGACTAGGCTCTGGTTCAGTTTCAGTTGAGTTTCGTATGTAAATTGTTTTGCTAAACGTACTTGTTTGTGCTGTGACAACTTATTTTCTAGTAATAATTTGGGCTACAAAGAGTATAGCCCGAAAAACTGAATGACTAAGTTAGATTAACACTCAGCAACATCAACCTATGGTAGTCACTACAACTGCGCAACTGTGCTCCCATAGCTACCACGAGTAAAGGGAATGAATAATAATAAGATCTTAGACGTCAATACAGACTTAAGCCTCCCTGAACGCCCTGCTACAAAGTTTCGCATCTAAAGAAGGTGTACTTTTTCATTTTGTGTGGAAAGAATGAGTGCAGAAAAGAAAGTGTGACCACCGCACTAATTACGCACATATTATTTATGCATTTAAAATTTCTTGAAAAATTGTACGGGGTATTTTATTAAAGGATGACAGAACATCAAAGAAAAACGTTTATTCGCCTGTGTTTCCTGCAACACTCTGTGATGCAAAACAACTTTGTGGCAATTAATTTGCTTTGCAAAGCTAGACTACCACGATCGCTACAGCAGCATGCAGCAACACAGCAGCCAGCTCGCTGTCGTGCGCGGACACTCTTGATATCGACAAAAGAATAGCCAGAGGAGTGATACTCTGCGTCAATGTTGATTAGAGTAAGGCAAGTGTTCTGGAATACCGCAGTACTTGCGCCTTATCTGTTTAAAGATTAGGCGCACTGCCCAAACTTTGAGGGATATCTAAAGCGGGACGGAATTGTTTCAACCAGGATATTACATGGTAATCTCTCATGCCATGGAGGTTAAAGGTGATGCACCGTTTAACAAAGCAATTCTCACCCAATTGCGATTAGCATCTGACAGTAAAAGACACGTGGCGAATGCTACAATTTGAGTTCGTTTATCTTACCTCCACTCGCGAAAACCTTTAAAGAGGGGAGGGGCACACGTTCATGACAAGAAAAAATGAACAGAAACAACATGAAGTTCACAAGGCTTTACAGTACACACCAGGATACGACGTTACGCTGAAACAAATGAAATGCAATGCAACCATAATAGTAAAGAAAAGTAACAAAGTAAAAATACTTGATCAGAAGAGTTTCTCAATATGAAGCAAAAATCTAAATTTACAAATGAGACCTTGCACAGTTAAGGTTTAAGAGTTCACGCTGTCTTGCTGCCAAGTAAGAGATGCGGGCTGGCTGAACTCCAAAAATAAGTATCTATTAGCAGTAACAGAAATACGGTAAAGCTACACGATACATCAATGTGGGCACACGTACGGCCCCTAACCTTCAACCCACCGGGGTACAGCTTTTCGTCGTGCCATCGCTGACTACCTGGCCCTCGCCACGACTGGCACTTTTGGTTTCCGTGAGTGGGACCCGCGCATGAGTAGTGCGCAGCGCGTGCCGTGCTAGTCGTGCGATAGGCCTGATTCTCACAATGTCCGAGTTTTCTGGTCGCTCTCTAAGTGAATATTTCTCGGCTCCAGGTGGTCGAGGCAGCTTAGACGCGAAGGCAATGAGTGCACTAACTCTTTCTCGAGTTACAAAACGGAAACCTGGGATAGTGAAGGTGTGAGTTTTTCGCACTTCATTGGTATTAAAAATGGTAAAAGTCAGGGAAAGATGGACGCTTGTGAACAAAATTAAGAAAGCAGGGGATGTGCTACAGCCGAGGTTTTGATAAAATGACTTGTCCTCCTAAAGGTGGTCACTACATTTTTGAACTTCATCTGACGGGAGAATATGAAAGAATATGAGTGTTTACACCTTGCTTAGGCCTTAGCGCACATGGCTTTCGTCGGCGAAAGTCACTTAAACTGCATACACCAGAACCTTCCACGAGGGAAACATCCACTACGCATTAGGGTTTCTAAGTGGCGCCACCACACGTCACATTGAAGATTCTAACGCCTTTGCACGATGCCACATAACGCGCTTCATCGTTCACTCTGCCAATAACGACTATACATACAAGAAAGACCACGACACTGAGGAGGCTTTGTTGTTCTGGTTAATAATTTTTTGAAAACTCATTAGACGCAAAGCTCACTCTACAACACTTCTGTCTAGCACCGCAAACAAACGTCCATCACCTATATAGTCACGCACACTTGTAGATCATGAAAGAGTATAACTTAATGATCACTGAACAGGTCTGCAAAAACGCTGATGTCACCGACGGGAATTCACCATAACTTTGACAATCTCCTTGTTCGGGACAAACTACACCCTAACTTTTTAGGGATCGAAGACATTTTCACGAACATCTGGCCACAGGTAATTGAACATCTGGCCACAGGTATCTGGCCACAGGTAATTTATTAGAAGGCAGAGGGCAGAGTGAAATAGTGCGCTCTAGCCTGCTACTTTGCACATGGTAAATAAAAAAAAAGAGTGATGACGGGTGATATGATAAGAAATGATTGATTTGATATGATAGAAATGATATAATTTTTTATTTTATAAAATAACCACAAACTTGACTGATAAACCGCTGAAACCCACATTTAGAACATAACAATCCGGGTGCGGCGATGGCGTAGTAGTTAAAACATCCGCCTCGCGTGCAAGAGGTCCGTGGTTTGAATCCCGGTGCCGCGCAGTTCCCAACCAAAAAAAAACACGTGTTGATGGAACTGCATTAAGAGGCCTGGGGTGCGGCCTCACCGGTAACCACCGCCGGGAACGCACTCCCTCACCAGAGAAGGATTGGCCACCCTGGTGCAGTATGTGGCCACTATCTCCCACATGCATACGTCAAATAACTCACGGCCCTCAGTCCCCAGCAGCTGCGAAGCAACTGACTACGGCGGCGGTCAGATCTGCAACGCAGCAGAGGGTGCTAAGAATCTCTGGACTACAGGCCGCCATTGGAACCTGAACTTGGCAACGTTTAACGCTAGAACCTTATCTAGTGAGGGAAGTCTAGCTGTACTATTCGAGGAGCTAGAGGGTGTTAAATGGGATATAATAGGGCTCAGTGAGGTTAGGAAGACATATGAGGCCTATACGGTGCTACCGAATGGGCACGTCTTTTGCTATCGGGGCTTGGCAGACAGAAGAGAACTGGGAGTGGGGTTCTTAATTAACAGAAACATAGCTGGAAACATAGAGGAATATTATAGCAATAATGAAAGGATGGTAGGTATTGTAATTAAACTGAATAAAAGATACAAGATGAAGGTAGTACAGGCTTACGCGCCTACATCCAGCCATGATGACGCTTCAGTTGAAAGCTTCTATGAAGACGTGGAATCGGCAATGAGTAAGAGAAAAACACAGTATACTATACTGATGGGCGACTTTATTGCAAAGGTAGGGAAGAAGCAGGCTGGAAACCAGGGAGTAGGAAATCATGGCATCGGCACTAGAAACGCCAGAGGAGAGCTACTAGTAGAATTCGCAGAACGCAATAATTTGCGGATTTTGAATACCTTTTACCGAAAACGAGAAAACCGCAAGTGGACATGGAGGAGCCCTAATGGCGAAAATAAGAACGAAATAGACTTTATAATGACTGCACACCCAGGAATCGTGCAGGATGTGGAAGTGGTTGGCAAGGTACGATGCAGTAATAATAGAATGGTACGGTCTCGAATGCGCCTAGACTTGAAGAAGGAACGACAGAAACTGATACGCAAGAAGCCAATCAATGAGCTAGCACTGACAGGGAAAGTACAGGAATTCAAAGTGTCGCTGCAGAACAGGTACTCGGCTCTTAGTGAGGAAACACACCTTAGCGTAGATACAATGAATGATAATCTGACGAGTATCATTACGGAGTGTGCAGTGGAAGTTGGAGGCAGGGTAGTCAGACAGTACACTGGCAAGCTTTCCCAGGAAACGAAGAACCTAATTAAGAAGCGTCAAATCATGAAAGTTTCAAGTACAACAGACTAAATAGAGCTGGCAGAGGTTTCGAAGTTGATTATTAGACGTAAAGTATGCGATGTAAGAAGGTATAACATGGAGAGAATTGAACACGCTCTGAAAAACGCAGGAAGCTTCGAAGCAGTGAAGAGGAAACTTGGGATAGGCAAAAGTCGGATGTATGCACCAAGGGACAAAGAAGGTAAAATAACTACCAATATGGATAGGATAGTTAAAATAGCGGAGGAGTTTTACGGAGATCTGTACAGTAGCCGAGACAACCACGACCCTAATACTATAAGAACTCTCAGTAACCCAGATGACACCCCACCAGTAATGATAGAAGAAGTCAGAAAAGCTTTGGAGAGCATGCAAAAAGGCAAAGCTGCTGGTGAGGATCAGGTAACATCAAATCTGTTGAAAGATGGAGGACAGATTGTGTTAGAAAAACTAGCCACCCTGTTTACGAAGTGTCTCCTGACGGGAAGGGTACCAGAGTCTTGGAAGAATGCTAACATCATCTTAATACATAAGAAAGGAGATGACAAGGACTTGAAGAATTACAGGCCAATCAGCTTGCTCTCTGTAGTGTACAAGCTATTTACAAAGGTAATTGCTAACAGAGTAAAGAAAACCTTAGAATTCAATCAACCAAAGGAACAAGCAGGATTTCGAACAGACTACTCAACAATTGACCACATTCATACTATCAATCAGGTAATAGAGAAATGCTCAGAGTATAACCAACCACTATACATAGCCTTCATAGATTACGAGAAGGCGTTTGATTCAGTAGAAATATCAGCCGTCATGCAGACACTGCGGAATAAGCGCGTAGATGAAGTATATATAAACATTCTGGAAGAAATCTACAAGAGATCAACTGCTACCATAGTGCTTCATAAAGAAAGCAACAGAATACCAATCAAGAAAGGTGTAAGGCAGGGGGACACAATCTCCCCAATGCTATTTACCGCGTGGTTACAGGAGGTTTTCAGAAGCCTAGAATGGGAACAATTAGGGATAAGAGTTAATAGAGAATACCTTAGTAACCTGCGCTTCGCCGATGACATTGCATTGCTGAGTAACTCAGGGGACGAACTGCAACTCATGATTACGGAGTTACACAAGGAGTGCAGAAAGGTGGGTCTTAAAATTAATCTGCAGAAAACGAAAGTAATGTACAACAACCTCGGAAAAAAGCAGCGCTTCGAGATAGGTAATAGTGCACTTCAAGTTGTAAAAGACTATGTCTACTTAGGACAGGCAATAACCGCGGAGCCGAACTACAAGATTGAAGTAACTAGGAAAATAAGAATGGGGTGGAGCACATTTGGCAAGCACTCTCGAAATATGACAGGTAGATTGCCACTATTCCTCAAGAGAAAGGTATATAACAGCTGTATCTTGCCGGTACTTAGCTACGGAGCAAAAACCTGAAGACTCACAAAGAGGGTTCAGCTTAAATTGAGGACGACGCAGCGAGCAATGGAAAGAAAAATGGTAGGTGTAACCTTAAGAGACAAGAAGAGAGTGGAGTGGATTAGGGGACAAACGGGGGTTAAGGATATCATAGTTGAAATAAAGAAGAGGAAATGGACATGGGCCGGGCATGTAGCGCGTAGACAGGATAACCGCTGGTCATTAGGGGAACTAACTGGATTCCCAGAGAAGGAAAGCGGGTTAGGGGGAGACAGAAGGTTAGGTGGGCAGATGAGATTAAGAAGTTTGCGGGTATAAATTGGTAGCTGCAAGCACAGGACCGGGTTAACTGGCGGAACATTGGAGAGGCCTTTGTCCTGCAGTGGACGTAGTCAGGCTGACGATGATGATGATGATGATGATAATGATAAGAAAGAAGTTCTGTGTATATACAAGAGCCACATAATAGAGTGTTTTCGCTAGTCTGGTGTGCGATCCTGTACACTAAAAGAAATATGTAAGATCCCTCATTCGGTCGCACATTGCTGACAGAAACTCTTATCAAGCTACATTACTACGCCAATTCCTGTAAAAGTTGAAGCGACTATACGTTTAGAGGACAGTCGCACAATAGTAGTGTAAACGTCTCATCCCCTCGGCGGCATTCGATAAGGTACGTGATGATGCACAACCAATAAAGGCGGTGTAGCATCGAGTGAGTGCAAATTACCGTATTCACTTGCACAAATTGCGCACTTTTTTACGTGATTTTGAAGTCCCAAGAAGGGGTTGCGCAAATTACGCGGAGTTTTGCGAGGACATACGAAAATTTGTGTTACCGTCCTAACACGCGCAGTATGTACAACAAAAAATGAAGAAATAAATTGGAGCACAATATAAGTGTATTTGCTAACTTTGAAAGAACTAGCGCGTACTTTATCTAGTCAGATCTGGCCACGCGCGGTCTAGCGGGAACCAGTGATCGCGAGGTCTGATTGGAAATTATTGTCGGGCTGCTGCCACTACACTCCCGAAGCGCACCGTCCTCGGTTCTGTCGAGCGCGTTCGAATGACCCTTTTTCCTGAAGCTGTTTTGACAGTGCTAAGAGAAACTAGGTTCCATGACATGGCGATACCGGAAGAACTAAGCATCCATTCTTAATTTGAAGACCTGTTTTAATGTCAGGATACTTGAATTAGCAAGCGCGCCCTCTTGTGCTTTCTCACGTACTGATCGCACTGGTCGTCAAGTTGAAGTACATCCTCTTGAAGTGCTTTGCGGCGGCATGCTTCCCGTTTTCTTCGGCGAAATTCACAACAGCGAACTTCAATTTCGCCGTTTATAAGATTACGGTCACACATCGCAAGAGAACCGTCAAAACCCGTCGGCCAGATGGCGAAACCTAAACTTCCGAAATCGACTATGCGCACGTTGCAGCGCGGACGCAGAGAGCGAAGGAAACAGTTGACACGACAGGCCCTCGCACACCTCCGATGCAGAAAGTCATCCGTGCCGTTACGCGAGCGTGCATTCTCGCCATTATCGCGATGGTATAGATGGAGAGATAGGGGGAGGCAAACGCTTGAGCAGCTACGGCGACCCATTTCAGGTTTGTCCTCGGGTGCGGTATTCTAGGTAACCTAGTTCAGGGGAAACCCCGCCGCGGTGGTCTAGTGGGTAAGGTACTCGGCTGCTGACACGCAGGTGGAGAGATCAAATCCCAGCTGCTGCGGCTGCATTTCCGATAGATGCGGAAATTGTGTAGGCCCGTTTGCTCAGATTTGGTTGCACGTTAAGGAACCCGAGGTAATCGAAAGTGCCAGAGCCCTCCTCTACGGCGTCTCTCATATTCATATGATGGTTTGTAGACGTTGAACCCCACATATCATCATAGTTCGGGGGAAGTCATCGGAAGAAGAGACTTCGCAAGCGCAGCCTATTTTACTGCGCTTGTCTGCTTGGCCAGGGGCGCACTTGGCCCAAGCATCGAAAGGTGTGAAGGTGCACGTGCCCGCGATCTGACTAGGGCTGGTCGGGGAGCGTAAGATTGTCGAGTAAATATTTTTTCCCGAAAAGCTGGAAAATATTAGGGGCGCATAAATTAGGCGAGCGCGCAAATTATGCGCGCTAATACGGTATGTGTCCCAAAAATGCGTGTACTCTAAGTTTCTCTTAGACGGGAGGTGAAAAGTCAAACGAAGGTTTATGTACCGCAGACGCCTGAACCGATGGTCTGGATTTGATCTGTAAGTTGTACCCTCTCGCATAAGCGATCAATGAAGCATCCAAGTGACTTCAAGAGTATGAAAGCTTTATGAAAGCAGTGCCGTTATCCGCATAGATTTTTGCTGCAGCGTTAACAAGGTCCTTGTTGGCTGAGCCACAGTGTCCAGGTAATCACTGTAAGATAATCGTGTGCGTATACTGTTGCGTGAGATCAAACACCTGTATGATTTCGGGAGCCAATACGTAATATTATCCTCTTCTTGGGCAACATCGAGAACATTGTTCAATTTGTGTGCAGTTTGGTTGGAAATAGATCGAGCAGCTTACCGTATAGCAAACCATTGAGCTGCAGTTGAAGACGACTTATGATCTAACTTGCATTGCAGTGAGATATCTTGTTCAGGAATCACAAAGGCAGCACTCGAAGTGCACGGGGTGACACACCCGTCAGTGTATGCGCGTAGAGCGTTGTTTTTCTCAGTTAAGAATGCGAAAATGAGTTGTTTGAGGCCCGCACAAAGGACATGTGATTTTTTTGAATACCGAGGTATTTGAAGTGGTTTACGCAGTGTCCACAGGGGCACTTCAACAATATCGGTTGGTGGGAAGCCTACAGAAATTGCATGCCGATGGGTATTGGGGCATTCAGAGTAGGCTCAGCCTCTACACGTTGTCTGCAGTGAGGACATAGGATGGTACGCATGCGTTATCAGCAGTATTAAGCAGACTCAAAGAGGCTCGAAAGACATAAAAACCTATACAAGGTAGGTTCTTGACTATTCTGTGGTATCTGTGAATCCACGTTTTCGATTTCGCTGCGCTGCACTAAGGCGTTTTGGCAGGGTTTGATAGGTGGCGACAGAAGTGGTATTGCTAGAACAAAGGCCTCCAGGACCAGAAGTCATTTAACGGTGCAGCGAAAGAGGAGGACGGGACGGCGGCCAACGTGGCCGTGTCGTTCTCTCGCCACTTTATTATCCAAGGCGATTTGCCGGAGCGGAGCGGCAGCAGCTGCAGCGTCCAAACCGCCAGGTCAGAAGCTCGTTCTGTCTTCGCGCTGCTCGAGCTATGCATGAGCTGCGCGATAGGTGCGCCGCGGTGGCTATGACAATGGTGATGATGATGAATGTCGATGATGGTGTAGCGGGGCGCTACAAAAGTATGCCACAGATAGGCCTCCCCTGCAGACAAGTGGCCGCGGGCACTTGAAGAAAAAAAATTATCAGACGGAGCTTGTCAGAATGAGTGCCAGTTTGATCCTTTCAATGCTGACGGTGTCTTCATGCCCTTTACGCAGGATTGTAAAATGATGTGCAGAACGCTTGATGACTGAGAAAGGACCGCCATAGCGAGGCTGAAGAAGACGGCGAGACGCGTCGACACGAACAAAAACGTGTGAAGATGTCTGTTGGTTTGCCGGCAGAAAAACGTCGTTCTTAGTGTGAGCTGAAGTTGGTGATGGGCACAAGTTTTGCATGAAGATCCACAGACTCTGGACGAAAGAAGATGGATCCGAAACACTCTGCGTAGTAATGGGGCTGACGAGGTAACCAGGCAAACGGAGTCTGCAGCCATAAACCATCTCGGCTACAGAGCAGGCAAGTTCTGGCCAAAGTGTTGAACGCATGCTGAGAGGCATGATGAAGAGGTGTGATACCCAATCTTCGGCGTGAGGCTACGAGGTGACTGCTGCTTTTAGATGATGGTGGAGTATCTCCCCTAAGCCATTTGATGCTGGATGATACTCAGTAGTGCGAATACGCGAAAACCCCAGTAGAGATGTGACAGAGGTGAAAAGCGCTGACTCAAACTGTCTGCCTCGATCAGTAGTCACCGTTGATGGTACATCCAAACGGCTAATACAGGTAGGAAAAAAGGTACGAGCAACTGTTTCTGCCATGATGTCAGGCATTGGAGCTGCTTAAGGCCACCTAGTGTACCTGTCAATATACGTAAGCAAATACGTATTTTCCCGACATAGAGGTAATGACCCGACAATGTCCAAATGACTGGTGTCGAAACGTGCATCAGGGAGAGAGAATTTTCCCCATGGAGGCTTGGTGTGCCGTTGCACCTTGATACGCTGACATGCTCCGCAAGTGCGAAACCAGTCACGAATGTTAGCGCGTATGCGCGGCCAGACATAGCGTTCAGTGACCAGATGTTGTGTAGCTCTTACGCCTAGATGGCAGATGGAGTGGAGGGTGTCAAAAACAGCACGACGAAGCTGTGAAGGAACATGGATTCGAGTGCAGTTGTGTGAAACATCGCACCAGAGCGCAACGTCGTCGTCTGGAAAGTTGATTTGTTCCAGTCGGAGGGTAGTAGAGAATCGGAGTCGTGGAAGCTCGTCGTCTAATGCTTGTGCCTCCGCGAGCGAGGACAATGAAAGGTCGGTGGCGCCTGTCGTGGCATTGATGGTAAAATGACTGAGAGCGTCCGCTGCACTGTTAAAGCTGCCTTTTACATAACGTATGTTTGTGGTGAAATCGGCTATGAAAGCAAGGTGTCGAAGTTCTGTAGGAGTGTGCGTGGCACTGCAGGAACGTAAAGCCGCAACAAGGGGCTTGTGGTCGGTAAGAATGTCAAATCGTCGCCCTTCAAGGAAGTACCTGAAATGCTTCACCGCAAGGTAGGCCATGAGGAGCTCCCGTCCGAAAGTACTATATCGGAGCTCAGTGTCGCGTAACTTGCGGGAAAAGAAGGAAATTCGACCCCATGCACCATTGATCCATTGATGAAGAGCGGCCCCAACTGCTTCTGAAGAAGCGTCCACCATGAGGCTAGTGGGAGCAGTTGGTGAAGGTTGGTGCTGGAGGGTGGCCTGGGCGAGCTTGGTCCTAACGGCGGCAAAAGCTTGATCCACGACCGTGTCCCAGGGAAGTGCGGCTGACTCGGCTTGCGAAGTCGAGGGTAGTGCTTCCAGAGGCTGCAGCAGTGTAGAGCAAGTAGGGTTGAAGCGGACATAAAAATTGACGATTCCGAGAAAACGTCGTAGACTGCGTATGGACGTAGGAAGCGGGTACTCGAGGATAGCTTGAACCTTGTCAGGTGGAAGAGTGATGCCATCTTTAGTCATCTGATGTCCGAGGAATGCTATATCTGAGACTCCAAACTGACACTTTTCTACATTGATGACAAGGTCGTAATCACGCAGTCGAGTGAAAAGCTGACGTTGATGTGCCTTGTGCGTTTCAGCGTCCTTGCTAGCAACGAGAATATTGTTGATATAGGCGAAACAAAACGGCAAGCCTCTTGTGACTTCGTCAATAAAACGCTGAAATGTCTGAGCTGCGTTTCTCAAACCGAAAGGCATTCGTAAACACCCATAGAGCCCAAATGGGGTAATTATTGCAGTTTTAGAAATGTCAGAAGGCTCAACGGGGATCTGGTGATAAGCTTTCACAAGATCAATCTTCGAGTATACAGTTGTGCCGGTTAAAAACGCAGTACAGTCCTAAATAATGGGTAATGGGTATCGATCGAGTACGGTGACTGCACTGAGAGCTCGATAGTCACCACAGGGCCACCAGTCATGGTTCTTCTTGGGAACCATGTGTAGCGCCGACGACCACGAGCTTGATGATGGACATATAATTAGCAACTGTAACATATGCTCAAAATAGTTGCGAGCAATTCGAAGTTTATCAGGGCCAAGTCGGCGAGGGCGGTAGTAAACCGGTGGGCCCGTGGTAACGATGCAGTGGGTCACAGTGTGCTTGGGGGTCTTATTTATGGGAGATTGTGTTGTAATCTCCGGAAGCTCTTTGAGCAGAGCTGTATATGGTGACGTGGGCGGTTTCACGAAAGTGGGGTTTAGGGCCGTAGCGTGTGACAGAAAACCATCGACCGATAAGCCGGTATAGCTTTCACCAGGCGACAGCGGTTCATATCCACGAGCAGATGAAAATGCGTTAAAAAAGCGGTGCCTAAGATTGCGTAGCGTACGCCTGCTATCCGAGATAACCACTGCAGTTTCCTCTTAAGACTGAGATCAAGGGTCGGAGACTTCTGTCCGTAAGTTGTGATGCCCGAAGAATTAATCGCTTGTAAAGGAGTTGACTTCTCGTGGAGACGCCGGTCAGTTTTGGACGCTGGAATTATGCTGACTTCTGCTCCAGTGTCCACAAGGAAGCGCAGACTTGTGGTTATGTCGGTGAGGTGGAAGAGGCGGCTTGGTGCTCTGCCTTGATCGCCCACCACTGTTATTGACGATCGGCCGGAGCGTTTCCAATGCGCCATGAGCAAGGTGGCACACATCTGCGAGCCGCGGCATCAAAACGCCGGTGATAATAGCAATTGTTCTGCGGTGAAAAGCAGTGTTCGGGATCGTGGAGGGGCCGTTGCGGAGCAGCCGACGTGAGAGTAGGTCGACGTGGACGAGGCTGGTCATTTAAGTTGCGAATGCTCAGCAATTGCAGGCGCAAGCTGGTGACTTCAGCTGCGAAATCTTTTACCGTTTCTCGAAGAGAATCTGCTTCGAAAATTGGAGAGGTGTGGGCAGTATTTATGACTGCCGGAGCAACGTCCATCATGTCATCGGCCATTTCTGCCAGCTCCGACAGCGGCTTATCCTGAGCTGGGACAAGAGCAATTCGTATGGTAGGTGGAAGACGTTGTAGAAACAACTCATGTAGTATGGATGTTTCCGAGCCGTCCGGCTGGTCCCCAAGCAGCTGCTGCAGGTGACGTAAAAACTGTGTGGGACGGCGGTCCCCGAGCTCTTCGTTGCGCAGAAGCTGCTCAATGCGCCGATGCTTAGGCGGAATGAGTCGGTGAAGAAGAGCCTGTTTGACTATCGTATATGGTGTGTCACCTGGTGGGCCCACGAGGATGTCGCGTATTTCAGCCACTGCCTGTGGCGCTAAGATTCAACAAGGAGCTCATGCTTGCGAACTTCTGACGTGATGCGATGAATGCGGAACTTGTTCTCGACTTCAATGAACCATAAGGAGGGATCGGCAAGCTACAGCTGTGGTAGTGTCATGGTAGCAGTACGTTCAACAACAACCGAAGAGGGTACATGGCCGGGTGCAGTGGCTGTGGTACCAGGGCTGAGGCTGTCGAGATGCTCATGCTGCTCCATGAAAGGTCGCGTTCGTAGTCTGGGTCACCAATGTAGTGAAAGAAGAGGACAGGACGACGGTCAACGTGGTCGTGTCGTTCTCTCGCCACTTCATTATCCAAGGCGATTTACCGGAGCGGCGCGGCCGCAGCTGCAGCGTCCAAACCGCCAGGTCAGAAGCTCGTTCTGTCCTCACGTAGCTTAAGCATGAGCTGCGCGAGAGGCGTGGCGCGGTGGCTATGACAATGGTGATGATTATTAATGTCGATGATGATGTAGTGGGGCGCTACAAAAGTATGCCAGAACGGCTTTTCCGCTTGTCAAGAGTGCATACGCCACTGCATCGCGGAAAAGGTAGATTGGTAGGATGGATCCGAATACGTCCTACGCTTCGGCCAAAGGTTGATTGCCATTGGCGGGTTTCTTGGCTCATAGGACAGTTCAGAGTTGGTGCTCCAGGTCCGAGCGGGGCAGCGCAGATTGCTAGTGCACGTGGAAGAAGCCACTTTTTGAGGCTGTGTCACGGCTATTCTTTAATGAAGTTGAAGATGAAATTATTTCAGCAAAAAGCAAAGAAGTACAATTTGTTAAGGGAACTGGTCAAAAGGCATAGAAGCTTGTCAAGGCGCCTGCCCTCTGCAAATCCAAAATGGCACCAAGGTGACAGCGCTTGGAGTAAAATCAACAGAGAACAAGAATATCTGCCACATTGCATAGAGAGCTTTTCTAGAACTGTGGCACAGAAAGAATACATACAATAAAATATGTCACTTTCACATTGAGGCCACCTTAAATGCGTGCATAGGGGTCCCCATGAGTTTTTACATTTAGGAGCGAGCCTTGTCCAGGGCCTGTATGTCACGGCTACATGATATCAGTACACACTCAGGTAACGTACGTTAATGTGAGACACATAAAAAAGATTTTGCTATAGACTTGTATGAATCATAATTGTGACAGAACAATATAACAAACGTAGAAGCAAAAACATTTCATGCTAGTCGGTGACTTCAACGTACAGATAATGGGCCTTAGGATAAAGCTTTGTGGTTGACTCTTTTTGTCCCGTTACGTCACTCACTATTTATTATATGTGGCGACGCTCGAAAAACGAGCGGTTACTCATTTATACGCTACCAAGATTTTCCCCACCTGTCATGATGCACCTCGTAGACATGCGTGCTTTTTTTCACTAAGGGAAGCCTGTTTATGCCTTGTATATCAAGTGACCCCACGAACTTTGCGAGGTTTACACTCTACAGTGACCTGATGCTGTCAATGCTGTTTAGGAATGGCAGTTCGCAGTAAGGCACAATGGTCTTTTGTAATTTCTTGGATGAGAGAATAATATCAGGTGGCCTCGTCATATTGCACTCTGGTTAGAATGTTTCAGAAAAACACTTTGAGCATAATTGCCATGTGAGACGCATAAAAGGCTGTTTATTTGAAACGTGTATAATTTTTTGTGATACACGCTCAACCAGTGAAATTTCGTTGTGGTATTCGCGACGTTTGCTATCTGAAAAGAGTCAATTTTTATGTGCTTCTGAGGGAATAGCGTTTCCTGTATCCCACGAAGAAACATCACCTGAGCTGCTTGCACATGCCGTTTAAACATCTCTGAAATGAAAAAAAAGAATCAATTTTTCAAACTATAGTTTTAAGTACATTCACAAAGAGAATAAATGACTGGTACGCTCATGAGAAGTCACGACCTGGAGATACCTGCGCTTTCTTTGACAGAGAGTGCGGACCATGACCAAGCCATAATATTCTCACGTGGTCGTGGCGTTCACAAATGCAACAGTCAGCGTGTCCGAAATTAGACTTTCTATTTTTAGGTTTACGTAAATATTGGTTGGAGTTTTATCATGCCGTCATTTTCTGTCCCGACCATGGGACTTCTACCAAATGTTCACCTTTGATAAGCACAAATTGGCTCCAAGGTAAGTCAAAGAGCAAAACGCTCTTGTGCTCCATTACCTTCACATCCGCGTTTTAACAGCAAAGCTGCATTGGCATAAGGCAAAACGTGACCACGCAAAAAGCATCATCATCATGAACTAGTTGTGCACACAATTTCGGCAGATCCCTCTACTGGCTTCTACGGCATGGCCTGCAATGACGCTCACAACAAGTAGAGATAAAGAAATAAAAAAAGATAGATAGAAACTAATAAAGGAATGGAATGAAAGATATCCCAAAAAACAAGAAAAAGTTAGCACACAAAAATCACATCATATTCACGGAGTGAATGTTGATAATGGGGCGAAGCGTCCGTCAGCTCGTCTGTGCTTCTGTGCGTCCGTTTGTTCTTGCTTCCGTCTGTCCGCGCAACCATCCGAGCTTCCATGCATGCGTCCGTCTGTCTGTCCATGCGTCCGTCCGTGAGTTCGTCCATCTGTCTGCATGTCCGCGCCTCCGTTCATTCGTCTGCTCGTCTGTCCGTCTACTAGTCTGTTTGTCTATACGTCCATGCGTCCATTTAGTGAACACTTCAGGTACCGCTATATCCCATCTTGCACTCCCTCGGGCACATACCCACTCTAGGGCGCGTATGTGCCTTTGGTGGCTATCTACTACTACTACCACATACATCAGAGGATGGACAGACCCACGCTTTAAGGAGCTTCGCCCTTTAAAAAAAATGCCGGGCCTGCGCGGAAGGCGCTGCACAGTCACAGCGAAAACTAGAAGAGCTGCCTTTCAGAGCTTTTTCAACACACTCATTGAGTAACTGCTGCAAGCACACTTGCTTGAGGCCCACTACGGCATTACTAAAGAAAAATTAAGGTACTAGGCTGGCATTCGATATGATATTTTTCGTCATTCTTCTTTTTGGAAGCGTGGTATCCGCTAAACTATTGTGAGGAATTTTTGTCAATTGTTCATGCACTGACTCACAGCAATAATAAACTATGCCTGAAATGGGCATGTGCCGCAATTATTATCTGAACAAAAACAAGCTTTTGTGGTGGCTTAGCGCATTGAACGACGCCCTGGTTACGCTATTCGCATTGTACGACAACTGCTTGTTGTTTCGCTGCTTTAAAACGCTGTATAAGTTGTATTAACGCGATTGCTTTCCCGACATCAAGCCTTACCAAAGCAAGTTTGCCAACTAGTCCTAATCACTGGTGATGATTTCGTTCAATAGAAAAAAAGCACCGGCGTTGCTGAGTGATAGAATACTAAACTGGCACTTAGCGCACCCGGGTTCGAGTCCCACTGTGTCATTAGTTCAAGGTTTTTTTTTCAGCGAAAGCTGTTATGAGATAACTTTTCAGGTCAGCGCAGTTGTCCGCCATCACCGCCACGGCTGGTGTTCGTAACCACATCGCGTGAAATTAGAAAAAAAAAATCTTGCACCAATGACACAGTGGGGCTTGAACCCGGGCCCGCTGTGTGCCAGATCAATATTTTACCACTGAGCATCGCCGGTGCTTATAAGTTGTTGTCGAACTTGCCTTAGGCAGACTTGATGTCGGGAAAGAAAGCGCGGTAATACGACTTATAAAGCGTTTTACAACAACGGAAGAACAACCAGTCGTCGCACACTGCGAATAGCGTAACCAGAGGGTAGTTCTATGCTGCAAACTGTAACAAAAGCTTCTCGTGGTTCCCCCGTTAGCTTTGGCGCATACCGATTTCAGTCATAATTCCTCATTGCCGTCAGCCACTGCATGGACAATTGGCACAAGATTCCTTGCAAGCGTTTAGCGGATGCCACGCTTCTCAAAAGAATGGCCAAAAGTTGTTATCAAATGCCAGCATACTACCCAAAAGTTTAATATTTAATGCCCTAGTGAATACCAAGAAAGTCTGCTTGTAGTAGTTACATAATGAGTGTTTTGAAAAGCCTCTGAAAGGCCGCTCTTCTAGCTTTTGCTGTGACTGTGCTGCGCCTTACAAAAGAGCCGCTAATCACGGCTGCAAGAAAGAGGAGGACGAAGTGGGTTTTTTCGTTGGATGCTGGTCGGACGCCATCTTGCTCGTCGGGTTCTCTGCGCTGTAAATAGCTCATTGAACAAGTTACTCGTAACATTATTGGTGGAGGTGGACGACCCCCGTACCTCGATGGAGACGCGCAGCGGTCGCACCATCAGTGACCTTTCGACGGCTTCGACTGCTGGTACTTCCTCTACGCCGCCCTCATCAGTCCAAGCCACCACCTATGTCACACTACCACACTTCCGGGATCCCGGCACTTTCTCCGGTGATGGTACGATCGATCTCGGCACTTGGCTGAAGTGGTACGAGCGCGTCAGTGTTACTCACCGATGGGATCCCACGCTCATGCACGCCAACGTGCTTTTCTACCTGGACGGCACTCCCCGAACATGGTTTGAAAACCACGAAGCCGACATAACGAGCTGGGATCTCTTCAAAGAAAAGATACGTGACCTGTTTGGCGATTCATCTGGTCGTCAGCTCGCTGCGAAGAAGACTCTTGCCACACGGGCGCAGTCTTCTACCGAATCGTACGTCTCTTACATTCTTGACGTCTTGGCCCTTTGTTCCAAGGCCGACTAGTCCATGTCGGAAGACGAAAAGGTTAACCACGTCTTGAAAGGCATTGCTGACGATGCTTTCAACCTGCTGGTTTTTAACAACGTCTCGAGCATCGACACAATCCTTAAAGAATGCCGACGTCTCGAACAAGCTAAAGCCCACCGAGTAGCCCAAAGCATCGTGCGCCTTCCGAACACAGCGGCCACTTCTTCGTGTGACGACGCCTTCCACCAGGCCCCTCGATGTGACAACCTTACACGCATCATTCGTCGAGAGGTCGAGGCAGCACAACCGGTAGCCACGCCATTACCGACGCCTGCGCCTTCCCCGACCACGATCTAAAGAGATCTTTAATACAAGCGGTCGTTCGTCAAGAGCTATCGAATGTCGGCCTACATCCTGTTCCTACCGTATACTCTGCTGAGCCTTCTTATCGTACCCCTTCTGCACCTCGCATACAACGCAATCCGTCCGAAGGGCGTACTCTTGATGACAGGCCCATATGTTTTAACTGTCGACGCATTGGCCATATCTCTCGTCACTGCCGCAGCCACTGGGCTCCACCGTCCCATTATGCACCTCTGTATCACACCACTTCTGCTCGCCAGGCATCCCCACCACTTTCTCCATCCACGCCGACCACATTTTCCGCTCCTACAGCACCTCTGAGCAGACCTCGCTATGACCGGTCACCGTCCCCTGCTCGTCGTCAGTCCCGGTCGCCCCACAACGCCGCGCTGCCTCCCCGACCTATTCGCAGCATCTCCGACCGGAAAACTAGGTCGTGCAGCTTCTGGAGGTGGAGCTGCGTTGACGATCTTTGTAAGAAATCCTCGATTAACATTAACAACGAACCGGAACCTTTTGGACGTTACTGTCGACATTGTTCCTGTCAGTGCATTGATAGAGACTGGCGCGCATGTGTCCATCATGAGTGCTAACCTTCGCCGCCGACTTAGAAAAGTTGTCACGCCCGCCCTCTACCGAGCTGTACGAGTCGCCGATGGAGGAACTGCTGCAATTCTTGGCATGTGCTCAGCGCGAGTGTCTATTGGGGAGAGAAGCACTGTCGTTCTTTTCGCCGTTATCGAACATTGCCCTCATGAACTCATACTCGGTATGAATTTTCTAGCCACGCACTCTGCCCTCACAGACTGTTCAGCTGGATCTCTCCATCTCGATTTACCCCTCTTTTCCGACCCGACCAGCCCACCGCAAACCAGCCTCTGCTGCATTGATTTCACGCGCCTCCCTCCTAACTCTGTCACACATGTCGACTTATCCTCCACGCCGCCAGTACCTGATGGTGATTACATAGTGGCCCCGATTCCTTCAGTGATGCTTACGCATGGGGTTGCTGTGCCGCATATGATTCTGACGGTTAAAAGAAACCGCACCTTTCTTCGACTGGTCAACTTTTCACTCGCCACCCAAGTTCTGCCACAGGGTATCTCCCTGGCCAAAATTACTGCTCTCCAAGATGACCATGTCGAGCCCTTCAGAGTTGACGATTGCTGCAGTTCAGTCAGTGGTTCCACTCCATCCCGTTCTTGGGGCGCCGACATCGAGCGAATGGTCTCATCGGACCTCAGGTCTGAGCAAGCTGCAGCGCTTTGCCACGTTCTTGAGGGCTATCGTAGCATTTTCGACTTTGCCAGCAACTCTTTGGGCCAAATGACCATTGTCACCCATCGCATGAATACTGGCCATGCAACCCCCATTCACTGACGCCCCTACTGTGTGTCGGCGTCGGAGCGTGCAATATTACAACATGAAGTCGGCAAAATGCTTGCGAAAAACATTATCGAGCCTTCATGCAGCCCCTGGGCTTCTCCAGTCGTCCTTGTTAAAAAGAAAGATGGAACATGGCGCTTTTGTGTCGATTACCGTCACCTTAACAAAATTACCAAAAAAGACGTTTATCCTTTACCTCACATCGACGACGCCCTCGACTGCCTGTACGGTGCCACTTATTTTTCAACTATTGACCTTTGATCAGGGTACTGGCAGATAGCCGTCGACGAGATGGACCGCGAGAAGACCGCGTTCGTCACTACTGATGGTCTTTATCAGTTTAAGGTGATGCCCTTTGGACTTTGCAATGCACCAGCCACATTTAAAAGAATGATGGACTCATTGCTCCAAGGGCTGAAATGATGCACCTGCTTGTGTTACCTTGACGATGTTATCGTCTTTTCGCCTACATTCGACTCGCATCTTGATTGTTTGTCAGCTATTCTGGACGTTTTTCGTCAAGCCGGACTCCAGCTTAACGCCTCCAAGAGCCGCTTCGCTCGTCGTCAAATTTGCGTGCTCGGTCACCATGTCGATGCTCAAGGCGTGCGTCCAGACCCAGAGAAAATTTGCGCAGTCATGAACTTTCCCGTTCCGAAGACCCCAAAGGATGTCCGCAGTTTTGTGGGGTTGTGCTCATATTTCAGACGCTTTGTTAAGGACTTTGCGACCATTGCACGCCCACTCACAGACCTCTTGAAGAAAGACGCCTCGTTTACATGGGGCCATGACCAAGCTTCATCGTTTTCGCAACTTACGACATTGCTTACAACGCCACCAATCTTGGCTCACTTTGATCCATTAGCTCCAACCGAGATTCACACGGACGCCAGTGGACACGGCATAGCAGCTGTGCTATTGCAACAACAACGCGGACACGACCGTGTTATAGCCTACGCAAGTCGACTGCTGCCTCCAGCCGAGCGCAACTATTCCATCACGGAGTGCGAGTGCCTTGCCCTTGTATGGGCAGTCGCCAAGTTTCGCCCATACCTGTACGGGTGCTCATTCCGTGTTGTCACGGATCATCACGCACTCTGCTGGCTAGCCTCCCTGAAGGACCCCACGGGACGTCTCGCTCGTTGGGCTCTACGCCTTCAAATATACACGTTCTCTGTAATGTACAAAACAGGGCGATTACATCAGGATGCGGATTGTTTATCCCACTACCCTGTTGACGAAGCAACCGATACTGACGCTATCACGGAAGTTTTTTCGGTGTCGCAGGTGTTAAACATTGGCAAAGAGCAATGTCGGGATGCTTCTTTACGAGCCATAATTTGACAAACTGGAGTCAACGCCTCGCGACCCATCCCTACGAATGTTTTTGGTGAAAGACGGGATCCTATATCGCCGCAACCTTGATTCCTTCGGATCAGACTTACTTCCTGTCATCCCAGCGCACCTGAGTTCCACTGTCCTGCATCAACTTCATGACGCTCCCATGACGGGCTATTTGGGCGTTTCTCGCACATACGATCGGGTACGACGTCGGTTTTTTTGGCCTGGACTTGCCCGCTCGGTTTGACGCTATGTCGCCGCTTGTGAGCCCTGTCAGCGTCGCAAAACGCCGTCTGCTCTCCCAGCCGGCTACCTTCAGCCGATTGACGTTCCCAACGAGCCTTTCTTTCGAGTTGGTCTCGACCTGTTGGGCCCTTTTCCACTCTCAACAGCCGGAAATGAATGGATTGCTGTTGCCACGGACTACGCGACGTGGTACGCAATCACACGAGCACTCCCGACCAGCTGCGCTACCGACGTTGCGGACTTTCTGCTGTACGACATAATATTAGTGCACGGTGCTCCCCGTCAACTTCTCACCGACCGTGGCCGCACGTTCTTATCAGCTGTCGTTAATGAAACCCTGAGGTCTTGCCATACCAAGCACACATTTTCTACTTCGTACCATCCCCAGTCAAATGGCCTCGCGGAGCGCCTTAACAGGACCCTAACCGATATGCTTGCCAAATACGTTGCGCCAGACCACCATGATTGGGACATTCATTTGCCGTATGTGACGTTCGCATACAACTCATCTCGTCACAACACTGCCGGCTATTCGCCCTTCTATCTACTATATGGCCGAGACCCAACTCTACCTTTAGACACGTTACTACCTGCGGCCACTGAATATGCTGATGAAGCCATTGCCCGCGCCGACCACGCGCGCCAAGTCGCCCGTAACCGTCTACAGGCTTCACAGGCGCGCCAACAACAGCTCTACAATTCTCACCATAGGGACGTGCACTTTTCTCCGGGTTCTCTCGTGCTCCTCTGGTCACCTACTCGGCGTGTGGGACTGTCGGAAAAGCTGTTGTCGCCCTACACTGGACCATTCCGTATCGTTCGCCAAGTGACAGACGTCACGTACGAGATTGTTCCAACCGATCCAACAAAGTCATCGTCAGCTCCGAGCGACACCATTCACGTGGCTCGGCTGAAGCCCTATTACCCCCCTTCGACATCATCTGCGTAAATTTAGCACCGGGACGGTGCTTCTACCGCCGGGGGTTATGATACAAAACAGCCGCTAAACACGGCTGCAAGAAAGAGGAGGACGAAGTGGGTTTTTCCGTTGAATGCTGGTCGGACGCCATCTTGCTCGTCGGGTTCTCTGCGCTGTAAATAGCTCATTGAACAAGTTACTCGTAACAATATTGCGCCATGTGGTTACGAACACCGGCTGTGGCGGCGGACACTACGCAGCTGCGCGAGACACGAAATGTGATCTCATAACGGCTTTCGCTGGGAAGTTATTTCCAAGGTGTCTGGGCCACTTGTACCCTGATCCACGAGCGAGCGTCCCTATGACTTGACTAGTCACGAACCTCCTCATTGAAATGGTATACGATAGAGTGCGTACACACAAAAATAACATGGGCAGTATTATACAGTTGAAGTTTAAACGTACAAGCGCTCTTCAGAAAGAAGCTTGATTTCACACAAAGTCCTATATTTCAGTTATATTTCTTCATAGTGTGCTGCACAAGAACAGTGCAGCACACCATGTACATATACTAAATTTTAAACTACAGAAAAAAATTAGCATGGCCCCCTCCCAAGGGTGAGTCGCAGAATCGTGATTCGACAATTGATGTATGTGAGCAGAGCAAAGCTTAGCCCTATATAGCATAGTGTATCAAGGGGGTGGGGAAGGGTAGTGTGTGTGAGGAGATGTGAGAATGAAGAGGAGGAAAATGAGTGAAACATAGCCCAGAACGAATGAGAAAGAAAGAAAGAAAGAAAGAGCGGGAAAGAAATGTGGAATGAAAAAGAAGGAGACAGAGAGCAAGGAAAAAGATATAAAGAAAGAGGAAGGAAGTGCGCGTCGTTTAGCGAAGAGATTAAGGACAAACCGAACCACCACACCACCTTCTCAAGCAACCGTAGTAGCAGGTCCACGCCAAAGACGGAGACTCCGCGTGCAACCTCCGCTCTGCAGATAGTCTCGCTGCGCCCGATCCTGTCCAGAGAGTCATGGGGCGTTCAAAGAAGGCGACCACTCTTGAGGAGGAAGCCATGCATCTCGAAGTGAGATGCGTCTGTTAACGGAGATTTTAGGCGGTTATGGCCCTGTGTTTTCATGTGCCCTGCTTTTCTCGATTAAGCTGACTTTATATTATCCATGCATTACCTTAGAAAATAGATTTTCTTGATACTGAGCTTAAAACATGACTTCATTACTAATATTACCTGGCATGATTATGTTAAATTATCTGGCAAGCAAAAACAAGGTTGCTATCAGAACTTGCTCATCCTTGCTATCAAGGCAGCCACGCACACAACGACCAAGAAACAAACCTGTTTTTACTTTTCAAGCAAACGGCATTGTTATCTCACTCAAGCTGTGATGACGTGCAATTACTGCCTTGTCTAAACCGAACTTCTGATCTTACAAAAATTCGTCAGATTTTTATCTACGAACACTTATTTTTTCTTACTTTACTGCTGTAAGCATATCAGTCACGTTTATTTATCGTTTATTGTAAATGATTATGTAAGAAGTACTCTCTTGTGCTCCAACAAAAAATGAGAGGTCTCCTCCGTGTTCTATCAACTCATGGTTCTACAAGAGAGGCAACCGACATCTAGTGATTTGTTCCGCTAAGCGCTTTGAATGTTTGTGGGGTGGTCATTAGGTGAAGAAGAATGGCAGCATGAAATCGTCCGGATAAAGTTTGAAAGGTGAACTAATAAACGAGGAGTTTTGCTTGCTTGATGTACATAAAGAAGCCGTATTTTACTACTTCCTTGCGCGTCGGCATTACACTGTTTACACACGCTTTACTGAACGACCCTAAGTATTTATTGTCCGCATGGCTTTCTCACGGGCAACTTCATTCGTTGCGGGAGGTAAGACGTTGAGACTCAAGGTGTATGTTGTGCCACAAAATTCTGATTGACATACCATGTCTAGTAGTCCGGTGAGGTCGTTGCTACAGTCGAGCCCATCTGGCGCAGCTATCCTCTTTATAGTTCTCGGAGGTGTGCAGCAAAACACCAAACATGCTGTTTTCTGGAGAGTAACAAGAGTGTGAGTTTAGATATGACGATGCACAAATGAAATATCATTCGTGAAAGTGCAAGGCATGCGAGGAAAGCGCATCAATCACAATGAAGGCTGCAAGAGTGGTATCTCAGAGCGCATAGTAAACTTGCTCGGGACTGCTAATTCAGGCATGCTTCCAGACTACTCATTATGATACAAACCATATTTTTTTGGCAACTTGGCAGGCACCCTCTACGCCGTCATTCTTGATTTTGCGGAGAAGTCAAAAAACCGCTAAACATTTCTATGGCGTTATGTGCACTTTCTTAATGCCATAGCTTATGACTGAGAATAATTAAAGTTGATCCCTTTTTAATGGGTTCGAATCATCCAACGAACTACTCATTCTGCAAATTTGTGTCGTGTCAAGCTTAGTTACACAACTGGCATTGTATGACCGATTGCGATTATTTTACGCTTCGACCAAGCATTATTACATATGTTAACGATATTCCTTCCTGACATGCGCGTATCGCTTCCTATATGAGTGGGTGGATACATGTCTGTTCTCTGCGTGCCCCTAATGACCAAAATAAGTAAACTCGGGACGGGTCAGGGCCAGAAACGCAGCTCTTTCTGATCCGAGGTTTGTGCCTATAAAATGAGCCCGTAAAAACTAGCCGAAGTTCTTTTAGAGATCTTCAATATGCCAAGAACAAGAAAACGCTGCTGGTAGTCCGGAATAGGGCTTTTTTTTTGCAAGGAAGGACCTATCACTCTTTAAGCCAATTCGCTTGACGAAAGCAGAGGTGTGATGTTAAGCTTACCTTAATATATATTGCTATAGCGTACATTCAGTCAAAATGTTTCAGACTTCTTTTACGAGGTAATTCAAGCCTAAATAGGTTGTCTCAAATGAGAAAAGCCAAATAGAAATTTTACTCCTGAATACCGTTGATAGTGGGCAATACACACTAAGCCACAATTAAACTTGAGGTATTGATGGTACACACACAGACCAAAATTCTTGAAGCACGCTCCCGCATATATACTCGCAAAAATAGGCTTGCCGTTAACGTACTTTCACTTTTTTTCTAAAAAAAAGGACGCCACCTTTCTTCCGATAATTGACATATTGGCTAATATCACTTGTGGGGGTGTGACACATGCTTCTTTGGACGAAAAAACACACATATACGTAACATAAAAGCATTTCCTGCATAATAATACGCAGATTGAGAGAGGATACCTTGAGGCCCGGATTTTCGAAGTACTAAAAAGTGTGCTTTGGCTGACAAATACAGAGAGACAAAACAACCTTTAAGATGACAGAAATTGGCACAAAAATAACATTGAGGTCACCAGCGCCGTAAATCTCCGCATAATAACTTTTCCAATATATTCAGCTAATTCTAAAAGAAAGGTGTTCGAGAACAATATCTAGGTCAGGAAGGCAAAAAAAAAACATTGTCCATGACGGCGCAAAAGCGCGAACAATGCAACACAGCCATGCAACACACCTTTGCATCTCTTTGTTTTCATCATGTCTAAGAAGGCCGCACAGCAAGCCATTTTGCATCCTTAGAGGGCAGTTCTTTACAGCATTTTCACGAGTCAGTACGTTGATCCTATAGGGCGGTAGCCATCGGCTAATCGCTTTTATCACTAATTCAACGTGAAAATTAGTACATCTGTCAGGGGAAATTCAACAACAAATGACATCGGCATAGCCATTTCTGTTACGTTCGGCACTTGTGCCAAAGAAGGGGTATCCTTTGTTCACTGAACAATAGTCGACAAAGGGCTACTGGCCTGCTGACAATCAAGGAGCAGGAAGAGCGAGGCGTTATGCAGTCACACACCGCTAAGCGTTCGGCGAGTTAAGCATAATGGTTTTTTGGTCGCAACATCCTTCTTGGAAAGACAGTTGCATCAGGATTGATGACAACCCGCCCCTCTGATTGGACGACGAGTTGCTTTGAGATGGCGGACCTTTTGATGTACCCAGCTGTACGAGCGTAGTGCCCAGTACCGTTCAGCCTTCCTAGGTCATCAAAGGATAACCTTGGGGCCACTGGTGCAGTGTGCGCTGACCAAGCTCCGGTCAAGGACGCTGGCTTGGGAATGTGTGGGCAGTACCCTCAAAAGCGGTGCTTGTCTTGTGATTACGCAGCGCTATTTGGAGCCATCCCACCATCTACGTATTTAAGAAAAAGCGCCTTTTGATAATCAGCTTCATGGGCTCAGGCGGACGATTGTCGTCATGTATGAAGAGATGGTACTGATGTAGCAAAATGTTCGCAATGTAACGAAATGCTCACCGAGTGAAAATTGTAAATTAACTTGTCCAAATATCCCTTCAGCCTGTTCATACTGCCGTTGCATTTTCCTTCCGAGTCTCCTACAACTTCAAAGGCAAGTCACAACAGTTCCCGTACGTTCTCAAGCGTACTCGCACCATAACAGTGCTACACGTAGACAGCCTTACGCTGACCATCTCTTACATGTATATTGAGTCGCTGTTTAGTGCCAGTGTCCATATTTCACTTGCGAATAATTGAAAAATAAGATTGGCAAAAAAGGTGTAAATTTTTGGTGTCCTTGACATCATCGTATTCATCATGAGCTTCAGTACGCCCTCCGTAGGGGCAAGGACCTCCCCAAGGTTCTGTAAAGGAACCCGGTTCGGTACTTGCTGCTTCCTTGTTGTACACGCAAACTTCTTCATATCATAGGGCCACGTAGCTTTTTGTCACGCCTTTGCGCATTTGACTTCTCTTGGAATCCATTGAGTATGACCCTTAACGATACTATAGTTGAAATTAAGAAAAACAAATGGACATGGGCCAGTGTCAACACGTAGGCAGGATAATGGTCGTCATTAAGATGCTTTTGCAGATATCCCTAAAGGCGGCGTTTCTTTCAATTTATACTCGCCTAACATCCAAGGACTGTTTAATCAGCGAGTGCCAGTTATAATCTGGCATTCAATAATCCACACCACGCTTAGCTCTTTAAACGTGTTTTAATTACTGCTTTTACACCACTTAAACAAAACAAAAATGCTATTTGTAGAAAGAAAACTTCTTTAGTCTTTGTTTTTGCTTATTTTTGTTAGGCAAAATGCCATTTGTTTGCTTGCATTCGTTTTAGGGGTGCGAAGTGGTTTGCGATGCAAAAGAGGAGCAGATAGCCCGAGCGCTGAAGGGCCAGAAGGAAGAGATGCCTCGTATAGCTGTGCGCGAGCCGCATTTCCGAGCCCTGTATATGAGCCGTGGCCCACCGACTGCATTGCACGCCCGCCCGAACTCGTCCTTAGAGAGCAGTGAGCCTGCCGGTTCGGCCCGGCGGACACTAACTAAAAGCCCGGGTCCGGCCGATACCATATAGAAAATTTGAGGCCTGCTCACTCTGTTTGCCTCGGCCTCTGACGTAACTCTGTTGTGACCTGCGTGTTTCGCTGCACAGACGTGCCTTCGCTTGCTCTATAGTCACTCCACAAATATAGATTAGCAAGCCCAATGAACGTTTTGGTGGCGTGCTGGTTTACTTGTTGGCGACTCCAGAAGACCGTCTTTTTCTGTGTTCTGGAACTGCAACGTGAATCTGTGATGTGTTTTGTGCACAGGATATTCGCAATCTGTACGGCGGCAAATCTGAACGCTTGGGCGATGCTGCGTGGCGAATCGTCGCTGCAAAGGGACTGAATTTGAGAGTGTTTTCTCTTCCGCAGAACAACAGAAGAACAAAATGGGAATGTGTAGTTCGTCAGGTTGACGTTGACATTCGTTTTCTTCGTCAAGTGAAGGTACGCGTGTCTGTACTACTTATATTTCTAATTTGTTCTAATGGCCCTATCTCCACCACTTTTTGTTCTTGCTCTAAACTTAACGCGTCATGTGTGCTTCTGGCTTGTTGGCGTAAGCCCTGGCATTAAAATAATAAACTTGCGTGGCCCCACATTTTCAGAACAGGCACTTATCCTTCAGGTTCAGTAAACATTTTGCTATTGGCGATTAGCGCTGTGGACTTGTATTACTTCTGTTCTCTTGGTTGATAAAAACGGAAGAAATGATTGAATGCATTGGTTTTGTGCATAATACTTTTTGCCGGTATTCATACTACTTTATTGCAGTCAGCATCTTAGCATAATATGGTTTTTTTGAAATTTAGATGCGTGAAGACTCTCACGGTAGCGCGTTTTACTAATTGGTTGTCAGGTGTGATTTCTACTTGATGTTTGAAAAACACTACCTAAATATACCCATCCAAAAATCTAAACTGAAGTAGAAGCACTCACGGGGGCTGTACACGGTCTAGTATAAACCCAGTATTAAAATTATTATCTGAACGCAAGTTATATGACTGACTATACGCACCACTGCGAGAGTGTGCAGAGCAAAAGAAGGAACGCTGCTTCTCGTGTCGGTAACAAGATTTTTTTGTGAAACGAAAGATTTTGTTTTCTTTTGCAATGGTCGTGACCCTGATAATGTGCCGAATAACATACTTGTGGCAGAAGCACAAACTCTCGTAAATAACTACGTGTCTCTAAAGACAGATGTTTGAAATAGTACAAATAAAACTGCAGGAAATTCCAAATGAGTAAGAACAGTTTTTCTGTATGTGCATAATACGTATCTGCGTGTGTGTGTGTGTGTGTAAATAAATAATGAATAAAATTCACCTTATTTATTTTCTCTTTTTGTTGGCTCATAAATTTTTCTCTTATGAATTGGCCATACAATCGCTAAAACGTACAATATTTGACTTTTTATTTGAATAAATGACTAATAAGTGAATCTGTAAATGCTTTCAAACGCAATTGTTTACTTAATATTGCGCCATTTCCGACGCAAAATGCAGAATAAAGTTGTCGAGTGTTAAGATCTTTTACTGGTAGACAATGGTGGCAATGAATTCACAGCCTCCGGTAAGAGCGCTCGCTCTGGCAAAACGAGTGACGTCGCGGCGGCGGTGAGCCGGTGTGATAATCTAGGCGCCATTAATCCGGCCCGGTGCGTCCCGCCGTTATGTAGGTTTGCGGCAGAGACAGGATATTGTTTTTTGATAATGCGACCTCTCAGTAAACTTAACAAAAAAAACAAGGGGCATGAACCCGGCGAGGGCCAGAGATGAGAATACGTCGGCTTACTGGAGCTGCGCCCGCAAGCTAGGCCGCGTTTGGGCTTGCGGGCTCAAACTGCCTTCGAGCCTCGAACTGCCTGGTTGTCTAATTCTCCTTCGTCAGTGAATATCTTACGAGGTACATTACAAACGAAATGGGAGACCTGTGCACATCCCATTTTTGTTTTTCTCTCTTCACTATCATTTCCTCTGACGGCTCTTCACGGTTTCGCATTGGCCAACTGCTCGCACTATGCCAGCGCGGCCGAGTATGGGGGACGGTGCGTGCAATTTACTTTTGGTTCTTTTATTTATTTATTTACAAGTACTGCTGTCCCATGCTTGGGACATTGCAGGAGCGGGTACAGAAAAATCAACAAAAGCACAGAAACAAACAATAGTGCGCACTGAAAGTTCATCGAAATAGAGTGCCAGGTTTAGCCACATACAGTTCTTAATACTAATGTTTTCCAGTAAAATCAATAACGGTTTCAAAGTGCATCGTAATAAGAAATTTGATGTTTAAGATTAGTAATGTGGGCGCTTATATTGAATATAGGTATTTATAGGCACATATATAAACATTTAGGCACAAACACAAAAAAGTGGACATTCATAGGCATCCTATAAACGCTTTTTTGGCCCTAATTCAAGCTCGTACTCAAAATAGGGTGATAAAAACATAATCACCGAAATGAGCATTTGTTCTAAACTCAGTATTTAGTGATAATATATTATGTTTATTAGCTCTAGCGCCAGTGACTACCAAATAGCGCCATCGCATGGTAACGCATGGTAACTTGCATAGTTCTCAGCGTAATGAAAGTGGAGAAATATTATCTAAGGCGGCTATTAGCAGGACTACAATTTTTTAGCCTAAAAGTGCATGAAACGTACATGCATTTATGTCATGAAGGTTATGGGATTTGCGTGCAGTGGAAATGAACGACAATTGATAGTATGATAAAACTTCGGAGAAATGGTGTGAACACAAATGACTCGCCAACCTCCTTCATTGCAAGGGCTTCGAGGCAGATGCTTTCTGTGCTGCAGCTACCGCGACAACAACTCTTGGTCAAAGGTCGTGCTACGCATCGACAAAGACAGAGAGACGGCGACAGGTCAATCAAAAGACCCAGAGAGAGGACGTGCAATGTTCCTAAGTGACTTGGTTTATTTATTTTTTTATACTCTTGGGTAAAGGCCGTCTTGTACTGAACACCTTTCACGATGCTGGCATTCTTTTCCTTCTCTCACTTCACCACGTGAAACAGAGTTGAGCCATAAAATCTTGACAATCTTCAAGCGATGCTTTCGACGTTGGGGTGACATCGTGCCATCTAGGAGAACCTGATAATTCACTAAACTGTGGCTGTAGAGCGGTTTGTGCTATCCAGAGTAGCGACTGAGAAACTTTTCAGACAATTCGTAGAGGCGAACGGGAATATGGATCGACTCTTAAACTTCCGGGTTGCATTCTACTTCCCAATGACTATATAAAATTTTAGCAGCGTGTGCCCGCATTTTGTTGAGGCGTAATGAGCTGGCGTGCCACGTGAAGAGCTTGTTTGGCGCACTGTGTACATTGATCGCCAGTAAGCCTTACCAAAGCGTTGTAATCATGTGTAGCATAGCATACAGCAAGGTCTGAACCTCACGTCAGTAGACAAGACCGAACGGCGTGAAGCGAATTGCTCTGGTAAACGCTGGCGTGCCACCACGATTACTTGATTATGAAGCCAGTAGAACTTTGCGACTGCTTTATTTTTCGTTTAGTGTACTAAGTGCTCTTGTAATTGATACTGTGAGAATACTACGGGTTCTTTTTTCATAAATTTGTTCCGTAAAAAAATGTGTACTATATTAGCACTTTAAAAAACATGACGTGCAGCCCCTGAACGCTAATTTACTTTATCAAGGAGATTGAATAAAATTGTCAATGCTATAATAAACTTTCATTATAATGCGGGAAGAATCACTTGGACGCAGTAGCTGCCTTCATCCTCCTTGCCTTATATGGCTGACTGGTCACCAGTGTTGTGGAATTGGCGCACTCATTCTATTTCTATTCAGTTCAGAAGATTCAGGACTTGCCGACATTTTTTTCCTTTCACTTCCTCAGAATAAAAAAAAACGCAGCCCATTCCCGCTCTGGGAATGGCCGGGGAGCTAAATTCTATGCCTGTTTCAGTTCTATTGAGCTAAAGATAGAGAGAGAGAGTGAGAAAGGAAAGGCCGGGAGGTTAACCAGATATTGGCATCTGGTTTTCTACCCAGCGCTGGGGGTGGGGAAGTAGGGGCAAGAAAGAGGGGTTAGATAGAGAAAATAAACGCACGCGCACTCATAAAAAAAACGAAAACACACACAGGAAGGGCGTCCCAGCTATAACCGTTCAGCAAGGCCGGTCAATCGCAAAAAGTGCAGCAGTGCTTTCAGGGCCCTCTTCTGTGAAGTGACATCCTGACGATACTGCAGAATTTCCTGCTCCGACAGAGGCTGATCATCTAATTTGTTGAGTTCCCTGCGAAGGCATAGTCGCTAAAAATGAGTATTCCCATAAAGCGGGTGCCACGAGGTGCATTAAAAACTGCAACAGTACAAAAGACACGCTATCAATGTCAAGGTACAGTAGCTTGATGGCAGATATTGAGCAGTAAAACCGCCCTACTATTTTCCAAAGGAGCACTTCTCCCGCTACATATTGTCGCCGTACAACGCGAACAAAGCACAAGTACGCCTTGAGGCAGCGAAAGCAGCGTGTTCTCAACATCTGAGCCGCAAGATCTTCTTCTTTCTCGCGTCAAGCCAGAGGCCCACTACCTGGTGTCCGCTGAATTCCCCCGTCATCGTTTTTGTCCACATGTAGACACGGGTCATTTGCCTCCCTCTCAAAGAGCATCGACCCGATGCGAAGTCAATAATGCAGTTTTTGTTGAAAGACAAGTCTCACGCAATCACTCGCTGACGTAAGGCTTCATGCGCACTACGTGAACGAGTTCAGGATGGTGCTGGCGACGCTTGGTACTACACGAATTGTCGGGAATAACTTCGTAAGTGACGTCACTCAGTTGTCGCAGCACTCGGTATGGCCCAAAGTATCTTCTTAAGAGCTTTTCTGATAGTCCTCGTTTCCGTACGGGTGTCCAAATTCATACTTTGTCGCCAGTTTGATAGACAACTGCTCTACGGTGAGCATTGTAGCGGCCTGCATCGTACGCTTGCTGCTGGCGGATCCGTAAACGTGCCAGTTGTCTAGCTTCTTCCGCGCGTTCCGTAAACATGTTGGTGTCTGGGTTGATGTCATCACTTTCGTGCGGTAGCATTGCATCTAACATAGTTCGTACTTCTCGTCCATGAACGAGGCTGAACGGGGTCATGCGGATCGTTTCTTGCTTGGCCGTGTTGTACGCAAACGTTATGTATGGCAAGATTTCATCCCAATTTTTGTGTTCAATGTCTACGTACATCGAAAGCATGTCTTCAATGGTTTGTTCAGACGCTCCGTCAGCCCGTTTGTTTGTGGTTGGTAGGCAGTGGTCATACGATGCGTTGTTCCACTCAGCATCAGGACGAGATCCAAAAGAGCTGCCGTAAATGCGGTTTCTCTGTCTGTGATCAAGTTGGTTGGTGCACCATGCCTCAGTACAATATTTTTGATGAAAAATCTTGCCACCTTTGCTGCTTTACCTCTCTGAATAGCCTTTGTCTCGGCATAACGGGTCAGATAATTCGTCGCGATGATAACCCAGCGGTTCCCTGCAGTAGAAATAGGAAGTGGGCCCAAAATGTTCATGCCTATCTGGTATAATGGAGCTGTTGGGAACTGCACGGGTTGCAGGAGGCCAGCTGGTTTAGTCGGTGGTGACTTGCGTCGCTGGCAGTCGAGACAAGTATGAACGTAGTGCTTCACGGCTGTGGTTAGTCTCGGCCAGTAATACCTTTGCTGTACTCTGGCGAACGTTCTCATGTAACTCAAATGGCCAGAGGTCACCTCGTTGTGGCATGCTTTGAGTACTTCGGTACGAAGGGCTGCTGGTATGACGAGCAGATAGGCGGATCCTGTCGACGAAAAGTTTCTTTTGTAGAGTACTCCGCCCCGCAAACAAAACGATGACAACACTCTTGCGAAAACTCTTGGCGCCTTCTGTGATCTGCCTTCCAAGTAGTTAATTAAGCCAAGCAACTCAGTGTCGTCACGCTGTTGCTGCGCAATGGCGGTCGTGTCGAGGACACCGAGAAATGCCGTTTCCTCCTCCTCAGGTAGGCCTGCCGACACAATGGGTGAACGGGACAGACAGTCAGCGTCCATATGTCGCTTGCCTGACTTGTGCACGACCGTCATGTCAAACTCTTGCAGTATTAGGCTACAACGCGCTAATCGGCTGGTGGGATCTATTAGATTAGTTAACCAGCAAAGGGAGTGATGGTCACTGATAACTTTGAAGTGCCGGCCATACAAGTACGGGCGAAATTTCATTGCTGCCCATACTACGGCGAAGCATTCTTTCTCTGTTGTTGAATAGTTAGCCTCTGCGCGTGTTAGCGTTCGACTTGCGTAGGCGATCACTCTTTCTGTGTCCTCTTGCCGTTGCACAAGCACAGCCCCAAGACCTACATTGCCAGCGTCTGTGTGAAGCATCGTCGAAGCTTCTTCGTCGAAGTGGGCAAGCACAGGGGGCGTTTGATGACGTTGACGCAGGTCAGTAAAGGCAGCCTCCTGTTCTTCTTTCCACTCAAAGGCAACATCGTCTCTTGTGAGACGAGTTAGTGGCGACGCCATGCGGGCGAAGTTTGCGATAAACCGGTGATAATAGGCACAAAGGCCTAGGAAGCGTCCGACAACCTTCTGTTGGAGGGTACTGGGAACTGTGCGACGGCGGCAATTTTTCCAAGATCGGGCCGGACACCTGCGTTGCTGACGACCTGACCGAGAAACTGAAGTTCGTGAAAACAGAAATGGCACTTTTCTTGTTTCAATGTTAGGCCCGCGAACCGTATGGCACGTAAAACAACTTCCAGCCTTTTGAGATGCTCGTCAAAAGTGGTCGAAAACACTATAACGTCGTCCAGATAGACTAGGCACGTCTTCCACTTATACCGTAAGTACCGTGTCTATAAGCCTTTGAAAAGTCGCGGGTGCGGAGCAGAAACCAAAAGGCAAGATTTTAAATTCGTATAAACTATCTGGCGTCAAAAAGCGGTTTTCTCTCGGTCTCTTGGGTCTATCTCGATCTGCCAGTATCCACTTCTCAAGTCCATGGAAGAAAAGTAGCGAGCATACCGAAGTCTGTCAAGGGAGTCATCAATACGTGGGAGCGGGTACATATCTTTCTTGGTCGCCCAATTCAGCTTCCTGTAGTCCACGCAAAAACGCAGGGTGCCGTCCTTTTTCTTTACTAGCACTACAGGCGATGCCAGGTGCTCTGTGATGGCTGAATGACGTCATCTGCAAGCATTTTCGCGACTTGTTGTTGTATGGCTTCACGTTCCTTTGAAGCTACACGATAAGAGTTCTGATGGATAGGTCTCACCATGTCCTCGGTGATTATTCGGTGCTTTGTCAAAGGTGTTCGACCAACTCGTGATGTCGTTGAAAAGCAGTCGCGGAATTCAGCTAGCAGCTGAAGAAGTCTCTGTCGCTCGTCCTTTGACAGAGTGGTGCCAACATCGAGAACGGGTTCTCGTACTTGATTAGGCGCTTCGTAAAATACCGACAAACATAAACTGCCTCGCATTTCTACAATATTGTCGTACGAAGCGATAGGTATGTCCTTCGGAAGGTGCCGGCACTTAGCACTAAAGTTCGTCAGAATTAAATTCGTGCGTCCATCAGTGAGACGGACGATACCTCGTGCGACTGAAATGCCATGACTAAATAGCAGCGAGCCAATTTGGTCAGCGATGCCTTCGCCATCAAACGCTTCGTGGCCTTCCACCAAAACAAGAGTGCATGACCGGGGCGGGACGACCACATAATCATCAATTATACGTAAAGTGTTGCGTATTGCGTCTGAACAGTCAACTAAACCAGGGCAGTTGCGCAATGTAATTGAAAGGTCTGGGATGTTGATGACGGCACCATATTTTCTTAAGAAGTCCATCCCTATGATCAAGTCCTTGCAACACGAGGTGAGGATGACGAACGTCGCCACGAAAGAAGAGCCACTGATGTCGAGTTTTGCTGTACACCTTCCGACAGGCATCAACAGCTGGCCGCCTGCTGTCCTCAGGTGAGGTCCCGTCCACGTAGTCTTCACTTTTTTTGAGGCGTACGGCAAGGTTTTCACTTATGATAGAAAAGCCGGCACCGGTGTCACCTAAGGCTGTTACTTGCTGTCCGTCTACCGAAACTGTAAGATCTGTGGTCACAGTTTCGTCGGTGTTACAACTTCTCGGCTTTGCGGCGTCCTGTGGTACAAGTAACGGGGGCTTTTTTTCGTCGCCTTGACGGCCTCCAACCTCACCCCCGGAGGTCGCCGCCTTCAGTTACCCCGGCGTGGACTTGGTGACCTCCTTCCGTTGACGTCGGCTGTAGTTCAGTGGCGCGCCGAAGGCGAATATGACGGAGACGGAGAGCGTGGTTGACGTCTCAAACCTGCCTGGTAATCAGGCACACTGTCGTCCTTATTGGCACGGCGGTTGTCAAAATGGGACTGAGACAAGGGGTGTCCTTGAGAATGAGCTCTTCGCGAACAATCTCTCTTATTAAATCACGCAACGAGCTTTGATTTTCAGATGTTGTAGCGGCGACTTCCGTGTGGGCGCTGCTGGACAAGCGATCGTATTGTCGGCATTGTAGGTGAAGCGCCCGTTCGATAGCCGTAGCTTCTTTGATGAAGTCTGTCATGGTGCTTGGCGGGTTCCGCAAATGTCCGGCGAACAATTGCTCTTTAATGCCGCGCATGAGGTAGCGCAACTTTTTGTCGTCGGTCGTGTGCGGGTCAGCTTTACGGAAGAGACGGGCTATGTCCTCAGCGAACATTGCGACCGTTTCATCGGGTTTCTGAACCCGTAGCTCGAGTAAATGCTGCGCACGTTCGCGCCGGTCGACATCGGCAAATGTGTCAATCATACCTCCTTTAAAGTCACTCCATGTTGACAATCTGCCTTCTCTGTTCTGGTACCATGTTCTAGCGCTGTCGTCGAGATAAAAGTAGGCGCGGGAAAGCCTTTGTTCAAGGGACCACTGGTTGGTGTTAGCGACACGTTCATAGTGATCAAGCCATTCTTCGACGTCTTCATGTGCTCCACCACCAAAGCGATCAGGCACCAGCGGTGAAAGAAAGGTTACCTGAGATGGGGTTGGCAAAATACTGTCTCGTATTAACTGTTGTGGACTGGTGGTGGCCATTGGTAGATGTGAGCGGTGCCTTGTAGAGTGTTTCTGTGAGAGGGTGAACTCTGGAAGGAGGCCTCGCAAGCGACGACTGAAGCGATGCACGGGAGTGTCGACAAGTGCTTCTGGCTGGATGAACGGCTCCCCGTGGCAGTGTTGAGCATCAGGCGGGGTCACGGAGCAGCACCTCCCCCAGTGTCGCAGTGCAACGCGAACAAAGCACAAGTACGCCTTGAAGCAGCGAAAGCAGCGTGTTCTGATGCTGATGCTGATGACCTCTGATGGATGGCGCTTACCCACAAAGAAGGATGGGCTAAGAACCGGGCGTCAGGATACTTAAATGAAACTAAAATGAAAATGAAGCCAATCTAAAAAAGTAGCTTAAAATAATACTACCCAAAAACAAAAATGTTTTCTGAGCAAGCGGTCAAACCATCTTTCGTTTTTGAAAGACATAACTACAAATTATAAGCTAAAGATCTGAAAAGGTAGAGGTTCACTAGCACGGTAATCTTTTAGTTGCGTTGATGTAATCAAACACAGCGGAGCATACATCCCTGTGGCAGTAACCAAATGAAGTTCCGCCAAGTCATGAAATTACTGGTAGATTTACTTGTATTCCTAGCTTTCGTAATGGGGCTACTAAAAATCTTTTTCTCTGATAAGAATTACGATGACAGAATAAAAAGAAATGTTCAATTGTTTCAATTTCGTTACACCAAATGCATAGCGGTGACGCCTTGAGCCGAGCTTTGTTAAGGTAATAATTTAGTTGTGGAACTCCACAGCGCAATCTGGTATAAGTGACCTCTAACTGGCGAGATACACACCACTGTTTATTCCAGCAATAGCTCAAATGCTCGAAATCTTTGAATTTATCCAAATTAACTTTCTGTTCTGAACAGCTGAGCCGCAAGATCTTCTTCCTTCTCGCGTCAAGCCAGAGGCCCACTACCTGGTGTCTGTTAAATCCCCCCATCATCGTTTTTGTCCACATGTACACACGGGTCAATATATAGTATTTGCATATGGGAGGCAAGTTTGAACGAATGTGATGGTTTAATACTCTTTAGGCCTAAATTGGTTATGCTACAATGACGACATAGCATATACTCATGCTGACAAAGGTTGCGTTCAAGAAGACTAATTTTGCCACGCATACGGAGTGGTCGTGAATATGTAGAAAACTAAAACTTTTCTGAAATTTCGTGAAGGAGGTACGAAACCCTTCAAATGTGGCGGTATTTGTAGGAACAGCGCATCACTGCTCGGGCCCCTGGTGCCTTTGCATGTAATGCAGTACACTGAGCCGCCATGCTCGTCAGCACTCACGCTTGTCAAAGGCGCCTCACATGCCAACGGAAGGGGGACTAAGATAAGTTTATGTGTGGGCCTCTGCGCAGCTATGCAAGGTCTTCGTTGTTGCGAAGGTTATTTACATCTGCAGGTAACGAACTACACGTGAGACCAGGTTGTGCACAAAGTATTAGCGCCTGTTGTGTGGTGGTATAAATGGGAATTCCCATCCAATGAGAATCAATGGTACAGGGATCATTTCTTGCTACCTTCAGTGTCGAATGAATTTGTTTGTAAATTATCTTATGACTTTGTTTCTCTCTTTCAAAGCTGGCAGAATGTTCCCACTTTACGTCATGCCAACCCTTAGCATTGTCAAACTGAAGGTGCACCTAGAGAACGCGTTGTGGACTTCGACTTTGATAGAACATGTACTCCGGCCTACATAACTAATTTTAGCATGATATTACAAGTAGTAGCTATTAAGAATGTAGCAGAATACGTTTCTTCCCAAAGTACTGTTTGTTTGGCGATGCAGATAGGCACATAGTCGGAGTCTTAAGATCTGAATGATGTGAAAAAGAAAGATATAAGGATAATATTGAAATTATCCTACCCCGGAGCAGTGGGAGTGCTGGATGACCAGCTCTCAGCTCGAGATTCAGGAACGTTTGATCTCCTTGGCTTCATCTCTCCAATCATTGGTCTTACAAAAACATTCGGCAATCGGTCACTACTCTTGGAGACAACTTTCTGTTGGAGCACAGCCACAGCTGCGTGGGCGAAGCTTCTGCACGTGAGTTACTACGCCAAGAAGTTCATTCGCGTGATATCTGTTTTCGTTTTGCAAGCGCATCCAACATGTACTTTTTCGCGATACCACCATGAATCTTAAAATAATTTGGTAGAAAATAAATGAAATATTCATTTTCTTAAAGGAAAACATCAAAAAGATTTTTTCGAAGCGTTCAGGTTTATTTAAAAAAACAAAAAAAAAACACACCAGGCCTGCGTGGTAGGTGCAGCACAGTCACAGCGAAAGCTAGAAGAGCGGCCTTTCAGAGCCTTTTCTAAACACTCAATGGGTAACTACTGCAAGAACACTTGCTTGGTGCCCACTAGGGCATTAATAGTGAGCTTTTGGGTTTGTAGGTCGGCATTCACTATGCTGTTTTTCGTCATTCTTCTGAGAACCGTGGTATCCGCTAAACACTTGCGAAAAAGTTTGTGCCAACTTTCCATGCAGTGGGTGACGACGATGAAGGGATATGGCTGAAGTGGGTATGTGCCACAGGTAATAGGGGAACAAGAACAATCTTTTGTGATGTTTTAGAGCAGTGAACGGCCTACTCGTTACGGTGATCGCATTGTGCGACGACTGGTTGTTCTTTCGCTCTTGTAAAACGCTTCATAAGTCGCATTGACGCGATTGTTTTCCCAACAACAAGCCTGCCTAAGGAAAGTTTGACTAGAAATCACAATCACCGGGTAGCCCAGTGGTATAATATTGTGCTAACACCCAGTGAAACCGGGCTTGAGCCCCACTTTGCCATTGGTGCTAGGTCATGCCTGCCTAAGGCAAGTTTGATAACAAGTTACAAGCACCGGCTTAACTCAGTGGTAGAATATTTGGCTGGCACCCAGTGGACCCAGGTTCAAGCCCCACTTTGCCATTAATGCAAGGCTTTTTCGCTCGATGTGGCTCCGGACACCAGAGGCGGCGGCGGTGGCGGACAACAACAACTGCGCATGACCCGAAAAGTGATGTCATAACAGCTTTCGCTGTAAAAGGTGCAGCTGAGAAGGTACTGGGTGATTGGAACGACGCAAAGCCAAGTAACCATTTCCTTAATTTTAGTGCATACATGGTCGGCATTGTTGCATTCTTTTCTTTAGAGACACAATGAGTTTCTGGAGACGCTCACGGTACTTTTAGGGTACGCCAGGGCAAAGATGGGAAGAAGAAATTTTAGCATCAATCGGTCATCAACGAGCGTCTGACTGTCGTAAATCCGAATTGGTGAAACGAAATCTTCACTCGGCCAAGAACGTTGTTTTAGATGCGGAGCATCTAATACTCGAGGCTTGTAGTGCGGCGCCGTCCGCAAGCTTCCTCCTCCTTCTTCCACCATCTGTACATCCCTTCATCCTCTACACACCGCGCGCGCTTCACTCCTCCACCATCTGTGCACCCTTCCTCCTCTACACACCGCGTGCGCTTCTCCTCTTCACGAACATTCGCTAGCTGTATAATGTAGCGCGCATGCGCCGTCACGCTTCGAGAACATCGGCAGCTGACGCGCGCGCATGCGCCGTCGCGCTTCGAGAACATCGGCAGCTGACGCGCGCGCATGCGCCGTTGCGCTTCTCCCCCTTCTCGAACATTCGACAGCTTACGCGCGCATGCACCGTCACCCACCATCTGTGCCGCGCGCGCTTCTCCCCTTCGAGAACATTCTACAATTCTCCTGATTCTCCAGTGGACACGCATGCGCCGTCGCGCTTCGAGAACATTCAACAGCTGACAGTGCATGCGCCGTCACGCTGTATATATACTCAAGGTCGGCGCTCGCTCGCTCAGTTGCCGCTCGTCGGTTGGTTTGTACGGCGCGTCGACGTCCAAGGTCGCGGTGAAATGAATGCCAACGAATCCACAAACACAAAGATCGACGTCCCTTAGTCCAGCACCGCCCTTTCGCATACGTGTGTACGTGTTCACTCATTTAACACCCCCTCCTACAACCACGTTAACCAATTTAGCCATCGACCCAAGTAAGTCGCAATTTAACACCCCATTTCACAACCACGTTAACCAATTTAGCCATCGACCCAAGTAAGTCGCACTTTAACACCCCGTTAACCAATTATATGCTCCGCATCCTCCTCAGTGTTCCCCTGAGGGAAGCTGCGGGCAATCTTTTTTGCACAGTCAGCAGGGTAATATACAAGCACGCGACTGTTACCCAGGCCAACCGCAAAGATTGACTTCCTCCGTACACGCCAACTGCAACAATGTTACAGTAAGCGATCTTCAGCGTGATCGTATCAATCATCTTAGGTAGTCAAAATGCCGAACACGTATTCAATGCAATTCAGGAAAATGGTCATTGCTCTTAAGTACAGTTCCCAATCGCACTTTTTCTTCCAAGCAGCTGCTGTTGCTGAAGACTGGAATGTCACCGGTGTCAGTTTGAAGCCCTACTTTCGCTGGTGGTATCGCTCGGACACAACTCTGTGTACATGTGCGGTAAACAAGATGTTCCACGATGCAGCACTGTCATCTGTTTCTCCCTGCTCGATGAATGCAGATCACCTAATGAATACGCACTCATGCTTACTCGCAAGCTTCTATGTGAACTTGCTGTGAATTGCTACACCAGAAAACTAAAAACAGCAAAGAGTGAAAAATATGCACGATTGAAGGTTGCTAATAATATCTCAAATAATCTTCAACACAATATTTACATCATCTCTTTTTGTAATTTTCATCGTGCTACGCAATATACAAAAGCTAGCGCTCGTGGAATACATGCAGAAGCATGGTTAAAAAGGGCATGCTTGGGCTGCATAGCCTTGGCTGTGCTGCTTGAGAAAGTCGCCGAGTATAGTTTTTTGATCAGCAGGATTACGTCAGACAAAGTGCTTTAGCGTCCTCGTGATTTTTAAATGCTGCAATAAAGGTCTCAAGCAGTACAATGTACAAAATTATCACTGCATATCCATGGAGTGAATGATGATGAGTTGGGCGAAGTGTCTGTCAGTCCGTCCGTGCTTCCATACGCCTGCTCGTTCTTGCTTCCGTCCGTCCACGCGACTATCCGTGCATCCATACATGCATCCGTCCATCTGTCCATACGTCTGTCCATGAGTCTGTCTATCGATCTGTCTGTCTGTCTCTCCGTGCGTTCATCCGTCCATCCGTCTGTTGTCTGTCTGTCCGTCCGTCCGTGCGTCCATCTAGTGACACTTCAAGTACCGCTATCTCCCATCTCGCATCTCCCGTGGCATATACGAGCTCCAGAGTGGGTATGTGTCTACCGGTGGCTAAGTACTACTACATACATACAAGGAATGGGCAGACCCACGCCTTAAAGAGCTTTTCCCTTAAAAAAGTTTTATTTTTATTCCATTCATTGAATTTCTGCCATGAAATGTTATGCGCCAAATGGGTGCTTCACCGTTTGGTTTTGAAACCCAAATGGTGAATGGGTGACTTTTCAAACGGTTAGTTAAAAAAGAAAGAATGAGAATAAACAAGTGCCGTGTACAGAACTATGTGTGACGCTTCCCAAACATGAGCTGCTCGAGCGTGAACCACTAGATGCAAGAGCCTGTGGGGTAGTGAATTATGGTAGTGCTTCTTTAGCCGCCAACAAGCGTGCTGGCAGCGGCGGCGCCACACGGGCAGAGCGAACCACAAAAGCCAAAAACCACCACCATCAAACAGAGCGGACATTGATTTTCTTCGGCGCGAATCGTCGCGTCGGGACTCGGCGAGGCGCCGCCGTGGCTGTGGTTACGTGGGCTTTTCTGCGTTGGGAGGTTTTCCGAATCAATGCTTTGAGAAGTTTGTTCTCTCCCTCTGTCGGTACGGAGGGGAACGCATCAAACTTATCGCGTGCGACTGTGTGCTGCGCTGACTTAGGCGAGACTGCTGACAGAGTTTCGGGTGAAGGCGCATATGTGTTTAAAGATGGGCGACAGTATTGCAGAGGGAGAGGTCGGGAGCATGAGTTTTGAAGGCGCGCAATCTGGTATACGAAAGCTTGCAGCAAAAAAAAAAAGCATCGCACCAGCATTGTTACGCATCACAACTTTGAAATGCGTTTTTCGACTATGTGTCCGATGATGTGTCCGAATTTACGAAGTGACATAGCGCTAAGAAGCGATGGGTGGGGAGGCAGCAGGCGACTGGGGCACCACCGAGGAGAAAAAATCACAAGGCGAAAAAAAAGGGGGGGGGGGAGAGAATGCTGCTGGAGACAAGCTTCGTGGGAACGCAGTAGATACAAGGACCGAGTTGTAGTAGGCGCGTCTATTACAGGTGTGCCATGCTTGTATGCAGCCAAGCAATTTTAAAAATACCAATTTAATGTTAAATTCCAGGCTCTGGTTCATTGCGGTTAGAACTTTGAAAAACAGCACGTAGATGAACACGTGACCTAATTACGGAAAAGGAGGTGACTCCATTCCCATTCCATTCCGTGCAAAATGTGCTTTTAACTCTGTTTCTTTTCTATTACTCCAAGAACTGTCCCCATTTCATTCAAATCCCATTCCGATGTGGCAAAAATGTGGAAGAATGGTTCTATCACTCGAATTATTGAGTGGCAATTTCGCAACAGTGCTGCTCGCTACAAGTGTCTGCATTATCGCCGTTTTTTACATCCCCATGACCACACGCGATCCGCCAAGAGAGAGGTGCCCCCGCCTGCTAGTACGCGTAAGTCTGATGAGTAATGGCGATAACAGCAGCAGCCTCAAATTTAGCGACAGCCTGGCGACTGTCGCTAAATATTCAACTTATGCTAACAAATAAAAAAAATGTCGGGAAGATGAAAGTGACTGGGTGACCTGAACTGTTAATAAATAACTGTAGATTTACCTGTCGCATGCCTATTTGTGTAGCCGTTTCCTCACTTTAACTAGTGAATACCACCACAAAACACACGTAGCCGCCAATAGCACATACTCGTACTTACCTTGGTCCCAAGGTGCTCAATATTTTCCATGCCATCATCCTACGGACAAAAATGAGACGATAAGGCGCAAGAACGCTCGATATTTAAGACAACGTTGCAGCACCCACAGTGCAACTAAAACTGCCGCAGTAAGACATGTATGTACTGAACAACTGGTCATCAGCTAATCCCTAAACCTTCATTTGGTCAATAAATATATTATGCAACATAAATAATTATTGAGCCACTGCTGCCTCTAAGCTTGGTGACATCTCACAGAAGCCGAAAAATATGCTTTTTCTTGACAGCTGAACTGTGCAAGGCTACCATATAAACGATTGAGCACTAATTGGCACGATTGAGCACTAATTGGCACGATTGGCACGTGTAATAAAATTAGCGACCGTAATACTAGCAACACTATCAAAAGTTACGTGACCTTATAGTTGCGCAATATATTTGATCTACATAAGTTTTCGTATCAGTGAGTCAATCATTATAAATTGCCACGTGAAGAAAATAATGAAAGAAATGTTTACACAACCTGATCTGCTGTTTTGGCCACTATAGTGTAACCCCGATTAAACACGACTGTGAAGCCTACCTAATGGTTCAGAAGTGATTTTTATGTGCGCCTTCATCCGAGAGGGATGATATCGGCGGTGACTGCAATATTTGCTCAAGTTCCTGAATCAAAAGACGGCAACAAAGGGAAGATAGTATCTTGCGATAAAAATATTCATGAACAGGGGTTGTGTCAAGCCGACGTTTCGACAAGCGAACTTGTCTTCCTCAAGGTCAATACTGAGTTGTGTGCTTGCCTTGAGACTTCTGTACAAGTGGACTTGTCTTCCTCAGCAGCGCTAGCCATGGAGCTAGCGCAGAACTCTGTACAAGTGGACTAGTCTTCCTCAAGGCTATATATATAGCAGGAGATTTGTACTAGCATTGAGGATTCTGTACAGAATTCTGTACAAGCGGACTTGTCTTCCGCAAGGCTACTGCAGAGCTCTGTACGAGCCTTGAGGAATAAAATGCGCTTGTCAAAACGTCGGTTTGACACGTCCACTCTTTGCGGATTTGAGCTCCTGAAGTGCATTTATTTTTGGCGTCGAACGCCATCACCACGAAGTTGGCAGCTTGGTGACAACCTGCCTAATTTTCGCTAGGAGCATACTGCGAGTGACCAACTTCAAAGCAGACGGCTTTAGAAGGCTTATGTGAATGAATTGCAGCTTCATAAGCAGTTTTTTGGGCACCTGTCAATGCAGTTATAGGAAGCGATGGTGCGAGAGTTTTCCGAATTGGGTCCGACTTGGTGATATCGAGCTCTGGTTATTTTAAATGCGGGAGCGTTTGTATGCCGACTACGCCGAAAAACTGTCCACCTGTCCACTGCAGTGCCTCTGTCACGTGAGGTCAACGCCGCGAAGAAATAGGCGAGTAAAACAAAGAAACAAACAAACACACAAAATATTTCTGCATGGTTGAGCTGCATTTGGTACAGGCCTTCACACACCCAAGGCCATTAGATGCTTTTAGACTAGTTTACTTCAATAGAATAGTAAACAAACAAATGAATAACTGTATGAAGTATTGAAATATATGCGGAAAACAAGGTCATTATTGTTGAGAAAAGGATGAGCCACCGTCCGCATGGCAAAGCCCACCGTCTACCTTCTTGTTTGCTTGCTTGCTCCTTTCTTTTGTGGCTCTTACCCACTAAGGAGGATTGGCCAAGAAGCCGGTAGTTAATGCAAGTCAATACCTATAGATTTTCTAGATTAGGGGAATATGATTACTGTGTTTAGATGGTGAAATTAATTTGACGCAATGTCAAAAAACAGAAAAAGGGGGGGGGGGAAATAGTAGAATTTTTTGAATATCTGAGGTGGAATCGTTATATGAAATACTCCTGAAAGATGAATCATTGCAGTTCATCAGCTAAATAATAAGTGGTAGTGTGGCTAGTAAAATTTGAGAGCTGATCGCTGACTCAGCAAGGTAATGTTCTTGTGTTATATAGGAATTCGCAGAGAGCCCCGCAGATGTTCCTGGCGCTGTGTCCCAATGAAGTGGCCCCAAAAGACAAAATATTGGGAGTACTAAGTGATAGTCCTAATTTCTGAATAAAATTTTGAAGCAGCTTTTTCTTTGAATTTAGAATCGGTGACATGTGATAAGAAAATGGTCGATATGTTCAGATTCGTTACAGCTTGATCACAGAGGGGATGGCACCAGACCAGACCTGTTCAAGTAGAATTGAAGAGGTGGTACACGGCAACGTAATTTTGTTATTAAGACTTCCAATTTACGCGTGGGACACCATTTATTATTCCATGTTAAGTGTAGGTGCGAGAATTCTGGATTCGGTATCATGTTTTTTGATGAGTCTTCAAGAAGGGAAAGTTTTCTAAACCTCGCTGCTGTTACATAAGCTGTAGGAGGCATGATTGGCACAATCGGAAGATCAAGAGATGTTCGCGCAAGTGTGTCAGCCATCTCGTTTATAAATATACTACGATGGCCTGGCACCCATATCATTCGCACTAGACGAATGTTTGCTGGGATTAATGATTTAAAAGTCTCTAGTACTGCTGATGTCGACGACGATGATAAGAATGAACACACGAAATACGAGTCAGACACTATCACAGCTGTCGAATGAGTCGCAGGAAGTTTACGAATAGCCAGTATAACGGACCTTCTTGTTATTGCGGTGCACTCTGACCTTATCCTAATGATGATACTGGCAATTATCGTCGTTCACAACATTCAACAATTGTAATAGAGTATCTAAAAGCATATTTTTATAAGAAACATTTGTTATTCGGTAGGCAGAAAAAAGGTCTTTATCAAAACAAAAGCCTTATATGCCTAATCAAGCATGACTATTGACCAAGTTCCTGCGTCGGTATCTGCAGTCGGTGCCAAGGGAGCCTGAGCTTTAATCGTATAATTGCAAGCCCTTATAAAAAAAAGATCGCAGTCACTAGAAAAGTATCTTTGACCGATTACAAAATACCTCTCTTAACCATAAAGGCCAACTTATTTGTTTCTTAATACTACCAAGTAAAGAAATGTGGGTGTCGCAGGAAAAATGACAAACTCTGACTAGGCAGAAGGAGACAGAAGCTTACATCACAGTTTACGGCGTCAATGGCTGCACAGTAATCAGATCTTCCTATTTTTTGAGGCATAGGAAGATCTTTCGATGCCTTATTTTTCATTTGTCTCCTGATACACGACAAACGACTGGAATGAAAAAAAAAACGTACACAACTTTTTTAGCAAGGTCACCGATCAAGTACGAAGAATACTGGTGCTGCATATCTTGCGCTAAGACAACACTAAAACACATACTTTTCTTAGCGAAATGCTCTATACCAACAGATCTAGTTAGCGAAACGTGTATCCTCTGCAGGCGCGCACTTGTTCATGTGTTATATATTGATTTGCCCTATAGTGACAAGCGCAATTCATAATTACGATGAGGAGACCGTGAGTATACTCGGCAGTATTGTGTAGTGGCACAAGGAAACCACAATTTTGCCTAACTGCTGTATGTCCAGTGCAATAAGTAGAATTCATTATATATTATCCATATTAAAAGAGATAAGGTAACAAGAATCCAAGTTGATAGCTACGTGTTCAGCCCTATCCGCATTCATGCGATTTCCTCACGACAGCGACAAGGGGCAGCGGCGAGTCACAACATTTGCTGTCGCGGAGGCCCATCTTTCGCCGCTGCTGGTCGCGTCGCGCGTCTCCAGAAAACTAGAAAAAAAATCTCTTGTCACCCGGAAGTCAGCGGAACTATTTCCGGCAACATGGCTGCACCCATGATCCTCGCTTCGCTTACACTTTGCTCTCGATGCTTGTTATGCGCGCGTACTTCAAGCGATGTAAGGTATCGACTACCTTTTCTGCATTCTCATCTCCCGCGGAGAGTGAGAGAGCGGCCGTATTTTCTCGCAAATGTCGTTATGGAAGGTTTCATTTGATGTCTAGATGGCAGCTTGTGACAATTTGGTCGATTGATACAGTGCGAAATTTTTATGCGAAGTGTGTCGCAGCAGTCGTAGCATACGCTTCTGGGCAGCCTGTCGCATCTCAAACAAAGATTGCGAAAAAAAGAGGTCATGAAATGATTTTGTGGCTTCCTTATGCCACGCAAGACGGTATTAATCTTAGAATATTGTGATCGACTAAATTTTCAACTTTTATTCGTAATTTATGGATATGCACGCGACAGGTTTCACTCAAGCAACAGTGACGCTTTGTCTCCGACATGCAGTGCAGCCGTCGTGGCCCGATGGTGCAACGGAGCAAGTTTGTCGCTGCCACTTGTCGCTGTTGCTGGGAAATCAAGTGCATGTAGTTAGCGCTTCAGTTTTTTCAAAGGTGCCTTACAGGTCGCCAAGTCACTCTCCAAATGCGTACATAATGAAATAACGAACGATGTTGAGTGCCCATACAACCTCACAAGGGTGTTATCATTAGGATAATAAATAATAACGTGTAAAAAAGTCAAAATATTTCAGTCATGGGTGGGGCAGTGTCCTTCGGCGTGAGCCAACTTAATACAGTGGAACGTACGATGTAGGTGACATTATTAGTTAACTATTTTTTCATGTTTTCATTTGCGTATATGGTTATGAGGTAAGTGGAAATAGGAGGGAACGAAGCTTGTATCATGTTATGAATTTGAAACATCTGGTGTCTGTAACGTAAACTTACATGCTCCGTTCATAGGATTCAGCGTCCCAGAGTGACTCAGAATATGAGTCATCATAGTGGAGGGCTTCGAATAATGAAGACCATCTTTGTTTTTTTCAATGTGCACCCAAATTCGAACACGCTGAACCCTAATATCTGTGAACAAAAAGGGTTTCGCACTGTGCTCTAACATAATAGCGGCCACCATTGCAGCCATGGAAAGAGCATCCTCGTGTGCATTAGTTATCTATAATACTTTAGACATGGAAACAAATAGAGTTTCCCAATTTGATCATTGTAAAAAACACCTAAAAAGCAAAATACTGCAACTTAAAACACGTAGACGTCTCATTAATACTTTAGACATGCAAACAAATAGACTTTTCCGCTTGGATTATTGTAAAAACACCAAAAAAGCAAAATTACTGCTTCTTAAAACACGTAGATGTCTTCTCTTGCGAAGAAAGGGCATTGTAAGAATAGGCGAAATGACAGCGGAAGAAGCAACTTGTCGCCGCGTTGGCGATGCAGCGCTAGCTCTGCAGCTGTGTTAGCATTTACCATGGTAGCACTTTTGTATGTGTACCGTCCGGGTATTATGGGGTGGTGCCATTCGGGACCAAAATGGGAAACGTTAAATGTTGTATATGCTTGTAGTGAAGAGTCCGACGGAATGCCGTCTGGTCGGGGAGAAACATAGTGCAAAATAACAAAAACGCCGACCAAGGTGAACTACACAGAAGTTAAAAGACGTTTCGGCTCACCATACGGGAGCCTTTTTCACAGCCACTGTTCAGAACAAGGCTCCCGTGTGGGGAGCCGAAACGTATATTTAACTTTTGTGCAGTTCACCTTGGTCGGCGTTTTCGTTATTTTGCACTTTGTATACGCTAGATAGCATTGCAAGGATTGTGAGCAGACAACTAAAAAGTAACTAGCTGCTGCATTTGAATAACAAAGGCAGGTGAAATGACAACAGCTGAAAATGCGCTGTGTTGCTGACATTAAAATAGTGAAGGTTGTGAGAGCAGATATGAAGAAACAATTTGAAGAACGCTTGATCTCAACGTCATATAAATCGGAAAAACATGAAAGTAAAACACGTCCCGAAAGAAGCATTTTAATGTGCATCGTATAAGAGAGCTTACGCAAAGCCTATTGTTGTTTGACAGCTATAACGGAGCTTAACAAAGATGCATCTACGTTAACGCTTAGTCGCACATCTCCACCTCGACGACTAACATTCATCAATAATAATTCAACAAAGCATTGGGGTCTTAGGTGAATGCAGTCGCCTACTTGAAGCATGTTGGAGTGATTGAACGCCTTGGCTTGATAAGAAGGAAACGCAATAATGATGATGATATGTGGGGTTTAAGGTCTTAAAACCACCATATGATTATGAGAGACGCCGTAGTAGAATGATCCGGAAATTTCAACCACCAAGCGTCCTTTACTGTGTGCTTAAATCTGACTACACGGGCCTACAGCAATGTCACCTACATTGAAAATGCATCCGCTGCAGCCGGGATTCCATCCAGCGACCTACGGGTGATCCGCCGAGTACTTTTGCCACTAGACCACCGTGGTGGGGCAAAAGATAGTAGAAGGGGAAACACAATGCGCGTTGTGTCTTTTCTGTTGGTCGGCAACAATTTCTCGTGAGACGAGCGTATGCGGTGAATGCGGAATCAGTACACCCACAAAATCCAGAAGTAGCATGTAGTTGCTGATTGCGTTAAGAGCTATTCAAGGAACGTAGCAGCTCTTTGACTCACGTGTCGCCGTGCGTGCGTGCTTCCATACGAACACGCCACAACAAGTTCCCCTCACCGCAGGTGTTGGAGTGGTGCCAAGCAGGTCACGCCACAGCTACGCGTCCGATAACTCGTCCGATGCTCTACAGCTGAGCCGTATGCATACGGCGGCGGTCATATCCCCGTCCACTTTGTAGGGAATATATGTGCATTTAAACGTGAAAGCGTCAGTGAGCACCGTGAGTTGCCACTGTGGTGAGGTCGGAACATTCTTCTTTCGCCTGTTGGCGGCATTTAGTGCGGCGTCTTCTAGCTGCATCTATCGCTCGTGTCTATGTCACGCGGCGTCAGCGTTTGCACTCACACTACGCATGCGCAACTTCTTTCCTCTCCTAGGCTACCCCATTTCGCCTCGCAACGCCTGCGCAGGGAGCGTCTGCTAACCTGCACTCGCTTGTCACTGCTCTAAGCATTCCTGCCAGCGGCGTTCACTGCGCATTGCTATTTCGCTCGCTACCCCGTATATATAAGCAATGGATCGTGACCTCCAAGGTAGTGCGTTGTTGAACAATAAAAATTAGCAGCATGCGCATTGACTAAAAGCGGATTGCGTGTCGCTGGGTCCAACCGGAGTCTCGTGTCTGTCGCTGCCCAATAAATGTTCCAGTAGGAAATACCAATCTATCACTGCATGCTTTGCGTTTCCATGGCTTTTCTCTTGTGCAACGGCGCGATCAGCGCCAGCGTTAACGTCACCGCCAGTGAAAGCGTTAGCACCTGCTACTTCGCATCGGGAGATGGTGAAGTAGCGGAAGATGGTGGTTTTTTTTATGATCGTACACGAGGAATCAAATATGCTAGAACGAGACCCTCGCTGTGAACGAAGTCAAGAAGCCTAATTTAAGCTAGCTTTCTTTTTTACATACAGTGTAATGAAAACTAACTAGCAATTGTGCCAAGAAAAGTATGGGAAATGTTTGGTTTAGTATGAAATTATTGTGATTTGGTAGAAAAAAAAGTTGATGAAAAGCTAAAGATTTAGGGCTTATAAATAAACCAATAGACGGCAGTCTACTCGTATATAACTGTACCCGTGACCTTTATCTCTTCTTTGGCCATATTTTGATAAATTATTAGGAAGTAATTTTGATAAATGTAAAAAAACGTTTGTAAATTTGGTTTTTATTCATTTAGGTAATAAAGCCGAAAAGTATACATGACCAGGTACCCATATGTGTGTGACAATAATACTGACTGTTACACCGCCGCAATGAAAAGGTTGTTTGTCAGCAGTGGCGCATTTTGAGTCGAGGTATTCAAGTGCACCACGGCTCGTGGGAGTGTGTTGGAACACTTTGCTGAAGCCCCGCCGTGAAGGTATAGTGGCTAAGGTACTCGGCTTCTGACCCTCAGGTCGCGGGATCAAATCGCGGCTGTGGTGGCTGCATTTCTTATGGAGGCGAAAATGTTGTAGGCATGCGCGATCAGATTTGGGTGCACGTTAAAAAACACAAGGGGTTCGAAACTTCCGGAGCCCCCCACTACGGCGTCTCTCATAACTATAGAATGGTTTTGGGATGTTCAACCCTGCATATCAATCAATAAACGCTTCGCTGAAGAAATGAGTTTGCGAATGGGTTTCAGCAATGTCACCATTTTCATCTCTAAATGAATGCAGGTCGCATGTTATGACCATTTAGATCCGTATCAAGTAAGCGCTCCTTGAGAGACCACCATTATGAGTGGTCCTTTCTTCCTGAAATCATGTGCCTAACGATAGGGTTACTCCTTTTTACACTTGAGCGCATGGCAGGCGTTAGAGCTACGTTCCTGTGATAACCACTCAACGATCGTTGTGTGCCTATGCAACATGCGCAAAGAGTAAGCACACTTTATCTATGTCTGAAAATGGATGATTTTTTGTCAGTTCTTCCTATCCTAAAATTGTGTTCTCACCTTAGAACAGCTGCTATTTGAGCTTTTGTGCAACGTGAGAAAGAATATGGAACATTGGTGTTTCCTTTCCCCAAAAGAAACCCGTCAGAGTTGGAGCACTTCCGAGCAAAACCTTCACCATCAAGGTCGACGCCAAATCTGCAAAAAAAAAAGCAGGGTGTGCCAGATATTTATACACTAAACCTATTAACATAGGGACGCGCTAGTGAATGAGTCGTTAATCTTTCTTTTGTCTAAATTCAATCTTGTGCGCTTTGTGTATCCACGTCTCAAAGTTCTGCAGCGCCTTCTGACAGCGGTCCTCTAAAATTCCAGATTACGATAAGAAGGTGGTTTATCATACGGACTTGCAGAGTGTGATCTCTTCGGCTCTTTCTCTCTGAGCTTCTTTGCTAAACGTATTTGAGACTACGCTAAAACACTATTGTAAGGTTGCGTAATAATATGGTAAGAAAAGATTATTATTGTTAATATTATTATTATTATTATTAATATTATTATATACGGAGTTTTAGTAAAAAAGAAACGTTAAGTATATAGTAAACACGCATCTTTATACTAACGATAAATCGTAAGGAGCACCTTGTATACAGTGGAAGTATTTCCGGATAATGCTAACGCATGGAGTTCGGATAAGTCAGGTGGCGCGATGGCCTGTTGAAAGGGGAAAAACTCCCGGAACCGTTTCTTCGCTTGCTGTATGACGGAGAATTTCCGGTCAGCATCTTTAAAGAAATAAAACAAAACACTCAAATGGAAGTGGGGCAGTTTGGGATAGTTGGTAGCACTCGTGTCCTTTTTGTCCCTCTGGCATCGTTCTGTTCTCGCACTATAACTATCGACTGAACTAGAGTGAAAAGTCGTAGAACAGTGGTTACAAGACAGACAAGCAACAGACATTCGGTGGAAAAGTAGAATGAACCTAATCGACAAAATGAAGAACAAAAATGGCAACATTCACTCGTATCGATCGATAAACGTTACATAGACACAATTTGGACACCGCCATTCTACACCTCTTCTGCTGATGTGAAGTAAAAAGCCCTTCATGTCTCATCAGACGTGGTAAAGAACTGTTGGCTTCTGCGGCGTCCAATCTCTCATTCACGAAGAGAAAACATTACCATACAGGACGCAGAAAGCTGGCAACGCCTCCCGAGCTGGGAGGCAGTGCAAAAGCGCATCTGGTGCAGGAAGCTTTCGCAAGGAAGCAATACACTATCAACACATGGACTTAAAAAAATGAGAAGACGAACAGTTTCAAATTTTAGCAGCCCACCCGAATGCACTCATTGTAGTTCTCATACCAACAAAATTACCTGTTAAATGAGCGTATATTATGTTGTAGTGCGCCGGGATATCACAGCTGTGAACCCCCTAGCTTTCGCAGTGCTGCAACCAGCTCGTGAGATGAAGTCCTTTGTTTCAGAAGTTGCCTTCAGCACATGTGTTCACCCCACCGTCTTGTCCCCTCACCATTTTATCAGCGTTTGCTCGACGATTTGTCTAATACACGCTCACTAGACTTCTTATGTGTGGTTTATTACCCTATAAATTTAGCGAAACGGGGAAATAAGCATATACACTGTGCAACCAACTTGCATCTTTCGAAAAATGTGATAACTTGGAGATGTAACATTTTCAAAGACATTCAGTATGATTAGTGTGGTATACACATATGCCAGACCGGTGACTGAGGGATAAATAATAAGAACAGGAGTAATTGTTTGAATATAGAAAAAAACTACTGAAATTGGAACACTCAACTCAATACACAGGGGCCAATAATTGTCGCTGGTACACGCATAGCGCAGATTAAGTTTGGGATAGTTTACTTTTTAGCGGCAACAAGACCACGTGACGAATACTGACTCGCATAGGACTCACTGCTTTGCCATCGGGCGCAGACCCGGCCTCTGTGCCTTTGACTTTACGTCGACGTTTTTCATCAAGCCACTACAAAAAAACATGCTTACTGGACACCACGATGGTAGGCGTCGAGCACGAGCCCAAGTCTTACACGCCGCTTACGCCTCATGACCCGATTTAGTTTACGTCGATGCGGCCCGCTATTCGTCTCAAACAAACGCGTACGCACTTAGTGTAATCAATACTTGCACCCCCGTCAATACCAACGGAATCTTGTGAGTAGTCACTCTGTCTGTACCTCCACCACACCGAACCCGAGGAAGTGTGTCACACCTCTCGTGGTGTCCTCCGGATTCACTACAAACCTGAGCGGCTCTAAAATCGCTATCTCCCATTTCGCTCACGGCACCGTTGCTCCCAATACTTTATCGCTCCTTCAGTGCCTCGACTTCCATATCTATCTTCTGGGTCCCGGCGCCCGCGGGAAATCTGGTGAACGAGACCACCCACCGAGAAGCTCGAGAATACGTCAACCGAGTGGTGGGCCGCATCACGAACTCTGAGATCATCGCCGAGCCCCTCATATTCTATCACGAAATTGCTCAGCGCTATCACATCCCTCTTCGAACAATACCACGACCGCATCACAAACTCACGAAACCACAAGAAATCTCGTGGCTCCGCCTCCAAACACACTCGTTCCCGTGCCCATGGGTATGCAAACACATTTACTCCGGTCGGTTCAATACGTTGCTGACAGTGTGGCTACGTCATGTCCTTTTATATACTATGGAACGGCAGCGAAATTACCCCCCCCCCCCGATCATCTGACTGCTACCTCGTTCGAGGTGTGGGAAAGAGGAAGTGCATGGGTAGAGCTCTGCTGTCCCATCGGAGCTGCGGGGGGCACGTCGAACAGACCCGGGAATATTTCAGCAGTTCCGTTTTGTACTGCAAGCTGCGCCAACAGAAACTAAAATTATTGTTCAGGATTGACTGCTTCAAGGCACATTAGAGAAATTAAAATATAAAGCATGCATGAATACATCTCTCCAGAGGCATGTGAGTGGTGATGCACTGCCTTTCAGAAAGGCGTAACCCGGGTTGGTTGTGTCTTTTCAAGATACCTCTCAAGCTATGTGACCAGTGAGGCACCCTTCAAATGTGCGCGGTGTTTTCAAGCTGCCAAAGCAGATAGCTTTACACGTTTTTGAAAGGCTTGGCGTGGATTCATTGATTAATGTGTGGGTGGAGTTTAACGTCCCAAACCAGCATATGATTATTAGAGACGCCGTAGTGGAGGGCTCCAGAAGTTTTGATTACCAAAATAAGAGTCCATGGGCCTACAGTATTTTCGTCTCCATCAAAAATGCGTCTTGGCGTCGAGGGCGAGGACAGGGCAAGAGTGAATGCACTTAGCAAGAGAACCGCAGAACCATGGCCATGAGAAAAGCGACCCAGGTGAGCAAGCACACGATGCATTGGTGGAAAATAAAGATAATTGACGCCAGCACTGACCTAGTACCGAAAAATCATTCTTGTGCGAAAGGTCATAATCAGATGAAAAAGCTCGACAATTTTTACTTGAGCGTCTTGCAAAGAGGGTGCGCGCCTTTCTTGGGATTGCGGAATTCCTACTGTGGCCTAAGTGGTGCATAGTTCGAGAGAGGATGAGACGCTACCGACCAGGTTCACGGCGAGAATGCAGAGGATACTGAGAAGGCTTGCCTCCAAGAACAGTAATCGCTCTCAGAGCACCCTTCTGCGACGCGCATTGTCCGGAGTCGCCAGTGGTACCTGCGCCAAATAGCGGACCTCTGACGTCAGGCTACCCCAGTTTTTCCACTAATGAAATGCTGGTCAACACCGGTGATACACGTAGTAGGTTGTGTTTGACGGCGTGGTCCAGTCTAAGCACGAAGCTAGTCAACTTAGCTTGTCGACTGGTCTTGGAAAACCCATCTGCAGTGGCACTTATGAAGTGTGGACTCCATCGCTGAGGCTACTGGTCACCACGTTGTGCGCCTACATCCCGTCAACTATCAGCTGAACCGAATAGAGCCTGTTTGGATAGACTTGAAGAGCCTCGTAGCAGCGGAAAACGAGACACTTAAGCTTCAAGCGTTGATACTCTGCTACGGCAAGGAATCAAGCTACTGGCATTTTTCATTATCATATGGTGGTTTTGGGACGTTAGACCCTAATAAATATCAATATTAGGAATCAAGCAACTGACCACGGAGAAGCGAAAATAAAGATTCACATTGTTTGAGTCAATCATTCGTTCATGAATTGATTCGGTGACTGAAGTAAATATTTTTATACACGTCGCACAAACAATTTAAAAAAAACTCGAACCTCACAACTGATAGGATCCAGCCACGACAACAGTAAATAGGAAAGGAAGTGTAAGCTTTATTTCAGGGCGGGTTGTCGCGTCCTGAAATAAGCAAAACAGATCGAAAAGGCACCAAGTGCGATCTGCTAAAGAAAATGCCAGCATATACACGGAGTGAATGATGATCAGCGGGGCGAAGCCTCCGTCCGTCTGTGCTTTCATCTATCCGTGCGTCTTTCCGTATGTGCGTTCGTTCATACTTACGTTCATTCGTACGCCCGTCCGTGCTTGCGTCCGTTCGTACGCGCGTCCGTCCGTCCGTCTGCCTGTCTGTCAGTCCGTTGGTCTGCGAGTCTGTCCGTCCATACATCTAGTCATCAATCGACGTACAGCCATATCGCATCTTTTCAATATGTATTCATTACACAGCACAGAAGTACTGCCATCCAGCGGACATTCCAAGGACTAAACGAGGGGTGGCTACCTACTACTACGACAACTACAAGTACTACTACATACATCGGGGACGCACAACCGACGGCTTAAGGAGCTTCACCCCTAAAATTATGAGCCATCTCCCAGAAGGGAACCCTGATGGGATGCGAAGCAGCAGCGGTGCGCATGGCGTCGACTTGTTGAAAACGGGTGTCGATGAAAGTGCTGGAAAAACGGTTTGAAGCGAAACTCAGCATAGCGTTTAATTGAATAAACATTTCTTTCAAACGTAAAGACACAAGAGGCGGTCGGGTTTCGTGTAAGTTCCAATAAAGCGTTTGAAAAGAGTTCGTTCACTACCTGTCCCTTGATTCCGTACTGACCGTTGCCGTGCGTCACAGCCGGCGAAGTACTGCTGACAGGGAAGTTGGTGCATGATAAAATATTGCTTTAGGGCAGCGTAGTTTGCGCGTGAAGAAAAGATACTATGTAGCCAAAAAAAGGAAAGAGAGAACACAGTGTGAGCGCTAACTTCCAACAATTATTAATTGCGTACCCTTACAACACATTATATAGCTCATTTCACGTGACGCCACACACATGACAAAACCATAAACATGTGGCATAGCAGATTATCAATCATACCTAGTTTAGATATGATCTCTAACAATTCTATATGAATGCTTCACTGCACGTGCTCCAAAAAATTGAGCTTTATTTGAGAGAACGCCACAGACAGCGTACTTACACACAGCTTCGCACATTTAGTGATAGCGTTCGCCTCAATAATTTTCCGTGTCAACTGGTTTTCCGTGTCAACCAACGGTGAGCCCAATGCTACGAGAACCAGTGTGATTCCATATTTTAACATCGAATTTCATACTATTCGAAAACGATAGCCCTGAGTAGAAATGTCCGCGAGGTGTTCTCTGCTCCAGACAAACGAAGCCGTTATGTAAGATTACGAACCCCAAGAAGGAGGTGCAAGCCCCTGTGGAAAGAAGCAAGTAATTAGGCTTGTTTAAGCACACTAGCTGTTGTCTACATGTTCCTGCTGTCGTGTGGCGTGATTTACGTCGGGCAGACTGGTAGGTGTGTTGATGACCGCTTGCGTGAGCACTCTTACAGTGTAAAAAGAAAGATGGTGGTTTTTCTCGCTATGCACTGTAGGACGTGTGGATGCACTTCATTCTTTGATCAGTGCATCATCTCGGGCTGCAGTCATAACCAGTTGACACGGGAAATTACTGAGGCTCCACCAGGGTGGTCTAGTAGCGAAACTACTTGGCTGCAGACCCGCACGTCAGCAACTCCTTGCAAGTGGCACAAACCGCGAAGGCGCACGGGTCGGCGCCCGATTCGCGTCGTATCACTTTGGCCACCGATTCCAGCTGCTTGCCGTTGCAGACAAAACTGACGTGTGTCAGGTTGTTGTCGAACCAAAGACGGTCACACAAGTGGCAGCTGTGACAGAAGCTACGTTTGAGGAACCCGCGTCTGAAGCGGACTTCGGCCCGTGCGTTGCCGGCGGCGTCGCGGCTGTCGCCACGCACCACGCCTCTGCGTGATCGGCGTTGCGGTGGCGAGACCCCTCCGGATTGGTGGGTCGGTGCTTGCGGGTGTGCGCTACGGCGGGTGACTCGGCATAAGGTGTGCTACGCTTTTGAGGCGGTGCAGACGACGACGTTGCGGACGAGGTCGAGGGTTCGCTGGTTTTACGTCACTCTCGAACGCACGCGGCTTCACTCGCTTATCGTTGGTATTGCCTGTGCGCCGTCTCCACTCTTGAACGAGCTCAGCTTCCTTCCTCGCATCTCGTCGCTGCTGATCACGCGTCGTGTCCATTCTTGACCGCGCTCAACGGTCTTGACTAGCGCGTCGTCGGTGTCGTTGGTCATTCGCCGCTGATGATCACGTTCGGCTTCCTTGGATGGTGCCTTGTGGGTGTTGCAGACGCGGCGTCGCCATTAGCGAACGCGCTTGGCTTCGCAAACCCTCGCAACACCCATAGAGTTTCCTAATATACACTAGAGAGAACTCTGGCGCTAGTGTCTATGGGAGCTGCAACACACGGCGCTTGAGCAAGAATGAGAATGATGGGTAGAACACACCAATTTTTTGTCTAATCTTCGTACTTATGGCCTGCTTTTGGCTGCTTGTGTGTTTGTGTGGCTTGGAGCTGTTCTACCACGAAACAAAAATCACAAATGTTCAGCGGTTGCCATTCACCACCTAATTCTTGTGGACTTACCTTTCCATATCGGGTCACAAAGTTCAAAAGGATTGAATCTTTCTTTCAAAATAAAACCGAAACACAGGAATAAACGATGCCGCAAGTACGATTCGCTGCCCGCAAGTACGAAAACTAGGCAAATGTGTCTACTACCCATCATCCCCATGGTCGCTGAACGATCGCAGCGACAGAATACCTCCCCTCTAGTTAATTTTAGGAAATTCTATAACCACACCGGTGATGGCCACGCAAGGCTTTATCGCAATGGTGGATGCTGCAGCAGACGAAGGAGCGTCGTCACCCGGCATCCTCTACATCGCAGATAATTGAGCCGAAAGAGTGTTCTCACTCGACGTACGGTCGAGCCTTGCGGGCGGTGCAGAGAGTACAAGCTAGCCCCATTAAAATAGTTTACACAGAAAGTGATTTTGGCGAGTGAGCATTCTTCTAATAGGATGATGACATGTGAAAGTCAAAACAACGTGTGAAATAACAACAGCTGTTGCTTTACAAAATTATATCACGCTAAAAGAACATTCATTATACAAAATACATTTATTCTTTATTAAAAAGTGAACATGGTTACAATATGTACAGTTCTTTTTCTTTCATGCACAGTGCGTTGCTCTGAGCACATCACGTTTAGTGCCGGCGTCGACCTTTCAAGCTTGAAGCTGCGCAGCCAGGCAATCGCCGCAAGTGGCAAGAGTCACCCTCTCTACACATGCTTGCTTTGTGGCAGTAGCATCTAAAACCTGGGTCACAAACTGCTTTGCTACATCGAAGCTGATTTAACATTCAGTTACGTGATGCTGATGTAAGAAAATGACGCCGTATTATTTCAATGACGTAAGTCATTTGATCGTAACTAATGACAATTCGCAAGTTACGTCGCCTATAGGGACGCACAGGGTGGTTCAATATGGCGCCCACAGAGAGTATCAGAGTCGCTGAGCACACGTGCCACCTGCACTGCAGTGTTGGTTTTTAGCTTCGCGTTGGCTCTACTCTTTTTGCAGTCGAATATTATGCGCCACCTGGACGCTTAAGAAACTCGAACACGATGCCTCGTTGATGGTGAAGAGGCCCCAAATGGCACACACATCGCTTCTTGTAGCATGTGATGTCCATACACGTTGCCTTCTACTAAAGAAGTGCCTCACAATCATTATGCGATTAGACACGCGAAACCCCGAATAGTGTTATGACATAGTATATTTCCTTTCACGTCCTCAGTTTTGAGCGAATACTTACCCGTGTAAGATTTCGCTAAGTTATCGCAATGCCAATATTTTTACGCATTTTTGAAAAAAGTCACAGCTTTGCCGCAAAGGCGAAGCTATGAACGCGATAGCAACAAATAGGATGGTCACGCGCCAAATGGCAAGCAAAACAAAACGGGCCCCGTGTTTTTCACGCACAAATGACGCACGGAACATACTCACAGGTACAGATGAACGTGAATAAGCGTCTCAGTTGTTACTTCGGTGTGTCTGAAAAGCGCCCCCTTTCGCAAACAGAGACTGCGCAACGGCCTTGTGTGCCCAGTAGGGACAGAATAAAACATTTATTGATAATAACTAAGCCACTGTAGTGGTTGGACCTCCTAGTCCTGAAGACCATCGACTATTGCCACCGTCCGAGCTTGGTCGACCAAGGACTGTTGCTGCACTGGGTCAGAGCTGGACAGGGTCGCCTCCCAGTCGGCCATTGTAGGATTATGACTGGCCGGTATACTGGGATTGTTTTCGCACTCCCAGACAATGTGAAATAAAGTGGCCAGCTGGGGAGAGAACTTACACAGCGAATTGTATATTCAACGATCTATCCTGGATGTGCGCCCGGTAACTACAACAGAAACATTCTAGTAATGGCCCAACGCCCGCCAATACGTACACGCACATACTATGAGCGCCGCTGCCCCACCGCTACTCCAATACTCTTTGAAAAAAAAATGCGATGGTGGCCAGGGGGTGGCGTCACAGTCTTCGGAATTTTCGAATAGGCACCGCACACAGACTAGAGGGAGCTACGTTGCTCACACTAATAAGGTCCCTAGATGAAATAAGTTTCTAAGGTAGCGACACCTTTCTCTTTCCTCCTCGCCTATGTTTTTGAAGCGCCCCATAGAAGGTTCGAAACATCAAAAAACCGATTGTGTTTGTTCAGTTGCTACAGCGAATAAATGTGAATGAAATAAAATAGAACAAAATGAGTCGTACAATAAATGGCTAACTTTATTACCATAAACGGTACAACTCTAGAGCAAGTGGCATGTGCGCCACTTAACTGGCAACGCCGTGCAGTTTTCTAGCCCCTATAATCTTACAACACTAGCCATGGCGTCTCGCGTCCATCGCGTCATATCTTCCATGGCATCGTACATCATAGTTCGTGTAGTTATAACTGGTCTAATTCTTGGAATTTGTTTCGTTCGTGCTGTGACACAGTAGCCATGCTTCTTGCTGGATGCTGTCAGTGCTGTCACTGACCGCAAGGCTCGTGACGTTGTGACGAGTGATTATGGTTGGTCAGACCTTTTCTTGCTGGGCCGTGGAAAGGCTCCAGTGGCCACTCTTCATAATTCTACGTGCCAGTGCATGGAGCTGAAGAAGACAAAGCAGATAGACTGGCGCAAGCTAATCTATGTGCCTGGCGCTACTCGCCTAACCGGCTGAAAATACATCGGTGACTACCCCTCTGAGTCAGTCTCCTTCCCGTAACATATTTGGTGGAGTTGTGCGATCCCCGTCCTCGTCACGGAACTCCGAAGCGGACGCTCCCTCGCGGCTTACAACATGACTACTCAAGACTCGTCTACATCCTCTCCGGTCGCTCCCCCTTCTGCCCGACCTGTCAACCCAGCACCCGCAACAACTTTCGTGACGCTTCCCGTGCTCAAAGAGCCCGACGTGTTCTCGGGCAGAGAGGGTTCCGACGTCGACCAGTGGTTACGCCTCTACGAACGCGTTAGCGCCACTTACAGGTGGGATCTCACTCTCATGCTCACAAACGTCATCTTTTATCTCGACGGAACCCCTCGTGTTTGGTTTGATAACCACGACAATGACATAACAAGCTGGGACAGCTTCAAGGCAAAAATCCGTGAGCTTTTCGGCAACTTCTCTGGTCGTCGTGAAACTGCGAAAAATGAGTTGTCGACTCGCGCACAATCTTCCACGGAGCCCTACATCGATTATATTCAGGCTGTCCTTTCAGTATGCCGCCAAGGTGACGAAAGTATGTTTGAACCTGAAAAAGTTGCGCATATCCTAAATGGTATCGCCGACGATGCGTTCAACTTGTTGGTATTCAACAATGTGTCATCTGTTGATGCGATCATTCAAGAATGCCGCCGGTTCCAACAAGCTAAAAGCAGACGCATCTCCCATCAGTTCCAGCACCTCCCGAACACCACTGCGACGTCCTCGTGTCTCGACACATATCAACCACCAGACACCTGTGACAAATTGACGCGAATCGTCAGGCGGGAGCTTGAAGCGGCTGCTCCAGCTAAGGTGGGACCGACGTCCCCTGACCCCTCTCCGCCAATTACGTTGCCTCTCATTCAAGCAGTCGCCCGGCAGTAAATCGCCAGCTTGGAAATTCACTCTATCTCACCGCCTCCCCGCACCGACTACGAGCCCCGATACACGCCTGCAGGCAATATAGTATGTTTCTTTATGCTGTCAGTGACCACAGAGCTCATGACGTTGTGATGAGTGGTTACAGCCGGCTTGTGCACACGCAAAAAAAACACAGCCAGACTGGTACGAACGCTTGACTGACCGAACTGCGTTGACAGCTTTTTAAGTGCGAAGCAATTTTTAGTGAGCTTTGGCGACTTTAAAACCACATCTGCCCCGGGTATCGATAACGTAACTAATACATTACTTCAAAATATCGACTACCAATCAATCGTCGCCCTCAGAGACTACTACAATAAAAAATACTGGCTCCCTTCCTAACTCATGGAAAACTGCTAGGGTCATCTTTATTCCTGAATATAATAAGCCCTCAGACAGAGCTATTCTTAGACCTATTTCTTTAACATCATGTTGGGGAAAAAATCTCGAACATGTCATTCTTATTCGCTTAAACAAGTACGCAGAAGATAATGGGTGGTTCCCAGCAGAGATTGGCTTTCGTCAATCATTCTTTTGCCAGGACGCCATGCTGAGGCTCAAGCATGGCATCCTTACTCCCAGTGGCAGTGAAGGCACCCAAGCGATTCTAGGGCTCGACCTGCGCGGTGCGTTTAACAACATAGCTCATGCCTCTATTTTACGCGAGTAGAATAACCTTAACTTTGGCAAGAAAATGTACAACTATATCGGCGAATTCCTCAGCAACCGCATGGCTATCATGAGTCTCAATGACCGAAATTCTTCCCCAATCACCTTAGGTAGTTTTGGCACGCCTCAGGGATCAGTCCTCTCGAAATTCATTTTTAAAGTAGCTATGAGGTCTATTTCTGAGACGCTAGCTAAAATACTGGATCTCCGATATTGCTTATATGCCAATGACATTATTATATAGATGAAAGGTGCATCCGGTGGTTACATTCAAGATATCATGCAAGAAGCTATGAATTCGGTTACTATGACAACTAGGCTTATGAACCTTGAGTGCTCGCCAGCTAAATCTGAGCTTTTACTGATCTCTGCAAATAAACGTGACAAACCCAGCATTCAGATAAACCTGAATGGGAAGCAAGTTCCTGTCGTAGACAAAACACGTGTGCTAGGCATGCACATTCAGTCTAACAAACTCAGTACTTACACGCTTCAAACGGTTGCTAACAGCATATAGACCACAGAACCTGACCTATAAGAAGAGTGTCTAATAAGCATGGAGATCTTCGTGAGGCAGATTTTTTAAGACTCGTACAAGCATTTCCCATCAGTAAGATCACCTTATCCTTCCCATATCTTCACCTAATAAGGCCTTAGGGAAATAAAGTAAACTCACTAATACGCAAGCTCTACAAGTTTGCTCTTGGAGTGCCAAGCAGAGCTTTCGCAGAAAAACGTTTGGCTACAGGTTCGTTCAATACCTTGAGTGCGCTCGCAGAAGCCCACCTGACAGCTCAATACCAACGCTTATTGAACCCCCACCCTGGTAGGCGTATTTTCAACTCCCTAAATTTTACTCCAGCACCGATGACCAAGAAGAAATGTGATATTCCCCACCAGCTACATAACAACTTTCATAATCCTCATATCCCAAAAAATATCCATTCTTTTCACCACGAGCATAAAAGACAAGAACGAGCTAAATCTCTTCACAAAAAATTCTTGAACTGAAATGATGTGGTCCATGTCGATGCCGCAGAGTATCGTTGTGGTCAGAAATTTGCGTTGACAGTTGTGAACTCTGGAGGCAGTGTTGCAATGGCAGCATTCATTAGAGTCTCGTCTTCGGAAGAGGTGGAGGAGGCAGCGTTGGCACTTGCCGCTACGATTGCTAATTCTTCTGTCATAGTGAGTGATTGGAAAATTGCCATATACAACTTCGGAGCAAGTAGGGTTTGCAGAACAACCCTAGTCATTCTCTCCTGTATTTTGCCATACCAACTTATTGCGTTAATCTGCACACCTGCTCACTCAGGCTTAATTGGTAATGAGGCGCCCTATGCAAGCGCTCAAACTTTCACGAACTAAGCGCGACCTCGCCTAGGTAGGGGACGTTTCAGAAACCAACGATTTACGTACTGCATGTACATTTAAAGAAAGATTAGTTTAATACAATGACATTTGTGGACACTACCGCCTCGGTCGCCGAACCCTACCACCTTTACAGCATCAGTTCTCCCACAGGCGTGAGGTCCTCTGGCGTAAACCACAAACCCGAACTTTTCTCTCCCCTAAATTACACCACAATATTTATCCCAGAAAATACCCTAACTCAGAATAAGTTTTGTAGGGTAAGGGAAGTGGACCTGAACCATAATATGTGGCAATGTTCAAATCACTCCCCTTCCCCGAGCCTTCGTAAACAAATAGGTAGTCAGGAGAAGTGGGAGGCTGCCATGCGCAGCTACGACCCCGACCTTCAGGAGGCTATCCTGAGGTTGGCTAAGGTGATAGAAGAGGCCTTCCGCAAGTAGGATCTCTCACCTTCTCGCAGGCCCTTTTCCTTAAAATTGGATGAATAAAATTGTTTCCCTCTCTCGGCAAGTTTAAGCGTTTCTATCTACCTAGCCGCCTATGACTTTTAGCTCCCCTGAACGTTTCGATAATGATATCAATACCAAACTTGGTATGGCATGACATGACTGTATGAAGAACATATTTGACTACCCATCACAATAACTCATGACATGTATGTCATCAATATCATGATTTACATTTAATGGTCCTGCAGCTCTTGCGGTGGATTCGTTCACATGGCATGTTGCAAAACTGGTACGCTATGCCATGACTGCACGGTGAGTACAAACGACAGACCATAACAAAAAAATTATGACATGCGCGTAAGACGACAACATGGCTCTATGTCACGCTTATGTTGCGCTGGCGGCCATTTCGCTAGCTTCACATGTACCAAACTAGGTATCACGTGATCCGAATGGACGAAATAGGTAAATGACGCATTTAAACATCAAAATCAGACATGCGTGTCATGTATCAACATGACTACATGCCACCCTGACGATGCGCTCGCGGCCATTTTGGTAGCTTCAAATATGTCAAATTTGGTATTAGGTGATGCCAATAGACGACGAAGGTATGTGACTGATTGATTGATATGTAAGGTTTAACGTCCAAAAACCACCATATGATTATGAGAGACGCCATAGTGGAGGACTCCGGAAATGTCGACCACCTGATGTTCTTTAACGTGCCCCCAAATCTGAGCAGACGGGCCTACGACATTTCCACCTCCATCGGAAATGCAACCGCCGCAGCCGCGATTCTAGCCCGTGACCTGCAGGTCAGCAGCCGAGTATCTTAACCACTAGACAACCGCGGCAGGGCGAAGGTATGTGACTACTGCAAACATAATAATCATGAGATGCGTGTTATATGAGAATATGACTACATGCCACAAGTAATGCGCCAATACATTACGACGTTACGCGGTGAGCGTGCTAGCCGGCGTGCATTTTGTCGCGTCACGCCGGCGTTGCCACGCCAGGCGCTGGTCCTGCCATATACTCGCAGGTGCGCGTCGCGCTGCGTTGCTTTGACGCATGCGCGTTTCAGCGCGTCCGGCGTCCCTCCGTCACGAAAGGCAAGAGAGGCAGTGTTGTCTGGGTAACACATCGACGCAAAATGCAGCTTGTCGCATTTCGCGTCGGTTGCCGTTGGGCCGCGCTGACGGACGCTGGTCGCGCCTGGCGTCAAACTATAGAGTGGTCGCGTTTTGCTAAGGTAGCGTCGCTGTGCCCAGCGTGCGCGCGCATGAACGCTACATTGGAGTATTCAGTCATTACAGCGATGCAGGCGGCGCCATGTAGCCGTGCTTCGAAGCTATCAGACTGTGATAAAACAGCGACGCATTTCGGTCTCTATACTCGGCGACAGCTTTTCTTGACAGCACTGTTGAAGCTATAGAGCCAAACCGCCTGCATGCGTGCGCGCCAGGAAATAGTACCTATTTTATTTACTGATTCTAATAGCTACTTGGCCCGAATAAATAAAACTTTCTTCATTATAGGAATAGAACAAGTATGGGACACTGTTCATGGAAAAAAAGTTATCGTGCACCCTAGTTTTTTCTTTTTTATTTCTTGGACGGCACCACGTTTTCCGCACGCCGGCTGCGTCTGCTGCTTGCTCTTGCAGCGGCGAGCACAGCATCGGCCGTGGAAAAGCTGCTCATCTTCGGGAAGCGCCGTCTTTTATACATCACGCATCGAACTTTCCCGCCTTATCGCTGGTGGCCACGCAAGCTCTGAATAGGCTTCACTGTTCTTGTCTTGCGCGCAATCTTAACAACAATCTACAACAATTTTGAGGCTTCTCGAACACTGAGGCACAGTCTGCGCCGATCAATGCTGACAGCTTTTGAGGGCGTAAACCGAATACAGCAAAACTGAAACAAGACAGGCCCGTGGCCGGATCGTGCCGCAACCGGCCTTCCATTTCGCCTGTACCAGGGCTCAATACCGTAAACGTTAACATTCGATCACGTGTGGCGCGTACCCGTATATATTGGGCTGAACACGGAACCTAAACTTCACTGTTATAAAGGTTGAATAATGCTGGGAAAACGTTCTGAACAACGGAAAGTTTTATATGTACCAGTACATAAACAGCACAGTAACTAGCTGCATGTATGCACTCTCATCAAAGTTTAACTCTGACGTTCCCATTTTGCATGCATACATTTTGCTATAATAAACACACTAGCGCAGCGAGCAAGCGAAAACCGAAACTGGAACCGAAATCGGCTGCAAGCTGCCGGACTACTTGCGTAGTAACACAAATGTGCGGAGGCCCCGCCTCCGTAACCTTCGCTCCAATGTCAAGAAAAGCTGTCGCCGAGTATAAGTAATCATACTCTTATGAACGCGTCTTCACGCTGTACGACGCTGAGAGTCGCGCCATAGAGGCCACCGGGAGCGGCAGCGTTTTGTAAGCAATCCGGCAAAACTCCTGTTTCTGACTGCTTAAGTCATTCAATGGCAGCTTGAAGAAATGTGAAGGTTTCTACGAAATAGACCAGACCACATCATCTGAACTTATTTCAAAGGAGTGGTTCGCATTTCGCGCCCACAAAGTTCGACTTTTTGGCAGCGTTCGACTACATCGGTGGGCGTACCTGCTAGGACTACCAACATGGTCATCCACGAAGCAGAGGGAGAGAAGTTTCCCTCCGCCGAAGCTCTCGACGATGAAGAAGGCAGCTGGCGTCAAGTGTATGCCAAGGCGAGAAAGCCCGCGTCATCTTCGAACAAATCAACGCCTGCCAAGAGCACTTCGCAAGAAGACTCACAGAAAGCTCTCTCATCGACTCGTCGCAGTGCCCCTAGACCCCCTGCGAATACGTGGAGGCCTCAGCTGTGCTGACACTTCACTTTCGAAGCGCATACAATCTGTTCGAAAAGCGGTAGCGCTCACAAGCTCCCTGCATGACCAATACCGCATCAACTCTGTAAGTAACATTCTGCTCATAAGCAGACTGTACTCAGCACGCCCCGAAGCATACCACCGTTTCAACTCCATCAAGATGAACAAGCGCAGTTTGAAGTTGTCCCCCACAGTACTGATCCATCAAATACCTGCCGAGGGGTCCTCTGTAATATTCCTATGGAGTACACATCTGAAACCATTTTGTCAAGTCTATTGAACTGTGACAGACTAGGCTTCATCCTGACCGGACGTCACATGGGTTCCACAACGTCAATTTTGGTCACCTTCAAAGGTACGCTCTTGCCTTTCTACATAAGTTATCAGGGTGGCATCACCAGATGTGTACCCTATTATCATAAGACGAAAGCTTGTAATCTCTGCCGCGAACTTGGCCACAGACCAGACGTATGCCCAGGCACCCCTCAGTTTTTATGTCCAATGTGTGGAGTTTTGAACCCACTCCTAGATCATGAATGCGAACCTAAGTGTGTGGTGTACAACAGTGAACACTCCGCCGGCTCGTGCCAGTGCCCACAGCTCTACATTATTATTATTTGATTTGCATACACAGATACACAAGGACACAGAGGAAAGAGAGAGAGAGCAAGCTTGCAACTGTCACCTGGAGGGGCACAAAGCCTGCTCACTTTTTCGGGAGGAGGAAAGAAACAGAAAAACAAAGATTAGAGGGGAGAGCCCAAAACAAAGCACGCACCATCCACTTTCCAGCAAGATGCAGCTCCATTTCTCGACCTAAGCACATCTTTCAAGAACGCCCCTAAAAGACGCACACCCAGTATCACAAGACAGCAAAGCCGAAAAAGCCGCAGCCGCAGCCAAAGCCGCAACAAAAGCATTCATCTAGACCCCAGCATCGGACTGGTCCTGGACACGAGGTGAGCTGGGCTGATATAGCGTCCCCTGAAAGCTCTATTCGAAAGCGACTACAACTATTGCAGGATGAGATGGCTAAACTGAGGGCAGAAAATTCAAAACTACGCCTAGAGCTTCAGTCCTTCAAACAACCATCTTCCTCCCCATACCTCCCCGCCTCATATTTCACCCCTACCCCTATCTCACCACCACCAGCTCCTCTCTCAACCACCCCTATAGCTAGGCATCCCGCTCAACCACATGTGCAAAAACGAGAAGCCTCGACTTCCGCATTGTCATTCGATGAGCAAGTAGACCAAGTCGAAGCGAAACTAGAGAAGGTTGACAAAGTTGAAGAAGAAGTAACCAAACTCGAGGAAAAACTAGACAATTTATTACCTTCTCCACAGCTTCCTTGCAGAAGCAATATGAATCCGTTGCCTCGATACAACAAACCATGTTACCGATGCGACAAACCCTAGATATAGTCACGCAGTGGATCAACACGGCCCACGCTAACCATCCAGAACTTGCCCAACCTAAGCCAAATCAACCTAGCGAAAATGGCTCCTCGTAAACGCACTGAACTTGGCGCATGGCAATGGGACTGCACGGGGTTTCGCCGAAAAAAGGCAAACCTCCTGCTGTACATCTAATCACAAACTACTGCTCCCCCAGCCATTGCGTTACAAGAAACAAATTGTGTAGTGCAGCTGCCAGGTTATAGAAAGCATCAAAACCCGGCTCATGCCAAACCAAACACTGCCGTCTTAACTCAGAAGCACCTCACAGTTACCTATTCAAAGTTTCCTGACATCAGCATTGAGCACGACTTTCTCCGAGTACTACCTGATAAACTTAACTCGCCATTCTTATACATTTTCAACGTATATAGTAGACCACAAGAGCAAAGGCACCGCTTCGATTCCCTATTTGCCCGACCTTCATCTTCGGCAGGCAAACACACCCTTCTCATAGTGGTGGATTTGAACGCCTCTCACCTACCGTGGGGTTGCACCGAATCTACGCCGAAAGGTAGATCCCTCTGGTCCCATATTCAGGCACATCGTTTTACATTGCACAATGACTCGGAGGTGCCTACTCGTTTGGGAACAGTGTAAACAAAGATACATCCCCCGATCTTACCCTCACTTACGATGCCCCACAATGATTTGTACTAACGCCCAAACAAACTTGGCAGTGATCAATACATTAATAGAATTAATTTACAACTAAAACAAAAACCCATTGCACCCACCCCACTCATGCTCACATAATGAGGCAAATTTAGAGAGACTTGCAACAGCACCGCTCTCAGAGGTATTGCAGAAATTACCGAGTGGACTCAACAGCTTTAAAAGAATGTTGAAGTTCATGAGAAAACTCTAGCCCCTGACACCCCTATAACTACTCTCGACTCCAAGCTTCTCTATATGTGGCAAGTAAAACAGTCACTTCTGCGACGGTGGAAACACCAGCGCCACAACTGGAAACTCCACATTAGGATAGCGAAGCTAAACCAACAAATCGAGCGATACGCGACTCATTAGATGGCGCAACAATAAGGTCAGCTTTGTGAAGGAATGCATGAGCACCTCAGTAATAAACGAACGTGGCAACTTCTTGGACATATGCTAGACCCGAGCACTCCTCGCGCACGACATTGTTACGCTATTACTAAACTGTTACACGAGCACAGTGACCATTTAGGACAGCTCTTCGATAACCACCACACGTTGCACTTAATTCGATTACGTAAGGATTCTATACCATCTTACACAGGGAAACCTAATGAGTCATTAAATGCACCGATAATGGAAGCGAAAATTAGGCACGCGCTCGCAACACTCCGTACCACGTCGGCTTCAGACCCTGACTGCGTTAACAACAAAATTACTTAGAAATCTTGACCCTATTTCTTTTGAAGCTTTGACTGAGTACTTTAATGACTGTTTTGACACGGGCACCCTCCCACCTTCGTGAAAAAATACCAGAGTGATATTTACTCCTAAACCGAACAAAGCCACCTTAGTAGAAAATCTGAGGCACATTTCTTCATCGTGTCTCAGAAAAACTATGGAGCATGTTGTGCTTGAACGCCTCCAGAGACACGAGGAGGATAGTGGACTACTGCCTCAAGAAATGATTGGCTTTAGGGCCTTACATTCAGCGAATGACGTGATGCTTTGCCTTCCACACGACATCATAACTCCTAACCAGAGCGAGAATACTCAGGCAATCCTTGGTCTGGACATACATGGACCATTCAATAACGTAGCCCACTCAGCTATATATGCTGGCCTCAACCGCATTTCTTCTGGTGCTAAAATGCACTCTTACATCGGAAGCTTCCTCACAGACCACACCGCTACATTAACATTAGGACTAGAATATTACTCACTTTATACACTAGGCAGCTTCGGAACACCTCAAGGGTCAGTGCTCCCTCCAATCCTTCTAACCTGGCTATGCTACCCATACCAAACGCTCTTCATCTTATCCCTGACTTCAACTTTTCCATCTATGCCGATGATATCACCTTATGGGTGAGAGGAGGCTCAGATGGACCCATTCAAGACACCCTACAAACAGCTGTAGATATAATAGCAGCACTAACATCTCAGATGAATCTCTATTGTACCCCGAGTAAATCGGAGTTACTCCGTCTACCAGCTCATCGTCCGAACAAACACGTTCCAATGATCGAAGTTTACATAAATGGGTGCTTGATTCCTAGAGTATCAGGCATTTGTGTGCTTGGTTTATTTATCCAAAACAACCGACTTAATGCGCACACACTCGAAGCTTTACCTTTACGCAATACCGTTGAAAACACCCTGAGAGTGTTAGGAAGAATCTCAGAGAAAACTGAAGTGCTTAGAGAGTCAGAGCTACTTCGTCTAATACAAGTTCTTGTGATTAGTAAAATCACATATGCCCTCCCTTACCTTCACCTTAAATTAGCAGTGGAGGAATCGGTCAACACCCTCCTCCACAGAGTGTACAAATACGCTCTAGGCATTGCAATCGATACCTCTAATACACGACTCCACCAGACAGTAGTCATAAATACCCTATGTGAAATCCATGAAGCCCATTCTACAGCTCAATACGCATGGCTCGCGACCACTAGCTCTGGTCGCCACATTTTATCATCTACCCGAATTACCTTCACCCCACTCACCAATGCTAAATACAACATCCCCCAAAACATACTCAAACAATTACTCACACCGCCCCTTCCAAAAACATGCATCCAACATACCACACTAATCATCGAATCCAAAGAGCGAAAACTCCCCAGAAAAAAATTGCATGAAGCCAATGACGTGCTCTATGTCGATTCGGCAGAATACCCATCCGCCTTACCTTATGCCCTATCTGCTGTCGTATATAACGGCAAGGCCCTCACAACGGCATCCATCACTGTCAACTCATCAGAGGAGGCAGTGGAGGCTGCCATCGCGTTAGGCCTATCCATTACCAATAATACTATGATTGTAAGTGTCTCCAAAACTGCCATACGCAACTTCAGTGCAGGTCGCATCGCATAAACTGCCCTTTCAATTCTTAGGAAACATCCTCCCACGGAAGACGTTGCTCTCGCATGGACGCCCACGGATGTGGGGTTGAGTGGCAGTGAGGTGGCTCATGCCTGTGCTCGAGCAATGACCGGCCGAGCAAGGGCCTCTGAAGGCGCCTCGGCCTACGCGGCCCTTTTCAGCGCGAGAGATCGTCTTTTGACCTTCCACGATATAAACAATCACTACCGCCTACAGCGCACTATATACCCTCCACCTTACATCATGGAGCTTCGCGCTACCATGAAATACTGTGGCGCCAGTTATAGACGCGTACGTTTCCTACCCTATCTTTTCGCCGTCTTGTTCACCCTGCGATATACTCCTCTCCTTTGTGCGTTTTTTGTCAACAAAGAGCTAACCTAGACCATGTCATGTGAAGCTGTACTCGAAACCCACCACCTAATTCTCTATGCATTAATATTAAGGATCAGTGGGAGACTGCTATAGGCAGCTCGGTGCCCGAAGTACAGGACCAGATCTTGAATTGGGCCCAGAAGATGGTGGAGAACTACACTTGGTAGGCTCCTCTGACACTCCACCACCGCACCTTTCCCTCTTGGGATGAATAAAGTTTTTCTCCTCTTCCTCTACGACGCTGACGTATACGCTCGAGACATCACCGTCTCGTCCACCATTTCGACCTTCCGCTGTGCCACCCATGGTCACTGGAATGGTCGAATATTGGGCCTTTCATGATGCGCTCGCGGCCGTTTTGCTAGCTCCACGTATACCGAATTCGCTGTTGTGTGACGTCACTGAATGACGAAATATATGACTGGTGTGAACATGATAATCCTGACTCACGTGTCATATAAGAGCATGACAACATACCAAGGCCATAGCATGCTCGCGGCCGTTTCCATAACTCCACATATACTAAATATGGTATCACGTGACGTGAATAGATGATGGAGGTAAACGACACATCCAAACATGATAATCATGACACGGAAGTCATGTACGGCATCATTTACCTCCAACTCGTAACGTTGTGCTAATTCTAAAAGTGACATATCAACAATTCTCATTCGTGCTTAGCATGTCATCGATTTCCACTGTACGTGGGATCCACCAATTCTTTATAGTGCCCATTTAGGCAATCGTGGTACCAGGTGATTCTGGTGCGGTGCGCGGAACTTCTTGAAAAGTGAGAGTTCTACTAGTGAGGTGTCCCTAAGCAGCGCGTTTCGGCTTCTTTATGTTGCGTTTTGGTCTAGTGGTGAAGCGTGAAATATCTTTCAAGTTGCGTTCGTTACACCCTTCAGCTGCTCTGTATGCATGCATACGCACAATTATTTGTAAAAAACTGGCATGCACTAGGCACACATTAGACGCGCGCCTTGCGTTCCAATAAAAACCGACAAGTAAACTCGCTTGGCTGATCCGCGTCGACATACGTCAATGGAGTTGCACGAAAGCATTCGCCTGAAATGTTTCATAGCAATTCTTCGACGGTGCGCTTCATCTAGGAGAGCAAGAGGTAAATTGAAGAGTGCGAAACCGCTTTCTGTTGTTTTACGGCTACACAGCATTGTTGAAAAATGCGGATGTTGCATTGAACGAGCACCACGAAACAGTCTTGACCGACATGAAACACACTAAAACACCCCTCCTCTTCAGTTTAAGTCCTGGCTACAATTTCGTCTTTGGTAATGGCGAGAATCCAGCCTGAGCTATATGCATATTCGTACTTGTTTCGAACTTTTTGCATAATAATAGACACCACCAGCCATTTGCAAGATCCCGTGCAAGATTTTACAGACGCGAATGGCAGCGAAAAGGAGGGGTAAGCTAGAAAGTGAGGAGGACGGTTCTAGAACAAGGAGGAACGCTACCTTGGAAACTTGCTTCATCTAGGGACCTTACACACTGCCCCGTCTTAAACTCTTTGACATTCGTCATTAGGGACACGCTGAAAAAAAGGCAAATCCGACGTACAGTGGGAATCGATGATATGTGAAGCACGAATAAAAAATGTTTATATGTCACTTTAGAGTCAGTAGAACGTTACGAGGTGGAGGTAAATGATGCCATATACATGACTTTTGTGTCATGATTATCACATTCGGATGTGCCGTTCACCTTCATCATCTCTTCACGTCACGTGACACCAATTTTAGTACATGTGGAGCTATCGAAATGGCGGAGAGCATGCGATGAGCGTGGTATGTTGTCATGATCTTACATGACAGGTGTGGGAGAATTTCTTGTTTACACCAGTCACATACTTTCGTCATTCATTGACGTCACGTAATACCGAAGTTAGTATATGTGGAGCAAGAAAAACGACCGTGAACGCACCATGAACGTGCGTTCACGCCAAATATTCGCAACTTTCACCACATAGAGAGGGCGCTCGTGCAAGCCCAACATGGCTGTTGTTTGGGGGATCGTGCAGCTGGCGCACCGGCAGCCGCCACCGGTGTCCCGTCACTTTGACCAGTGTAGTGTTTTCGGCTGCAGCCACCGTGTTGCCAAGGCTGTGCTTAGAAGGTCATTCACTCTAGCACGTATTACATCCCACGCTGCGGGTTCAGAAACGCGTGTGCGGCGTATATTGAAGAAAAATAGGTTTCGAACGCCGGGCACATTGTCTGCTGTGGTGTACAGCTTTGTAAACGCTGCTCGTGCCATGGCTGGGTAGACCGAGCGGCCATGGTCGAGCGGCCGTGGGAGCTTGAAGCGGCTGCTCCAGCTAAGGTGGGACCGACGTCCCCTGACCCCTCTCCGCCAATTACGTTGCCTCTCATTCAAGCAGTCGCCCGGCAGTAAATCGCCAGCTTGGAAATTCACTCTATCTCACCGCCTCCCTGCACCGACTACCAGCCCCGATACACGCCTGCACGCAATATAGTATGTTTCTCTATGCTGTCAGTGACCACAGAGCTCATGACGTTGTGATGAGTGGTTACAGCCGGCTTGTGCACACGCAAAAAAAAACCACAGCCAGACTGGTACGAACGCTTGACTGACCGAACTGCGTTGACAGCTTTTCAAGTGCGAAGCAATTTTTAGTGAGCTTTGGCGACTTTAAAACCACATCTGCCCCGGGTATCGATAACGTAACTAATACATTACTTCAAAATCTCGACTACCAATCAATCATCGCCCTCATAGACTACTACAATAAAAAATACTGGCTCCCTTCCTAACTCATGGAAAACTGCTAGGGTCATCTTTATTCCTAAATATAATAAGCCCTCAGACAGAGCTATTCTTAGACCTATTTCTTTAACATCATGTTGCGGAAAAAATCTCGAACATGTCATTCTTATTCGCTTAAACAAGTACGCAGAAGATAATCGGTTGTTGCCAGCAGAGATTGGCTTTCGTCAATCACTCTTTTGCCAGGATGCCATGCTGAGGCTCAAGCATGGCATCCTTACTCCCAGTGGCAGTGAAGGCACCCAAGCGATTCTAGGGCTCGACCTGAGCGGTGCGTTTAACAACATAGCTCATGCCTCTATTTTACGCGAGTAGGATAACCTTAACTTTGGCAAGAAAATGTACGACTATATCCGCGAATTCCCCAGCAACCGCATGGCTATCATGAGTCTCAATGACCGAAATTCTTCCCCAATCACCTAAGGTAGTTTTGGCACGCCTCAGGGTTCAGTCCTCTCGAAATTCATTTTTAAAGTAGCTATGAGGTCTATTTCTGAGACGCTAGCTAAAATACTGGATCTCCGATATTGCTTATATGCCAATGACATTATTATATGGATGAAACGTGCATCCGGTGGTTACATTCAAGATACCATGCAAGAAGCTATGAATGCGGTTACTATGACAACTAGGCTTATGAACCTCGAGTGCTCGCCAGCTAAATCTGAGCTTTTACTGATCTCTGCAAATAAACGTGACAAACCCAGCATTCAGATAAACCTGAATGGGAAGCAAGTTCCTGTCGTAGACAAAACACGTGTGCTAGGCATGCACATTCAGTCTAACAAACTCAGTACTTACACGCTTCAAACGGTTGCTAACAGCATATAGACCACAGAACCTGACCTATAAGAAGAGTGTCTAATAAACATGGATATCTTCGTGAGGCAGATTTTTTAAGACTCGTACAAGCATTTCCCATCGGTAAGATCACCTTATCCTTCCCATATCTTCACCTAATAAGGCCTTAGGGAAATAAGGTAAACTCACTAATACGCAAGCTCTACAAGTTTGCTCTTGGAGTGCCAAGCAGAGCTTTCGCAGAAAAACGTTTGGCTACACATTCGTTCAATACCTTGAGTGAGCTCGCAGAAGCCCACCTGACAGCTCAATCCCAACGCTTATTGAACCCCCACACTGGTAGGCGTATTTTCAACTCCCTAAATATTGCGATGAGCGTGGTATGTTGTCATGATCTTACATGACAGGTGTGTGAGAATTATCTTGTTTACACCAGTCACATACTTTCGTCATTCATTCACGTCACGTAATACCGAAGTTAGTATATGTGGAGCAAGAAAAACGACCGTGAACGCACCATGAACGTGCGTTCACGCCAAATATTCGCAACTTTCACCACATAGAGAGGGCGCTCGTGCAAGCCCAACATGGCTGTTGTTTGGGGGATCGTGCAGCTGGCGCACCGGCAGCCGCCACCGGTGTCCCGTCACTTTGACCAGTGTAGTGTTTTCGGCTGCAGCCACCGTGTTGCCAAGGCTGTGCTTAGAAGGTCATTCACTCTAGCACGTATTACATCCCACGCTGCGGGTTCAGAAACGCGTGTGCGGCGTATATTGAAGAAAAATAGGTTTCGAACGCCGGGCACATTGTCTGCTGTGGTGTACAGCTTTGTAAACGCTGCTCGTGCCATGGCTGGGTAGACCGAGCGGCCGTGGTCGTGCAAAGCAGGAAACCTCGCATTTGATTGCACGGCGTCTCAACAGCGGCATCCAACATATTTTGTGATTCTTCTAGCTTAGCAAGCAAACAATAAAGATTAAATCATTGCGACTACGCCTCGCAGAGACTGTCCGACTTCACAATACCCGTAGTAAAAATTTCCAGCGTGGACATTGAAAAATAGGCTGGCTGCGTGGACATCCTCCAGACGACAGTTACGACGGATGCCGCATGGTGACGCCACCATATGTGAAAGTCGCGAATAATCCATTGTAGCGTTGACGCGTACGCACACTGGGTACAGAGACGATACCTTAGCGAAACGCAAGCACTCTATATTATGGCGCCAGGGACGACCGGCATGATTAACATCCATCAGCGCTGCCCGACGACAACCAGCGCGGAATGCGTTATTCTGAATTTCGCGCCGATGCGTTACCCAGACAACACTGCGCCTCCGTTTTTTGTGACGGAGGGACACCGTACGCTCTGAAACACGCATGCGTCAAAGCACGCAACACGGAGCGCGCATGCGAGTATATGACACGACCGGCATCTAGCGTGGCAACGCCGGCGTGACGCGACGAAATGAACGCCGGCGAGCACGCGCACCGCGTCACGTTGAAATGTAAAGGCGCGTTGACTGTGGCATCTAGTCATGTTCTCACATGACACGCATTTTATGTTTATTATGTCTTTACCAGTCACATACCTTCGGCTTGCATTGAAGTCACTTATTACCAAATTTCGCATATGTGAAGCTAGTGAAACGGCCGCGAGCGCATCATGAGTGTGACATGTGGTCATGTTGTTACATGACACGCATATCGTCAATATTATGTTTGAATGTGTCATTTACCTATGTCGTTCGTTCGCCTCACGTAATACCGAGTTTGGTACATGTGAAGCTAGCGAAACGGTCACGAGCGCATCATGAGCATAGCATGTAGACTTATTGTTACATAAGGCGCCTCTAATGTTTATCATGTTTGCACCAGTATCATACCGTAGTCATCCATTCACGTCCCATAATACCCAAGTTGGTATAAGTGAAGCTAGAGAAACGGCCACCGGCGCATCATGAGTCTAGCATGTAGTCCTGTTGTTACATAACACGCATCTCATAATTATCATGTTCGCACCATTCATGTACCCTCGTCATCCATTCACGTACTGTAATACCAAATTTGTTATATGTGGCGCTAGCGAAACAGCCGCGAGCTCATCATAAGCGTGGCATGTAGTCATGTTCTTACATGACACGCATATCATGATTTTAATGTTTGGGTCTGTTGCTTGTGTTCGCCATGCAGTCGTGCCATACCATACCAGTTTTGCAACATGACATGTGAAAGAAACCACCGTGAAATCTGCAGGACCATGGAATGTAAATCATGATGTTCATGAAATACATGTCATGATTTTCCAGTTATGACTAGTCAAATGTGTTCCTCCTACGGTCATGTTATGGCATACAAGTTTTGTATCGATACCATTATCGAAATGGCCAGGAAAGCTAAATTTCATAGGCGGCTAGATAGATAGATAGATAGATAGATAGATAGATAGATAGATAGATAGATAGATAGATAGATAGATAGATAGATAGATAGATAGATAGACAGATACGCTCAAAGTCGCCGAAACTCACTAAAGAAATTATTCGCATTTATTGACGCGTGCGCGCGTGCCCCATGTACCCCAGACACAATCCGCCGACAGATGCAGGGCAGAAGTTGTGCGCGTCGCGTTCCACTTTTGAATGACGCCGTCTCTAGGTTGCTTCTATTATCTGCTAGGCAATGTATGCTGGCGCTGCCACCAGACTGGAGCACTCGACTGAACGGTGCCTATAGCCTGCCACCCTTGCGTCAGTGGTATCTCAAATGCTGGTGTCAAACAATGAAGGTAATTTGTTAATAGAAGACTGATCCCTACCTTTTTTTACAGAACATTTGACAGTAACTGTAATTTGGAAGACCTTTGACAAATAATGAGATTAAACTACAAGGGACGTCTAGTGCTCTTGTTAGTGAAAATATAGCGAAGTCACCTCACGCAAAAGTAAAGAGTCAGTGGGTATATTCTCCAAGCGCCACTCGTGGAGCTCACAGCGGTTGTTTTTTAAACCCTGCAGTGCTCTCCAGAACTAAACATATTGGCACTTCTTGATACGTGACCGGTTCTTCGCTGCAGCATGACCTTCACCATAGAGTTTCATACAATCATACCTAGAGGGGAATCTGGCGCTAGTGTCTACGCGGGCTCCTTCAGCGGCACTTGTACACCTATGGCACTTATGGGAAGTACAGGCTTAGGATCTTCATCGGATATATTATGTTATTGAGATTGGCAGCACTTGTTTACCGACTGTGAAAAAAGTCTTATGAAGTTGTATCTAACTAAACCTTGCTTCATTCTTTTGTACGTTAATCACGTTGCAAAAAGTTTTCGTGATCTTGAAATAGAAGTGAAACTTGAACAAATTTAAGTGCCAGAGTATGCATTGCTTTTGCACTGCGTTCCAGATTCGAAATCAGGACATAATGAAATAATTTTATTGCGATAGCAATGATATTGGGACGGGACGAGATAGGCTTATAGCAAAGCGTCCACAGAGAATAGGCAGCCGAACAAGATAGCTGAGTGGCCTCTCGCGCAAGCATCTAACGCACAGGCGTCTTCGTCGTCTTCGCACAGTGCAACGCTTGCTCCTGTCGATGATGAACCGTAACATCACTCCCCCGTGGCAGAAGCACCGTCACGGCGCTTGGTACGGCGGTGACGAACTAGCAGAGTGATACCGTTTGAGTCTGGAAACGTGTACAACGCCCGTATTGAGTGAGGGGGTCGAAGAGGCCTTGTTTAGGGGTGTGATCCTGTAGCTCACGTCACTGAGTTGTCGTAACACTTTGTAGAGGCCATGGTAGTGTGGTAGTAGCTTCCTGGATAAGTCGACTTGGCGATTTGGTGTCCAGAGACGTACCAGGGACCCCGGGTGAGATGTGCACGCTTTGGTGGTGACTGTCATAACGGTCTTGTCGGTACTCTTGCGACAAGTGCAGCCGATTATGGGCAAGATGACGGGCTGCATGGTCTCGAGAAACAACATCGCTGACGTACTCAGTAGACAAGGGGGCAGCCGAAGGAAGCAGCGTGTCAAATGGTAACGCTGGATCGCGGCCAAATAGCAAATAAAATGGAGAAAAATTGACGGCAGATCCACGAGGTGAATGATGATAAGATTGGGCGAAGCTGCTGGAAGTAATACCGTGAAATTTTCTTCCGTTAATTCGCCTGGCGATATGCGCGCTTCCTGCACGTGAAAAGAAGTATCTTCCTCGATCAGTAAACAGCTGCCATGGAGCTCCGAGATGAAGAATGACTTCATACAAGAGAAAGTCTGCGACGTCAGTGGAACAGCTTGTCGGCAGTGCTTTGGTGATGGCAAAGCGTGTGCCGCAATCTGTGGTGATTGCAGCCCATTTTTTTCAGAGGTGGACGTAGAAAATGGGCCCAACAGGTCAAGGCCAACACGAAAGAATGGTTCCGTGGGTATGTAATTGGGCTGTCAGAGGCCAGAAGGTAGCACAGAGGGGCGCTTGTGGCGTTGGCAGCGGTCACAAGCCGTGACGTAGCGAAATACAGAACGATACAGTCCGGGTAAGAAAAAGCGACGTCGCACAGAATCGTAGGTACGAGAGACGCCTAGGTGACCGGCTGTAGGTACGTCGTGTAGTTGTTCGAGAACGCTGGTAGGCAGGTGATGGGGAAGCACGAGTAGGAATTCCGGGCCATCGGCGTTGAAGCTGTGATGGTACAGAATGTTGACAGGCAGTTTGAACAGGCGAAATGAAGGGTCTGTTGGAGAAGAGGTGATACGCTCGATGATGGAGAGTAATGATGGGTCACATCGTAGTTCGGTGGAGATATCACCCAAAGCGTGAAGGGAGAGCACGCAGGGGTCTGATTCAAGGTCTGTCAGGTCAGGCGGTTCATCCGGATGACGTGACAAACAGTCTGCGTCTGTGCGCAGGCATCCCAACTTGTAGTGAAGCACGGACGAGTATTCTTGCAGACGCAGCGCCCAGCGACTCAGACGTCCTGATGGGTCTTTTAGCGATGAGAGCCAGCAGAGAGCATGATGGTGAGTAAGAACGAAAAAATCCGGCCATACAGGTAAGGCCTAAACTTTGTCACGGCCCACACTAAAGCTACGCATTCACGCTCAGTGATGGAGAACTTCCGTTCGGCAGGTGAGAGAAGACGACTGGCGTAAGCGATCACGCGGTTCTCTTCGTGCTGTCGTTGGCCGAGGACCGCTTTAATTTCATGGCCACTAGCATCGGTTCGAAGCTGTGCAGGTGATGCAGGGTCGAAATGGGCCAGTACTGGTGGCGTAGTCAGTAGATAGATAAGAGCAGAGAAGGCGTGCGCTTGCTGTACGCCCCGTGCGAAGGGAACGTCCTTCTTTAAAGGGTCGGTACGTTTTCGAGCGATGTTGGCGAAGTTGCGGACAAATCGACGAAAATAGGAACATAGCCCTACGAACTTCGGACGTCCTAGGTTGAACGTGGTTCAGGAAATTCTTGTACTGTTCGCACCTTTTCGGAATCCGGTTGAACACCAGGGGCACTGACAAGGTGGCGAGTATGGTGATTTGGCGACATCCGAAATAGCATTTCGCAGAATTCAGCTGGAGAGTGGCTCCTCGAAAAACACCCAGAACGGCTGACAGACGTGTGATATGGCTGTCAAAGCTAGGTGAAAAGACGATGACATCGTCTAAGTAACGTAAGCAGATGGACCACTTATATCTTCGGAGGAGAGAGTACATCATGCGCATGAAAGTTGCCGGCGCATTAGATAGTCCGAACGGCATGACTTTGAATTGGTAGACGTTTCGGGCGTAATGAAATCGTTTTTTTTCGTGATCCATAGGTTTGACGGAAATTTGCCAATAGCCAGACCGAAGGTCTAGAGACAAAAAGCATTGGGCACCATGGAGGCAATCGAGGGCGTCAACAATTCGAGGCCCAGGGTAGACATCTTTATGAGTGACTTTGTTTAAGGGGCGATAGTCTACGCAAAAGCACCAGCTGCCATCCTTCTTCTCAATGAGCACGACTGGGGAAGCTCACGGGCCGGATGATGGTTCTATCACTTCTTTATTAATCATTTTGTTCACATAATTCTGAATTATTTGGTATTACTTGTGAGAAACGCGATACGGACGCCACCGTATAGGACTGGCATCACCAGTGTCGATACGGTAAGTCACTGCTGTTGTTTGGCCGAGAGGGCGGTGGTCAAAGTTGAAAATGTCTCTATACGATATTAGCAGAGGACGGAGGCCGGCAGCGTGCGCTAAAGTTAGATCGGGAGCAGTCATCGTGTTATTGTTATCGGCAGGCAGAGTGTAATCGTGGCCAAGACAGGGGGATGTCACATCGGTGTCCAAACGAGTAACGAAAGCGGAAATAGGGTGTCCAAAGACACTTGTTGCGGAATAACTTGAGTAAACAAACTCATGTTGAATAGGGGTATAACCACTGTATTATCAGCGACACAGACAACAGTGTGAGCAAGGGCGACGTCTCGGGCCATCAGTACGTCTACTAGAGGAGTGAGGAGGTAGTCTCCATGGGGCACATCACGTGAGCACGACAAAGTAACATTTGTTGCAGCTTGCGGAGGCAAGCGAACGTGGTGACGAGAGCATAAACGTGGAGAATGGTCAGCTGGAAAATCGGCAAGCTGCGGCAGTTAATGCTTACGATCACCACTGGCACAATCAATGAGTGCAGAATCACGTGTCAGGAAGTCCAAACCAAGTATTAGGTCATGAGGACACGTTTCAATGACGGCAACCTGAACTAATGTAGGATGACCGGCAATGGACACATGGGCTGTGCACATCTCTTGAACGGCAGGGGGTCTCCCATCAGGCACTCGGAGTGTGCGGGAAGCGGCAGGCGTGAGTAATTTATGTAGGCGTCGGTGAAGGTTCGCGCTCGTTACAGTAATGTGCGCTCCAGTATCTATAAAGGCGGAAATAGCCACACCAGCAACGTCCACGTATAACAAACTTTGCCTCGTCGGAAGCGTCAAGAGAGGATTAGTGGAGGGAGTCGAAAATGCAGCGTCACCTCTGAGTGCTGCACCGTTTAGTTTTTCGGGTAGGCAGAAGTGGGGTTAAATGGAGTCGACGGCCTGCGACTCTGCGGTGAGCGGGACGACTGGCGAAGTCCTGAAGGCGAACGCGACTCATGACCATGCGGTGATGGCTATCGGCTGTTGAATCTTCTGTACTTGTTTGGCGAAGAAGGCTGCGCGGCAGACGCAAAGCGGGTGCTGTCCTGTCGGTAGTGAGATTCAGATGACGTCTGAGGTGGCGAGGACCAGCTGTTATTGCACTAACGGACGACATGACCGATAAGGTGGCAAAAAAACTAATTGGTCGATTATCGGCAGTTTTCCACGCAGAGTGGTCGCGAAATCGGGCCGTAAACTGCTGCTCGTGATAGGACGATGGTGGACGCCATGGAGCTCAGTGCGGGCTGGGCAAAGGGCACACCGAGGGAATACCTATGCTGGCTAGTTCTTGGTGGACGATGGCTTGTACCATGTTAGTTGTGCGTGGGGTCGTGTCACATGCAGCAGTGTGAGCCGGAGCAGGGGCAAGGGCTTCAAGTTCGCGCTGTACAATTCGGGTTACCTGATCCGATAAAAGTCGTGCTGGCAGCTGTGTTCTTGCATGATCTTCGCAAGACGACGTTGCAGCCGCATTCGGAAGGCGGGCAAACACGCTGTTAATCCACCGGCTCCTCGCTTGCTGCAAGAGCCGACATTCATTAATAACGGCGTCCACTGTAGAATGATTTTCGCAGATGAGGAGGTTGAATGCGTCGTCCGCAATCTCCTTAAGAATATGTCTGACCTTGTCAGCCTCCGACATCTTGGCATTGGTTGGCGACACAACGCTAACACATCTTCTATATACGAGACGTACGACTGCGTCGAGGTCTGCGCCTGAGACGTAAGCATTTTCTTGGCGGCCATTTTTCGTCCAACCGGCTTACCGAAAACGTCCAAAATTTTCTCCCTGCACATTGCCCAACTACCATGTTCTGCTTCATGGTTCTGATACCACGAATTGGTGGTTGCCCTAAGGTAGAACAACAGGTCGCCAGCATAAGAGTCGAGCCCCATCGGTATCGAGTACTCACGCGTTCGTACTCTGCCAGCTAATCTTCAACGTCCACTTCATGTGGATCGCCGGAACCGCTAAACGTGCCAGGATCCCGCGGGGGTTCAAGCTCGAAGGTTGTGGTCGCAGGAGGAGATGTAGTCACCACATCGTCTGCAGACGCAGAAACACCAGAAGCAGATGCAGACGCTGTGTTTTCCGTCATCGTTGCAGAATGACCCTTCAAAGGACGGCAGCTGCGAAGTTCCGTTGTGAGGTGGTTACCTAGCACGTCCACCGAATGTAATAGGGCGAGATCTAGGCTTATAGTAAAGCGTCTACAGAAAATCGGCAGCCGAAAAAGATGGCTAAGTTGCCTCTCGCACAAGCGTCTAACGCACAGGCGTCTTCGTCGTCTTCGCAAAGTGCCACGCTTGCTCCGGTCGATGATTCAGATGCACCGTAACAATATGGACACTCTCGGCTCAATTTTACCGCCGACGTGGGCGTTGGCGTCGATGCCACACACCGTATATGTATAAGGATCTCTATATATGAAAACGCAAGAAAGAAAAAAATCCCAGTAAAAAAAACTACCGAAGGTTAACATGGTTAAGTGCGAATGCACGGGGTGATTCAATGAAGGGGAATAAAGTTAAAATCCGTTGGCATTCGCCAGTAAGTTAACCTAAACTCCCCCGTGTAATCACTTTGCGATTCCCAGGAGCCATTAGACACTCTCGGCAAATCTTGGTGAGTTTGCGCGTATATGTGAGACTAAATTCGCACTATAATAATGTTTATGTCCATGGCCCGCTTCGCCCGCTTGCGCTCTGTATGACAGGCCTTTCGCCACGCTGTCTTGTCTTCAGCCAGCGCGTCATCTTCAACGACGCCTGCAATGCTCGCATTCGATTGGGTCGTACTCGATGTTGGAGGTATCGCAGTCGAGGTTGATGCTTGCGATGGATCCATAACTGTGACGACTTGCCGATCTCGAGCAAGTCGTGGCTGCGCGGGCGCGTGCAGCCACAGAGTGGATGGCAGAACGCGCGCAATCACGTGGTGTGTGACGTCGCTGCGCCAAAGCTAGAGACGCTCCTCTCCACTCCTCGCACCATTGCTAGGAGAGAGGAGGAGGCGCACCGCGGATGGCGGGTTCAGGGTCGCATATTAAGTGCATTCGCACTTAAAAGGCTCTGGCGCGTGGAATCGAACGTGGGACCTCTGCTTCGTGAAGGCGAGGCGTAACCACTGTGCCACAGAGAAGTACCTTCTTCAATGTTTAGACGGTAAGCTGTCATTTCTACCACTTACCGCTGTTGGTGGGCATCTCGGGGGGGGGGAGGGTACTATCGTGTTTTCAGCATTATCAGCAAGATGGCGTAGTGAGCGAGCGGTGGCTCTCATTTCTTATACGTACTTTGACCCGTGTACAGAATAAAAAGTTGTACGCTCAATCGCGCACCCTTTTTTGCAGTGGGAGAAATCGTCTTGATTAGCCTTTGGGTTTCATCGAAAAGATTCTGGTGTAGCTACCGGGCACACAAAGGTCACTGCAATCATTGCACAGCCTCCGTTTGCGAAACGGGGGCACTTTTCAAACACAGCGAAGTTACAACGGAGACGCTTCTTCGTGTTCATCTGTACCTGTGAGTGCGTTTCGTGCGTAATTTATGCGTGAGAAACAAGGAGCATGTTTCAATCTGCTTGACATACTGCGCGTAATCTTCCAATTTGTTGCTATCGCGTTCATTGCTTCGTCTTCGCGGCATGGTTGTGACTTTTTTTACATTTGATAACAAATCATCTTATTTTTCCCTTGAAAGTACGCATTATCTATTTATGGAAATAACAATGCAGTAGTAAGTGACAAACACTGAACGTTTCCTTTGCTGCAATACCAGGTGCATCTGCCCAAGTTGTCTCCCGCGAACGCACCTTTTGTTTTGTTGTGAAGTCGAGTCAGAGGAGCGTGACGATGCGTCTACAATAGCTTTGCTGTCACTATGCAGTCGATTTAAACGAGTTTTGGCAAGACGCGCTTGCGAAACGTTGGGACCTCGATGTAATATTCTGCGATGGCATGAGACGCTACATCTATGCGCTGCAGTGTGCGGATGACACTTGGCTTCCACTGTCAAATCCGACTCGTAAAGTTCTGAAGTCGCAACAAATCTCCGACCTAATTATCTCAGCCTATTTGAACAATGAAGGCGCTGCTAAATTGTTTTGCACCGCATCCCACTACCCACGCTGCGAGAAGAACGAAACTAAAACTGTCGAGAAGTATGTGTAGATAGTTCACTAGCAAACACTATCCTATCTGAAGCCTGCATTTCCCTAATTCTCTTGGTGGTACACGATCGCAACACGCATGCTTCTTTCTTGGTATAATTGTATGAAACTAAGACCTCCCTGTTCCCTAAGGTCCCTAGACATCTAGGGACCATGTGAAGCTTGTTTTATCTAGGGACCTTACACCTTTCACAGTATGACGCACCTTTTGGGTCTCTCAGGGTGGTGTGGATTTCTACCTTTGATTATTCGGCGCTCTGCTGTTAAAACCAGTTAGATGTTTGGAGTTCTACGGACATCTCGTTCGGGTATGAAAACACATGTTTTCAACTTTCTTTGCCTCGCGTTTTCTTTCTTTTCGCGTTCGATTTCGGTTCCGCAAGGTCGCCCACATTTTGTACACACGTTTCCCTCTTCATATGCACCATTGATACGTGTACCGGGTCCCGTAGGGGAAGTGTAGTTCAGTGAATCTTCGTGCTATTACAGCAAACGTGATGTTGTGTAACATGTCAGTTGCTGAAGCAGATACTCAGCTTTTTATCGCATAGAAGAGCTTTTTGTTTCTCTTTGTGCTAAAGTGTCGAAGGCAGTAAAAGGAAGGAGGATGGATGGATGGAAAGTTCTTTATTGAAAAAAGAAAAAGAAGGAGGCACAGGACCTCTGTTGGGATAAGCAGGACTTTCTAACTACACTACGAGTTCACAGTGTCATGGGTTTCACACCTATCGTGTTCCCCATCACTGGTACTTAGGCGCTATAATGTCAGTACTGTGGTTTGTCGGACCCCCTAAACCACTGTGATCAGGCCGCCCTGGTCTACATATTGGGCAAATAATAACTGTGTGTTTGGGTTCGCAAGGAATGCTTCACGATAAATTGTGGTTTCCAAAGCTTGTATGGCCGTTCACCCTTTTTCAAATGCGGAACACTGCCATAGTAAGTGGTGAAGGTCTGTGCGGCAGCGCTGTCCTCAGAGATTGCACGTGACTGTCGTAATGTGCGGTTGACGCCAATTTTGCTAAAGAGTGTGGTGTGTATGCAGAATTTGCTTAGAGCTTCTTAATGAAGAGTTCTCGGGAGCATGAAAGCGAACATTTTCTGGAAAATTAGGACTGGAGGGGTAACTTGTGCAGTGCGTTTTTTACTAGCATGACGCAGGGACTTGCGTGCATAGTGCATTGTGGCTACCGAGGGAGCCATTTGACTTAAGAGCTCATACGGGTTCACCCTCTGGGGTGGGTGCAGAGAAAGATCGGTCGATGCAGCTGCGGACGCAGCAGCGGCATGTGCCACCGTATTGCCCCCGAACACACCTGTATGCCCCGGCGTCCAGATATTTTCTATTGGCCTGTCAGCTTTTTCATGCCTACAAATGATGCTTCGAATAGCAGCAGTTGTAGCATCCTGCGACGCTGGGCAAAGTATTTCAGAGTAGGCAGCGTGCAAGTCGGTAAAGACATGAAGAGCTTTTGTATAGTGTATGAGAGGCTTGCAGTTGCTCCCCATTTGGCAAGTTGTTCGGCATGCATAGGGGTACCGTTCAGTAGATGGCTCCTGTAGGCGCCAGTGTACTCGGTGGTCGGCGCTCAGATCCATTTCATACAAGCTTCGCCATCGAAAGGGCAGCGTCCGTGTATATGTCGATGGTATCTAAGCTCGCTTCCCTGAGTTGTGGTGTGGCAAAGAACCGGCAGGCAGTACTATTGTGAGGAGATATGGGTCGACGGAACAGTCGAGAGGCTATTGGAGTTTCCCATGGGGATAAGGACTGATCAAGGAGAGATGCATCATCATGCCGCCGACAATCCCAGGCAAAAAGTCGATGACCTTGTGGTGTGTTTTCAAGGCGGATGTTGTGTCGAGTGTTGGCTTCATGAAAGACGTCTTGCAGAAGGGACAAGCCTCCTGCGCTTTCAAGGGCAGATATCTTAGTGGCGTTAGGGAGCCCTTTGATGTTACGGAAAGTATCCCGATGAAGGCGTTTCAAATTTTTGATGTCCGTTGAAGAGAAATATGGGTGCAGTGTACGAAATCTCTCCAACGGCTGCACCTCTTGCGAGAGTGCGAGAGGCTTGTTGTTGTGCACCTCCGTATTTGTTGGACACACGACGTATCATATGTAACGTGGCTGGTCATGCCTGCCACAGTGCACGTACTCACTTTTGTGGGCTGTTGCAGCTGGCTATTGGCGACCCTAAAACTTTGACTTGTCCGTTTTTTTATTGTATGGTGTGTGATCCAGTATAGAGTGAGACGCACATTTTCAGATTGGCGTGGTTCTTGCCGTCTATGCTCATAATTTTTGTCTTATGTGGAGCCAGCTGCAGGCCTACTTCCTTAAGAGTGGACTCTAAACTAAGGAGGACTGCCTGCAGCTCGGTTTGCATTGATTCTTTGTCAGAATAATCCAACTGCCTCTGTCCATGTAGTAATATTATCGGCGTAGATGGTAAATCTAGCTGTGGTGTGCCATTCAAGGTTTTCTGCTACCCTGCTCATGGCCAGATGAAACAGCGTTGGTCCTAAAATAGATCTCTGTGAAACACCTCTGTCGAAGTAGTAAGTTTTCGGGCTCCATCCAGGTGATGCACCGCTTAAGCGAATGGGCCGACTTGCAAAGTATTTTCGAATCGATGGGTGCGCACGCTGACTTCGGTAGCGCTTGGCTAGTTCTTCAAGAATGGCGTTATGGGGAACATCATCGAACGTTTTCTGCATGTCGATGGACAGCAAGTAGTCAGGTAACATCTTTCTTGAGGTAAGATTGATAACGCGCTTTAGCAGCCAAAGGCAGTCGTGGGTGCCATGGTTAGAGCGAAAACCAGCCTGGGCTGGATTGTATCCCGCCCGGGTTATTTCGAGGTAAAGGGACATGCGTGTGTGAATCATGCGTTCAATGAGCTTACATAACGTAGACGTCAAAGATATTGGCCGGGGTTCTTGCAGAGGTTCTTCTCTTTTTCATGTTTCGGAATAGAATAAATGAGAGGCAGCTTAAGGTTCTTCAGAACATATCTGAGTCTCAGAGGTCATTGATTACTGCCAAAAGTGCGTCCTGGGCTTCATCTCGGTGGTTGCGGAGGTCTTGCCTTATGATTCGGTCGTGGCCAGGTGCCAATCGAGGACGCCCGTGTTTGATGGCTGCTAGCATTTCTCCCATGCTAAATGGGCGATTAAGATTCGAGTCAGGTAGCGTTATGGTGCAGGCTTTCGGAGACATAGCGGAGTCAGTGAAGCGTGAGAAAAGAGAGCGGTAATAACTTCGTCTTCCACAACTGACGGACCTGCTTTGAAGAACAGCAAGGCCAGAGGAGGGTTGCCCTTTCCTTTTCCACTGAAGCTACGAAAAATGTGCCATAGACTTTGGAGGCCCAGTACGAGCCCAAGGTGTTCGCAGGTAGATTGACAGGCTGCACATTGAAGTTGGAGCTGATATTCATTAATAAGCTTAAATTGGCGCTTAATTTTCATGAAGTCAGAGTGTCGTTTGCTGTGCGAGGGGTATCTTCTGACTAAAAAGTCTGCTGTTTTCCAAAAATTGCCTAAATGGTTACCCATCGGTTGAGTATGGTCTTCGCATGGCACTGTTTAACGTGCCAACTCACGGGCCTGTTGAACAATGTCCAGAAGGCCCCCAACTGTCGAGAAGGATCCAGTAACATTACTACGAAAAGTATTCCATTTAGTCATCGTTGTTGTTGTTTTGATCAGGAGGCGTTTTCGATGAAGTGCCACGAATATCGGGGAATGATCACTGCCTCTTGACTGGCTGGAGACTGCCCAGTGCCGTAAAAATTGCGGACTGGCGAGGGTAAGATCTCGGGTCGTGTCTCTCTGCGCTCTATGTAGTCCTATTCTTGTAGGGGATTCAGGGGTGTTACAAATTTCCACAGAAGAGAGTTCAATAGCATCGTAAAGATATTTTCCGCGTTTAATTTATTCAGCTTTCGGGCACCACAAGCAAGGTGATGAATATTAAAATTACCTCTAATGAGTAGAGGGAGGTTTAGATGCTTGCTTAAGCGTCTTTTTCCATGTGTATGGTCCAACTAAAATATTTCCTGGGCGAAAATGCGCAGACACCACCACGAAGGGCAGAGGGAGGGGAAAGTGACTAGTATGTTTGATCAAATGCAGTGGCAGTAGTTTTGTTTGTGACGCATTTGTTACGGATAGAAATGTTTGCTTCCTTGAGTGCAGAATTACTAACGCAAGCGAAAATGCCCCAAACCCATGAAAATGAAACAGCTTTTCTGATGGCTTATTGAGTAGCAGCCGGAAACATCGTAATCGACGGCAGTTGCCTGAAAGTTATGACTACATTCTGTAGCGACAGTGAAGATTTTTTTGGATTTGGATGATCTGTGTAAGTATCGTTTGAAGTGAAAGAATGTGGCGTCTGCCCCAATTTTCTCGGTCAACCTATTTCTAAGCTTACTGTGACCTCACTACTGCCGCAAAATTCCTAATCTCATCTGCCCAACTAAGGAGGTAGCGTAAGTGGTATATGTTAGTTTCAACGTATTATAATGGGATAGGCTGCAGGAATTCCGATGCATTTCACATGCTGTCGAAGAATGTCACTTGGTATCACGGGATACCCTTTTTTATGACTACGTTGCCCATCCTTCCTACAGAGCACTACTAATTTTTAAAGTCGGTTTACTTATTCAGCGTACCTTTTCTAAGCAACCACAGAGAAGAATGGAATGATATTCAGGCGTGTTATCGTAGATTTACGTAGGTTATATTTGAAACAAAGAAAAACACTGCACCTGCATTGTACCTGACGGCCACGATGTCAGTGTCTTATCAACACAATTTCTGGTAGCACGAATTCTACAAACGCGTTTCAAACGCACTGCATTGAGGCGGTGGCAAGCAACATTCAAGGAGGTGGGAGCTCCGATTGATAGGGGCGAAGATAAGCGCGCACGCCCGCAAACAGTTGCTGATGCCGACGCCGAAGCGTGACATGGGGGGGGGGGGGGGGGCTCCGTTTGCTAGGGACGCGTGCGTCCGCAGCTCTTGGTATGACAGAGGGCGGTGGACAAATTGCGACGGACGCCTGACATAGCACGGCTAATAAATGCATTCGAATTTAAAAAAGGTAGAAAATTCCCAGCATATCCACGGAGTGAATGATGATGAGTGGGGCGAAGCTTTAGAGGGTTTTATCGGTGAACCGTGAATCTTTCGGGCATACATCCAGTCGCCTGTCGGTTCATTCGTCTGTCCATCCGTCTGTCCATCTGTCCATTCATCCGCACGTGCGTGCGTATGTCTGCCTGTCTGTTCATCCGTCCATCTGTGCGGTGTCCGTCTGCCTGTCCGTCCTTCCTTTTGTGTCTGTGTGTCTGCACCTGCTGAATGAGTCATCGAACTAGGTGGTCACGTATTACGTGTTAGGAGAGACAGGCCGAAGAATTCAGGAGTTTCGCTTCTAAATACTAACTTCATCGACAAAGCCTCAGATGGTCTATCATGGTGTGTATATTTTCACAGGTTGACTTTTCAAGAAGTAACTATTTTTTCAAATTTAAGATTGTTTCCAAATAGTTGCAGCTCACGCATGCAAACTTTTATAACAATCAATTCCGTACCTAATAAAAGGTACAGCGAAGTATAAAAACCTCTGAAGAAGGCAATGGAAGAACAACAAAGTTTTATCTGCGCGTACTGCTTACGTCAGAGGGCACGTGGTGCACTTCGACACGAAATTTAAACCGCTTTCATTGGCTGCTTAACGTGAGGCTTCCACAGGTTTGTTCCTCAAAGTGCAGTGAAGTTTCCGCTATCAGGGTTAGAAATTCTACTATTTGGATTGGTTTGCCCAACCCTACTTTTTAACTACACGCCTTCCTCTGCCGTTCCGGTCCTATATGTTTCTGTTAGTGGTACTATGAATTACACCACTGAGGCAGGTGAAATAGAGCAGACTTACGCATGCAACAGCGCTTTGACCAGGTGATTTACAATGTCGAACACGCCGTCATCCTTCACAACTGCTATATTCTGTCCCGTGCACATGCTTCCACGCAAAGCGAAACCTGCAGCATAGAAATTCAGAGAAAACAGCATTTGAAAACTCGTGCATTGCTACACCCAGATTGCAGTTCAGCTCGCACAATCGATAATTTGAGTTCTCTAGCGGTTTTCGTAGACCATAAGTTTTTTTTTCCTCCACATTAGGCAACTGCGATTCTTTTAAACATGATAGATAGGTCGCAGAATGTCAACGCGTTTCGACGTAGCTGAAATAATTGTTACTGCGATAGCATGGTATCGCTAGAAATGAGTGACAACTGGCGGAATGGCACCAGGTTACCACCTTGACTCGAGTGTGGCGTATGGTAGCGGCTGCTAATGTGTCCCTCGTGGACCGCGTGATGCCTTCAACTCCCCAGGAGCTGTCAACAAAGCTCCTCACAGTCTGACCGAAAGCAGCCCAGCGAAGTAAATGTGAGTAGGGGCTGTGAACTACTCTAGGATAAATACTTGCGATGTCGGTAATCGTGAGAAAGAAGATTAGAACAAAATTTGGCATAGTCTAGAACAGACAGGAGGACGTAATGAAGTCATCCACCTGAGACACTATTTTTTAGCTCACAACTGTACATAGGCAATGTTCATGCAGCTGCGCCGATACTTCACTGACGCAGATAGCGCACTTGACCTATCACTGCCACAGCATCATTTTGTGCTTAAACGAACTGACTAGCTGTGTTCTGGAAATGTGAAGGCAGTGCCGGAACGCGATGTGGCTGGTGTCACCTGCTGTCAATTCTGAACCCAGTTTTCTGCAATATTCACGACTAAAACATATGCGGATGACGTAATTTATTAGCTGATAAAAATGCGTATAACGGTAAAGTATACACACTAATTTTTATACTACAGCAATCAACTGCTAAAGTTCTATGAATGAAAGGGGATGTACCTTTTTGAAAAGTGGCAGTCCACACAGCTAGCCGGTGTGTGAGCTGCCGCTGTGTACAGCGCTGCTTTAATGGTAATTTTCATGTACTCCATTAAATCCTGGATCAGGTGTCTTTCCTGAACACAACGTTTATTGGTACATGGGGTGCACATACTTGATTTAATAGAAAGAGATGGGTTATAGACCTCTAGTGGCTAAGGTACTCGGCTGCTGACCCGCAGGTCGCGGGTTCGATTCCCGGCTGCGGCGGCTGCATTTCCGATGGAAGCGGAAATGTTGTAGGCCCGTGTACTCAGATTTGGGTGCACGTTAAAGAACCCCAGGTGGTAAAAATTTCCGGAGCCCTCCACTACGGCGTCTCTCATAATCAAATGGTGGTTTTGGGACGTTAAACCCCACAAATCAATCAATGGGTTATGGACGACGGACATCCGTAATGACACGAAAAAAAAAAAGACTGCTCACTTATGCACACAGTTTACCACCAAACCCGAACAACAAAGTGGAGAGTTTTGCCACATCTTGCTCCTTGCAAGATATCAAAAAGGTACGCGATGAATAAAAAGTTATAGTTTATTCACAACAGCGAAGCGATGACTAGAATAGCGAGAAATAAGGGACTCGAACACGAACTCTATACGCTAGATTCGCAGTGAACGTTTTACGTTGTAGAAATTACTAGGCGCATGACCAGCACGAATAAATCGCTAACCAATGAAAGTGCTGCAGTATTTTTTTTCTTAAACCCAAGCATTTCGAACTAGCACTAAGCGGATCAGGTTGAAAGTGAGCGTGGTGGCTATGTGCCTGTTCTGCCTAAATGAGAACTTTCGGACCAGTAGATGTGGGACTGTATACATGCCAACACCCCATCCTAATATTTCTCGTAACATTCATGTGAAAAGGGGTAGGTGTCGCCAAGTAATGGTGACAACTCTTTCCGCTATTTTAATTTTTATATAAAACAAATTGGAATCCTATAATGAGTAAAGTTAGTAGCTGAATTTTTAAAATAAGCCCTCACGCAACATTCAAAAGGCTGGCTGAAGCGAATACGGCTAATTTGCAGACCAAAGTGGTGATCGTGTTTTCTGTTGTTGAAACGCGAATTAAGCAATGAAAGCAAAGAATGTATGCAGGCCATCTACTGATGCTTATTGAGGTAGCGCGAGCGCCACTTCTCGCTTCCGTATCCTTCGATCAAAGTTTGCTGTTGTGCTTAGAGCAACGCAGCTCCCCCCCCCCCCACACACACACCAGCGCTAATTCTAGTTACTGTAACCGACTATAGACAAACCCTCTTTCCTCTCTACCGCAGGAGCCATGCATACCCAGAATCGCATGCGGGCTGCTATTGTCCCGATTGGGCTAGATACGGCAGAGATGGCCGGCTCGTTTCATAAGTGATTCAGCTGTGTTTGCCTCCAACTTTCGCGTGCTTTTACTAGAGCGTACAACATAGGATGCACGCGGCATTGTTATTGATTTACACTATATACGCAACATCACAGCGTTTGCTATGCCGAAAACCCGCCGAACTACTTTATACAATGTCTATCGTCCTAAAACATTGTGTAGGGAAGAGAAGCGTGTCATTAGCAGCTCCAATGCTTAGGAAAAAATAATTTTATGGAAGAAAGTGAAATCCATAACAATTCGGCTCTATCGTTGTAAATGCGGTACCTAATTCAACTTGCACATTCCCTTTTCAGGCCCAAGTTCATCCAAATAAAAATTTCCGTATTTTCGAGTCACGCTGCCGCTTTTACTTCGTCCCAACGAGACCAAATGAAGCGCAATGAAGCCTCATAGAAGGAGAAAAATGGTTAAACTTATAGCTCTGGATTGGATCCTTCGTCGTAAACTATTGTTTGTGGTGTTTGCGCGTACTGTGAGCGTTCTACGATTGCGATTTGGTGTAGAAGTATATTTTTTGTGGTAAGTGATTGACAGACAGCTTAGTCACTCTGTCCTAAAAAAATGTTGAAAGATGTTGAAAAAGGTGCTCACATGATGTTGAAAGAGGTAGATGGCACTCAGTTTATTCATAATCTGTTGTCAGATGAAAAAAAAAACACATCTCCACGAATTCAATCATGACAAGTGAGCAAGAAACTGAGGATTGTCCACTCATGCATGTAAATGAGTGACATTGCGTGTGTAGAGTATAATTTATTTTCACTGTTGAGCAGCCACTTCTCGCTCCCACAGCTACAGGGCTTGTTTTGGCGTTGCCATTTCGCCCATACTTTCCGAGCTCTCGCATGCAGGGTAGCACGCTGTCCGAGTATAGGTTGAACCACCACGTGCGACGCTCTGGGATCTGAAGCAGCCGCTTGTGGTCACTGTTCCCGCTTTGCTTTTCACAGAACAGTGTGTTGTCACGATCGTTGCCATTGATGGCAGGAAGAGAATGTGTGGTCTCAAACACGCTTATTCTTCTTTCTCATTTGCGTAATCCTTATATTGTATAGGGAGTGTAAGTTACGTATGCTGTGCCGTAATCACAGTGTCATCGTCATAGAGTACTTTGCATGTGCTATGACCACTGGATAAAAAAAAGCTTTTTATTTAGCAGTCGGACACTTGCGTGCTTATTCTTCGTCGTCATGGGGTATAGTGGGTTCGTTGCATGTGGTGTGCCACACAATGGACAACGCACAAAGAACAACCATAGAGCAGCTTAGCCCTAAACCAATTTCAATTAAAAGCCCCGCCGCGGTGGTCTACTGACTAAGGTACTCGGCTGCTGACCCGCATGGCGCGGGTTCGAATCCCGGCTGCGGCGGCTGCATTTCCGATGGAGGCGAGAATGTTGTAGGCCCGTGTGCTCAGATTTGGGTGCACGTTAAAGAACCCCAGGTGTTCGAAATTTCCGGAGCCCTCCACTACGGCGTCTCTCATAATCATGAAGTGGTTTTGGGACGTTACACCCCACATATCAATCAATCAATTTCAATTAAAACTCCACTACTCATGCAGAAGATTTTATCACTTATGGAAAAACTACTTTTCCAGTACTTGCCGTTGTTGTGATAACCATACTTTGTCACGAGTTCTCGCCTGCAATATACAAGAGCAGTGGTTTATGATGAGGTACGATATTGCGGGCTGTCAATAGAAATGGTAAAAATAGTAGTTTTTATATCTTGCCTGGTTACGACGAGGAGCAGGTCCGCGGAGTGCACATGTCCTTTAGTATTCCTCTTGAAGAGAGAGATCATATTTTTATGAACGTCGTCAATGGGCACCGGTCTTCCATTCCTTAAGAAGACTGCACGGCTTTGAGCTGACGTAAGCTTTAAAATACCAGAAAGTGTCCTTAAGCTGTAGCGTTCTTTTTTGCGCTACGCATATTTCACGTGTACTTACCTCCATAAAAATTTACACCCTCTAAGAAAGTTAGAAGTCTTAATATAGGGGTTATGAGTCCAACCTCGCAGGAGGATGCAGAAGAGAAAGGCACGTTAACAAGGATTCACCATATATTGCCACCTATATTCTGGAGCCGCAAAAGGCGATAACTGCCATTCTAAATCCACAAAACAGTGCACATTGGTCAGCTTTTCATGCTTATTTCGTAACAATAAGTTTGCTTACGGAACATTCAAATGTAATGGCTGCTTCATGAAAGTTGTTATTTAGAGGTTATATTCGATAAGTGTATAATATCACTTAGAGGGGCCCTGCAACACTCTTTGAGTATAGTAAAAAATGCTGCCAATCGGTATCCGAGGCTTCTGAGCATACGGGTGTGAAATATTAGAGTAGAACTGAGAACCTGCAATTTACAATAATCAATAAAAATCAACCAAGATCATTTCCTTTCTCTCCACAAGTGATGTCATAGGCGCAAAAGTACTGTGTCCCGGAGCACGTATCAGTCATTGACTAATTTTGTTGTAACCGGGGTTGCAGTGGGATGCCGTGAATTGTACACGCATGTGCAGGCGAGCTCACTTAAAAGCCAAGCATTCGAAGAAAATAAAAGAGAAAAAGCGCTGAAGGTCACGAGTCATGCATCACGTATATCCTCCCTTATGTGATGCTTCCCTGCTTATCTTCCAACGATTTCATCGGGACGAGGGAAGAGAGAATGCAACTGCAGCTTGCAGCAGAATCTTGTTACTCCACTCGTTGGGGACGGATTGTGAAAATGTTTGCTGCGGTGAACTTGAGAGACATTAAGCTGCTTTAGTGAGTTACTTTTATGGTTACCTATAAGAGCATTGCAGGGCATCTGTGGGCTAGAACGTACCATAAATCTTCATTTGGGCAAGGAGAAGGTGTGTGGGAGAGAAAGACAAACGTTCATTTCAGAAAGGCTTTTCGGTTTACGTGGAACGCTCTCTCATTCCAGGAACCATGTGGCCTGCACCACACGCCGGGCTCGGGCGACCAGTTGAAGCCAGTCAGTCACCCAGGCCCGGCTTGATGATCGTAGCCTCCCGCGGCTTATCGTGAAGGTTCGGGTCAGCATCTTTTGCTGCTAAAGTTATGCTGTGATGTCTGCTCTGCAGTGCAGTAGAAGTGTAAAGGTGCCCGCTACATTGCAGTGTGGATGTAGCGGTGCAATGTTTGTATCATATGATGAAATATAGGATGCTGTGGGTGAACGTACTGTTTTGAAGTCGCCTGTTGTCAGTGCCTTCATCTCTTGTGAGTCTAGGTTGTGAGGAATGACCTGGGTTGAATTTGATAGGGTTCCAGGATTGTGTCGTAGGTTAGTATTACTGATTCTGTTTCCAAAGCTCCTGTTCCGAACTCGACTCGGATCTCGAGCGGGAAAGCCACGTTGACGCTTGCGTGGGCTGCAGTGTGTGCCGCTTCGCTCTCTTCGAGGCTTTCGGACCAGGAACCCTTAATATGGAGGTGTAGGGGGAAGAGTGTCGATGCGGTAAATATTCTATCGTGTAGACACGGTTTTTCAGGTAATTCAATGCCTCTGTAATTCCCTGAAGACTACAATAATATATTCACCTGACGAGTTCTATGGGTCTCTTAGGATGCGTAAGCGCATGGCGGGGATATAGTATTTCACTCTTGTGCCGTACCATGACAGTCTGTGACGATAATCACAAAGGCACCAACGAACACTTGGCTGCGTCTACGTATCGTGCATGTGGGTCATTTAGGTGGTTGTTCCTGATGGGTGACCCATATTTGAAATTAAACGTGTTACTTAGGCTTTGTTACTCAGTGTTACTAAAATTTTTCTTTAAAGCAGACATGCATGATAATACTTGCATTTTTATCACTTGTTGCATGCGATTAATTTGTATTGGACTTGAGGCGAACAGATCACTATTCAGCGGTAAAAACTAAACAGGGGCGGGTTACTGCCCACACATATCTGTTTGCGTGTGCACTTCTTCAAGTTATGAAATGTCTGATTGATGCAGTTAATTTATGTCGTACTTACGAAGTTGTGGCATACTTCAAACCTTTTTCATAGCCACTAATTTTAGTCGACACTGTCAGGTCTGGCGCTTAGGACATCGTGGGCATCATTAGTGCATAGATGTTGGTTAAGTTTCGACATTTTATTACTTGGCCATTTTTAGCAGATTTTGTTTAGGCATAGATTTTTCTTGAACTCTAGGTACACTGACAACTTGCACGTAACAAGTGACGTTGGCAAACCAACAAATTACAACAAAACAGACTCGACTGGCACCTTTTTTGCTCTTGTTAATCGGAAGCACCATGTGTAGGTACTTTGCGGTTTACTTTACTTTTATATGCAGTTGTCAATGGTCACAAGGTAGTGACATCACACTGACATCACATGCCTGAACATGAACAACTGCAGTATAAAAGGTTTTTTTATTTATATGATTGTCTTAGAAAATACGCTAGCCTGGTACCGTGAGGGAGGTGTCTCGGCTGCAGGCATTTAATTGCACAATAGGGAAACTAGCTGATCATGATTGCCACAGCCAGCAAGAACCTCAACTCTCCACTGGCTGTATTATCGCAGGAACCTGACAAAGATGTTTGAACTGATACTCTCAATCGAGACTTCCAATTATTAGCAACACGAAAAACAAGCACTTTCGATAAAGGTTTTTAAAGTTATCAAGGGTCAATATGTTTGTGTGTCTACGTGCACTCACCGATTACCATGCGGCTGTAGCGGGTGCCGGGAAACAGGATGTTCTACAAGCATTCCTGAGAAGAATGTGCAAACATTGGGCTAAGGGTGACCCAATGGTGGGTGAGCTAAAATGTTTTGAGTTTTTGTCGTCAGAATGAGCCCTCATGAAATACAGATTTACACATTTGTTCCTAATGATATTCTCAGCGATGATGAGTCTATATTTTAATATAGGCCCCACAGTCTTTCGTGAAATTCGTCACCACTGAAGTAGTCTAAATAGCTGCACAGGTGTTGCAACGGCTGCAGGAACCGCGATTACTCTTCTTCGGAATGACACAAGCGACCACGGTGTACGCCAGAGACGATAATGAGAAGATTCAAAGAACAGCAATTGCGAAAACACATTATTGTCGCCACTACCGCCCCCAGGACAATGAAACCAGTGTACTCACATGAGGCCACTTACCGTGTGGATACTTTTAATGATGACCTTGAATTGTCCCACTCCCAATAATGACAAACGCCTTGACACCTGAATGTAAGCTTGTCTAAGTTTTGGTACTATTGCTCGTAAAGCAAATTATTGAGCTATTAGTTGACACAAAAATGGCATGGTAGCGGGTTATTCATTCCGATTCTCCACCGAAAACCACTAACAAAGAAGGGCGGGTTTCTGAACACCGTTCGCTCATCGACGTTTCTGCTGGCCACCAACCTCTCTCATGACAAATCTGCGTAGATCCAAAGGGTTTTTAGGCAATTGTGCAGAGACACATATGTTCAAATAGTACAATTGAAAACGAGTGTTATTCAGTAACACCTCATTGGTATTTTTAAAGACTTCATTCATTCGTGTCTAAAAAGAAACTAGCACACTACCGATCCGCATCCTCTCCATTGTCCATTCCTCTCCAAGCATGGATGTTCGTGCTATTTCTTCCTCTTGTGTACACGTTTGTCAGGGCTCTGTGTCGTCGTTCTTACTAAATGCCTATCGCCACCGTGTTGTGTTCACAAGGAATGAATGTATAAAAAAGACGTATGCGAATTTAAAACAAAAATCGAATGAAAGCCTGGCGGATCTTTTGTTATTGGAATCTGTATAACAAAAAGTGAGAAGTGTTTCCCAGAAGAACAACTTATTGTTTAGTAACTATGAGCGCTCGTACACTTTATAATGGTGTTTGGCAGCGGTAGCACTACTTGACACGGATGCAACAATATTGAGAGTAAGTGGCATAGCTCTATCGTGACGACTAACGGCCATGATGATTGTTTAACCATTCCGGTAGCTGTAGTATTTAGCATACATGGTGCGTTTTAGGCAATACAGATTAAGAAGACTATAACAGTTAGGCAATTGATTTTTTCACTGAAGATTTTTACATAAAGGCAAAAAGATTCAGCCACTAATTAGATCACGTATAGGTGAATATTGACAAGCATATCGCCACCTACTTCTAGTAGTGGGTCGTCTGCAAAGGCAACAGCATACATCACAAAAGAAAGAAGTGCGCGCGTGCCCCTGCTCTAGCGAGCAAGACAGAAGAAGAAGCAAGAAGAAAAAGACTCTCTAGCAAGGGATGCTTTCAATGCCGTTTGCGATTATACTCAGGCAACCAAGCGTATACCTTTGTGATCTTCAATCAAAAAAAAATATTTATTACTCTCAAGGGCAGAGTGAAGTAAACGCAGCTGAGTGGTAAACATAACACCTCAAGTCTTAAAATTGCTCAACTTAATTTTTTTTCGTTTGCTCTTTTTATGTTGTTTTTATTTTTACATCAGTTTTATTATAATATCAATTCATTGCACATAGTTAAAATGATCACAGAAAAACTGCACTACGCTTTCTTGGCCAATCCCCCTGAGTGGGTATGAGCCAACCTCCCAGGGAAACAAAACAAAAGAGCAGCATTGGAAGGACCAGTACTATCAGTCCCTCCCGAAGTGGCCACTATAACTGTGACAAGATAGAGAAAACTTGCGCTTGATGCAGACACTATAGAAGCAATAATATAACACCAGAATTAACTCACTTAAGATTTCCGTGGAAAGTTCATTAGTGTTCTACAAGACAGTTCGGAACCGTAGTAACCAGATTTCGATCTCGTGTCCCCCCGTTAAATTTCTATTCACACAGGGCTGGGCGGGCGATATCACCGCTATGCAACTTTTGTTCAGAATCAGAAACAATACATCACTATCTTTTATCATGTCGCCGATACGAATTCCTCTGAAACACACTCTTAGTCCTCCCATTCGCTAGCCTAGGGCTGAGCTTCACAAAAGAAAATATACTTTCATTTGGTGCTTCCGATCTGGGCTTCAGCCACGAGAACGTTTCTATGCAGTTTGCAAGTACCTGAATAAAACTAAACGAATTAAGCTTTTAATTGCATGAATTATATACCTACAAAAATATTCCAACATACACAGGAGCTTAGTTTAACCATGCTGATTCCTATTCAACGTAATGAATGGGTGTCTGATCTGAACGAGTGACAAACAACTATTGCACTCCTTTCATTCTGCCTAAGGTGTCTTTTCTTTTTTCTTTCTTTTTTTTTTCTCTGGTGGGTGGTTTCGATACTGCATTAAAAAAATCTTACTGAATTAAGTCAACAATTCTTCGCTGATCCCCCTGAGTGGGTACGAGCCATGGCTGTGGAATTATCATCATCATCAACAAGCGCTCGCCTTTCCAGACAGGCACTGTATGATGGGCACTCGGACACCCACTCTTGCTTGCAGAATCCGTATTTTAACAGTTGATACCTATTTTAAATTTTTTGAATTCACTTCAAGAAGGCGACAGTTTGTATTCTTTGCCGAGCCCAGCATCTTTTTCAATGATCATTGGTCCCGTGTATATAAACCCCAAGTGCTATTTGTTCAAACACTTCTAGATGGTTTTAATGCTATGTATTCGAGATCACACCATCTCACAAACCAATAGGCGAAGTGCAAATAAAATTTGACGATAGCTTCCTAATGAATGCTAAACACTTGCCCTCTAACTATTTCATTGGCTTATTAGAGAAACATCTGTCTCAATTAGGTACTAATATAGTGATTGCAAAGAATGCATCTATGAGTGGCGAGAAGGCAGGTGTGGGTACTTTTTCTCTCGCATTATTCTTGGTCATTTTCTATATTCCTCCCAGACTATACACCGATATTTGAAGCAGAATTAATGTCCCATTATACTAGCTCTTCGCGAACTTCCTGCAACTCATTCGACAGCTGTGATAGTGACTGACTCATATACCGTGTGTCCATTTTTATCATCGTCGTTGGCATCAGTAGTGCCAGAAACTTTTAAATCAATAATACCAGCAAACATTCATCTAGTGCGAATGATATGAGTGCCAGGCCGTCGTAATATATTTAAAAATGAGATGGCTGACACACTCGCGTGAACATCTCATGATTTTCCGATTGTGCCAATCATGCCTCTTACAACTTATGTAACAGCATCGTGGTTCAGAAAACTTTCACTTCTTGAAGACTCATAAAAAATTACCATACCAAATCAAGATTTCTCGCACCTGCACTTTGAAAGGAATAATAAAGGGTGTCCCACGCGTGAATTGGAAGTCTCTATAACAAACTTACGTTGCCGTGTACCACCTCCTAATTTTTACACAGACAGGCCTGGTCTGGTGCCATCATCTCTGTGCTCAAGCTGTAATGAACCTGAACATATGGACCATTTTCTTCTCACATGTCAATGTTTCAAAAATAAAAAAATGGCTTCGAACTTTTTTACAAACTTGAAATATCACTTACTACTCCTAATAATTTTCTTTTGGGGCCGCTTCATTAGGACGCAGCGACAGGAACATCCGCGGGGCTCTCTGTGAATTCTTATGCAACACAAGAAGATTAACTTGCTGAGCCATTGATCAGCTCTCGATTTTACTAGCCAATCTACCATGTATTCTTTAGCTGTTACACTGTAATGATTTAACCTTCAGGTGAATTTCATATAATGATTACACCTTAGATATTCAACAAATTCTATTATTTCACTCCTCGCCCCCCCCTCCTTTTTTACACTGTGTGAAATCAATTTCACAGTCAAAACAAGGTAATCCTATTCCCCTAGTCTGGAAATCATAAAGGTAGTGACTAGAATTAACCACCGGCTTCTTGGCCAATTCCCCTTAGTTGGTGAGAGCCACACAAGAAACGATCATGCAAGCAAGCAAGCAAGCAAGCAAGACCAACCAACGCGCTTGCTAAAAGCCCTGTTGCTCAGACCTCAATAAACTTTTAGACCCCTGGAGCGACGTGACGATCGGTGGAGGTACTGGGTGACCACTCACAGATGTTTCAGAACCCTCCTCGAAGCCGCACCACAAGCCCAGTGCGAGTCAACATACCCGTTCATCGTACCAGCCACAGGATCAGGGGATTACCACCCGAAGCTCACGTTACAGTTCACACCAGTATGACGAGCACGTCCGTTAAAACCACTTGAACAGGTACGGAAAACCCAACGGCGACACGGTACACTCTCGAAAGTCCACAGGTTCCGACATCATGTCATGGCACCAAGCTCGAAGACGTCGAGGACTGGTTGGTCGACTTCGAGTGCGTGGCTGCCTCGAGTGAATGGAACGACGCGGCAAACTGCGGCATGTGTACTTCTACTTGAAGGATAGAGCACGTACGTGGTTCTTGACCCATGAAGAACAGATGACGTCATGACCCGGATTCTGCCGCCTGCTGCTGAATACTTACACAAGTGCCGGTCGCCACGAACGAGTGGTACGAGCGATCCAGGCCCGTGTCCAGGTGCCAAATAAAACTAACATGATCTATGTTGAAGATTTGATGCACCTGTTCTGACAGGCTGATCTGAAAATGATAGAGGAGATGTTGCGTCACCTCATGCGGAGAGTGAAGGAGCAGCTGTTCGCTGGCCTTGTACGGAGCCCTCCGAAAACGGTCCCGGAGCTTTTGTCCGAGGCCGTCAAGATAGACAAGATGCTTCAGCTTGGATCCACCTAGTATGAAGGAAAGTGAACGACCCGTCTGCTGCTAAAGAAACTAACGAAAGCGACCTTTGGAGGCGAGTTCCCAGGCACTCGACGTGCTGAAAACCTCCAATCGACGCTGACAGGCAAGGGTGTAGATTCGACTGAACGGTATGTGTGGCTTTCTCTATTGATAGCAGTGCTGATCGGCGGCTATGCAGTTGGTGCTTTAAAGTGTATTGACCCGAGGAAAGGGAGGAAGAATTTTCGCAGTGGACGGCGCATCACGTGACGTGCGCGTCGTCGAAACATGCCGTCCTAGCTTCATCCGCTCTCCTCTACGCACGGCACGGATCGAAATGTGTCACCGCTATTTCAATTCCTCCGTTTGATGGTCATAGGCTCTCGATCAAGAGAATTCAGCGTCAAATCTGCCAAAATCGATGGGATTGGTATGGCTATGAAGCAAGCAGTTGGCCTAAAAGCCATGTGGTTTATACACAGCGACAACTTTTCTTGGCACTGAAGGAGAAGCTACGGAGGCGGAGCTTCTGCGCATGTAGTACTACGCAAAGCAGTCCGTTTTGGCGTGCGTCTTGTAACACTGTGGAAAGTGACGGAGGTGCACCATCAGCGTTTCATGTAGACGCAGACGCCAGTTAACGATTGAGGTACACGTAAAGAGGCGGGACCTTCTCACGCGTTCAAAAACGTGAGGTCACATCTGAAAAATAAACGATATACGAATGTCTTACTGGTGTCAGCTGCGTCCCGTCTCATATAGCTCCACGTAGAAAATAAAATCGGTACAAGGGTGCTGCATAAGCATAGCAGTCGAGAGAATGCAAGCGAATTCCGCGAGCATATCTCCTTCTGTGTGCATGCGACGTGTCCGTGGTTGCACCGGATTAAGCTAGTAACGTTACTATTCGCTCCGTGGAGCAGTGGGATTTCGCCCTCACATGTGAATCTAGCTATAGTGGATACCGAGGCTGACTATTCGGTACTAAGTGTGAAAATGACAACACTACTAAAGAAGGTAATCGCGCCCTGGCATGGCCCTGTGATTCGAATGGCCGGTGGCCACACCGTCTCTCCGCTTGGAACCAGCACGAGTAGAGTTCGGGTCTGCGGTTTCACTTTTGTAGCAAGTTCCCTTGTACAATGTGAATATTCACGTGACGCCATTCTTAGCGCTCACTTCCAGTAGGAGTGTGGAGCTGTCATTGATCTTCAAGAGCATCGTATCACCTTCTCAGCTGACCGAGCAATCGACAAGCACGACGATCAGCAGCATGCCGATGTTCTTCGCGTTTCTGCTGAAAGTATAACGCTTCATCCAAGAGCCAGTGTTATAGTCGACGTCACATGCTGTGGATTGCAAAATGGTGAAGCGATTGCAGAAAGTAATTTTGAACACCTGCTGACTCAAGGTGGTTGTGTGGCTAGGAGTATCATACAGCTCCGCGGTGACCGATCCCAGCTGCTGGTTACAAAGTTCTGTAACGAACACCAGCACCTTGTCGGTGGCACTTCGTTAGCGTTTGCAGATGAATTAGGAACCGTTCCTACCTGCTTCACGTCGGACGCAGTGGAGGACGCCAATGGGTCTCTAAACAATATTGTCATTATATCTGACCTCTCACCAGAGAACAAAGCAGCACTGCGAAAACTCTTGCTTGAATTCAAGTATGCTTCGCTACTTTTTTTGAGGTGCGCCATTGGCATAGAATTATCACGCACGACGAGGCCCACCCAGTACACACGCAACCTCACTGCGTGTCAATGAAAGAACGAGAGGCCATCCGTATCAAGTTCGAGAAATGCTTAACGACGGTATCATCGAGCCTTCGAACTGCGCCTGGTCTTCTACGGTCGTCTTATTCAAATAGAAAGAGGAAACGCTACACTTTTGCGTCGATTACCGGGAGCTGAACAGCGTGACTAAAAAGGACGTGTACCCGCTGCCACGCATCGACGACTCGTTAGACAAATTACGCCGCGCCCACTATTTTTCATCTTTGTACTAAAAAGCGGGTACTGGCAAATTGAGGTTGACAAGCGAGACCGCGCGAAAACGACCTTTGTGATCCCCAAAGGCCTGTATGAATTTCGAGTCCTTTCTTTCTGTTTGTGTTCAGTGGCCTCTAATGTCCAGCAAATGATGGACACTGTGCTTACTGGTCTGAAGTGGCAGACTTGTCTCGTATAGCTTGATGATGTCGTTTTTTCTGAAACATTCCAGCAACATCTTCACCACCTCAGGAGTGTGGTAGAGGCTCTTCGGTCAGAAGATATTGCACTGAAACCAGAGAAGTGCCACTTTGGTTACGAAGAGATGAAGTTCTTTGACAATGTGGTGAACGCGAAAGGAGTCCGACCCGATACCGAAACACTTGGCGCTGTAGGCGCGTTTCCGCCTCCTACAGGCAAAAGGGCTGTTCCGCGCTTTCTGGGCTTGTGGACCTACTATCGATGATTTATTAGAGGGCTTTCAAAGATAGCAGAACCCTTGACCCGCCTTACACGAGACGAAACACCATTTGTATTGGCTACAGAGCTACAGGATGCGTATGCGGAACTACGACATCGGATGCAGTAAGCCCCGTTCTTGCGCATTTTGGCGATGATGCTGACAGAGAGGTGCAAACTGACGCCAGTAACATCGGCGTTGGCACAGTGCTTGTCCGCAATCAACACGGTAAAGAACAAGTCATAGTCTATGTCAGCCGCTCAGTGTATCGTACTGAGGCGAATTACATGACCACTGAGAATGAGTGTTTCGCAGTAGTATGGGTGTTCACCAAGTTCCGCTCGTACCGTTATGGTCGTACATTCAAAGTGGTGACGTACCATGATGTCCTCGTCTGGTTGGTGGACGTACGTGATTTTTAAGGAACACTAGCTCGATGGAGCATACGTCTACAGGAATTTCATGTGACTATCCTCAATCAGTGTACATGGAAGCACGAAGACGCTGATACAGTGTGGCGTGCACCCATACAATTAGTCAATCGGGAAGAAGATAACAATGATGGTTTCTTGGGCGCCCTCAGCTCATTGAACGTGAGCAGACATCAGCGAGATGACGAAGAGATTTGACCACTCATCGACTATATAGAGGGTCGTAGCGCCGTTATACTCGCCGTGTATCTTGCATCGTGACATCTTTCTGCTTCTGAGATAATGTCCTCTACGAAAAAAAATCGCCCGTTCTACGAGCCACGCTTACCTCCTCGTCGTTCTGAAGGACATGCGGGACGAAGTCTTCTGCGCGTGTCATGACAAGCCCACATCTGGTCATCTAGGTTACTAGATAACGCTCACCAGAGTAAGTGAGACGTACTACTGGCCTGGGCTTCCACCAAGCGTGAAGTGGTCCGTTACAAGGTGCAGTGAATTACAGCGTCGAAAGTCGGCACGAGGCGAGTCGGCTGGATTACTTCAGCCGATTGATCCACTTCACAAACTATTTAACCAAGTCGGCATGGTCATTCTCGGCCCATTTCTCTTACCGACTGACGGCAACAAATGGGTCATTGTTGCAGCTGACTATCTGACCCGCTATGCTAAGACAGAGGCGATACAACGAGCCACGACTTCTGAGTTAGCGCAGTTCATGTGCCACATTGTTGTGCGCCACGGTGCTCCACCTACAGTGATAACCGATAGAGTAACAGCATTCACTGCAAGCTTGTGGATGAAGTATTTCGACAATGTAATACTAGGCATTGACGACTGCTTACCAGCCGCAGAACAGCGGGCTCACCGAGCGACTGAATGAGACAGTCACAAACATGATCTCCATGTACCTTGACGTCCAACACAAAACACGGGATCGCATTTTGCCTTATGTAACGTTCGCTTATAACACTACCGTTCAAGAAACAACGCCATTTACACCATTTCGTCTTTTCTACGGCTGCGAAGTTTCGACGATGCTGGACACTATGCTTTCTTGTGTAGACGCAGAATAATTAACAACTGACGCCGAAGAATTTGCAGAGCGTGCAGAGGAAACTTGCCAGCTCACCCGGCTACACATTGGTGAGCAGCAACAGGTCGACGCACGATGTTACAACATGTGTCACAATGACGTATCTTACAGTCCGCAAGACAAAGTTTGGGTTTGAATCCTGTTCGTCATCGTGGCCTCTTCAAAAAGTTTCTAAGCAGATACTTCGCTCCGTATAAAGCGTTGTGCCACGTGAGTGACGTAAACTGCGAAGTGGTTTACGAAGGACACTGCGTCGTCAACACGTGTACAACGAAGACAACCGACCTCTCACATAGTTCAAGTGGTGCGCATGAATCGTTATTTTGTTCTTTCCTAAAAGAACACTTTTTTGTGTTTCTTGTGCTATGGCCATTGACTAATTATTGTTGAACTGTTCGCGTGTAACATTTCACCATACTGTTGTTTTCCATTGTTTAAGCTGCTTGTCTTGTTTTTTTTAGGAGCGAAGCTCCTTATCGCGTCGGTCTGTCTATCCTACGTCGTTGTCATACGTAGCTACAAGGTTGACGCACGGATAGATGAATGGACGTTCAGACGTGCGGACGCATAGACAGACGGACGGAGACATGGATGGACGCACGGATGGTTGCACGGACGGACGGAAGCAAGAATGAACGGACAGACAAAAGCACGGATGGGCTGACGAACGGAGTAACTTTACAGCATCGGGACGATGCTCTTTTTATGTGGAGGAGCATATTGCCACCTACGTTTAGTGGTGGGTCATATGCCGAGTCGAAGGCTCACACCAAAATGAAAAAAAAAATTGGCAGATCCCACGTACAGTGGGAATCGATGATATGCGAAGCAGAAATGAGTAAGGTTTATGTGTCGCCTCAATGTCAGCAGAACGTTACGAGGTGGAGGAGGATGATGCCCTACATGACTTCCATGTCATCATTATTATTTTTGCATGTGTCATTTACCTTCATCATTTATTCACGTAACTTGATACCAAATTTAGTATATGTGGAGCTAGCGATACGGCCACTAGCATGCTATGAGTGTGGCATGTTGTCATGCTCTTACATGACATGCGTGTTAGGATTATCAAGTTTGCACCAATCATATATTTTCATCATTCAGTGACGACACGAAACACTGAAGTTGGTATATGTAGAGCCAGCAAAACGGCCGCAAATGCATCTTAAGGGCCCAATATTCTCTAATGTAGCGTTGACGCGTGCGTGCGCGGGGCAAAGTGACACTACGTTAGCAAAACGCAAGGACTCTATAGTCTGATGCCAGGTGCGACCGGCACGACCAGTGTTCATTGGCGTGACCTGACGACAACCGGTGCGAAATGTGACATGCTGCATTTCGGGCCCACGCGCTACGCAGACTAAGGTCTCTAGATGAAACAAGGAAACTTGTTTCATCTAGGGACCTTAATCCAGACAACACTGCGTCTCCCTCTTTTCGTGACGGAGAAACGCCAAACGTGCTGAAACGCTCATGCGTCAAAGATACGCAGCGCGGAGCGCGCCTGCGAGTATATGGCAGGACCAGCGCCTGGCGTGACGCGACGACATGAACGCCAGCGAGCACGCGCACCGCGTCACGTAGAATTCTAATGTCACCTTCACTGTGACATGTAGTCAAGTTCTCACATGAAACGCATCTCATGATTATTATGTTTGCACCAGCCACGAACCTTCGTCAGCCATTGACGTGGCGTAATACCCAATTTGGCAAATGTGAAGCTAGCGAAACGACCGCAAGCGCAACATGAGTGTGGCATTTAGTCATGTTGTTACATGACACGCATGCCGTCATTATCATCTTTGGATGTGTCATTTACCTTGGTTGTCTATTTGCGTCACGTAATACCGAGTGTGGTACATGTGAAGCTAGCGAAATTGTCACGAGTGCATCATGTGTGTAGCATGTAGTCAAGTTTTTACATGACACACGTCTCATGTTTATCGTGTTTGCACCAGTATCATACCTTTGTAATCCATTCACGTACCATATTACCAAATTTGTTATTAGTGACGCTAGCGAAACGGCCGCAAGCGCATCATGAGCGTGGCATGTAGACATGTTGTTACATGACACGCATGTCGTCATTATCAAGTTTGGATGTGTCATTTACCTATGTCGTCTATTTGCGTCACGTAATACCGAGTTTGGTATATGTGAAACTAGCGAAATGGTGATGAGTGCATCATGAGCGTAGCATGTAGTCAAGTTGTTACATGACACACATCTCATGTTTATCGAGTTTGCACCAGCATCATACCTTCGTCATCCATTCAAGTACTGTAATACCAAATTTGATATTAGTGACGCTAGCAAAACGGGCGCGAGCACATCGTGAGCGTGGCTTGTAGACATGTTGTTACATGACACGCATGTCATGATTTTCATGTTAACGTCTGTCGATTGTGTTCGCCATGCAATCATGTCATACCATACAACTTTTGCAACAAGCCATGTTAACAAAACCACCGGAAAAGGTGCAGAATGATCAAATGTAAATCATGGCATGCATGACATACATGTCACAATTTTCATGTTATGAAAAGTCGAATATTTCCATAATACAGTCATGTTATGCCATACTAAGTTTGTTATCGATACCATTATCGAAATGACCAGGAGACCTAAAAACCACCGCAAGAGCAACAAGACCATGAATTGTAAGTCATGACAGTAATGACGCACATATCATGATTTTATTATCATGACTAGCCAAATATATTCTTCATACAGTCATGTTATACTATACCAAGTTTGGTATCAATACCATTAAGGAAACGGCCAGGAGAGCTTAAAGTCGCGGGCATCTAGATATATAGATAGATAGATAGATAAATACATAGATTGATGATTAATTGATATGTGGGGTTTAACGTCCCAAAACCACTATATGATTGTGAGAGATGCAATAGTGGAGGGCTGCGGAAATTTTTACCATCTGGTGTTCTTTAACGTGCACCCAAGTCTGAGCACACGGGCCTACAACATTTCCGCCTCTATCGGAAATGCAGCCGCCGCAGCCGACATTTGAACCCGCAACCTGCGGGTCAGTAGCTGAGTACCTTAGCCACTAGACCAACACGGCGGTATGTGATAGATAGATAGATAAATAGATAGATAGACAGATAGAAAGATAGATAGATAGATAGACAGAAATAGATAGATACATACGCTCAATGTCGCCGAAATTCGCTAAAAAGTGCTTCACTTTTAAAATTGGCAGATCTCACGTACAGTGGGAATCGATGATATGCGAAGCACGAATAAGGAAGGTCGATATGTCCTTTTAAACACATCGCCAAGTTACGAGGTGGAGGTAAATGATGCTGTAAATGAATTACGGGTCATGATTATCATGATTGGATGTGTCGTTTACCTTCATGTTATATTCACGTCACGTGATACCAAATATAGTATATGTGATGCTAGCGAAACGGCCACGAGCATTGTATTAGCATGGTATTTTCTCATTTTAATAAATGACACGCGTGTCAGCACTATTATGTTTGCATCAGTCATATATTTTGTCATCCACTGACGTCACGTAACATCGAATTCACTATATGTAAAGCTAGTGAAACGGCCGTGAGTGCATCATGAAAGGCCAATTATATACTCCCATGTAGCGTTACTCACTGAGCACTGCGACACTACGTTAGCAAAACGCGAGCCCTCTATAGTCTGACGCCAAGCGCGACCGGTGCGACCAGCGTACGTTGGCGTGGCCTGATGGCAACCGGCGCGAAATTCATGGCGATGCGTTATCCAGACAACACTCTGTCACTTTTCATGATGGAGAGACGCCGAACGTGCTAAAATGCGCATGCGTCAAAGCAACGCAGCGCGGCGCGCTTCTGCGAGTATATGGCAGGACCGGTGCCTGACGTGTCAACGCCGGCGTGACGCGACAAAAAGAACGCCGGCGAGCACGAGCACCACCTCACGATAAAATGTATTAGCACCTTGACTGTGGCATGTAGTCGTGTTCTCAGATGGCACGCATCTCAAGATTATTGTGTTTTCACCAGTCACTCACCTTCGTAATTCATGAACGTCACATAATACTAAATTTGGCATATGTGAACCTAGTGAAATTGCCGTGAGTGCATCATGAGTGTTGCATGTAGTCATGTTACATGACACGCATGTCGTGATTATTCTGTTTGGTTGTGTCATTTACCTATGTCGTCCGTTCGCGCCACGTAACATTGAGTTTGGTACATGTGAAGCTAGCGAAACGGCTGCGAGCGCATCATAAGTGTAGCAATTAGTCATGTTGTTGCATGACACGCATCTCATGTTTATCATATTTGCACCAGTATCATACCTTCGTCATTCATTCACATACCATTTTGCCAAATTTGGTATTTGTGACACTAGCGAAATGGCCGCGAGCCCATCATGAGCTTCGCATGTATTCATGTTGCTACATGACTCGCATGTCATGATTTTCATGCTAAGATCAGTCGCTTGTGTTCCCTATGCAATAACGTCATACCATACTTGTTTTGCAACATGTCACGTGAACAAAACCACCAATAGAGCAGCAAGACCATGCAATGTAATCACGAGATTGATAACTTTATGTCATAATTTTCATTTCATGACTAATTCAAATATTTTCTTCTAACAATGATGTTATACTATACCGAGTTTGGTATCGATACCATTATCGAAACAGCCAGGAGAGCTCAAAGTCGAGGCGGCTGATAGATACATAGATAGATAGATAGATAGATAGATAGATAGATAGATAGATAGATAGATAGATAGATAGATAGATAGATAGATAGATAGATAGATAGATAGATAGATAGATAGATAGATAGATAGATAGATAGATAGATACATACATACATACGCTCAAAGTCGCCGAAGTTCGCAAAAAAATGCTTCGCAGTTAAAAAGTGCGCACGTGCCCCAGCGCTGGCGAGGAAGCCCAATCGACGCGCTTGGTAATAGCCCTGGTGCACAGACTTCAATAAAATTTCTCTAGACCCCTGGAGCGACGAGGCAATATGCAATAAGCTTTTTATTATCAATTTAAGCTGGTTGTTTATACAGCGAAGTTCTTGCACGTCTCAAAGAACGGACTGCTCGGTATCTAAAATTCGAAGATAACGCGCCCAGTTTCACGGATCCATCGCCAATTTTCTATGCTGTGATGCGGGAGAAAACGTCACTGAATGCACCCGTGCACCGTAAGCGCGGTCCATGGGCTGCGTCACACGTGAAGTTTCCTTTAGTAGTTACTACGAAATGCAAGACTAATATGCCTCTGGTTTACATGGGTTCATATTTTCGTGCTGTGCGGCGATGGCGTGGTGGTTAGAGCATCCACCTCGCATGCAAAAGGTCCGTGGTTCATATCCTGGTGCCGCACAGTTCCCAACCGAATAAAGTGTCCGCGTGGTGATGGAACTGCATTGGTGTGGCCTCACCGGTAACCACCGCCGGGAATGCACTCCTTGACCAGAGATGCAATGGCCACCCTGGTGCAGTATGTGGCCACTTCCTCCCACATTCATACGTCAAATAACTCACGGTCCTCAGTCCCAAGCAGCTGCAAAGCAACTGACCATGGCGGCGGTCAGATCTGCAACGCAGCAGAGGGTGCTAAGAATCTCTGCATTCGGACAGACCGCCATTGGAACCAGAACTTGGCAACGTTCAACGCTAGAACCTTGTCTAGTGAGGGAAGTCTAGTTGCACTATTCGAGAAGCTATTATATCCCAATGAATGGGATATAATAGGACTCTGGTTAGGAGGACAGATGAGGCCTATATGGTGCTACAGAATGGGCACGTCCTTTGCAATCCAGGCTTGGCAGACAGAAGAGAACTGGGAGTGGGGTTCCTTTTTCACAGAAACATAGCTGGCAACATGGAGGAATACTATAGCAATAATGACAGGGTGGTAGGTATTGTAATTAAACTGAATAAAAGATACAAGATAAAGGTGGAACAAGCTTACGCGCCGACATCCAGCTATGATGACGCTTCAGTTGAAAGCTTCTATGAAGACGTAGAATCGGCACTGAGTAAGGTAAAAACACAGTTCACTATAGTGGTAAGCGACTTTATTGCAAAGGTAGGGAAGAAGCAGGCTGGAGACCAGGCAGTAGGAGATTTTAGAATTGGTACTAGAAATGCCAGATGCAATAATTTACGGATTTTGAATACCTTATACCGAAAACGAGAAAGCCGCAAGTGAACATGAAGGAGCCCTAATGGTGAAAATAAGAACTAAATAGACTTTATAATGAGTGCACACCCAGGAATCCTGCAGGATGTGGAAGTCGTTGGCAAGGTACGATGCAGTGACCATAGAATGGCGCGGTATCGAATTTGCCTAGACTTGAAGAAGGAACGACAGAAACTGATACGCAAGAAGCCAATCAATAAGATAGCACTGAGAGGGAAAGTACAGAAATTCAGAGTGTTGCTTCAGAACAGGTACTCGGCTCTTAGTGAGGAAACCAACCTTAGCGTAGATACAATGAATGATATTCTGACGAGTATCATTACGGAGTGTGCAGTGGAAGTTGGAGGCAGGGTAGTTAGACAGGACACTGGCAAGCTTTCCCAGGAAACGAAGAATCTAATTAAGAAGCGTGAAGTCATGAAAGTCACAAGTACAACCGACAAAATAGAGTTGGCAGAGCTTTAGAAGTTGATTAATAGGTGTAAGGTATGCGATGTAAGAAGGTAAAACTTGGAGAGAATTGAACACGCTCTGAAAAACGGAGGAGGTGTGAAAGCAGTGAAGAGGAAACTTGGGATAGACGAAAATCGGATGCATGCACTAAGAGACAAAGAAGGCAAAATAACTACCAATATGGATAGGATAGTTAAAATAGCCGAGGAGTTTTACAGAGATCTGTACAGTAGCCAGGACAACCACGACCTTAACACTACCAGAACTAGCACTAACCCAGATGACACCCCACCAGTAATGATAAAAGAAGTCAGAAAAGCTTTGGAGAGCATGCAAAGAGGCAAAGCTGCTGGTGAGGATCAGGTAAAATCAAATCTGCTGAAAGAGGGAGGACAGATTGTGTTAGAAAAACTAGCCACCCTGTTTACGAGGTGTCTCCTGAGGGGAAGAGTACCAAAGTCTTGAATGAACGCTAACATCATCTTAATACATAAGAAAAAAGATGGCAAGGACTTGAAAAATTACAGGCCGATCAGCTTGTTCTCTGTAGTATACAAGCTATTTACAAAGGTAATTGCTAAATGAGTAAAGAAAACTTTAGAATACAGTCAACCAAAGGAACAAGCAGGATTTCAAACAGGCTACTCAACAATCGACCACATTCATACTATCAATCAGGTAATAGAGAAATGCTCAGAGTATAACCAACCACTATACATAGCCTTCATAGATTACGAGAAAGCGTTTGGTTCAGTAGAAATATCAGCCGTCATGCAGACACATCGGAATCAGGGCGTAGATGAAGTATATATAAACATTCTGGAAGAAATATACAGGTGAACAACTGCTACCATAGTGCTTAATAAAGAAAGTCACAGAATACCAATCAAGAAGGGTCTAAGCCAGGGGGACACAATCTCCCTAATGCTATTTACCGTGTGCTTACAGAAGGTTTTCAGAAGCCTAGAATGGGAACAGTTAGGGATAAGGGTTAATGCACAGTACCTTAGTAACCTGCGCTTCGCCGATGATATTGCGTTGCTGAGTAACTCAGGGGACGAATTGCAACTCATGATTATGGAGCTAGACAAGGAGAGCAGGAAGGTGGGTCTTAAAATTAATCTTCGGAAAACGAAAGTAACGTACAACAACCCCGGAAAAGAACAGCGCTTCGAGATAGGTAATAGTGCACTTCAAGTTGTAAAAGAGTATGTCTACTTAGGGCAGGTAATAACCGCAGAGCCGAACCACGAGATTGAAGTAACTAGAAGATTAAGAATGGGGTGGAGCACATTCGGCAAGCACTCTCAAATTATGACAGGTAAATTGCCACTTTCCCTCAAGAGGAAGGTATATAACAGCTGTATCTTACCGCTGGTGATTAAGGGTAACTAACTGGATTACCAAAGAATGGAAGCGGGTCAGGGGGAGACAGAAGGTTAGGCGGGCAGATGAGGTTAGGATGTTTGCGGGTATAAATTGGCAGCAGCAAGCACAGGACCGGGTTAACTGGCGGAACATAGGAGAGCCCTTTGTCCTGAAGTGGACGTTGTCATGATGATGATGATGATTATGATGATGATTATGATGATGATGATATTTTCACACTTTGCGCATCGTGCAGACGCCATCTGCGTTAGAGCACTTATAATGCTCATCAATCCTCTCATGTGGGGGATGACACCACAGCTGGCACAAGGCTGAAACGCCATGTCGAGTCTTAGACATTGAAGGTTTTTGCCAGAATATGAGTCTCACACGTTTTAGACGTTAGAGTTACGAATAGTTAGGTAGCCGCCACACACAGCGCTCGAAAGACGATTGGTCGGCATTTTCTGCGTGGTGACACAACGTTTGTTACACACCGAGGTGGTCGCACGACGTGCCATCATTTGAATTACGTCAAAGAAATTTAGTGCGGGGCACAACACAAAGACTGCATTTTCGGTGCTACCGGTGTGTTCCCTTTCGGTTTTTTCCACGTCGTGGTCTGCAAATTCGACGTTGGATGCGCAAACAACACGCAATAATTTTCAGTTTTAAAAACAGGGCTAGACATAATTTGTCATTTAGGGCAACTTCGGCATATAAGCAGCCATCTTAAAACTGATAAAGTTAATTTCAATATTTTGTGCATTTATTCATTTGTAGGTTAACCTATGAGTGATAAAATTTTTCCGCCTTGATCATGAAATTTTCTGCGAATAGGGCAAGTGCCTTACTATATATAGTACTAAGGAAACCACATCTAAGGCTTAAAAGTTATGCCATTACACCTAAAGAAAATTATGTGTTGTTTCGAAGCAGCGGGCGTAACACACACACTGGCGGCGACGTTGATGCTGGCGCACATCGCCGTGTTGCTTAGGAGAGAAATTCGGGGAGAGACAAAGCACTCAGTGGTAAATTGGGGTTTCCTGCTAGAACATGCCAGTCGCTGCTAATTGGCAGCAAGGGACAGACAGCTTAGATTGGACACAGATACCCGCAATCCGTTATAATTAACGCGCACGTGGCAAACATTTAGTGCTCATTCAACAACAGAAAGGTAAAGTCTCGTGCCGGCAGTACCTTGGCGGTGAAAATGCAGTGCTTATATAAAAGGGCTGGCCAGTGGATGGTTGTGCACCACAAGCAGTTGGTTTTTCAATCAAGAAACTCGCTAGCAGACACTGCCTGCGTCGGCGTTGTGAGGCTCTAGAATGGGGAGCTTTGCAGAGAAGAGAGAGGGAGAGAACGCGTGCATGCGCAGTGGAGGTGTAAACGCCGCGCAGGGGGCGGAGAATAGGAACGCCTAATTGAGAGGGGGAGTGAGCGTAGTTTAACAGGCGCTCCCTGTGTCGTCATTGCGAGGCGAGAGGGAGAGAGTAGGGGAGGAAAAATTTGGTAGATTCTACGTACAGTGTGAATCAATGATGCGCGAAGCACGATTGAGGAAGGTTGTTAGGTAGCTTTTAATCAGCACAACATTACGAGGCAGACGTAAATCATGCCGTACATGACGTTCATGTCATGATTATCATGTTCGCATCTGACATTTCTGTTTGTCGTCTATTCGCATGACGTGATACCAAATTTGGTACAGCAAGAGCTAGAGAAAAAGCCGCAAGTGCACAATAAGCTAGCAGGTAGCCATGTTTTACATGACACGCATATCAGAATGATCATGTTTTGACGTGTCAGTTACCTTCATCGTCCATTCACGTCACGTAATACCAAATTTATTAAGCTAGCGAAATGGCCGCAAGCGCATCATGAGCGTGCAATGTTGTCAAGTTGCTGCATGACATGCATGCTATGATTATCATGTCTGCACCGGTCATATACCTCCGCAACTCATTCAAATAGCGTAATACTAAATTTGGTTGTTGTGAAGCTGGCGAAACGGCTGTGAGTGCACCTTGAGCGTGGTGTGTAGTCATTACTTACATGACCTGCATGTCATGATTTCCGCGTTAGTCTTTCAATTACGTTCCTCATGCAGTCATATCATACTATACTAGTTTCGCAACATGAATGTGAATGAAGCCATCGCAAGAGCAGGAAGACAATGACATTTAAATAATGGCATACATCTCATGGTTTCATGTGATAATCAGTCAGTTATACTTTTCATGTGGTCATGTTATGCCATGCCACTTTTTGTATAGATGCCATTATTGAAACGGCCAGGAAAGCCAAATTTTGTAGGTGGCTAGATAGATAGGTAGGGTCAGAGCCACTAAAGTTCGCTAAGAATTGCTTTGCATTTAAAAAGTTGGCCATGCGTAGCATGAATGTGGGCGCCACTAGTGCTGCCGGACATAGACCCAAGCAGGAGATGCTTGGCATCGAAGAAACATGCTGCAAGCTATGCAGGACACCACGGATACCACGCCATGATGACATCAACAACCACATAACAAATACTGACATGGGCTATGAATTTCTTTACAGCGTCGTACATTAGGAAGAAATACTATGGACCATCTCTTCGAAAGAAACCCGATGAGATGGGAAGCTTCAGCGGTGCACTCCATGTCTACCTGGTCGAAACGGGCGTCGACCGGAGTGCTGGAAGAACGGTTCTAAGCGAAACTCGTTGTCTTTGGCTCGGGTGTCATCGGGACTGGTGACACGCCATGTCCTCGAAAGCACTCGGCATTCTTGGCTCGCGCCGCGTCAGTGTCGTTGTTTTTTCGCTACCGACGCTTCTCTTCAGCTTCTCCGGCTCGTGCTTCACCGTTGTTGCAGACGCGACGTTGCCATTCACTAACGCAGTCTGCTTCAATAACCGTCGTAACGCCGGCGATGGCCTGGCTAGGCCTATTCTTATTGGCGGATGTTTCAGCAGGCAAAGAACCATCGTCCTCTTCATCGTAGATAAATGGCAGAAAGAGTGCACTGTTTGCGCTTGACGTGAGGTTGAGCCTTGCGGCTGGTGGAGTGAGCGAAGTGAGGGAGAAATGTCTTGTCACCGGGTGGGAGAGCCGGCAGCTGCAGGCGTTGCGGAGAGCGTGGTGCGCGTGAGAGAGAGAGTGCCATCAGCACGCACCTACGAGGTAAGCATGCAGGGGGTGAGGGAAAGAGATAAACAACTTTAACGACGGCATAGCAAGGTCGGTAAACATAAATTGCCTGTGGATTGAAGGAGAGTGGCCAAAAGCTTGCCATGACCGTTTCGGCCTAGTTAACCACTTCTCCCTGGAGACGGTAGTCAGCTACCGACATGAGCGACTCCCAAGCCTCGAGAGAGGAAGCTGGCAGTATTGTTAGTGGTAGGGGATTCCTCTGGCATTCCCAAAGAATGTGATTTCGGGTAGATTTCACGCAACTGCAATGTTTGCAGTTTGGTGTAATCTATTCTGGACAAATTTTAGATAGCCGATATTGCTGGGAAAAGATTTTGTATGGATTCGCCTCCAGATCGTGACTTATTCCCTTGACATATCTGCATGCGAGGCCACGTATGTCTTGCGTTTCTCTCGGTAATATGACTTAATTTCGTTATACGTGGTGATCCATTCCTGCGGGAAGTTCAGGGCGGAGAGGTTCACGTCCCGGTTCATTAAACCTGCGTTTACAAAGTGAGCCGCCTCATTTCCTGGATTGCCCGCGTGAGGGGGCACCCATATAGGTTGTATTTGATTGTCTCGTTTGTTATTTTTGATAATGCTGGTTGCGATCGGCCCAACACAGCCTATTGCAAAATTCATGAGAGCTGTTTACGAATCACTCAGCATGAAATTGATAGCCGGAATTGAGGTGATTAGCGCAATGGCGACCTATTCTGCCTCTAATGCGGCGGCCGTTTTTACGGTGACTGCAGTAATAGGCTCCCCATAGCCAGTCACCGCACATATGGTGTAACGGTCACTCGCTTGTTGAGCGGCGTCAACATACAGAACGTTTGGGCGATGTTCAAATTGTTTTGTGAGGTTTTCTGCTCTCTCCTTTTGTCTCTTGTCATATATTCCTGCCAGCATATTTTTGGTCAGGGTTTTAATTATAACGTCTGCACGAGTCGCCGCTGGCAGAAAAACATTGTTGTTGAGCGTGCAGCTAGTGCATCGTCTGAGATGGTTGAGTATGTGCAAGCCTGCTTTAGTTCGTCCCATCAGTGTGATCCATGCTTCAGCTGTACAGAGCGCTCTTCTTGGGATATTTGCGGTATAGCACGCTCGTGCTTTCCAACGGCGGAAAAACTAACATCAGGGTCCTGCAAAGCATTCAAGGCCAAGTCCTCCGCACATGCTTGGGGCTACCTCGGTGCGCTAATACGTTAGCAACAATTGGTATTGCTAAAGACCATCCGATCATGACATATATAACTGTCGACACACTTCGGACACATATCTGTCACATATCTGGAGTCTCTAACCACCACCTTGCTAGCTTGCCACTAGAAAGACCATAGGCAGCGTTTTCCAAAGTTGTTGCGGCTAACCAGAATTCTATTTCGTGGAGATTCTCTCCCGCAGATCTCCAGAGTGCTGCGTGAAAAGACCGACTGTCCACTTTGAAGTGCCTGGGATATCTAAAAAGGCAAGCCTGTCATCTGCCGCCCTCAAGCAGATCTCACTGGACCTTTTGCATTCGTCGTATGCTAACCGAATTCATGTTCACACGGACGGTTCGGTCTCGGGAAGTTCAACAGGTGCCTTTGTCATACCACCTCGATTAATAAGCGTCAAATTCAAGACATCACACGTCACGAAATCTACGGGATCCGAGTTCGCCTCTCAAGCCAGCCACTGTGGAATTTGTTACGCAAGAATTCTCTAGTAGATGGGCCATTTTCTGCGACTCCAAGGCAGCCCTTCAATGCGTGCAAAGTCTACGACGTGGAAACTACCACTAGATGGTGTATCGTAATGATAAAATTCGTCATCGTGCCGCCGATCAAGGACACGATATTGTTTTACAATAGTTGCCGGGCCACTGTGGCATCAGTGGTAACCACCTTGTCGACGACGCTGCCCGATGTGCTCACGATGGAGCGCCCACACTTTAATACCCTTGTCAAGAGTAGACGCAGATAGAGAACTTCGTCACATCGCACATAATGCCACGCTTGCGCACTGAAATTTTCCACTTAACTCCAATCATTGACGTAAGAATCTTAAGTCAATACTCCAGAAACAACTGCCATGCAAGATTTCCCGACGTGAGGCTACAACGCTGTGCCGGCTGTGGACTGGGGTAGCGTTTACTAAGTCATTCAGCCATCGCATTGGCATGGCAGATTCATCCATGTGTAAATCTGCAACTGTATAGACACTATTGAACATCTCTTGTGCCACTGTGACCAGTTTGATGAAGATCGCCAGACTCTCGAGTGTGCGTTGAATAGACTCGATGACCAGCCATTTAATAAATCAAAGAACTTAGGTGCCTGGTCACTCAGCACATCAGTGCAGAAAACCACAGGAGCTCTCCTGAGATACTTGACAGCAACTTCATTGAGGGACCGCCTGAGAAACTCGGTATTGTGTGTGTGATGTTACATGTGTCTATCCTTCTCTCTCTTTTTTATTCCCCTCTCCCCCTCACCATGTGTAGGTTAGCAAACTGGACGCATAGTCTAGTTAACCTCCTTACCTTTCCTACATTTCTTCTCTCTCTCTCTGCTTTAGTTCGTGAGAGCCTTTGTTCTTGGGCCGTTAAATTCACTTGTATCTGTGCCTCCACGGTGTTGTAGACACCAAGGCACAGAAGTTTTTCTGTGCTTGCGTATCTGAGAAGTCCTTGAGCACGTTTATATGTTTGTGTAATTAGGCAGTTTAGTTTTTTCGCTTCCTTCTTTCTTAGTTAGTAGTAGGGGAATGAATAGGTGACTCGACTGATTACAAAAGCGTGGATTACCTTCTATAGATCGGATTCCTTTATCCCCTGATTTTTCATTGCCACTCTCTTTAGAAGCCTTGTCGTTTACAGTACGGATGTCTTTAACTTGTTCAGAGCTTCTGTGTTATGAGTGTTATGCTGATTGAGCATTCATAAAACCCTGATTTTGCGAACAGTGGGGACAACTTTCCCATTTGCTGTGATCTCGATTGCGGAGCGCGCTACACCGTAGGAGTCATCCTTCTTGTTTTAGGTTTTGATTACTAAGAGATCGGACTTGTTGAGAGAACAACTAAGGCCCACTTTTTTTACGTACTCATGTACAGTGTCGGTGGCTGTTTGCAACGCGTCACAGATTTGCCCATCTGAGCCTGTGCAGGTCCATTTGGTAATATCATCAGCATACAGGGAGTGCCTAGTGTGTGTTATTCGATCCAGAAGAACGGGCAGGCCAGGCATTGTAATTGTAAAGAAGAATGGTGACAACACGACTTCTTGTAGAGTGCCCCGTGTTCCAAGGGTATTTTTTCGCATTTGAGGTTGCGACTTTTCTGCATGCGTGCGTGTAGAAAAGTTCTGATATTTTTGTAAGTGTGACTGCCGACGTTCTTTTGGGCCACGTTGTCAAGTACAGCAGCATGGGACACATTATCAAGTGCTTTAGTGATATCCAGGCCTAGGACGGTCCTGATGGCCCCGGTGTCTAGGATTTATTATATCATTGTGAAGTTGCAGTATGATACTCTTTGTGGATGATCGCTAGTGGAATCCCACCATCGTAGGGGGAAGCCGGTGCCTCGGCTCTGCATAAGCTGTTAGTCGTCGTAGAATTGCGTGTTGTATTACTTTCCCTAGGCAAGATGTAAGGGAAATATGCCGAAGATTTTGCAGACTTAGTGCCTTGCCCGGCTAGAGAATAAATATTACTCAAGCGTGTTTCCAACATGATGGTAGTGTCCCAGACGTCCAATGCTTGTTCATAAGGTCAGTAATTGCTTTATTAGACTTATTATCTAAGTTACGCAGTATTTTGATAGGAATTTCATGATCTTCTGAGGAAGCTATCGTACGAATACATTCAAAACAGTGCGTACTTCCGCCTCTCTTATATGTCGATCTAGCTCATGGTTAGTATTTCCGGAGTATACAGGCATTTGTGACGAATCTACCAGTGTGTTTATGTACCTGTTTTCAGTTCTTGCACTAATTCATGCTTGGTGCTCCTGTACTTGCAAACAAGCTGGTGCATTTTGAAGGGCGACGTGCTTTTAGTCTGCTCAGGATCCAATAAGTGCCTGAGGAGCTTCCAGGTGCTTTTATTTACTAGCTCACCTTTGAGCCTGTCGCATAGCTCATGCCATTGTCGGGTATTTCTTAGTTCTCGTGTGCTCGAATTGGCCATGTGTGTTCTCGGCGTTTCTGGGTAGATAATAAGTGTCAATCACATGTGGCATATACCCGCAAATCAATGGCACATACCCGCCCGTGGGTACGTGCCATTGTCTGGCGGGAAGTTTTTGACAACGTACGCGATGTGGTTGTGACATTATTCATGTCTAGAGCAGCGCGTCATACTCGTCAAATCATCTTACCCTCCTATGCGAGTTTTGGTTCACGCCAAGTTAAGGGGGTGTCCAAGAAGCACCAAAACTTTAGCGGCTAGATAGATATCTAGAGAGACAGATACGCTCAAAGTCACTGAAGCTTGCTAAAAAACGCTTCACAATAAAAAACACAGCAATGCTGGCAACGCGATGATATGCACGATCCCCAGGTGTGCCAATTCAAGACTGCTACCTGTTTTTTGCCAGAACTGGTCACAATGAAAATGCGTGCATCACCAAGCGGAAACAGCTCCAACCGAAGACTTCAGGGCACTGGGACAACAAGGTCTACGCACAAGTGTGTCGGACATAAGATAACACTACCAGAACAACACTAACGTCATCAGCACTATATAACGTAAACACCACTGTGAACCTCGGCATGAGATCAAAAGTAATTATAGTACACTAGCACCCCATCGATTTCGACGTGGATTTTGGAGCAGCACGCACGCTCATCAGTGAGGACACTTTTCGAGCTACTTGGAGCTAGAATGCGCCAGCTGTTCTGCAAGGCGACATAGCTTAGAGCGTGGTCCGGATATTCCCTTCCACTACTAAGCTGGGCTGCGGCCCACAAGCTTTCCTTGTTCGTCATGCATGACTCTGGAACAAGCGTTTAAATATGAAAGTGGATCGCCTCTCCTCGAGTGGTCATTGTCAGAGATCACCCCACACCCAGCTTTCCGTCACTGTAGCAGCTCCGAAAGAAGTATAAAGCGGTTTTTTTTCCAAAAAATACCCGGAAACAACAGACCGTTAGTAACACTTGAGCTGCGCGATGGCGCTACGCCGAAGTTTTTGAAATCTAGTTCGGTATCTTTTGCCCTATGAACGCCAGTCGAGAATGAGCTTGACCGACTGCAGGAACAAGTAATCATCGAACCGATGCAACAATTAGAATGAGCTACATCACTCGCTGCCGTCCAAAATGAAAACGGTACCTTACCCCTCTGCGATAACTACCGGATCGCTGTCAAACTGGCTACAAAAACATCTTTCTACCCACATCCGGCTCCGGTAGAGGTTTTTAGTACGCTTCATGGTGGAAAAAACTTTAGCACATGTGACTTGACACAAGCCTACCCGAAACTAAAGGTGAGTGAACCAGCGCCTGCACTACTCCCGACAAACACCGTTAAGGGTTTAAACAAAGTTCAAAGGCCAGCATTTGGCATAGCAGCAGTGCCAGCAATTTTCTACAAGTGTATGGAGTCTACGCTTAACGGGATCACTGGAGCTGGTGCCTACTTGGAAGATGTTAATGTGAGTGGCGCCCCCATTGAAGAACAACGGAATGCTCGGTGCTCATTTTTTAAAGGCACTTGAATGCCAACTTGCATATCAGCAAAAACAGTGTGTATGAGATGCCTGAAGTAAAGTTCTTTGACATCAGGTACACGAGTACTGTATTTATCCCAATTAAGACAAAGTGCAAGCAGTCACCGAACCACGAGCGCATAATATCAAGCAAGAACTACAGTCATTTTTAGGATTGTTAACATTCTACGACCAGTTCTTTAAATATCAAGCTACAGTGGCCAACTATCTTTATCAGCTCAGGCAGAAACAAGTTCCATGGACTTGGTCAACACGCCACGAAATGTCATTTCATTTTTTGCCCTTAAAGAACTACTTCGAAAGTGAGCTGCTTTTCAACACCTCGGCAAAAGGTAATCCCTACTGCTAGCGTGCAACACCTCATTACTCGGAGTGGGAGCAGTATTCTCCCAAGCTGAAAAACATGGACGGTAAGCACGGAATGATTTCGCATCACGCACCCCATCGTATACGAAGGGAAGAATACATAGTGAGAGAGAGACTCTCAATCGTCTGTGCAGCAGACCCCTTCTACCAGTACATTACGCGCAGGAGAAAGACATTCATAATGAAGCATCAGTCCTTATTGTGTATTAAGGGTCCCCAGAAGCAAATGCCAAAAGCTTTGTCACCGCGAATGACGTGATGGGGCATCAAAAAGTTGGCGTATAATTACAAAATCATAGCATCGTGTTCTAAAAAAACACCGGAACGTTGATGCACTAAGCCGGCTGGCACACTAGACACCACAATCAACGAACCACCTCCGCCAGGTGACATACTCCTCTTCGAGGCACTGGCGAACCCTCCGCAAACAGCTGACACAGTAGCAGAATCAATGCAGAAGTGTGCTGTCTTGAAGAAAGTCTACGAAATTGTACAAGAAGGTAACATGCAGAATCTAATAATTGAACACGTCAACGCCTACCGAAAGCGAGCTACGAAGTTTAGCCTTCATCGCCGCTGCATCACTTTGGAATCAGGAGTTGCGATACAGGCGGCATTTCACGAGCAAACCATGTCACTTCTTCACACACTAATGAAGGCTTTATAGCCACGAAAAAGCGTGCCAGCAGTTACACGGGGTGGCCAGGTATGGACCATGACATAGAATAACTGTGTGAGATTACCTGTCTTGGTTAATTAATCGACGTAGCGCGTTAGAATCATAGGACAAGGGAAGAGACAGAAGGGAGCGCTTACTTCCAACAAAATTTTATTTCGAGGAGCGTCCATATGTGTGCTCACGAAATTCGGAAACAACAGACAAACAGATGAAAAACTCTCTATTGCCATGCGCTAAAAACTTATGATCTCAAAAACGACAATTCTTTATCACAAAAATCGAGAAAAGGAGTGCTGACGCAGTTCAGTCCTAATGTACTAATCCTTTCTGCTTCAATAATCTCCCTTGTCACTTTATTTTTGTTTTTTCCTATGATTACCGTACCATGAAAAAGTGAATTGCAGCCACACGTGCTGCAATGTAGTGCCAAAAACCCATCTTGACCATTTTTTTACGTTGCAAGCGTGTTCGCGGAGCCGGTCATTAATACACCTGCCAGTTTGTCCTATGTAGTGTTTTCCGCATGAAAGAGGTATCTGATAGATTACAAATTGCGCTCATGTGACAAACAGTGTTAAGTGCTTTTTAGAGCATCCCGGTTTTGCATGTGAAACAACTTTCACATGATGCTCTAAAAAGCACTTAACACTGTTGCTCTAAAAGAAACAGTGTTACACATGATGCTCTAAAAAGCACTTAACACCAATAGCTACGCGGGGGCGCCGCTATTGGTTATGAGCGCTGCTCTTCACTGAAGGCTCTGAAAGGTCCTCACACCCACCGCAACGAGTACAGTACGAGTCGTCGATGGTAGCACTGCACCTGTTGTTGAAGTGTGTACAGCCTGTGTCACCGTCATCAACCACTCTGCTATAGATTTATTTATTGTACTCGAACGGTGTCCACACGACCTCATTCTGGTCGTAGACTTTCTTGCACAGCACGAAGCCCAGATTGACTGCTCCGATTGAGTTGTGCAGCCTGATCTTCACTTCCCTGCTGACGTTGCAACTTGTGCATCATCCTGTTTATGTTCCGAAGAGTTCGCTAGTCTGTCCCCACAGTTTGATTCAGTTGATATCCTGACGCCCTTTTTTCCCGTCCCCGACAATGACCATGTCGTGTCGCCGCTCGATGACTTGGCTCTGACGTGAATTATTGCCCTGCCAAGCACAATAGTCAAATACAGGAGAATCGGGCTTGCATACCAATCGTCAATTTTGGATTTTCTATGCACGTGCTTCCCCAAGGTATCGCCATGGCAAGCCTCTCCCCTCGAGAAAAATAAAATAATACTTTTTTGGGCATTGCATCTCTCTTTCATAGCAGCACACCTTTGTCACCGATTGCTTTTTGCTGGTCGATTGCGGATAACAATTTTGAGATGGTTGCCCCTGACCTTCCTGAGAACACACAACAGCTCTTCGTCACTTGCTGTCATCGTATTGGGATATTTTTCAACTGAATGAGTGGCCTCTGGGACAGACGTGTGTTTTCACCCATCGAACCAACACCGGCCACGCAAGCCCCTTACGTAAGAAGCCATACTGCGTCTCCGCTGCAGAAAGGACTATCATACAACAAGAGGTAGACAAGATGATCGAGAAGCACATTGCTGAACCATCCAGTAGCCCGTGGGCATCCCGAGTGATAATGATAAAGAAAAAAGGCAACTCGTCGCGCTCCTGCATCGATTACCGTCACCCGAACCGGATAATTCAAAAAGATATGAACCCACTGCCCCGAATAGATGATGCCTTTGACTGCATTCACAGATAAAACTATTTTTCTTCAATCGATCTTCGTTCAGGCAATCGGCAGATCAGCGTTGATGAGATAGACAGTGAAAAAACCGCTTGCGTAACAACAGATGGCTTAGAGCAGTTCGAAGGCAAGCCTTTTGAACGGTGCAATGCGCCAGCTGCATTTGAGCACATAAAGGACTTATTCTTGCGTAGATTAAAGTGGTTAACGGGCCTGTGTGACCCAGACGACGGCATCGTGTTTTCGAAGACTTTCGAAAGTCACCTGCAGCGCCTCAAAACTATCCTTTCGTTGTTTTGCTCTGCTGGCCTTCAGCTAAGTTCCTCTAAGTGCCACTTCGGTAGCCGCAAAATTACCATGCTAGGACATCTAGTAAATGCAGCGGGAATTCCACCTGACCAAGAAAAAGCTCACGCTGTTCGAAATTTTTCTATTTCTTCATCGACTGGAGATGTCCACAGTTTGATGGGTTTATGCTTATACTTCCGTGGCTTTGTAAAGAAATTTGCCGACATCACTCGTCCTCTGATTGACCATTTTAAGAAAGATACCTCTTTCTTCTGAGAGCCGCATCAACAGTGAGCATACTCTACCCTTATTGAGCTGCTTACAAGTTCACCGATTCTCCCACACTTCGACACTTCTGTGCCCACCGAAGTCCACACTGACGCGAGTGGTCATGGTACCGGCGCAGTTTTCGCTAAACATCAACGTGACCACCACTTTGTTATTGCCTATGGGAGTCTTCTCTTCACACCCGAAAGCAATTACTCAATAATTGGGCGAAAATGCCTTGCACTCGTTTGGGCTGTCGGAAAATTTCAACCATACTTGTTTTTTCGTCCTTTCCGTGCCGTCAAAGATCACCACTCCCTCTGTTGGCTCTCCTCATTGAAGGACCCAACTGGAAGACTTGCATTGGGCAACGCGTCTACGAGAGTATGTCTTCACAATAGTGCACAAATCTGGACGCATGCACAGCGATGCTGACCGCCTTTCTTGCAATACTGTGGAACAACTGGATGACACTGATAGTGACATGAACATCTGTACCCTTTCCGCAACCGGCTTTCTTCACATAAGCAGTGAGCAACGACAAGACCCGGTTTTACAAAATCTTATGATCCATCTAAGCTACTCGCTCGTTGACCCCTCTGTCCGGGTGTTCACATTTCATGACGGAATTTTCTACCACCGCAACATTCAGTCTGATGGTTCTGAGCTCTTACTAGTCATTCCCAAACACCTGCGGCTCGCTGTGCTGCAGGAATTTCACAACGGTTCCACTGCTGGACATATGGGCGTCGTCGGACTTACAACTACGTAAGGCACCGCTTCTTCTGGCCTGGTCTCTATCACCCTGTGCGCCGCTATGCCGCTTCTTGTGACCTGTGTCAGTGGTGGAAGACGCCTACTTTGCCTTCTGCGGGTTTGCTTCAGCCAATTGTGGTCCAAATAGAACCATTCTCCCGTGTGGGCCTCGACCTACTTCGCTCATTCCCCATTTCTATCAGAGGGAACAAGTGAATTGTCGTCGTGATAGATTATGCCACGAGATATGCCATCCCTATTGCAAAAACAGCGTGACGCCAGTACGTTTTTTGGCACTGGTACACGCTGGAGACACTGGTACATGCTTGTATTCTCTGGCACTTTGCTGGGTGCACTGGGAAAAAGCTCTTTCGCACTGATAGTGGCACTGGCTCAACCGCTTTGATGCTGGTGCGTACTGCGAAGCTCAAGAAGCGCTGGATGGTTTACTGGCAAGCAATGGTGAATACTGGAGCATGCACTGTTTCTACCAGTGCAGCGTGCATGTTATTGTAGCGTGTGCCGTGGTTTGTATCGGTGTCGTTGTATATAAAACGATCGATTCGACGGCAGGGAGAGATGCTACCCTCACAGATACCGAGAATACGTAATTTTCGTGGCGCACGTACGTATCGCAACAACTATAATGCACCTTTTTCGCATATGCCCCGCGTAAACCGGTCATATTGGCATCATCCGTGTATTGCTGTAACGATTCCAAGTTCCAGTGTTTGTAAGCCTGGAGCTTCACGTCACTCCTAAACGAAACAGTAAACCTTTTTTTGCCGCAAAGTTGACGAAACGTAAATGAGCTCTATCGATCACTTCCAAGGTTTCCCAGCGGAGGCGAGAAAAAAAAACGCTGTCGTTCGATTCCACCACACCGCATAAATGTATGCCTGGCCATGCTTTTCCTTCTACTTACTTCAGGTAAGAGTTAGAATTGTTACGAAGCTCAAATGCAGAATCTTCAACCATACAAACTCAACGCGTCGAGAGCGGTCTTACCCTGTGCCCGGCCCAGCGAACATTAAGCCTGTCATGCCAGCCGCGTTGGTATATATGTTACTGGTGCTTCTTGCTTCGTGTACACACAACTTTAAAGTGTGAGAGTAACAGTGAAGTATAGTTGGGACATCCATGAATCTAAATCATTTATTTTGTTTTGTGTCAATATTTGCACAAGGAGCGCTGACGATCGAACGTCGCGCTTTCAGCTACGCAGGCTGTCACCGAAAGCTGCCGGCCGCACTTAGCTTGTACTTCTCTGACTGATATGTAACAACACGCAATTTTCAGTTGGTAATTTAGTACACCTTCGTGAACTGACTCCCTGGCATACGTTTTCAGCGGATTGCGCTGGTATTTCAATGGGTGTTTCTTAATAACTGGTATTGATATAACTGCATATATCTGCACAGCTGGCACGCCCGCTGTATACTGCCAGCGGAGGCCAGAAAAACGGCTGCCGCTCGGTATCGCCACTCCGTAAATGCATTTCTGGCATTTATTGACCTTCCACTTCATGTACAGTTTGGTAACAGTTAGAAATGTTGCGAAGCTTAAATGCAGAAACTTCAAGCATCGACACTCAGCTGCTTCAAGAGCAGCCAGTGCCCCGTCCCAGCGAGGCCTATACCGTGCCATCAACGTTGGTGTACATGCTGCTGGCACTTTTTACTTCAAGAAGACAGAATTCTGACGTGTAAGAATGACTGTAAAGTACAGTTTAGACATCCCTGAAACTAAGTCAACCGTTTATCCGCGTGTGCGGTGCCTGCACAAGGAGCGGCGACGGTCGATGTGTTGTGCTTTCAGCAACGTAGGCTGTCACCCAAAGCTTCCTTCTGAGCGAAGGAGCCGATACTTCTCTGACTCATATGTAAGAACATGCAATTTTGAATAGGTACTTTTGTACGTGCTAGTGACCTAACATATTGGCATATTATTTCAGCCGACTGAATTAGTCAATTCCTCGGTGGTTTCTTAGTAGCAGGTATCGATATAACTGCAATTATGTAATCAGGCATGCCGAATGTGTACTGTTACATCGTCGCTTGCGCAAAAAAAGTCTCGATATTCACTCGTGTGCGAGCGTATCTACCAAACCAGACATGTAAATCATCTGTACTTGTTGAACAGTAGCGCCGCCATGGTGGTCTAGTGGCTAAGGTACTCGGCTACTGACCCGCAGGTCGCGGAATCAAATCCCGGCTTTGGCGGCTGCATTTCTGATGGAGGCGGAAATGTTGTAGGCCCGTGTTCTCAGATTTGGGTGCACGTTAAAGAACCCCAGGTGGTCGAAATTTCCGGAGCCCTCCACTACGGCGTCTCTCATAATCATATGGTGGTTTTGGGACGTTAATCCCCACAAATCAATCAATCAGTCAAATTGCTGAGGCTAGACCAGTAGCAAGTGCTAGAACCGACTATCAAAGAAAAAAAACTATCAGCAGCAACAGCTGACAATCTGTGGCTGCTCCTCCAGTCAATTTGAGATTTTCAGAGTTCAGGTGTAGATGCTTAAAAAACTTCGCGCTCTTGCTAATATCTGCATGTGATTCGGTGCATGGAAGCCGGTCGCCACTGTCGAATCAAGACGCAATTGTTAATTGGAAAAGAATATCGTGTGAGTCTTGACTGTGCGACTTGTGTACATGAAGTTGAAGGGTGTGTTCTTTAGATAGATAATCGTTTTACAACCTCGTATGCATGTTTAGCGTGGCGTAGTGAGTAGCGTACTCGCTAAGAGATCAAAAGGTAGCGAGTTCACATCCAGTCAAATAGTGTTTTATTTTTTATTTTTTTTTCAATGTGAAAGCGTGCTAGTTTACTTATATATTTTATTTATTTTTTGCGAATGGGCATATCCGTTTCAACACTGTTGAGCCATTATGCGCAGAGGACTGGGACGCAGCCGCTCCAGCGTCCCAGTACCTGCGCTGGGATGCGCTGGGATGCGCTGGTACCAGCGCCATGCTGGGCCCAGAATCAGGCATGGCGCTGGACGCTGGTACCCAGTGGCGCTGGTTTTTGCTGTAGGGATTGCAAGTGCGATACCGACTAGCTGCGCTACATATGTTGCGGGCTTTTCTACTTTATGACGTCATCCTGCACCACGGCGCCCATCGACCGTTACTAACGGATCGTGGCCGTTACTTTTTGTCGAAGGTCGTCGATGACCTGCTGCACTCTTGTGCTACTGAACACAAGACCACTACCCCATACCATCCTCAAACGAATGGGCTCACCGAGTGACTGAACGGCACTCAAACTGACTTGCCTGCCATGTACGTTTCTGACGATCACCCTGACTGGGACGCCGCTTTACCATACATAACTTTTGCTTACAATTCGTCCCGTCACGAAACCGCCAGATTTCCCCCCTTTTACCTTTTGCATGGCCGTAACCTTGTCTGGGCGTCCAACACGTTGCTACCATCTGGCGTCAAATTCTCAAAGACCGATTACCCCCGCGATGCAATTAAATTGGCCACCTATACCCGAGAGGTTGCTCGTCAATGCCTCGCGACATCACAAGTTTCTCAAAAACGACGCTACGATCGCCAGCACTGAGACACACAATTTCCCTTTGGTTTTCTTTCTCTCTTTTGGAGGCCCTCACGCCATGTTGTCTTGGCTGAAAAATTTATCTCTCGCTACCCTGGCCCGTACACGATCTCACACCAATTGTCTGTCGTGATGTACGACATTGCACCAGCTGACTTGTCTTTGCTACCTCACGTCAACAGCGACGTTGTTCACGTCGCCAGGCTCAAACCATATATTTCCGCCTCAACTGGTGCTGCATAATGTGCACCGGGAGAGAGCTATGCCTTCTGGGAGGGTGATGTTGTGGCAAAGAGAACGAGGAAGTTCTCTCAGACTGGAGGAAGACAACGGGATTTATCTCGGCCAGGGCAATTTCTGTGATCACTGTAAATATATGAACTCTGCAACCGTGGGTCTAGTTTGTTCTCGTAATAATATGAATGGTTTCAGAGCTGGCCTCTCGACACAGGATGCCATGAAGCTGATAAAGCATGAGATTATCAACCGGAACATAAGAGATGCCAGAGCCATCCTTGAATCAGACCTGGAGAAGGCTTTCGACTATATTTGACGAAACAATTCTCCAGTGTATTGCCAATCTAGGGCTAGTGGAGAGGGTGTATGACTTCGTGAGATGGCTTTGTAACGTATGCTGATGGGCTAGTTGGTGTGCAGCTGTGTTAGCGTCTTTCCGAGTCTCTTCTCCCTTATTCTTTAAAGTTTGCGTCAATGATGTTTTACGCTTCGTTAGATCCTCTCTTAGCCAGAGAACTACGAAGCTCAGGAACGAAGGATACTTCTCACGAGAGGCCACTCTTGGTTCACGTGGCATGCCTCAGCGCTCAGTTATTCCACCAACATTATTTAAGATCGAAATGATCGTGCTCTGCAAGGGACTCACGAAACCTCAAGAGTCAATCATACCGTCTACGCAGATGATATAACCGCCTGGCACACCGGCGAGAGTGATAGCCAAGTCGAGGAAGTCATGCAGAGTACAATCGAGAAGACCAACCGTTCCTACTGTTCCACCGGACTCAGGTGCTCTCCCCCGAAATCGCAACTACTGCTTTATGCGGACCCTGTGGTGGCGGCCATAATTACTGTAAGCATGCGTCTCCAAGTGAAATATGGAATTTCACTGGTGATGGGTCCCAAAATGCCTGCAGTGGACTTGCTCTAAATATTGGGCATGTATAGCCACGCCGCTGTGGTCTAGTGGCTTAAGTACTCGGCTGCTGACCCAAAGTTCGTGGAATTGAATCCCGGCTGTGGTGGCTGCATTTCCGATGGAGGCGGAAATGTTGTAGGCCTGTTTTCGCAGATTTGGGTGCGCTTTATAGAGCCCCAGGCGGTCTGAATTTCTCGAGCCCTTCCCTATGGTGTCTCATACACATATGGTGGTTTTAGGAAGAGTAAACCCCACATATAATATTGGGCGTGTATGTCGAGTCTAACAGCGCTAACAGAGCGAAAATCAGGCAGACGACTACCAAGACTAAATGCGCTTGGCCTCATGCAGAAGATAACCAATACACAACGAGGAATCAAGGAAGACAATCTCATCTGCAGCATACATAGGTTTGTGCTCTGCCACCTTTCGTACTCGGCGGCCATGCATAACAGGTATGTTGCAGAGAGGAATAAGCTCAATCCTCTCATAAGAAAGGTCTCGAGCTCGTCCTCAGCTTGCCTGTGACCACTCGCACTCAAAACCTGTTCAAGCTTTGTGCTCGCAATACACTCTAAGAGATAATCGAGGCACAAGAGCGCTCACAGCTGTTCAGGCTTTCCGCAACCAAATCGGGCTGCAAGATACTCTACCATTAGGGCCTCAATTCTATCGACAAGTTCACCAATTCCATGCGAATTCCAAAAAACGTCAGCTCTCAACTGCACATCACACCTGTTCCCCGCAATATGCACCCTCTGCGCAACGTCGTTCGACGCAGGGTCAGGGGTACAACTTTGCTCGGGCACGTCTATGGCAACCCCACTGACGCTAGATTTGTGGATGTGGCCCCATAAGGCTTAGAAGAGACATTACCTGGTTCCATCATCGACTCAAATTCTAGGCTCACTTGCTCAGCCACGGTACGCACATCAAAGCCCGTGATAGCCGAACAGGCTGCGATCGCCTGGCTGTGTTGATAGTCGTAGAGAGTGAATAAGCAGTGATGACAAGCGGCTCAAGCGGCTATCAAGGCCTAAAAAACCGGGATGGTAGCCGCTCACGCCCTCCACAATCTCCAAAGCGTCAAGAGTATCTCGCCCCAATCTCTCACTTGTTTCCCGCTCAACTGTAGTTGAATGAGGGCTCTACCTTTAACCCTAACGAGGGCGCACATGAGGCCATGCGAGGATTCACCGACTGCACCGCCTACGCATCTCTCTACCTCCTGGGAAACTCTTGCTCACGTTCAACAAAATAGCAAACCACTTCTATCCACCTCCCATACCTGGCCTTGTGCGGAGCGTAGACAGTTACCCTTAGAATATTGCAAGCCAGTCCGCATCTTTACCCTGCTGTTCTTTATGCCATGTGCCCTAAACAGTATCCAAGTGCGGATCGCCCTACCTTTTGACCATTAGCCACAATCAACTATATTTTGTGAAAATGTGAAGCCATTCGTTCCGCTTTCAATGAGGACAGGTGGGTAGCGCTCCTACGCAGCCCCGAACTTAACAATCAAACTCTGGCTTCCAGAGTGCCCACGAACGGTCCTTCAAGCTCGGCTTGGCGGTTCCTACGTTGAATTAGCCGGGTGGAGTGGGGCCTCTCCTGTGTCTTCTCAGGATAAAATTAACTTTTAGTCAATCATCAATCAATCGCGCTTTATCGTTGTTACAAGCGGGGCATCGCCATTCGCGAACGCGATCGTCTTCGCTACCCCGCCACGCAAGCGACGGCCGAAAAAGGAACGCGCACGTTAGAGGGAAGCATGCCCTGGCGGCATCCCGCCCGTCAGCAGGATTGCGCGGCAAGGGGTAGCGCGCTGTCCACATTACCAGCGCCGCGGGACCACGGCCTGGACCACGGCCAGGCTAGACGATGGCGCCTGAGCGCACGCAGTGCGCCTACCTGGGCCTTTTTCTCGCCGGCAGGTGGAGAGAGATGGCGATTCGGTGAGAAGATGATGCCGACGTGAGGAGTGGACTTGAGCGTATTGAGTGGTGGAGAGGGCGAAGCGAGAGAAATGACACGCGGCGCATGCTATCCTTCGTCATTCTTCGGAAAAGCGTGGTATCCAATACACACTTGTTACGAATTTCGAGGAATTTTTATGCAGTGGCTGATAGGAATGAGGAAATATGACTGAAGTGGGTATGCGTCACAGTTTTTAAGTGATCAAGAATAAGTTCTCTAATGGGTTGGAGCATTAGACGACCCACTCGTTCCGCCATTCGCACGGTTTAACGCTTGGCTGTTCATTTGATGTTCTAAAATGCTTTATTACTCATGTTACCACGATTCCTTTCCCGACCTCAACCTTGCCTAAGGCCAGTTTAGCAATGAGAATTAATCACTGGCGTGCTTAGTGGTAGACTCAGGTACGAGTCTCATTGTGCCCTTAGTTTTCGTTTTTTAATTACAGGGCTTTTTTGATCGATACTGGTTACAGACACCAGCGGTGGCCACAGCGGCGGTGGACAATTACGGCACCGCACATGACCTGTGTTCTGATATCATACCTGCTTTAGCTGTAAAGCTTTTTTCCTGTCCAGACTGGATCTTTTGCGTGACCTAAAAATCGAGATAGATAAAAATAATTAAAAAAAACTTGAGCAGAGTGGGGCGCGAACCAGGGTTGTTTTGGTCCAACTTCCAAGTGGAAAACGAACTCGAAAGGTTTTCGTGGCAAACGGATGTACAGCACACGGCCACGTCTATGCTTGTGAACACAGTGAAAAGAACTTCCTCTGCTTAGAAATGCAGTCAAAGTAGCACTCATGCTTCGCAAAAACTTGTGTAGTGCATACATGCTTCACAATATAACGTGAAATATTGCAGTATCAATGCGTGGTACAAGTATTCGTTGCCAACGGGCGTCAGATTATCTTACTACCATAATAACTCCGTGGTTGAAAGCCGGTACCCCACAAAAATTCACACACTCCACTTCACCCGTTCTCTTGGGGGCACTTAGTAGGTGCATGGCAAACTTGAGAAAGTTTCATGCACTAAGTGTTTGAAGAACGCACTAGAAACTGAGTGTTCCGGTAGTGAGAAACTTGCCCAATAGTGCGCCAAGTCCTGATGGCATAACTACTCCGACAATGAAATTATCGTTAAGGTTTTAACCCAGGACCTCCTGGGTTAACCACTCTATCAGAAACTCATGGATTCCACCTCATTGGATTATAGCTGAGATAATTCTTTTATTAAAAAACAAGGTGCTGGATTAACGTTAGATAACATCAGGCCTACAGCACTTACGTCTAATCAGGTAAAGCTAATTGAAAATATTTTACACATTTGGATAAATATTTGATTGAATGAAAACATCGTTTTGAGCCTATGCCAAATTGGCTACAGGCGTGGTTCCTCCATTTGTGTGCCCATGTCGATTTGGAAAGTAGAATACAGCTTGCCCGTTGTAAGAAACAACATGCCACCTCCATTATCCTAGACATTACAAAAGCTTATGACAGCGTGGAACCTTCAAAACAAAGTATTTCACTTGAAAACGCAGGTCGACCCCACTACTTTGTAGCATGGGTACATTCTTTCTTAAATGACAAAGAGTTTTACTGTTATTAGTCTGGTTTGTCGCCTTTAAGGAACAAACTAGAGGTCTCCCACAAGGATCAGTGCTATCGCCACTAATACTTAATACTTTACTATGCACTAATCTTATACAGATGGACGTGCAAGTGTATGTGTATGCCGATGATATCGCGTTTTTGTTAGAGTTGCAGGTATAAATTCACTTTATCGAAGTCTGCAGACGTATATGAACGCTCTAGAAACGTGGCTAGAAAATATAAACTTATCACTTAATATAAAAAAAGTGCGATGGTAGTTTTTCCTCTCAGTGTTCTGGTCCACATCGATTTGAATTACTGGCAAGACGTTATCCCGCAGCTACAACATGTTGAGTATTTAGGGATAACTTATACCGAAAAACCTAATTGTAGTCCAGGTATAAAAAATATGGCTGCCAAAGGAACACGTGCACTGGGGATGCTTCGTAGACTCAGCAACGAACGTTCAGGTTTACGTCGTGATGTTCTCATCATGATTTACTGCATGTATATTCGCCCGATATTAAAGTTCGGCTGTGTCTTGTTTTCGGGTGCACCTGCATACAAACTACGACCACGGGTTCTTTTAGAACGCGAATCATTACTATCATGCCCTGGACTTCCAAAATTTGTATCAAGTACTATATTAAACACAGAAGCACGCCTGCCTGGTATTCGTACTCGGTTTAACATCCTAACCGTGCATACAATTCTAAAAATCTATGCATCGCCAATAAAGAGATCACAATATACTTTTCTTAATCATCCGACGCAATTTTTCGAACATCAGTGGCCAAGATTACGGTGTCCCCAAGTCATTTTCGCACAGACACAAGTGGATACATTACATGTGCAGGTACGTGAAGCACTAATTATAAGCAGATCTGTACAAAGAAGTAGAATAGAACTGGACGACATATTTCGCAAGAATTGAAAGCATTTAGCCAGTAATTACCTAAATTGCATTCTGGAGGACTATTCATATATATATTAGAAACGAACGCAGTGATAGCAACTGACGCTTCACTTTGTGCAGAAAAGGCAGAGGTGGGAACTGCATCAATATCTTTGGAGTGGTCTTTTTCAATTCGCTTCTATGACTTTACTCCTATTTATTATGCAGAGTTACTTGCCATTATATTAACCCTACGAAAATTATCCCTATCATTATCAGAAGCCGTCATTCTGACAGACAGCCTATCCGTGTGTTCTTCATTAACTGCATGTATTTTTTTTTCGGGAAGGGTACCAGAGTCTTGGAAGAACGCTAGCATCATCTTAATACATAAGAAAGGAGATGACAAGGACTTGAAGAATTACAGGCCGATCAGCTTGCTCTCTGTAGTATACAAGCTATTTACTAAGGTAATTGCTAACAGAGTAAAGAAAACATTAGAACTCAATCAACCAAAGGAACAAGCAGGATTTCCAACAGGCTACTCAACAATTGACCACATTCATACTATCAATCAGGTAATAGAAAAATGCTCAGAGTATAACCAACCACTATACATAGCCTTCATAGATTACGAGAAGGCGTTTGATTCAGTGGAAATATCAGCCGTCATGCAGACACTGCGGAATCAGGGCGTAGATGAAGTATATATAAATATTCTGAAAGAAATCTACAGGGGATCAACTGCTACCATAGTGCTTCATAAAGAAAGCAACAGAATACCAATCAATAAGGGTGTAAGGCCGGGAGACACAATCTCCCCAATGCTATTTACCGCATGCTTACAGGAGGCTTTCAGAAGCCTAGAATAGGAACAGTTAGGGATAAGAGTTAATGGAGAATACCTTAGTAACCTGCGCTTCGCCGATGACATTGAATCGCTGAGTAACTCAGGGGACGAATTGCAACTCATGATTACGGAGTTAGACAAGGAGAGCAGAAAGGTGGGTCTTAAAATTAATCTGCAGAAAACGAAAGTAATGTACAACAACCTCGGAAAGGAGGAGCGCTTCGAGATAGGTAATAGTGCACTTGAAGTTGTAAAAGACTATGTCTACTCAGGGCAGGTAATAACCTCTGAGCCTAACCCCGAGATTGAAGTAACTAGAAGAATAAGAATGGGGTGGAGCACATTCGGCAAGCACTATCAAATTATGACCGGTAGATTGCCACTATCCCTCAAGAGAAAGGTATAGAACAGCTGTGTCGCCGTTACATAGCTACGGAGCAGAAACCTGGAGACTTACAAAGAGGATTCAGCTTAAATTGAGGACGACGCAGTGAGCAATGGAAAGAAAAGTGGTAGGTGTAACCTTAAGAGACAAGAAGAGAGCAGAGTGGATTAGGGGACAAACGGGGGTTAAGGATATCATAGTTGAAATAAAGAAGAAGAAATGGACATGGGCCGGGCATGTAGCGCGTAGACAGGATAACCGCTGGTCATTAGGGATAACTAACTGGATTCCCAGAGAAGGGAAGCGGGTTAGGGGGAGACAGAAGGTTAGGTGGGCAGATGAGATTAAGAGGTTTGCGGGTATATATTGGCAGCAGCAAGCACAGGACCGGGTTAACTGGCGGAACATGGGAGAGGCCTTTGTCCTGCAGTAGACGTAGTCAGGCTGATGAGGATGATGATGATGATTTTTTTTCAATTTCTTTCAAAATATTCTATTCCCTAATTTCAAGACATATACGTATTATTCGCTTGATGTGGGTACTAGGGCACAAAAGTGTACCTTTAAATGAACAAGCGGATGCACTCGCACTTTTATCATGAAAAGGTCTGATAATGTATATTTCGCCGACGTTTGCGTTTGTAAGTGCGGCGCGTACTGAAAAATTTGGCACATCTGATAACTTCACTAAGTCTGCGTTATCAGTTTCTGAGTTCCCTCACCTCAATTATTGTTGAAAGAATCGATGGTGTTCTTCCAGAAGGAGCGAGATTGCAGTTACCAAAATACGATGCCGAGTCCCCCACTGACTTTTTACCTACACAGGTCTGGTTTGGTACAATCACCTTTATGCCCCATTGCGATGACTGTGAATTTCTTGATCATTTCTTTCTAACGCGCAGATTATTCACCAATCAGAGGAAAAGACTTCTAGACTAACCGCTTCGAAGGTTGAGATTAAATGTATCACTTCCGGTTCTTCTTTCCTTCGGGGCTACCATGCTGGGTTTTAGACACAGGAGCACTTGCGATGTCGTTTGCGATTTCCTTTGGGAGACGAGAAGAATTGAATGCTAAGTTCATGCATAAAAAGTTATCAAAATCAAGCAGATTCATTAAAGATTTAACATTTCGAAATTATGCACATTTCCTTTAAATACCGAGGCACCGTTGGTTTTATGGCCGATTCCGCATGGTAAGTTGCGCTAGGATAAAAGTGCAGAAAAACAAACTAGAAAGAGATTGTCGCTATCGCGTTCAACTCCTAAAGGTGAAGATTCAGGGTCCCCTATTTATATTTGGATTACCACGCCCAGCACGTACGTCCTTGGTCGAAGAACAACCCCGGACATTAGAGAAAGAGAGAAAAGGGAAGGAAAAAGTGCAGCGCCGTCTCTCCATAGCAGCGTTCTCAACAACGGTGCACACATATGAGGAGTGGGAGAGAAAGAATTTTGAAGATAAGGTGAAGAAATGATGGGGAACGAAAAACATGACACCCCCCCCCCTCGCTGTTTGCACACGTGCGCGTCTCCTTTGAACCAAAGAAAGCCGTCAAGCAGGTCGACAGACAATGCAGACATGTAAGCAAACATCGCCTAACGAGCACACGGACCCATGAGCAGTTTGGTGTCGCAGGAAGGTTGATTGACAACTTCCACTTGATAAGGGAATAATATACAACTACCACTAACGACCCAAAAGCAAACAACATTCTAAGCACTAGGCCAACAGCTTATCTGTGAAAAAAACCTTGTTTGGCGGGCTGATACAGCAGTACAGGAACCAGAACGAATGACAATGCGCAAATAGCAACTTCGCACTGAGGATTCGGAAGCCTTTCGAGCCGAATGAAAGCGCAACAAATGACTTTGTAGGAAGGACAGCGTCAGTGAGGCTATGGCAGGAACAAGTCGCCGCGCGCCAGACGCGCTTTCGGCGGGGGTGTTTGTCGAGAGCATTAGGGTGCGCCGTATGCTAACGTCTCTGGCCCCAAGTTTGCGCTTCGTTGTGGAGTACTTGGTCAAATTTTGAAAAATATTAGCAAACTTCAGCAATTCAGAGCGTATCTATCTATCTATCTATCTATCTATCTATCTATCTATCTATCTATTTATCTATCTATCTATCTATCTATCTATCTATCTATCTATCTAGCCGCCTATGACTTTTAGCCCTCCTGGTCGTTTCGATAATAGTATTCATACCACAATTCTTACGGAATAACAAGGCGGCATGACGAGCATAATTGACAAGTCAAAACACGAAAATCTTTTAGGATGACTGCCAGTTGGGCGTGTTGGTAAAGGTTCATGATGAAGCCGAGAATGACGTTCATGCGTGTGGTGTATTTATTAGTGTTCGCTTCGAAATGAAATTTTCAGTTTCTAGTAAGCGCTTGTCTGTTTCCTCTCTGAGCGCGTGTATATTTAGCGCTTGTTTCATCATGAACAAAAATCTTGGCATGTATAATATGAATGCCATTATTTATAATTCATGGTCTTGCTGCTCTTACCATGGTTTTGTTCACATGTGATACCGCAAAACTGGTATGGTATGATATGACTGCATGTATGGCGAACATAAGTGACATACCTTAAGGGGAGATGCGGGTCGAAAAGTCGCGGTTTTCCGGAAAATTTTCGCTTTTTTTTTCAGTTGTATTGGCATCCTCGGACTATAATCTATTACTTCTGAAAATATCAAGCTGAAATTCGCACGAGAAATTATCAAAAAATGCTTCCAAGTGGGCAGCGGTGACGCGAGAAATGCGCAAAAGTCGCGAAAAACGGTGAATTCGCGTCGTCCTGTCGCGAAAACGACGCGTTGGCCGCCATTTGCAATCGTGCACGCATGCTGCGAAGGCCGTATCCTTCATAATCCACTAGTAGCCAGTCTCGTGCCTTCACGCAGAATAAACAAAAAACGAGAAAAACAACGCGTACATCACGCGTTTTGATTATCGCGGCACACAGCGCGAGGCCGCCATTGGACGGCGGTGCGCTCCACGCTCCACCCCCTCCTATCTCTCCGGCAAAAGAGCGAAGCCTCGGACGTCGCGATCGAGTTTTTCTGCGTTTCTCTGCATTTTCGCGTCATGGCAAGCCCGAAGAAGTGCAGTTCAGATAATCGAAAGTTTAGAACTCGCCACAAGTATCGAGGGAAACGGCGTCGGACGCTTCGCAAAGCGACAGCGAACGACGATGTCGCCCCCAACCAACGCCCCGACGCTCCGACTTCGGATAGGCCTAACACCGTCACCGAACCCTGCGACAGTGGTTGTGAAATAGCCGCTGCCGTTGAATTCGTCAGTGCATCCCAAAGGAAGATGGGATTCTTCGAGAGTGAACGTAGACCGGTAGATGCTGCTACTGCGAACATGCTGCTTTGCGAAATCGATGCGCTGACGGCACTTGTGGCGGGTGCGCAATGCCCAACCTGCCGCGAACGGAAGCTCGGCGTGCGAGAGGCAGCTGGAAAGCGCAAAGGACTTTCGGCATTCCTCGAACTGTGCTGTCAAAATTCTGATTGCCCTGAATCTGCACTTTCGTTCACGCACACGTCGAGACGTACTGCTTCGGCCGGGGACCAAGGAACGAGCGCTCGTTTTGACAGCGGCAGCTCACGTGACAGCTTTGCTGTAAACGTGAAGGCAGTTCTGGCAGCACGTGCTATAGGCGCAGGCCACGACCAATTTTCACGATTTTGTGCGATTCTCGGTCTTCCGAGCCCGATGCATCACAAGATATTCAACAGCATTTGCAAGAAGCTCCATGGTGCGGCGATGACGGCAGTGAGCAAAAACTTGCACCAGGCACGAAACATCACGAAGGACGCAGTCGGCGGCAGAGATGTGCCAGTCATGTTTGATGGCACCTGGCAGAAAAGAGGTCATAAAAGCAACATTGGAGTGGGCACAGTCGTGTCCCTGGACACGGTGCTCTGCCTCGATTTTGAAGTTCTTTCGAACTACTGCCATGCTTGCAGTATACACAGGGACCTTGGGGAGGATGAAGAGATATGGCGAGCTTTTCATCTTCCAGTTTGCCAAAAAACACTGACTGCTCATCCCATGCAATGGAACCTGCGGCAGCTGTCAATATATGGCAGAGGACCTTGTCTTATGAAACTCCACTGTGATTCACCAGCTTCCTAAGTGATGGTGACAGCAAGGCCTACACTGCAGTCTGCGAGGCAAATGTATACTGGACACCCCCATTAACAAAGAAGAGTGCACGAACCACGTTGCAAAGCGCTTGGGAACTGCCATACGGAAATTGGCAACGCCACTGCCACGAGGCGAAAAACTGAAAGATGCGACAATAATAAAACTACAAACATATTACAAGATCGCCATCACGAGCAACAAGAACAGTGTCCGAAATATGTACACTGCCATATGGGCATCGTATTTTCATTGCTGCTCCAGTGATGGTGCCAGTAGCCACAACATTTGCCCCGCGGGACCAAATTCGTGGTGCAAGCACAAGCGTGCGGAAGCACTGGGGGAGCCTGCACCACGCCACACCCCACTGTTGACGAAGGCTCAAGGATTGGCAATTATGCCTATCTACAAGCGCCTTACAGAGGAGAAACTCCTTATTCGGTGCCTTCATGGCAAGACACAGAATGCAGCCGAATCGCTGAACAGCAAGATATGGCTGCTATGTCCAAAAACAAAGTTTGCCTCCAGAACAACTGTGGAAACAGCCACCGCTCTTGCTGTACTCTGGTACAACAAAGGCCACAGGGGCTTTGAAGAAGTGCTCAAAGGCATTGGAATTCTCCCCTCACAAGATCTGGCCACATATGGTGACCACTGTGACGTCATGCGCATCAGGAAGATGAACCTGAAGCAAACTGCAGAAGCGAGGGCACACCGTCGCAACACACACTCTAAGCCAAAAATGGCCAAAATGGAAGCAACGGCTGTTTTTACTCCTTCAGACCGACTGTTACTCTCCGAAAAGACCAAGCGGAACAAGATGGCCGACTTGTTCGAGAATGGGGGAGCAACTGTATTCATCCTAAGTTTGTAAGGGAGCAACGGAAGGAGGAACCGCTGTAAATGCTCTCGTCGCGCAACGGTTACTCCCCGGCAGGACACCGCACACAAATATGCATGCCGCCCACATTGATATTCATGGGCCAGATTATTGTTTGTTCTGTGTGCCAAACTTCACCAAACAAAAACAGTGGTTTATTTTAGCATCCGTAGATAAGAAGATAGCAGCGCTGGCTGAACACAGAAGGCCTGAGAATACAGTACGGCAAATACCTAACACACGTAGCAGCAGAATGGAGAGTTGGCACGTCAAAGCGGACCGAACGCCGAAACACGTGCAAAACAACGATAAAAAAAGCCTAGACACGCCGTTCGTCCGCGAAGTAAGGGCGTCAAAGTCGATCAAGCACCGAAACACGTGCATAAGGAGCCCCCCCCCCCCCCGCCCAAATATATCGAAGAAGAAAAAAAAAAGCGGACCCAGACGCGCTTCTCATCAGCCATACACTTAGTAGCACGCTTCACCGTGTAGTTTGAGGGCAGAATGACAAATCTGCGCCATCTGCGCCCGCACGACAAGTGTGGCGCTAGTGTAGCAAACGATGTAAGTTACAAAGTAATTTTTATTCAGTGTTTATGTTGACTAGCACTAAATAAAAATTACACTCAACTTTTTATATTTATTTATGAGTTTTAGTGTACCTCAGTTTTTTTTATAATTGTATTAGGAGAACACACTGAAATTATTGTGCTGACGCCTGTGCTGCCACTGCTCGAAGTTTTTTTTTTCGGCGCAACTAGGTTCGCGTTTGCACTACTTACTCATTTTCATATGGTCTGTGGTTGGCGAGCACATGGACGTGCGAGCTGTGAGCTATGTTTTGATCGTGTGTGTGTGTCGCAGATTTGCGTTTCTACTTATTCGTGATGAAGGTTAGTGTATATTTATCTTTATGGAGCGCGAAGTAGTTGTGGATTTTGCTGCTGGGTGGAACAAACACATCGTAAACACGTCTTCAGCTATCTGCAAGCCTGTTCGCTCGTCGGACAAAGGACTGTGCATGCATCAGCGTGCAGGTGAGTGGCATTTCCAGCAACATTTAATGCTCTTACAATACATTGTTGAGTGGTTGCGCTATTGAAAGAGAAATGATTTGCTCTTATTCACTGTATCCATTGCTAGCCGTATCGGACTAAATTACCTCTATTACCGCCTGCATACCCTCTTGGTTCCCCTGTCACCACTGCAGTGCCAGTGTACTTTTGCAGTTAAAAGTTCATTCCCGCAACACTACCTCGCTTGAAAAAACATTGGGGCGGGGTTGTAGCTGCATTCATACTGGCACATTTCTACCATTGGCTTTATGTAATGTTAACGGCTGAGTGTTGGGGCCTTGGGCCGCATTTTTTAGAGATGTAAAGTGTATGTAAATCAGTAAGTAAACAAATCATTGTCGCATAACTTCACTGGCATAGCCAGGCGGTTGCGCACAGAATTTTTTTAGGCCAGGCGTAGGGAGCCCAAATTGACGACCATATTCGCTTGCCGGGCCTATTCAGATAAGCGGACCCCCCCCCCCCCTCCCCGCACGCCTAAAAAAAAAATCTGCCCACATCACTGCGTCACTTGCTTCACCTCTGCGCTGAACGTACTATTTTATAAGCGCATCATCAAGCGAGCAGTTTACATGTTCTGTTTACATATTGACAGAACAATTGGAGGAGGAATGACCCAAATCTTTCAGATTTCTTCAGTGATGCAAAACCTTAGCAAAACAATATTGTAAAAGACAATCATAAATGCTGTATGTTCTCGTTAGCGCTGTCGTTATTCTGCATCATGAAATCTTTATGCGCTGTGAAAACTTGGCATGCCGTTGAGTCACATATCGACGTTAATACCAATCGACGAAAATTTCGACAACCTCAATAACGCCGTTTGGGATTTGCCGCATGCACATAATTAGGCTGATTCACACTTGGCTGTTCTTAACCTGACTTCACTGCTACCAAATGAAACAATATTTGATGCATGTCTTTTACTTTTTTTTCAGGGATATGACACAAATTTGGTTATACTGCAGATAAAGATGCTCCCAACGATGCTAAAGTACAGAAAGCAAGTGAATTTTGGTAAGTGCAGACTTTTTGTACTACGTATATGAAAGCATCGCTTTTTAGGGGCAAACTGTGCATGTGTTGGCCAGAGAATAGTTCAATATGCCACATGGTTACACTGGCACTGACAAATCGACATGGCTCCGCTGGCCCGTGTGTGTGCTCACACTGTTACCGTTAAGATAAAATGTTTATGTTTTCATTGCAGGGATTGCTGTTTGTACTAAAAAGCCAACTGCCAAGATTTGTTTACGCTGGTACTCCTAAAAGTATGCTTTCCCTATTTACATGGATTTTGGCTTGCACAAAGCATAATACTTGGGCCTAGATTCACAAAGCTGTCCATGCGCAGGCCTTCATAACAGCGTTTCTTGACTTGCCTTTACCCTGTTTTCTGCAGATGTTTCGTGGGTTTAAAAGTGCCACAGCATGTTGACCTCCCCCACTCTGAAATATTCGCGTTCAAAGTTCCGCAAGAGTGGGCTTAACTTTCTTGTGCACCTCTTTGCTAGTCCAAGATACTGAAGTGTTATGCTCTTACTAGAGGTGGCAGTGTTTCTAATGTTTGTATTTCCATCACATTGACCAAGTATGCGATCTTGGCTTGACTGGTGGCACATCCTCAACAAATGTCTTTGTGGCACATGTATAAGGCAGTACAAAATAAATAGGCAGACATTCACACCGGGAGCTAACTTCTAATAATGCTTTTTTTTGGAAACCATGGTGTGCTTATTCCAATTAGTCTAACAAGCAGTAACCTGTTTGGCTGTGAACCAACAAGACGTTGAGCTAATAAAAGCTTCACATCTTGTTGCTCTCAAATATATATGTATTGGCAAGCTATCTGTGACACTGTCAAACAAAGAATCAGAATATCTGTGCATGCCTTAAGATATATTGCTCCGTCTACATATCTCGTGGCTGTGACTCGTCAACCGAGTGAACAAATGCACCCTAGTTTTCTAAATTTAAAGCATTTTTTGAAGGTAGCACGGTCTACATTTATTTGTCTATAGTTTTGTCCAGCCGTTTGCGTCAGGTACAAAGAAATATACTGAAGATTATCATGTAGCCTCTGCAAATGGTTGCTTTCAAGCAGGCTTTGCATGCTTGGCTTGTGCCTACAGGTATTGCACAATTCAAGACGCAGCAGCGTATGATAGAACAGTAGAATCGAGAGCAACTATGTGCATGAGCTAAATAAGTATTTTAACATGAGCGGACAGTACGTGTTATTTGCCACACACATGACCTCATTTAGAATGCCCATTGGTGAATGGGCTCATAGAAATGTCACTCAGCTGTGTATAGGAAACAAGTTAACTGAACCTAAGGGTATCTTTAACTGCTACAAATATGCCTTGTTGAGGTGCTGCACATTTTCTTCCAGAATATTGCTGTCTGAGACATCATGTGAACAGCGTCTACCACATCAGCATTTATATGGCTTGCCAAGTAACGTTTGGCCGAACCTTCCTTTTTTTCACATTTAGTTTTGCAGTAGACATCCTAGAATGTAAGCGCTGCTGCAGTGTGTTTGACTCATTGTTATGAATTGATTCTGGCATGTTTAACCTCACACTTCTATTTTTTTTTCTTGCAGCAATGAGATGCTTCACATATGCCTGCGGTGACGTTCTGCTGCGCAAGCCTGATGGAAACACCAGCTGCAAAACTTGAGTTCTTCAGAATGGGAGAAGTTGCCCTTCTCTCACCAATGATGACACAGACTGCCCTATGCTAGAAATTCAAGATTGTTTTTCCACGGATGACGCAGAAAACCTTTGATGTATTATGGTGTTTGTTTAGTGCTGGCTGTGGTGTGGCGAAGTCTACTTTTACGTGTGGTCACACGTCGCCTCATAAAAAGAACAATAAAGCATTTAGTTTCCTTTCAATATTGTCCACTTTTTGTGTTAGAAGCACCCAAGCAGTGCTCTTCCAAGGAGCTCTCGCCATGTGTTAAGCGTGTGACAAGCATGCTCGAGATAAATACTCATTTCCCCAAGGAGTAACTGGAAGCATGTGCAGCTGGTTTTCAGAGAGTAACTGCGAACACGTGGGAGGAACGGTAAAGAGTAACTGTTGCTCTTAGAAGAGCAACTGGTGGGAGTAATGGTTGGTCGGCAGGGAGCAACTGGTGGGAGTAACTGTTGGTCTGCAGGGAGGAACTGGAGGAAGTAACTGTTCATCCCCCGAAGGAGGAACTGAAAAGAGAGCAACGGTTCCTCCCTCTGCAGTTACTCCTTTTAGGAGAGTAATGGGAGTGGCAATGCAATTGCTTCCTGAAAGGAGCAACCCCTATACCCCTGTTGCTCCGTTTTGGCTTAGAGTGCAGCGAAGAGAGCTCGTGTTGAGGACACTGACCGCAAGAGCCGTGAAGGACCAAGCTATGGTGCAGGGGACTTCTAGACACTTGCAATGCATTCAAGGCAAGGTACTTTTCATTGTGCCCCAATTTGATGCAAAAAAAATGATTTCCTAATAAATGCCAACTTTGCGAACTTTCAAACTTGTTTTTCTCATTTTCATTTTTTCTGACAGTTTCACGTTTTTCGGGCAGCCTTTTAGAAACTTATATTCATTGTATAGTAACGAAACTTGCGACACATATTCTTCAACACATGCAGAATGCAAATATCTACTCTAAATTGCAATGCCTACCAGCATTAGTTGTGAAAATATTAGCTTATTGTTTCAAGGGAGATTGAAAATAATAAGTCATTCAATACAATTTTGTTTTCTTGGTTACAATATTTCTGTGACATATCTATATAGATATTTGCACTTTTCAATCTACCAAGAGTCAAATAAGATCAGACACAGTGCTTTTACTGAAAGTTTAGTACATAAAGAGTGCCCGCAAAAAATGTAACTTTTTGCCACTGTTTAAGGCATCACTCAATAGTTATAGCCGCTACACAAAAAATGATTGCATATTTGAAATCTGCATGAAAAACTATACTAATAACAAACTTTTCAAGTCTCTATTACTCGAAATAAAAAAAACTTTTTCGAGGAGCGTCTCCCCCGGCAGAAATCGTGGCATGAATGTCATATAGGCCATGACTACACGCCTAGATCATTGTGCGTTTGCGGTCGTTTCGCTAACTTTGCATATCAGACATTTCATAATACTAGACGTGAATGGATAACGAAGGTATATGGCTAGTGCAAACATGAAGATCATAAGATGTATGTCATGTAAGAACATGACTACATGCCACACTCATGATGCGCTCGAGGCCGTTTTGCTAGCTTCACATATACCAAACTTGGTATTACGGAATGTGAACAAACGATGTCAAAACACAATAATCATGACATGCCTGTCATGTAAAACATGACTGAATGCTACGCTCATAGCAGGCTCAAGGCCGTTTTGCTGGCTCCACATATACAAAATTTCGTTTACCGTGACGTAAATGGACAATGAAGGTAAATGATACGTCCTAACATGACAACCATTTATGCTTGACATCTAGAAATGACTACTTGGTATGCTCATAGCGCGCTCACAGCCGTTTCGCTAGCTTCAGATATGCGAAATTTGGTATTGATTGATTTGTGGGGTTAAAGTCCCAAAACCACCCTTTGATTATGAGAGACGCCGTAGTGGAGGGCTCCGGAAATTTTGACCACCTGGGGTTCTTTAACGTGCACCCAAATCTGAGTACACGGGCCTACAACATTTCCGCCTCCATCGGAAATGCAGCCGCAGCAGCCGGGAATCGAACCCGCGACCTGCGAGTCAGCCGCCGAGTACCTTAGCCACTAGACCACCGCGGCGGGGCAGAAATTTGGTATCACGTGCCGTGATTAGACGACAACGGTAAATGAAGAGTCCAAACAGGGTACTTACGGCACGGAAGTCATGTACGGAAGAATTTACGTCCGGCTCATTACGTTGTGCTCATTTAAAGCGACATATTTACCTTTCTTACTCGTGATTGGCATGTCGTTGCTTCCCACTGTACATGGGATGTGCCTTTTTGCACTTCATGAAAATCGTGCAAAAATTCCAAAACATAGTTCTTCAGTTCGCGTGACTGTGCTTATAAAATATCTATATAAAAAGACACTTGCACTTAGTAAATGTTGTGGCCATATTATCTGCTATATTTGATAAATGCGTCTTACCGCAGTCGCCACTTCTTGGTAGTACCTCTCTTTTGTCTGCCTATCTGGCAATGGGTGCCGCTGTGCTCCATCTTCAACCAACAACATTTCTACATAGTACCTCATATAGGCACCCGAGAGAAATCCTAGAAGAAATATAGCACAGCATACAGTTGGATATAACGCGCGCGTAAATGTCGGTGGTACACACACACACACACATACACACACACACACACACACACACACACACACACACACACACACACACACACACACACACACACACACACATATATATATATATATATATATATATATAAATATATATATATATATATATATATATATATATATATATATATATATATATATATATATATATATGCGTGTCAGCCGTACATTCACCAGAATTCATTCAAAATACTACTGGCCAAAACTGTTACTGTTAGCATCAGTTCAGCACTATGTGAAAACTTGCCGTGAGTGTCAATGCCCCATTCCAACAAAACGGTATGGATCTCCTAGGTCCGTTTCCGACATCGACTGCACGCAAAAAGTGAATAGTCGGAGCCACGGTCTATCTCACTCGTTACGCTAAGACTGACTTGCTGTAGAGTGCAACAGCTCTTGAAGTTGCCAAGTTTTTAATCAACAACATAGTCTCCAGACATGGTGCACCCAGCGTCGTAATAACAGATCGTGGCACAGCTTTTACTGCAGACCTAATGAAATGTCTGATGCGAATGACCCATACAGACCAGAGAAGAACTACAGCATAGCATTTTCAGAGAAATAGACTAACGGAGTGCCTGAAGAGAACTCTGACTGATATGCTTTCAATGTATGTCGACGTTGAACATAAACTGTGGGATAAAATATTGCCCTACATCACGTTCGCATATAATACAGCCGTTCAAGAAACAACGCGAGTGACACCATTTCAACTTGCATTCGGTCGAACGGTCACCACTCCACTGGATGCCATGTCACCGCTGAATGATGAAAGCAGCAATCCACCTGACCTGGACGACTTCTTGCAAGGAGCCGAGGAAGCACGACAGATGGCGAGATAAAGAATACGCCGCCAACAGCGTAACGACTCTTACCGCTGCAATCAGCGTCGTACCGAAGTGCAATTTCAACCAGGTGACAAACTATGGATACGGACCCCAGTGCGTCACCATGGACTTTCTGAAAAGCTTCTTAGCCGATACTTCAGGCCTTACGAAGTACTCCATCGTGTGAGCGATGTAAAGTACCAAGTCAGATACGCCATACACGGGAGCTCAAAACGCCGCAACCTTACAGAGGTTGTACATCAAGTGCGGATGAAGCCCTACTATGAAAGATTGTCAGAAAATCAGTGACACCTACCACGAAATTATTCATTGCCTGACACATCGGGACGATGCGTATGAGGAGGGGGATTATGCCACGACATCTTGCCGCAATTCCAACAACGCGGCCATCATCGCGCGCACAGGAACATACAAGCACGCCGTCTAGTGTTGCGCAGAGACGATGATGATAGCACGAGCACTCAGCTGGACCCGGCTGATGTGCGCCACGCACTCGCGACTTCCCTTGAAGAGGAAGAAGAAGGCGGACATCTTTGGTGTTCGGCGGTAGCGTTCTACGACCATAGTCCTTTTGAGTTGTGGGCATGGGTTCGCCCTTCAAAAAATTCGTTTTATCACACCGCCAAGTCCTTAGACATGGTTACAATATATATATATATATATATATATATATATATATATATATATATATATATATATATATATATATATATATATATATATTGTAACGAGGGCAGTGGGCATGGAGCTCGAGTATAGAAAAGGAAGAAGACTTTGTGTCCTCGCAGGCTTGCGTTCAGTTAGCCCTTGCGATAAATAAAGCTCTTGTTCGCCGAGTCAACTCCTGATTGATCACCAACCCGTTTCAAGTGGTGGAAGTGCGGGGTACATCTGGTCCTCACCCTGGAACTTCGCAGCCGCACACTCCAACGACCTTCTACAATGACTGATCAGGGACCGTCTCAAGCCGCTACTCCAGATTTCGCACCTATGCCTGTCTTCTGCGCTGGCGCTCTCCGGCAGCGTGACCACCCCATATTTGGTGGCACAGAGGACCAAGATGTGGACAACTGGATTGCTGAGTATGAACTGGTGAGCACATACAATAAGTGGAACGCAGCCGATAGGCTCACAAATGTGAGTTTTTACCTGACCGACGTGGCAACACTATGGTACAGGAATCATCAAAGTGATTACAGTACCTGGTCGGAATCGGCTAAAACCCTCTCGGAAGACTTTGGCCGTCCTGCTGTCCGCCGCCTTCGTGCTGAACAGCGCTTGCAGGGCAGAGTACAGAGAGCAGATGGAACTTTCACAAGCTACATCGAAGATGTGCTCTTCACTGCAAGCTCGTCAACCCGACTCTGGATGAGGCAGGCAAGATAAAAAACATCATGAAAAAAATCGACGACGGTGCATTTCAAATGCTTGCTGCGAAGAGTCCCCAGACGGTCGCCGAGGTGATTCAGCTCTGCCAAAGCTATGATGAGCTGCTAGGCAGCGCGCTTCTAAACGTTGCGCTGCTCAAGACACCGCGGACATCTCATCCCTCGACTATCACCATGACACCGCCGACCACTCTGCGTTGATGCCTCTCATAAAGCAATTCATACGCGAGGAGGTCGCCCGGCAGCTATCTATAATCACAAGAACTACCGAGCCGATGGCGCCCTTGTCCCCTTCGCTTCGCCAGGTCATTTAGTCGCAAGTTGCCGAAGCATTGCCGCCAGCTCAGGCTCCACCAACTGTTACCGCACCACTAACCTATGCAGCCGCAGTTGCTCGGCCACGTGCGCCAGCGTGTCCAGCCATCTACAAAGCTACTCGCCACGTTTATTCGCCGATGCCACCTGCCCGCTCCCTGACCGCCCAGTCTCCGGCTGTATACAAAACAGCTCAGAACGTTTATATGACGCCTGCCGCCTGCACGACAATTTACGGTACCTTATTCAGCGGACAGTGCCCCTACCATCAGCCAATGGCGCACTCCGGATAATTGGCCGTCACTGCCGTCGTCGCAGCTTCCCTTCTCAAGACAATGCAGGGGCCTCACATTATGTACCTACCATGCCCACTCAGCCGCGATATCCCGTTCCTGCCAATCCACCTCTAGACGTACGTCCCGGTCGCCGTCCATCGGGTTCAAGCCGTTCACATTCTTCTCGTCGTCGATCTATTTCTCCAATATTACGTCGCAACAGCCAACCGCGAGGGGAAAACTGACGGGTGGAGTTCCGGAGGCAAGAACTGCGTTGGCAGCGAAAATTTCAAGACCTTACTGTTGTCCTCTGAAGAAAATCGAACTCTATATTGATGGCATTAAGGTGCACGGACTTGTTGACACTGGAGCTGCCGTATCTGTAATTAGCGAGAAACTGTGCCGAAACTTGAAGAAAGTGACCACTCAACTTACCGACCTATCTTTGCAGACTACTACGTCCAATCATATTCAGCCTTCATCTTTGTGCACTGCCCGAGTCGTCATTCAAGGTGCGATGTACGTCGTCACATTTGTAGTTTTATTCCGTTTTTCGCACGACGCTATCCTTGGGTGGGACTTTCTTTCGTCAAATTCTGCTTTGGTCGACTGTGCTCGTTTCGAACTCGTGTTATCTGTGCCGAGCTATGACTCCGACGATGGCGCTTCGTGTAGAGTGTTTGCTGCTTCTGACGTTGACATTGCGCCTTTCTCAGCTGTTGTCTCGGTGTCGTGTGCCTCCCCTCCGAAATCGCCTGTGTTGTTTATGCCATCGGTCACATCTGCGTGCCGTCAAAATTTCATGCTTCCGTTTGCCGTCGTCGTTTTTCGCAACAGTCACGCTGCCATTTGTGTGTGCGATACCTCGGACAGCCTGTCATCCGTACTACGTGGAGAATGCCTGGGAAGCTACAAACCTTACGAGTGCATTCTTCCGGCTACTATACCCGATTCTACGGTTTCGCTCCCAATTTGTGCTGTCACTCCTACCAACGTGCCTAATGATGTTCTGGACGCATTGTCGGATGCCATCGACTATGAGCTCGCTCCAACTGAGCGCCAAGAGATTATAAATCTTCTACTCCGCTTTCGCTCTTCATTCGATCGTTACCAGTCAGGCTTAGGCCGAACCTCTGCGGTCTTTCACCGTATTGACACCGGTCAACAAGCCCCGCTAAGACAGCATCCGTACCGTGTGTTATCTGCTGAACGCCGTGTCATAGACGAACAAGTGGACGACATGTTGAAACGCGGCATCATCCAGCCCTTGAACATTCCCTGGGCTTCACCGGTTGTTCTCGTCAAGAAAAAAAACGGATCCATCCGGTTCTGCATTGACTACCACCGACTCAACAAGATAACGCGCAAAGACGTATACCCTCTGCCGCGCATCGATGATGCTTTGGACTGCCTACAACGAGCAGAGTTCTTTTCTTCGTTAGATTTACGCTCCGGCTACTGGCAGGTGCCTATGGCAGAGGGAGACCGCCCGAAGACAGGTTTTGCAACACCGGATAGACTATATGAATTCACCGTTATGCCTTTTGGCCTCTGCAATGCGCCTGCCACTTTCGAAAGGATGATGGATACCATCTTGTGAGGTCTGAAATGGAAAACGTGCCTCTGTTATTTGGACCACATTGCCGTATTTTCAAGCGATTTTGTGACCCACCTCAGCTGCCTCGAGCAAGTTCTTACGAGCCTTTCCACGGCGGGACTAGAACTTAACTTGAAGAAATGCACTTCGGCGCTCGCAAGCTTGTAATCCTCGGCCATGTGGTTTCTAAGGACGGCATTCTCCCGGACTTTACAAAACTTAATGCAGTTGCGGCGTTCCCAAAACCAACCACCATCAAAGAGCTTCGAAGCTTCATCGGCCTATGTTCGTACTTCCGGCGCTACGTCCGCAATTTCACCTCCATTATCGCCCCCTTGACCAATCTTCTTGCCGGCAGTTCTGATTTGTCAGCGTGGTCACAGGCGTGAGATGATGCATTTCAAGAACTCCGACGGCTCCTTACCACGCCTCCCATACTCCGACGTTTCGATCCGTCTGCTCCAAGGGAGCTTCATACGGACGCCAGTGGTGTCGGGCTAGGGGCCATACTGGCCCAACGCAAGGATGGCTTTGACAAGTACGTCGTTGCCTATGCCAGCCACGTTCTCACTAAAGCCGAGAAGAATTTTAGTGTAACTTAAAAGGAGTGCCTTGCCATTATTTGGGCAATCGGAAAGTTTCGGGTTTATTTATATGGACGTCCGTTTGATATTGTAACAGACCACCATGCTCTTTGCTGGTTATCTTCACTAAAAGATCCTAATGGTCGGCTCACTCGTTGGGCTTTGCGGTTACAGGAGTTCGATATCCGTGTTATCTACCGTTCTGGCCGGAAGAATTCCGACGCCGATGCCCTATCACGTTCGCCATTGGCTTCAGAGCTTGTCGGCTCGCCTATCTCCACCAGTGCTGCCTCGGCCATCAGCATTTTGGACATGCCTTCCGAGCAACGCAAAGATGCTTGGATTTCTTCTCTTTTGGACTTTCTCTCAAACCAGACGCCCGCTCCAGTTTCCAGGGCGCTTTGCCGTCAAGCAGAATACTTCGCTATTCGGGATAACCTGCTTTACCGCCGAAACTACAGTTCAATCGGCCGTAAGTGGTTGCTCGTCGTTCCCCGACATCTGTGCTCTGACATCTGCGCCACGTTCCACGATGATCCGCAATGTGGCCACGCTGGTGTGTTAAAAACATACACTCGCTTGCAGCTGTGGTACTACTGGCGCGGTATGTACCGTTTCGTTCGCTGTTACGTAAGGTATTGCGTTACATGCCAGCGACGAAAAATGCCCGCTCAACATGCTACAGGTCCCTTGCAGCCGTTGCCACGTCCAGCACGAGCTTTCGATTGTGTCGGAATTGACCTTTATGGTCCGCTTCCCTATACTTCGAGTAGCAACCGCTCGGTAATTGTCGCTGTCGACCACCTAACGCGGTACGCTGAAACAGCTGCGTTACCTTCTGCTACCGCAAAAGACGTTGCATGCTTTATACTGCAAAACCTGGTTTTAGGGCATGGAGCACCTCGGGAGTTACTAAGCGACCGTGGCCGCGTTTTTCTCTCCGATGCCATCAAAGCGTTATTGAGCGAGTGTCGCATCATACACCGCACTATCTCAGCCGATCACCCGCAAACTAATGGGATGACAGAGCGTTTTAATCGTAGACTTGGGGATATGCTGGTCATGTACGCTTCATCCGACCAGTCAAAATGGGATAACATACTGCCTTTCGTGACATGTGCTTACAACACTGCAACGCAAAGCACCACTGGATTTTCACATTTCTCCCTTCTTTCTGGACGCGAGCCATCCTCAACAATGGATACCATTCTTCCTTATCGACTGGACCATTCAGAGATGACTACCGTTTCTCGAGCAGCAGCACACGCTGAAGAATGTCGGAATCTTGCTCGTGCGTTCACGTCACATGACCAGACGCGCCGAAAACGTTGCCACGACGCGTCAACCACGCCTATGTGCTTTGCTCCGAACTCATTGGTGTGGCTATGGATTCCTTCTACTCCTCCAGGACTCTCCCACAAGCTTTCGTCCAGGTACCATGGCCCTCATCGAGTTGTATGCCAAACATTCCCTGTCAACTACCTTGTCGAGCCGCTGGATGCGTCTCCGGACAATCGCTGTCGGGGACAAGATATCGTACACATCTCTCGGCTCAAGCCATACCATGACCCTTCTGTGTACATCTGTCCATAGGTCGCCAGGATGGCTCCCTTATTGCCCGGGGGTGATTGTAACGAGGGCAGTGGCCATGGAGCACGAGTATAGAAAAGGAAGAAGACTTGCTGTGATCGCAGGCTTGCGTTCAGTTAGCGCTTGCGCTAAATAAAGCTCTCGTTCACCGAGTCAACTCCTGATTGTTCACCAACCCGTTTCAATATATATATATATATATATATATATATATATATATATATATATATATATATATATATATATATATATTTATGTACGCCATGTTTATTCCAACGCACTTCTTCCTTCGCCTCTACCAACCATCGCTTCATACGTCACAATATTCCCCCTCCCCCCGAAAGAAGGCACGGATTTCGAACAAGAAAAAAAACAACGAGAGGTTGAGAAGTCACAAATGTCAAAATGCACAATCGGTTTCACGGTGCTGTGGTGTTTCGTAAACTCGCAAAACTTTAGAAAAAAGTGCAGCAGTCTAGTAACTGGGGGAGTTCTGGTGGGCGAGGCTGGCTGTGGCATTCGGAAGAAGGTAATCGGGCCTTGCAAAACCGCACTGACCATGACACGGCTTCAGCAGCTGCGAAAAACGAACGAGGTTGGACGTACTTGTAGCCTTTGAAGGTCGAACGTCGTAGGCGCCAAATTTTCTTTCATGGGCGCTGTATTCTGTGTCGTGGCTGAGACAGAAGCATTGCTTCCAGCTTGCGTTTGCGACAACTGAAGTTGATGATGCAATGTATGTGTTCCTGCATTTTGCAAATGGTAGCGTTCAGTCTGTTTCGTGGTTTTCTGTGGTGGTATCTTCGTCGGTAGGATTGTACATGATTCCTTGATATCTGGTACAGAATACTTCCTTGACGTTTCCTTCTACGAATATGGCTCAGATATTGACTTGGTCTTTCCTTTAATTGATGTCGTTCCTGACGGCCTTTTTTAAGCCGCAAATCTACTTGAGATCTTATTTTAGTTCGTCATAGTGCTTGATGTAACTGCCGTAGTTTCCGGAGTTCTTTGAGTTCTTGATGGCACTGCTGATTTTGCGGAATCTGACGAGGTGGTACTCCCTTAGTAACACGAGCCTGCTTTTCTTTGATAGTTGGTGTGACCAATGAATAGTTGGTAGTCATTGGGTTGTCGTGATCCTCACAAGAAAAAGAAGGCGGTGCACTAGAATCGACAAAAAAGTCTTTGGAGGCTTCTGCACTGTTCACTACGAAGGGCGCCTGCGCTCAAGTGACAGCGTACGATGTTCGATTTGTCCAAGCCTTTTGCTTTGTTTCGACTGTCTAGTGTGTGTGCACCGCACGGTGATGAATGAATCCGTCTGGAAGGAGCATTGCTTGACAGGGTATTTTCGTGAAACGTCAGCTTGTCTACCGTCATCGCGGCGTCCTTATGAGGCAAATGGTGAGCGATAGGAGCGCTTGAAGAGCCGCGTGATAGAAAACTGCGCGGTGGACTACATACATGAGACGAAACGTTAAGAGCGTCAGGTCGTTGAGCAACGTCTTGCGTCATATTGCCACCAGCACGTAGTAGCTTCGACGTAGTGTGACCACGTACGTCGAAGACATAACGCACCTCTTCCGACGGGCCAATTCAAGAATGACGGAGGACAAGAAGTTGCGTCACATGATGCGTGGTGTCAAGGACCAGCTTTTTGCCGGCCTCGTGCGCAGCCCTCCGAAGACGGTCGCGGAGTTCTTGTCCGAGGCCGTGACAATGGAAAAAATGCTGCAGCAGCGATCCAATCAATACGACAGGCAAGTCAGTGGCATGTCTACTGCCGACATTTTCACCGCCACTAGAACCAGCAACGACCGTCTACGTGAACTCATCCGTGATATAGTACGTGCAAAATTGCAAAAGGCTGGTGTAACACCTCATCCTACGGTTAGCTCAATTGCAACTGTGATCAAGGATGAGCGGCACCAGGCCCTCCGGAACACCTTGCCTCCTGATACAGCTGCACCAGCTCCTGCTGAATACCGCCGTGAGACAACCTACGCGGAAGCCTTGAAACGCCCTGCTGCATCGCCGCCATTACTCGTCCATCCTGTTCCTGCTGTTGCGGTCCAGTCAGCACAGCACATACCGTACTACGAACGCACGTACACGCCACCGCCTTTGCCCTTTGTCCCTCGCGCTCCTGTCGCCCATCGTTCGGTGCCACCAGTTAAGTACATCGGCGATCGGCGCACGTCTCCTCGGAAGTCTGATGTTTGGCGCGCACCTGATCGCCGGCCTCTGTGCTTTCACTGTGGAGAAGCTGATCGCTTGTACCGCCAGTGCCCATATCGCGGTCTTGGGATTCGCGGCTTCTCTGCGTACTCACCGCCACCCCGTTACGGCCAGAGACCGCGCGAAATCGAAAACTACCTCGCCCAGCAGCATGTACCAGCGTCTGCTGGGCGCCAGTCGCGCTCGCCATCACCGAGGCGATTTTCATCAACGCCCCAGTGGTATTCTACCACACGATCTCCCAGCCCCCACCGGGAAAACCAGCCCAAGCGACCTCTGGGGGCGGGGTCGCTGAACGTCGAAGCGCTGAAGACCTCCTATTGACGCAGAACCGTACAGAAACCGGTCCGACACCACATACTGCTGCAAAAGATGGCCGACTTTCACTCGACATAGCAGTGACAATTTACGGTTGCGCAGTTAATGTGTTAGTGGACACCGGCGCCGACTATTCCATACTGAACGGGAAACCGACAACGCAGCTGAAGAAAGTCATCACGCCGTGGCACAACTCGCAGATTCGGACAGCTGGTGGCCACGTCGTTACTCCACTGGGTGCCTGCACGACTAGAGTACGGATCCAAGGGTATACTTTCGTAGCAAGCTGCCTCGTTCTACGCGAATGTTCCCGTGACGTCATCTTGGGAGTTGACTTTCTTCAGGAAAATGGAGCTATCACTGATCTGCAAGAGCGCCGCGTCACGTGCTCAGCTCAGCGAGCAATCAACGTGCAGAATGACGGAAAGCGTGTCGACGTACTCCGTATTTCTGAACAGAGCGTGACGCTTCCTCCACGAGCAAGTGTTCTAGTCGACGTAACATGCTGTGGTTTGGGCGATGGCGATGTGGTGGCCGAGACAAATTTAGAGCACCTCCTGCAGCAAGGCATTTGTGTAGCTGGAAGTGTAATACACCTTCGTGATGGCCTATCTGAATTGCTCGTAACCAACTTTAGCAACGAGAATTGACACCTGTTCCGTGGCACTTCGATAGCGATTGCCCACGAAGTAGCAAACGTCACCAACTGTCTAACGTCAGAACTAGTGGATACCACCGACACGTCAATGAGTAATATTGACATTAATCCTGATCTGTCCACCGATAACCAGACTGCGCTGCGAGCGCTCTTGTTCGAGTTCAGGTCTTCCTTCGCAAGTTGCTCAAAGATCTGCCAGACGTCTATCACTCAACAGAGGATCATCACGTAAAAGGACGCACGCCCGATACACCAGAATCCCTACCGCGTGTCGGCTAAAGAACGTGAAGCGATACGTACGCAAGTCAGCGAGATGCCAGGCGATGGCGTTATTGAACCATCTAACAGCCCGTGGTCATCTCCAGTCGTACTTGTCAAAAAGAAGGACGGGTCGCTACGGTTCTGCGTCGACTACCGAAAGCTTAACAACGTGACCAAAAAGGATGTGTATCCGCTGCCACGTATCGACGATTCGCTGGATAGACTTTGTCGTGCCCATTATTTTACTTCTCTCGATCTCAAAAGCGGGTATTGGCAAATCGAGGTAGATCAGTGAGACCGTAAAAAAACAGCCTTCGTGACTCCAGACGGCCTATACCAATGTCGAGTGCTCCCTTTTGGCTTGTGTTCAGCGCCGGCAACTTTCCAGCCAATGATGGACACTGTCCTCACAGGGCCCAAGTGGCAGACTTGTCTTGTCTACCTTGATGATGTGGTGGTCTTCTCTACCACGTTCGAGCAGCACCTTCACCGCCTGCTCAGCGTGCTGGAAGCTATCCAATCAGCGGAACTCACACTAAAGCCACAGAAGTGCCACTTCGGCTATAAAGAACTAAAATTTTTTGGACATGTTGTTAGCGCCGAAGGAATCCGGCCCGATCCGGACAAGCTTGCCGCTATTGCCGAATTACCAGCTCCTGTCGATAAGAAAGCCGTCCGGCGCTTCCTTGGTTTGTGCGCCTACTATCGCCGGTTCATTCATGGCTTTTCACAAATAGCAGAACCTCTGACTCGTCTCACAAGGGACGACACGCCGTTTGGCTGGGAAAACGAGCAACAAGCAGCTTTTGGTGAGCTGCGACAGCGCATGCAATCAGCGCCCGTTCTCGCTCATTCTGATGATGATGCTGACACGGAGGTCCATACCGACGCTAGTAACATTAGGCTTGGAGCAGTGATCATTCAGCGTCAAGAGGACACCGAAAGAGTCATAGCCTACGCCAGCCGCTCTCTATCCCGTGCCGAGGCGAATTATTCCACTACGGAGAAAGACTGCCTCGCAGTCGTGTGGGCAATTACAAAGTTTCGCCCGTACCTTTATGGTTGTCCCTTCAAGATAGTGACGGCCATCACGCGCTCTATTGGTTGGCAAGCCTGCGTGACCCTTCAGGACGGCTAGCACGGTGGAGCTTGCGGCTGCAGGAATTTGATGTCACCATTGTCCATAAGTCTGGCCGTAAGCATGAAGACGCTGACACACTGTCACGCGCACCCCTTTAATGTCGTCACTCAGGAAGCAGAGGAAGACGAAGGCTTCCTGGGCGCCGTTAGCGCATCAGACTTGAGCAAACGGCAGCGAGATTCGCAGAGATTCGTCCAATCATTGATCATTTAGAGAGCCAGGGCGCTATCATACCACGTCATTTATCCCGCTCGTTCACGTCGTTCTGCCTGCGAGACGGTGTGCTGTACAAGAAGAACGCTCGTTCGAACAGCCGTGCTTACCTCTTGGTGGTTCCTCGAGACATGCGAGATGACGTCCTCTTTGCTTGCCATGATGAATCCACATCCGGTCATCTGGGCTACTCAAGGACACTTGCCAGAGTGAACGAGAGGTACTATTTGCCAGGACTTTCAGCAAGCATCAAGAAGTACGTCAAGAGCTGTCGGGAATGTAAGCGCCGAAAGCAACCCTCTGTTAAACCAGCCGGTTTGCTTCAGCCCATCGATCACCTTGCACGCCGTTCGACCAAGTCGGCATGGACATTCTCGGGCCATTTCCCCTGTATGCGGACAGCAACAAATGGGTGATCGTTGCGACCGACTATTTGGCACGCTACGCTGAGACGCAGGCGATCCCACGAGCCACGACTTCTGAGGTAGCACAATTTTTCATGTGCCACATCGTGTTACGACACGGTGCTTCTTCTAGTGTAATAACGGACAGAGCGACGGCATTCACGGCGCAGCTTACGACGAAGTTTTCAAACTGAGCAACACCAGACACCGAAAGACCACTGCGTACACCCGCAAACCAACGGACTTACCGAGCGACTGAATAAGACTCTCGCAGACATGATCTCAATGTACATCGACGTACAGCACAAAACATGGGACCGGATCTTACCTTACGTGACCTCCGCGTATAATACCGCCGTGCAAGAGACCACGCGATTCACGCCATTTCGGCTTCTCTACGGCCGCGAAGTGCAGACTCTATCCTACCGTGTCAAGACGAAGACTAGTTGGCAACTGACGCCGAAGAATTCGCAGAGCGTGCGGAGAAAGCCCGGCAACTCGTGCGACTGCACATCGGCCAGCAACAACAGGCAGACGCAAGACGCTATAACACCCGCCACAGAGAAGTGTTTTACAACCCCGGAGATCAAGTTTGGGTGTGGACACCCGTCCGCCGCCGTGGCCTTAGTGAAAATTTACTGAGCCGGTACTTTGGCCCATATAATGTGTTACGCCGCGTCAGTGACGTGAACTACGAAGTGTTTCCGGACTCAACACCCCATGCACGGTGCAGGACACGACTGAGGCCGGACGTCGTTCATGTGTTGCGCATGAAACCATTGATTGCGCGTTGCTCGTAACTTTTCCTTTACCGTACAGCATTGTTTGTGTTTTTTATTTATTTGTGTGAATTTGCTTTCTTGTTCATTGACGTTTCTTATATTGGCACGCTCTTCAATTTTTACTTTCATTTTATCCGAATTTCCAATTTCTTTTTCACGTGGCTATGTAGTAGCATCGCGGTGATGCTATGTACTTTTCTTTCCTCTTTTTGGGACTTGTTTTTTTTCTTTCAGGAAGGGGGGATAATGCCACCAGCACGTAGTGGGTAGACAGCAAGAGCGGCTCTCAATCTGGAGGAAAAAGAAGATCGCGTGCTTTTTCTCTACTCGAGAGCCAGCCATGACTGACGCATCGTCCTAGAGGTTGCTACCCGGTGGTTTAATAAATCCCCCAGTACTTGTGACTCATCGTGACAATATGCTGGAACGAGGACTTTCGAAATGCTGACTTTCGTGCAGAAGGGAGGCGTGCTTGATGATTAGGTTTTTTCCAAAACACGCATGGTCTTCTGGAAGTAAACTAATGTGCCACTTCGTCTTGTGGCAGTTGTTCATTCACGTTGGGCGTTCGAATGCTTGAGGACTGCTTAGAGAATGGACAAAGGTGTGCAGTTTTCTCGTGATGGTTGTCAATAATTAGGACTTGGTCATAGTCATTAAAACGGGTGATTATTTCTTCCTTGATCTTTGCCATGACTAGTCGTTTTCAAAGATGTGGGTGAGGTAAAACTTAAATGATTCATCGGAGGTGTAGTCAGTGAAGTTCGTGATCATCTGCCGTCCCCACCAGGATGCAGCTGTAGCGTGGAGCTCAAACAGGTCAAACCAGTCCTGTACAGGTCCATCGCCCACTACTCCGGTGTACTTGGGGATAGGAAGTTCAGTCGATGGTTTTTTCATGATGCCGGTAACTACATGCGCCTGAGATCACCTCTTCTGTGGTCGATATTCAGTTGAGGCGTATTGCCGGTAGCTTCGTGAATGATGTGAGGTTGATGAGCGGCCGCCTGGTCTTTATCCTGTCGACTCGTAGCCTGGCGCGTACGCCATGTTTATTCCAAAGCACTTTTTTCTTCTCGGCTTCTACCACCCATCGCTTTATACGATATATATATATATATATATATATATATATATATATATATATATATATATATATATATATATATATATAGTGGTTAGAGCATCGAACGCGTTATTTGAAGGTCGTAGGTTCGATTCCTGCTCACGGCTGGTTATTGTTTCATCCACTTTTCTTTCTTCTTTCTTTTTATTTATATTGCATTGGTTCTAATAACTTCCCCTGTACATTCCTTGGCATTACTGTCTGTTATATCTCATTAATATTGTGTTAAAACACGTAAAAACGAGCCCTTAGGTATACACTTCTTTCCCTTATTTCATTGAACGAGGGTCTCGTACTGGCAGACTTGGTGTGTTTAGGTTGTATAAGAGGGACAATTATTCAGCTGCCCTCTCATAATAAGTTCAAGTGCTACGTGACGCCAAACATGCGAATAAGAGTGTTTTCACACTCGTTGTTTGGCTAATAGATGGCGCTGACTGTCACTCCTACTTCTAAATTCACATATAAACCCAAAAAAGTGGGTGGAGGGAAGACCGCTGTGATAGCTCAGTGGTTAGAGCATCGAACGTGTTATTCGAAGGTCGCAGGTTCGATAGCTGCTCACGACTGGTTATTTTTTCATCCACTTTTATTTCTTCTTTCTTTTTATTTACATTGCATTGGTTCTAATAACTTCCCCTGTACATTCCTTGGCATTACTGTCTGTTAGATATCATGATATAGTGTTAAAACACGTAAAAACGAGCCCTTAGGTATACACTTCTTGCCCTTATATATATATATATATATATAGTCTAGTAGATCCTCCGTGAGCGGTCACAACGTGGTTTATTTCGACGTTTCGGCCTAGAGTCTGGCCTTCATCAGGAAGCACTGTACAGGTCCATGTCCATGTCCACTGTACAGGTCCATGTACTGTAGTTCCTGATGAAGGCCAGACTCTAGGCCGAAACGTCGAAATAAACCACGTTGTGACCGCTCACGGAGGATCTACTAGACTATATGCAACGCTACGGCCACTCAACCACCATGCCTGCCTATATATATATATATATATATATATATATATATATATATATATATATATATATATATATATATATATATATATATATATATATATATATACTCGTATAGGGAAGAAGACGCACGTACGAAGTGATTTTGTGGACGTTTCGGCCGTGGGTCCGGCTTTCATCAGAAATTGATTCTGATGAAGGCCGGACCCACGGCCGAAACGTCAATAAAATCACTTCGTACGTGCGCCTTCTTCCCTATACGAATAATCTTTCCCGGACCCAGCATCACTTTTGTTTTTGGAATATATATATATATATATATATATATTGTAGAATGGACAGGGTGCAATTAGCAGTGCCTGCAAAAGACGAGGAAGAGGATGGTAGTTCATGTTCGTGATAGCTCCGATTCGGATCGCTGAGCGCTTGACCTGTGTTCGTTTCTTTAATAAACGCATCGCGGACTCAACGCTTAATGCTTACTACCAAGTGGTGGAGAGTGCCGGTTCTCTTTTTCACCCTGGAACTCCGTAGCCAGACTCTACCTCCGCCGTCCATCATGCCTGACGGCGTTGCAGCACAGCCGAATGCTGCCACACCCCTCGCTCTCCACTGCCCCGGTATTCCGAGGGAGCGTGACCCATTTCTATTCAACGGCACTGATGAACAGGACGTCGAGGACTGGCTCGCTTTGTTTCAAAAAGTGAGTGTCAACAACCGGCGGGACGATAACGACAAACTCGGCGGCGTCTACTTGTACCTGAGGGGCGTCGCGGAGCTTTAGTTGAACAACCATGAGGCTGAGATTACCACGTGGGCCTCTTTCAAAACGACCTTCGAAGACGTATTCGGCCGACCGGCAGTGCGCAAGCTCTACGCGGAGCAGCGTTTGCGTGATCGGGCCCATTTGGCAGGAGAAAGTTTCACTTCTTACATTGAAGACGTCGTAGGCTACTGCCGGCGCTTCAATTCAGCCATGTCCAAAGCCGACAAAGTCAAGCATATCATGAAGGGGATCGAGGACGATGCGTTCCACATGCTTGTGGTGGAAACTTCTCGAACTGTCACAGACATCATTGAACACTGCCAGAGCTACGACGAGTTGCGAACGCAGCGCATTTCCACGCGACGTCGCAGTTTCAACACGACCAGCAGGTCAGCACTTACCGTTGGTGCGTCTCTCTAGATCCGGTAGTATTGACGCACGAAATACAACAGTTCATCCGCGAGGAGATTGCCCGCCAATTGTCTATTGCTCTTTTTCTCCCTAGTAATAGTCTTGGACTCCCCTCGTCACTGAGCCAAACCATTGAGGAGCAAGTATGCGAAGCTCTTCCGCCTACGCACCAGCCACCGCCTGTATCAGTGCCGTTGACTTATGCCGACGTCGCGAGAAGGCCTTCACATGCAGTGCCATACAGCACAGGCCCTCCTCAACGCCCTCATGTCTTCTACGCCCCACGGGCGCCGACAAGCCCGCAAGTTCCGCTTTATCGACGTCCTGCCACCCTTCCCAATTATCCTTGGCGCACACTGGACAACCGACCAATATGCTATTACTGTGGTCTACCCGGGCATGTCAAGCGTTTCTGCCGCCGCTGCGTTCGTCGTCCAACTGCCATTGAACCAATTACAGCTACGACTATACAGAGCCGCAACAGCCAATGCCCTTCAACGCTTCTTCAAACACCTCATCGTAGAATCGCCGCAGTTCCCACTCGTGTCAATCACCCTCCCCGCGCCGGCGCTCGCTATCGCCAATGGTTCGACGCACCGCGCCCGTCCACACGGAAAACGGACCACCGCAGTTCTCGAGGCAACAACTGCGCCACTGTCGAAATACACAAGGCCTCGTTCCTAACCTGCAGACTAAAACCCAATCTTCATTGAAGGTGTTGCCGTGCCCACCTTAGTGGATACTGGAGCTGCTCTGTCCGTGTTGAGCGAAGTAATATGCCACAAGGTGAAAAAGATTAAGACTCCGCTTTCTGGTGTTTCTCTCCGCACGGCGACCACACATCACATACAACCTTCCGTGACGTGCACAGCTCGTCTACTCATTCAGGACGTTTTGTATGTGGTTGAATTTGTCGTCTTTCCGCACTGCTCGCATGACGTTATATTGGGCTGGGACTTACTTTCCATGCACCAAGCCATCGTTGATTATGCCCGTGCCGAGCTTGAATTATCAGCAATCTCGGACATCGCTCCTGCGAAGTCCTCTTTCTCTCGTGTCGTCATCGCGAAGGACACGGACATCCCACCTAGGTCGTCTGCTATTGTGACAATCTCTTGGGACTATGCTTTCTCTACCGCCTTGTTTACGCCCTCAGCGAAATTCACTTCCCGTAAGCACTTTTTTCTCCCATTTTCTCATATCACAATCGAAAATTCCTCCGCAATCATTTATGTCATGAACCTGCTTTTGGTCCCAACCCTTATGTTCCGCGGAAAATGTATAGGGCAACTTGAGGTCATTGATTCAGTCTGCCCTAACTCACTAACTGGTCGCAAAGCAAGCCCCCATGTCGCGAGCGTTAATTTCGATACGACGGCCACTACATCTACCTCCGATGCCTTCCTTCCATTCATTGCTTCAGACCTTCCCAGCGTTCAGCGGACGCAACTCTTGAAGCTTCTCGGCCGCTTTCGGATGTCTTTCGATTACAAGCAACCCAAATTGGGCAGAACAACTTCGATCGCTCATCATATAGACACCGGCAACCATGCACCCCTGCGCCAGCGTCCATACCGCGTCTCTCAAGCTGAACGTCGGGTTATTGAAGACCAGGTGACTAACATGCTTAGTCGGGAAGTCATACAGCCATCCCACAGTTCCGGGCATCCCCGGCGGTGCTCGTGAAAAAAAAGGACGGTAGCATCTGCTTCTGTGTTGATTATAGGCACCTCAACAATATCACGCGCAAAGATGTCTATCCACTCCCTAGAACTGATTACGCGCTCGACTGTTTGTAAGGAGCGGAGTTCTTCCCTTCGCTGGATTATCAGTCGAGGTACTGGCAGGTACCTATAGATGAAGCCGACCGCATCAAAACTGCGTTTGTAACACCTGACGGCTTGTACGAGTTCAACGTGACGACGTTCGGCACTCGCAATGCCCCGGCCACATTCGAGCGTCTTATGGACAACATACTTTGAGGTCTCATGTCACATACGAGCCTTTGCTATCTGGACGACGTCGGGTTTTTTTTAAAAAGACTTCGACACCCGTCTCCAGCTCCTCGCAAGTGTCCTAGAATGCCTCACACAGGCTGGTCTACAACTAAATTTGACTAAATGTTGCTTCGCCGCACGGCAGCTCGCAATCTTAGGGCACGTTGTCATCAAGGACGGCGTTCTACCAGACCCAGACAAGCTTCGCGCCGTAACCGAGTTTCCTAAGCCGTCGAGACTCAAAGAACTCCGGAGCTTTAGAGGGCTGTGCGCGTATTTTCGACAATTTATTCGTAATTTCACATCTATAATGATTTCTTGAACACGTATTCTTGCTGACAGTCAAGGTATCTGGCATGGTCATCCACCTGTGACGACGCATTTACGAAATTACGTCATCTGCTCACATCGCCGCCGATTCTCCGTCACTTCGACCCAGACGCCCCTACCGAAATCCACACGGACGCTAGTGGAGTCGGCCTTGGCGCTATCCTTGCGCAGCGAACGTCTGGCTTCAATGAGTACGTCGTTTTTTACGTGAGTCGCACTCTGACCAGAACCGAAGAAAATTATTCGGTCACGGAGAAAGAATGTCTAGCCATCGTTTGGGCAATCGCTAAATTTTGACCTTACATATATGGTCGGATACTTGATGTCATGACTGACCATCACGCCCTCTGCTGGTTGTCGTCTCTAAAAGACCCATCTGGTCACCTAGCCCGTTGGGCATTACGACTCCAAGACTACGACATCCGCGTCGTCTACAGGTCCGGGCGCAGACATTCAGACGCCGACGCTCCCTCTCGATCTCCGCTTCCCCATGACTGTGCAAGTGCACCTGTTTCTACCTACAATTCTGCCTCCCTCACACATGCTGACATGCCATCCGAGCAGCGTCAAGACCTTTGGACAGTGTCTTCAATTGGGTTTCTATCGAAACCATCACTGAGTACCGCCAGTCACTCACTGCGGCGCACAGCTCGCCATTTCACCATGTGTGATGGGCTACTATACCACCGCAATTACCTCAGTGAAGGTTGCAAGTGATTGTTGGTGATTCCTTGCCATCTACATGCTGATATTTGCGCCTTGTTCCACGCGGACCCCCAATGCGGCCACGCTGGTGTAATGAAGACGTATGCACGCCTTCGGCTGCGGTACTACAGGCGTAGAATGTACCGATGTGTCTGCCAATACGTGCGTTCATGCTCAAAATGTCAACGCCGGAAGAGTTCACCGCATGCCGTCACCGGACCGCTTCAGCCGTTGCCCTGCCCATCCCGACCTTTTGACCGCACTGGAATTGACTTATACGGCCTCTTTCCATACACACCTGACGGGAATTGCTGGGCGGTTGTCGCTATTGATCATTTGACACGGTATACTGAGACAGCCGCGCTGCCGGAGGCTTCATCAAGTGAAGTCAGGTCATTTATTCTTCACAAGCTTGTTCTTCGCCACGGCGCTCCTCGCGAGTTACTCAGCGACCATGGACGCACGTTCCTCTCAGGAGCCGTACAAGACCTCCTGCGTGAATGCAATGTTGTTCATCGAACGACCCGTGCGTACCTCACCCAAATCAATGGCATGACTGAACGCTTCAATCACACATTAGGCGACACGCTGTTGATGTATGTATCTGCTGACCACACCACATGGGACCACATGCTACCATTTGTCACCTATGCGTACAACAGCACCACTCAGTCCACGACTGAATTTTCTCCCTTTTTTCATCTATATAGCCGTGAACCCTCCTCATTTATCGATACCATTCTTTTGTATCGCCCGTATACTACAGAGTCAGCAAATCTCTCAGAAATTGTCACCTGTGCGGAAACATGCAGGCAGTGAGCACGTTCGTAACTACACAAGGCCAAGCACACCAAAAGGACCGCCATCACGCCAACCTGCATCCCACGTCATATTCGCCTGGAACCTTGGTGTGGCTTCGCGTTGCCTCCTCAGCTCCAGACCTTTCTTCAAAGCTGCTGCCTAAGTAGAAAGACCCTACCGCACCCTGCGTCAAGCATCCTCGGTAAACTATATTGTCGAGCCCGTACAGTCATCCACAGACTGCCGCCATCGTGGCCGTGAGACTGTTCACGTCGACCGACTGAAGCCGCACTATGACACACCAGTCATACCTGTGCCTTAAGTCGCCAGGATGGCTCCTTTTCCGCGGGGGAGTGATTTGTAGAATGGATGGGGTGCAATTAGCAGTGCCTGCATAAGACGAGGAAGAGGACCGTGGTTCGTGCTCGTGATAGCTGCGATACGGATCGCTGAGCGCTTGACCTTTGTTCGTTTTTTTAATAAACGCGTCGCGGACTCAACGCTCTACGCTTACTACCAGTATATATATATCGGAATAAAGTGTGCGTCCATCCAAAACTGCTTACTGGTCGACGTGTCAATGGAATGAAAAAACTTCATCTCAGTCCTGAAGGACGCGCTTAGCGCGTAGCGGGCGTCTCCCACGTAGGGACCGAGAGGGAGTACCTGGCGGCCGCTTCGTGGGCCTGCTGGACGGCCCATTGCTGGTCGGTGAGAAGTGAGCTCCTGAGGGACCTCTCCCACTAGCTTGAGGTAGAGTCGGGAGGAGCTGTTCTACACTCCCAGAGCATGTGTGCGAGTGTCGCTGTGTGTCCACATGATGGGCATGTGTCGCTGGGGTATGCATCGGGATAATAATCGTAAAGCGTGGCAAGGTTTGGGTACGTGTGTGTCTGTAATGGGCGCAGGGTTAATGCCTGCAGTCGGTTAAGTTTCGGATGTAGGGGTGGAAAAATGTGACGTATCAATCAAAGACCGATTCTCATCAAGATTTCCTCAGGGTGGTAGAGAGTACGCAAACTCTCTGAACGTGACCCAACGTTCTCTGGCTCAAATTATGTCAATGAAGAGAGTTGGGAGTACTTTCTGTGGTAAGAGCGCACCGAAACTGAAAGTGCCAACAGAGAGGATGATGAAGAAGACGACAAAGTGAGTGTGTGCGAAAGGCGAGTGTGAAGCGCGTGATCCTTAGAACGTGGATTGGCATAGAGGGGGTTGCCACGTTGAGGCCATCACACAAGCCGGGACGAGCCTGGCGTTTTATGCGGTGAACGAGTGCAGTCCAAACTAGGCCTTGCGGTGAGTACTTATGGTGCACGCGCGGGTGAGCGAAGACAAGATGCATTACCGAAGACAAGATGCATTAACACCTTACTACGCGAGAACGAAGACATTTACGAATGTTTAGGAATGATATAATATCCTAATAAAATTGCGTATTAGAATCGATTTCATAATTCTGAATAGTATTGATTTGTTTTTATCGCGTTTCACCAAATACATTGTTTATATTTTTGTATTGTTGTCTTTGTTTTGCTCATTCATTGATTTCAACACTTTGACCGTTGTACCAATTTATTGCCCTTCCTGCTTGCACTACGTGCCCACCATAATTGACAAAAATAAGTAAATGAATAAACACAAAGTGCTAGGTGAGAGCATGCACCTTACTGTAACTGAGAAAACAAGAAAAACAAATATACAATATATAAAAAATAAAGATAAATCTTGATTAACAATTAGTACAGTCTTCAGTGTAATAAATTTAATATTCGTATAATATTGGCCAACAGACCAAGAGGGAGAGAACGATGGCCTCGCATGGCAGTACATGTAATGCACGTAGAAAAAATTCAGCATGCTATCAAAAAGAATACCAAGATCACTGATCTCATAAACCTATCATAACGACACTGCATTCACAGCGTATGGAATCGAAACGTTGGACGTTTTGCGAGATACCACATCAACAACAAGACTAACAACAATAACAATAACAGCAATAACAATTATAACAATAACAATAATAACAACAACCATATGATGAGATGAACCGAGAATAAATGATGAGATGAACCGAGAATAAAGCTGCTCGGTTCATCTCATCATCCTACTCGCGTTACACAGGTGTTTCTTTACTAAAATCGAACCTTGGCCTTACCACACTTGCCATGCGCAGGCGACTTACTCGACTATCGTTCTTTCACTCACTTTATCACAGCAACTCATCCTTCGCCCAGTCTCATATCTTTCCAGCCCCTCATACTTCACCCCACCTTGATCATGCGCACAAGGTGGCCCCCATTTTTGCTAGTACCAAGAAGTTTCAAACTTCGCCACTATCATTATGCATAAACGAGTGGAATTCTCTTCCACCTAACATCGCCGAAATAACAGATCCTTCCATATTTAACTCCATGCTTCTGGGCTATTTGCATAGTGAAAAACATGGCTGACCTGTGTCTGATTGCCCTCGTTTCGTCTGCTGTTTTTGCTCCCGATACTTATTCAGTGTTCTTCAATGTAATTTTCTTAACTGTTTTCATTATTACTGCACTAATGATTATGTACTCGATTAATGTTGGTGAACGTACTTGACTTGATGCTGTGATTCGATTTACTCGCTGTTTCCTTTTTATTGTTACTTTTTGGTATTCTGTTTTCCGTTCATGTTGCTTGAAATGTATGTATTCACTTAAATCCCCCCTATGTAATGCCCAATTGGGCCTTTAGGGTATTGAAATAAATAAATAAATATAATAGTACACTCATATTATTCTGACATGGGCGAAAATATCTGGCCACATTAAAGAAAATGCTAGTGTCCGGGTGCCCATGAATCTCTATACGCGAGTGTGTAATTACGCAGTTTGATGGGTATGTACCGGAATAAATATTTTATAGGTAAATGCACCACAGTGTGAGTGTTGAAAGAATATGTTCGCAAGTAGTTTTAATCATTACGCGCCTGCACAGCAAGGGGTTGTTTACGTAATATAGAGTTTGGCTTAGGCATCACGCAAACCCGCAAAAATGTGTCACACTAGTTGTATCGCAAGGAAATGTTTAAACTAATCCTGATAATCGCACGTGCACATTAGTGACCTCGACCAAGTAATGACACACCCACACAAAATAGAAGTTTTGTGAATTCAGCAGCCTACGTTAAACGTTGCTAGAAAGGTTCAGCATTTCAATGCATGCTCAAATAAATGTGTACGACGTGTGAGCCAGTTGAACCTTTCTTAAAATATTTGTGTATGACGTGAAGTTTATTCGATGCTTGCAAACACTACACCAAAATAAATGTTTACTAGTGCAATCATAAATTTTTCGATAAATTTAGTATGTGCTCAGCCAAGAACATTATACGTAGCCAAAAGAAATGCAAGATGTATTTTTGCAATAAATTTGTGCAACTTCCATCTTGAATGTAATCATAATAGTGCCTGCAAGTTGCATTCACGTAAGTTCTTTTTTTTATTTTTGAAGATACTACTTTAAATATTGCACTGCGCCACAATATAGTAAACGTCCGCTAAAACGAATCGCTGATGAGGGGTCAAAAGGATTAACCTAAATCTTGCTATATGAAGGGAGCGTATAACCACCAAAACCTTCAAATAATCAGCAATTTTGTCCACCGATGCGGAAGCTAAAGCCGCATTGAAGTTAGAATTTCTTGCTGCCACTCTAAACAATGCATTATTGTGAATAATATAAGTTGCATTCATTTTGTTATCACATAATACTATATAGGATTGCTTTATAATGATAGCGAGGTTCGGAAGCTTCACTACGTTTTGTGGCCTGACACGATTCCTTCCTTGTAAAAGATGTCTGCTATCGTATACATTATTTACGTCGTATCTATTGCAACTTATTGTTTGAAACCTAAATGCGACTATCACGTACACAAAGCTGACCGAAAATATTGGTTTTTTGCATGGCAGAAACAACATATATAATTAATACTCTTATTGTTGTAGAAAATAAGCAGGTCAGCTTTGTGTACAAATTGTTATATACTACGATGCGCATAAAAGTGTGATCATGGCTTTAAATATATGCGTGGTTCATCCCATATAAGGGAGCATTTCCACATACAGGGATCAAGTTGATATGTTATACTAAGTGTGGCCGTGCCTTATTAAGGCCGGATTTGACTCCCTATGTGGGCCAACCACGGCATATATGGCTGTATATAACTCCATAGATGAACCAACTCCGCCGCATATACATCCATATATGGTAAATGGAAGCCATATATGCTGACATATATGCTTATATGGGGCCACATATGATGACATATATGCTCATATGTAGCCACATATAAACTACATAAATTCCATGCATGGCATTTTCGTAAGGGGCGTGCCGGCGAAGCTCCCGAATGTAGTATTCTTCCTTGCTGGGACCGCTTTGCTTTGGTTTGAGAATCATAACCATGTATTCAGCACTTGATATATATTTGTAGAGGAACTGAAGGCCTGCTTTGGGGACATGAGTTATATGAAAAAAAAAGCTGAGCAAACGCTGTCAGGTAGGGCTCAGTTGCCCGGTGAAACGTGCACAACCTACAAGAACAGGTATTGAGGCTTTGCTGGATTTTCAATGCAAATATGTCTGACGAAGACAAAGTTGGTCATTTGTTAAAAGGCATCGCCGAGGGCGTGTACAATTTCGTCATAACGAAAGAGAAAGAGGACTTGAACGCTCCCTCTATTCTCAGGCAGCAGTGTCACGCATTCAAGGCGTTGAAGACCTGGAGAATTTTACCCATGTTCGGGCGCTTGGACAATGTTCCCACTAATGCAAGTATGGACGTCACCGCCTGTGAAGACATTCCCTTCCTCGTACGTCGGGTAGTTCTAGGAGAGCTCGTACGGCTTCAAGCAGGTGGTGTTCACCACCAATGCCCATTCCCCGCGTGCACCGAACCACCTTCCTACTGGATGCGAAAGCGCCACATCGAAAACCGACAGCGCACAGAAACAGCAAATTTCACCCCGCGGCTTTTGTTTTCCCCGACGGATCACGGCCACCACCGGATGTCATCATCTGAGCGTGCCGCTGCAGACCTCCGACCACCGTCAACCAGGCCTCTACCAGAAGACTACAATGCGTCATCACGAAATGTTCCTCCAGAGCACAACCTGTCACCGCGTACTTCTACCGCCTCTGCTCCTGCTAATGTAAGCGGACAAGTTTCCGTTTGCTACAGTTGCGGTCTCCCAGGCCATAGTTCAAGCTTTTGTCCCAGCCGGCCACCTGCGCCGTTGCGTTTTTCGACGTATCTGGCTTGTACGCACAAAACGTCTGTGCCGCCACGTTTTTCGACGAACCCGCATCGTATGCATGAAACCTGGACCACTAACTCGGCCGACCACCGTCCCCGAAAGCAATGGCCTAACGAATTTCGCAGCGAGTCTCCCGCCTCCGAGCGAAGCCTAACGCCACCTCCGACCCGTTCCCGCTGGTTGCCGTCTCCACGTCCTCGGTCGCCTTTCCCGCATCAGCTGGAAAACTAACCGGCACGGCCGATGAAGGTGCGGTCGCTGGACGGTCAGTTTCGCCAATTCCTCCTTCTGCTGTGATGTTGATAAACAAAGTGCGTGTGTGTATAGATGGTGTAGGCACTCTTGCTTTTGTAGACACTGGTGCTGCTATTTCCGTTATGAGTTTCGTTTCAAGTATCGTTTCTTGGGCCACAAAGTAATGTTCGCGTGGGATCGTAAAAAACTTTTCGTGGAGTTGGAGGCGAAGCATTATGCCCTCTTGGTATTTGCTCAGCTGTACTCATAATTGGTGGACAAAATTTTTGAGTTCGATTCACTGCACTGCTTCGCGCAACTCATGACGTAATTTTAGGGATGGACCTCCTTCATGTATGCGGCGCTACGCTTGACTGTGGAACTGGAGAGTTTCTTCAACAAAGTACGTTGCCCGCTGCCATATTTGACGATTTTCCAACTGTCCCCATTGATGCGCTTTCGTTGTCTGACGTTTTGACGATCTCTAGCCAGACAGCAATGCCAGTTCCCGTATGCTCTTCTCACGTCCGCTCATGACCCTGCACTGGACTTTTCGAGCCCGATATTACAAACGACACCAAGAAGAATGTGCTGGTCCCACAGTCTGTCCTTACAATCATCGACGAACATGCCTGTTTGTGGGCGCTCAATACAGCATCAGAGCCTGTTGTCCTACCAGCCGGATTTAAACTGGGAACGTTTGAGGAGCAGGCCACAGTTGACGTCAGAATGGCCTCATGTCCAGCCATCAGTATGCGCCCAACTACTCGGCCGACATGAAACACATGATCAATAAGTCGTTGCGTTCTGCCGTGCAGGATGTCCTCGAGGGGGTGTTTACATGATACGCGGGAGTCTTAGATTTCGCTCAAGACATGCGTTGTTCCATGTGGACTGAATCTTGTATGCACCACCGCATCAACACGGGAGATGCTACACCGTTACTCCAAAAATCCTATCGCGGGTCTCCGTCAGAGAGGAAAGTAATCGCCAATCAGGTCAACGACATGCTGCAGAAAGGCATTATTCAAGAGTCAAGAAGTCCCTAGGCAGCTCCTGTTATATTGGTAAAAACGAAAGACAGCTCTTGGTGGTTTTGCGTAGACTACCGCCGTCTCAACGCCGTCACAAAGAAAGACGTGTATCCGCTACCACGCGTCGATGATGCTGTTGATTGCCTGCACTCGGCCGCATACTCTTTGTCGGTCGACCTAAGGTCTGGATACTGGCAGATAGCAATGCATCCGTCTGACAGAGAAAAGACTGTTTTTGTCACGCTTGAAGGGTTATTTGAATTTAACGCTATGGTGTTTGGCTTATGTAATGCCCCAGCTACCTTCGAGCGGTTCATGGACTCCATCCTTCGAGATCTCAAATGGGAGATATGTATGCGTTATCTCAATGATGCAATTAGTTTTGGCAAGACATTACACAAGTACAACCATCGGCGTAGCGTTGTTGTAGGTTGTGTCAAACAAGATGGTCTCGTTTTAAATGCAGAGAAGTGTCAGTTTGGTGAGCTGCAATGCCTTGGGCTCGGATATCTATACGACAGGGACGGTATACGGCCAGAACCGCAAAAGATGAATGCTGTCCGCGACTTCAAGCTACCAACGTCTGTGAAGAATCTCCGTAGCTTCGTGGGCCTGTGTTCTTACCTTTCCCGGTTCATCAAAGACTTCGCCCAGCTTGCTCATACTCTGACATAGTTGCTCCACAAAACGCCCCATTCCTATGAACCGTTGAGTGTGAGCCTGCTTTCGAGCAGCTGAAGTATTTGCTTACTTCGGAGCCCGTCATGCACCATTTCGACCCGGAGTAACTCACGAAAGTGCATACAGATGCTAGTGGTATTAGTTTTTTTGCCATGCTAGTTCTGTATCACGACGGCCGCCAACACGTTGTGGCGTATGCAAGTCTTACTTTGGCTAAGGCGGATAGAAATTATACGGTCACCAAACTGGCATGTCTTGCGGTTATTTTCGCCGACCGAAAGTTCCAACCTTCTTTGTGCGGCTGGCAATTAAAGATCGTCACAGAACAGAATTCGCTTTGTTGGCTTGTTGGACTACGTGATCCAGCTGGTCAGTTGGCTGGCGGGGCCTTACGGCTTGAAGAATGTAATTATTCTGTGACCTACAAGAGTGCTCCATGTCATGCAGATGCCGACTGCTTATCTCGTCTTCCATCTGTGACTGTGGATGCTGATGATGATGATTTGGATAACTACCCGGCTGCAATCGCCTCCAACTTCCCAAATTTGGACGCCTTCCGTCACGAGCAACAGCGCGACCCTTTGCTGAAACAAATGGTCGATGAGGCTCGTGGAACGCGTCATGCCATTCGTGATTCATGACGCCCTACTATATTGCAAGACTTACTCCAGCAATGGTTCCACACTACTCCTCGTCGTGCCAGAATGCCCACGTCTTGCGGTATTCCAAGCCATGCACGATGCCGTCGCGTCTTGGCATCTTGGAGTTGCCCGAACGCTTCACCATATCCAACAACGTTTTTACTAGCCTCGATTCTGGAAGACCACCAAGCACTACGTCGCATGTTGTGATGTCTGCCAGCGCCACAAACAACCTACCAAGACATTGGCCGGCCATCTGCAACCGCTCAAGTCACCGATTTCACCATTCAAAATAGTCGGCATAGATTTACTGGGCCCTTTCCCCAAGCCTACCACCGGCCGCCGCTGGATTATTGTGTGCGTTGATTACCTGACGCGGTATAGTGAAACAATGGCAGTTGCTTCAGCCACATCACCTCATGTGTCATGGTTGCTTCTGCACTCCATTATACTCCGTCACGGGGCCCCTCGTGTGGTGACAAGTGATCGCGGCTGGCAGTTTGCCGCTGACGTTGTGAAGAGTTGCTACGGCTTTGTGGGTGCCAGTATCGGCATTACACGCCCTACCACCCTCAGATCAACGGGCTCACTGAGCGCACCAATCCTACCATCATCAACATGCTTTCACTGTACGTCGCAGCAGATCACAAGAACTGAGATGCCGTATTACCTTTTGTTACAAACGCTTTAATACCGCAAAACACGAGGTCACAGGTTATACGCCTTTCTTTTTCCTCTATGCTTGTCATTCCCAAACTTTCCTTGACACCACACTTCCTTTTTCGACGAACGAAAAGGGCAGTGTAGCGCAGACTTTGTGTCGCGCCGAAGAATCTCGTGGACTTGCTCGGCTCTGCACTCTCTCCGCCCACGCTCGTGCGAAAGACCGTTACGACGCAAAACACCCGCCGGTGACTTTCGCTATGCGTGATTTTGTCTGGCTGTTTACGCCCGTTCAGTAGAAACGCTCTGCCAGAAGATTTTTTCTAACTACTCGAGACCATTTGTAAATACTCAGTACTTGAGTGACGTCCCTTACACTGTAGTGAAAGTGACAGCTGAGAACCGGCGTTCGCGTAAGACGCTAATTGTGCACATTTCCCGATTGAAGCCCTACAACAACCGATCCCTCCTACTCGCTTGGTGAGCTTCGTATTGCCAGGAGGAAAATGCAACGTGGACTGAAAGAGCGAGACAGAATAAGCCTTTACCTTCCTGTCGATCCTGATGCCTGGTTCTTGGCCGATTCACCTTTATGGGTGTGCCCCGCTAGTATAAAGATCATCATCATCATCATTATTTATGGATGCTATCCCTGTGTTTCTATGCACTAGAGTGGCGCAGCTCGTCGACTGAACGTTGCGGCTGAAGCCACCTGCACCGCGTACCTCGTGGATCATCGGCAGCGCGGGTCCCTCCATCTGGAAAGCCGTCCACGCTCCCTGAATCATGGACTTCACGACCGGACCGCTGCTGCAGCTACCCACCGAATCATCACCAGACGGGCCAAGACTCTTCGGTGGAGCCAGGTTACGACAGGTCAGGAACCTTGCTTCTACCTTCCTGTGATAAGGCGTGCGAGGTCTTATCGTTTGGAAACGTCACGTATGCTTACCCTGACATGGATCCCGCGCCCAAGACTCCTCCAACAAGTGAGCATGCAAGGGACGCCATTCAGGGTTTCTCGGCGTGCCACTATGCCGCGAAGAAGGCTCAGGGGCTTGACACAGCCGCCTCACATGACCTGAAGGCCAGCCCACCCGAGCAAGACAGAGATCTTCGGTATGTCCTCATGCAGCTCGAGGACCAGCTGGCGGGCTTCGTGTTGACATTCTGTGCCTTTTGAGCTGCGTATTACAATGTCAAGACACCTGCGCAATACCGCAGTTCAGCGGCTTGTACGACCACGCCGAAGATTGCGTAGTGACCATCAACGCTATAGCAGTGCGCGAGGCATAAACGGAGCCTCAGAAATCGTTCATGGCTGTAGACCACTTTCAAAACAATGGCACGTCGTAGCAACGCTACGAAGGTATGAGGCAGCAGTGCTGCATAGGGTGGTAAAATAAGCTCATAGCTGCCTTTGGACCAAGTGACTACCACCTCACTGCAACCCAGTCTACCCAGACCAAGGATGTACCTCGGGAGGGGCTACACCTCGAGCTGGCCACTGTGCACTGCAGCTCACCGGCAGACAGCCACGCAGCTGGCCTTAATACAAACACTGGTCTAAAACCCAGCTGTGTCTCTGCCTCGTCATCCGACGCTACATCACCCTTTCTTACGGCTGAGGATATTTCACAGTCACAACAATAGGAAAACCTTCACCCATGCGCACCACCGCTTCAGAACTTGGAGGCACCGGACCTTGTCGTACTAAACGTGCAACCACCTGAGACATCCCTATCGCAAAAACCAGTGGCACTGGCCCAGCGTCATACCTGAGCTGCAGATGTGTTACGGCAATCGTAGTGACTCGCTATGCGGTTAGTCATACCTATGTACAAAACAGCGTTCATCGTAACTGCTCACTGAGCACTGTAGATTTCGCCCCTTGATAGTTTAAATTATTTTCTGTCCTCCTCGTTTACGTTCCGCGAACGACCGCCACAGCCGTTCACTCTAGCCGAAACGACCTCTAGACATAGGGCTGTACTTCTTGTTCTATGGTTGCTGTAAATATCGTAAATATTGAGTTAGAAAGAGTGTAATAATTGTTACAATGTAGTTTTTATCATAAGTGACCCATTAATGGTCATATATTCACCTTTGATTACACAAATTGGAAGCTAAAAACACCAAGGTCAGGCATTGCAGTGGATAACTGCTGCCGGGGACATGCGGCTTTCTACGGTACGAGCCGCAACGACTCACTGCTAGAGAAGGTTGGTCTTGATTATCAGACTGATACTACCGTCGTTTTGTGTTGCGAATTCTCAGTTCTATTAATGCCGTTTATCAAATACGTTGACGAAACTCAAACAAACTTCAAGGAAAGCGCACCTGCGACAAGGGGGGAATCCATGGTAGGGCTGGAACCTTTTTTCCCAAAATTCTGGCATGCCCCCCCCCATTTGCCCCCCACTATCAGGGGAAACCATTGGTAAAATACGACGCATAAGTTTTGTGCTCCCTGCCCCCCTGCAGGAGCAAAGTTGTCGTTTCTCCCTCGCAGCGAAATCTTCGCAGCGCCACGGACCCCCCCGATTGACATATGAATACATTAGCGTACTCGCATCCATTGCCCAACGAAACTGAAGCTATGTGTAGCACATAGACGGGAATATCATTATATTCGGTAAGTTTTATGCTCGACATGTCGCGATTCAATATGAAGTCCTACACAAAGTGCGCCGATCGTGTCTAGTTTCTGACAATGTGCCGCTAAGATTATCAGTGTGCGATAGAGGCTGTACAGCGTGACCAGTGCCTCCCAGCGTGCTTTGCGACACTGGGCTATGCTGCGCAGTGCGTCCCAGTGCCTCCCAGCGCGCTTTAAGACGCTGGGCTACGCTGTACAGTGTGGCCCAGTGCGTTTCAGCGCACTGGGCGACACTGGCCACGCTGTACAGTGTATACCAATGCCTCGCACCGCACTGTAGTACACTGGGAAACACTGCACAGCGTTTCCAGCGTCACCCAGTGCGCTGAAACGCACTGGGGGATACTAAAAACGCTGTTATTTCAATAGAAATGCCGGTCCACTCATTCCACCAACACAATCTCTGACCGGACAAAAGTGGATCAACGTGTGAAACGTTCATTGTTCGGACATATTCATTTGCTAAATACGACTTTTCACAAAATACCGAGATCTGTAAGAAATCGGAGGTCACCCAGCACAACCCTCATTGTAGGGGAACGACTTCCGGAAATCCTTTCCTGTCTGGACGCAGCACAGCTTCAAGAACTCCTGACTTAGGAAGGCGAGGAAGCCCCGAAGCTACAACTCTGTGAAAGCGCATGAACGTCACATGTCAGCACGGGAACCTGTCGACAAGAAGACGTCTAGTCGCACAGGAAAACGTCCCTCAACCCACTGCAAAATGCGCAGAGGGCCCCGGTGGCTGATAGGAGTTGCATTACCAGACCCGTCATTTTGAGACGTATTTCCCAGAATGTCGCTAGATGAAGTCAAGCCTTCCGGGATTTGGTAAACATGGCGATGCAGTCAAGGCCACCCAGCAGAACCAGCGTAGATAAGTTGTCGGAAGGCATCACACCGTGTTCAAATTTTGACTACAACCACACAGCTGATTCCGCATGCCAGAATTGTCAACAAGGATTCATTCGAAGTCACTTCATGGCCAGAGACGTCGAGTGCCACCAAACTGCATCTTCTATCTACGAGAATAGCCTCAGACAGCATTTCATGCAACGTAGCAGTGTGGCTGATCTGGACAACCACGACAGAGTCAATGTTGACCGCCAGATCCATCTTCGGCAATCATTGAAGCAAACCCCGAACGACCACAACAGAACCTAAAACATCAAGCAGAGGCAAAAGAAAGCGTTTTCTTTGCAAAGTTGCATCGTTGTCGAGGTGGGTGACCACCGCGACACACGCAATATCACCCTCTAGAGAGAGGTTTGGCAGATCTCCCATTCGTGCTGCAGTGTGATCCGGACCGACCACACCGACCCAGTCAACCTAGCCCACCTCAAGCACTTATGCCAGCTCCAGCGCACCCAGTGATGGCCGAGTGTATGAGTGACTAAGAGCGGCACTGGGTGCCGGGCTCGGCTACTACGAGGCAGCTAGAGGGAAGAACAGAGGGAAGACGAAGTCATAATATAGAACAGCCGGCCTTGGAGCGCGTATCGTCTCTGTGTTTCTCTGCATTACAATATATATATATATATATATATATATATATATATATATATATATATATATATATATATATTGATTGCAGTGTGGGGCTTAACGTCCCAAAACCACGATATGATTATGAGAGACGCCGTAGTGGACGGCTCCGGAAACGCCGACCACCTGGGGTTCTTTAACGTGCACCCAAATCTGAGCACACGGGCCTGCAACATTTCCACCTCCATCGAAATTGCAGCCGCCGCAGCCGTGATTCGATCCCGCGACCTGCGGGTCAGCAGCTGAGTACCTTAGTCACTAGACCACCGAGGCGGGGCATATATATATATATATATATATATATATATATATATATATATATATATATATATATATATATATGAAAGTAGATGCGCTTTAACATAGCAACTGTTTATTCTGCCGACATTTTGACGGGAGCCCCGTCTTTTTTAAGGCATAAAGTTCACGTGCTACGTGACTCCACACAGGCTCCCAAATGGGTGTGCCACTCTCGTCGCCGTGGCTACAGATGGCACTGGCTGACACTCCCACGTCTGAATTCACATATATACCAAATGAAATGGCTGGGAGGATAGCCGCCATGATAGCTCAGTGGTAGAGCAATGAACGGGTTATTCATAGGTCACCGGTTCGGTTACTGCCCACGCAAGTTATTTTTTCACCCACTTTTTTCTTCAAACAAACCATACAATTTTGTCTAACCTCCCCTATGCTTTCTCTGGCATTAATATCTGTTATATTTCATTATCATTGTGTCAAAACACTGAAAAACGAAGCCCTAAGTATCCACGTCTTTCCCTTATTCATTACTGAGAGTTTCGTACTGGCAGACTTGGTGCCTTAGGTTGTATACGAGGGACTATTCGTCAGCTGCCAGCTCGTAATAAGTTCACGTGGTACGTTACGCTACACCGGCTTCTAAAAGAATGTGCCACACTTGCCGCCATGGCTAAAGATGGCACTGACTGACACTCCCACGTTGCAAGTCACATATAAACCCAATAAAGTGGCTGGGAGCATAGCCGCTGTGGTAGCTAAGTGGTAGAGCATCGAACACGTTATTCGAAGGTCGCAGGTTCAGTTCCCACCCTCGGCAAGTTATTTTTCTCCCCCTTTTTTTTCACACTTACCCTACAATTTCGTGTAATAACCTCCCCTATGCTTTCCTTGGCATCATTGTCTGTTAGTTATTATTATTATGGTGTAAAAACACGAAGAAACGAACCCTCAAGTATCCACTTCTTTCCCTTATTCGTTAATGAGGGTCTGGTACAGGCACACTTGATGCCTTGAGTTGTATACGAGGAACTATTGGTCAGCTGCCAGCTCATAATAAGTTCACGTTCTACATGACGCCACACAAGCTCATAGGAGAGTGTGCCACACTCCTTGCTAAGGCTACAGATGGCGCAGACCGAATATCCCACGTTTAAATTCACATAAATACGCAATAAAGTGGCTGGGAGGGTAGACACCGTGGTTGCTCAGTGGTAGAGCATCGAACACGTTATTTGAAGCTCGCAGGTTTGGTTCCTGCCCATGGCAAGTTATCTTTTCACTCACTTTGCTTTCCTGACACTTACCCTACAATTTAGTCTAATAACCTCCCTTATATTTTTCTTGGCATAACTTTCTGTTATATTTCGTTATTATTGTGTGAAAACACGAAAAAACGAACTTTTAGGTATTCGCTTCTTTCATTTATTCATTAACGGGGGTCTCGCACTGGCACACTTGGTGCCTTAAGTTGTATACGAGGGACTATTGGTCAGCTGCCAGCTCGTTGTAAGTTCGCGTGCTAGGTGACGCCAGAAGGGCTCATAAGAGAGGGTGCCACACTCGTTGCCATGGCTACAGATATTGCTGACTTACACTTCCAGGTTTAAATTCACATATATACCCAATAAATTGGCTGGGAGAATAGCTGCCATGCTAGCTCAGTGTTAAAGCATCGAACGCGTTATTCGAAGGCGCAGGTTCGGTTTCTGCCAACGGTACGTTCCCTTTTTATCCCCTTTTCTTTCTTCACACTTACCTTACAATTTGGTCTATTAACCTCGCTTATACTTTCCTTGGCATTATTGTCTGTTAGATTTCATTATTGTTGTGTCAAAACACAGAAAAACGAACCCTTATGTATCCACTTCTTGCCATATATACATATATATATATAAAGTTTCAAGTTTGTGTCTTGTGTCTGTGTGTCAACATGAGTTGCTTAGCTGCTGATATGACTACACAATCGTGCACATGCCACCACCTGTGTGCGTGTGGGGGCCTGGGTTTGAAGTACACTGTGAGCTCTGTAGCTGATAACTGGTATACTCGTACTCGAGTACGCAGCCGCAGTCAGGGGCGCTTGTCGACAAAACAGATTTTCAACAAGGGTGCATTGTTAAAAGAAATAGTACGATTGGGACGGACTAACAAACATTTAATTAGTAGTCTATTTATTGCGCAAAAAAGGTGTGTATATATGTATATAGTTCAGTGAAAAGAACAGTGGTGCCAAAGCTAGAATCCCCACGTACCATTGCAAATAATCACAATATTCATGAGACCCTTGTCACCCCCCCAAAAAAAAAGGAAACTAAACGAGCAAGGCACCAATAAGCAAAGTTCTCAGAAAATCGTTTAGGGCGCTAGCTGAAGACTGTGTTCCAAGTGCTAATCCACTAATAAATGCTGAATGTGCATAGCAATTTCATGAGGCTGCTAATAAAAATACTAGTATCTTTCCATCCCTTTCCCCACCACTGGCTTCATTATTAGCAAAGCTAAAGTTCAATGAGGGTGTCCCTGCCATTTTACAAATTAGGCACATGTATTTGTTTAGGTGTCCCAGGTTCAATAGCTGAATATGTTTATAACTTCGGTAAAACTAAAACCCACATTGCTGGAATGTGACAAAAGAACAGCAATGCATATTTTGCTTCACTTACCCATTTGAGAAGTCCATATAGCAAAAGCAAGTAATGTAGGCAATGAACTCAAGCCATACTTTAAGGGTGCCATTTGTGTTCGCAAGCATAAAGGTTGAAGAAAAATTATGAAATGCTATGACGCTGTTGACAAGCAAAGCTTATATATTAGTTTCTTTGCGTACACTTTTTCTCGGACTCGCTTTCGTTTGTATCGGTCGTCCTACTTAGCCCCGAGTTTTAAAATTATTGAAGACGCTTTCTAGCGCGCTTATGCTTGTGACAAATCACTAGAAAGAAAGAAATATTTGAGACAAGCGCGGTTCGTGGAACGCGCTTTGTCAGATATTTCACAGGAAGGATAAGAATATACTCAAGTTGGTGAAAAACAACGATTGCTCTTTCGTTGTGGCTCACAATCCTTTTTGCGCGACTTCTCTTGAACTAGCTTAGATTTGTTTGCCTATGTGTAAGAGAGCGCTTTGGTATAGAAAAACAGCGACATTGATCATTTATTTTGTTCACAAACCTTTGTCAGTTGCTGCTGGTAACAGTTTTTTTTTGCGTTGATTTTTATGCTTTCATTGTGACTCATTCAGCAATGTTTTTTTTCAATATTCACTTACATGCAAAGCACTCCGAAGCCAGAGGTCTTATTACATATATTTTTTATCAATGCGCAACCATTTTTTTTACCTGGAAGACATTGTGACATGCAAGAAGCACGCAAACTCTAAAAAGTGTCAAATTTGTCATTGAAGAGCTCAGAGAGATGAGAAGCAAACATGAGATAAGGTATTATTTTCTTTTATAATCGAGTTGATATCTCACACATTTTATGGTATTTGCACTTGCACAGCCTTTACCTTAAACTCATGGCTAGTAGTCCTCTTGTCATGCAGTTCAAAAGTGTTCTACAGGAGTGGATAGTCAGTAAAAGCAAAAGAATTGCGTCATACTTTCTTAATCAAAAATACCTGCTGACGCGCTTTACACAGGCGCGGACACGGCTGTACGTACACCGGCGTGAGCAGCCAGGTTACGTCAAATAACAAGTTAGTCTTCAGGCGCCTGTAGTTGTCGACATACCTCGTAAGCTCACGACGTGCGCACATGTACTGAATTTACAAAACACATTAACTATTTCGTACCACTTGCCCTAGAGCTAAAGAAGATGCCGAACCACTTATTGACTGCTTGGTATGGAAACAATTTTAGGAAAACAAGGAAACTGCCGAATTTTAAATGCGAAGCATTTCTTGGCGAGCTTCGGCGACTTTGAGCGTATCTATCTATCTATCTATCTATCTATCTATCTATCTATCTATCTATCTATCTATCTATCTATCTATCTATCTATCTATCTATCTATCTAGCCGTCTACACTTTTCGCACTCCTGTTAGTATTAATAATGGTATATATACCGAAATTGGGGTGGTGTAACCTAAGTGTATGAAGAGCATAACTGACTAGTCATAACATGAAAATCATGACATGTATGTCATAAATGTCATGATTTACACGTCATGGCCTTGCTGCTCTTGCGGTTGTTTATTCGCATGATATGTTGCAAATCTGGTATGGTATGACATGACTGCATGGTGCACACAAGCGAGACACTCTGACATCAGAAGCATGACATGCGTGTCATAAAACAACGTGACCACATGACACGCTCTTGATGCAATCGTGGTCGTTTCGCTAGCTTCTCATGACCCAAATTTGGAATTATGGTACGTGAATGGATGAAGAAGGTATGTGAATGGCGCAAACACCATAATCATGAGATGTGCCTCATGTAAAAAGATGACTACATGCTAGGCTCAAGATGCGCTCGCGGCCTTTTCGCTAGCTTGACATGTACCAAATTCAGTAATACGTGACATGAAGGCACAACATAGGTAAACGACACGTCCAGACACGGTGATCATGACATGCGCGTGATGTAACAACATGACTACGTCCCACACTTGATGTGCTCGTGGCCGTTTCGCTACCTTCACATATGCCGAAATTCGGTGTTACGTCACGTGAATGGATGACGATAGTATGTGACTGGTGTAAAAATGATAATCATGAGATGCGATTCATGTAGGAACATTATGCACGCCTATTTTAAGGCGCCAATACACGTCGACGTGAGCCGGCGTGCACGCGCGCCGGCTTTCGTTTTATTGCGTCACACCGGTGAGGCCTCGCCAGGTGCCGATATCTCCCTAATAGAGATCAGTGGATCAGCCCACTGACAATTGTGGATCTGTATGGCGTATACACGCAGGCAACCGCCACGCTGCGCAGCTTTGACGCTTGCGCGTTTGAGCGCACACGGTGTCCTTCTGTCACGAAGAGAAGCAGACGCGGTACTAAGTAACGTCGTCGGAGCGAAATGGAGCATGTGGCATTTCACGTCAATTGTCATCGGGCCGCACTGATGGACACTGGTTGCGCCAGTTGTCCGTGACGTCACACTATAGAGTGCTCGCGTTTTGCTAGCGTGGCGTCACTGCGCGCAACCTGCGTGTGCGTCAACGTTGCGTCGCAGTATATCGGGCCTTTCATGACGTGCTTGCCGGCATTGCGCTAGCTCGATATGTACCAATTTTTGTATCTCGGGAAGGGAATAGACGACGAATATAAATGACATCTCCAAACCTGATAACTATAATATGCGTTTCATGTAAAACATGACAACATGCTACGCTGATAGCGTTCTCACAGCCGTTTCACTAGTTCCACGTATACCAAATATGGTATTACGTGACGTGAATGGACGATGAATGTAAATGACACGTCTAAATTGATAATCACGATAAGAATTTTATAAAAAACCCTACTGAAACGTTCCGTATGAAATCTTGCGGAAAATATATGGACTCCGTAACATTTTCTTATGCTACATACGGAAAAAATATGGAGTTTTATGGAAATATACGGAAGTTGTATGGCATTTACGGAAAGCTTCTTATGGAGTATAAGGAAGGATAAGAAAATTGTGTGGCGTATACGGAAAGCTTTTTATGGAGTATACGGAAAGATAAGGAAAATGTATGGCATATATGGAAAGCTTTTTATGGAGTATATGGAAGGATAAGGAAAGATAAGGAAACTTATGGAGCATACGGAGAGTTCATGATGGAAGGAAAAGGAAAGTGTATGGAGTGTACAGAAGCTTTCATAAAGAAAATGCAGAATGTAAGGTCTTACGGAAATATACACATGTTGTAAGGTGCTTATGAAAATGTGCAATAGTGTATGAAAGGCATGTGGATTGTTGCAAAAATGTGGAAACTCTACAGTTGTTGTCACATTTTAAGCAGGAAATCCGAGCTCTATAAAGTTATAAATGACTGCACAGTGACATATATAGTACAAAAGAATAATGCAGCCTAGTCTGTGTTGTCAGTCACCGCTGTTCGCCCTTTTCCAGAATGAATAACACTTCTGCAGATGACCAGGTGCTAAAGTCTGTCACACGGAAAATGTGTCATTCACAAGGAATGACAATAACTGTCATTTTACTTGCATGCTGTCACACGAAAACAAATCAAGCAAAAAAAGCATAACTTCAAGGGCTTGTTTTTTGGTAGAAACAATAATAATGAGAACTAAATTCAATGTGAATGAACTTGTCAATATTAATGTAACTGTTCTCATTAACATTGGCAAAGAGAAATGTCATTTTAAAATATCGGCGATGAGCTTAGCTCTCCTGAGCACCGACAAAAGAAATAAAAATCTATGAAAACTAATTGCATGTAGCCTAAAAATAATTTTTTATTGATAGTATGTGCTCCTACAATATAAATACAGCTATACACAACTTGCCACAGCTTCACGACAGAAACGAGGTAGGGGCAGAGGAAGTGGTCTGAAAAATAATTAAGTATGAGAGCACAACTGATATGTACAAACACATAATGGTGCTTATCACTGATGCACGGATGGTCGTGTATAGAGCTGGGTCGTTTTGAGATTGTCAAAAGCATTGTTTCAGACCACCATGCAGATTACGCTTCAATTGTAGTGCTACATAAGACACAACCTATGGGCCAGCTTTAATGAATAACCAGATTATAGGTTAAACAAATGCTTTAAAATATATCATATCATGGCTGCATGGACGCATACAAGCTATGTAAAGCGTAATAAAGTGAGGACGCATGAGCTTCTCTTGATGCTTCAGTTCTACATAGATGCTTCAACTGTGCTGCAAAGAAATTTAACCAATGTCTGTGTGTGCAACATTGTCCATTTTAAACTATCTATATGTATACATAAAATTTCTACTGCGAGTTAAGCTACGTAGCACTCCATAACTCTTCCTTTTATTAAGGGAAATTTTTCAAACAATCAACATTATTCATTTTCTGTCTGATGACTTCGTGCCCGCAATTCTTGGTTTGGCTCGATCACAATTGTGCAGCCCTTATTTTGGAGGAATCAAAAAACATCAATCAAAATATATTTTGGAACTGCTTCTCGGTGATATTGCCTTCCCTCAACTGCCACAGCTTGAGATGAGTCATATAGAAAGTCTCGCGCATACTTAGGGCCTACCCTTGAAGAAACTGGTCCGGCTGTGAAATGCTCAGTTTTTTCTCAAATAAATTTTTTGGTTTGAGTTTTTTCACTTCTCGAGTCCCTTCACAATCGATCAGACCCATTGTTCCCCTTAGTCCTTAATTTTGTTATATTATGAAATAAATAAAAAAATTAATAATGAAAATAAAAATCATAATAACTGTTGCGCAAAAAACACAGTCCCACATACGTACTTGAACGCAATATTGCTTTTATTTTGTTTTAGAACCTAAGGCATTAGAAAAGATAGCAGTACAATAAAAACGTTGAAAAAAAACAAAAAAAAATTAAACTCGGCGGGACTTGAACCTACGCCACTTAGTTGTGCTCGCGTACGTGAACTGAGTGCGTTAGCTTGCTAAGCTATTCGCGCTGAAGGTAGCTTGGTGTTTAAGTTATGTATATAAATTTGCTTTTTACACGCTATGTGTTGGTATATTTATGTACGATATGCGATCGTATCTATTGTTGTGTGCATATGTTTTGGGATTGTATATACGTCACATGCTTTTCGAATGTCTTTCAACTATAGATTGCTGCACCGCCGCGGATGAAAACAAGTATTTTTACACCCACACACAAGCTTGAGCAGTTGAAGGTTGTTTCCCGGGGCTCTCTTGCGATTGAGTCAGCCACCACAGGGAATTAGAGTGATACGCCATTGATCCCTGCATCTAGCTGTATTCCACTTAGTAGCTCTATCGCTTGATGACAAATCGAGCGCAGGGCGCGACGCTATTGCGCACGACCATGCCTTGCGTAGCGGCGACATCAGCTGATTGCGCCGGCCGGCTTGCTTCGATTTGCTTCAGAGCAAAGAAATGTCATACCTTGAAAGATTGCGTACTGAACTATGTCAAAACGTTACTGCTTTGTAGACATCCTATGGTTCATTGAGCATTGATAACTCTGATATCACTACTGTAGAGCTTTGCGTCGGCGACACGCACCGAACGTGAAACCGCACTACGTCTGTCGTAGAAGCAGTAGGAGGCTGTCGTCTGCTAGAACAAAAACAAAACAAAGACCTGCGAAAATATTCATAAGTTGTAACTTGTTTTTTGAATAACCGTTTATCACTTTGAAAGTTATTTTGCCAGATAACATACATTTTTTTTTCAGTTTATAGCAGCGACAGATGTTTTTTTTTTATTTTTCTCACACAGCTATCCAAGTCAAATCCATTCACAGCTAAAGCCACATGTTGTTTGTCTTTTTTGTTTCTGTGGGCATGCCGTTTCGGTGCGTGTCTCATGTGTTCGCGCTGCTACACACGAGAGCACGAAATGTTAAATTTACGCAAGGAAGCGCCGTTCCTCGTTCGTGTGATGTGCTAAGATTGCGCCCTATTCCCGCGGTTGTCCGAGTGCGGATCAAGTGCGAGTCGTCCAAGGAATCGGCGGGTTGGGCGGGCACTCGAAGGACTCCGAGGTGACGGCTGACGCCTGTGGTCGCTTCCCTCAGGACAGTGTGAAAGAAACTAAAGGTAAGGGGGACACTTTTTTATGTAGACCAAGTATGCCACTCAGTGCAAGTGTGTGTTGCTGCACTCGAACCAGGCGTCGTGAAACGGCAACCTTACGCGCCTTTGCGAGTGCGGTTGCCGATTCGCTTTGACAACGCTAACGCCAGCAGAGCCATGGCGCATCGGCGCGGCCTTACTGGAGCTAATTCGAGACAACTGCGGCAACGTGCATGTGTATGGTGATTGATTTTTTCATATGTGCAATGTAGTGAGGAAGACGCACACGGCGCTTGCTGCGTTGTTGATTAAACAAAGCCTGCAGTGCTATTTCATGCAAAGCAGCATTTTGTTTACGTTCGCGGGCGATACAATTTGTAACTTGGCTCGATTCACCTAGCCAACCACCTAAGTGGGTTGATTAGCATACATTCACGGTAGAGCGTTATTATGCCCCTGAACAGTGGCGTGTGCTTGTTGAAAGATATAATGTGTGTGCCTAGTGTAGAGAGAGAGAGAGAGAGGTGTTCGTGCAATCTGCATGTGTACCTGCAAGACGCCTTTGCTTGTAACTAATAATGTTCCGGCCAGCACCTACATTGTACGCCTGAGATTGAAGAAAACTCGCATGCACAATGTGAGATTTTGTAATCCGCCAGAGTTGCTTTTTATAAAATAATACACTGCCAGCATGTTCAAAATATGTTTCGCTGCTGTGTGGCAGGGGTGCGGTTATCACGCTGTCGTGTAGTTGCTGATGCAAGCACTTATAGTTTTGATGCGTTAATATTTCTCATCTAACTCATCAGGTGTTTGGCTGTTTCAGCACAAACAAGGCAAAGAGTGAAGGAAGACGGGTAATGACAGGACCAGTGCCGACTTTTTTTTGCAGGAGAATACCCATGTTGGTGTATTTATTGTGACAGCCTTTCTGTGTTGCTTTTTTGCCCAATTTATGCAACAACACAGTTGTCAGCAATATGAGAGAGAACACTGAAATTAGCTTTTAAAGATCATGATGACTAAATGCCTAGTAACTCACAGCACAAAGTAACAACAAAAGACATCAGTATGATCAATGTGGATGAGTACAGTCTTGCACCTAAAAAATATATTGTGCAAAATGTTGCCTAAGTAAGAAACCTCTCTATGTTAGCAAATAGTGTGACGTCACTTCGAGCACCGTGCCAGCCATTCCCTCCCTCTGTGCAAGGGCTGGTTGGCAAGGAAGTTGTTTGTGACGTTCCTGATAGACCACCGAGATGTATGCGATTCTAAACCTGTAGCCTAATATATACGTAATCTTTTGTGCAGTTACATCGCTGCATCTGACACCTACAACTTATTTGCATATTTACATTGCTCCCTTAAGACCTAACACACAAACTTGTTGTTTGCATTGTCACTTCATGAATATCGAGCGGTAAAGGTAGTGAGTATATGTGAAACAAGAATCTCTGCTTAATACATGAAGAAATATGAGGCCTTCGATAAAACGAGTTATACCTTTATTGAGCTTGCGTACTCGTCGGGGCGATTCATACATGCAGCTTCAGCAAATGGTATCTTCCAGCCCGGTGACCTTGCAATTTTTTTCTGCACACAGCGCCAACACCGAGATGTACCCACTCGCAGATGGTCACGTCAAGTGCATATTTACCTTGACTAAAGTGTCGAATCAAGTTTTTTCATCGACCGGTCCCTGCCATGAGTGCTAGTCTTCGTAAACAAGACACATTGTTATTGACACTGCACACACTACACTCAGTATTCTCAGTTGAACCGATATTCTCAATACCTTTCAATGCACACTACATGCCGCAATCAACAGTGCACATTTTTGAAGACTATGCCGCTGTTGTTCGCACAGGCCACCACGTGTGTTCACTTCTTCAAGATAAACAGACAGCGTGGCAAATATTTTACCACACAGTTTACCACACAGCTAGATGTTTGCTGACACATACTACAGCTAATGTCGACATTGTAACGTGAAGTGTAAGCTTTGAAAAATTAAAACTTGCCCCAAACACCGCCAAACACCGCACGACTGTACCGGGCTGAGCCACCAGCGGGAGTGTTTTTCCAGCCACACCTTTTACATGTGCCAGTGACATCATGCTGCGACGTACCTCGGTAGGGGCCTATCGCTGCATACTTTATGTGAATGAGGGTCCTGTTAGTGAAAGCAGGCATTGTTGATTTCGTAACTTGTTCATGCCCAACTGGACCTTCATTTGCACAAGTTGTCTGACTGATATTCAGGCGAACTTTTGTGTAATAAATTATACAGTCGGCAGTCTGTGCTTGCCCCATACTGTTGTTACTGGTGTTTCTTGTTGTTACTTTGCACTGCTCATTACTACTCACCTACACAAACTAGCCTATCTTGCCGCTGTTTTGGACAAGATGCAGCAGGCAAGTGCGATAGTGTTCATAACTCTAAATTCTCGAGCAAAATTTATCGTTTCATATTCAGTTAGTTTCATTCAAATGAGTACATTATAAGAAATCATTGATTAAACATGAATCCGTCTTCCTTTACATAATGCTCACAACTTTTATATCAAATTGAATGGTGTTTATAAAAAACATGGGTTTTAGCTAAACTTCATCCTCTTTTCTCGAAGAGCTGACAAAACGCTATTGCATGCTTACTTGCCATGAATTGGACTGTGTTCTAAATACATTGCAATTCTTCACCGGACTGCCAGCACACTTCACATTGGGGGAACATTTAATAACCATGAATTGATTAATTAAGAACGGAAAGAAAGAAGCGGCAGGCCGGGATACTTGATATTGGCATCCGTTTTGCTACCCAGCGCATTATCATGCAAACTTCCTATAGAGTGGTTATGCGTTTTGCATGTGTGTCTGTAAACCAAGAACTTTGGGTAGAACTACATTTATCTTACAATTGGTTGCAGGACTGTGGAGACTGTAGGGCTGCTTAGGAATGGTGGAATCCCTGGACATGTGTTCAACCTTGCTGCATCAGCTCCTTGGTGTTTTCACGGCATCTTTACAGATGTGTTGGGTGAGTAAAGCAAGCAGGTTTCAACACAAGGAAAAGTATAATATGGCAGCACCTCTTGTGCGTGCCTTACATCCCAAGTATATCAAATATTTATTTTGCCTTGTGGCCTGTAATGTTTAAAGAGACACTCCTTTTTGCTTTATATTTGAGTCTTGATGCTTCGACAGCAATGTATTTGTGTTTGACAGCAAGTGTTCTTGAACAAATAACTGATCTCAATAATGACAAAACACCCTTCATACTTGGTCCTTAGCATAAGCTAGCACTTATCTGTAGCAGATTAAATTATTCAGTTTTTGCTGGGATGGTAATGGGCAAGTAGCAAAGGCAAGTTCAGATTGGAGTGGTCGGTGACGTCTGTTTAGGCTCTGCAATATTGCTTTGCAACCAGAGTTTAAATGGGGTCATGTGGTCACATATACAATGAAGCCACATGACGTGCATTCTAAATGAGATTACCATATCACATTTCACTGCATCTTAGTATGTGCCAAACAAATGCAGATATCATTAGCTTGCCACTATAAAGGGATCCTAAGCCAACACAAGGTTGAAATTTAGTCATGGTGTAGCAGCTGTGTATGACTCTACAATGGATACATAGCCGTGATAATTTGTCTATATGTGGTCGCAATAGTAATGTTACACACATTGTACGATACAAAAGAGTTCCTCGCTTATTTCGCTTTTTTTCGCTATGCTTCTTTCTTGTCTCTTCTTGCCATGTGCTCCTCCTCACTGTACAAGGAGCAAGAGCAGTGGGCATACAAACACGTATTTAAAAAAAATGTTGTAAGGTGAGCACTGAGAAGCTGAACACTTCCAAAAGGCTCAAAGAGGTAAAGGTATTGTTTCTTGCTACTTTTTGGGCACCCATAGCTAGTTGTGCTGCTGCAGTTAAAAAATAAGTTAAATGTTAAAAATTAATTGGAGATGGTTTGGTACCTATAATTGCAGTTACATACAGAACTAGGTTTCAATGCGTAAGCAAGATCTGTTTACTCTAAATCAATCCTAATGATATCTGAAATTCAGGAAATATTCACAGAAAAGCTCAGGAAAATGCTTAGTGGTTGCCCCTTGAATGTGAAGGAGATACCTTTCTTCTAAAAGGTCAATAGACAGTCTAGTAGTCTCGATATTACATGCACTATAAAATATTCAGGTGTGGTGCTTTTCATGCATGTTATAATGAGAGGGGTTTTTAATAGAACTGTTGTCACTTTGCCCTGCATTGCTGAAATTGTTCACATAGTTATAATACATGAATCACTTTATGCCTTTTGATTTTATGCAAATGGTTTGCTTACGCAGTCGGTTTAACTTGATTTGGATAAAATCATAAATGCTCTAAAATTTTTTTTACTATACAGCAGGTTTATTTTTAAAATACGCAACCATTGATGTGAACGCAGTTGGTGGCGTGCTTGATTAATCCTTCACTATCACCACTCTAACTACACCTGCTACAGTGCATAGTGTGACAAAAGTAATGGTACTTAACATTACTGGCAGCATACACTTTTATGTCTCAAAATAGGTTAAAAAGCCTGGTAAAAATGTGTGTACGTTTTTTTTTCGCTCCAACTAAGTATTCGGGTCTACTCAAAGTAGCTTCCACTCTTTTAAGTTCCTCAAACTTTTAGGTGTTCAAAAGAAGTATCAATGCTTATACTTTCTTTGTCAGCCTACTCACCACTCTAATAATGAGAATTACCCGACAACACTACCCAGTAAAATAAAGGGATGTTATAAAAAGTAATGTCAATTCAATTGTCAAAAAACGTTGCCAAGTTACGTTTTTGTTCACTTTTCTTTTCACAATTTTGTTAAAGAGACTTTTGATAACATCCCCTATAATTTGTTTGGCATCATTTTCTGCTAGTTCTCATTATAATGTGTTCAACAAAGACAACAAACCCTTAAATTTATAGTTCTTTCCTTTACTCATGAATCTGAAACAGTGAATCTCAGTAATCTTAGCGGTGTGTGACTTGTTTTTTTTTATCAGTTGTGCATGTGTTCAAGTACATGCATTTAGGTGGGAGGGCGAACTATTGCCTCCTCCTGTGACTAGCAGATTTTTTGAGAACGGACAGATGCATAATTCTGCCAAAGAAGTATACGGATATTGGAAGTAGTCGTAACGTAATTGCAATCGTAATGTAATTGCCAGTAGGCAAAAAAAAGGTGTCCCACACTCGCCATAATGGTAACAGGCAGCGCTGACTGACTCTTCCATGTATAAATGCACATATATACCGTACAAAATGGAAGAGGGATAGCCGCCATGGTAGCTCAGTTGATAGAGCATCGGACATGTTATTCGAAGTTCGCAGGCTCGGTCCCTGTACAGGGCAGGTTATCTTTTTTTTTTCCTGCCCTGCCACGGTGGTCTAGTGGCTAAGGTACTCGGCTGCTGACCCGCAGGTCGTGGGTTCGAATCTCGGCTGTGGTGGCTGCATTTTCGATGGAGGCGGAAATGTTGTAGGCCCGTGTACTCAGATTTGGGTGCACATTAAAGAACCCCAGGTGGTCAAAATTTCCGGAGCCCTCCACTACGGCGTCTCTCATAATCATATGGTGGTTTTGGGACGTTAAACCCCACAAATCAATCAATATCTTTTTTTCCTTCTACTTTTCTTTCTTCACAATTACAACACTTCTATTCTTCTTGAAGATTTTCTGGTGTAAAAAAGGTACCTTATAATCTGAAGATGCAAACAGAATGTGCCAGTGTACGAGTTAGCTCTTGTAGTGGTTACAAGTAAGATATGTTTTGAAGAATAAATCATTCTGCCACTTGCCTAAAGAATGACTACAGGACATGGCGCTGGATGCACTTTGTTATTTTTGAATCAAGCTATCTTGTATTCTATTTTTATAAATTACATGGGATACACATGACGGTATCACACACTTTAACGCCACAAAGATTATACAGTGAACAATGTTATAAATGCGAAGTTGCATAGGGATAAGGTGAAAACTGCACCCTCAACGAGAATGTACAGAAAGCACAGGGTGCAGGCGTCATTCCTTCTGCCCGTGCTTTTCAAGTGCGAGCTGTTTTCACCTCGTTCTGACCAACTAACTAGATTGAGATGTGTTGTTATAGTGCAAGAGGATGCTCCACGGGAAACTAGGTTTGTCTCAAAGTCTGTGTGTGTCTTTCAACCTATATGGTGCCCGGTTCAAGAGTTCATGCAGACCAGATTGTGTAAAACAGGACCGTGTAAAATGGACCGTGTAAATAAAATAAAATGGACCATGTAAATAAACAGGATCGTGTAAAATGTCGTTTTCGTGTGCAACTGCAGTTCTGGTTGTCCTGAATGACCTTTCTTTATATACACTACATAACAAACTTGCTTCTTTAGAGTCAAGTGCATCTTCGGATCGATTGTAAATGTTTGCATATGCGAGGCCTTAAGTTTTATAAGAAATTCCTCAGTGTGCCATGAGGAAATGTGTGTTGAGCGAAAATTTGTATATCATTATATACAACTCTTAAAGCCTCGTCTACAACTTTATGCAGGTTGACCTTGAGCAGAAAACGAAGAGCGGCAGCAGCCCCCAGAAAAGAGCAAGCACCCTCCAAGCTCCCGAAGCTCTCTTCGACAGGAACAGCAAGGTCACTGTGTGGCATTGAAAACCATTGCAAGGAGTGCCTTATCAGTACACTGTGCTGCTCTTTCATCGCAGAAGACGAAGTTGACCACTCCAGAGGAACTTCACGCTGTGTAATGTGAGTGCTTCAGTGGTTTTGTTTTTGTCCAGCCAGCAGTTAAGAAATCATGTGTCAGATTTAGCCAGGATGGCTAGAGGGAGTCGGGCAGGCATGTTTGGACATTTGTCTAGCCAAGTAGTGCCAAATTTCGCACTGGTCCTGTTGGAGTTTCTGCCAGAATCACAGAAGCTACGTCACCTCTCTAAATGTACAGATGTGTCGGGGAAGATTAGCTGCATTAGGTTTTTCTATAACTGATAGCTGCCAACATTCTTCATTATACAGGAGTTTTGTTCCTCACTTATGGGTGTAAAGCCCTCTACAGAAAAAATGCAACACGTCTACTTCCAGAAGACTCCAAGGCCCTACTTGTAGGTTTTTTCGGCTTGTATCATAAGCACCTCGTTTGGGGTACATGAACATTTTATAAACATGTACAGTGAAAATTTTGGCTGGCTGGTCGTTTTGTCGTTATTTTGTTCCTCGCATTATTCTTAAGCATGTTGTGCATTACCTTGTCAATCTGGTTCATGTGCATAGAAGACATTACGAAGTTTCAGGCTACAGTATAAAAAGCCTGGAAGCAAGCTATCAATAATTTTCTAACAGAGTTGCTTAATCTGATACATGATACATCACTAAACTTTCGTGAGTATTCATCAATGTAAGCTCGTCTTAGTGTTATCCAAAATGAAGATGTGAGTCGACAGATGGAAACATCTAGTGGGGTAATCAGGGTGAACAGTAGAAGTGCTTCAGACAGGCTGGCCGATGTTGCGATAGGAGGACCTATTTTTTAGAAGTCACCTTGTCATCCTTGGCGTGTTAGTTTAAATGGGGTCAGTAATGACATTATCTATTGGTATAGGCGTGTGTGCCTGTTGGAAATGTTTGTCTGAAAAAAAAACCTATAACGCAGAAGAGTGCAGCCCTTGCTTCTTTTCAAGTTAGGTTGCGATGATACAAAGTGTTCTCCTGTTGGAGATTGGGGGTAAGGGAAGCAAAAAAAAAGATACATGATAGAAAAGAAGAAAAAAGAAGAAAGAAAAGGGGAATGCAAAGTAAAAGTAGTGCTACACTGCTCCTATTTTGCATCCCCCCTTTTCTTCTTTTTTTCCCTTGTTTTCTTTTTTCACCTTTTTTGTTACATTTGCATTGTCCCATCTAGTGCATGAATCAATGACACATGGCTTTGCTATAGCAAAGATGCCTATGTGGTGTTGGATTGAACAGTGCATTGTACTTCATTTAGTTTATTTATTTATTTATTTATTTATTTATCACATACTGCGGACCAAGTATGGTCCATGCAGGAGAGGGCAATACAGTACAAAATTCTTCTACATACATACACTTCCGCTGCAGTATACATTCACTGCAGAACAAAATTCATGTACATTAAAAACTCATGAAAAACAAAGTTAACTACAGACTGGTCAGTCTTGCAATAAGTGCTTCCTGTCTCTCACCACACATGTTCAATTGAAAAGTTTGTGCTTGGCTCTTAGTATGCTGGTATATAGCTTGTGTCTTGGACTACTCAAAATGAATGTTATTTTGCTGCTGTTTATGGTAATGAATTTATCCAACATGAAAATATCTTGCCTTGTGAACTTTGTCGGACCTGCCTTTCTTTTTCTTTCCTATGCAGGCATTGTATGTAAGGGAGGCAGTAACAGAGAGGTGATAGCTTGAGCTTCGGAAGAATAAATGCTGGCAGTGAGGCAATTACGCATCGAACATCCCAGCCATTTTGCCAACCGTCCTAAATGTGTTTTGAAAAAATAAAATATTGTGCTCGTTTACTGTATTTTTTTGAAAACAGCAAAATGCTAAAGTATATCGCAGAGAACAAAATATTAGGCCACGTTGGTGCCTTCTGGACTTCCCAGGATGTCGTCTGGGTGTTGTTTGTAAAAAGTAAAATGTTTCAAAAATACTGCCTCTTCTACACCAAATTCGGTCTTGGTATTAAGTAAAGGTGCTTGTGTGTAGTGCATGAAGCTCAGTAATATTAGTGCAATTTTTTCGCCACATCAAAAGCCAGGAAGCAGTTCTCTTTTTATGGCAAGTTATATGTTTACACTTTGTCTTAAAATAGAAATGAATTTTTGAAGTTTTCTTATGATGGCTGTTTTCTGCATTTGATGTACGACAGCTTCCGTTTCGAAGTTCCCCACGGCCCTTAATAGGAGACTTCAAAAATCATTTTCCTCATTTAAACAAAATTTTAATGATAACACTTGCCATGTAACAAGAACTGTTTATTTGCTTTCAACTTACATATAAAAGTAATTTTCAATTAGACAAACACGCAGCTCAAATTGCATCTCAATGTGGACAAAAACGATTATATAGTGATATTTGTAATTTGGACCTAACATTATTTTTTTTGTAAAATATAACTTCTGTGCAGTGAGTATTTGTGGCTCAAATATTCATACAAAATGCAGTATTGCCATACAAGAAATGCAAACGATAAACAGTTTAGCGGAATTCTTCAAAGCCTATGTAGCAGAAAAATTGCACTAATGTTACTTGACTTCAAATACTTTAAGAAGCTTCTTTACTTAATATGTTGATCAAATTTGATGTGGCAATAAACAGCGGTACTTTGAAATTTTTCTCACAAATAACACCTGCACGACATTCTGCGAAATTCTGAAGGTACCCACGTGACCACTACTCTTTTCTCTTCAAAACATTTCTGCAAATAACTATTTTCAGAAGAGTAAATTACCATCATTTTTTAAACTATACATCTGTGATGGTCGCCAGGCAGTATGGTTTGTATGTTTGGTGTAGAATAGCCCAGTGCAAAAAACAACAAATGGCTGAGCATTCTTTGACGCTCGGGCAATTTCGAAAGCAATTGTTTGTTAGCAGCAATTTAGTTAAGCCCTTGTCTTTATGCTTAGGCCCAGAAACAAAACACAAGTAACTAAAGTAGTCCTAAGAGTCATGTAGTCTCACTGTTCCAAGGCTTGTGGAGCCTAATTTAGTGCAAGCTTCACCATTGTTTTAAAATTCAGATTCAACCAACAGGTTTTGGAGGCACAGTGCATTTTCAGCTAACTTGTTTCACACCAGTTACTTAGATAAAAAGCGGAAAGTAGAGGTAAAAATACCATTTTAAAGGCATTGTAGGTAATAACAAAAAGGACTGCTTCCTTTTTTTGTGTGGTGCTCTGCCTGAACGCTATGCTTTTTGTGGTATAGTTCATTGTCTAGTGAACATAGGCCTTAAAAACTAACATTAGCCATGTTGAGGTCGATTTTTTGGTTATAGTCATAGGAGCCATATAAATAATTATGACTTCAAACTTGATTGTTCTTTTGAAGATTTTTTCCTTGCATAATGATATTTGAGAGTCTTAGACAATTTTGTTATAAGAAAACGTGATGTCATAATAGGGTCACTTTTTGTAGAGTCGTTCAGTTCTACCTTACCTTTTACATTCCTAATAGAGCAGTTATTTTCAATATCGGTATTTAAAATGGAATGAGCATGCTGTATATAGTAAGGTGTAAGCACTTACAGATAGCACATGCACCCAACTTTTCTGTTGGCAGTTTATTTCTGTTATTCTTAATTTATATGTGGGGTTTCACATCCGAAAACCACTATATGATTATGAGAGACGCCGTAGTAGAGGGCACTGAAAACTTCGACCACTTGGGGTTCTTTGACGTACAGCCAAATCTGAGCACACGTGCCTACAGCATTTCTGCCTCCATCGGAAATGGAGCCGGGGTTTGATACCGCGACATGCGGGTCAGCAGCCGAATTACTGTTACTCTTGCTCCACTATATGTGTGCAGTTCGGTTATAGTTATCTGGCTTGCACAGATTTTTAATGGCACCTGCCTGGTCCTGCTTGCTTTCATGGTGATTTTAACCTTCATAAGTTGCATAGGTTTAACTCTCAAAATTGTTCAAGATGCCAATTTTGTGCACAAACTGTATAGTATAAAGGCAGCAGATGTACATGCACACACTATTAAATGAACACTGAGAGCTTTCACTTGCAGTTCCTAAAGTTTTACTTTGCAGGAAGCGTTTAAATCATAATTTCATAAGGACATAATAATCGATTATCTCTACCATTGATAATCGTGACAACCTAGTTATTTTCACTGTGATAAGAATGCTGTTTTTTTTTTGATGTGGCAGAACTAATTTATACACTCATTCCTTCTAATATTCACATATGCATAACATGAAGGATTGTGTGCCTTAAATTTTCAGTTTCATTCTGTGTGTTATATTTCTTGTGCATGTAAACTATTGTGCTAGCATGTGTCTCTGACATTATTTGTGCCAATTATTTTCATTTCCAGGTGCCTATGAAGGACACATGTTCTATCGCAGTGACCTTCAAAATTTACAGTGGTGCCGGAGCCTCAAGCAGCATTTCGCCGATCTCCACAAGGCATTCATGAGATAAACGCAGCGCCACACTTTCACAGTGCTATGATTATTATTTATGTTTAAACATTTCGTTCTAAAATTGCTGTTACATTGTGCCACCATCCTGTGGCTTAGGTGGAGCTCGTGAAATTGCGGTGCAGTCACCTCATTTGTGTACGATCAAACTGCAATGTCACTATTCACAGCTGGAGCATACAGACAAATAAAAAAACATATTGATTGTAGCAGGGCTGATGTGTATATTACTGCTTCTCTATTGATAATAATAACTTTATAAGTTCTTTAAGTCTTGCATAGAACACTGCATTATAGTGTTGCAATGTAACCACCATTTATGATCGCTAGCATGTTAATTTAGTAGTTTTGTAATGTGTTTTATTTAAAAGGTAATTTTGCTTCTGCATCACAACAATTAGTAAGATGCCGATGATTCAATCCCTCATCATGCACATTTAAGAAATATTGGGATTTGTACACAGTATTGCATGTACTCAAGATGTGGACGTCTATTCAATTTACACATTATATTGCTTTGCACTAGATTCAGACGTAACATGCACACATTTCAGTAATTTCCGTATGATACGTCTTTCCATAAGATGCGGAGTCCGCATCATACGTCTTATGCGGAGCCCGCTTCATACGTCTTATGCGGAGTCCGCATCATACGTCTTCCATTTTCCAATAATTCCGTATGTGAGGTCTCCGCATCTTACAGAACGTTTCAGTGGGGAATTGAATACATGCTACGTTCATAGCAAGTTCGAAGCCGTTGAGCTTGCTCCATATATACGAAACTTGGTATTAGGTGACGTTAATAGATGACGAAGGTTACTGGAACGTTCAAACACAATAATCATGATATGGAAGTCATATATGGCGTAATTTACGTCCGCCTCCTAACGTTGTGTAAATTTTAAAGTAACCTATCACCCTTCCACCCTTGCTTATTTTTGCTTCGCATATGATAGATTCTCACTATACGTGAGATCTGGCAATTTTTTCAATGGACTTATTTTTGTGACTGCGGTAAGGCAACGAGCAAGCAAAACCGAGACTTCGATTGAGATCAGCTACACGGTGCCGTGGTACGGCGAGATCAGTTGTATTAGAGCATACGCAATTATCATTATTTGTTGGAAATATACAAGCAATTTGTACGTAGAACAACATGCCGGGTGGACAAAACGTTTAATTGTACGTGTAATATTAGTGTGTCATGAAGAATAAGGCTTTGTAGAAAAGTAAACCCTGCCCTGAGTGCTTATAATGTTTCGAAACACAGAGATGCAGAATAAATACTTTTCTGTTATCCAAACCAGTGCTTTCGTAAGAGTCGTTCAAACATATTCGCAAGTTTACAAAATTATAGCTGCGTGTCTGTCTTCACATACACTCAAGGTCAATGTCATTGTTCGCCTAAAGCAATGAGGTAAAGAGGTAGTGCATTTTTACACCCATGTTCAACCTGCCCTATACAGCGAGCAAGGTTCTACAATTGAAAAAACAACAATTCAGAAGAATGCTCATGAAAGTATGTCTGGTGCATATGCGTGTTCGCTTGCGTCGTTACTTGAAAAATGATCATTTTATCTACAGAGTAGCCCAGAAATAATGACAACGTTGGTCTGGGCGCCTTCGCTAAAGTGAACCATGCGTAGATGTGAAACAGCGGGCGCTAACACTTTCATTGGCGGTGGCATGAACGGTGGTGTTCACCGCCACGTTGCACAGGAGAAAAAACTGGGGAGGCGCAAAGCACGCAGGAATGAGCTGGTATTTCCTATTAGAACATGATAATCACTGCTAATCGGCACTGATAGACAGAAGACTCCGGCTCGACACAGAGACCAGCAGTCCGCTTGAAATTAACGAATACGTGCGCTGGGAAGTTTTATTGTTCAACAAATGTAGCAGACATCTCCCACCAGCCCTACCTTGGAAGTCAAGATTCAGTACTTATATATACAGCGTGGCTGCGAACGTTTGTGCAGCGCGAGCAGTCTGTTTTTTAGATGCGAAGCAGCTATTCGACTCACGTGTGTAACGCTATACGTACGTACGTCCGTACAAACGGGACGTAACGCATCCCCCTCACCGCAGATGTTGAAGCATTGCTGTTGAATAATATGTAGAAGTAGGCCACGCCGCAGCAGCGTTTTGGCGTCATGCTCCCCCCCCGCCCGTTTCTTTCACAGGTGTACACTGACGTCCCTCTCTCCCTCACTTACATTACGCGTGCCGCAGCACCAGCAGCTTCCGGCTCCTTCGCCTGCGAGCGACACACTTCTCACTTGCTTCACCATCTACACCATCCACAAGACTTCGCCGCACAACGAGTGGCAATACTCTTTTGGCTCGTTTATCTGCGATGTAACACACACAAAACTAAACTCGCCTTCAGTGTCTTTGCATTTCAAACAAACGTTTGCTCGAGTAAACGCTACACCAAGTTTCGCTTCAATTTAACCAAGAACTATGTTTTGTATCTTTTGAATATGATGTATCTTTTTTCTTCTTGCTGTTTTACACCTGTGTGTAATGTTATGATCTTTGCCCCTCCTGCTGTGGCCCTTAAATGGGCCTGCAGTATTTAGTAAATAAAATAAAATAAATACGTTCTTCCAGCACCGACATTCACGCCCGTTCCAACCAGCTCAAAGTCGTGCGCACCGCTGCTGCTTCGTATCTTATTGGTGTTCCTTCGGGGAAATGGTTAATAATTTTTTTAATTTGACAGACTCGCTTTTGGCGTAATAAGCATACATAAAAACGACACAGACTCACCACACATAAATGAACAAGTTTCACTCATGCATAACGTATAACAAGGATCGATGAAACGGTCCACTTATCTACACTTGTATGTTCAGAAGGTGACGTGGATGGTGACCCATTGTTCTAAGATGACGATGGCGTGCTTTGTCTAGGCCCGGGCACAACCAGAGCAAGTGTGTCACGTCCACAGCAGTCATGGGAGCTTCACACAAGAGGAAGGTGGTTCCATACGCTGCGCGGCACTGTTGCGGCCAGTGGGCGGTAACTGCCGCCATAGGAGCAACCCCCACTCGATGTCTCCTAAGCGCTACCTCCTCTAAGCAGGTAAGCCTACCAGAGATGTCAGAACCACACGGTGGTAGTATTGCTCGTGTGGTGCGTCAAAGACATTCCTTTTGGCGCAGCAGTGTGGCGCAGTGGTCTTCGGGGAATAGTGGCAGTGGGTAAATTATGGCAGGGGAGCGAGTGGCGAAATTCGCCTCTATCTGACCATACATCGCCACTCGCGGAACCCATTCGATGCGTATAGAGCGTTTTAATGAAGAGGAGGAGTTCCTCCTTTCTGGGCTGTCGCGCGAGAGTATAAAAGCCGGCGTCACAGCTTCGCAGGGCATTTTTGGGGGGATCACGCGCATTAACAACAGCCCAGAGAGGATAATGGCGGCACCAAGGGAGCCTTGAGTGAAAAGGTGGATAGTTGTGCCGATGTTTCTTGCCAGCTGATGTATGACATCTGAAAAAGCCGTCGATCGGGCCACACGACGGTTGTGTTAAGGACAAGCTTAACAGAGTGGTTCGTTTCAACGAAATGCTGCAATAAGGGTTCAAATTTATAATCAAGGAACTCGCTAACAGACGCTGCCTGCGTCGTCGTTGTGAGGCGAGAGTTAGGTGAAGCGTAGAAGAGAGAAGAGGGAGCGCGCATGCGCAACGGGAATGAAAACACCGCGGGGAAGGAAGCCTGGAGGATATAGAGGTGGAGCACGGTGGGTGGGAGGGAGCGTTGGCTAGCAGACGCGGCGTGTGTCGGCGTTGCTAGGCGAAAGAAGGGGGGAGCTTTAGATTTTAGAAGGTAGGCGTGCATGCTTACGCTTTCTCTTCACACTCGAAGGAGAAGAGACTGGAGGAGGAGACTAGCACATGCGCCACTAGAGTGCAAGCAAGAACGCGGAAAGGAAGAAAGGAAGGAAAAACTTCATTCGCAAGAGTTCGGCATAGGTGTCATTGGCTTGATGGGTGGGGCCCCAAGTCCAGGGCTCCACTGGCTGCTGCCGCCTACCTGACGTCACGTCTCGCAGAAGTGCTCGTTGCACCTCTGGGTTAGAAATCGCAACCTGTGCCTCCCATTGTTCGAAAATGTTAGAAATGACCTAAACGCTATATAAATTTGGTGGTTGGTTCAAGCATCCCCACGAAATGCGGTTGAGAGATGGCGATCCGCCAAGCAATAAACAGGCATGTCCCTACAGCGTTGAAAAAATTTTGTGTAACCTTTTGAGGTTGGGAAAGCCTCGCGTTTGAATTCTGCGGAGGTCAGTTACGTCCTCTACTTTTAAGAATTTGTGGGAGTGCTGTATTTTTTGTCGTGTGCCTCGCTAATTAGCGAATGCGTGAGGGTCCATTCTGAATGGGGCATTATCATTCTGGTTAGCTTGCTCTTGGAGTATTGCAAAGTATTCATAATGTTGTCAAGGTTTGGGAGGTTAAACCCCGCAAATAAATCAAAGTTTTGTCGAGGCTCTGCTAGGTTCGTGCGCCCTTGAGCAAAACTGTCGGCACTCTCGTTTCCCTCCAGGCCGGCGTGTCTTGAACACCAGATAGAACGCAGGAGAATCGTAAGCAGTTTGTAGGAGAGAATCAGAGAGAGAGTAACGCACGGCTGTTGTAGAAAAGGTAGGAGAGTTGCGCATGCTTAGTGTGAATAAAAACGACGATGTCACGGGACGAAGACGTGGGTAAGATATGCATCTAAAACAAGTGCACATAATGCTTAAAAGATAGTGACAAATGCCAGACATTTTCGAGGCGTAACACACGCTAAACAGACAAAAATGTTAAAGCGTGGATATTAAAGACATGACTGCTATCACTTTCACTTTTGGTGAACTCGTCATTTTCAGAGAGTTAACTCGTGACAAGAATGATCATGCTTTGAAAAGTTATTTTGATATCACATGTAACAGTTTCGCTATCACATGTAAGAGGTTTGCACACATGACTAATGAAACTAAACCCCAACTAGTGAAAAGTGATGCGTATAAGTGCAGTCTCACTTTCCTGCTCCTGGTGTTTTGTCAGTAGTGTTTTCTTGGACTTTCTTACTTCCTACCGCAGTTTCGGAGTGAAAATTATACTTTGATGGCTAATTTGAACTATCTATGCAAACCGCGTGCTAGACTAGATCCGAAGGAATATTCAGTTGGCTCCGTCCGGACTGAACTCTTTCACTACAAAACACTAATACAAACAAAACTCCAATCCGCTTCTCCATTATGAATGCCTCTTATAATACGCTCACTAACTCACTTCAAGGTGTACAGAATGACGCCACTGGTTTTAGCACGCCCGACCAAAATCTCATTGCCAGCCTTATTAAAATAATGAAATTTTAGATCCCATGTACCTGTGTTATGTAACGCGAAGCTTGTCATTTGTTATGCGAAGCTTGTCAATGGATTGATTGATTGATGTGTGGGGTTTAACGTCCCAAAACCACCATATGATTATGAGAGATGCCGTAGTGGAAGGCTCTGAAAATTTCTACCAACTGGGGTTCTTTAACGCGCACCCAAATCTGAGCACACGGGCCTACAACATTTCCGCCTCCATCGAAAATGCAGCTGCCGCAGCCGGGATTCTAACCCGCGACATGCGGGTCAGCAGCCGAGTACCTTAGCCACTAGACCACCGCGGCGGGGCGAAGCTCGTCAATGGAACGTGACTCTGTTGTACTTGTTTATTTAAGGAAACGTTACGAAGTGGCGCTAAAGATGTGTACAAATGCGCGAACAGACATGCGTTAAATATCCGCATATGTGTCATACAGCCTTGGCGTACGGTTACGTAACGGTTCCACGGACAAATAAAGCCTACACAGTGCTACAATATGGGCACGTTCTTTGCTATCGGGGCTTGACTGACAGTAGAGAACTGGGAGTGGAGTTTCCTATCCACAGAAACATAGCTGGAGACATAGAGTAATACTATAGCATTCTTCAAAAAAGGTAGGTATCGTAATAAAACTCAATAAGAGATACAAGATGAAGGGGGTACTAGCTTACGCGCCCACACACAATCATGATGACACGTCAGTGAAAAGCTTCTGTGAAGACATGGAATCGGCAATGAGTGAAGTAAAAACACAGTACACTATACTGATGGGTGACTTCAATGCAAAAGTAGGGAAGAGACAGGATAGAGACCAGGCAGTGGGAGTTTATGGCATTGATACTAGAAATGCCAGAGGGAACCTACTAATAAAATTCGCAGAACGCAATAATTTAGGGATTTTGAATACCATCTACCGAAAGCGAGAAAACCGTAAGTGGACATGGAGGGGCCCTATTGGCGAAAATAAGAACGAAAAAGACTTTATACTGAGCACACACCCAGAATGGCAGTGGAAGTGCTTTGCAAGATACAATGCAGTAACTATAGAGTGGTACGGTCTTGAATTCGCCTAGACTTGAAAAAAGAATGACAGGAACCGATACGCAAGAAGCCAATCAATGAGCTGGCACTGAGAGAAAAACTAAAGGAATTCAGAGTATCGCTTCAGAACAGGTGGTTGGATTTTACAAGGACACCAGCCTTAGCGTTCATGCAATGAATTATAATCTGACGAGTATGATTACGGAGGGTGCAGTGAAGTTTGGAGGTTCTGTAGTTAAACAGGAAACTTTCAAGCTGTCCCAGGAAACAAAAAATCTTATTAGGAAGCGTCAAAGCATGAAAACCTCGAGAACAACACAGAAAATAGAGTTGGTAAAGCTTTCGATGTTGATTATTAAGCGTAAGGCACCCGATGTAAGAAGGTATTACATGGAGAGAATTGAACACGCTCTGAAGAACACAGGAAGCTTCAAAGCAGCGAAGAGAAATCTTGAGATAGGCAAAAACCACATATATGCACTTAGGGACAAAGAAGGCAAAGTAACTACCAATATGGATAGAAGAGTTAAATTAGCGAAGGACTTTTACACAGATATATACAGTATCTGGCAAAACCACGACCTTCATATAAGAACTAGCAGTAACCCAGATGACACTCCACCAGTAATGATAGAAGTCTGAAAAGCCTTGGAGAGTATACAAAGAGGCAAAACTGCTGGGGAGGATCAGGTAACATAAGGTCTGCTGAAAAATAGAAAACAGATTGTCTTAGAAAAACTAGCGACCTGGTTTACGAGGTGTTTACTGACAGGAAGAGTACCAGAGTCTTAAAGAATGCTATCATCATCTCAATGAATAAGAAAAGAGATGACAACAACTTGAAGAAATATAGGCCGATCAGCTTGCCCTCCGTAGTATACAAGCTATTTACAAAGGTAATTGCTAACAGAATTGAGACAACACTAGAATCCAATCAACCAAAAGAACAAGGAGAATTTCGAACAAGCTACTCATCCATCAACCACATTCATACTATCAATCAGGTAATAGAGAAATAGTCAGAATATAGCCAACCACTTTACATCGGCTTCATTGATTACGAGAAGGCGTTATATGCAGTCGAAATATCAGCAGGCATGCTGACACTGCGGAATAAAGGCGTCGACAAAGCATATATGAGCATCCTAGAGGAAAGCTACAGGGGATCAACTGCTAGCATGGTGCTCCCCCCAAAAAAAGCAACAGAATACCAATCAAGAAGGGTGTAAGGCAAGGAAATACAATCTCCCCATTAATATTTACCGTGTGCTTACAGGAGGTTTTCAGAGGCCTAGAATTGGAGCAGTTAGGCATAAGGATTATTGAAGAATACCTTACGTGCGTTTCGCCGATGACATCGCATTGCTGAGTAACCCAGGGGATGAATTGCAACTCATGATCACGGTTTTAGACAAGAAGAGCAGAAAGAAAAGTCTTAAAATTATTCTCTAAAAAGCAAAAGTAATGTACCAGAACCTCGGGAAAGAGCAGCGCTTTGATATAGGTAACAGTGCACTTGAAGTTGTAAAAGACTATGTCTACTTAGGGCAGGTAATAGTCGCGGAGCCGAACCACGAGATTGAAGTAACTACAAGAATAAGATTGGAGCGGAGCACATTTGGCTTGCACGCTCAAATCACGACAAGTAGATTGCCACCATTTCTCAAGAGGATGGTATATAACAGCTGCATCTTGCTGGTACTTAGCCACGGAGCAGAAGTCTGCAGACTTACAAAGAGGGTTCAGGTTAAGGGGAGATGCGGGACGAAAAACACGCTTTTTTTCAAAATTACCAATTTTTAATTGTCGCCTGTTTTGATCAGATTAGTACTTCTAGTGTTATGAAAAAAATATAGATAGAAACTTTACTAGAAGTGCTTTAAAACTGTATCTAAAAAGCACAAGGTGCCTGTTAAAATGTCCAAAGTGTGCCGTCTTCGAGTACCTTGCCGCCGATAATGCGCCACCACTCGCCATTTGTGATCGCATGAGTCGAAGAGTCTAGCCTCACTCTTCAAATAACAAAAGTTTTTTCTTACTGATGGAGCGCAAAAATAATAAAAACAAGCGCGCTTCTGCGCGTTTTTCGAGCGGCGTGGCTGGTTTATTACGTGTTACGAATTGGGGACCACCACTGGCCGCTGCGCGCCTGTATGTGGTGTGAAACCTATTTGCGGGGTCCATGTCTTGTTGAGCAGCGCAGCTGAACAATGATTTTGTCTTGTAATTATATCTGTTATGATTGAAAAAAAAAGTCATTGCTCGCAAGTGAAAGCCGCTGTGCGGCATGCTCTGTAGGTATAGGCTACGAGTAGCTAGTCTGAATTGCGGCAGGTAATTTGTTGGCTTGCAAAAGTCAATGCGTCAAACGTTATTCACACCCGTCAGCCGGAAAGTTCGTGATGCGGCAATGGATGACGTCAGCACCAATCTTTCGAGGTCGAAAGAGCTCGCAGTGAGAGAACTTAGCAGGGACGACATTGCCATTATGTTCGACGGTATGTGGCAAACATGGCTGTAAAATGGCATGACACTCGACTTAGTTTTGTCGAAGCTCTTACTAGCTTGTACTTGGTACAAAGCTCTGCCAGATGAAGCGGAAGTTTGGCAAGCGTTTCATTGGCCTGTCTGTGAGTGAAATGTCTGAGAGGAGTCGGCTCGAAGAAGACGAGAGGGACAACCTCATGGTGCTGACGTATTTTAGTCGCAGTGGCCACTACTAAAAGGGCTGTACCTTTTGGTGTGCAAATTGTATCAGATTTAATGATATCTTTAATAAATAAAAACTCACTTTAACTTTAAACCTTGTTTTTCGCAAAATGCAAATTTTTCCATTTTTTCTAATGTGCCTTCTTTTTTGGGTACTTCTGGTGCTCAGAACTGCAAGACATTTTGCACAAATTTTTTTCAAAATATAACAAATGAAATTATCCTGTGTAAATGTCTATAATTTATTGTATATTGAAGAATGTATGTAAAGCTTTACTAGGGTAAGTGAAATGGGTACTTTTTACGTCTAATATTTTTCACGCGTAATACATAATTTGTATGTGCTTCTGAATTAGTAATTTGCATTTACACTTTATTTGAAACATCACGAACTATGAATAGTGAAAAATTACAGAAGCTGAGGGATGAAAGAAGGGGGCAAAAGGGTTAAGGTTTTCACTTCGTCATGTTGAAGAGCTAAGTGTGCAACTTGCAAGAAAACTAATTATATATTTAAAGTCAGCATATTTCATAAACAGCTCAACTTTCGTTGCTATAGGGTGAATATTGAAAAGGAAATGTCTTCGAGAAGCGTCTCCCCTCAAACTGAGGACGACACAGCCAGCAATGAACAGGAAAATGGTATTGAAGAAGAATGGCGATTTGGGCTAGTTGGTTTGAATTTATAGTAATAAGGGCACCAGCGCGAGAACGAATGTGCTAGAAGAAACAGACAAAGTCGAGGTACGGAAGGAAAAAGAGGACAACACGAGCGTTGACTACCAACTGAATTTTATTCGCAGCACACATGATAATATATACAACCGGAAACCTTTTGAACAGCACACGTGAGCAACGTGACTTATTCTGGGGCATGTTCTGATAAAAAGAAGGTACTAAAACTAGCTAACCTTTATCTAAAAGTGCGAACTCTTTTTCATGCAAGGCCACTGAAGGTTGGCTTACGCATCCGTCACCATTTTTTCTAATAAAAAACGCTTCAGATATTTCCCGAGTTAACTTGTCCATGTGGCGTGCCAGCACACTCACGCCCGGAAAACAAGGCTGGCACCCGCAGCTTTTGCAGTGCAAAACAAGGTTTGAACTGATACCTTTGCATATGTCATTCATATGTTCTCCTAACCTTTTATTAATGCACCGCCCAGTTTGGCCTATATAACAACGACCGCACGTTAACGGAAGCATGTAAACAACACCAACAACGCATTCTACAAATTTATTTGTGTGTTTTACGGCGCATGTCCAACTTTTTTTAGTGATTCCACTAAGTCGCTCATCCGTCATTCTGCAGATCTGGCTTACTTTGCACGGAGCTGATATAACTACATCCACACCATATCTCGAGCCTACCTTCTTCAAACCATGAGAGATATTGTGGAAGTATGGGATGACTGCAACTCTTTTTCGCTCTTTATTTCCTCCTGCATTTTCTTGTTTTCTGCAGCGCTCGTGTTGTCCTCTTTTTCCTTCCGTACCTCGACTTTGTCTGTTTCTTCTAGCACATTCGTGCTCGCGCTGCAGCCCTTATTACTAGGAAAATGGTAGGTGTAACATTAGGAGACCAGAAGACAGCCGAGTGGATTAGGGAACAAACTGGGGTTTGTTCCCTAAACTGCGGTTTGTTCCCTGGGATTAGGAAACAAACCGCCCCCGCCGCCGCCCCTGTCACTGCCGCTGCTGCCACCCCTGCGGCCGCGGCCACCGCCACCGCCGCTCTCCGTAACCTCATCGTGCGACATTAGAAAAAATACCTAGGAACCAATGACACAGTGGGGCTCTAGCCCGGGTCCACTGGGTGCCAGCTCAATATTTTAAACTGAGTTAAACCGGTCCTAGGGTTTTGTCAAACTTGTGTTAGGTAGGCTTGATGTCGGGAGAGCGATTGAGTTATTACGACCTCTAACGCGTTTCAAAACAGCGAAAGAAAAACAAGTCGTCACACAATGCGAATAGCGTAACGAGTGGACCATCCAATGCTCCAACCCGTTACAATTGCTTGTTCTTGTTCCCCTAAGAACTGCGGCGCATACCCACTGCAACCATGATTTTTCATCGTCGTCAACCACCGCATAAACTACACTCTAAAAGTTGTTACACCCAGAAAGGTGTCCCATGGGCAACACCCTTTTAGGGTGTCTAGGAACACCCTGAACACTAAGGTGTTTAGAAACACCTGAAACAGTAGGGTGTAAAGAAACGTTACACCCTACTTTAGTAGGTGTTTATGAACACCCCTTAACTATGGGTGTTGGATGACTCTACACCCATGCGAGTGGGGTGTACACTGAAAACCCCCGATGGCAGTTATATGGATGAGCATACTTGATCAATTGAAGCGCAATTAATGGGCAACAAAAGCAGAGACACAGGAGATGGCGCTTGGACTTGTGTGTTGAGGAGAGCCATTCACAACACTTCATTCCATCAAATATGCATCACCAACTGGCCGAAGCCTCAATTCTTCTCAGGGAGAAGCATATATGAACCTTCTCTGTGGCTGACAGGAACGAAGGAAGATACTGGTGTAACCCACTGCACTTATACCTGCATGCATGCAGCTGATAAAATAAGGTGGCATCGTCTTGAATGAGATCAGTGTACATATGTGTACGTAGACTGGGCCGTAAACGACAAAGACGCGGAAGGCAACCCCCCCCCCCCCTATACAGACACGCACACAGACCACAGTAGTGCAAGCAGTAACCTGTAGCGTAAGGTCCAACCGAACCTAACGCCGAAGCAAAAAACAATTTAGCCCATAAGTTAACATCTGTATTTATTATAAAAAAAACTGCAAATCGAACAAACAGGACTCTGGTGGCATTCTGCAAAATTTGGAAGTATGTCACGGGACCAACTTTCTTCCTCTCTATACCAAAAACTCATTGTTTTCAATACAATAAATTTCCACAACTTTCAAAAACGTTTGCGCTAGTCGGGCAAACGACTGAGACGTATGGCGTTTGATTGACACCTATACAATAGGGAAAAAAACACGTAGAAAGAGTAAGCGAGTCTCTGGCGTCACATTTACAACCTATTACATGTCGCAGTATAAATTTCGACATTGAAAAAGAGAACATTGAACAAGGTAGTGTAATTGAGGTTGTATTAATGTAGTGTCAGTGTTGGTATACTTCTAACTGCAAAACCACTCGTCACTGCTGCTTGCACAATAATCTTCAGCTGCTGAGATGACTAGTGTCTTCGAGAGAAGTGGGGCGAGGCTGTTCTTTCTGTACTGGAAATCCAATCCCGGAAACCTAAAATAAATACACAAGGAACAATGACTGAAATTTCACAAAGAGTGCAACATACAGTGTGCACCATGCATAACTAACTGCTTTCTTGTGTGTAAGTACAACTTGAGTGCATAGCAAGCATATTCAAAGGCATCGGGCTCCACTTCAGTGAGAAATGGTAGAAAAGGTATGCTGAGCAATAAACGTCATAAAAAGCGTGCTGTGGCAGAATCATCATACCTTTAGTGCCATAGATATGAACCTTTTTTTTACCCTTTCAGCTTGCTCGCGCAGGCAAATAAAAAGGTGCTGCTCCAAGTTGATAATGTTCCATTAGCTGCATGCAACGACCAATCTAAATGAATGTCAAGTTCTATGCTTAAGTATGCATCTACACAGCTGCATGTGTGTTTCTGCAGATCTACCATGGTACTCATTCGATTAGTTTATTAAAAGGAATACAGTGAGACGCGCAACATCCTATACAAATTTTATCTATATTGCACGAAAGCACAATGCCACTGAGCATAAATGACGCTATGCGCATTAAAAAGGTATTCAGTGCAGGTAACTTGTAAAATAAGTACTGTACAGTTACGTATTAAAATGCGAGTGATACTAGTGTTCTTGAACTGGCTCACATTGACACGATTATTTAATGGAAGAATCGGCTACTAGGTCATTCCGCGTCAGACGTCCTAGCCATTTTGGTGACCACCACAAACGTTTTCAGAAAAAAATCGCCCTAATTTTTGCTGCTTCAAAAAAGGTAACTGCTAGAATATTTCGCCAACAAATACTTTATTGATCACGTGGCTGCCTCCTGAACATCCCAGAATCTCGTCTGGATGTTTGTGAAAAAAATTATTTTATAAGTATCTCTTCTTCCGTGCCAAATTCGGCCTACAAGTTCATTGAAGGACTTGCGTAAAGTGTTTGAAGCTCACTAATATTATTTCTATTTTGCGACCACGTACGCCTCAAATAATTCAGCCGAAATGTGTTACATCTTCATTTTTCTATATTAATACTGCACTTTGAATGAATATCTGAGGAGTGAATACTTAATCCACATAAGGTATATTTGGAGGAAAAAGTATTTTTGACCTCTCAAGCTGTCAAACTTTACGAGAAAAAATCGCAAATTTTACAAAATAATTGTTTTGTCTATATTGAGACGCGAATCGCACCATGTGGTGGTTGAATTAAAATAGACTTTGTACCTAAATTGAAGCAAATAAACAGTTCTTTTCATGTGGCAAATTTTGTCATTGCAATTCATCTTTTGAGAAAAAGATCACAGCATATCCACGGAGTGAATGTTGATGAGCGGGGCGTAGCGTTCGTCTATCCGAATCTACAAACGGATGGACAGACAGTCTGACGCTAGTATGGACAAACAGAAAGACGGACTCACTCACAGACAAACCGCCACACGGAAGCCCGGACGGATGAATGCACAGACAAACAGACGAAAGCACAAATGTACAGACAAACGATTCGCCCCACGAATCATCATTTTGTCCATCTATATGCTCTGAAAACCACTAACGCTATCTATTGTACAACTCATCTAGTGGCTACATAATACTAGTACGACTACAGTGGAGGGAACCACGCACGGCCTCAAGAGCTTTGCACCTAAATGATATTTGAAGTTCCAAGTTCCCCATTTGCCATTTGGTCATACAGCAGCCGCACCTCGAAGTTTCCCATTGCCGTTGATGGGAAAATTCGAAAAATAATTTATTCCTTGAAATAGAAATTGTAATGATGAAACTTGTCACATACAAAGAATTGTTTATTTGCTTTCAATTTAGGTAAAATGTGATTTTAATTGGACCACCACAAGGTGCTAATTTCGTCTCAATACGGACAAAAATGAAAATTCTGTGAAATGAGTGAATTTTTCTCGTAGAGGTTAACAGCCTAAGATGTCTAAAAATAATTTTTCGTCAAGATATCTTTTCTGTGAAGTAAATAGTCACAGCTCAGCTATTTATACAAAGATCAGTATAGCAATGAGTAAATGCAAGCATAACACACTTTGGCTAAATTCTTGCAGGCGTATGTGGCCGAAAATTTGTATTACTATTGCTGAGTTTCAAAAAACTTACATAAGGCCCTTTACTTAACATGTACCAAAATTGGTCTAAAAAAGGTGCGGTACTTGTAAAATTTTTTTTTTCACAAACAACACTCAAACAACGGTCTGGAAAGTTTGAAAGGCAACCACGTGACCAAAAATGTTTTCTCTCAGAAATATTCAAGCAATTCACTGTTTTCAGTGCATTAAATCAGCACAATATTTTTTAAACACATTTGCCATAGACGCAAAAATGGCTGGGAAATGTCGCATAAGGTAACTTTGTCACCCTCACTCAATGATCATTGCACACTGCTAAAGTAGGGCCATTTCTTTCAATCAAGGTGTCAGGGTGAGAAAGCATAACTCCTTCCCGATGCAGCGTAGGCTGTTCAGTGGCTGTGCGTGTTGTGTTCTCAGATAGATATGCTGCCCAGTCTTACATTTTGGCTGCAACACATGCTTACATACCATGCAGTATGTATAACATTAAAGTGTTTTTGTGCAACAAAAAACTAATAATACGCTTCACATAGCGAAAATACCTTTAACATCTGAAGTACTTAGCGAAGTTAAACGCTAAAGCGAGGCGATGGCAATAAAACTCTCAATAACAAGAGTCTTGTCACGTTACTCACGACAAACCTGATACAATGGGCTCGTTGAGTCGACTAGCCAAGCAGTGGCTCAGAGAGATTGTCTTTGTCCTCTTTCACTCTTCGATCTCACCCAAGCAAACCATGTGGCAATAGTCCCCCCCCCCCCTTGAAAGCATCGACTCGATGCTCGTAAATAAAAAAAATGAAGACCTACACACGCAGATATAGAGAACCAAAAGAGGGAGAGTGCCAGTACTCGCAGCGCAAATGAGGAAGTTTCGTCAACGCTTGCGCCAAGCGCAAAAATAAAAGGCAAAAAAAACACAGGAGAACACAAACAGCAGCAGCAACGCAAAATCACGGCATGTCGTAGCACGTGAAACCACAAGGGCTACTGTGTGAAGTAGGGCTTCAGGCGAACGACATGCACGGTTTCGTGCCGAAGCTGTCGACGAGAAGACGCTGGGCCATCCAGAAATACCTCGTAGGTAACATCTGTGACTCATCTAAAAACCTTGTACGGTCCAAAATAACAGTTTAGGAGTTTTTCGGATAAGCCTGGTAACCGGACAGGGATCCACACCCACACTCGGTCCCGAGGGTGGTAGGTGACATTTCGATGGCGGAGGTTGTAACGTCATGCGCTGCATCTCGTTGGTTACTGGTGTTTATGCGAGCTAGCTGACGAGCTTCTTCGGCGTATTGAGTGTATTGCTCAGCGTCTTCAGCAAGTTCACTGCTTTGGTCACACGGAAGCATAGCATCGAGCATGGTTCGCACGTTGTGTCCGTAAACAAGTCGGAAAGGCGGAAATCGCGTTGTTTCTTGCGTTGCCATATTGTAAGAAAACGTGATGTATGGGAGAATCTCTTCCCAGGTTTTGTGTTGTACGTCCACGTACATTAACAGCATGTCCGCTATGGTCTTGTTAGGCCTCTCTGTCAGTCCATTAGATTGTGGGTGATGAGCCGTTGTTTTTCTATGACTTCTGCAGCTCAGTTTAAAAATGTCCTCCATTATTCGTGCTGTAAACGACGTCCCTCTGTCCGTAATCACGCATGACGGGGCACCATGCCATAGGACGATTTGGTGCATGAAGATTTGCGCGACTTCAGAGGCCGTGCCAAGGGGTAACGCTTTTGTTTCAGCATAACGAGTAAGATAATCTCTCGCAACTATAATCCATTTGTTCCCAGAGGACGACAATGGGAAAGGTCCGAGAAGGTCCATTCCCACGAGGTCAAACGGTGTCCGTGGTGGTGCGATTGGCTGGAGCACGACCGCGGGTCTCACAGCGGAGTCTTGCGGCACTGGCACTCATGGCAGTTTTTCACATATCGATGTACACTAGTAGTCGCGGCCAGTAATACTGTTGGCATACTTTGGCGAGAGTTCACGAATAGCTCAAATGTCCTGACTTGGGCTCGTCGTGGCACGCAAGGAGGATCTCATCACGCATGTCGGTAGAAACAACGAGTAGGAAGGCTTTGTCGCTACCACGGGCGTTTTTCTTGTAAAGAATGCCTCTTCTTAGCCAAAAAGAGGACAGTTCGCGAGCAATGTGTTGAGGGACCTGAGAGTTGCGGCCTTCCAGGGAATCAATGACTGAGCGTAATTCGTCGTCTGCCCGCTGCTTTGACATAAATTCGGAGTCGCTAACTGCTCCGAGAAAGGCATCTTCATCTTTGGAGCCGCTGACATCGTTCCCCACAGGCGCTCGAGAAATCGCGTCGGCGTGTTCGTGTTTGCGCCCTGACTTGTACACAATCGTAATATCGAACTCCTGCGAACACAAACTCCACCGTGTGAGACGGCCGAATGGATCTCTGAGATTTTCCAGCCAGCAGAGCGAGTGGTGGTCAGTCACCACTTTGAAGGGACGACCGTAGAGGTAAGGCCGATACTTGGTCGTCGCCCACACGACTGTGAGGCATTCTTTTTCTGACGTAGAATAGTTGGTCTCGGCTCGAGAAAGAGTACGACTGGTGTAAGCTATCACATGCTCAACGCCGCCGTGTCGTTGTACAAGGACAGCGCCAAGTCCGACTTTGCTGGCATCTGTAAGAATTTCTGTAGCAGTGTCCTCATCAAAATGGTCAAGAACAGGGGCTGTTTGCATTCTCTGTCGTAACTCTGTGAACGCTCTATCTTGTTCTGCAACCCAAGTAAAGGGCACGTCATCTCGGGTGAGTCGCGTAAGAGCTTCAGCTATCTTCGAGAAGTTGGCGATAAATCGGCGATAATACGCGCACAAGCCGAGGAAACAGCGTACTGCTGTTTTATCTGATAAAACAGGGAAGGCGGCGACAGCAGCAGTTTTGTCTGGATCAGGTCGCACTCCATCCGCACTAATGATATGTCCGAGAAATTTCAGCTCTTCGTAGCCAAAATGGCATTTTTAAGGTTTCAGCGTGAGTTCAGCTGTACGAATGGCTTCCAGAACCTTTCTCAGTCGCCTAAGATGTTCTTCGAAGCTCTCGGAAAAGATGACCACATCATCGAGGTAGACAAGGCAGCTTTGCGACTTCAAGCCAGCGAGAAATGTGTGCATCATATTCTGAAAAGTGGCTGGTGCAGAACAGAGGCCGAAGGGAAGAACTCGGAATTCGTAAAGTCCGTCTAGAGTCACAAACGCGGTTTTTTCTTGGTCTCGTTCATCCACTTCAATTTGCCAATAGACACTCTTTAGATCGATGGACGAAAAACACTTCGCGCGTCGTAACTCGTCGAGGGAGTTGTCGACCCGTGGAAGCGGGTAGACGTGTTTTTTTGTGGCGCTATTAGGATTCCTGTAGTCAATACAGAATCGCAGCGTTCAGTCTTTTTTTTTTTCACTAGAACGACTGGCGAGGACCAAGCACTGCTGCATGGTTGAATAATCCCATCATCCAGCATCTATTCTACTTGTGCCTGAATGGCCTCGCATTCTTTGGCTGCCAAATGGGGCGGACGTCATTGTCGGTAATAATTCGATGCTTCGTGAGGTGTGTTTGACGGGCTTTAGAAGAATAGGAGAAGGAAGATCGAAACTCCCTTAAAAGGTCATGAAGTGCAGCCTTTCTCTCGTCTGACAGCGTCGAAAAAATGTCAATGCGGTCTAGAAATTCCTCATACTCATGTGTTTTCTCGGATGCGAAGCACTCCGTGACGTCGGCAACAGGGTCTTCATAGGCTTGGGTGGTTCCGCGGAAAAGATGCTGGTGCTCGTAATTGAAGTTCGTAACTAGTATCGTTGATTGTCCGTGAGGGACGCGCGCAACACTTCGGGCGACGCATACACCTTGGAGCAGCAGAAGTGAAAGGTTGCTTTCAGCCACCACGTCGCCGTCTTGGAAGTCTTCACAAGTGACTTCGATGGGAACAGTTGCTCGAGGTGGCAGCGTCACACTGTCATCAGCAACGCAGCGCAGGTCTACAGCAGTTATCAGCGTCTCGATCTGTTGCGCCTTGAGTCGAGAAGGTCACGATGCGCTCACGGAGATTTATGATGGCACCGTATTCCCGAAGGAAGTCCATGCCGATAATCAGCTGACGCGAACAGTCACGAAGAACGAGGCAGCTGAGCACAAACGTTGACGCACGAATTTGCACTCTTGCGGTACCGCGACCCAGCGGTGTTACAACGTGTCCTCCAGCTGTTCGAATTCGCGTTCTATTCCACGGCGTGATGACTTTCCTGAGATCTTTCGCAAGCCTCCCGCTGATAATCGAATAGTCTGCACCAGTGTCTACCAATGCACTGACCTGAAGACCGTCAATCAGCACAGGTATGTCGAGTGACACGCGGTCACTAGGTTCAGATGTGGATGTTGGCGTTTCTTCAGTACTGCGATTATTCTCTGACGAAATGCCTTCGGCGTTGCGTGCAAGCGTCGATGGGAGGTCTTCCGCACTTTGAGTGCCAGCGACCTTGCCCCTGAAGGCCACTGCCTTCAGTTTTCCCGACGAGGCCTCGGGGAGTGTTCCCGTGCCGTCACCCCGAAACGTGGCCCAGTGGCTGCGGGTCTCCTCGGAGATGGTGACCGCGATTGCCGTCGTGTGAAAGATGCACGCTGTTGCGCAAGATACTCTTCGATATCCCTTGGCCTTTGACCAATTCGAGGACGAGGGGAATCGACGGAAAATCCGCGCAGTCCAAGTTGCCGGTATGGGAATTCGCGGTAAATGTGACAAGCCTCACCGCAATGATAGCAGAGGGGTTGTCTGTCTGGGGTACGCCAGAGATCAGACTTGCGCGTCGGTGCACGGCGACTATCGATGTCCAAATCAGCGTGTGCTGACTGAATCGCGACTGATGGCATCATTGTCTGGATCGGAACGTATGGCATTGTCTGGATCGGGATATGTGGCACTGTCTGGATCGGGACGTGCGCCACTGGCTGGGTCGGGACTCCTTGACCAGAAAGAGGAGTGGCAGATCGCGAGGCTTCCGCATACGTACAACTGCGACTGTCAGTAGACACAGTAGCCGTTTCCGGATCAACCGACACGGGCGGAAAACGATGGGCGTGCAGCACCTGCTGGACCTCGTCACAGATGACACTGGTGATAGAACCAACATCGATTTGCCTTGTCCGGTACATCTTTTTAATTTCTTCCCCGACGAAAGATCGGATGATCTCGCGAATCTATTCGAGGCTCTTGCTCCCAAGAGTGGCGAAAATTTTGGGAGTTGAGGAAGCATTCACTTGACGGTCAAACAGAGCAGACCGTTGGTGCAGTACTCACTCCATTGTTGCCGCTTCAGTAAGAAACTCAGCAACACTTTTGGGGAGACTACGCACCAAACCAGCAAAAAGTTGTTCCTTCACTCCACGCGTGAAGTGGCGCAACTTTTTTTCATCTGCCATAGCAGGATCTGCTCGCTTGAAAAGCCGTGTCATGTCCTCGACGTACATCGAGATGGTCTCGTTGGGCATCTGGATGAGTGATTGTAGTGCACGCTCCGCCCGTTCGCGGCGGTCGAGACTCCTGTAGGTCTCCAAAAGGCGACGCTGGAACTCGCGCCAAGATGTCAGAACATCAGCCTTGTTCAAAAACCACGCCTTGGCACCGTCTTTTAGACAAGTGTACACGTTCCGGAGCTTCACGGCATCATCCCAGTAATTGATCGCTGCGACACGTTCGAACTCACTCAGCCAGTCGTCAAGATCTTCATGCTGCTCTCCGTGAAAGGGGCTAGGCATGAGCGGGTTCTGGATGGTGCAGTAGATTGGCGTGGAAGGTGTCGGAGCTTGCACGGGATCTTGTGTCGAAGTCATAGTCGCTGCGTCAGTGGTTGGTGTCTCAGGCGGTAGGCCTCGTTGGCGGCGGCTTACTCTATGAACAGGAGTGTCCACGGATGCAGGGCTTGTGTTCCGGCTGCTGAGCGGGGTCTTGGGCATCGGGTGGATCGTGAGACGTTGTACCCAGCAACTCCACCAGTCTTGTCACGTCACTCACGACAAACCTGATACAATGGGCTCGTTGAGTCGACTAGCCAGGCAGCGGCTCAGAGAGATCGTCTTTGTCCTCTTTCACTCTTCGATCTCACCCAAGCAAACCATGTGGCAATATTTTGAATGTTACACATTATGGAGAGAATCTGAATAAAATGTCCTCGAACATTAGCAGTTATGTTCAAACAAGCGTTTGCGCTGTTCAAGTAGGCAACTCGACCACACACACAGACTAAAGGTCTGTTCAAACAAACGTCCAGCTTCAGTGCTTGATTCGCTACATAGGCACGGCTGTCGGCACTGTCACGCTACGTTGCGGGTGAACAAAAATACCGATGCAGACAAATTTAAAGAAATTGAATGTATTAGCAAGTAGGCAAACTTCGCGAGGCGCACCTAACGCGAAGCAAAATGCTGCGTTGTTACCCGATGCATCAACCCGAGTTATCACGGTAGTGTTACCGCACAAAACGAAAAAGAACCGAAAAGAATGAAAGGATACCACGCCCTTGTTTTCCGTTTTCGGTCTTGTTGTGCAATAAGAAAAAAAAGAAAGTAAATGAACTACCGACATGCCCAAGCATATGCGTGTTACATACGGTTGATGCTGAGAGCTAACAGGCGCCGTCCCCACACATGTAATAATTAGTAAACTAAATTGATGTGCAGCACGAGCGCGCCCCGTTGAAAACGGCTGCCAACAAAGGGCACCGGAAAAATCTGGTCAATTTCTTCGCTGAACCTCAGCGGCGCACGCCCACTCTGCTTCGTACTCCAAACAATCTAAACAAACAAACAAAAAAACTTGCCCACAATCACACTTCACCATTATCCCCGTGAAACAGTTCGGACAAATATTCTCGCTCACTAAACAAATGCTGATTTGTCATCAACTAGTTGAAAACGAAATTGTTTGAAGGTGTTATTCTCGTGCTCACGCAGTTAACAAAGCGCTGAACGGAACAACGTGATAGCGGTACTCACTATTTCACTTCGAGTGCTCCATAATATGAATCCACGGGTCCAGTCTTCAGAATGGTGCACCTTCGCAATAATAAGCACTGACAGAACACACTGGTGGAGCACAGAGCGCAGGCGCATTTCAAACTAAACACCGACTAATAAACTCTACCGATCGAGAAGCCCTAGCGCAACACACGCACACACACGGGAGGGTTTTCCGCAGGTGCACGCAGTGACATGTAGGACGATGTCGACCCCTTTCCCGCGCTGTGCGCCCGGCGCGCAGAAATACCGGGCAGCCACGGTTGTGTAGGCGACGAGACTTGATGGCACCTTGTGGCGCTCTCAGGCCGGCTAGATGCGGTTTAACGCTAGCTCCGACCCTCTGCTGACAGCGCGGGTGCTGCTTTTTTTTCGGCAGTGATCTGTTGCGTTATACTCGTTCTTTAACACTGCATCTGAATCGCAGTGAACATTGTGACGATGCAGCGCGGCCAGCACGAGCTACTAGTCAGAACGCGCATTTGTAATATTCAGCAGCAATGTTTAGCGCACCTTCACCGACCTAATGGAGTGAATTTTGTTAAAGAAGCTAAGCTGATGCTTTTTGCTTAGCTCTATAGGTTTTTAGGGACTGCACATTCAAAGTCAAGCAGGCGATATTTTATGAGCACTTTCATTTCGGTAAAGACATTGCAACATTGCATGCATCGGCCGTCACACTATTCGATGAGAACATATTGCCACGGGCGTACTGCTAGGAAGACGAAGACAACCGCAAGCAATAACAAGAATGAAGAGGAACACTCTGGCACGCAGTAATAAAATTCTCACCTGCTGCTACTTTCTCAACCTGTTCATGGTTGTCTTCACGTTGCGGCAGTACATTTGTACTTAGCTTGCAGTCCTTGGAACAAGACCACGGCTGAAAATATTTCATCAATGTTGTTTTCTCACTGCATACAAAGTCAAGGCTATGACCGAAGCACGTGTACTGGGGAAGTTACATAAATTAAAAGAAGAGGATCCACAAAAAAAAAAACGGAGAGAGAGATAGAGAGAACTAGAGAATGCGTTTCGGCTCCCCTGAGGAGAGCTTTGTTCGCAATTTATTCCACAAGGCTCCCGTCATTGTGAGCAAGGCTGCGTCAAGGTCACTGAAACGTCCTTATTCTGCATTTTTCTTTAAGGTGGGTTCCTCTTCCTAATTTCCATGACGCACTGTTGAAGACACAAGAAGACATTCGCTACAGTAATAAATAAAACGTGCCCGCTAAAAATACATGACGTCAATGTTCGTTTTTAAGGGACCTGATGGCCTGCTGACGTGGTGGTAATGGCTAAACAACTGTGCTGTTGTTTTTTTTTGCAGGTGAAGGACGTTTTATCTCCGGCTTTAAAAGCTTCGATCTTGTGGGGGACGGGGGCAGGGGGGATCGTTTTATGCAGGGCTACATCAATGTGCGCCACATTACCTTGTTCAGGCAAATCAGTGCACTTTGTGAGTGTTGACTAATCACGCAAATGACACAGATGAAAGAAACAGGTACAGGAGAATTGGCCCTTACTCTATTGAACAAGCTCGCTCCTATTGTATTTTCCATCTTATTGTAGTTTGCGTGCTTTATCGATGAAAACTGCGTTTAAGTCACATTACTTTCTGCTTCGATTTATTACTAGACTCGCACGCAGCTAGTAGTGGGACCCTTGCTGGTATCAAGATGGTTAACGTATAGTAACAGTATAAGGAAAACGGCCCGAAAATGTCGTGCATTTGTAGCCTTGCAGGCACGTGTGCTGAGATTTGGGTGCACGTTAAAGAACCCCAGGTGGTCGAAATTTCCGGCGCCGTCCACTACAGCGTCTCTCATATTCGTATGGTGGTTTTGGGTTGTTAAACCCCACATACCAATCAATTATTTGTAGCCTTGTTCCTTACACCCCAAATACAAAGATGTAAATGGGGTGTTTTGGTGGGGTTCAATTACGAACATCTCAACTTTTAAAAATGGGGCGTGAAAAGGGTATTCCTAAAGGGGATTTTAATGCGTACACCCGTTTTACACCTTTTAGGATGTAAACTTTTTCAGAGTGTATAAGCACGAAATTCCTTTAGAGTGTTTAGCGGATACCACGCTTCTCGGAAGAATTCGAGAAATGGCATATCGAATTTCGACCTACTATTCAAATATATTTATTAATAATGCCGTAGTGCGTATCAAGCAAGTGTGCTTGATATATTTCCCCACTGAGTGTATCAAAAAGGCTCTGCAAGGCCACTCTTCTAGCTTTCCCTGTGACTTTGCTGCGCCTTCCGTGCAGGCCTGGCGTTTTTTAACGTGGAAGTTTGCCGTACGGCATCAATACATACTAAATAAAATTATGGAGTTTCGTTTTCTTCGTAAAGTTGAGGACGGACCAGCGGTTCAGAACGTAAATACATTGCTGCAAGTCAGGCGGCCTGGTGTGCTACAGTCCTGTACGCCGCAGATGGGTTCGATGAGCCACTTAAAGCCCAGGACATGTCCACACAGTGTGTTTAAGGTCCGCTTTCCTCATCGGTGCGGGACAGAATGGGCAGCTTGAAGTTGTGTTGGTGTAGCCCCACTTCGCGTGGACTGAAGGCATCTCAACTGCACTCATGCGAACCCTTTGAAGCGATACCTCCTCTTGACAAGTAAGTCCACTCGGGAGATTATGATCACGCCGAGGAATCAGAGCTCGCGTGGTGCGCCGAAGATTTTCTTTGTGAACGTCCACAGTGTCAGAAGGTGGTAGCAGGGGCAAAGATAAAGGGTACATTGCAGTTACAGGATGACAAGCGGCATATGCCGCTGCATGAGCCGGAACACTAGATCGGCGAATCTAGAACACTCGAAGAGAGCTCTGGAAAGTTGCAGCACACTGGTGAAATCGCACTGCTACACCCACAGAATGGTCAACGCGACGGAGTGCGCGAACAGCTTGCGGCGAGTCCGTGTAGAGTACGATGCTTAATGGGTGCAGCATCTCGACGAGTGGCTGAAGAGCTGCAAGACCATCGCATAGGGCAACTAGTTCTGCCAGTGCAGATGTAAGGGGGGCTTCCAACGCACACGAACAAGTCTGGTCGACATGTGGGTAAGAAGTGCACACTAGGGAAGTATGCAGTATGGAAGGTGTTAATGTGGCATCGACATATGATCTTAGTTCGGGTTCCTGAGATTCTGAAATTGAGAGCAAATGCGTATACAGAGACGGATTCACCTCTTGATGGATAAATATCAGAGGCTTGTTGGTGGTCACTTGACATTGACACCACGGTGGTACTGACAAGGTAGGTTCGTAAAGCGAATGGTCTTTAGGGTCCACGTAATGCGCTAAAGCAGTAGGCGCCGGAACACTGCTGTGCTTCATAATCCTTGATTTCCGCCTTTAATGAATGAGCTCGTCAAGCGTATTTAGTTGTGCTTAGGCCTGGAGCATCGCAATTAGAGTGAACCTTGGAAGACCTGTCATCACACATATGGCTTCACGATTGAAAATTTCCAATTAAGCCCATTCTCCTTTGGTGAAGTGCTGAACTATGCTTAATATACTGATCGAGGTTGGAGTACCGAACATGCCCGGTACAGTCACACGAGTTCGCGATCCACCATTTTGTTGAGCGATGCGACGAAAAAGATGAAGCATGCTGGAAGCAGTCCTACATGCCGATCGAAGCCATTGTGAGGCTGATCCAGATGCAGAAAAGTTTACCCCGAGGATGCGGATCGTATGTGCCTCAATGAGAACACGACCACCAAGCATAAGTCATACAGGGGTTTGGTCAAGTTTGCGACGGCCCCAGTTTTTGGCAATGCTCGTGTAGGTAGTCTTTTCTTCTGAGATTGTGAGCCCCAGTGACGTTCACCAGGCAAATTTGACATCAAGCACTTACTGCAGTGCCTGCATTTGATGGTCCAAAGAAGAGTGAGTCGACCACACCGTCACAGCACCAGCTTACATCAAAAAATGCAGGTCGGGAATGCTTGACAGCTTCCATGCCATTGGTAGTAGTGCAACTTTGAATAATATTGGCACAAGAACTGACCCCTGCAGAACTCTACGTTGCGTGTTGAAGTTGCCATAGCTTTTACCTTATATGCGGACGGAGGAAGAGCGCTTTCGAAGAAAGAAGCTTATGAAACGTTGGACATGACCTGGCAAGTGAACTCATTGAAGAATCTCAAGGATTGATTCGGGGGTGACGTTGTCTTAATCTCGGCTTATGTAAATTGCAATAAATGTTCGTACACGGTGTGAGCAGCCACATCAAATCGTCGCAGAAGCGAGGTACTCTTGTTCATCTTAGGTTGCAAGGTGCGGCCTCAATCCAATCTGAGTAGAGTGATCACCTGAAGTGTTTCAGCCACCATGTAAGGCGCGCAGCCACCATTCGCTCCAGGATTTTACGCAGGGTTATGGCGAGCGCTACTGGTCGCAGGCTTTTTTGAATGCCATTACGTTTGCCTTGTTTTAGGATGGCTGCAACAACTGCATGCTTTCATAATGCTGGGGCTTCTCGCGACATCGATACCCTATTATTAGTATCCAGAAGCCACGTAAGTGCCGGCCCTTCCATGTTTTTGTACACCTCATAAGGAATGCATTCAACGCCCGGAGCTCTCCGAGGCTTATCCTTGTCGATCACCAAATGCAGCTCGGGCATGGTGTCAAAAGTGCCGTTAATTAGGAAGGCGATCGCCGGGCTAATTCCAAGGGCCTATGTATTGGCCCCCCGAACTGCACCACGAGTGCGTGGACAATTTAGAAGTGGTCCTATTTGGCGTGCTAGCGGGCGCCGGCTGTGGCCCAAAGAACAAGTCAGAGCCGAGAGTTTATAAACAAAACAGAAATATAATCTCATATATGGAAGATCAAACGATACACAAATATGCACACTCCACAATAGTTGAATACGATATGTCATCAATCAAATAACGTGCTACACAGTACAATCAGCTACACTCGAAACAACGAACACAAATAACAAAACGCGCTACAATGCAATCACATGCATCGAACAACCGAGACACCTAAAGACTAAAGAGTTCGAAAACTTATCCAGTCCAAAGTCCTTGGAACAAAGTCTGAATGAAACTCTTCCAAGAATCTTTCACTCAAAGTCCAGCGCTGTTGTCGATCTGCTGCCCCTGAAGTTTCTCTTCCAGAAAACCTCGCGTTTTCAATCAGCTGCTCTCCAAGCACCAAATTCAGCCAGAAACACGTCGGCTTCCCACGCGTTACAATTGCAAGAAGTGCCTTCGCTATCTCTCACACTATTCTTCTACTGGTAGCACCAGCCTTCACACTTCAGGCGGAAATCCTCTTCATTACCTGCTTTGTCACTGAGGACAGAAGCCTTCGCCGACACAGCGGAATGACCCTACGCACACTTGCACAAAACTCATCTCCTACCTACACACACGGGCGCAAACTCGTGACGCAACTCTATATCACCACACCCCTTTCCTTCCCTAGTTTCCAGGCCTTGCTCGGCGGCTGATGTGAGGAGGTTGGTAGGCGAAACTTTGCTTGCGAGGGGGAGAGACCGCGCGCCCGGGTAGTCTGAATGCTTATTTTCTTCTTTATCGTATACCTTGAGGCGCCCCTCCGGCGCCCGACACCATCACTGCCGCCAGAGCTCGGCGGTGCGCTCTCTTTCTGAGTGCTTGTTTGTGACACATGGTAAGCTATGACTCTATACCTTAACCACCTTTGGGGCTTGGCACCGCGACCGCCTGTATACCTGCTCAGCTATCGCGTATCATACGTCGCAAACGCACGTTGACCAACTTACGTTTTTGTCTAAAGTTTATGAGAGGCGCAGGTATCGGTACCACGAGTGCGCGTCGTATATAAAATAAACATTTTCATGACACGTTCTCAACCCATCTTTAGAACTTGCCTTGGCCTGTTTTTCAGTCCTAAGGGGCACTTAACGAATGTCATGAATATCAGCTTTAATGCTACCTACTAGGTCAGAGTACGTACTGCGTGGCATTATTACGAAGAGGTGAAAAAAGAAGAAGCCAACGATGAAATGGGCCACGAAACAATGTATACATTTCTGATTCCATTTCCCGTCTTTTTTCTCGCCCCGTATTGTATATTATCATACCACATATATGCTGGCTCATAGATAGAAATTGGTTCACACGCCGTTCGCGACCAGCGAGCATCACCAACAGTCGCGATATAGGGCCTTCTATTACCACCGAAGATCAATCGTTTAGTCAGGACAGATGTTCTAAGAGGTTCATGCACGCAAAAATACGGCGGAGCGAGCTAGTTCGAACAATCGTCTTCGCTAAGCTCACAGAAAGCAGACACAGCTTCACAACGACTACTACGAAAAAAATACCTCTAAAGTTGTCCTCATGCGTGCGTACGAACGTGTACTGCGTACTACATTACTTTTAAGGCATGTGCATGACGCAGTTAAAAGGCAATAGTTCTCCGCGTTGTTCACAGGAGGAAGCTTCACAGGAAACATAACAAATGCGATGAACAGTAGCTTCAAACACTTGCCGCCACTCGTAATCGCCTCATCTCGCAAGGCGGAACAGGCTTTAGAAGATAATTCCATGCGTAATGACAAGCGAAGGGCAGTCCTTGAGTGCCCACATTGCAATCCGTCGAGTCCCCACAAAGATGGCACCGAGCACGCATCGTACGTTTTCGGCGTCTGCTAGCCCGAAACCTGCCCAAAATCTTCAAGAGAGCTTCCACGACTGAATTGTCCCGGAAGCGTCTAGCGACCCTCGGGCTACAAGCGGGTCGCCAGAACGTCCAACCCGAGAAAAACGAGCGTGCTCTGACGGGCTCTGGCAGCCCGCGGGTAGCCAGAAGTTGAAAATCGAATTGCCCCACTGATGGGCGGTTGGGACGAAATTGCAGTACGTATCAATAGTAAACAATGCGTCCCGGAGGAGTTAGAGGACCTCTCAGAGTGACGAGACCTGTTCGAACTTTTTCCATTTAACGTGCAGTTACGGTACCAGCTGTTGGCGGTGGTCGGTGCCCGATGTCAGATAGGCTTGTACGGTTACTGTTGTGTCTTCAGACGTGGCCACAGGCTTTAGCGAACGCAGTCAATCTACATCCTGGGGGTGTGCACCTACACTGATACAGTGTTTGTGGATTTGTGGGTGGCAAATCCTTGAAGGTCACTTGTCTGGAGGTAGGAATTTAATGCTTACTGAAGTGCACTATTTGAAAACGATGCCACATCAAAGCAAGCAAGGGGCTTATTGGCCACTTTGTAAACAGGCCCAGATGCACAGAACGCGGAGCACTCTTCGTATGGAGTAGGGCAGCTTTGCTTAGACACCGGCGAAGCCACCGACGCCGCAGACGCGGATAACGACGCATCTACTCGGCGTTTGCCACAGCCAGAGTCACTCGGTTCTTCATGCGTCTACGCAGAAGCATCAATATCGGCATTTGTTGCCTCGGTACATTCGTCTGTTTTGGTCAGTACTGAATCTGCTTTGCAGGTAGTTGACATTGCTGTCAGGCAAAAGAGATGAATTATCTGCATGCGAGACGAACGAGCCTTCTTGAGCTCGGTTCTATGCGCCGCTGCTGCTGGAGTTTAGGCCTAAATTGCGCCTTCGAGACTCAGTTTACCCGCGGCTACCCTTAGGGCACTTTATCGGATTTCTGACCATTTGACGAGGAGCCAGGAGATAGTTTGACGTTAAACAATGTGCAGAGACAAGATAGCAGGATTAAAATCACAAAAAGGTTATGAAAACCGCACCGTGAACGCTGGCTGCCCATCACGAACGTTTCTCGAAGTTGAAGATTTCGTATTGGTCATACCGTGTTATTCTCCCATACTAATTTTGCTTTATTCCAAGGTAATGTTGTGATCACTAGAGCACCCATACGTATGCGGATAGATAGATCGATAGATAGATTGTCAGTTAGATATATATATAAATAGATAGATAGACAGATTGATTGATTGATTGATTGATTGATTGATTGATGCTCAAAGTGCATGCAGTATGCAAAAGGCGATTGGCATCCAAAACGCGCTCAAGCTCCACTTACTCTTTCACACAGCAGATATTTGCACCTGTCCTTATTCAGAGTTTGCTTTATAATATACAACACCTAAGCTTTGAACTATTGTGCTTACCACTTTACACATCTTCATCCACTGACCTGGCGAAAAATTCCGTACATCCCTGCTCTTTTATGAATCGATGTTATGCGAATACTGGTGAGTGGGAGGTGACTCTTCTAATTATCTATTTAGCGGAACGCTGCGAAGTGGTGCTAGAAATATGTACGAATTCACGCACAGATATACATTTACACTAGCATAAGTTTTATATAACCAGTTAGTTACAGTTCCGTAATCATGCCAACAAACAAATGAATATTAGGAGTACTTGGTAAAGAAATGGATATTGCAAGTTCTGGTGTTCGCCAGGGTGGCAGTCCTGGACTCTGCTACATAAATTAAATTCGGCGAATAACACGTACTTATAATTGACGTTAAGTCGACCTGACAGCTGTATCATAGGAGTAAATAGGTTGTGTTTATAAAATTGGATAGCCAGCAATGCAACCACAATTGACATTCCACAAACCTTAGGGGCTATTCAAAAAGTATTTCCGAGACCGGTCCTGCAGTTCAATTTCTGCTGGAACCCTGACATTTATTCTTTGAGTTTGGTGGGTTAACGTTGCCGATGTGGGTTTTTTGTTCACGCACAATTATTAAAATGTACCATAGGTGTTCACGCCGTTTTCGGTAAGATACAAAGGGTCAATCACCAGTAGCCCACATTCGAACACCAGTGGCAGATGTCTGGCTGTGGGTATCGTTTACTGTATGGTGGCAATTGACAGCATACGCGAAGAGATTGTGACGGGATTCATGTTGGGACCAGCGAGTAATTTTCTACAAGCCATTTTATCCTCACATACTAGGTTAGGTTTACCTGAAATTAACGGGTTGTTGATGAGAGCACTCCAATGTAGGCGGCTAAATAGATAGGTAGATTTAGATAAATAGATAGATAGATATATAGATATATAGATAGATAGATAGATAGATAGATAGATAGATAGATAGATGGATAGATAGATAGATAGATAGATAGATAGATAGATAGATAGATAGATAGACAGACAGATAGATAGAGAGATAGATAGATAGATAGATAGATAGATAGATAGAACCTGAAGGTTCCTGCAAAATGCAAAGGAATGCTTCGCATTCAAAGTGCCAGCACTGTATCGTGTCGTTTAAAATACTAGTGTCATACGTTGACTCAACGTACTTCTAAGGATTTGAATAGTGTTCCCGGATCAATCGCCTCCATTCAGGGCAATGTTTGTCGCACACTGATAGCTATAACACTGTGCCAGACGCACTTTTATTCCTTGTTCTTTCACATCTGGGTAGGTAGGTAAAAACATAATTTTTTTTTGTAAAGAGAAGGGGCGATGGGACAGAGCTGAAGAAAAGTCGCTGCGCTTGGTAGCACTCCACAACCCTTTCTGCCCAATTAGGATGGCCTCCTGAACGTTGGCTTTCAAGCTGCGCAAGGAAGCCTCCTACTGCTCTTCATTACTGACTAGTTATCAGAGGCACGGTAGAAAGGAGTGCTTAGGACGACCCCACAATATATGATTATGATTTGCTGTTCGTATGGAGCAATATTTACAAGAGGAGAATGGGTAAAGCAAAGGGTACATGAGGTGATGAATGCAGGGGGAGGGAAAGGAGCGCAGCTTAAGCTGTCGCGACAGTAGTTCACGCCTTCGCGCGGATTTCGACATTAGCGGCGGTAAAGTTAAGTGGCCGAGATCATAGTGATTACAGATGTCGTCAAATGTTGGAAGGCGATCCCACGCAGCAGACTGTGCCGTTGTCGAAACGGAGCTTGGCTCTTCCAGCGCCTGCGCCCGGAACGTAGATCCACGGGTGCCTGCATGAGCCGCCTCGTTACCGACAAGGCCTGCGTGCGCGGCACTTCATACTAAAGCAGTGTCTTGTAGCGAGAAATGAGCCAGGAGGAGGGATAGGGCTGTTTTGGACACCGTATGTGCTCCTAAATTGTGCATGCGAGCTTTCGAATTGCTGATAGTAAGTGAATACTTTGGAACTGTGAGGGCGAAAGCAATGGCTGCTTCCTCCGCCTCCTCAGAAAAGGAAGCAGAAATAAAAGCAGCAGTACCTATCTGACCTTTTGAATTCACAACTGAGAAGGTGAAAAAAAGGACTCGTATTGTATTCGGAAGCATCCACGTAGTGTACTTTTTTAGAATTAGCAAATCGTTTTTAAGGGGAGATGCGGGTCGAAAAAGGCGAAATTTTTTCAAAATTCCCGATTTTTAATTTTTGCCTGTTGTGATAAGATTCGTACTTCTACTGTTATAAAAAAATACAGGTCGATACTTAACTGGAAACGCTTTAAAATGGCATCTCAAGAGCACAAGGTGCCTGTTAAAAGACCCAATGTGGGCAGCCTTCGTGCACCTAGCCGCAAATAATGCGCCAAAACTCGCCCTTGTTGATCGAAGAGTCGAGCCTCACTCTTCAAGCAACAACAGTTTTCCTCGCTGATGCGGCGCAAGAAATAATAAAAAGAAACACTTCTGTGCGTTTTTTCAGTGCCGTGACTGGCTTATCACGTGGTACGGATTTGGGACCGCCATTGGCTGCTGCGCACGTGCATGTGCTGTGAAGCCTATTTGTGGGATCCATGTCTTGTCTAGCAGCGCAGCTGAACCATGCTTTTCTCGTGTAATTATCTACATTATGAAGGGAAAAAAACATTGCTCGCACGTGAAAGCCGTGTGTGGCCTTTCCTTGCAACCAATGCATCAAAATCAAACCAACTTGCGATCATTGCCAAACTTGCGGTCACTGCATCAAAATCAAAACCAATGCATCAAAAGTCATTCACTCCCGTCAGCCTAAAAGATCGTGATGCGGCAATCGATGACGTCAGCACCAATCTTAAGAGGTTGAAAGAACACGCAGTGATAGAATTTATCAGGGACAACATTACCATTATGTACGACGGTATGTGGCGCAAACATGACCGCAAGTTGGCATGATACTAGACTTAATTTGGATTGCGCAGTCCTGTCGAACCTCCTCCTAGCTTGCAGTTGGCACAAGGCTTTGCCAGATGGAGCGGAAATTTGGCAAGCGTTTCATGTCCCTGTCTGTGAGTGAAATGTCTGCGAGGAGTCGCCTCCAAAAATCCGAAAGGGACAAACTCATGGGGATGGCGTATTTTAGTCACAGTGGCCACTACAATAAGAATTGTTCTTTTTGGCGTGTGAATTTCATCAGATATAATGATATATTTCATAATTATTATTTCAATTTTAACTTAAAAATTGTTTTTCTCAAAACACAAATTTTGCCATTTTTTTCAATGTGCCCCTCCTTTTTCGGGCACTTCTAGTGCTCGGATCTGCATGAAATTTTGCCCAAATTTTTTCTAAGGTATGGCAAATGCAAGTATCTACTCTAAATTTCAATATTTTATTATATAGTAAAAAAATTTACGTAAACATTTACTTAAGTAGGTGAAATATGGACATTTTGCGTCTATTATGTTTCTCGCCCATTACATATTTTGTATGTGCTTCCTAATTAGTTATGTGCATTCTACACTTTATTTCAAACATTAATAACTATTAATGGTAAAAAATTACGGAAGTTCAGGGATGAAAAGAGAGGGGGGGGGGGAAATGGGCTAAGGTTTTCTCTTTGTCATTTCGCAGAGCTAAAAGTGAGCAACTTGCAAGAAAACTAATATATTTTCGAAATTACCACAAAATTTCCATAAACACCTCAAGGTTCATTGCTCTAGAGTGAATATAAAAAAAGCGTCTTCGAGTAGCATCTACCCTTAAAAAACTTTTGCACGCTGTCGTCGACTTTGCTCGTGGCGCACAGGGTGCATGTTTTTAGGGAGTGGCGGAATGTAGATTTATGTGTATTTCACGCTGAATAGTGTGTTTAGTGTTAGTGGTTCAAGTTGGCCTGATAATGAGGGTATCGAGTATGCATCTTCTGGACTGTGTGTTGGAAAGACGGGCACATGTGAAGGTGTGTGTGCTTCAATAGGTGTAGTAAATGTGTTGAATGTGCGTGCCTCCAGGAGCCATGCGGTGGACAGTCGAATGGGGATTTTGAGAGCGAATTAGTAGCTTTTGCGTAACAAAGTATTTAGGTCATTTTCTTCCCCTTTGAAGGGACAGGTAAGAGAGAGAATAAGTCACTTTATTGAGGACGAAGGCTTGGATGAGGTGGAGGAGCTCTGCCTCTTATAGCCCACCATGCTTATTAGATATCTTTGCTATAAGGCGTAGAGTGTGGCCTTCAGTTGTCTGAAGTGATTTAATGGTGTGTGTGTTTAGTCGATTTCGTTCTAAGTGTAGTGTACGCACCCTCAGTCTGTCAACTTTAGGTACAGGTTTATTGTTCAGTGTTATTTTTATATCATAGATGTGCTTTTCACAGCCCCGTTGGCCATGGAGGAGTAGCAGTTTATTTAGAATTAGTGGGCCAACAGGTCGGATCCATGTTACCCTCCCAAACGACCACTTTGTCAGCAGCAGTCTGCATATTCTCCTGAGTGGAACCGTCAGTGCTGCCTGTCATCCAGAGGGCAATATTGTCGGCCTAAAGTGTAAATTAGAAATCTGGTATAGATCACAATGTTCTAACCAGCGCCATCATGGAGATAGCAAAAAGGTAGGGGATAACACTGATCCTTGAGGTGGACCGAAACTCCCTGAGAAGTGATAGCAAAAGCTTTTAGACCCAATATTAATAGAAGCCGTACGGTTCGGAAGGAACGTATATATGTAATTATGTATTTTTTAACAACGCCTATAGCGCTCAGTTCACTCAAAATGGCGGTGTGGCTGACGTTGTTCATAGTACCATAGAGATTGAGACTCAGAATTGCTTGAGTATTGAGACTAGAGCTAGGGATAAAGATCTCAGGCTTCAGTCAAAGCATGACATCTTGGCTGCTGAGGAATTTACGGATGCCTATGATTTCGTGAGGGTATAAGTTGTGTTCCATGAATTTGTTAGGGCGGTTAGAATGACAAGTTCTAGTGCCTTTGCGATGCATGAATCGAGGGAGATCGAGCGTGGGTTGACTGTGTGTATGCGCTTAGCAGGTTTTGGTACGAAAATAACTCTGGCGTCCTTCCACGCAGCCGGAAAAGTCGAAGTTTTGAGGCTGTGGTTAGAAAGTTAGGCTTGTAATTCAGGTTTCCTCTAAGTTGCGGAGAAATTTATTAGTGACGAGGTCAGGGCTGGTGCGGATGAGGTGCGAAGGTTCGCAAGCACGTGTCTAACCTCAGGCTCCGTTATGGGACTACTGAGGATATCATCTGGTTGTTTAATATATTCAGGTGCATCGTATGGATACATGCCTGGTAGGTGTTTGTCATGGAGATCTTTAAAAAGAGTGCTTAGGCCGCCTTCCTGCGCATGAAGTAGTTTGTTAATAAGATGATTTCCGGTACGCGACATCTTATGATCCAATAAACGCCGCAGGAACTGCCTTGTTCTCCTGATGTCTATGTGGCCATGCATACTTTCACATTTTTGGGTCCGTTGTTCACAAGCAAGTTGTATAGCATAATCAGGAACTCGCAAATTGAGTCTCACAATTCTCAGTCTCAGTCGGTGATTGTGTCGCCTTTTTTTATCAGCTTTTGAGAAGATATTGCTCAGCCGTCCACATGTGAAGAAGTCAGGTGTTAACAGTTGTTAAACGCGTGTCAGGTAGTAACATGGTGGCATGGGTTTTAGTGTCAGTGTGCAGTTGCTGTACCCATTCCACGAAATCGTCTATCTCAGTAGGTGCGGAGCAGTGATGGACCTCGTGAGACTTGTTCCAGTTACTAAGGCTCAGGAGCCAAGGACCTAGGGGTTTGTGTCGAAAGTGTATGGTAGTTTGAATATTGTAATGGTCACTACCGAAGTTAATTTTTAGGTTGGTCCATGTGACACACTGAACACGATTGCTGTGTGTTAGGTTAGGAGATGTATCTTTAGCTGCACTAATACCTAAACTGTTGGCATGTCTATATTTTTGTGGCGCTTCAGACGGTGCTCCTGCATCCGAACCGATAAAGCCCTACCTTTGGGTGTAGAAACAGAGTGGCCCCATACTTGATTTGGTGCATTAAAATAACCAAGTATTGGGAGAGAGTGACGTTTCGCAGCCGCAATGGCTCGGCCAAAGAGAGTAATGAAGCGATGGTGTTTTGCATGTGGCCGACTATAGACGTGTAATACAAATAAAGGTGACTCGTGAGTTTCAAAAAGAAGGATTTCAAAAAAGGTGTGCTCTACGTTGATGCCGTCAAAATTAGAGGGAGTGTCCATGAATTATTTTTGCGTTATTATCGCAGTATCGGGAGAACATCGAGATTTAGTTTGGTGCACACTGTAAACCGGAAAATTGATGTTACCGCGGGTCTCTTGTAGGGCAATGACTGAAGGGGAATTGGGGAAGGAGGCCAAGTATTGTTGAAGAGTTGCTTTCTATTTGTGGAACCCTCTGCTGTTCCATTGCCACACCCCAAAGTTCGAGCGATTAAGGTTTGCAGCCATTGTCAGGAATGAGTGTAGGGGAGGAGGCGGGTACGGCTATGTTTCGATTGTTGGCCGTAACGGCCGCTGTCAATGCAGTGGTTTTTTGCATGTGCTTTTGCACAAAATTTAGAAACTTGTCAAGTTTGTCATTTATGGTAGCATGGCTGCTCTCCAGAATCGCGAATCGGCTCTCCATGTGAGAAATCTTGCTTTCGATGACGACAAAATTCTTCTGTGTTTTATGTTCAAGGGCGTTTATCCTATCATTGAGAGTTAAAACTGATTCGCTGAGAGATTCTTCATGGCTTGGTGAGGCAGGGAATTCACGCTTATTTTAAGGTTGCACGAATGTACCCCAAGACTTTGGGTTGAGGGTGTAGTGTCCATATCAGTAGGAGGAAGAGGTATCGCGGGATAAATGGTAGGGGGCGAGTCATCAGGGATAGGAGATCGTGGCTCGGAAAGCTGAGAAGGATTGCTAAAGGGCATTCGGGATTGTAGCTCGAGCTTTAGCTTTTGGGTTTCTGCCTTGAGAGTGGCGTTTTCAGCTAGAAATTCCTACAGGCTAATGTATTGAGATGAGGTGCAGTTAGAGGATGGTCACACGCGGACGAACGGTCACATAGACGGACGCCTGGACGGACAGAAGCAAGAACGAATGAAAGGGCGGATGCTTCGCCCCACTCCATAACATGACTGTATGACGAGCACATGTGATTATTCATAACGTGAAAATCACAATATGCATGTCATGAATGCCATATATACATATCGTGGCCTTGCTGCTCTTGCGGTGGTTTCGTTCACATGACATGTCGCAAAACTGGTATGGTATAAAATCATTGCATGGCCGATACAAGCGACTGACCCTAACATAAAAAACATGACATGCGTGTCCTGTAACAATATTATTTCACGCCACGCTCATGATGTACTCGTTGTTATTTCGCTAGCGTCACATATACTAAATTTTCTATTACGGTACGTAAATGAATGACGAAGTACGTGACTGGTGCAAACATGATGATCATGAGATGCATGTCTTGTAGCAACATGAATACATGCCACGCTCATGATGCGCTGGCAGCCGTTTCGTTAGCTTCACTAATGCCAAATTTGGTACTACGGAACGTGAATGAATGATGATGGCATGAAACTGGTGCAAATATGATAAACATGAGATGCGTTTAATGTAACAACATGACTACATGCTACGCTCATGATCCGCTCGCGGTTGTTTCGCCAGCTTCGCATGTACCAAATTCGGTATCACGTGATCCGATTGGACGACATAGGTAAATGACACATCCAAACATAAAATTGCGACATGCGTGTGATGTAACAACATGAATACATGGCACACTCATGATGCGCTCGCGGCTGTTTTGCTTGCTTCACATATGCTAATTTTGCTATTACGTGACGTCAATGGATGACGAAGGTATGTTACTGGTGCAAACATGATAATGATGAGAAGCGTGTCATGTGAGAACATCACAACGTGCCACAGTCAAGGCACCCATACACTTCGAGCGCGCGCGCTGGCGTTCGTTTTGTGTCGTCACGCCGGTGTTACCATGCCAGGCGCCGGTCCTGCCATATACTCGCAGGTGCGTGCCGCGCTGCGTTGCTTTGATGCATGCGCGTTTCAGCGCGTCCGACGTCCCGACGTCCCACCGTCATAAAAAGAGCGAAATGCAGTATTGTCTGCGTAACGCATCGGCGTGAAACGCCGCATGTCGCATTTTGCGCCGGTTGCCGTCGGGCCACGCTGACGGAAGCTGGTTGCACCTGCGGTCACACTATAGAGTTTCCACGTTTTGCTAACGTACAGCGTCACTGTGCCCAGCGTGCGCGCTTGTGGACGTTTCGTCGGAGTATAGTGGGCCCTTCATGATGCGCTCGTGGCCGTTTCGCTAGGGCCACATATACCAAGTTTGGTGTTACGTGCCTTCAACGGATGACGAAGCTATATGACTGGTGCAAACATGATAATCATGACTGGCTGTCATGTAAGAACATGACAAAATGCCATGCTCATGGTGCGCTCACAGTCGTTTGGATAGCTTTACATATACCAAATTTGGTATCCCGTGACGTGAGTAGACGACGAAGGTGACCGACACATCCAAGCATCATAATTCTCACACTGAAGTCATGTACGGCATAATTTACATCCACCTCGTAACGTTGTGGTGATTTTAAGTGACATATCAGCCTAACTAACTCGTGCTTCGCATGTCATCGATTCTCAGTGTCATATTTTTACTCACGTTTGCAATGCCGTAATTACGTCCGCCCGTACGAACGCGCCGCAACGCGTTCCACTGACCGCAGGTATACGATCACGCCACAACGCAGTCTCCTCACAGAAGGTGCAGGAGCGGTGCAGAGTATCTCACGCCGCAGGTGCACGTTGACGCCATGCTGCCCCCACACGCTTACTTTCCTGGTGCTCACTTGCGTCACTTTCTCCCTCACTTCTATCCCGTTTGCCACAGTGCCCGAAGCTGCCACTTCGATATCGCGTGTCTGAAGATTGAACTTTTTAGCGTTGTTATGCCTGAGAGTCCACACCGAACGTCAATGCCCCTGCAAAGGCAAACTGAGTCAAACGGTCGAGCCCACCTGACGCGATCAACTCAACGACGTCATCAAGCGGCGGCGCCAGTCTGTCACGCAACGCACAGCGAGATCTCTCAGCCCACGAGCCTGCTAAAGCAGTCGGTGCCTTTCATTCTGGCGAGTCTCACGCAATGCGTGGAAACGTCACTCGTCCTTCGGTGCAACCACTCGCAGCTGCTCCGGATTTGATGAGCGTGAGGCGGCACAGTGGCGGGCCCCATTGGAGAATTCTGACATCACGGCCAGTGGCGCTTCTGGTTGTACGTTGTTGACTCTAAAGATCCACACGGTCCCTATAAAAAAGACCTGTGGCACGTCGCCAGCAGTAGACCTACGTGTCAGAGAAGCCCTTCGGGTGCTTCGAGCCCCTTTCACTGTCGGCGCGGCCGGTGTCGGTGTCCTTGGCAGCGGCGAGTTTCGTGGCGCCCTTCGTAAAGTCGTCGGCGGAGCGCTTCGTAACAGTAGTTGACTTATGCGGCAAGCCGACGGATGCGTGCGAGAGAAGACATCTCGGCTCTTCGAGTCCCTAAGCTGTCAGTCCCAGTGCCGAATTCGTAACGCCTCTATTTTTATGGTGTACATAAGCCTTGCATTAACTTACGGTCGTCTCGTCCGCTCGTCTATCAGCTCTGCGCCGAAGCAGTCGTGATCTGAGTAGCACACGCTAACAAATGGCTGGTGACCTTGTCGGTGGAGTTCGGAGCAGTGATGCCTTTGGGTCCGTTTTGGCGTCTCGGTTTCGTAGCGTTGGTTGGCAGCTGTGGGATCAGCCGGCGTCAGCGACATCGATGCGGTGAGTGCCTGATGTTTTCCCCTCAAATCACCAGGCTACTCTAGCACAGGTTATAGTAGTTTAGAGAAGGGTTGTGTGAAGCATTAGAGTGAGCTTTGATCATTTCAAGCCAAGTCGAAGTGCTTTGAAACCAAAATATTGCGGAGGGTGTAAACACGGCAGTGTTGAAAATTGCTTGCGTGTCTTGCTAGTAGACTTATAGTGGGTACGGAAATTAGAATCTTAACAGGGGCAAACAGCAAGAAGCTAGTGTGAATGATGGAGAACCTTAAACTAAAGGAACTCATTGAAGTTTGTGAGGAACTTGGAATTACTCTGGGCTGTGCGAAACGAAAGCAAGCGATGCTTGAAATCTTGAAGAATGGAGAGTGTCGCCTAAAGAAGTCGATGAGGCCTGGGTAGATGTCAAAGCACGCCGCAAAGAGGCTGAAAGGCGAGAACGTCGCGAGCACGAAGAAGCCGAGGGACAGGAGCACCTCGAGTTGAAACGAATAGAATTGACAATCTTACAATGTTCGCAGGCGCTTAGCGTAGCTTCTGCGACAGTTCAGGTCAGCGGTTGTAGAATTCGGGACCAACTGCCACCATTCGTAGTAGGGGAGGACATGACGAAGTATCTCGTCAAGTTTGAACACGTCTGTGAGCAAAATGATTTAGAGTGGTCTCCTTGGGCGCAGAACCTGTTAGCTCTTCATAGCGAAGTGTCCCGCGTGATAACGTGCTTGTCGAGGGAAGCGTTTGAGAGCCATGACGAGGTTAAGGAAGTGCTCTTGAGACGTTATAAGTTGTCACCCGAGACTTTCAGGCAAATGTTCCGGTATGCTAAAAAGGGGAATGAGTAACACGGTGACTTCGCGTTTCGTCTTAAAGCCGATTTATTTGAATAGCTCAAGAGCGAGGGTGTTTATGATGATCACGATAAAGTGGTGGAATGCATTGCACTGCAGAAATTCGACCACTGCATCGAGAAGAATGTCAAGATTTGGCTGCAGGACAAACTTGGTGAAGTAAAACTAAACGAGGTGGCAGCGCTAGCTGAAGAGTATTAGACTCTCCGAAATTGCATAGCAGGGCAGTGCGCGTTAAAAAAGGGTGAAAGGAAAGACAGCTTTTCTAAAAGACGTGATCAACGGAAAGCCGCTCCGCACTGTCATTTCAGGAAGGACCCGTCTCGTACGCAGGACACTGTAGGGGAAGGGCAAAGGGAAACGGACAAATTGAGTGAGGTTCCTAAAGAACGCACTGAAAACACACGGGTCTTTGAATCATGGAAGCCGGTAATTAGCTACAACTGCAAAAAAGAAGGGCAAATCGCGATAAACTGTGAGAAAATGTTTGCTTTCGCGATAATCCGAGAATCGGAAAAGAACATGCGCTTGTTAGAGACGTATGTCCAAGAAAATAGTGTGAATGGGAAAACGTGTCGAGCATTTCGAGACTCAGTGGCAACCATGGACGTTGACATCCTTCATAGGTGTCTCTGGATGACTTTACAGGAAAATGCGCCTGGATCAGACAAGTAGCCAAGGAGCAGAGTGCTTGCTTACCAATTGCTACGGTTGTCATTGAAGGCCCGTTCAGTATGCTTCGCGCCGAAGCGGCTGTGTCTGCCGCGCTTCCCGATCGTTTATTTATCTTTTCTCTAAGAACTCAGAGCAGCTTCTCGAAGAGTAGGGTAAAGCGTTCTTCTCCAATTTAACGTATATGGCCTTCACGAGATTGCAAGCGTGGAAGCTTCGGCAGAATTTTGATCTTGCTCAGTGTGTTCTAACACGACCTGCAAAGCCTGCTGATCTGCGTGACCTTGGCGGGGAGTCGACGGAACTTCAGATAAGAAATTCTCCGTGTGAGTCATTGGAGCAGTCACTCGAGTGGCCCGTCGCCAAAGTGACTGGCGTGGTCTCTGTCTGCAAAGGAGACGACATGGCGCTATTGAGTAAGAGCGAGAGGGGTGCAGCGCTCTCGCCTCTAGCGGAAAGTTGGAGTGAACTTTCGAGGGTTAATCGAGAAACGCTTATTCGAGAGCAGCGTGAGTACCTCTCGATCAAAGCGCTAATAAAAAGCGTAAACTTGGGAAAAAAGAAAAAGAATGTTGCCTTTTTTAGAAAGCAGGGCTCCTGTATCGGAGCTACACAAATGCGCAAGGTCACTAGTAGGAGTAGCTCTTGGCGCGACAAAAGTATTGTCGCCAACTATTGTAACTGGCGCATGAAAACCCGTGCGCAGGGCATCTTGACATAAAAAGATAAAGGCTACAGTTGTTTCCCTTGCATTTTATTGGCCGAAATGCTGGAAGGATATTGAATACTTTGTACGCTCTTGTGACACTTGTCAGAAAGTAGGGAAATCTACGGAACAGTGGAAGGCACCCGTGAAGCTTGTGCGAATTATCACAGAACCTTTTCGGTGCCTCGTAATTGATATATTCGTGCCATTGCCAGAGTCAAGGCAAGGTTATCGGTACATTTTGACGGCCAACTGTGTAGCCACAACATTTGCGGAAATGATACCACTTAAGGAGCTCAAATTCCCTCATGTCATGAATGCGCTGCTATCTATATTTGCACGCATTGAATTTCTTTCTGAAATGCAATGCGACAATTATAGTGTCTTCACCAGCTGCCTTACCTGTACCTTTTTTTAATAAATGCGGAGAAAAAGTAGTGCACAGCTCAATACATCATCCGCAATCTAATCCGGTAGAGCGTATGCATTTCGTGCTGAAACGGATACTGAGAGCTCTTTGCTACGAGCACAAATGCGACTGGGAAGCGTGTATTCTTCCCACTACGTTCGCTTTCAGATCAGCTCCTCATGAGGGCACTGGTTTCAGCCCTGCAGAGCGTGTGTATGGCAGGAGTTTGCGAACACCATTGTGAATGCAACGCGAGTCCTTGGAGGGATTCGCTGAGGACCCTAATGTAGTTGCGTATGTTTAAGACCTCCTTCGGAGACTTGGAAAAACGAAAGATATTGTGAAAAGCAACATGAAGGCTGCACAAGTGTTGTCGAAGGAGTACTACGACAAATCGGGAAGAACTGCACTTTTGAAGTAGGTAGTCAGGTAATGCTGCTGCCGCCGTCCAAAACGAACAAGCTGGAGGTTCATTGGGAAGGGCCCGCCAAGGTAATATTGAAGCTTTCTGATACCAAATTTGAAGTGAAATTAGGAAGGCGGCCGAACAAAATTTACCACAGTAAGTTGATAAAACCATATGTCCAACGTCAAGCGGTCGTAAATCTGCTTTTGAATGCTTCCGAGGAAGAGGGAGCAGGCATTTCAACCTCCAGTGATGTAATGGAAAGAACAGCGGAGGTAATCTTGGAGAAGTTGAACATAGTGCCTAGGTTAAGTGAATTCCCGAAGGAGGACCTGAGAAGAATTGTTTCCAAGTTTAAAGACGTGTTTTTGAACCGTCTCGAAAGCACGACGGTGACTGAACATGATATCGAGCTAACTTGTGAGGAGCCAATCCGTAGAAAGCCGTATCGATGTTCCCCTGTGCAAAAGCAGATCATGAAAAAGGAGGTGGATTACACGCTGAAGTTTTTAGTTGTGTACTGGGTGAGAGTGACTATACATCCTCATAATACTGGTTCAAGGGTGGGGAAAAGATCCGAGGCCATGCATCGATTATCGGCGTCTTAACGCCATAACTCGAGATTAAACTTACCCGATACCAAACCTAGAAGGGAGGTTAGAAACTGTGTCACAGTCTAGCTGTATTTCCGCACTAGACCTTGTGTGAATCTATTGACAAGTCTTCTTTACGGATCGCGCTAGTCGCTATGCCACATTCGTTTCTCCATTTGGAACGTATCGTCAACTTAAGCAGAGCTTTGGATTAAAAAATGCACCGTTTTGTTTTTCAGGCTTAATGGACAACGTTCTTACTGGCCTCTGTGAGTTCGCTCTGCCGTATCTTGACGATGTCGCCATCTTTTCAGACAACTGGGAAGAACATGTCGCGCATTAACGAGTCGTGCTGAACAGGTTAAAAGAAGCTGGTCTTACCGTGAAACCTACTAAATGTCACTTAGGGTGCAGCAAGGTGTCTTAACTGGACACGTTGTGGGGCGTGGCTGGTGTAGACCTTCAGAAATTAAGGTAGCCGCCATCGTGGACTGTTCACGACCAACTCACAAAATCTGCGATAAGGGCATTTTTGTGCCTAGCTGGATACGATCAGCATTACGTGCAAAACTACTCTAGCATGGCCAGGCCTCTAACCCACGCACTTCGAAAGTCCGAGCTGGTTAAAGTAGCATGGGACTCAGAAAAAGAGAATGCGTTTTGCCAGCTGAAACAGGCCCTAAGCAAAACGCTCGTTGCCATAGCATCCGACTATTCTTAGAGATTTGTGATTCAATGCGATGCGAGTGATCATGGCATGGGAACTATATTGTGCCGGGAAGACAGTGCTGGTAGCGAAAGGCCAGTTTTGTATTTAAGTGGAAAACTCAGCTGCAGGGAAAAGGCATACAGTACCTCTGAAAAGTAATGCACTTGCCTCTTGTGGGCCGTGCAAAAGCTATCCTATTATGTCTCCGGTTCGAGGTTTGTGGTCGAAACGGACCACTGTCCTCTAACCTGGTAAATAACATGTCGCCTAAAAGTGGCCGGTTAGTGAGGTGGAGCATGATACTCCGACAGCGCAACTTTGACGTTCGCTACAAAAAAAGGAAAGCTAAACGCTACTGCAGACGCATTGAGCCGTGCGTTTTAGTTAGTACCTTCTCTACCTTTCGCTTTGTCGCTGGCAATTCGGGGCCAAATTTTGTCCTCATGACGGCCTTAGCTGAGCGCTCTCGTCCAGAGTGATCTCAAGGGGCCAACTTTATGTTTTATTCTATTTCGCTACGTTGTTGTACGTGTAAAAATTAGAGTTCTCATTTTAAGAGTCTTGTGTCCAACATGTGCCTCTCAATGTAGAGGAAAAGAAATTCAGATAGGCACGTAGCTAGTGTCACAAAACAAGCGCTAAAAATCGGCGCGCCGCCAAATTCTTGCGATAAAGCGCGGGAGAGACGCCGGGAGGTCAAAAGAAAAAAAAGAAAACAAACATCCAAGGCTCCCCGGGCGCGCACTCTGCCCTCGGAAACGTGGCTTCGCCGACGAACCTCCTCACCCCACATCGGCGGCCGAGCAAGCCCGCGAAATTTCTAGAACGAAAGAGGCGTGGTCACGCCGGGTTGAGTCATCCATCGCGGAGGGCATTCCAACCATCTCGCCCTCTCCCCAGCCTTCGCTGCGTATCGCGCAGACGAAATAACGAGAACCTTCTGGAATCTCGCGTGGAAGGTATTTAATCGAGCAGCCGAGACGAGAGAGCAGGAGAAGACGGAAGTTAGCGCAAGAGCGCGTAGGGTATCCTGCCGTGTAGTCGGCGAAGGTTTTGTCCGTAGGGACAAGGCAGGAGAAGTGAGGTTTACTGGAGGATAAACTTCGAGGAGAAGACGGAAGTTAGCGCCAGAGCGCGTTGGGTATCCCGCCGTGTAGTCGGCGAAGGTTTTGTCCGTAGGGACAAAGCAGGAAAAGAAGAGGTTTTCCACCTGAGGGGTGAAGGCTCGAGCTACAGACAAGAGCGTGTGTATACCGCTACGGAGCGAAGACGCGTGGCAACAGCTGCGTGTGTGAAGCCGACGTGTTTCTGGCGAAGAAGTTTGAAGCTTGGAGAGTGGTCTATTGAAGACGTGAGGTTTCCTGGAAGAGAAACTTCGGCGAGGGTTTTTGGAAGAGGAACTTCAGGGGACAGCGGAACGACAACGCTGGACTTTGAGTGAGTGATTCTCGGAAGAGTATCATCCAGACTTTTGTTCCAAGAACTTCGGACTGAATAGGTTTTCTATCTCTTTAGTCTCTAAGTGTCTTGATTGTTCAGTGCATGCGACTGCATTGTAGTGTGTATTGTTATCTGTGTCCGTTGTTTCGAGTGTGGCTGATTGTACTGTGTAGTACGTTGTTTGGTGTGTGACATATTGTATGCAACTATTGTGGAGTGTGCATTTTTATGTATTGTTTTCGATCTGTCATTATTGAGAATATAATTTGTTTGTTTATCAACTCTCGGCTCTGACTTGTTCTTTGGGCCACAGCCGGCGTCCGCTGGCGCGCCAAAAAGGACCACTTCTAAATTGTCCACGCTTTCGTGGTGCGGTTCAGGGGGCCGATACTTCGGCCCTTGGAATTAGCCCGGCGATTGCCTCCCGAATTAACGGGACTGTGTGACAATTATTCTGGCGTCCGCGACACAGGACCTTTGGTGCACAGTGTGTCCAAAGTAGTGAGAAAGAGCCTCGAGTTGTTGATAGTGCTATCGGAACGATTTGGTGTGTTGTTCAGTGTTCTCGTTAACGAGTGCAGGGGAGTGTTCCGATACACTGATTTAGGCAGATACTTTTTGCACGCGGCAAGGTTTTATTTGCGAGACACCATGGATCTCGAAAAGTTAGTAGCTCTTGGTGAGAAGATGGGTCTTTCTGGCGCCGAACTACGGAAGTGGGTCACCCAGAAGGAAAAAGAAGAAAAAGAGAGGGCCAAAGAAGAAAAGGCAGTTGAGCTGGAAAAAGAAAGGTTGGCAGTCAAAAGAGCCAAAGCGGAAAAAGAAGCTGAGTTGGAGAGAGAGAGGTTGGCAGCTGAGAGGGCCAAGGAAGAAAAAGCAGCTGAGTTGGAGAGAGAGAGGTTGGCAGCTGCGAGAAAGAAGGAAGAAAGAGAGGCAAAGTAGCGACAGCTGAAGGAAGAAAGAGAGCAACAATTGAAGTTGGAATTGGAGAGAGAAAAGTTGTCAGCTGAAAGGGCGAGAGAAGAAAGAGAGGCAAAAGAGCGACAGCTGAAAGAAGAAAGAGGGGCAAGGGAGCGACAGCTGAAAGAAGAAAGAGAGCTGCAATTGAAGTTGGAGCTGAAGAAAGAAAGACTGGCAGCTGAGAGGGCGAAAGAAAAAAGAGAGGAAAGGGAACGACAGCGACAGCACGAGATGGAACTCTAGCAGCTCCGTTTTCAACAGCGAAGTGAAACTCCCGTCCAAGCTAGAGTTGAAAGCAGCGAACGGGAGGTTCACGGCTTCCACTTGAACCCAAGCAAGCTGCTCGTAGCGTTTGATGAAAGGAAGGACAACCTTGACGCGTACTTTCACCGATTTGTGACGATTGCGACGAGCCAGAATTGGCCGGAACACCAATGGGCAACTGCTTTGAGTACTTGCTTGAGTGCTGAAGCGCTCAGTGTGTACAGTAGGCTGACGCCGACCGATGCAGCCAACTATGCAAAGGTGAAAGCTGCTTTGCTGAAGCGATTTAGATTTACTGTGGAAGGATTCCGGGACAGATTTCGGACAGGAAAACCAGCTGATGGTGAGACTGCTACGCAGTATGCCGCCCGACTTTGCCACTATTTCGACAGATGGATTGAACTTTCAGGGACAGCGCAGGAGTACGATGAGCTAAGAGAGCTCCTAATTAGAGAACAATTTCTTACTAGTTGCCACCCAAGCCTGTCGCTGTACTTGAAAGAGAGGAAGGCTGAGTCACTTGAAGGAATGCTTGAATTGGCTGATCAATTCTTGGAAGCGCAAGGTGGAACTAATTTGGCCAAGGTCAAGAAGGATTGCCCTGATGATTCGAAGAAATTGGCTCCCGAAGAAAAGAAGCGTGCACCAGAGAGCATTCCGCGATGTTTTCTGTGCAACCGAGTGGGTCATCGCGCGAAAAACTGTCGAACGATCTTTACGAGCCCTACGGCAGTAAAATGTTTTAAGTGTGGTCAGACTGTGCAAAAAGCAGACGCAAGCCGAAACGGGGCGAGTCAAACTCACCAGGTATCCTGTGTGCAAGCGGCACTGAAATCCGGTTATAATGCCGTCACAGATGGACTCGTAGAGTTGAAAAATGGGGAGAAAATTCCTATTGTGGGTGCGGCAATGGCAAAACAGCCGACCGGTGTTACGAAGAGAATGCCAACGCTGCCTGGAAAAGTTGCGGACAAAAATATTACGGTGTTAAGAGATACCGGCAGCTCCACTGTTCTCGTGCGGAGAAATGTGGTGCGGGAGAGTGAGTTAACAGGCAAAACGAAACCGGCTTGCCTAATTGACCGTACGGTTCGGATGCTCCCCAAAGCAAAAATTGAGGTTGAAACCCCGTACTTCAGCGGGAAGGTTACTGCTTTATGCATGACGACCCCCCTGTACGACCTTGTCATCGGAAACATCGACGGGGCGCGAGGATTGAATGATCCGGAATGTTTGGGAGAAGACCCTAAGATAGAGCCCTCGCCAACCCAGCGACCACAAGATACAGTGGTGGAGCAGCCCGTGACGGATCTCCGTAGAGCCCAAGGTGAAGCCGCGGCGCAAGAGACAGCGAATGAGAAAATGATCGTGTTGAATGAGTTCACGGGCCGAGCAACCGGACTTGCGTCGGCACGACCTCAACCGACCCACAGTGTAAAGGTGACGGAGTCGGCCAGCCGGTTCAAATGTCGAGACATGAACAAGCTGGTAAATAAACAGACAGGACCCGTCGAATGTTATGACCCGTTAGCAGTGTCAGAAGTGACAACGATGGCTGAGACGCCGCCTCAGATACCGTCGTTGGAAGGGGCTCGCCGGAACAAAACGAGCAAAAACAATAAGAAGAGATCGAGAGAGCACCGCATGAAAGGGCGCAAGCGCCGCTCGAAATACACAGGATAGGTGCTGAGGTAGAATCGGATTGTGTTTGGCAGGGCTGAGTGCCATATGTTGTGTTAATGTTCTTGTTGTCCTGTGTCGCAAATGTATGTTGAGCCAGTCAAATTGTTTGTTTCGGTGATGTGATGTATAGTAATGATGTGAGTATAGTAATTGTTGTAGTGAGAGAACTTTTTATATTTGTATTGTTTAGAATGTGTGATGAAGTGTTGTAGTCATGTACCTGTAGCAATATTTCATGTGTCGTGGAATTGAATTACAATGTACAGTTGTATTGAGGATCCATTCCTAATGTGAAGTGTCATGAGCGACGGTTTGTGTTACAGTATTTCAGAGTGTGTGGTGACTGTTCGCGCTCGTTGGTGTAGTTTTGAATATTATGAGATAATATTCTGAAAGTGGGGGGCAGTGTCACAGAACGAGCGCTAAAAATCGGCGCGCCACCAAATTCTTGCGATAACGCGCGGGAGAGACGCCGGGAGGTCAAAAGAAAAAAAAGAAAACAAACATCCAAGGCTCCCCGGGTGCGCAATCTGCCCTCGGAAGCGTGGCTTCAACGACGAACCTCCTCAACCCACATCGGCGGCCGAGCAAGCCCGCGAAATTTCTCGAACGAAAGAGGCGTGGTCACGCCGGGTTGAGTCATCCATCGCGGAGGGCATTCCAACTGTCTCGCCCTCTCCCCAGCCTTCGCTGCGTATCGCGCCGACGAAATGACGAGAACCTTCTGGAATCTCGCGCGGAAGGTATTTAATCGAGCAGCCGAGACGAGAGAGCAGGAGAAGACGGAAGTTAGCGCAAGATCGCGTAGGGTATCCCGCCGTGTAGTCGGCGAAGGTTTTGTCCGTAGGGACAAGAAAGAAGAAGTGAGGTTTCCTGGAAGAGAAACTTAGTGGAGAAGACGGAATTTAGCGCCAGAGCGCGTCGGGTATCCCGCCATGTATCGGCGAAGGTTTTGTCCGTAGGGACAAAGCAGGAGAAGAAGAGGATTTCCACCTGAGGGGTGAAGGCTCGAGCTACAGGCAAGAGCGTGTGTCTACCGCTATCGAGCGAAGACGCGTGGCAACAGCTACGTGTGTGAAGCCGACTATGTTTCCGGCGAAGAAATTTGAAGCTTGAAGAGTGGCCTATTGAAGACGTGAGGTTTCCTGGAAGAGAAACTTCGGCGAGGGTTCCTGGAAGAGGAACTTCAGGGGACAGCGGAACGACAACGACGCTGGACTTTGAGTGAGTGATTCTCGAAAGAGAATCATCCAGACTTTTGTTCAAAAAACTTTGGACTGAATAGGTTTTCTATCTCTTTAGTTTCTAAGTGTCTTGGTTGTTCAATGCATGCGACTGCATTGTAGTGTGTATTGTTGTCTGTGTCCGTTGTTTCAAGTGTGGCTGATTGTACTGTGTAGTACGTTGTTTGGTGTGTGACATATTGTATGCAACTATTGTGGAGTGTGCATTTTTGTGTATTGTTTTCGATCTGTCATTATTGAGAATATAATTTGTTTGTTTATGAACTCTCGGCTCTGACTTCTTCTTTGGGCCACAGCCGGCGTCCACTGGCGCGCCAAAATGGACCACTTCTAAATTGTCCACGCTTTCGAGGTGCGGTTCGGGGGGCCGATACTTCGGCCCTTGGTATTAGCCCGGCGATTGCCTCCCTAATTAACGGGACTGTGTGACAGCTAGGTATATGTAGCACTATACTTTGAAGTTCTGTCGGGTGGCCGAGGGCACTTGCTTGTGTCCTGTGTTGCCTGATTCGAAGCGTTCTTGCCAAGTCGCAGAACCATCGACAAGTGCTGAAACCAAAAATCGCCCGAAGAGACGAGTGAAGCTGGCCGACAAGTTATGGCGACCAGCCAAAGGAGCTGGGATCCGTCCTCAAGAAATGGATGTGCTCACGGAACTGAGCCTAAAGTTACATTCTCTCCATGGCCCTGGAGGCAAACCTGGAGGGACCTTGCGAACGAGCACGCCCGACATCCGAGCCACGTGGAAGCAGCTCGTCTTTGCGGCCCATTGTTTGGCGGCGGGGTTGCTGTTACGCTTGGGATTCCACACCGAACGTCAATGCCTCTGCAAAGCAATCTGAGCCAAGGCAAGTGGTCGAGCCCGCGTGACGCGATCAACTCAACGACGTCATCAAGCGGTGATGCCGGTCTGTCACGCAACGCACAGCAAGCTCTCTCAGCCCACGAGCCCATTGAAGCAATTGGCGCCTTCAAGTCCGGCGAGTCTTACGCAATGCTTGACAACGTCACTCGGCCTTGGGTGCAACCATGCGCAGCGGCTCCGGATTTGATGTGCATGACGTGGCCCAGCAGCGGGCCCCGTTGGATGATTCTGTTATCACCAGCAGCGGTGCTTCTGGTCGAACGTTGGTGACTCAAAAAATCCATCCAGTGCCTATAAAAAAGCCCTGTGGCACGTCGCCAGCAGTAGATCTATGTGTCAAAGAAGCCTCTCGGTTGCTTCGAGCCCCTTTCGCTGTCGGCGCGGCCGGTGTCCTTGGCAGCGGCGAGTTTCGTGGCGCCCTTTGTAACCTCGTTGGCGGTGCGCTTCATAACAGTAGTTGACCTATGCAGCAGACAGAAGCCGACGGATGCGTGCGATAAAAGACAACTCGGCTGTTTGAGCCCCTAAGCTGTTGGCGGCAGTGCGGAATTCTTAACGCTTCTATTTCTATGATGTACGTGAACTTTGCGTTAACTCACCATCGTCTCGTCTGCTCGTCTATCAGCTCTGCGCAGAAGCAGTCGCGAGCTGAGTAAAACATGCTACCAAACGGCTGGTGACCTTTGCTGTGAATTTTGTAGCAGTGAAGCCTTCGGGACCGTGTTGGCGTCGCGCCTTCGTAACAGCGTGCACTGTACGGATCACAAGGCCATGGTAGTTATAGGGTTGTCGAACTCACGACCTCTCACTCCGCAATGCACGGCTCGAAACCACTGGGTCACAGAAGGTGCGTTTTCCAGCTGTATTACAGCGAGCTCTTTATATACAACATGTACCGCTGCCATTCCGGAAAGATCCATGACTTCAAGGCACTTTAGTAGTCAAGACTCAAGTAGCGCGAAGGTGGCATGGAGGAAATGCTCTAATGGTTGTCGCTAGCGTTCCACGATGCGCGTGCCCCCTTGGAGGTTGGAGCTGTCTTTGAAGGTGTAAGTGCCGCCTTACGATCGGCAGCCGCCATTCGGCTCCCTCTGTTATGTCGCGCGGGGTTGCGTGAGATACGTGCGCGCCGTTTTGTCGGAAAACCTGGTATGCTTTAGCAGAAACAGGTCCTCCCACAACTTCATTTTACTATGAAAGCTGGTATGAGATTACTTTCCGGGTCCCGCGCAGTTTCATGTTGTCCGCCGCCGCCGCCGGTGTTCATAACCACATCGCGTGAAATTAGAAAAAAAAGCCTTTCACCAATGACACAGTGGGGCTTGAACCCGTGTCCGCTGATTGCCAGCCCAATATTCTACTACTGCGTTACGCCGGTGCTTGTAACTTGTTGTCAAGCTTGCCTTAGGCAGGCATGACCTAGCACCAATGGTACAGTGGGGCTTGAACCCGGGTCCGCTGGGTGCCAGCCCACTACTCTACCTCTGAGCTACTCCGGTGCTTGTGACTTGTCAAACTTGGCTTAGGCATGCTTGATGTCGGGAAAGCAATCGCGTTAATACGACCTATAAAGCATTTTACAACAACAAAAAGCAACCAGTCATCGCACAATGCAATTAGCATAACATGTGGGCTGTTTAAAGCTCCAACCCATTACAAAAGCTTATTCTTGTTTCCCTATCAACTGTTGCGCATACCCACTTCAGCCGTAATTCCTTATAGTCGTCAGCCACTGAATGAACAATTTGCATAAAATTCCTAACAAGTGTTTAACGAGTAATACGCTTTTCAGTTGAATGAGAAAAAACTAGCATAGCGAATGCCGGCATCACACCCAAAGGGATATTATTATTGCCCTTGTGGGTACCCAGCAAGTGTGCTGGCAGGAGTTACTCAATGAGTGTTTTGAAAAGCGTCTGAAAGGCCGCTCTTCTATCTTTTGCTGTGACTGTGCTGAGCTTACCGCGCAAGCCTGGCGTTTTTTTTTTGGGAGGAAGAGGGGGGCTTTCTTTTCAAAAAAAGTTGGAATGAAGTAAGAATTGTGGCAAAATGCCCGGGTGTTGCGTGCCACAGTGCACAAACCATTCGAGAAATGACTACAGGATGTTCAGATACCTAAAAGGCCCGAAAAGGCGACTCTGCTGTCTTGTAAAAATCAAGTACGACAAGTGGCAACCGACAGACAATTTGTGTTTGTGCAAGGTAAGTCATCCTCTTTAAGCATTGTGAGAGTTATAATTTTAGGTATTGTAACACGGCCACTTTCAGTCGCAATCAAGCCTGATGTTAATGACCCTTTTACGCCATCTGCAGAAGGGTGCCAATCACTGTTGAGAAATTTGATCTCGATCGGACTAAATGCGATCACCAGTGCACCGGGTGCAATACACGGTAATTTGCATGCTGTGTACATGCGTATTTACCTTGTTCATTTTGGATAGCACGAAATGCGTTGTTCTTATTGGCTTGTTGCATACAAGCTGCAGTTGCACGAAGATGTTGGCCTATGTTGCGCGCTTGTTGCTGCCGGTGCCATGAACTAGTTCTTTTAATGTCCCGTGTCGTCGTAGCCGTCGTAATCGTAGTAGCCAGTGGCATTGCGTTACATGTCAGTAGAAATGGCGGCACAGCATATCCACAGAGTGGATGATTGAGTGGGCAGAAGCATCCGTCAGCTCGTCCGTGCTTCCGTACGACTGTGCATGCGACCGTTCGTCCATGCGTCCGTCCCTGCGTTCGTTCATCCGCCCATCCGTCTGTCCCTGCGTTCGTCCGTGCATTCGTCCGTTCATTCGTCCGTGTGCCTTTCGCCCGTGCGTCTGTACGACCATCCACGCATTTGGTCATCCATCCGTCCATCCGTGCGTCTGTTCGTCCGTCAGCACGTCTGTTCGTCCGTGCGTCCATCGGTTCTTCCATCGGTGCGTTCGTCCGCACGTCCGTTCGTGCGTACATCTATGCGTCTGCCCACCCTCTCCGCCCCACTCATCATCATTTGCCTCAAGGATATTGTCTGATTTTCTCTTTTCTCCTGACAGCACGTATGCTTTGAGGCGAAGCTCCTCAGGGTGGGGGTCTGTCCATCCTCCGATGTTGTATGTAGCCACTGGTGGCACATACCCGAAAGAGCGGTCCTTAGAATATCTGCTGGATGGCGCCAATTGTATATGATAAATACATGATGAAAACATGTGAGATGGCTGTACTTGTTGCGTTCACTAAATAGACCGACCGACGGACACACATACAGGTAGACGGACGGACGGACGGACTGATGGACGCACAGACAGACAGAGAGGTGGGCGCACGGACGAACGGATGGATGGCAGACAGACAGAGGGACGGCCGGAGGAACAGACGCACGGACGAATGGACGAATGGAAGAACAGATGTACGGACAGACGAATGCACCGAGGTTCACACGGATGGACGAATACATGAACGGACGAACGTATTGACGGACGGAAGCAAAAAAAATGGGTGGATGATAGCCCGGACGGACAGAACAACGCTTCATTCCACCAATAATCGTGCACAGCGTGGATATGCTGTGAATTTTTAATTCATCTTTATTCAGTCAACTGGCAAATGGCAAACTGTTTTTACGCTTTTGTGAGTGTCACACAACACACAGACACATTTAAAGGTCATGTAATATAGGTGCGGGTGTTTCACATCTTTAAATTATATTAATAGTTACCGACTAGTCAAAAAGACGGCCAATGGAAGGTGTTAACGCAGCTGGCGTTGATGGTGGTTTCCGGCTGCAAGTGGCTCTAGCTACTAATGTCGCTTTAAAAATGAAGTATAAAATCAGAAATCTAAAACCCTCACACTCCCGATGCGAAAATTTTGTATTTCTCTCATAATGTTTGACCACCACACGTTTAGACGCAACAAACTGTGTATGCAGCCGCGCAACACTCGTTGGCTGAAAATGCTGGCTACAGGCGGTTTGCGGAGAAGGCATCATAATGGCGGACTCCGTAGCAAACAGTGTGGTTTACTTCACCGTGCTAGGTGGGAGAAGGAGGCGCACGCGTCTAGGAACCTAAGTTGTCGGACTTTTCGTTGCTATGGAGGCACGCTTACAGAGAAGAGGCAACTCGTGCGAACGCATATCTCGGGATTCGGGTGCCTTCAGCGCCTTGCGCTTCTAACGAAAATTTTGTTGATGTTACAGTTGCTATAGTATAGTGCCTAGAATTTACTATTCTAGGCACTATAGTTAAAGAGTTCAAAAAGTCATTTCGCTCGCCGCCGCACCCCCGCTCACCAAGACTGCACTGCCCACACCCGATGTAGAAATCGTTACACTTGTTCGCGCTTGCGCTGCGTACTAATATTCGTTGATTTCGTGCGTCTTTTTTGGTGTTTAAGCAGCGTTCTTTTATGGACAACCGGTGACAGTTGTTGTGCTGCAAGCTTCTTGTGAATGGGTATTCTCTGCGTCCTTTCTGCTTTTGCTGCGCGCTACAAGTTTTGAGCTTCTTGCCTTTCTTTGCGCGAAATTACAGTTTGTTGCTGTAGCATTCATTTGTTCCCTTTCTCGTGAAACAAGGCGCAATATACGCCCAACTACCTCTGTGAAAACGCCTTTTGGTATTGTGGTATACGGATTTCAAAAAGAGGAAACAGTCACGTTTTTTAAAGATCTGCGTTTTAACTAGTTGCGTCACACTTTAAAAGTTGCCAGCTGGCAAGTTTGCACGCAAAACCCTCAAATTTCTCATTTTTTCTGGTTTTTTTTTTCAAACAATTACGCGGAAAAGAAATGTCATACCTTTTCACGAGAGCATTCGGGCTCTTTTCAACAGTGGCAAAACATTACTCACTATCCGAGGTCGACTAAAAAACAGAGAGCTGTGATATAAGCAGACCTTAAAATTTTTTATTGACAGTTCGTACGGCTTTAGCACGTGTCAGTATAAACGAGGTGGTATGCCGTAGTGACGTCCTATTTACCTTATTTGTACGCATGCGCCGTTCACACATCTCTGAAATAAAGAGTGAAATCATCAAAACCAAATATTGGCTATTGTAGTAAATACCCACTGCACGATCTCGGAAAAGTGAGCACCACATCCTATAGGGCAAACTAGTTCGATTCGCAACTTAGCTGCATTATAATGCAAACTTCAATGTATGCTAAGAATACTACAGATGTAATTGTTAATGCGAATAAATATAGGTAATACACATAATTGATTGATTGATTTGTGGGGTTTAACGTCCCAAAACCACCATTTGATTATGAGAGACGCCGTAGTGGAGGGCTCCGGAAATTTTGACCACCTGGGGTTCTTTAACGTGCACCCAAATCTGAGTACACGGGCCTACAACATTTCCGTCTCCATCGGAAATGCAGCCGCCGCAGCCGGGAATCGAACCCGTGACCTGTGGGTCAGCAGCCGAGTACCTTAGCCACTAGACCACCGCGGCGGGGCTAGGTAATACACATAAACTTAGCTGTCTGGTCAGCTCCAAACGACGTATGGTATTAGCAACAAGTTCCTTTCCAATACGAATTAATTCTTAGTGAACTTCGCCGACTTCGAGCGTATCTATCTATCTATCTATCTATCTATCTATCTATCTATCTATCTATCTATCTATTTATCTATCCATCCATCTATCTATCTATCTATCTATCTGTCTATCTATCAATCAATCTACCTATCTATCTATCTATCTATCTATCTAGCTATCTATCTATCTGTCTGTCTGTCTGTCTGTCTGTCTGTCTGTCTGTCTGTCTGTCTGTTTATCTACCTATCTAGCCACCAACTGGGTGCCACGACACCGCGAGATCGAAGGAAATGTGCTGGCTCGCCACGTCAATCAACGGGAGCACTGCCAACTCCTCAGTTGCTGTCCCTATAATGAACCTAAAACCAAACATACGAAAAAAGCTCAGGGCTTACTTGCAAATGGTATGGGATCTACAAAATCATAACAAGTTATACTTGATCAAACTATACCTCGGTGTCTGGCCACCCACGTGGACAACGCGCTGTACAGAGATCAGTCCCTGTCGGCTTAGAATAGGACACACACACAGCCTGCACACACAACTTTTGCCCGGTTGTGACCCACCCAGCTGTCACAGATGTGGCCGTCCACTTACAGTACTCCACATACTCCTTGAATGCTCTGAGCTTGAGGCTTACAGGAAAAAAAAAACATTTCCACTAGCGTACAAGGAACACATACCCCTCCGTCCAGCTATGTTTATTGGTCGTGAATCTCTTTTTTAAATATAATGCATTGAATGCATTCTTCCAGGAAGTAAATAATTTGCATGTTATCTACTCAAGTGATCGGTAGCATGGCCTCTGAAAGGAGGCTGCTGCTGCGGATGCTACATCCAAAGAGAGCACCTGTCTCCCGGCCCTTGAGACCAAGGGCGCTGGCTTGGTTTCGGTGCTGATATAACACTCCTATTCTGTCATGTCTTGATAACTAAAGACTCATTCTCACCAGCCATGCTTCACTTCACTTTCATGATTTTAATAAATATAAGTCTTACGCACCTTCAGAGTGCAGAATCTTAGGCCCTTTTACAGCCATTTAACATTCCCTTTGCTCCGATCCGATGTCATTTCCTGGCGCTCTTTGGCCATCAATGGTCTTGCGCCATTAAACAACATATATTATCAATATCTAGCCACCTACGATTTTCCGCTCTCCTCACCGTTTTGATAATCGGATTGATACCAAATTTTGTATGGGATAACATGACTATTTGGCCAGCATCAGCGACTAGTCATAAAATGAAAATTGTGACATGTATGTGATGAATGCCATGATTTACGTTTCATTGTCTTGCTCCACTTGCGGTGGTTTCGCTCACATGGCATGTCTTGGGAGACTACGATGATGAACTACGCAGTCAGCGCTCATAATATATATATATATATATATATATATATATGTATATATATATATATATGTATATATATATATATATATATATGTATATATATATATATGTATATATATATATATATATATATATATATATATATATATATATATATATATATATATATATATATATATATATATATATATATATATTATGACGACTCGGTTGTAACGAGGTTTATTGGTCGTGAACTCGAGAACGAACAAGCGCAACGGACCCGAAGAAGAAGCGCACGTTCCAAGAAGATGATGATTGTCAGCCAGAACATATGGTGATGATATGGTGATGAACATATGGTGATGAACATATGGTGAGCGCATAACAGATGCCTACACAGATCCCCCCCCCCCCCCGTGGAAGCGGCCAGCCTGGCCGCTGCGGGCGGGTAGTCAAGGTGACGAGGAACGTCGTGTGAAAAGCTTCATGCGGGAAACGTGTACAATTTCGGTGCTGCGGTAACGGCGGTCAGTTGTCACGACAAGAGGCGTCACACGATAGTTGACAGGTGAAGTCTGCTCTAAAACAACATATGGGCCGATGAATCGAGGCTGGAACTTGTCGCAGAGACCAGGTGTGCGAATTGGTGTCAATAGCAGCACCTTGTCACACGGTCGGAATGATACCACACGATGAGAGGTGTCGTAGACGGCCTTCCTTGCTTGTTGCGTAGCTTCCGAGTTCATACGAGCGCACTGGCGGCACTGGGCAAGGCGAGAAATATATTCTTCGCAAGAAGATGGTGATGGATGGCCATTGCTGGTGAAGAAAGAAACATCGATAAAGAAAGTAGGTGAACGTCCGTAAACAAAATTAAACGGTGAGTAACCGGTTGTGCGCTGAGCAGCGGTGTTTTAGGCGAAAGTGAGGAACGGTAGAAGTTTATTCCAGTTTCTGTGATACGGGTGAATGTATACGGCCATCATGTCGGCAAAGGTTCGATGAAATCTCTCGGTCAGACCGTTTGTTTGAGGATGGTAGCTAGATGCCATCTTGTGTGTGGTACCAGAAACGCGAAGAACTTCACCTAAAAGCTGTGATAAGAACACCTTTCCACGGTCACTTAGAAGTACACGAGGAGCACCATGACGTAGTATTATGGCCTGAAGGACGAAGTCAGCAACTTCCGATGCTGAACCAGTAGCTACTGAAGTTGTCTCGGCGTAGCGTGTCATATGGTTTACGGCAGTGACTATCCATCTATTTCCAGCACCAGTAACAGAAAGGGGCCCATAAAGATCAACACCGACGACCTTGAAAGGTGTAGTATGGCACGTCATTGGCTGTAAATGACCAGCCGGGGGAGATCTCGGAAGTTTGCGAAGTTGGCACGGAGAGCAGGAACCCACGTACTTTGCTACGCTGGTAGAAATCCCAGGCCAATAAAAGCGGCTTCGAATGCGGTCGTAGGTTTTGTGAAAGCCTAGGTGGCCAGCAGTCAAATCGTCATAAAAGGCGTTAAGTACATGATGTTGAAGAGCGCGTGGCAGAACAGGTACCCAGCGTTGGCCGTCAGGATGATATATGTGACGATACAGCACACCGTCCTGAAATTGAAGTTCTCGAGTTGTCGACGAAGGCGTGCATTGGGTGGACGCGTAGCTCCTGAGAGGTGGTCTATAATGCGCCGACAATACGGGTCAGCCTGCTGGCGAGAACTGAAGGGTTGTTCATCGTCGATTGGCGGTTGGTACAGCGAGGCGAGCAAGGCAACAGAAGTGGGAGTCACGTCCGCACTGGTGTCGTTGGAGGTGGCAGCTGTAGTGTCAAACGACGCCGTAGGTAGTGGGCAACGAGAAAGAGCGTCGGCGTCTTGATGTTTTTTGCCCGATTTATAAATAATCTCAAACTGATACTCCTGTAGGCGTAAAATCCAGCGACCCAAGCGTCCTGACAAGTTCTTCATTGTAGAAAGCCAGCATAAGGCGTGGTGGTCCGTTACGACGGTGAATTGACGGCCGTACGGATAAGGACGGAACTTTTGTATGGACCGAACCACAGCGAGGCACTCCTGCTCAGTGATGGTATAGTTTTTTTCGGTAGAAGTAAGCACTCGGCTAGCATATGCGATGACCCTTTCCCCTCCAGAGTTATCGCGTTGGAGGAGAACAGCACCTATACCGCAACCGCTGGCGTCGGTATGCAGGAGTGTTGGGGCGGTTTCATCAAAATGGCAGAGTGCAGGCTCTGACGTCAAAACTTTCTTCAATAGGTGAAACGCCGACTGACATTCCTCGGACCACACAAAGGGTGCATTAGATGCAAGCAGTTTGTGAAGTGGCGCAGCTATTGAAGCTAAGTTTCGTATGAAGCGACGAAAATATGATGCGAGGCCAAGAAAACTTCGCAACTCCTTAAGTCTTGCGGGGCATGGAAATCGAAGGACGGTAGCGATCTTTTCGGGGTCAGGGCGAATACCGTCCTTGCTGACGACATGACCGAGAACCTTGATGGATTTGGTGGCGAAACGGCACTTCTTAGTGTTGAGCTGTAGACCCGCGCCGGCGAGGCATGTTAGGACGTCATCCAAGCGCCTCAGGTGCTGAGAAAACGTTGCTGAAAAGATGATGATGTCATCAAGGTAGCAGAGACACGTCTTCTATTTCAGAACACGCAGGACGGTGTCGATCATGCGTTGAAACGTCGCGGACGCATTGCAGAGCCCGAAAGGCATCACGTTAAATTCAAATAGGCCATCGGGGGTTTCAAATGCCGTTTTTTCTTTGTCGTCATCGTGCATGGGAATTTGCCAATATCCCGAACGCTAATGAAGGCTTGAAATGTATTCGGCGCCTTGCAGTGAATCAAGGGCGTCATCGATGCGTGGCATGGGGTATAAGTCCTTGCGTGTGATGTTGTTAAGTGCCCGGTAATCAACGCAACAGCGCACGGAGCCATCTTTGTTTCGTACCAAAACAACAGGGGATGACCAAGGGCTAGTTGATGGACGAATTAGTTCTCGTTGGAGCATGTCAGCGACGTTTTCCTCGATGATTTTTCGCTCAGCGAGAGACACGCGGTACGGGCGGCGATGTACAATAGATGTTCCCTCCGTCTGAATGCGATGCGCTGCAGTGGTAGTTCGGCCCAACATTGAGGAGCAGATGTCGAAAGAATCGGCGTGTTTCGTTAAAAACGCAAGCAACTGCTGCGCCTGGATAGCTGTTAAGTCATCACTGATAAGAGCTGTGAAGGGAGAGGATGAGCCAGGCTTACTCATAGAACGGTCGTTGGTAGAGGCAGGTTTGAGTGGCGTGACGCTGACAGGCTCAGCATCCACAACACAGGCTACTGCAGTGGCCTCTAGCAGGAGAACTTTCTCTGGCGTTTCATTCGTAGCAATGACGAGCGCGGAGCCATGGTGAAAGCGTACGACATCTGATGCAAGGGCTACGCCTTTTGCGACGCAAGTCGACGAAGGGGACACCAAGACGTCACCATGGTCGATGTCCTTAGAGATCAGGGTCACAATTCGTTCTTGATGCAGCGGTAGTTCGAGATCTTCGCGAGCGAACAGGCGTAGTGGCTTGTAGACGCCTTTGTTGAACATGGAGTCCGTATTAGTTAGGTGCAGAATCCGTTCACCACAACATATAGCGGCTGAAGAAGAAGATAGGAAGTCCAAACCTAGAATTAGCTGGTGAGAGCACCAGGTAAGCCCAGTTAACTCGATGTAATGCAAAATGTCGTCAATAAACACACGAGCAGTACAAAGAGCAAAAGGGTGGATAGTGTTCCCCTGGGCTTCGACTAGATTGGGTCCATTATAAGGTGTCATTACTTTTTTCAGGCGTTGGCACAAATCATACCTAATCACAGAAAGTGTAGCACCGGTGTCCACCAAACCGTCCACGAGAATTCCTTCCACCGTAACAGAAACCATGTTGAACGGGCGTGCTGGGAGAATATGAGTCCTACTGTTACATGCAGTTTCTTCTCCGAAAACTGCATCATTTAGTTTTCCGACCGGTTGTCAGTCGTAAACGAGGCTGGCCGAAGAGGAGAGGAGGAGCGACGGCGAAGGTGATCAGCGTCGGCTTGAACGGTAAGTGTTCCGCGTCTCAGTCGACGCGGGCGGAGATGGAGACCGCTGCTGTCCAGATGAATGACGCTGAGCGTAAGAATCCCCACTGGAAAAGTCCCGTTCGCGGATGTCGTACCCGTGACGCGCGTCCTGCTGGCACTTCGGCAGAAGCGCGATATATGGCCACGATATCCACAGTAAAAGCATGTTGGGCAAGACGGGCGCCAAGGCGGGTAGTAGAGGACGTTCGGCGCACCGGGAGATAGCGCAATCAAGTGGACAGACGGAGGGTCGGGTGGGATTGGCCGGAAGTGGAACGGTGGTGCAGCAGCAACCGGCGTGAATGATGGCAGCGGCGAAGTAGAGTTTACGTTGCGAGGAGGCGTGGCCGCAACTTGCGCGTACGTTGGGGGGCTAGACGGAGGTGGCTGTATGTAGGCTGGAACGGGGAATGATCTTAGTTCCTCCCTTACGATGTCACGGAGGGCCATGCTTGAAGGCTGTGTGACAGATGGAGAAGGTTGTGAGATGCCCATTGATTGAAGTTCTTCTCGTATGATCTCCCGTATCATGTCACGCAGGTCCCGGTCTGCAGTACGGTGTTCACTATTGCCCGATTGAAGGCGAACAGAATCAAGTTCGCCGAGACGCTGACACGTAGAGACGACGTCCGTGACAGTAGAAAGATTCTGGGCAACAAGGGCATTGTAGGCAATGCTTCCGATGCCCTTCAGGATGTGGCGCAGTTTGTCCGACTCGGACATCGAAGACTTGACGCGCCGGCAAAGCGCAAGGACATCCTCGATATAAGATGTGTATGACTCGCCGGGATGTTGTTGGCGAGTATCTAGGGCCCTCCTCGCTAGAGCAGATCGAACGGCTGGCGTGCCGAATACTTGGTGAAGCTGCTGCTTGAAGGCAGGCCAGTCGGTGAAGTCGATCTCATGGTTCAAGAACCATGTCTTGGCAACGCCCGTGAGATAAAGCGATACTCGGCGGAGCTTGTTAGAGTCGTCCCTGTGATTAGTTGCGCTTACTCGCTCGTAGTTATCGAGCCAGTCCTCCACATCTTCGCCGCGGAGACCAGCGAAGATCGGAGGGTCACGCTGGTGGTTTATGATGTAAAGAGGAGGGGCTTGCGGCGCAGTGACGGCTTGCGGCGCAGAGACGGGAGCAGAAAGGGCATCCACCCACTCACTCTGAGAAATGTTGGCGCACTGATTGTCCAAGCGGCAGCCTGAACGGAGCTCCAGCGTGTAGGCGTTGTAAGAAGAGGTACTGGGAACGTCAATCCACCTGCACCACGTATGACGACTCGGTTGTAACGAGGTTTACTGGTCGTGAACTCGGGAACGAACAAGCGCAACGGACCCGAAGAAGAAGCGCACGTTCCAAGAAGATGATGATTGTCAGCCAGAACACATGATGATGATTGACTGCTGTTCAGATAAGGATGAAGCGCATAATAGATGCCCACAATATATATATATGTAACGTAAGAAGGTAGCGATGGTTAGGTGTTAGTAGTAGAGGCAGAGAAGGAAGAAGCAGAACAGAATAAACATGGCGTATGAGCCAGGCCAGGTCGCCCAGTTATCAATAGCGTCACACAAGTCGACAGGATGAAGACCTCGCAACCACTTCATCGCCCGGCCATCATCATCGAAGACCTCAGCGAGACGCAGTGACCGAACGCGGACCACCAAGACCACCAAGCATCATGACAGCAGCATCAGAAGACCTTGACATCCCTAAGTACACCGGATCAGTGGACGACGGACCCGTACAGGACTGGTTCAACCTGTTCGAGCTCCATGCCACCGCTGCATCTTGGTCAGAACGGGAAATGGTTACGAACTTCAGCGACTACGTCACCGGTGAGGCATTTAAATTTTACCTCACCCACATATTCGACAACGATGAGTCTTGGCAAAAGATAAAACAAGAAATGATCGTTTGGTTTAAAAAATACGATGACGGCTACGACGAAGACTTGCTTGTAACCCACCATCCACAGACAACTGCACTTAGTCGTCAATTTTACAGGCAGTCTTCAACCATTCGAACGCACAGCAAGGTTCGACCTCTGACAAAAGACGAAGTGGCACACGAGTTCAGTGGCAGACGACAACGCGTATTTTGGGAAAAACACAGCCATCGAGCGCGCCTCCCTTCTGCACGAAAGTCGGCATTTGTGAAGTAATCGCTTCAGCATATGACCCGAGACGTTGCCCTACCACCTGATGCCGTTCACTCTTCGTCTGGCATACGTGGTCCACCACCCGGGTTTTCATCACGCGGTTCTTCAAGCGCTCCCAACGCTCACCTCACATTTAGCGCGCTCACAATGGTCGGGATAGAGCTGCGGAGCTTGGAGAATACTCAGCCAAGCCCTGAACCTACCATCCAGATTCAGGAGCAAGAACCACTCGCAGCGAATAGCGGAGAAGAAGCCCCTGATGATGTATTTATCAACTTTGAAGCATTACCTTCATTACCCGAAATGCAGCACAACAGCCTAGAGACTACTACCTGCCCACTCGACACCACATTCAGTTGCCCAGAAAGTCAGTGTCATGGTGAAAAAGGGCTGCCACCTCAGGTCTTTTCGCAGCAACATCATCAATGCCAGCAAGTCCAAGAACAACAGAGATTCCAAGGGCTATACGAACAAGGACGACGACGAATGGAATCATTTTCGGAAGAACACACGCGGTTTATAGAAAGCCGTTTACAAACGTGTCAACCAAACCGACGACATATTCAAGATTTCTCACTCGAAACAAAGAAAGCATCGAATCCAGGATATTTTCCCAAGGGTCGTCGCGTAAGCTTTCTCCAGTCGAGATCAAAACTCAGGCAACACGACATACAACGTCGAGAAAGGCGCCAAACCATACCCTGTATTCCGCAAGGACGCAGAAATCACCGCACCAGCCTCGGTCAACAAGCACGCAAACGGGTGGCGACGCATGGGTTCCAATCAAGACAAATAGCACGACACCTGCGCAAATCATCCAGCCAATGCTTCAAGGCCATCACACCACGTTCATTCATCGCAAGAATACCGGCTGTGTTTCCATCTGATTTCATGCTCAAATCATGCTTATGTTGTCCAGAGCGCAACAGCCAGCCTCGCCCTCCAGAGCTGTACTTGATACCCCGGATTGCTGTCCTCTCCTGTGAAGCTATAGTGTGTTAACGGAAACTTCCTCGGACTTGGAATGATCTTCTCTTTTTGACAGTGTTCAGTTCTAAGCCGTGCATGTTTAGTTTTCATTTCTGTTCGTCTGACGCGACTTCGGGGAGGGGGAATCCTGTAACGTAAGAAGGTAGCGATGGTTAGGTGTTAGTAGTAGAGGCAGAGAAGGAAGAAGCAGAACAGAATAAACATGGAGTGTGAGCCACGCCACGTCACCCATTCATCGTAGCGTCACATATATATATATATATATATATATATATATATATATATATATATATATATATATATATATATATATATATATATATATACATATATATATATAAGTGTGTGTTTGTGTGTAAGGGATAAGACATGGCGTCAGTCAGAACACCACACCAGTTTATTCTAACTCTTCCCCTACCTCTTCTTCCTTTCCCCCTTTCACCAGTGAACCGCCACACGTTTCCCTCTCCCCACGAAAGAGCGTCAGCTTATTGGGACAATAGAAGTGGCTCATGCACACTGTCAGTAGTTCTGCTTAACGGAGCCACGCATCGGTCGATCTCATAGTTCACAGAAGAGACTCTACGAAGGATAGTGTAATGTCCTTTCGTGACCGAACTGAGCTTTCCTTTGTTCGAGTGCCAAGGTGTTTCGCAGAGAACCATTTCGCCAGGTTGTAGATCTTGTGGTAAGAATTTTTTGTCGTAAATGATCTTGTTCTTTTCATGGTAGGCAAGCGTGTTCTTGACTGCACTTTTCCTTGCTTCTTACACACTGTCCATTGGTGCGTCTGAACTTGTGTCGTAAGGAGGGATTCAATACATGAGGTACGATGGTGCATATCATGTTACTTCATGTAGGGTTCTCTAGTATTCATCGATGACATTCGGAAGATGTTTGACGCAAGACTTCGGTGGCTGCTCATTCATTTCGCATTGTAGCCGGGTTACAATAGTCTAACTTGTACGTTTATTCATGCCATTACAATGAGGGTGATGGGAGGACATGGACAATGTGTGGACACCGTTGCGTTTTAGGAACTGCTTGAACATTCCAGTTGTGAAAGCTGGCCCACGATCAGATAGGAACTTCTTGGGCTTTCTTGCAGAAAAATGATGGTTATTCATCAAATGTATGCGTCACAACTTTCATTCTTGTGGGGAAACGCCCAGACATACCGCATAGCGTGGTCAATCGCCAAGTGAATAAACTTCTTTGTCGAGCCGTATTTAGAAAAGCTACCTATAGTGTCCATTGTCAAAAGATGAAAGGGTTATTCTGAATATGGAATTGACTGGCGAGATCTGAATCTCTTGGTTTTCGGCTTCTTGCAACGCTGTCATATGTCACAGTGTTGGACGTAGATGAAACGTCTGCGATGATTTCCAGCCAATAGTAGATGATGGCAACAAGCCCAGAGTTTCCTTTACTCCGACTTGTCCGAACTGAAGGTGTGCTTTCTGCCGGACGCCCTGTCTAAGCTTGAGAGGAACGTATACTTTGCGAATTATTTTACGAGTCACAATAATGACCCCGTTTTCCGTTGTGTACTTGGAGCGAGGGTGGTCATCCTGGTAAGTTTGAAGTTCTGATGATGAAAGGAGTTCAACCATTGGGCTCCTTGAAAATGCGTCCACCTCGATGTTTTTATTGCCTTTTTGATGTCGAAGGTTAGCGTCATACATTGACAGCTTCAGGGACTATCGAAAGAGTCGGCAGCGGGGATGCTTTATGTTTTAGCCACTGTAAAGTAGCATGATCGGTAACAACAGTGAATTGTTGTCCATGGAGATAGCAGTGTCACTTGTCAACACCGTCAAGTATAGCGAGGCATTCAAGCTCTGTTATGGCATAATTTGATTCATGCGTGAGTAATAAGCAACAGCGTTTTTTTTACCATCATGATCTCGTTGCTTCGGAACTGCACCTATACCTAAGTTAGACGCGTCGCGATAAAGAATTCATGGTTTCTCAATAGAAAACCATGTGAAATTGGTTTTTTGGTCAGACAGTATTTCACTTTCTTAAAAGCTTGTTTACATGACGAGTCCTACTTCCAAGGTGTGTCCTTCTTCAACAGCTCTGTAAGTGGCAAAACCATGTCACTGAACTGCGGTATAAACTGGCGGTAAACGTTGGTGGTTCATAAAAGCTCTGAATCGCTTTCGAGGATTTCGATCTTGGGAATCGCAATACAGCCTCTATATTGCTTTGTATAGGTAATACTGTACCGTGCTACACTCTGTGACCTGGATATTCAATAAAATCTTGGGCAAAATGGCAGATATTTGTTTTAAGTTTTTATTCTTCATTTTTAGGGTATGCAATAGAGCTTGGAGGAGCTGTAAGTGCTCAGTAAATGTGTCGGAGAAGACCATGTTGTCATCAAAATAATTAACGACATTCTTCAAGGTATGTTTTTCGATAACTGATTTCACAGCTCTTTAGAATGCAGGAGGAGCATTTCTCAATCCGAAAGGCATCCCAAGCCACTAATAATGGCCATTCAGCGTAACAAAAGCTGTTTTCGAGATATCCTCTGGTTTCATTTTGGCATGCCAATAGCCTGATGTGATATCCCATGTAAAAAATTATTGCGCTTTTCCCAGGTAGTCTAGAACATCGTCTTGGTTGGTAGTCAGGTTGGTATGGGTTGTGGGGGTTGGTAAATGGGTTGGTAGTCAGGCACAGTGACAGAGTTAAGATTTCAATAATCAATGCATAAATACTACGTCCTTCGCCTTTTTTCTGCAAGAATGACAGGGGCCGCGTATGGGGAAAAAATGGACGCACTACACCTTGCTTGAGAAGTAAGTCTACTTGCCTGACTATTTACTCTATGTCTGCCGGGGAGCATCGGTATGGTGGTCCGTGGATAGGTAAATTGTTGCTGAGGGCAATGCAATGTCCTTAATTCGCGATAAATATGAAGTCCATCTGAGACTTTGCGAAAATGTTCTGATAACTGTGAAGCACCTCTCTCAAAGCAGCTTGTTGCGATGGTAGAAGGTGCGTGACATCAACGGCTTGTAGTGGGGTTGTATCGGCGCTAAAGACACACTTTTGAGTTTGAAAAGAATCCTGCAGAGCTTTGTTCTCTTGAAGCAAAGTCATCGTGTTAAAGTCCAGTGAAAGGTTGAAAAAGGAGGCGTTGTCCAGGCATAGCAAAAATTCTATCTTCATACCTTGCAGAATGTGTGCTTGGACTGCCCGCTATATCCTCCCTATTTCCAACTGTATCTGTGTATGGCCCAGAGTTTTTGTGGTTGGGGTGACTTGTTGGACACTAATGCATGAATCTTTGAGCAATTACAGCTTGAATGTTTAGAACACAGCTTTATTTATACAGTTATAGCCGCTCCTGTATCCTTAGTTGCATTCACCATGTGTCCATTCACAAGTGCACCAAAACGTAATAATGAAGCTTTGGGTCGCCCTCTTCGTTTTTCTGGTCGTCTATTAGAGCAGACACACTTCATGACGAGGGCACTCATTGTGCCAGCGAAACTGCTTCGGCAAACCAGCAGATGCACAGTGTCGGCACTCACTGTGCGGTATGCGCATCGATCCTGCAGAGAGCCATTGTCATGTAGAATGAGGCTCTCGATGCATGAGCTGCCGCTTTGACGAGTGTTGGGAAGCATATCTGTGGGCGGAGTCTTCCGATTGAAGCGCAGCAGCAAGCCACTTGACCGGGGTGGTGAGCATCAACCTAGCGAGGCGCTTTTTGATCTCCTCAGATACACTGTCGCTCAATCCTGATAATCTGTGAACGTCCTTCAAGTCTGCGAAGCGACCTAAGTGCGTCTTCTCTTCGTAGTAGTGCCTGATGCACTGTTGTCTTTTGAGACTGCAGTGTAAGATTTGGCGAAAAGGGTCGCTAACAGGTGCAGAAAATTGTGCTTTTATGCTTGTTTTGATGCTTTCCTACGTATCTTCTGCGCCAAAAGTCTTAATGAGGTATCAGCGGAATGCCTAATATTCCAGGTCCTGGCTGATGCAGTCGATGCTATCTCGTTCGGATCAGCTAACGTTGCTCGCCTTCGTTTCGAAGAGGTGCAGCCACTTGTCCACAGGGACGTCGTCTTCAGCTCTGGTGTATTTCGGCAGGCTGATTAACTTCTTTGGTGAGCTCATGATATTGGTGCGGTAGATACTGTCAACTTACTGTAACAGATGAGACATGGCGTCACTCATAACACCAGTTTGATCTAACTCTTCCTCTTCCTCATCTTTCTTTCCTCATTCATCACCGTAACACACCCACGCCCACCCACCCACACACACACACACACACACACACATATATATATATATATATATATATATATATATATATATATATATATATATATATATATATATATATATATATATATATATTGTAGGCATCTATTATGCGCTTCATCCTCATCTGAACAGCAGTCAATCATCATCATATGTTCTGGCTGACAATCATCATCTGCTTGGCACGAGCGCTTCTTGGTCGGGTCCGTTGCGCTTGTTCGTTCCCGAGTTCACGGCCAATAAACCTCGCTACAACCGAGTCGTCATACGTGGTGGAGGTGGATTGACGTTCCCAGTACCTCTACTTACAACGCCTACTCGCTGGAGCTCCGTTCAGGCCACTGCTTGGACCCTCCGTCCGCCAACATGTCTCAGAGTGAGTGGGTGGATGCCCTTTCGGCTCCCGTCTCTGCGCCGCAAGCCGTCACTGCGCCGCAAGCCCCTCCTCTTTACATCGTGAACCACCAGCGTGACCCTCCGATCTTCACTGGTCTCCGCGGCGAAGATGTGGAGGACTGGCTCGATAACTACGAGCGGGTAAGCGCAACTAATCACTGGGACAACTCTAACAAGCTCCGCCGAGTATCGCTTTATCTCACGGGCGTTGCCAAGACATGGTTCTTGAACCATGAGATCGACCTCACCGACTGGCCTGCCTTCAAGCAGCAGCTTCGCCAAGTATTCGGCACGCCAGCCGTTCGATCTGCTCTAGCGAGGAGGGCCCTAGATACTCGCCAACAACATCCCGGCGAGTCATACACATCTTATATCGAGGATGTCCTTGCGCTTTGCCGGCGCGTCAAGTCTTCGATGTCCGAGTCGGACAAACTGCGCCACATCCTGAAGGGCATCGGAAGCATTGCCTACAATGCCCTTGTTGCCCAGAATCTTTCTACTGTCACGGACGTCGTCTCTACGTGTCAGCGTCTCGGCGAACTTGATTCTGTTCGCCTTCAATCGGGCAATAGTGAACACCGTACTGCAGACCGGGACCTGCGTGACATGATACGGGAGATCATACGAGAAGAACTTCAATCAATGGGCATCTCACAACCTTCTCCATCTGTCACACAGCCTTCAAGCATGGCCGTCCGTGACATCGTAAGGGAGGAACTAACATCATTCACCGGTCCAGCCTACGTCCAGCCACCTCCGTCTAGCCCTCCAACGTACGCGCAAGTTGCGGCCGCGCCTCCTCGCAACGTAAACTCTACTTCACCGCTGCCATCATTCACGCCGGTTGCTGCTGCACCACCGGTCCACTTCCGGCCTATCCCACCCGACCCTCCGTCAGTCCACTTGATTGCGCTATCTCCCGGTGCGCCGAACGTCCTCTACTACCCGCCTTGGCGCCCGTCTTGCCCAACATGCTTTTACTGTGGATATCGTGGCCATATATCGCGCTTCTGCCGCAAGGGCCAGCAGGACGAGCGTCGCGGGTACGACATGCGCGAACGGGACTTTTCCAGAGGGGATTCTTACGCTCGGCGTTATTCATATGGACAGCAGCGGTCTCCATCTCCGCCCGCGTCGACTGAGACGCGGAACACTTACCATTCAAGCCGACGCCGATCACCTTCGCCCTTCCGTCGCTCCTCCTCTCCTCTTCGGCCAGCCTCGTTTACTACTGATAACCGGTCGGAAAACTAAATGATGCAGTTTTCGGAGGAGAAACTGCATGTAACTGTAGGACTCATATTCCTCCAGCACGCCCGTTCAATATGGTTTCTGTTACGGTGGAAGGAGTTTTCGTGGACGCTTTGGTGGACACCGGTGCTACAGTTTCTGTGATTGGGTATGATTTGTGCAAACGCCTGAAGAAAGTAATGACACCTTATAATGGACCCAATCTAGTCGAAGCCCAGGGGAACACTATCCGCCCTTTTGCTCTTTGTACTGCTCGTGTGTTTATTGATGACATTTTGCATTACATCGAGTTCACTGTGCTTACCCGGTGCTCTCACCAGCTAATTCTAGGGTGGGACTTCCTATCTTCTTCTTCAGCCGCTATTTGTTGTGGTGAACGGATTCTGCACCTAACTAATACGGACTCCATGTTCGACGAAGGCGTCTACAAGCCTCTACGCCTTTTCGCTCGCAAAGATCTCGAACTACCGCCACACCAAGAACTAATTGTGACCCTGATCTCTAAGGACATCGGCCACGGTGACGTCTTGGTGTCCCCTTCGTCGACTTGCATCGCAAAAGGCATAGCCCTTGCATCAGGTGTCGTACGCTTTCACCATGTCTCCGCGCTCGTCATTGCTACGAATGAAACGCCAGAGAAAGTTCTCCTGCCAGAGGGCACTGCAGTAGCCTGTGTTGTGGATGCTGAGCCTGTCAGCGTCACGCCACTTCACCCTGCCTCTACCAACGACCGTTCTATGAGTAAGCCTGCCTCATCCTCTCCCTTCACAGCTCTTATCAGTGATGACTTAACAGCTATGCAGGCGCAGCAATTGCTTGCGTTATTAACGAAACACGCCGATTCTTTCGACACCTGCTCTTCAACGTTGGGCCGAACTACCACTGCAGCGCATCGCATTCAGACGGAGGGAACATCTATTGTACATCGCCGCCCGTACCGCGTGTCTCTCGCTGAGCGAAAAATCATCGAGGAAAACGTCGCTGACATGCTCCAACGAGAAATAATTCGTCCATCAACTAGCCCTTGGTCATCCCCTGTTGTATTGGTACGGAAAAAAGATGGCTCCGTGCGCTTTTGCGTTGATTACCGGGCACTTAACAACATCACACGCAAGGACGTATACCCCATGCCACGCATCGACGATGCCCTTGATTCACTGCAAGGCGCCGAATACTTTTCAAGCCTTGATTTGCGTTCGGGATATTGGCAAATTCCCATGCACGACGACGACAAAGAAAAAACGGCATTTGCAACCCCCGATGGCCTATACGAATTTAACGTGATGCCTTTCGGGCTCTGCAATACGCCCGCGACGTTTGAACGCATGATCGACACCGTCCTGCGTGGTCTGAAATGGAAGACGTGTCTCTGCTACCTTGATGACATTATCTTCTTTTCATCAACATTTTCTCACCACCTGAGCCGCTTGGATGACGTCCTAACATGCCTCGCCGGTGCGGGTCTGCAGCTCAACACTAAGAAGTGCCGTTTCGCCACCAAATCCATCAAGGTTCTCGGTCATGTCGTCAGCAAGGACGGTATTCCCCCTGACCCCGAAAAGATCGCTGCGGTCCTTCGATTTCCATGCCCCACAAGACTTAAGGATTTGCGAAGTTTTCTTGGCCTCGCATCATATTTTCGTCGCTTCATACAAAATTTCGCTTCAATAGCTGCGCCACTTCACAAACTACTTCCATCTAATGCACCCTTTGTGTGGTGCGAGGAATGTCAGTCGGCGTTTCACCTATTGAAGAAAGCTTTGACGTCAGAACCTGTACTCTGCCATTTTGATGACACCGCCCCAACACTCCTGCATACCGACTCCAGCGGCTGCGGTATAGGTGCTGTTCTCCTCCAACGCGATAACTCTGGACGGGAAAGGGTCATCGCATATGCTAGCCGAGTGCTAACTTCTACCGAAAAAAACTATACCATCACTGAGCAGGAGTGCCTCGCTGTGGTTTGGTCCATACAAAAGTTCCGTCCTTATCTGTACGGCCGTCAATTCACCATTGTAACGGACCACCACGCCTTATGCTGGCTTTCTACAATGAAGAACTTGTCCGGACGCTTGGGTCGTTGGATTTTACGCCTACAGGAGTATCAGTTTGAGATTATTTATAAATCGGGCAAAAAACATCAAGACCCCGACGCTCTTTCTCGTTGCCCACTACCTACAGCGTCGTTCGACACTCCAGCTGCCACCTCCAACGACACCAGTGCGGACGTGACTCCCACTTCTGTTGCCTTGCTCGCCTCGCTGTACCAACCGCCAATCGACGATGAACAACCCTTCAGTTCTCGCCAGCAGGCTGACCCGTATTGTCGGCGCATTATAGACCACCTCTCAGGAGCTACGCGTCCACCCAATGCACGCCTTCGTCGACAACTCGAGAACTTCAATTTCAGGACGGTGTGCTGTATCGTCACATATATCATCCTGACGGCCAACGCTGGGTACCTGTTCTGCCACGCGCTCTTCAACATCATGTACTTAACGCCTTTTATGACGATTTGACTGCTGGCCACCTAGGCTTTCACAAAACCTACGACCGCATTCGAAGCCGCTTTTATTGGCCTGGGATTTCTACCAGCGTAGCAAAGTACGTGGGTTCCTGCTCTCCGTGCCAACTTCGCAAACTTCCGAGATCTCCCCCGGCTGGTCATTTACAGCCAATGACGTGCCATACTACACCTTTCAAGGTCGTCGGTGTTGATCTTTATGGGCCCCTTTCTGTTACTGGTGCTGGAAATAGATGGATAGTCACTGCCGTAAACCATATGACACGCTACGCCGAGACAACTTCAGTAGCTACTGGTTCAGCATCGGAAGTTGCTGACTTCGTCCTTCAGGCCATAATACTACGTCATGGTGCTCCTCGTGTACTTCTGAGTGACCGTGGAAAGGTGTTCTTATCACAGCTTTTAGGTGAAGTTCTTGGCGTTTCTGGTACCACACACAAGATGGCGTCTAGCTACCATCCTCAAACAAATGGTCTGACCGAGAGATTTCATCGAACCCTTGCCGACATGATAGCCGTATACATTCAACCGGATCACAGAAACTGGGATAAACTTCTACCGTTCCTCACTTTCGCCTACAACACCGCTGTTCAGCGCACAACAGGCTATTCACCGTTTTATCTCGTTTACGGACGTTCACCTACTTTATCGATGTTTCCTTCTTCACCAGCAATGGCCCTTTATCACCATCTTCTTGCGAAGAATATATTTCTCGCCTTGCCCAGTGCCGCCAGCGCGCTCGTATGAACACGCAAGCTACGCAACAAGCAAGGAAGGCCGTCTACGACACCTCTCATCGTGTGGTATCATTCCAACCGGGTGACGAGGTGCTTCTATTGACACCAATTCGCACACCTGGTCTCTGCGACAAGTTTCAGCCTCGATTCATCGGCCCATATGTTGTTTTAGAGCAGACTTCACCTGTCAACTATCGTGTGACTCCTCTTGTCGCGCCAACTGACCATCGTTACCGCAGCACCGAAATTGTACACGTTTCCCGCATGAAGCTTTTCACACGACGTTCCTCGTCACCTTGACTACCCGCCCGCAGCGGCCAGGCTGGCCGCTTTAACGGGGGGGGGAATCAGTGTACGCATCTATTATGCGCTTCATCCTCCTCTGAACAGCAGTCAATCGTCATTATATGTTCTGGCTGACAATCATCATCTGCTTGGCACGAGCGCTTCTTGGTCGGGTCCGTTGCGCTTGTTCGTTCCCGAGTTCACGGCCAATAAACCTCGCTACAACCGAGTCGTCATAATATATATATATATATATATATATATATATATATATATATATATATATATATCAGGGCTAATGACTTAAGCTAGGTTCGCCTCCCACGCACTCACGAAATAGTTGGTCCGCCACTAAGTATAGGCTTTTCTTCCGATGCATGCAGCCACTAACCTTCCTTGCTCGTGCAAATTCTGAATCAGTCTCTGTGTTTAGAACTCGTACTGTTTCCCTCGGTCTGTCTGCAAACCTTTCTTGTGGCTTCCACAAGTTGGCATTCGCAGCTTTAACTATGATGTCATTCATCAATAACCATACGTTGAAGCTTTCTTCCCGTGCTGGCGCTGGCACTGTGTTCCGGCTCGAAAGCAGTGTGCTCCTCTCCCAACACCAATCATGACTCGGCCATCTTCATTTACAATGAAGTGGGCAGAGAAAGGGAGAAGTTTTACTCGTGCATAACGCGAAGTATTGTAAATGGTCAGGCGCTATTCCACAGCTCCTATAAATATCGCCATCATCTCTGCCTGTTGGATAAGCCACAACTGATTGTCGAAGGCCGAGCTGGACCGCAGAATCTCCCTTTGTTTCTTCTTGTTTTTCATGTTGTGGTCTTCCTCATGGGGAATGTACACCCCCACGTAGTGTAAAACAGAGTTTGTGTAGTCCGGCACCACTGACATACATCTCAGTATGCTGTGCGGTAGAATATTGTAACCTGCGGAAGTTCATGTATGTGTTAATTTTCATGAAACTGGCGTTACGTCACAGATTTTATGGCTGTCGGGTTCTTACACGGTGCTGTGTACAGTTTTCTATGATCCCTCTAATATTGAAAAAATGTAGCAAAATGGGGGTTTAGAGGCGTTGGGTCCTTTATTGCTGTGTGCAAGAAATATCGGTGATCTGTGAATCCTCGAGCGACCTAATCCGCGAATTGGTTTCCGACGCAATCTCATGCTCTGGCACCCAGTTTACGGTTTGGTTGTAGGCTTGAGTAATACACAAGATGGCATGCCTGGATGATTCCCCCTAGGTAATCATGTAGAGCCGGCTCCAGGCTGTCGCTATTTCTGGTTCGACTGTGGCGTTCAAGCCTGGTCTCATAGCACTGATGTTCACTCATTCAGTGCCGAAACCCAGGAAATTTAACCTATAATATTGCTAGTCGGTCTCCTTCTGGTACCAATATAGTAGCCACCTAGTGCACACACTCGAGAGCTTCTTAAACGCGGTCTTATATGGTGTTCAATGAACGATGCATTGAACGAGTAGGAACTACTCAGATAGAACGCTGTTTTCAAGTTCACGCAATAAGAAACTCTTGTGATAAGGTTGGTTCATCCAGAAAGCATAAAAATGATGTTCGACTGCCTTAACACACTAGAGGAAAAAAGAATGTCTCCAAACAGGAAAATCCAACGCAGAACAATGCCCACCCACTAGAATAAATAATGCCTAAAGAAAAAACGGAATGCCGAAGGAATTAACATGGAGAGCACAACTTTTTCAAACATCGCACTGAATAAAACTATCTCGTAAAACACGCACACAGTGGTATTACTAACTTAGCAATCAGGACCATGTGCAAAAAAAGAGGGTGTCAGGTAACGCTTTTACCAAAATGAACCTCCCCCTGAACACATGAATATGGTACGACCATGAAAACACAGAGTGCTGGATTTTCTAACCAAGGAATTATTCGGACATTGAGAGTACCATTTGATGACGCCTTAAAATAAAGCACCAAGAAATGTTTATTGAGTTTATTCAACCCCGTGACAGGCACGAGCAAGAGAAAACAAGCTAGAGAAAAAGCTGCATGTCACAGCTTGACTGGCCCATTCACCGAGAATCAGTCTAAAATACAAAGTTTCAAAAGCTTACGGTCACAAAAAAGCCAAAATACCAAAAACAACATGAATGTGTCCCATGAGAACAGATGATAAAATAGCTATGAAATGCAAAAAAAGCCAGTCTACCTGATTTTAAAGAACAAAGCTTTCATAGATGGATTATCAATAGGAAGAATGTCAGGCAGACTTCTAGTGCTCTGTAACACTTGATGATACGTTTTAAATTTCTTTTCAAAAATCAGCCTCCAACATACCATCTGCTCTAGCAAACTTTGTATAGTATACACCTTATTTCTTAATGACCATAGATTGCATTAACGAGGCACAGATACTATCCTACTTGATCGTGTAGTTTTGGTGACCTGATTTATCTGCTTCTTGCATAGCGATGTACTAATACTAGAGTGTACTGTAGTGGTCTCGGAGTCGATCGGAGAAATAAAGCAAGCACACACTGTTGAAGTGTGCTTTAATTACTTATCAAAACTATCCTCAAACGCAAATATTTATTTTCATTACACGGGCTACAAATAGTTGCGCTAGATGAAAGGAAGGAGCAAGGGCTTGACACATGAAAAGCAAATACAAAATATTGCTAAGGAATATATAGCTGCATGAAAGTACCTTCAAAGTAATTTTGAGCATACTAAGACAAAATAAATTGCTGGAGCACAGCATCGTGCTCTGGGATTTTTATGAAACAAATGTAGGAGTATAAGAAGCACCTAAAAATGCAATCACAGTTCTACTTCTGGTGAACGTTGCTGCACACTTCCCTAATACCAGGTGCTTGATGTAATGACATCCTACTGAGGAATGTTTTTTTTTAACTGGACAGAATATTGCTCATGATAAAACACACTTTTAGGTGACTGATTTGGCACTCCGTTTGTCGTTCAAACAAACGCTCAACGTTATCGGTGCGCATTGTGCATTTTCAGGTTTAACTTCGTGTCGTTCGGTCAACGCAACCACGACGCCATCGGTGCATGAAAGTTGTTGTAAAGGAAAATAAAAGTGACTCTTCTCTTGCAGCAAGGTAGAAAATTCTGTTTCACAACAGTGTGAATTCATTTACTGTTTGATGCATGAGCATTTTCTTTTTTTTTTTTTTCATTCATGTCACCTTCACTTGGAGCTGGACTACAATCGGAGCCTTCAGGTCAGCCAAAACGCCTTTCAAACGCCCTGCCTTGAGGCAGCGCGTTCACCATGTTACCTTGTGGCAAATCAAAAGAGCTTTTCTTAGTAGGCAGAAGAGTGACTGCTGTTAGCAAGAAAATAGTTACTATTGTTACATAAAGTTGCTTACTATCGACGTTTCGCGAAGTCCCATCCCTTTGACGGAAGCACAAAAAAAGTATTGCTCCTTTAATGGTCTGAAGTGTCAGCTTGAAATCGTTTCGAGCAACTTCCCCCCACATGCGCAGATTCTCAAATGGATTGGCTACGACGGCATCTCAGAGGAGGCACGAATCCTTGTGTTTCCTAAAGTGCCGTCAATGCTTGCGTGTTTGCCGGACAATCACTGCGTTTCCCAAGCAGCATGAACTCGCGGCACAAAAGGCTGCCATTGTGGTTCTTTATCCTCGCGTCACGTAATAATACAGTGTCTAGAAATATACTGCCTAGTGTGCTGAGTGCACGCATTCCGTACGAGAGAGGGTGGCCGCGCATGTGAAGACTACACTCATATGCCGCAAGCCGCGCTGCGTGTCGAAAGGGTGCACGAACGCGCGAAATTCCTCTCGTCCTGTTGCTGCCAGAGCTTCGCCACGTTTAAAATCAGTGTGTGACAGCTGCCATATGATTTACTGTGAATTTCGACGGCACCATATGTACAATATAACGCCCTCAGGTGTTCAACGCCAAGCGGCAATGCAAAGAAAGGACGTGTATTGTGCCGCTCTGTCAAAGAAGTTATCGGTCGAATAAGAAAAAGGCGTCTTGTTCCCCGCGCTAACGGATCCAGCACGGTTTCCTGAATGAAAAAGTATAATCAAGAGGGCAGAAAACAGGCTGAATCCGAAGGCTGTCTGTGAGAAGAGCATTCTGATCATTGAACTATCTTTTCGAATTAGGGTGAACGGTGTTGGAAGTGAAATTGCCCTTTAGGCAAAATTTGAAATTTTTCAAATCTTACTATTTTTCTAAAAGATGAAAATACCCTTTCGAATTTCATTCACACCGTTTTTCTCCTATGTCAACGTCGGACTACTTTTCCAACAACGTCACGAGTATCATATGCGGTGAGTGTCAGATTATTCATTGGCGTGTTATCATTCTTAGTTTTCACTCGAATCCTGATAGAATGCAGGCTAAGAGGTAAAGGTTTTAGAGTCTTCTGTGATAATTCTTTCTCTCAAGAACGAAGAACATATGAAAAAAATTGCCCGCAGCTTCCCTCGGGGGAACACTGAGGAGGATGCGGAGCATATAATTGGTTAACGGGGTGTTAAAGTGCGACTTACTTGGGTCGATGGCTAAATTGGTTAACGTGGTTGTGAAATGGGGTGTTAAATTGCGACTTACTTGGGTCGATGGCTAAATTGGTTAACGTGGTTGTAGGAGGGGGTGTTAAATGAGTGAACACGTACACACGTATGCGAAAGGGCGGCGCTGGTCGAAGGGACGTCGATCATTGTGTTTGTGGATTCGTTGGAATTCATTTCACCGCGACCTTGGACGTCGACGCGCCGTACAGACCAACCGACGAGCGGCAACTGAGCGAGCGAGCGCCGACCTTGAGTATATATACAGCTCGACGGCGCATGCACTGTCAGCTGTTGAATGTTCTCGAAGCGCGACGCCACATGCGCGTCCACTGGAGAATCAGGAGAATTGTAGATGTCGAACGCGGTGTGTAGAGGAGGAAGGGTGCACAGATGGTGGAGGAGTGAACCACGCGCGGTGTGTAGAGGAGGAAGGGATGCACAGATGGTGGAAGAGTGGGCGACGGCGCGACGGCGCATGCGCGCGCGTCAGCTGTCGAATGTTCGAGAAGCGGTGCGGACGGCGCGGACGGCGCGGACGGCGCACTACAAGGCGCGAGTATAAGATGCTTCCGCATCTAAAATAAGTGTGGTGGTTATACTGTCAACGCTCTTTGAAATTAATTTCTTTGCGTACTGCGAACACTTTGAGCATCTATCTATCTATCTATCTATCTATCTGTCTATCTATCTATCTATCTGTCTGTCTGTCTGTCCGTCGTCCGTCCATCTGTCCATCCGTTCGTCAACTGTGCATCCACTCATCCATTAGTCTGTCCGTCCGCCCGTCTGTCCATCTGTTTGTCCGTCCGCCTGTCCATCCGCCCATCCGTCCGTCCGTCTGTCTGTCTGTCCGTCCGTCTGTCTGTCCGTTCGTATGTCCGACCATCTGTCCGTCCATGTGTCTGGCTGTCTGTCTGTCTGTCTGTCTGTCTGTCTGTGTGACTTTCTGTCTGTCCATCTGTCTGTCCGTCCATCCATCTGTCCGTCTGTCCATCCATCCGTCCGTCCGTCTGTCCGTTTGTCTGCCTGTCCGTCTGTCTGTCTATTTGTCCATTCGTCTGTCCGTCTGTTCGTCTGTCTGCCTGTCCTACCGTCTGTCTGTCTGTCTGTTCATCCGTCTGTCCGCCCGTCTGTCTGTTTGTCCGTCTGTTCATCCATCCATCCGTTTCTCAATCTGTGTCTATCCGTCTATCTGTCCGTCCGTCTGTCTCTCTGTCTATCCGTCCGTCCGTCTGTCTGTGTGCGTGCCTATCTATCTATCTATCTATCTATCTATCTATCTATCTATCTATCTGTCTATCTACCTATCTATCTGTCTGTCTATCTATTTGTTTATCTACTGAATCGCCTACGTCAGGGTGCCCTCACAATCACCCCCTTAACTTAGGATCTTCGAAATATTTTGCAAGAAGAGCCAAATATTCGTGAAACGCCAATGCTGGTTTCCGTGTTGACTATCCAGTTTCTTGGATATATTTAGCGCCACTTCAGAATGTTTCACTTAATAAAAGATTACAAAAGAGTCACCTTGCATGGCTCTGATTCACAACTTACGTGGGATCTGCGTCTTTTTTTTGCGGGCAGTAGCGAATGGCGAAATGTATGCCACGAAATGATCTTTCTTTTGTATTGCAAAACACCAGTACTGTGAAAGCAATCGAGTAGTTCTTATACAATAAAGCATTATGTAAAAAAACACTCCGAAAATGCAAGAAAATAATAGTTGTCCTCGTGTGGCTCGGCCTCCTGCAGGCTTCGCAGCGCTTGCGAAGCATAAGGATTGAACGCAAATACGCCAACTTGCACAGCAGCGCACCATGCTGGCGCTGCCGGCAGTCATACGCTGCGGGGCTATCTCCTAGCTCGCGCTCAGCACACTAGGCAGTAGTAATATTGTAGTAATGCTGTAGACACTGTAGTAATACTTCATTCGCTACGACAGTTCACACACACGCTCAACGGCTGACTGTCTAGCGCATGCGCAGTGGCGCAACAACTGAGTGGGTGAGTAGAGCGGGAGGCAAAATACGATTAGCTGAAGGTGCCTAGAAGTTCAGCAACTCCGTCTTTGCAGAGTAACTGACGAAGCAGTACTCTACATATACTTACTTTGTCATAATAGCTAAATGGATCTTCATCGCATCGCAAACCATCAGGTGCGACCATCCGTTCCATGCGCGAGTGACCCTTGCAGCAGTGAACGAGGCAATGATACTTCTGTAGAAGACAAAACAGTGAATAAAAAAACAGTTCGCGCATCTTATAAGGCACTGTAAAAACGTAACTTTGATGTAATACGTTCAGTTTTAGGACTGGATACCGCGATCTGAAGTTTTATTGTTTTAATGGCAGTGGGCTTCTTGTGATGTGGCACTTGATTATTGCGAGCAAAAATCATGCAGTGGGGTTACTGTAGAATAATTTTTATATCATGAAAATGCGAAATTCTAGACAGACTTTCCCAAATTACTCTGTGTTTTGTAATCTGCGTTTTTGGCATTCTAACCCCAGGGTTTCTTAAGGACGATTGTGCTAAGTTTGTATAGCCAATGCCCAACTATTGTCCAAATCCTGGCTGCGTCTGCGGTGCTGTTGTTTTGGGAGAAACTTTTATTACAACAGCGCTCTGGGTAGATTATTGCCGGCAGCGCCACCGTCATATTTTGCATGATGTCGAAATCAAAGACATCCCCCAGCACATCATCTGTTTTATCAGTGAGTGAAAACAAGCGAGCGTGGCCGACGAATGCGGCTGAAGCAGAAATGAAACGAGCTGACCTCTCTCGATTGCGTGGAAGGAGCATGCGATAGCACAACTTGGAGTGCTAGGCCGGCTTTCATTTACTGCTCAAGTAGGGGGAAGACGCCTCACCCCTCCTGAAGGAGTATGAAGGAATTCCGAAGAAAGGAGGAGGGCAGTGAATGTGCTTGATCTGTATTGTGAACTGCCAGTAAAAGTTTGCGGTCGTGACTACTGCAGGCGCGCAATCTTGGCAGGCGTCAACAGATGGAACACACACACCTTTAGCTGGTGTGGTTTTACGCGAGGAGCATACACAAAAACCGCTTCTCTCACCGGGGCAGCCGTATAGGGTTACGCGAGGTCGGACCTGAGAGAGTTAGCTAGTAGCCTTGATATCTGGGGTTTAACGTCCCAAAATCACCATATGATTATGAGAGACGCCGTAGTGGAGGGCTCCGGAAATTTCGACCACCTGGGGGTCTTTAACATGCACCCAAATCTGAGTACACGGGCCTAGAACAATTCCGCCTCCATCAGAAATGCAGGCGCCGCAGCCGGGATTCGAACCCGCGACGTGCGGGTCAGCAGCCGAGTACCTTAGCCACTAGACCACCGCGGCGGGAAGCTAGTAGCCTAACTTGGCATTACATTTTGCTGCTATTGTATGGATTGCTTCGCTGTTGCAGTGAAATTTGTTTTTTTTAAATCACAAATTTATTTTTTAGCCTATAGATCTGAACTCAGTGATTATAACCCATTGCAAGCGAGCGCGATTGTGGCTGTCGTTGGTGCGGTCAGATGTGCAATTGTATGTATTATTTACGCATAATTGGTGATCTTTCGATCATGAACTAGCTGCAACCAGCCGTGTTAGAAATGGCAATGGTGACTCGTCGTTTTCCATTGCCCTCCTTCATTGTTGCTTAAATATGAGCCCATCACAGTCACTGTTTATTGTATTGACAGAACTGGAGCGTCTTTAATGTCAAAGAAGGCCTAATCCATGGCATAAAAGGTGGGAGAGTTAGGGGTAGTATTTCTGAATCTATCAGAATAAAGGAAAGGGAGAGCTAAAGAAAAAATAATACCATATTCAAAAAGAGAATATTAATGAGTGGGGCGAATTAAACAGACAGACGCACGAATGGATGGACACACAGACGGACGGACGCACACATGGTTGGACACACGGACGAATGAATAAATGTCTGTCTGTCCATGCGTCCGTCTGTCTGTCTGTGCGTGTGTCCGCCAATACATCCGTCCGTGTGCTTATCCGTCCATGCATGCGTCTGATCACGTTCCAGAATGCAGACGGCGCATGAACCGACGATACGCGAGCTAAGAAAGCCGAGAGCAAGCGTCGTCAACGCGCCCGCCCTTAGGCAGTGGGAGAAGCAGGGTGGCTACTACGACCGACGAGGGAGTAACCCACACCTTAAAGAGCTTCGCCCGTAAAATGTTGGCAGATGCTACGTACAGTGGGACTCGGTAATATGCGAAGCACGAATGAGTAAAGTTGATACGTCACTTTCAAATCACCACAACGTTACAAGGTGGAGGTAAATTATGCCGTACACGACTTCCGTGTCGTGATCATCATGTTTGGATGTGTCTTTTACCTTCGTCAACTATTCACGTCACGTGATGCCTAATTGATAATATGTGAAACGGCTGCGAGCATGCTATGAGCATGGTGTCTTGTCATGATCTTACATGACACGCGTCTCATGATTGTTATGTTTGCACCAGTCATATACCTTCGTCGTCCATTGACAACACGTAACACCAAATTCGCTATATTTAGAGCCAGCGAAATGGCCTCGAGTGCATCACGAAAGACACAATATACTCCAATGTAACGTTGACGCGCGCGCACGCTGGGCAGAGCGACGCTACGTTAGCAAAACGCGGGCACTTTATAGTCTGACGCCAAGCAAGACAGGCGTGACTAGCGTCCGTCGGCGCGGCCTGATGGCAACCAGCGCGAAATGCGACAGGATGAATTTGGCACCAATGCGTTATCCAGACAGCATTGCGCTTGTGGCGACTTTGAATGAATCTATCTATCTATCTATCTATCTATCTATCTATCTATCTATCTATCTATGTATCTATCTATCTATCTATCTATCTATCTATCTATCTATCTATCTATCATCTACCCGCCTACGATTTTTAGCTCTCCTGGCTGTTTCAATAATGGTATCAATACCAAACTTGGTAAGGCATAACATGACTGTATGAATAACATATCTGACTAAAATAACATGAAAATCATGACACGTATGTCATGAATGTCAGGATTTACGTTTAGTTATTCTTTAGTCTTTATTCTTAATTTATTCTTATATATCCCCGCTTTGCCTCGAGGCCTTACAGTGGGGGATTACAGAGTTCAACAAAATTCATTTTCATCGGCACTGGACACTTGCACAGATGTCAAACACTTCCATTGGTTGATAGTTTTTAGAAAAAAAACGACTTTGCATACAGGTTCGTCCTGGCTCGGCATGGCCTTATTTCGGGTTCATGGTCTATGCATTGAGAAATATAATCTAGCTTTTAAAAGAAAATGTCACCGTCAATTCCATTTTTTAAATAAAATATCTGGCATAAAGACAGATTTTTACGATGGGACGACAGCAACTCCCCGTTTAACTCCTTTTTCATTTCGGTTCAACTGTGATTTTTTCCCTACCGACCCAAGACAAACCTGGCCGCTCTGTTTTGAATTATTTCTAGTTTATTAATCAAACCTACTTGTAATAGGTCCCAAAGAGTACAGTCATATTCTAAAATTGGTCGAATACAGGTGAGGTAAGCCGTGCTTATAGGACTAGAATCTGCACATCTCAAATTCCAGTGGGTATTGTTCGATTCTACTGTGGCTTTGGAAAGCACATGATCTACATGCGCATTCTAGGAACAATCATGCGACAGTAACACTCCCAAATATTGGTACTTGTATATTTTGTTTAAACTATTTTCACCTAAATGATAATCTGCATCAATAATTCTTTTTTTCTTTGTAAAGCACACATGGATGCACTTATTCGTGTTTAAATTCATTTGCCATTTAAGACACCATTGATGAATACGTTGAAGATCAGCCTGTAATTCAAATACATCAAGGTCATTATGGATTTCCCTGTAAACAACGCAATCATCAGCAATGAGCCATATACTTGAGCTTATCCTTACGTTAATGTCATTGATAAATATTATGAATAGCAAAGGCTTCAACACAGATCCCTGTGGGACGCCTGACGTGACCTCAAGCAAATCTGACATAATTCCATTCGAAACAACACATCGTGGCGTTGTGCCAAGTAATTCTCGGTCCAAATAAGAATTCGTTCATGTATGTTGAGTTATCGTAATTTTTAAAGAGCGGAGATTAGGAAACAGTGTCGAAGGCTTTGCTCAAGTCTAAAAAGATGCAGTCTGTTTGCCCACCTAAATCAATTCCAGATACTAGGTCGTTATAAAACTCTAGAAGCTGGGTCGTACATGAAAAGCTTTTACGAAAACCATGTTGAGCCTTTGCTATACGGAGCCTAAGGACCCGATAGTAGCAGAAGCTAGTTGCTAGAACAGCCAAAAAAGTGCAATGTGAAGTTCTATGCCTGCTATAACTGTGTTTGACCGGTCTCTTCTTAAGAGGGCCACTTCACCTCCGACCCAGATGATCGAATGGTAGTTTTTGACTGACTTTCAGGAGAGCAGTTTAGGCTGATAGCATGTACGTGCTGGTAAAAAGTCAAGCAATGACTGGCTTTCACAAACAAATAAACGCCATGCTTCCGAAAGAAACACTTAATTTTAACAGCGAATTTTAACGCCATTTTTGAAAAAAGTATTCATAGAACACGCCAAGAGAGAGAATAAAGTGGTATCTATTACTCACACAGAAGAAAAATTGTAGAACGATTCAACCTATTAGACGCATATACTCTAAGGAATGGGGAAGCTTTTTAACATAGCTGGCCGCGTAAGAACACTCAAGCTCACCTAGACCGAGTGTATGTGACCCCATCTCTGTGGTCAGTGGTTGTAGACTGCCAGGCGGTTAACCCTCGCTCATACGCTTTGGTTTATCCGACTACAGGTCGGCGGTAGTGTCTCTCGAAGCTCAATTCTGGTCGCCTTACCGCTACCCGTAGCGAGTATTCAATATACTCCTTAACGATGAGACGGCGAGGGCCAGTTTACGCAACCGTTTGGCAGCCCCCTTCGACAACCGTAGTTAGGACGCTCTCAAGCAGGCGTGACGCGAAATCTGTATCATCGAGGGCAAAAAGTTGAAACACTGGTACTCTTTTCTTGTGAGAGCAACGCTGCAGCGCATCCGGATAGTCGAAAGAGTGGAACGCACCTGTATTCTTATGAACGCCCCATGCTAATGAACTAAGATTGGCACGACTAAAAACGCTGACATTCACCGTGGCTTGCTGCTGCCAGGCCGCGGTGGACGCAAGAGTTACTTGTTCCCTTACGGAGGTCTAGAGTTACATCAGCAGCACCCACCTCGAGGAGATGGAAAGCCACGGTAACTTGATCTGGCAAGACATTGCTAGGTTTTGTGCGAATTTTAAAAACATGAGCACACATGAACTACAACTTGATTTGGAATAGCTTTCATATCGCTACTTGCATGTTTATTGATAATCTAGGGGGGTGACGCGCGTGTGTGCCTGGCGAGAAAGACGAAGGATTGTCTCCGCTCGATTGCTGGAGAACCGGTCACGCAATTACCGCTGGTTTTGAATACATCTAATCCCCAGCCTCATTGATACAGCGTCTTTCGTTTTCCGTAACGATATCATCCGTTTCTGAGTAATGTCACACGACTCTTCGGCTAGAAGTATTGCAGTTTAGTCGCTCCCATATCCCTAGAGGAGCTCACGATGAAAATGCATCAGCTCCACAGAGGTTCTGCACTACGAAGGAATGGCGTAACTGTCGAATTTCGCAGTGCCTTCTGGGACGTTGTAGGGCCCACCTTGTGCGTGGTTTTGAACGTATTTATGAGGGAAACGTGTTCTTGCCGTCGTTTAAAAACACCAAGATCATCTTGCTCCCGAAGACGCAAGAGTACCTCGAGGACCGGCGTAATTGGCGCCCGTTTATGTTGTTAGGAACAGACTGTTAACCACTGTCCTAACCCTGCTTCAACGGGAAATCGCGCCCTCGCTTGTCACATCTTGGCAGTCATGCTCAGTAGTGGGCCTAAATGACCAAACCCTCGATATACTTAACAGAGATATAGAGAATACACGAGACAGAGACAAACGAGGAGATGGATCACCTCCCTAGATCAAGTAAAGCATGGATACATTTTCGCCACTCTGCTGGCGTATAATTTCCCTATACAATTTGTGCACCTCATAATGGAAATATGCAATGACATTGACCGTGACCTCATAATAAATAACCAAATTGTAGCTTTCTTTCCAGTAACGAGAGATGTGAGACAGGTGGGCACCCCTCCCCCCCTCCTGTTCGCCTTAACCATAGACCTTTTCTTGATTCAGATGGAGAAACACCAGCGTGTCCTCGCGTTGCAAGCCCCCGCCGGTGGTACCGTCAAAGGAGCTGCTTGTGCAGATAACAAGACGTTATATCATAGGGACGATTACAGCCTTGCGGCAGTTCTCAAGGTTTTTCAGTATACGCTAATATTTCCAGAGCAAAATCTACACAAGTGTAAATCTTTATGTCTTCAAGCGGTGGAAGCTCCTCCCATACAGATAAGGTAGCCAAACAAGTGGAAACAAGCTTTTTCGCGAAGCATTAGCCGCTTTCGTGCAACTGTTATGCGGTTAAATTGAATTTCCTTATATCTTCACCAATTTCTGAATACGTGTCATCCTGTAAAAAGTTTGTTCATTGATATTTGTACTGACGTCAGTTTGTTACTATTTAATTTGTGCTTTGGTCCACTCTCTTCGTAATGCCATTGGTCTTAAGGGCACGTAGGCAACCTATTAGTAAATGACCTCTAAATTGAATTCTGTGCAACTGTGCTGAATGGATTGATTAATGAATGAACTTTAATAAATCTTTCGTAATGCGCTTTTGCCCCTCGAAAAACTGCTGTTATTTCTGTTTTCGGTTGCTTTAAATAATATTACCTCTTTTATAATCATAAACACTAGCAATATTACCATTTCTGCTTTATTGGCTGCGGAACTAGCAATGAAGTTAAACGATATTGCTGTTTTTGGTTCCAGCTTGAGTTCGGGCTCCTTTTGAACTCCTCCTAGTGCTGTCCAGAATTGGAGTACTAATGATCAACTAATAAAGCAATTAACTTCAACACACCTTTACACCAATTATGAAGACTATATTCACGTGTACACTGACGAATCATGTCTGAATCAAAGCTCCACGTCGGCATTCTTTCTACCGGCATACCAAGCGAGAAAAGCTTTTGAACTCAGCCATTTCACAACATCAAAAACAGCAGAACTCTATGCAATACTCTGTGCTTTACGCTTCATATGTTTACATCCAGGTGCACTTTGATGAGTAGTTATCAGTGACTCACAATCCTCATTAGTTTCTTTAAAAGAAATCAGCTTGCGCAGCAATGCTAGTGAGTTCGCATATGAAATACAGAGGACGCACTCTATAGCAAAAGATTTAAACCACATCATAATGTGCCAGTGGTTGCCAAGCCACTGTGGAATCACAGGAAACGACATAACTGATCACATTTCACATGCACCACATCAATAAAATGATATATCACTGATAGCTCTATCGATCAGCGATGCACGGTGTCTAATAAATAAGCTGAGCTGTCAACTGTCTAAGAAAACCTGGTTCAAAAAGGATGTGTAAAACTTTCTGTTGTATAACATTCATCCCGGTATTAAATCTACTAGTATTTATTATTCCGTTCAAGGTTAGCCGGTCGGTAGAAACAGTCATTCATAGGCTTCGACTTGATACAGCCTACACGAACGCTTCTCTGTATAGAATAAGGAAAGCTGGCAGTCCTACATGCTCATGTGGAGAAGCTCAAGAAGACGTGGAGCATATTCGTCTGCATTGTAAAAACCATGACGTACCTCGAAAGAACATTCTTCGAAAACACAATTCTTTGGATAAGCGACCTCCATCAATTGCAAAAATCTTGGGTCCATGGGCAAAATGAAAGCTAAAAACCACTGCATCGCGTGCAGTCGTTCACTTTCTGGAGGAATCGGAAATTGCTCAAAAGTACTAAAATAAAACAAATGCACTTCACTGTTAACCACGGTATGTTTCAAAACAGCATTTTCGTGTTTCACTACGTTATTTTAGAGAAAACCTTTCCAGAAACAGTTCAGTATTTAGGTGACAAAACCACCTTAGACATTTTATTGAACTTACTCGTTTTTGTGTGAACACTTAGGTTGACGTGATTACTTGTTTTTTTTACAAACTCAGTGTGGTGTGAACACATTTCTATGCAGTGTGGACCCATTTCTGTGTGGTATGGACAATCAGTGTTGAAAAACGTGAACCTATTTTGTAAGTGTTGTGCTATGTACGTATGTATAGCCTTGTGTTTGCTACAAAATGTGCGATGTTGACTTTTGTGCAAGAGAAAAGGAATAACCGGTGCCACGCATTGGCACCAACCTCTCCTTACATACATTTATTTGAAAAAAGTCACAGGTTTGCCGAAAGGGCAATAACGACGATAAGAACAGATTCTGATGTTATTTGAAGTGAGGCTAGCAGTGACTTTATTTGGTATCCTACCTGACCTAACTTAAAGGGATCCTGAAACGACTTTTGAGGTAACCAAGGAATGTATTCACTAAAATACGTTATTGCCTAACAATTTTAACAGAGCAAAGATTTTAAGAATCCGTTCAGTACGAGTGGATTTACAAAGATTTGTGTTACGTTGCACTCGAGTTCTCTGTTCTCTCTTCTCGGCGAAAGAGCTGGAGGCTAAAGAGTGAGTGACACCAGGACGAAAGAAAAAGCGTCGCAGGCGCCTCGTGACATTGAGCACATTTATTCTTTAGAATCAACACCGTATTCACAAACGCTCCTCGACTCGACTTCCACCCTTCACTTGACAGAGTTGAGCACTGCGCCACAGATCGACTGAAAATGACGCTGCACAACTCAAGAATCACTGCAGACAATCGCCGATAAGCAGTGACTTGCCGTGCCTAGAGAAGGTGCTCCCATCGGCTTTCTCAAGTGAAGGTTAAGCATTGAGTGAAGAAGCGTTCTAGAATATAGGAGTAAGCGCTTTTCTTGCCCTTTCCGTGTTCTCGCGCGCGCACGCGTTGAGAAGCCGGGGCCTCTCACGGCGAGCCCTGTAACGACCGAGGGCATCATGTTTAAACCAGCCGATGGCAGATAGATGGCAATCAACGCACGATTTTGTAGCATCTTACGTGAATTCTCGAGAAATTATTCATATGTGGGGTTTGACGTTCCAAAACCACCATATGATTATGAGAGACGCCATACTGAAGGACCCCGGAAATTTCGACCACCTGGGGTTCTTTACCGTGCACCCAAATAATTTCTCGAGAAAAGAGAACGTACTTTGCAATTGGCTTTTATAATATACAGTGAATTACAGTGGCAGCTTGATGGGCTATCATATTTGACTCGCGTATTTTTGGAAGCCTCCACTACCGATTTGCCGCATTTTCTGACCGTGCTCAGAAAGTTTTGAAAAGCGTCTTTAGCAACACGCTGGTGTAAAAGAATCTGGCAGCACCAGTGAGCAAAGCACTTTTTGTCTATTTGCTTGCTTATACGCTGACAAGGGAAATAATAATAATAATAATAATAATAATAATAATAATAATAATAATAATAATAATAATAATATAATAATAATAATAATAAGCTGCGAAGGTGTTTAAGCGTGGATGGCCTAGGAAAGTGCAACACAGTGGCCACCTTGTCGGGATCAGGTTCGATGCCAAGCTTGCTGACAACGTGGCCTAACACTTTGACGCTGCGGCTCACAAATCTTCACTTCTTGGTTTTTAGCTGGAGACCGGCTTTGGCTAGACATGTCAGCATTTTTTCTAGACGTTCTCGGTGCTGCGAGAATCTGGATGAAAAGCTGGATTACCATGTCGTCCTGGTAACAAAGACAGGTCTTCCATTTTAGGCCCCGCAGCACCGTGCCGATAATTCGCTCAAATGTGGCTGGGGCATTGCAGAATCCAAAAGGCATCACATTGAATTTGAAGAGGCCATCAGGAGTAGCGAACGCTGTCTTCTCTCTATCACACTCATGCATCAGGAACTGCCAATAGCCAGACTGCAGGTCCAGGCTTGAAAAATATTCTGCACCTTGTAAGGTGTCTAGGGTATCGTCCATACGAGGCATAGAATATACATCCTCCCGGATGAGTTTTTAGTGCCGTGTAATCAATGCAAAAATGCGCTGATAACGTCTTTTTTTCTTAACTAGGACAACAGGAGAAGACCAAGGGCTTGCTGAAGGCCTGATAACGTTCCGTGCGAGCATGTCATTGACTTTCTCCTCGATAACCTGGCACTCTGAAGATGACACACGGTAGGGGCGACTGTGAATTATACGAGACCCGTCTCTGGCGCCCACCGCAGTTTCACCCAAGCCATCTGAAGAAACGTTAAAACAAGTCGGTTGTTTCGTTAAAAGCGCCATCAAGTCATTCGTTTGTGTTGGAGTGAGATATGGCCTCAAAGTGGCTTTAAACGCATTAGATCAGCCGCCGGGTGGCGTACATTTAGCGACTGATGACGGAGACGATACAGTGGCGACACATACCGGTGCTATGTTGATGAGGCTGGCAACAGTGAACCCCTCTCGCAGTAGTTGTGGCTCTGTTGTCGTGTTTAGGTGTTGAGACTGGCATGAGCACGCAAAAACCGCACTAAACAACAGGCGAGGGCGATCCCTCGGAGAATGCAGCGCTGATCAGGGACAACCACTGCGTCAACGTCAATGTTACCGCTCGGCATAATAAAGACGACGCATTCTTGGGCCGAGGGCAGTACAAAATCTGCAGTTGCGACAAGATGAGGTGACGAGAAATTGTAAGCACTAGAATGCTCAGTGTCCTAAGAGCGAATAACGGGCGGATCACACGAAATGACAGCGGAAGCAGCTTACAGGAAATCCCAGCGCAATATAATTGGATGAGTGCATGAAGAAAGCGCAACAAGTTGTATATGGTGGTGAATTCTGTCGATCAGAACATGAACAGTGCACTGTGCAATAGAGCAAAATTCATCGTCATTAGCACCCCATAACACCGAACCAACACATGGAGTTTGAACTTTTCGTAGACGATGACATACGTTCAATGACCTAAATGGCTGCTCCAGTGACCACGAGTGCGTCAACCAAAGTGCCTTCTACACAAAGAGTCAGTAAATTTGCAAGGCGCGCAGGAGAAATTGTGACACTTCAGCGACACGCAGTTTCTCCTCCAAAAAGTTTTTCGAGTGGCTGTCGAGGGGCATCAAAGCAGAACTTAAAGTTGAAGTAGTATGGCGGAAGGCTGAAGGTGAACGACAGCGGGATTAGCGGGGAAAACTAGGATCACCGTGGGACAAAGGAAGTGAAGGCGAACATCGTGACGAAGTAATGTAGCTTTCTCGAACGTAGGGGTCGGACCTCGGAGCATGGTCACTCTCGTACGAAGAATAACCTCGTCGTTCATCTTGCTGGCACCGGCGGCCAAAGCGGTAGATGTGTCCTCGTATGCTACAGTAGTAGCAGACGGGACGCCTAGAGCGCCAGATAGGGAAGTGTGGTTGCAGTGGTGCCTAGGCTGTCATCACGGCCAAATGGTCGCATACGACGTCTGCAGGTACAGGTGGAGTTGGTGCTGGAGGCCGTGAGACGACTTCGACATTAGTAGGCACATGTAAGGGCGCAGGGGGTGAGGCACGTGCGACACTCGTCATGAACGCCATTTCATCCTTCAGGATTTCCCGCAAGTTTGGAGGAGGAGAGCGGACAGATGAAATAGGTGCGCAGGCAGGAACAAGGCTCTGAAGTTTCTCTCTCACTGTGGTGCGAATTAGAGCCCACAGCTCATGCTCGCCAGTAAGACGAGTGTCACAGGAGGCCTGAAAAAGGCACACGGAATAAAGCACGTCTAGACATTGGCACGTAGGGATGACGCCTTAAATTGTATTGGGGGTCTGAATTACGAGCACATAGAAAGCGACAGAATTAACGCCTTCTAGTAGGTGATAGATGCGATCAGACTCCTTCATGGCAATTTGGGCTCAGCGGCAAAGAGCCAGCACGTCTTCAATATAGAATGTATAGTATTCATGTGGTCCTTGAATTTGGGTGGCGAGTTCTGTTTGGCTATTTCAGAGCATCCTGCTGACGAGCTGAAAATCTGTCAGAGTGTCACCTTGAATGCATTCTAATCGAGAAAGTCCCGTTCATGGTTGTGTAACTATGTCTTAGAGACCTCCTTGAGGTAAAAGGTGACGTAGCGCAGTTTGTCGGCCTCGTCCTAAATATTACAAGCACTTGTTTTGTCGTAATTATCCAGTCCCTCTTCGACATATACACCGCGAAGGCCGTGAAATACCGGAGGGTTTCGTTGTGTTGTGCTCACGGTGTAGAGAGAGCCAGCAGGATGATCGGGTGGAGCAAAGAAGGTGGCAGAGTGTGAGTCGTTTTGCGCCATGACTATTGGCAAGCACAGGCGTCAACCAGACCGAACCTAAAGGGCTAACCGGCTGAGCATGAGGACTTTGGAATGACAGCACGTGCAAGCACTTGTGAGACGACATCAGCTACGGAGGAGCGACCGTTGCATTTTCAACACAGATGCGTAAGCCAGCAACCGAATACGTGGCGAGAGACTAGGATGATGAGGATCAAAATGAATCGTATGCGCAGGTGAAGATGATGAACTACACAGTCAGCGCTCATAATAGTAGTAGTGTGAGGAACCGGTTTATTCAGCGAAGCTCGAGCTAAATCGCACTGGTGATGATATCTACAGATGGTGCAGATGTACAGATGATGATGATGATATCTAAAAAGAATGAAGAGTCATTCGCTTGTCGCGCTCACACTGATTCCCCCGCGCGGTCGCCTGAGAGTATTATGAAATGCGTCGCGCATATGGATTTGAACGAGATACGTGCACTACCTCTGTGTGTTGGCAATGATGATCAAGATGAGTGCTGAGAGGAGAAACGCGGCAATTGACAGAAGATGTCTTTTCGACTACCATATACGGCTCAATGAAGCGACTGATAAACTTGTCGCATTAGCCGGGGACGCTCAGTGGAGTCCATAGCAGAACTTCTTCACCAGGGAAAAAACTCGCAACACGGCGAGACGAGTCGTAACCAGATTTTCGAGTCTTTTAAGAGAGGCCGGTGTTAACGCAGGCCAGGTGACGGCCCTGTGCGAGGCGAGATAAAAATTCTTCAGAGAAAAAAGCCATCGAACGTGCAGGAGCTGAAAAGAAAGAGACGTCCAGAGCGAAACTCGGCGATCGACCTTGACAAGAAAAAATAAAGAAAAGCCGGTAGTGCATTGAGCAGCCGTATTATAAGAGAATGTCACGAAGGGTAGAATTGCATCCCAGTTCGTGTGGTTGGGATGAATATGTGTGGCGATCATGTCTGATAGGGTCTGATGAAAGCGTTCAGTCAATCAGTTGGTCTGCGCGTGGTAGCTACAAGTGGCCTCGTGAACAGTATTCGAGGCACGCAAAACTTGCTCGGCATTAGAAGAGAGAAAGACTGCCACGATGGCTCAGGAGAATGCGCTGAGCTCCGTGGCGCAAAAAGATGTGGCGAAGAAAGAAATCGGTGACCTCATGGCAGTCCCAGATGGCATAGAAGCTGTTTCAGCGTAGCGGGTAAGGTAGTCGTTGGCCGTGACAATCCATCGATTCCCATTGAATTATATAGAAAAAGGGTCATACAAGTCGATCCCAACGACTTCAAAAGGAGAAGTGGGACAAGGAAGAGGTTGCATTAGCCAGCTGGAACAGCTCTTTGTTGTTTTCGCCGTTATCAATGGACGTAAGAGGCGACGTACTTAGTGACAACTGAAGAGAGGCCAGGCCAAAAACAACGACTTCGTATTTTGTCTTAAGCCTTCTGATAGCATGGATGAGCGGCGGTTGGGTCATCATGAAAGGCTTCTAGAACTTCACGTTGCAAAATACGTAGGATGATGGGTACCCACTTGTCGCCATTGAAATGGTAAATTTAGCGGTATAAAGCACCACCGACAAGCTTAAATGGTTTAGGCTGTCGACGGAGTATGGTTTTCAGGAGTAGTAGAGCCGGTCAAGCGGCAAACAGTGATGTCGCAGTATGGGTCGACGCGGTGTTGTGAAACAAGGATGGATAGGATGCCAGGTGATGTACTTAGCGCTGCGACTGCAGAGGCGCTGTCGTTTTGGAGTATCGATGGTGATTGGCCTCTGCTGGGCAAAAGACAGCGCGATAGAGCATCGCAGTCTTGATGCTTCTTCCCAGATCTGTAGGCGAAATCGAAATCGTACTCCTGCAAGCGAAGTACCCAGTGAACGAGGCGATCAGATAAGTTTTTGAGCAAGGAAAGCCAGCTTAGGCCATTATGGTCGGTAACAACGGTAAAATGAGGGCCGCGAAGATATGGTCAGAATCTTTGCATTTACCAAACTACAACAAGGCACTCCTGCCCGGTGATAGTGTAGTTCTTTTCTGCAGCGGTAAGAACACGACTTGCGTAAGCACTGACGCGTTTGCGCGATTTTTGTCACACTGCAAGAGTACCGCACCTATACCATGACTACTTGCGTCGGTGTGAAGGATGATTGGTGCAGTTGAATCGAAGTGGCACAATACCGGATCCGACGTGAGGGCTTGTTTCAATGCCGTGAAAGTGCTTTCGCAGGCTTCGGACCAAACCAAGTGACGTTCCTTGCGAGGAGTTGATGGAGCGGAGACGCTAGTTCCGTGAAGCCCCGTATGAAGCACCGAAAGTAAGAAGATAACCCAAGAAAGCTGCGCAGGTCTTTTTCACATAGTGGACGAGCAAAATCGAGGACGGCGGCAAGCTTCTCGGGGTGCGGCCAAATTTCTTGTTTGCTGGCAATGTGGCCGTGAACCTTGATTGTCTTGCTTGCAAAGGTACATTTCTTGGTGTTAAGCTGTAGACCGGCTTTCGCAAGTCATCTGGGGACTTTGTCAAAACGTTGTAGATGGTGCGAAAACGTGGATGAAAACACTAATATGTCATGGAGATAGCACAGACACGTTTTCTCTCTCAAGCCACGCAATACGTTTACTATCACGTGTTCAAAGGTGGCGGGTGCATTACAGAGTTCAAAAGACATTACAATAAACTCGTACCACCCATCTGACATTGAAAAGGCGATCTTCTCTTTATCAGACTCCGTCATGGGTATCTGCCAGTAGCCTGAACTAAGGTTGAGGTGAGAAAAATATTCGGCGCCCTGTAATGAATCCAGTGCGTCGTCGATCCGAGGGACAGAATAAACATCCTTGCGCGTTATTGTGTTTAGCGCATGGTAACTGACGCAGAAATGCACTGTTCCATCTTTCTTTCGAACGAGCACAACTGAAGACAATCAGGGAGCGCCCTCGGTGCTTCAGCAGCGCCGTTTCGCACGTCTTCACCTGACAAAGGGTCCGGCGCGTTTAAACTCTGAGCCATGCGCGTCTTTATTACGGGCAAGGCTTAGCGTACACATAGAATATATTGTCATGGGTATAGCAAAGCCACTCTGGCATGGCTGCTCAAACGTCACCGAATGAACGAAGATCACAAAGTTGTTGTATGGCTGAGTCTGAGCTACCTTATGGACCTGCGATCCTGTGTGTTCTGTGAATTGCTATGTTGCTCACTACTGATTTACAAACAATGAATAAATATTCGTCCTAACAGCATTTCACAGACGTTGTAGGCCTTAGAACAACAAGGCTTTAAAACTCCACTGCGGAAGCCACTTTTGTTCGGCCATGATGCCCGTAGACAGTGCCCAGTCCTCACAGTACACAACAGCTCCGCTATCTGCGGTTCCTCCTCACCTTTTTGATCCTGGCACATTTTGCAGCCTGGACAAAACTGGCATTGAAGAATAGCTCGTCTTGCACTTCTCCATGAACAAGTACTATAAGTGAGATACAACGCTTATGCTCGCGAAATTCATTTTGAACTAAGGAGCCCAGTTTGCGCGAGGTATGCGCCACACCAGAAAGAACTAAGAATAATTGTGCAAGCATGGCAATGATATCACTGTTCTTAGAGGCGTTGTAACTTGTCATAAAGAATAAAGTAATAGCATCGACTTGCGTGTGGCGATGTTATCACTTTCAGTGTTAATACAGAACATGATGACAAACCTAGGGTAGCAACGATGGTATCGACGGTTGAATATGGTAGCTGTCTACATATGCTTCGCGTGCCTATGTAAGTCTAACTGCAATAACAAGAGTTAAATACCTCAATTCAGAAAAATTGATCCACATCACTCGGTCACCACCACTGCAAAGTGCACACTTATCTATAAGTCATCAACATATCCAGGGTCCAGCCTTTCTTCTGAGCTTTCGGAGGAAGATGGTTGGTTTTGACCAACGAGCCGTACTGAGGGAAGCGGTAGCGCAAGCAGTGCATAGAATTGTGAATGTGCCGAGGCACTGCAATAACTCTTCTCAGAACGCTTTCAATCGAAAAATACAAATGACGCCACCTTACACAAACAAAACCTTTAGGCAGATTACTCTTAGCCTGTTTACCACAGAAATTTGAACTTTGCGCGTTTCAGTAAACTGTATTCTTGATTAAGAAGGGGCCTATAAGCAGAGTACTTATATGAAGAAGACTTTGAGACTTACCGAGGCTGCCTTGTGCTCAAATTTCGCCATTCCTTTTTCCTGCAAAAAAAAAGTTTTACACCACGAGTACACTAATTAGCACAGTTTGTTGATGGGAACGGCCATTGCGATTCCTAATGTCGAAATTTGACAAGATTACACTCAGTGTGTTCTTCATAACCATCATGTGCATAAATTACAATCTCCCACATCAACCAAGGAGATGTATGAACACGCACATCCCGCAGCGCTGGTGTAGCGCTAAGGTACTTGCCTGCTCACGAGGAGGTCGCGGGATCAAATCCCAACTGCAGCGGCGGCATTTTCGATTGAGGTGAAAAACTGCAAGCAAGTTAGCTCAGATTTCGGTGCACGTTAACGAACCCAAGGTGGTTGGTATTGCTAGACTCGTTCCCTACAGTGCTTCTCATATTCATATGGTGGTTTCGGGACTTTAAATCCCACATAATGTTCAACGAGTGGGTACCACACAACATTTTACCAGGCTGCTTTCTCAAGTTTTTCTTATCGCCTCATTACACGAGTATGTGCTGTCTTGCGCAACAACGCCCCGCCGTGGTGGTCTAATGGCTAATGTACTCGGCCCACAGGTTGCGGTAGCGGGATTGTGCAATGATCCGCAGGTTGCGGGATCAAATCTCAGCGGCAGCGGCTGTATTTCAATGAAGACGAATATGCTGTAGGCCCGCATGCTCAGATTTTGATGTTTGTTAAAAAATCCTAGGTGGTCGAGTTTTCCGAAGCCCTTCACTATAGCCTCTCTCATAATTGTATGCTGGATTTGCTAAGCTAAACCCCAGATCAATCAATCAAATTACATTGCCACTGACATCTGACTTTCTTTTTACGTGGCCAGAAGTTCGGCCCAAAAACAGTTCAACTTCAGCACCCAGTCTGCTATCTCAATTTGCGTCACGGCCCCTTGCAATCTGGTGGAGGTGCTTGCTGGCCCATGTACCAAACACCTCCCTCTGGCTGCTAGCCGAGCTAACGTCGGGACGAAGACGCTGACGCCAGCCTCGATCTGCGAGCTTGCAGCCGGCAGTGAGGGCCATATTCAGAGTATGTACCTTTAGTCAAAATTACCCGAAAAGGGAGTAACGAAGCCCAATAGGTGTGCGTGATGAGTGGATAGACCACTGAGGAGCAACCAGAGAGGGCAGCGTGCCCCGCGCAAACCGCTTAGTCTCCAAACATGCTCCAAAAGGATGAGCCGCCCGGGGATGGCAGGCAGTGCAAAAAACGTTGTCAAGGTGACTAGTCGTCTTTCTCCTCCTCTGCTGGCTCAGTCTTTCCCCGTATTTTGCTGGCGACGGTTCGCGTTGCGTCGCGCTCGAAGTGCTCGACCACGGCCGCATAAATTCGACGATCTAGGAATTACGACGTAGTGCTTCTGTGTACGCTTGGATGAGGGTGGGCTGCTGCTTTTGCGTTTCGCTGCACCCATGAAGTCTGGAGTAAGACTCGACACGTCACCACGCCGCGCTGTATATCTCTGGCTTCAAGATAGTCATGACAAACACACGACAGAAACAGTTGGGAAGGCCAATATGGCGGCTGAGAAGACAGCATACCTATCTGATATATGCTTCACTCCGACTCAGGACAGAAATCAGCGCTGGATTCTTAAGCAAGTAAGTTATCATTCATTATTCTGCTCTACTTGTCTCGTGTGTGATATGGATCGCGCTTGCCGGCAACGGGCTCGGTCGTGTTGTATGTCGCATGCACGAAATGCACCGCGAAGGTCAGCTTGAGCATCTACAGTTTGCCCGTGCTTTGCAGCCGCGTGGAAATTGGCCGCCACTGCCTTCGGCCTCCCGAATGCTTGCTCATTAAATGCTCACCTGTATTCGCCGCCGCGATGAGCTCCGGGTTGACGATATTAAAGTACTGTTTTCAGGAAGGCCCCTAAGATCTTGTGTCTCCTTTGAGCCATTGTCACGGAAAAGGGATGGTGGCAGCATCTCGTCAGCTCCTACCGGCTACGACACATGAACTTATGGCTCCTGATGACTCCTTCAAGCTGAAGTGTTTGGAAGTATTAGTGTAAGACCTGCTGTAAAGCGTGCGCGGTGCTAATTACGGTTTTTCGGTTGATGTTAAAAAATTGTTTTATTCCGTCCCGAACGATGAACTGTTTCTAGCTATATGGGAAGTCATTGACTTTTTCGGGGTAGTAAACTCTTAAAACCATGTTTTAAATAATGTGGAAAATTTTATGGAGTTACTAAATTGCTACTGGCGTGCCATCTTGGTAAAATTTTATGATTTGAAAGTTGCCCAAATGAAGGACATATGCATTAGTTCCTGTGTGGCACTTGTGCTTTGTGAAATATTCCTAGCAAAACTTGACAGGAAGATACAACATGAGCTCGCAGGACAACGTGTAGGTATTGCCTACAGATATGTAGGCGACTTCCTAGCGATGTGGAACATAGAGGATAATTGTTCTCCCACTTCAGTAGCAAACAACATTTAGGATTGTTTTAACCAATGCAAAAGTACAATATCATTCATCTATGAACAACCAGACAGAGCTGCTTTGGAGTTTTCAGGTTTTTTACAAGTATTTTAATCAAGTCGACCATGCTTGCTAGGAGGTCTCCCCGCGATCAAAAAAGGGACTGCTTCCCTTTGAATCTTCTCCCAGTAAGCTAATAAACAGGTTGATAGCTAATTTCTGCTTCGGTTGCGCACTCAGATAATCATGTCCGCATAAAGGGGAACGCCGTTTCCGGAATCCAGTCAGACACCCATTCAGTTAGGGTTAACTGTACAGCTTCCTTTTGGCTGTAGGCTGTACCATGTTAAAGAAGTTACGGAGGTCAAGTGCCACCGATCTGCAAAAAAAACGGTTGTAGCCGTTCCCTATGTGCAAAAAATTTCGCAGTTTGGTCAAGATTGGGTGCGAGCACGGAGTATGCGTTTTGCTCACGGCTCCCAGAAAGGTTACTAAACTGTGCCCCGTGATAGAATACCGTAGAAAGGAAGGAATGAACAAGAGCGGTTGCACAAAAAAACATGCCAGCTGTGTGTACTGTGTACTTCAGTAATGGTGTACTAAACACCCTTGAGCTGCGTAAAAGTGTACATTGGCTAGACGGGCCGGTGTTTAAATGATCGACTCAGAAAACGTGCATCGACCTTGAAGTTTCTCGCGGATGGCACGGACTTGTCAATGCACTGCAGGAATTGTGGGTGCAACCCGCAGTTTCACAGCATGATGATGCTGGCCAAATCAAAACGCAGATTAACCAGAGAAATCATGGAAGCAGAATGCATTAGGGCGAACGCAAGCACGTGTATCATCAGTGTTTCCTCGGTAGCGCTAAGTTAAAAGAGGTGTTTTTGAGCAGTTGAAAGAAACAAACATACCTTTTGTGGGGAGCTACGCCTTTTAATGATATTAGGTTGCGCCGGCGCGTTTCGGTGTTTTTGTGCAATAAATTGTTTCTAATAAAACTGTAGTTGTAGCGTAAGCATCCCTCCTGTCAATTGCTTTTTCCTTCTGCCTAGTGCGCTCATATATTTCTATGGTATGTTACCTTCGCTGCCGCCTGAAGTGGATAAAAACGTCGTCGTTGTCCGCGAAGAACTTAGGCAATCACTTGGACTTTCCGAGGAACTGCAACAGCCTCAGCCGAAAGCCATGAGCTATGCGACTGCAGCTCCACACTACGCTCCCTCTCCACGTCAAGAGACCACAGCATCGTAGGTCGGCCGCCGATGGCACCATACAGTGCACCCGCCAGCCAGTGCAACGCTCCAACGAAAACCGATGTGTCTCATGCTCCTGACCATCCACCCCTCTGTTACCAATGCGGAGAAGCGGGCTACACCTATCGTTGCTACCAATACTGACAGATGGGTCTACGGAGTTAAAACGGCATCGCACTTTGCCCACAGCAGGGAAAACGCCCGCACGCATCGCCAACTATCTCGCAGCGCAATCTAGAAACCGACAACCCTACTGTTTGCCATGGCCAGGCTGCGACGTTTCACCATATCGTTTCACCATATCGCAGGCAGTATGCCAGCCTTGCTCAGGGCCGACCTCCAAGCCATTATTCGAAAAACTAAGGGCATCAATCGATAGAGGTGTGGTTGCTCTAAGACGAACTACCAAAGGCGCTCCGCCGCCAACGACGATAGTGCTACAACGAAATCAGAAGCACAGGCCGCAAGACAAAAAGATCTTGACGCCCAAACTCCACACACCAAAGAAGACTTCACTAGGCAATGAGGAAGCAACAGAATGAACTGATGTAGCTGTAATCCGGCGCCATGACGCAACCACAACGCACGACGACGAACCAGCAAGCTCGACGTATTATTCGAGGAACACCTAGTCGCTGCTCTAGTCGACACCAGAATATACTATTATGTCGCGAGCAAGCCTTTCGAGACTGCATGGCAAGGCGCAGACATTCATACCACTAGAGGTCACCTAAAGGGACCCTGCCCGCAGCACAACGAATGCTCGCACGACATCGCTATCTCGCAGGAGCGCAATCGACAAGCCGACAAACTTACTGTTCGCCGTCGCCAGGCCACAGCGACATTTTTGAGCATCATCAGAAAACGCTGCCTATTGGTAGTAGAGGTTTCTAAGAGCACGCTATCTAAAAAATTAGGTGCAGTACATAGCGTAAAACTGAAAATAAATTAGCAAAACTGCCTAAAGATTGCTTTCTCTTCTCTGGACAAATCATGAAACAAGCTCGAAGATCACTGGTAAAATGTCCCAGTGGCCATGATCACCTTCCTCGCCCGCCTGTCAATTATAGCGTGCTCATGTGCCTTTGCTACCCATACGTTGTGTTCCTTGTGCGGCGTGTTCCGCGGTTAGCAGATTTTACAGTCCAGTTCTGCTCCTGCCATCGGCCTGAGCGGGTTGCTTGTTTTTTTCTCACCGCCAAACGCTTCGTTATAGAGGACTTAACCTCGGTTGCTATAACGTAGAGACCAGGACGTGAGTACCACAAGGCGAGCGCTGCGTCGTAGACAAGACCACGAACGACACAGCGACTATCGGCACAGAAGGCATCGCCACGGGGCAGATCGGAATCCTGCTGCGTGGTGTAGGGAAATCGAGGCTATATTTGCCCTTTGGCGCATTACCTCGCTGCAAGCGAAGTATTATCACGCTGTCTTTGCACTCTCCGCGGATGCGGTTGCAGAGTTTCATGACCTTGTGGGCGCTTGCCCCAAAACCGAGTCTTATGAACTCTTTAAGACAAGAGCGCTGCAAGGTATGTCTGTGCGTCTCAGCAGGCGTCTTCAAGAGCCTCTCAACAAGCAGGAGCTTGGTGACCACCTGCCATCAAAACTTCTGCGTTTCATGCATCGACTTTTCAGTGACTGTCCGCTGAACGCAAATAGGCCGCTACTGCGATAGCTGTTACTTTAGTGCCTGCTGTAGAACGTTGTTAATGCCTTGGCTACAACACCAGACGACCTGCCCCCCAAGATGCTGGCGAAGCTGACGAATCGCGTCACTATCCATTCAGCTAAATGTAGTGTGGCAACGACATCTACTGTTCGCTGTCACAACTCTAAAACTGACAGTCTCATCTCGAGGAACAATTGATCATCTTGCTGGTTCAGTTATTACACTACTGCTACCAACCCACAATCTTCCAGGAGTCCACAACTGCCGTTCCCGATTTTCTACCAGATCATGCTCCTGTTACGGTCCTCGTTGACCCGCATACTGTTCGTACCACAACACCTTCATTGCCAGCACACATAAATGATGGCCTCCTTGTAGCTGGAAGGTAAACATAACGCAGAGCCACTGATAGCGGCGAGGGACTCTTACTGTTCGACGAGCCACATGTTCCACATAACTCACAGAATTGCCGGCCACAGGTGCGGAGGTGAGTGCCATTCCTGCGGCGCGACTGGACCACTAACGCTTTCCGAAAAGTGCGACTTCTCAAGCAGCCAACAACTGACCCATCAACACATATGGTCAGTGCTCTATTACCGTCAATTTAGGTCTCCGGCGCACCTTCCGATGGGTATTGGTTGTTGCAGACGTACGCATGGCCATAATGAGTGCGGATTTTCCGACCCATTTTGCCCTCAGTGTCGACATACGCACACATCAACTCGTCCAGAGAACGACTAGTATGTCCATACATGGAGTTTTCGGACCTCTAACAACTACCACAGGAACATCGCCACAGATAAGATAATCTATGTTGGGTTGAAATCTGTAGGACTTTCCTGCCACCAGGAAATCTTGCAACTTTAAGTTGCCAGTCCACCACAATGTCAGGTATTATGTAGTCACTACTAGCCCTCCAGTATTTAGCCGACCCAGACGCCTCACTCAGAACTGCCCTGCCATCGCCAAAAGCGAACGGATGCTGCAACTGGGCATTATCCGCCCTTCGTCGAGAAGAGTGTCGTGAGCTTTGCACATGGTAACAAAGCATGACCCAGGCGATTGGCTCCATGCTCTACCATCCTTGATCGCTATTCCCTCCCTCACATTCAAGACTTTTCTGGCTACATCGCAGGAGTGATGATATTGAGCAAAAGACTTGATAAACACCTACCACCGGGTTCCGGTTGAGCCAGCGGACATTCTTGAAAATGCCATTGTGGCACCATTTGGGCTGTTCAAGTACGTTACCATGCCGTTCGGGTTGAGGAACCCTGCTCAGACGTTCTTATGGTTTATCAACAAAGTAACGTGTAGATTATTTTTCGTATTTGCATAACTTGACGACCTCCTGGTAGCTAGTGTTTCTCCCGAATGGCATAGCAATAATTTGTGCCTTCTATTTTTTAGGCTCCAGGATCCCGGCCTTCTCATTAACCTCGCAAAGTGTGCCACGCCGCGGTGGTCTAGTGGCTAAGGTACTCGGCTGCTTAGCTGCAGGTCGTGGGGTGAAGTCCCAGCGGTAGCGGCTGCATTTTCGATGGATGCGAAAATGCTGTATGACCGTGTGCTCAGATTTGTGTGCACGTTGAAGAACCACAGGTGGTCGAACTTTCCAGAGCCCTCCACTACGACGTCTCTCATAATCATGTGATGGCTTCGGGACGTTAAACCACACATGTAAATCAATCAATCAATCAATCAATCAATCAACCTCGCAAAGTGAGCTTTTGGTGTCGAAAACATCAAGTTCCTCGGACAACAATAGCCAGTGCCTTGGTGAGCATGTTGAAATTACATCCTGTTGTTTATAAGCTAGCGCAACTGAATTACGTCTTCACGTGAGTCGGTAAGAAGTTATGCTATCGCATGGTGGGCAAGTCGGTCTCACCCAATCGCGCACGCTGGGTTCATGGCGTGGTCTCCAGGTAGCTTAGGCAGACCCTTGAAAATATCCGGTGAGTTTTGAAGATTGTGCTCTTTGAGAGTTAAAGTTTGAGCACACCTTTGGACTGACAACTTTCGTAGATATTCGCTTTTGAATTTTAATGCCGAGTTCTTTCCGCTAGGAACTCGGTTCTTTCCGAACATTAACGTAATTTTTTCTTTGAGCGATTTCTGTTTGGGTATTATGTCGCGTATGTTGTAGATGAGAACAACAGCAATGAAGCTGCTGTAAATTCGCAATCGCTGAGTCTGTGACATGAATTATATAGATGTTTTTTTATTCGAACCGTGGGTGCGTACCCTTCTGTGTCTGTTATACCTAAAGCTTTATTAATGCACAATGTAATAAAAAATTGCCACAAGGCACAATCAAAATGCGCGCACAATGCGATTCTTACGCACTCCCGAGAGTAAATGGTATACTTAGAATCAACAGTTTATGAAGTAGCACGCGCTATCACAAGCCATACAACATAGAGTTTCGTAAAATAAGTAGAGGAGACTCTGGTGCTGCAATCATTCAGAGGCCATGGGAATGATTGGTAGTGCACATATTTGCCTAGTCTTCGTACTTGCGGGTGGCGAATCGTACTTGTGGTTTTCTTTATTGTGGTGTTTCGGCATCGTTTCGAAGAACAAAGCCTTTTAAACTTAGTGACCGAATGTAGATGGTAAGCCCCCCCCCCCCCCCCTCTACCTTCAAAAAGAAAACGGCATGAGGGGCAACCGCTGAACAGTTGCTGATTTTTGTTTCATGAAAAGCAGCTCCGAGCCACAAGAACACACAAGGAGCCAGAAGCACAAAGATTATATAAATCCGGGTACTGCCCATCGTTCCCATGCTTGCTGAAACGCCGTGCGTTGCAGCTCCCCTTAGACACTAGCGCCGCAGTTCCCTCTAGTTTAAATTTAGAAAACTCTATGCGAAGCATTGAGACAGACGGGAGGCTCGAGAAAAAGGAAAAAAGAAGATGAGGTGGATGATTCCGAACAGACCGTTGGCTGAAGCAGCCACATAGACTTTTCTTCAGTTTTCTGTTCCTTAATTGGGCACAAGTTCGCCTTAACCACTTGGTTTGATATAAGTGTACCGTTTCATTGTGCGTTACAAACTGGTGGAGGTGCGGCGTATTATTACAAGCCCTCCTCAAGTCCCGGAACTAAGCTCAGAGTCACAGCGACTTGAATATAATGAGCTCACTCAAGTTCACCAGCGCTGCAGCCGTTGTTTGCGCGGTGAGTCCCCTGAATTTTCACCTTCGTTGGAGTCCATCAGAGTTTCAACGGCTGAGAAAGAAAACACCTGTTTTATGACAACTCTTGTTACAATAGCTAAAATCGTAGTGAGTCCCCCACTGACGCCGACGTCTCTTCACGGAGAAGGTTACGAAGACGCGGAAGATTGGCTAGAACCATTTGAGCGCGTTGCGAAGGCTAGCGAATGGGAAATTGGGAAGCAGGTCGCAGACTGGGACATGTTTACTTCGCAACGAAGATAGCACTCGAACGTTGTTCGAAAACCACAAATCGGCCATGTGGTCTTGGGACGACTTCCAACGGGGGCTGCTCGCAACTTACCTGAGTACAGATCGCAGAGGGAGAGCCAAAGCTGCCGTCTAAACGAGAAGCCAACGCAACAACGAAAGCGTTACCATGTACGTAGAGGGCATGTCTTGCCTATTCCGCTCAGTGGATCTTAACATGAGCGAAGACCCGAAACTGCACCACCTAACGCGAGGGGTAAAACAGGAACTGTTTGCCGGCCTGCTTGCTGCTCTGAAACAAAACTCAGTGACGCACTGTCGCTGAGTTTTGTTCCGAGGTGGCTGCGATGGAAAGAACGCTGCAAGAGCTAGCAAGAATGTACAGCAGAGAGGTGGACGGTTTATACGAATTCAAAGTGCTCTCGCTTGGGCTTTGTTCCGCACCTGCCACCTTCCAATGAATGATGGGCCCAGTGCTCTCCGGCCTGAAATGGCAATCTTGTCTCGTTTATGTTGATGAAGTTGTGTTTTTTTATTACTTTTGAACAATACGGTGAACGACTGCCCGCTGTACTCACTGTCATTCAGTAGGTTTGAGGATAAATCCACAGGCATGTCAAATCAGATATCGAGAGCTTCCATTTCTTGTCCAAGTCATCAATCAGCTCGGCCGGAGTTAGTCTCGATCGAGAAAAGACAGTGGCACTATGTGCCTATTAGCAACAATTCTTCGAAAGTTTTTCATGGATCGCTAAACCACTAACGAGGTTCACCAAGGAAGACACACCTTTTATCTTGCTCACTGAACAGTAAGGGACATTCAAATAACTACAGAAGCACCTTCAGGGTCACCCAGTTCTTGCTCATTAAGACCAGGAAGCCGAAGTAGATCTCCACACCGACGCTAGGAATTCAGGGCGCGGAGCCATACTTATTCAGTAGAAAAATTAGCAAGAACGAGTGAATGAGTACGCTAGTCAAACTCTTTCGAAAGCCGAGGTGAACTACTCAGCGACAGAAAAAAAAATTCTTGACAGTCATATTGGCTCTCCACAAGTTTCAGCCATATTGAAATGGTAGACCTTCTCGAGCCATTAGTAGCCACCATTCATTGTGCTGGCTCTCTAATCACAAGCACCCGTTTGGACGGCTCGCAAGGTAAAACCTACAGCTCCAGGAATGCGGCGTAACGATCATATATAAATCCAGTCGCAAGCCGAGTGACGCTGATTGCTTGTCTCGAGCACAGATTTAACCAACTGTCTCTATTTTCGCGGAAGATGGGCAAGATTTTCTTTTTCTTGGAGCAGTGATGACAATACAAATGGCACATCATTAGCAGTCTGACTCAGATTTACACCAACTGATTTAATAAATGAAAGGACAATGTGTTGATCGTCAACAAGTCCTTTGGCGTGTTTTGGAGATGTTTATCTTGCGCAATAACGTACTGTATAAAAGAAGCTTTGAATACAATACAACGACGTTCCTGCTCGTCGTTCCTTCAGTATTACGTTCTGGATTTCGGAGACTTGCCACGACGACCTTTTATCGGGACACTTGGGTGTAAGCAAAACGGTAGCACGCATTTGTACTAAGTGTTACTGGCTGAAGTTGCAGAGTTTGGTAAAATAATACGTTTTAGAACTTGTTGCGACTTCCAGAGACGTTAGACGCCACAGTTGAAACCAGCTGGGCTCCTTCAACCAGGGGCACCATTCGCAGAAGTGGGAATGGACTTACTCGGCCCTTTTCCTACTTCGTTACCTGCGAAGCGGTGAATAATAGTGGCAACCGACTAGCTGAACCTATATGAAGAGACGGCGTCTCTAGTTAGGGAAACAGCTTTAGAAGTTGCCGAATTTTTCTTCACCAACACCGTACTGCGGCATAGAGCATCTAGAGTGCTAGTAACAGATTGAGGGACCGTGTTCACGACTGATTTCACGAAGTCCATAGTGAAATTGGCCCACACTGGTCATGAAAAAATAAACGACCGCGTGTCACTCACGAACAACTATACTAACCGAATGACTGAATAGAACGTTGGCTGATATGCTGTCGATGTATGTGGATGTGAAGCACGAAAGATGGGTTCCAATATATGTCACATGCAACCTACGCGTACAATGCTGCACAGCATGAGACGACCCGTATGACGCCTTTTCAACTTGGTTTTAGCTGGAGAGTCATCACAACTTTAGATGCAATGCTTCCTGTAGAGAAAATGTCCGAGCACGACCATGATATCAATGGCTTTATAAAAGGGGCAGATGAAGCAAGACACCTTGCACGACATCGCATTCACCAGCAACAAGTAGACGCCTATAGATACGATTAGCGACGAAGCGACGTCCAGTATGCACCGGGCGACAAATTTTGTGTGTGGATTCTCGTACAAGTACGTTGCCGGTTCAAAAAGCTGCTTCGCCACTATTTCGGTCTATACAGGGTTATTCGACGGATTCGTTCATAAACTATGAAGTTGTTTTGTATGGGCAAAAAACCTCATCAGGGGAGCATTCGGGCACAGAAATTGTACACGTCGTAAGAATCAAGCCTTTTCATAACAGACAATCGACAATTGAGAACACCTCTCCCCTGCGCGAAAACAGCTTTCACAAAGAAGCTGTTTGAACGAGTCTGGAACCCATGTGGCATAAATCATTGGAACGACACAGTTTTGGAAGGAGGGAAATCGCACAAGCCACATTCTAATTGTGTGCGCTCTCCAATTCTTACGCCCTTCCGATAGTCGATGGCGTACTTAGAATCGTCAATTCAGCAAGTAGCACGTGCTAGCATGAGTCATACAACAATCCCCACAAGAGACTCCACAAGAAAACGGAAAGATTAGGTGGAATATTGCGAACAGATTTTGGAATGTAGCGGCCACCTAGGCTTTTTTTAGTTGTCTGTTTCTTGGGAAAAAGTTCGCCGCAACCATTTGATTATTTAAAGTATACCCTTTCATTGTGCGTAATAATATGTTTTGCCCAGGAAGTATTTCCTACCGCTTATTGATTGGAAAGTGAACTTAAGTTGATTCTTGGGTGTGTCTAAATGAAACTTATTCTGGCGAATACTTTGTAAAGTGGTGACGAAAGTTTTCAGGCCAACAATTACCAATGTGTTGAGGTTTCCCTTTTCCGGCAGTCTTGTATTATTCCTATTTCAATCACACCCTGGCAGTGCGACGTCTTGTCCACTGACGAAAATTGTGACTTGCGATATCTCTTAAATGTTCAGATAAGCCTTTATTCATATTATTCTTCTACTTCTTCTGCACGCATATTGTATGCTCATCGTTAGTTCAAAGTAGCATCTGGAAGCAATTGCGTCGTGTTTCACTCGACTGTGCAGCTTAAAGTCGACTGAAATGTCGTGTGAGCCCAGAGTAGTGTGGGTTTTAGTGTGCACTACTGGTTTAAAGTTGTTGATTCTCGACAGAATTCTACACAGCCACAGCAATTTATGCATTAAATTTTCATCACATTTACGTGATTATAAAATGACATGCAAAGTGATGTCTTTATAAATTACTTACGTCACATTCTGATAAGCCGAACCACGAACAATAGACTCCTCTTTTAATCTTTGCTGGAATCGGTATGCGTTTGGTCGTCTTGTTGCTGATCTTGTTGCCGAGACATTGCGACCTTCTGAAAGGATCACAATGTCAATCATACACCAAAAATGAGTACAATATTTACTAATCATTTCAACATGGTGATTTTGCCGACCAACATTTACAAATTGTAGCCTTTAACCTTGTAATATCACATACACCCAACAATACACCAGAATGTATCACTTATCGGTTATTTACGTTCCCCTTTATTGTTTGTTGTGACAGGAGAAGATATTTTGCAGTATTGAAGAGCACTTTTGGCCGTACAATATTAAAAAACTAAACTATGCTTAAAGTTAAGTTACACTGTTTAAATAATAAATGTAACATCAAGCCAGAAGACGTACTTTTGCACGTGAAGTATAAGTAATTACAGTGACATAGTCTCGGTTGGCCCCGTCAGCACGGTGGCGAGGACTAATGCTGCCATGTCCTGGCATGACGCATATTCTATTCTGGTGCAACCGTTCTAGCCCTCAGGTCCACTGCAGATGAGACATGGTACTATAAAACAGGCCATAAATAAGCTAGCTGCCAGGCCCACTGAAAACCGTGTTGCTCCAAACTTGCTCGTGAACAAGGTCTCGTACATGCTTGGAATGTATATACAAAGGTGCTGGCGGTAGTGTCGTGGCTGTAGGTAGAAAAACTGAACAGTGGGCAACCTTTGAGGTTGTCCGCGAAGCCAATTTTAGGGCTCCAGGAAGCGCACCGTCGAGAAAAATACACCTGTTTTCTGGAGCCACACTTTGCGCCTTGACAGCACTACAACGCCTGTTTGTCCCCGACCTGACGGAAGTTAGCCGTACTTTTTGACTATAGAAAGCACGGCAGTTTCTGGCATGCTCGTCTGAATAGCCTTTTTTTCTTGGGTAGAGCCAACTTGTGTTGGGTTTCTTTGTGAGATCGCTCTAGAAATTTCGTGACAGTTTTCTACAGCATGAGCTATCGAAAAGTCTTTTTTCTTGGCGTGCATATTTGAATATCGAATATAGCCACTTGTTGACTTTGGCTGCGTACCACACAAGTTGTGAAGAAGTTGTTGAGATTGAATAAGTCCGGCCCACTAGTTTGACTATTTTTGCCAAGCAGAAATAAAATAGGCGTATTTCACGATGTTTTCCCCGTGAACCATGACCCCCCTTCTGCCTCTCACTTCCACAGGTCCACAAGGGGTGCCCGTAATATACATGACTGAGAACAGCTCGTTTAGCTCGAAAATGACATGCATTACTGTTACCTTAAAGCAGCTCCAACAAGACGCTTTGTGCAAAGTGAGTAGCCCAAAGGCAGCTTCAATTTTCCGGTTCCCATCAGGTACCCTTCGTGAGCTGGACAATTGCTGGCCTTTCCGACACCGTCAAAGTCTACACCCACTCTGAAAAAGGTTGAATGACAATGTGTGATTCTGTCAGCACTTCCTACGCAGTAAATCTAAGACGTAGAACAGCAGTAGAACGCATGACAACAATTTTGCATTTGTTGTTACGATGCCCACGCCATGACAAATAAGGACTAATACTTGAGCAACTATTACTTCCTTTGCACTACGGACCCTTCACTCTTAAAAACCCTCGTACCATAGCAAGATACGCATTAAAAACGCAGAACGCTTTGGCTCTCAATAGGCTCTTCTAGCGAGTGATATTCTTGCATATACATGCTCTCAGTATGCATAGAAAGTTAATTTTATAGATATAATTGAACATGAAAGTGACATATTGTCTCACTTTGTGTCAAATTGCATAGTATCTCTGTGATTTACCATACTGTCAATTTTTACTAGTGTATTGTATTGAAAAGTGCCACCTCTACACAACTGGAGATCTAGTGATTGCACTCTACTTAAACCATTTAGTGTTATGTGGCTGAACACTATTACCATATGCATTCAAGAGTACCTGTAACAAGAATTCAAACATTGCCGCCGGTTTCTCGTGAACGTGCGTGAAAAAATTCCGACAGCATAGAACAAAATTACTCTGTTCCGCTTAATTGAGAACCATGAGTAGCGTGTGAAGTAGCGCATGCGTCGACTTAAAGTTCGATTTATCGTGGGTACCTTGCCCAATGTTAACGCGTCCTTGCAAGTGGAACGCATCATGAAATCACACTAGTTTCTGTTGTACTCGCCCCGAACTCTCGTTGGAGGACGCCACGCGGGAGCGCGTGGGTTCAACGCGTATCTGGACAATTTTGTTTTCCGACGTTATCACGTGATTGCTGAGGAGTGTAAGGAGGAGAGGCCCCAGCCTCCTACACGGCCACTTGCGCTGGGCTGAACGTGCTAGCAGGCGCCGGCACGTTCTGCTAGAATACAACAGGTTGATTCACCCCCCCCCCCCCCCGGCTGCAGAATCTCGTTTCCCGACGTCCTCACATGATTGTCGAGAGAGGGTAAGGCAAAGAGCCCACAGTGCCTAGCCCACCTCCTTACAGTGGGCGGAACGCACTAGCACGTGATCGCGTTCTGGCGATTGTTAGGCCACTGTTGCGCATGCACAGCAAGAGCGGTCAGTCCGCACACCAACGGATTGAACTATGCCATCAGCGGTTTCATATTGAAAAAAAAAACAGGAGCTGAAGCAAGAATTTAGCCCAAGCGTTGTGCACAGCTGTAAGGAGTTCCACAGCACCACGTCAGTTCGTTAAACCTCAGCGGCAAATATCCTAGAGAGGTGCCATGCAGCATGAGATCTCATTAGAAGGAAACTAAAATCATGTAATTAATAACTCTACCCCTATACGTTAGGCTTCGAGAACACTTCTGGCACTAATTTCAGCGTAACTGGATAATTATCAGGCTAGAAGTTGAAGTCGATGTACCATTTCTAAATTGGTTGCCAAAACTGCAGAACGTGAACACCAGTGTGCGTCAGTTAGCAAAGGCATGCTAACGCCCTAAATAAGGTGATATCACTCGTAACACAGATAAATTAGTAATAGGCTTTTAGAGCAATTGACAATTCACTTTTCATGTGAGACGCCATGAAATTTATGTTGGTGAAGCCGGCCGCACACAAACAAAAAAAGGTGCAAATTGTTACTAGCTATCAGCCTCAAAAACTCCCATTATATAAATCTCACTGGGGCCCATATGCTTATTGTGCCAAGAGCGACGTGATGGCAACAGCAACTCTGGTGTGTTGTGACTGCAGACACCACAGACCTAATCATTGTAACAACATGGCCGCTGGATGAAAACAATTGGTCCCTTATCTGCATGTAATCTGCAAATGTCGTCGAAAGGCGATAGTCTTGCGTGTGAAGAAAGAAAACAAGACATTTATTTGATGTTCTGCGCAAGAAAATCGGTGAATGGCATTCTGCAGGTGCTGCGTTTGAGTGCCTTTAGCGTGCAGCGGAGGCAAACGAGCGCCTGAGTCACACGCGAGGCTCAGGCGCCATCTAGTAGTTGTCTTAAAAAACAAAGCTCGTGGTTCTAAGACGGGTGTGCGCGCCCATCTCAGAGGTGATAAGGTGTAGAACGCAAGGCGACAAGTAGGTGCGACCACCGTTTTCTTTAAGCAAAGCGTTGGAAACACTCGCCTTTCCGTACAAGCGTTACATGGTCAGCGCAGCGTGATAGGCGCTAAGGTCCTTAATAATATGCCTTTTCTAGTGAGAGACGCACATTCAGAAAATACGTGTTGTTATGGTGTCCCAGGCATGCGCAATAATTGCTTTTTCATTGACAGTTCCACAAGCATTAACGCTCATCCTTGAACAACATAGGTGGGTGCATTGAATGGGGTCGGCCATTTCAAGTACTACAAGCCGTTAACAGTAGACAAACAGACAAATGTACAGACAGACAGACTGACAGACAGACAGACAGACAGACAGACAGACAGACAGACAGACAGACGGACAGGCGGACAGACGGACAGACGGACAGACCAATTTTTTTGCGTCGAAGATGCCCAAGAAAGTCTATCGTCTTTAAAAACGCATGGTACGGCCTGCCGCGTCGAGCGGCTTTCTATGGAAGAGCGCATGTCAGTCTTAAGCGCAAGATAGACGTGTGATTTTCTCTGCAATTCGGCGTGCGGTGCGACGATGCGACTGCCGGAGTGGTGACGTTTCGTGACGTATCATCGCGTCGCACCGCCACATATCCGCGGCGGCGAGCATCAAACCGGCGAGATATTTTTGTCGCCGCGACGCACCGCCGCATTCCAGCAGCCAATCGCAGCTCGAAGAAGGAAACGTGTCACGAAGCAGGTGAACCAGCTAGTGGAGCTACCATATTGCTAAATTTTTGTGCTGACAAGGTAGCTGCATTGGTGCCGGCAGTTTCGACAAAGCCATGGGTTCAGAAGCGGCTCGATTTTCCACTGAATTATTAATTTCACTTGTGCGGCAGGAGCTGGCACTGCGGAATCAGCGCTCGGCAACGTACCGAAATGCAGACGCACGTGCGGATGCCTGGAGGCGAGTCGTCAGCACGCTAGGCCTTGCTTTGACAGATGGTATGTACATGTACTTCATTGTCAAATTGTTTTTCTTTCGGGCGTTTTTTTTTGTAGTGTGAACTGCGCACGCAGCTGAGCTTTTCATGTGAGATAAAGTTTAAAACACGTAAGTTTTAGACTTACACGTCGCGAACCTTGAAACGTGACGTACGGCAAATCTGGAAAGCTACGTTTACCGGTTTCAAATTAGCAAGTGACATTCCATCGGGTTACACTCCGTAGTGATTGGAAACGGAACTTAATGACAAATTTTGAGCGCCTATGACTTCTTTTCATAAAGTAATGCACGCCGGCGCTTATATTATGACCCCATAGAAGTGTTGTGGCGAGCAAACGAGTCCGCGCCTCTCGAGCCGCTATGTAGCCTCGAGTAAAGGGGCCTCACATGAAAGCCACTTTTTAAAATTCTAACGGAAAGTCTTGCAAACAGGTTTTATGCATCGTCTAACATAGCTGTTGCAGTCTTAACGTCAACCAAATTGTCTTAACATCAATCATCAGTTATGTACGTATAGTATGAAATTGTTACGCAGTACACAACTCGTGCAAAGTTTGTGGCATTGAAATGTTAAACATGGAAACATTTTTCGACAGTGAGCAATTGCCAACTTTGCCATTGCAAGCATTAAAATTGAAATTGTGTTGGCCGATTTGGTGCATAGTATTATGAGATATCTGAGTGGCAAATTCGGAAGCATTGATGGAACAATCAGTAAAAAGCGTGGAATGTCACAAGTCATCTTGCCTTCAGAGTTCTTTTTTCTTGCTTCTCATTTTGTGTCACCAATATTTCATTAAAAATGGAGAAATATTGCATAATGTGTTTTCGTTACCTTTTCCTTTCTAGAAAATGTGAAGCTAGCATATAATAGATGGCGCAATTTAAGAGACACCTTCTCAAGGAAACTACGAGAACAGAAGAAAAAGAGCGGAGCCGGGGCGGGGGAGGCAACGCCAAAATGAAAATTCTTCGGCCTCCTTCTCTTCTTCAAGGCCGTCACAGAGCCACGTCCGTAAGTCGAAGCTTTGGTTGTAGTTTGTAGCAAACGTTGAAGCGTTGAAAGTAGCTGACACTTTAAAATGATTTAGTTGGAGCGGAAACACCTGACACCCAAACTGCTCCCTTCGCTATGGCTACAGTGTCACTGACACATACTAAAGAAAATATGTACACAACATTGCACTGATTATCACTTCAAGTTTATCAGTTAGGCTCATGTACTTAGAATTTGGTGCACGTCTTGGAAGTATTTTCATCTAACTATTTCAACTAATTTGCAACTAAATTTTCGCTAACTAGCAACAAGTTCCCCTCATATACCATTCATCTGCTGTTTGTAATTCATTTGGAAATCGGTAGAATTTCACTTGTGGAATCAATTTATTCATGTTTAGACTGTGACCACAGTTTGCAGCGTAATAGCAATTAGGAAGGTGGTGCTTTCAGGCCTGCACACTAGAAGCGATTGAGAGAAATGGGGAAGAAGTGTTGGGCTAGGAAGGTTTTCAGCTACTTGTACATGAAGAATGTCGATACAAAATGGCAGAAGCGAATTAGAAAATTGACTGGTAAATACTTAGAAAACAGCAGGGGGCCACACAAAAAAGAACTATCGGTTAAAAAGAAGGTGAAGAAAACAGAGACTGACATGTGGAGAATTGGCATGATTAAGAAGTCTGCACTAGAGATCTATCAAACTTTTAGGCACAAAATTGCTAAGGAATGAATCTATGGTAATACTCCGAATAGTTCTTTACTGTTTGAGGCCAAGACAGGAGTATTGTGAACCAAGACATATCGGGCCGAATACGAAGGGGCAGACATGGTATGCAGTGCATGCGGAGAGGAGGAGGAAACTGCCGAACACTTGATAATGTTCTGTAAAGGGCTTCAACCTATAGTTCAGGATGATGGTGCAGAGTTTTTCAAAGCACTGAAGTTTAGAGACAGGGAGGGCAAAATATATTTTAAGCGGGTAAAATTAACTAGAAGGAGGTTATCTGATTGAAGGCTAAAGTCAAGGCATGAGTGAAAATGAAGCCATTCACTGTAAAGTACCAGTATTATACTTCGCTATTTAGAGGAAAAGAAAAGATAAATGTAGTTGTTTGTTCACTAAGTATTACGGCTAGGTGGCGTTAGCTGCCGCCCGACCTAAAGGTTGGAGCCACATCAATCCATCCATCCACTTCGACGGAGCATGCCACCTTAGAGATGAGTGGCGAATCTTGAGCCGTTGCCCCCCCCCCCCTCCTGTGAAAGCAGAAAAGGTCTGCGTTTCGGCAACGCCACCAGCGATGACTGCTACTGCTGCTAGTAATCACTATAATCATTTATTTCAAATCAAACAAAAGAATAAGTACTTAGTAAGAATATACAGGAGGTGCTATAGACATCAACTGAAATGGGACCTTCTACGCTTGTAAGGTTGCTATTGTACATGTTGCCCCCACTGTTCAATGTTGTAGCTAAGAAGGAAATGAACAAAAGCATAATAGTGATTTGAAAGTAGAGAAGGAGAAATGCAGTTGAGTTTTGTTGAGAGTGTGTACACTTTAGGCCATTTTCTTTTTCATGATCGAGAGATGTAGATGAAATTTAAGGTGGTGATCAAGTTCCAGACCTACAAATGCTGTAGAGACAATGCTGATATGAGGAAAAGATGACAAATTTGGTCTTAATATTGTTAATTTGCAGGTTGTTATTTTTACAAGTACACATTCTCAAAAAATTTTCATTTAGCTTATTGATAGTGTAGGTATGCAGCAATTAGAAATCAGGATCCTCATGTCGTCAGCAATAGACACAATTAGATGAGTGGCAAGTCATTATTACAAATTAAGAACAGTAGAAGACCTAATATGGCCCCCTGTGGTACACCCATCTTAGTAGTTACTTCTTCAGAATAAAAGCCAGATATATCAATGATTTGTGTTCTATCCTGTAAATAACTCTGTATAAAGAGCAGAGGTGGACCGGTTATTCCAATTGCTTTAAGTTTTGCTAAATGAATGGGGTGATTAATAGTGTCAAATGCTTTTGAAAGGTGCATGAATATGGATGTTGCAAATTCACCTTGATTAGTCGCTTTTTTGAGTAACCGGTAAGTGTTATAACAGCTACATTTATTGAAGAGCCGGAGCAAAAGTCATACTAATGGTGAGAAAGAATGCTGTATTTATTCATGTAAATTGTGATTCACTTGTCGATTATTTTTTTGTAATGCAAAATGCCTGCTTGTGACAAGTTCTCTGAAAAACTGTTAAGAATTATCACTACAAAGAAACCGTGGATATATGGCACATCTTCACATGTATTTATGCCATTTATTTCCTTCGGTTATTTTTGAGTTGCAACAATTCTTAGCAGTAGCACAAGTCCAACTCGGTGTAGCAGTGGCTAAGGTGTTCAGCTGCTGACCCGAAGGTCGCAGGTTTGATCCCGGCTTGGGCAGTTGCATTTCAATGGAGGCAAAACAGTAGAGGCCCGTGTGCTGTGCAACGTCAGTGCACGTTAAAAAGAACACCAGATGGTCAGAAGTTTTGGAGCCCTCCACTACGGCGTCCCTCACAAAACGTAAAACCATTACGCAAAATCGTAATGTAACCCCAACTGTCTAGACTGGCAACATAGACATTGCTAGAGCAACTAAACGCTTATTTTCAGTGCAATAATGCGTAGTAGCTAGTGCATGCATTCAAAGAAATGTATTTGTTACTGCTCTATTCTTCTGTGCCCCTAATTATGTAGCTGCTTGTTTTCCTCATAGAACAAGCAGCAACCTTGGCGAATAAAGCAGAGATGCCACCGACGATGCTGCAGTGGTGTTTGTATCAATGTTGTCCTCTCGGTGTGCCAGTGCTCAGAGCGAAAGTAATTATTGCTCTGACACACCAGACCACACTATACCCGCTTCTCTCACTGTAGATAACAGTAACTCTTTTTTTCGACCTATTTCTGTTCCACTTATTCCCACCCTTCCCACTTAACCGTCCACCTTAACACCTGTCCCGTCTACCCCTTTAACGCCCATCCCACTATGTCACACGCGACGCACAACACAAACAAAGAAAACAAACAAAAGAAAACAAGCAGCCAGCTTGCTGGATAAAGTTGATGAGGTATTAAAAAACGAGAAAGAAAACAGAACAGAGCAATTTTTACTTTCGCTGGCCGAGCACATAGACAAGGTGCCTGAAAACCTGAGGGGGCAATGCAAAATGCACCTACTGGAAGTGCTAATGCACTATGAAGTAGAACAAGTGCCGACCATATTGTCGACGATCCAAGGGCCGGCTGATCGAGCAAGCCAACAGTAATGAGTGTTGCCAGAAGTATTGTAAATAAATTTTTTTGATTTTTTCCCGATTGCGTGAAGTTTGTTTTGTCTTCATGAAGAGTTTGGGGCCTTAGCAGCACTTGGGTTCTAGTACTTCGTGAAAAGGAGGTGATACAAAATAGGTCATCAGAGGCAGAGTAAACGATTGACGCTGAAGTACAGTTTTCTCTCATATGAAGCACAATATACAAATTTGTCAATCAAAGCAGAACCAGTATGCAAGTGAATTGCTATAGGCTATGTAGAACCCAGAACGTGTAGTTATGGCATAGGCAATACAACTATTGTTTTTTCACATTTAATATTTAAGTTTTACAGAAAGTTTATTATATTTTATTTTTCAGAAAGTGGACCAAGAGCGCCACGTGGCCTCACAGAGGCTTGGTGTTGAAAAAAAATACTATTGCAAGCTTTCAAAAGAATCGTATATTCTGCCTCTGATGACAGGCAAGACCTATTCTGCTGGATATGCTGCCAATTGCAGTGCACTGTTGTTACACGAAAAGTGCCCCTCTTGCATGGACGACTTTAAGATGCATATTGTGCAATTTTCTGAATGCTTGGGGTTTTATAGAATATAAGGCCGTTTTGTTATTGGGGGAAATCTTGGAGCACCTCGCATCGTGATGCGACTTGCGCAGCAATCGTGCACCGGCAGCAGCTCATGCGTGTGCAGACGCTTAAAGAGTGTAGAGTTGAACCACGTCGTCTGCTACGACCCAACACAAACCGTATTATTAGCCAGTGCACGAATATCGTTGTTGATGCAGAGACTGGGCCGATACTCTGGAATAATCATTAAAAAATCTGCACCAGAAGATCGGATACAAAAAAAAAGGAATGACAAACTACAAATGCGATAGTGAAGTACAGATGGAATAGTCGAGTGGTTGTGTAGCATATAGCACCTGGTTTAGTGTCTTCTGGCTTGACAAACGTTCAGGATTATTTTAGGTTTGCAAGTTTTTTTAACTTTGCTTTGTGACTATTGTAATTGAGACAGCTTTTGGGAGCAATGTACTGTGCTGGCTGAACACTGCAGTTAATATGACACAAGAAGTGCTTGATTGAATTTAATTATACAATAACAGCATCATCTACAGTACCTTGGTCAATTTAACCAGTCACTATCAAAAGTCTAAACACTCTAAACGGAAATGTTGCTGAACACGTATCGTGAAACTCAAAACACAAAAAGAACTACCAGTTTATTCATTGGTAATACCACATAACTGTTTTCTTATCTGCATGTAAGCAAGGCAAATTTACTAGCTTTTTTTTCTGGGAATCGAGTCAGTTTACTCAGTACATTACAGTGCAAGTAGAAAAAAACTTATATAATACAGAAGGAGGTCTCAAAGTAAAAACTGTCAGGGGGACCTCCTGTGAATGCATGTATAATAATATAGAACAAAGATTGGCAACTAAGGAAAAAACAGCAAGCGAATAAAACAAAATGAACATAATGAAAATTATAATTGAAACTTATGGTAGTTCAAGATATTTACATGTAAGTGATAAAACAGGAGATAAGTAATTGGATTAAATGACTGTAACATAACACATACATATCGCTAACTAATACAGTGTTACTTCAGAACCTATACACGTACACATAAATGCATATACCCGTATTCAAACACACACACACACACACACACACATATATATATATATATATATATATATATATATATATATATATATATATATATATATATATATATATATATATATATATATATATATATATATATATATATGTATAAGTGAAACAAGTGTATGTTTAAGGGCTCGTTTTTCGTGTTTTCACAACCATAATGAGATATAACAGACAATAATGCAGAGGAAGGTATAGGGGAAGTTATTAGTCCAATTGTAATGTAATTGAGAAGAAAGAAAAGTGGGTGAAAAGATACCTTGCCGTGGGCAGGATCCGCACCTGCGACCTTCGAATAAACTGACTGGTTATTCGTATGTGGCACATACCCATTTATGGTGGTGATAGTTTTCAGCTGGGTCACACAGTGGCACGTATTCTTTAACACCTTTAATAAAAAAAGACGCATTTTCAATGGAAGCAAAAATGTTGTAGGGGCCCGTGTGCTCCGATATGGGTGCACGATAAAGAAGCCCAGGTGGTCGAAATTTCAAGAGCCCTTCACTACAGCGTCTCTCATGATAATATGGTGGTTTTGGGACGTTACACCTCTCATATCAAATTTCTAAAAAAAAATTCCTCTTCACTGGGAAGCAGGTAGTGCTGCATTGGGCCCTGTGTTGACAGGACACAAGATCTTATCCTGCCAAGGCACTTTGCCTACTGCACTGAAGAAATAACTAGCAAACAGGTTCCTGACCTGCCGAGCTGCTTTGGCAAAGTGGCGTGCCTGTGTACGAGCCACTTGCATTGACGGCTGTGCACGAAGCTCACGCGAATGGCCAGACCGCCACTGCCCTAAGCCACCCACAGAATCAGAAAAGCCAGGTCCACAATATGCATCCTCATCTACAGTGCCTCTGTGCATTAGAAAGTTGTGGAGAGCACAGAGGGCCGTCACCATCTTTTCAGCTTGTTTTGGCTCTTCGCCCATGGTCCGCGCCAAGATTCTCCACCTGGTCACCAGAATCCCGAAAGCGTTCTCGGCACACCTCCTATTCCATGGAAAAAAGAAAGAAAAAAGCATAAATGACAAGTTACCATTTCAGTCCCCATCCCATCACTCTCAGGTAAACATATACTTTCAGCTCTATTTCTGAACAATCACCAACAACAGTAGCAGAAATTTTGGTGCCACTTCGTGGTGCCAAAATTGATTCAGGGAAAAGCCGCAACTTTCCGTCGCTAGACTCCTAATGAAAAACGGGCTAATCATATCGGCCTTCTGTGATGAGGTGTAGGTAAGGAGAATCGCTGATGTGAGCCCACGTGACATGCTGCCCGTCCGAGAATTCTGTCCCCCATGTGAATGCGAAATTAAAGGAGCACTGCCACGAAACAGTCAAAGCGAACATTTTGTAGCATGCGAAAAATATGCAAGACAGCAACAACAAATTTAAACAATGCACATTTAAGGAACATGGTAATGCCCATACTGTGGATGTGAGGGCAGAATGGAACATGTCACAATGTAAACTAGATGCCGTAAGCGCACGTCGGCTACCACGTTCGTCCTGTATGGTGATATCACATCAAAGAAAGATTGTCCACAGCAGTAACTAGTTCAGTCTAGAGCATTGTCAAAACTACTGGACAAAATTGGTAACTAGACTTCTGTCAGTGTTGCTACAGTCACCGACCAATTTTTCATGCTTGGTGATGACTGCAATATTGTCGAAGAAATTCCACACACTGAAAACTTGTACAGGCACTGAAATTCAGTTCATTGGGATTATAGTGAAGGTGGAGAATATGTAATGCGCAGGAAGGCTCAGAAACGGTTGCCACACAACTTAAATGACCACGTGCAGAATGACATCTACCGAAATTTCCCATGCTGTTTACACATGTTAAAAAATCCACAACAGTTCACCTGCATTGTGTATCTCAGACATTCGTTCTCTTGGTAGATATTGATTTGTCAAAGTGCCGCACAACATTAGCTCATATTGGAAGTTGAAGAGTGGCAACTAGTCCGGCCAGCAATAATTCCTGCTACTTCAGTAGCACTATGCAAAGTCTTGGAAGCACAAGAAAGCAAGGGGGGTAGAGTCTCTCGAGGGAGTCGCTTGAAGTACAATCTCTACATCACATGAGCGATGAAGATGACACCGGCAAGTTTACAAATACACTTTCAACTCACACCTAAATTTGAAATGCTTTGCCGCTTGTTCATTCCCCCTTGCCGTTGTTCCATATTCGAAACAATGCAACACTTGGAACATTACTCGATAACTAAAATCTGAGTACTTGTTTGGCAGAGTGATCAAAAGCCAGAAGATTAAATGAGGCGTAACATGTTCGTAAACATACTGCACGTCTATGGCTTTTTTTTGGCCTGTGGTATCGAAAAACGAACTATAATATACCCGGCGATGAAATACTCATGCTCAGCTGATACTGCCCATTTTTAGTTGGCATAAACTCATTATTATCTTCAAGAGCAAGTGTTTAACAGATTTGCCAAAATGAGTACCAAGTTAACACACTGGGACTAAAGAAGAAAAAATTACCACTTCCCCTCAAATCCAAGTTTGTCTGATTTACCTTGCTCTGCTCAATCGGTAATTGAAGATGCGCTTCTCGCCCTCTAGCCCTCGTCCAGGGTATGGCCGTAGAAAGTCGGTGCAGAGTTGGAAGCCTTCGTCTGCCACAAACACGCAAGGCGCTGGGTGGGACGTGTTCGGAGGTTCCAGGTCTCGCGGGATATGAAGCTTTCCATTCTCCAAGCGACACCCGAACTTTGATTGTTCTAGGACTCCACCATCACTCTGTTTGCCGTAAGCACCAACGTCGACGATCACGAATTTGTAGTCGCTGTCGACCACGGCAAGCAGAACAATGGAGTATGTGCCCTGCATTGAGTATGCATACAATAGGATTGTGTAACATTATTCTAGATGCTTTAGAATGATGATGTGCTGAGAGGCCAAATTAATGGGGTTGCAACATAGAAGTTCACATCTAGTGTTTCTAATTAAACACAAGGTAAACTTTTAACAATGCATGCATGAAAACTTTAATGTAGTTTATAACTCCACATACACCAACATTCCACCCTAACTTCAAGAAGAGAGAGGGACATAGGTAGACCTATGTGAATAGCAAAATTTTTGGTGTGAAGCCAATTTTATTATTTCTTGATTATTTTGTAACAGTTCAAAGCAAGTTTGACAAAAAATTTGGAGTCAATTCCAAAGAATATTCTCATTGAACTTACCTAGAGTGCCCTGTTATGATGCATGTTTCCAAAAAAAGTTCGTGAGAGCGTTAGGGAGTACTATCATACTTGCTGAAAGTATGATATACTGTATGACAAACCAACGTGCATGTGTGCTTTGTAAAGATCATGACATCATATTCCGCACATCGGAACATCTGATGCCACCATTCAGACAGCACGCTGAAACGTACTATGTGTTCAGTGCTTACAACGGCACATAAAATTCATGTGCAATAGACAGCAATTTTACCAGAATTAAATTGTCTGCAGAGCGCATCAGAGCACTATACGTACTAACCTTATAATTGAAGTACATTCTTCCAGAGTTCGGAGGACACTTAATCTGTATGTGCTTTCCATGAACAGCCCCAATACAGTTCGGAAACTGCCATGTCCGGCTGAATCCTTCAGCGATATGCAGCCATGTCTCAGTCTTTGGCTCCTAAAATGAAACAAGCAGTGATTTTATCAGTAATAATAACATTGTTTGTGGGATCAGTGCCATGGAAGTGGAGATATCTTGGCCAGTGAAAGCTTCATTTTATCGCTGAGAGGAAGCCTCTCCAACATCAAAAACTGTCTACAGTATAAAACCTTAGCTTCATGTACCATGGCCGACTGTAGTTTTTGCCTGAGCCGCTATGCACTGTTGACCCCTTCAGGCCACTGGCAAACTAATAACCTTCCATATGCATCTATTTCAATGAAAGGTCATTCCTCCCCTCTTAAAGATAACTCACGAATCCTCACGTAGGCTTGAAGCATACAGAAGTGTGCATTTTTAAAGTTAGGTACAAAGCTGGACATGTTGAAGTGGACTTGACTTTCACTTCTGGTTACATTTGGCAAGCTACATGGTGCCATAGTTAGCCAGAACACACAATTCTTTTTCAGTATGCTTTGTTCACTACACAGCATACTTCTCGCATGTCTACAACATCATCTTTGTATTTATTTATTGGATTTCAAGAAAAGCATTTGAAGGTTTTGACCTCTCTTTTCATAAACAAGTGACATTACCAAATGAAGTGCTAAGTGCGCTCGTACTTAGCACTAGATTGTTAGGTTCTTCAGGGGAATGGCCTTTCATTTGAAGCAAGAAAAGAATGAAAATTGTCATAGCAGTATCACTTTACTAAGTAAGCAAGATCAGTAAGAAGAATAAAATAGCTTGACAAGTAGGCTAAAGAAAGAAATAACTACTGCAATTGAATATGCCCATGAAAGGTAGAGCACGAATAATGCTTCAGAAACAGGAACTAAAACTGAGGAGACGAAACACAGCCAACTAGGTTACGGTGAATACACATGTACAGCAGGCATGGCATAAAATGCGACATCTCAACTTCAAGCATAACTTGCATATGCGATTGCTGAAGTGACCACGTTGTGTCACAACAAGTTGATTCTGTAAAGATGGTGCTTCTGATGCATGCATTAGTGCCACATTGAAGCACTGTTTCATTTGGTTGACCATCTGCTATTCGTGATTTCTTTTTGTTAAAATGTACAAGTGCATTTCACAGTTAATTACAAATGTGCAGCTGTGCGAACATTAGTTATCGAGATCTGTTGATGATTCCGACTCTATGACTTACTGTACCTTCCACACACCACACTGTGATATGGAAATCATTACACTGATGACATGTGTGTGATCGCCTTTGGAAGGAAACTATGGTTACAAGTTTTGAATATTCAGCCACACCTTTACATGTTCGTCTACTTACAGGCATGTACAGTGGTTTCAGTCTGGACCAAAGTGCCGCAAATATCTCTTGCACGGCCTCACGAGCTGTGAATAAGCCCACACGAAATGATTGGGCAATGTCTTGCATGAGGGCTCCTGAGGACCGATACCTGCATTTAAATTTAGTTGGTGTCTAGTCAGCCATCGCATAGTCATATAAAGATTTTATATTGCCCTAACAAAATTCAATTGCAACTTTAACCAAGTATAGATATTCTCTATAGTTATTACATGTGGTCCTTAGGTGTATTACAGGCACAAATGCTGCATGAGAACAGAAAGCTTTAGTTCCAAGGGTCTCTAGCCACTGAATATTTGTTTGAGCATCGTATTGCACAGGTCTTTTCTTCTATCTGTTCAACAGCCATATAAAAGAAAAAAGAAACAAAACAAGTAACAAAATGAGCTTGTGTATGCAAGTACTTTCGGGACCATGGCACTAAAGCTCTGTAATGACAGGAAGTCGTACAACACTCAAAACTTGCCACTGATGAAGCACTCCTTAAAAAACAACTAATGTGCCCTCTACATTCTATTCTACAGCTGTTTTTATGTACGTACATCCAATTAGCCCGATGACCATGTGAGGTACTGACAAATGTGGCAAAAGAGATTAACTACAATAGATATTTTTGGAACTATTGGCAAGCAATTTCTCTTGTCATATTATCATCACTCGAAGTAGCATAAAATATGCAAATCGAAGTTGAAATTCATAGCTGCGTAGGCAAAGCAGTTTTGTACGTAATCATAATATATATCAACACGACGCAATGCTTTCAATACGGGTGTAAAAATTCTGCACCTCATAGATTACGCTTACAAAACTGCTGTGCCTTTGTTTGAAAACATTATCCGTTGTCCTGCCATGACTTCGTTACTGCCAACTGGTTTGGGGAACTCCCAGCCACATCAGCTGGCTAGTTTTTTTTCAGAAAGTTCGAGCGCCTAGAGCTTACATATCATCAAACACAATGACCACATGCAGCTGAAATCAAGATGGTGCTGCACAATCAAATCAGAAATGAACTGCAGGACACATTGTGAGATTTCTGCATATCTTACAAGACAACAGTCCTCAATACATAGTGTGCACGTGAGTCACGCAGCGCTTCTTCGTCACTTTCAAAATGCGCCACCGACATGCCCGGGTACCTACCAACTCCGTTGCCTACCGCTGCCGTGTTGTCCCCTCGTGCTTGCGCCCGTTTAGTACCCTATGCATGACACATTGTCCATTGCTGTGCATAGGTGTCGCAATATACGCCAGTTCAATTGGCCATGGGTAACACAGACAGGTGCTGACAAAGAAAACTGAATCGACATACTTGGTATAACATTATGAGCAAGTTTACATGAGAAACAATCACAGTATTTACTAAGTAGGTGAAGTAATGCACTAGAAATCTGTCTTATGCATGTAATCCTATAGTACATTTGGCTATAAAAATATTCATCATGCATTAACCAACATTTTGAATACAAGTGTACTGCCACAAGGTTCCACACAAACTGTATTACCTCAGGGTCATAGCAAGTCGCTCTGCTGAAGATATGGGCCCTCGGATGAAGGTCTCTCTCTCCAAGTCTTCCTTGACCAATTTTAGGATATCGTCAAATTATGATGGGGACATGCAATAGTACTTTTTGTAGTGTTCTAGTTCCCCAGCACGCATTTTTTTCATCTCAAGTAGAAACAATAATTTCGCTTTTTTTCCGGCAAAGGTCAAAAAACGTAACTGTGCTGATTTATGTTGACTGGCACCTAAGCGAGCAGCATATCCATAGCTCAACACTTCTAGAAATATGTGTCTCGTATATTGCATGTGTATTGCTTCATACAGGCCAAGGAGATTACTGCATGCTTGTTCCAGAGTCAGTCTCAGATGACCAAATGAAAAATCATATCTCTGGCAGTCACAAGCACAATCGAATAACTTTAAGTAAATAAAAAGAAGTAGTTGTGCACTGATTACCCGAAATTGCCCTCAAAAAAACGTGGCCAGCAGAATACGACTTCCATGCAAGGTGAAATCGATTTCTGCCAATCGGAAGAATGAAAGAAGTGGTTCACTTTTAGGATGAAAATTTATGGAATTAAGGTACGCATGAAATATTTATTTTCATCGGAGCAAGCAGTGTATTGAGCACAGGATGGCTGTGCACTAATATGAAAAAAGGGGGGTGGGAGGCGCGAATTATCCTGATAACCAGGCAGTCACAATTATTGATTTGTCCACGCGGAGTGAGGTGGGCCGTGTGTCCTTTGTCGTCACGAACACTTTTTAATTGATAGCTCACCCGCACTAACGATGGTCAAGTTACTTTTGAAGAACGACAAAATCACATAAACAAGCGGGACTAGGACGTTTTCAAACAACGCTTTCTTAGAAATTATAGAATCGCAATGCACATTTAATGCTCTGACGAGGAACCATCTCGAGTTAGTATTATGCTTCGTTTTAACGCGCAGCGAAATGTTTCAATGCGTGCGCAACTAGCAATGTAATTTATTGGCGGTAATGCGATAACCGGTGCACGTACCGTGGTGAAGAATTCACTCTCAGCGCACCGCTTTCGTCATGACGGGCGCACCCACCACCTCCGCTGGCGTTGATCCTCAAGCATCATTTGGGCCAAAAGGACCTCCTTCTTTAACAGAAGCAGTCGCTTACGGCGCTTAGTCAAAACCATGTCGGCGATCCGCGAACAACACTAACAGGCAGCCGAACTAGAGTGAAAGGTCTCTAACACGACACAACGCTGACTACTGCCACTGTTGCCAACATCTTGAAGCGATTCCTTCTAAACTGAGTGGTAGTTACACAGACGTGCGTATACAAACTCACTAGTTTTCAAAATTGATTGCAGTAAGTAATTTTTTGAGTTTTTTTTTTTACATTTCGTTATGTTGAAGTCAAGAAAGAGAGGACTTTCACGTACGTTTTCTTTTGTAAACATATTTCTGGTCAGGCAACGCTGCGAAAGGCGGAGCCTCAACTATCCGGCGAACCGACAGTTCTTGCTCCATGTGTCTCAAAACGTCGCATGCGGCACGCCACTCTATGCGACGCCACACGCCGCATCGCAGAGAAAATCGCAGGTCTGTCTCGCGCTTTATGGTCTGTTGCGGCCACTGCAGCGCGACGGGGCGGGGACGGGAGGGACAGGGAAATGAGTGGCGATGGCTCCCTTGAGGCAGCAGCCGCAGCAAATTAGCTGGTGTTTGTCACAACAGTGACCTACTCAGTTGCTCTAATCAGTGTTTTTTTAATCTCATTTATCACAGCAAAGACATATCGCATATTTAGTAGACTACTAGGTGCTATCTAGATAAAAAGCAAATTGATTTTCCCCGTGCGTGCGGAGCACTCAGCCTTTTTTTTTTTGAGAACCAGCTTTTTGTTCTGAGGCTAACAAAAAAATCCACAATGCATGTAGCTGACTGATATGGCACCGAATGCTTGACAATGTCATTGTTCTATTTATGGAGATGTCTTCAACTAAGATATTTTGATTATTGTGACGTTTATTGAGCACTCTCGCGTTTTCTCAGCCGGAATGCTTGAAAATTGTTTTTAGACACTCTACAATCGGCATTCATTGTTTTTATAATCTGAAAGCGTATCGAAAAAAACATAATTTCAATAATTTTATGTTATTCGGTACACGTGGTAATATTCTGGAAAGTAATTAAGCATCAAACGCTAGATAAAAGTGGTTTCTACAAACCTGGCCACGCACTCCTCGTAACTTTATTAAAGAGGCTGCGAAAGTATACATCATTAGAAGTGGCATTCAAATTTTTTGATAGTTCCTTGTAGGCAAGTCATTATTATATGTAATACTGACGAGGAGTGGCTTATCTAGAACAATGACACTGACAATAATAGGCCTCAACCCCTCAAACAAAATCATGAGACTGCGAGGATAAACTCAAGCTAGATTTATGTATGCCCGACACACGCACACACACACACGTATATATATATATAGGTCTAAGCTCGCTTATTTTTGCAAGAATGCGGGGCTTCCAATGTTAGCTAAGGACATAAAGAACAGAAAAGGGAGCAACCTCAACGTTTTTTTCTCGGCCAAGACACGCAAACCAGATGTACCTTTTCGCACTATTGTTAGTGAAGAACGGTCTTGGTATATTAACGTTAGCAGATTTCTTCAGAGGAAGCTAAAGAATCTCGTGGTGAATGAGCCTTTCCGTGTGAAGGGCTCAATTGATGTGTGCGACTTTTTGCGGTCTCTTGTTAATACAGGAAACGCCTTTTCAGTGGATGTCGTAGATCTGTATTATTCCGTGCCGCATGACAATCTTCTAGCCTCTGTAAAATCCTGCATAGAAGAGAATGGTGACGTCGATTTTAATAATGACGCCGGCGTTAATGTAGACAATTTTTTATCGCTTTTAGAATTTTATTTCAATGCAACTTTCATTATGTTTGTCGAAAAGCCCTTTATTCAGCAGCAAGGAATCTGCATTGGTTCCTATGTCGCGCCGCTTCTTTGTGATGTTTTTTAGCGGATGTAAATAGGGATTTGGACAATGCTTTCAAAAGGGGGAGGTTCCAAAGTTTTTTAGGCACGTTGATGATTTTTTCATTCTTTTAGATAAGCAGGCCGACGTTACATCCCCTGAATTTATTTTAAACGTTTTTATAGGACTTGGACGAGGGCTTTTCTTTACTGTTGAATTGCCTCAAGAAGCTTGTCTGCAGTTTTTTTTACTTAAGCCTCACGCGGAACGATGAGAATCTTTACTGGTCTTATCATCCTCGTATTGAGAAGCAGTTGTTGCCGTGCGATTCTGCCCCCTAAAGATTGTGAAGAGGGGCGTTGCGTCTCTTTGCTTGGAATCGGCGCTAAAAAAGTCGTGCCCACACAGCATGAAACTTAGTTTCCCCAATCAGGTGAGCCGACTCGAGGCTGGTGAGTTCCCTCGATCGGTCATTACGGCCGCTGCTGAATCACTTCTGCAGAAGTTTAAACGTGCAACACGGGAAGCGATCACTTCTGCCCAGCCCTTAAGGATTAGGCCCCAAGTTGTGCCATATATTCATAAGGTCTCGCACAACCTCAGGAAAGACGCGGCCAGGCACGGCGTACCGATGGTGTTTTCTGCACCTGAAAAAATAGGAAGACTGTGCCAACGTATGTGCGATAGGAAGAAGCGCGGCTTCGAGAAGAATCATGAGAGGGCCTTTGTTAGGTGTTTTATGGGGGTTGTGTACTCCATACCCATATCCTGCGGAAAAATGAACATTGGCGAAACCGAATGGCGTATTAATGAACGAATAAGGAAACACGCCCCAAAATTAACAAAAACAAATGACTAGTATGCGCACCTGGTTGCGCGTGTCATCTCGTGTGGTTGTGACACACAATTTTCTGAGACAAAGATTCTAGGCAGAAGCGCAAGTAAAACTGCACGTGAAGTGTTGGAGGCCTTTTTCATTGAAAAAAAATTAATATCACTGTGTAAGCGCCCCTTTATTATCGTTGTTACAAAGCGAATTTCAGTTTATCGCTCGGAGGCTATGACATTGATTAACTGTACGTATTGATATGTGTGCTGTTAGCCTTCTATGGTGTGTATGCGCACAATTTGTCCTGTATATATTCAAGCCTTCGAAGTTTGAATAAATTCAACTGGAAGTGAGCGCTGCGTGTGTTTGATGCATGGGGGTCTGCGTGTGTGAGTGATCGTGTCGTGTTTTCGCACTCGAATGAACTTTTAGAAATTGAGCGGTGGCAAGTGTGCCTCGACCTAGTTTCGCGTTGACGTTACGCTCCCCTCGCACGCTTTTCTTGCAGCTGGCCGTTGATGTCACTCTCTCTCTCACACGCAGCATGCCTGCTGCAGCGCCCTCAGCTCATGACTCCTGCGTTCGCTCGCAATACCTTTCTCTACCGCTTCACTTCCTCCACCACCTGCAACGGTCTCCCACATGTCGTGTGATTGATTGATTGATTGATTGATTGATTGATTGATATGTGGGGTTCGATGTTCCAAAGCCACCATATGATTGTGAGTGACGCCGTATTGGAGTTTTCCGAACATTGCACGCCGTATGGAAACAATTTTTGGCTCGTTTATGTGTGATGAAACTTACACAAAACCCAACCAGCCTCCCGTGGCTTTGTGTTTCAAACAAACGTTTACTCGAGTAAACGCTACACGAAGTTTCGCTTCAAACCGTTCTTTCAGCATCAGCGCTGATGCCTGTTTTAACCGAGTCCACGCTGTGCACACTACCGCTGCATAACATGTGTGATTACCATAGTTATAGCGCGAGCACAAAACGACTACACAGAGACAAGAAGCACACGAAGGACTCTCTGTGTAGTCGTTTTGTTCTCGCACTATAACTATCGTCATGCACGCTATCGTCATGCCAACAAGCCCAAACTGCCACACTTCTAAGTGTGTGATCAGCGGAGTGCGCCTTTAGGTGCACTCCTAGGAAAATGGGCAACAGAAAAAGAACGAATAACGCATGCGAATTGTGACCGAGGCAGAGAGCGATGTCAAAGTAGCTTCGAGCACGAAAACACGTCGCGCGAGCGATCAACGTGCAAGTGGTACAATTCGAAGTCGTCATGGAGATTCCAGGAACCGATGGCTGGTAACCATGGCACATCAGCAACGCCAATCAAAACGGGGAAATGGGCCATAGTTCAAGAAAGATCTGAGTTGAAGAAGAGCTAGGGTAGTCTGAAGTGGACGTGGCAAGTGTAAATTTGTCACCAGACTGGGCATTTAAGATGGGTCGTTAGTTGTCGGGCCCAAACCTCCAAGATTTCCACCGGCTGGGACCTCTTGCTGTCGTGTTCCCGCTGAGGAACCTTAGCCTTCTGGTCCTGAACTCTGACCCAGGGCCTGTGGGCTTCGGTTTCGGCAGGCTAAGAGCAACAGCCGTCTTGTTACTGGCCCGAGCTGTACGTCCAGCTGCTTAACCAAGTTGCCCCTGGTTTCTCGACCCGCCGAGAAACAGGGGGAAGCTGGTTTATGAACCAACAAAGTCCCAATGGCTCATAATTTGTCTTCAAATCCGTGATATTTTTAGACGTTATTTCCGTGATGGATATATGCGTCTGAAATATTTGTGGGCCCTGGAATAAAACAGTGCTCGAAGTATTCTGCATCAAATACCAAACTGAAACAGGCTATCCTTATTCTTTATTCTGTCGTTTCGAAACTCGAGGTACTTCTCTCAGTTCCGCACTCAGTACTTGCAAAGGATTATTCAAACACGTCATTTTAAGTTTGAGCTTATTCAGAAGAAGATATGCTGCGTATGCTGTTCAATCGAACTTGTGATCATTCGAACATACAACCCAGTGATGCAAACATTTAACACCCATTTCAATATGTCACAGAGACTAAACTACCATAATACCTACTACTATTATGTGATTATTTAAATGAACAGATAGAGAAAAGTGCCGTTTGTAACTGTCTATGATTACGGTCGTCACTTTTTATCATTAACTGTCTATCTAACAAGACGGCACGGGCGATCGGGTAGTGGGAATAAAAGAGAAAGGTAAGAAGATGAAAGAGAAACACTTACCATTATGTGTATCTCACGTGCAAATATACACGTCAGGCCTTCTCTTCACATTTGTTGTTTCAAAAGACTGGCTGCGGGCCCCGACATATACGCAATCAGAAATAGGTCCATGCCCACAAACTCGATTACCATAGGCAGAGTACGATTTCGTATATGCAACTGCCACAAGGCATACTTGAAAATGATTCTTACAATGCATACTTACGTATGCAAAATCAATTTGACAACTTCATTCACTGCTGCAAATGTGCCATCATCTCGCACGACTGCGATGCTGTTCGGTGTGCATATGCTGCCTTTGACTGCGAAACCTACAATAAAAGCATAATGAATGACATATAATCGATATAACTCAAAATAGGCCACATCTATAAAAAATCAAAGCAGTACAAATGCAAGTAAAAATCTACACAGCTGCATTTTGTACGTTTAAAGCAGGGGTTTCAAACTCACCTGACCTACCGGATCGAAGCCACAAAATTGAGTTTTTCCCAAAATCTCTGATATCGAAGGAGGTTCGTGGAGGGGAAAGAGCACAGGGGCAGTGCTGTGGCAGAGTGTGATATGTCACGTTTTTAGTGCTAAAGCAAATTGAAGTGTGCATATAGAAATTTAGAATGGCAGTACACTCAGGAACAGGTGTCGTTATAAGTGGCTCAAGCTGCACATCTCTGCGTAAGTGCCTGCCACCCCCCTCCTAACCGCTCATTGGCGTCGCCGACGGGACGTGCGGGGGGGGGGGGGGTAAAGATTAAGAATATGCATATGCAACCGTGTGTTTAAAAACGCACAAACATAACTGGATACTGGTAGAACTGCCCCGCCCCCTAATCTTAGCGTCAACGTTGAGTCACTGTAACTAAGAACTGTAACTATTTTACGCTTTACTTAAATTGATATCGTGTTTCTGGTGCTCGACAACCTGTGAATTTGTATTCCGTGACTAGGCGGACATCCACAAACAGCTATGACGTAAAAAAAGAAAGATGCTTGATCGCTCTTTTTAGGAATTACTACTACACAAAAGTAAAGTATACCCTTATAGTATGTTCGAAAGTTTATCGTACGTCGGTGTAAGAGAGCGTGCACTATGTCTCTTGACGTTTGGCTTCTATAGCCGTGTTTAACATGTATGCAACCTTGTTTACGCTTGCTGGTACATTATCGATAGCTGATGTCCATCTTCAAGACAAAGCAAATAGTTTGTTCCAGCTGTAGTAGCCAATTATGAGAGCCAAGTCAGAGAAAGTGGTGGGACAACCAAAAGAGTGCCACTGCATGATTGAGTGCAGCTTAGGTCACCATTCCGTGACATGTCAAAAGAGCGCACGACGTGCGTCCCTGAAGCCCAGCTGCGATATTTCTTCCTCGGGGCGAATGTAAGCTGAGAACGCGTTGTTACTGCCAGGCCAGGATGGCGCGCATCGCAGTATTATGACTGAAGCCGAAGCTTGGGCCAATGTAAACGTGCTAAATGGGGTGGTCGATTTGAGGTATGGTGCAATGAGATCGAGTACCAGCACAATAATTCATGTGGCATATCACAGAGGCCTCCGGCTTATGCAGGCTCACGTGGTGCTATGCGCGATTTTTTTTAAACCGTCTGCCCTTGCTTAGTTAAAAAAACAAACAAACGAAAGGACATTAGATACAACTAGCAATGAAAAAACCGGGCAGGGCACTTGCCTGAACTTCATACAAGGCTAGATCCACCGGCTACCTACAAAATCAAAATCCTAATCAGAGAAATTACGCGTTGCATGAGCTAATCGCGGAAGTAACGATTATGCCGCATTACCAAGAATACCTTGAGAAAAAAGTGTGAGATATAACAAGCGCTTTTCTACAACCTCTGTGCCTATGACCGTGACGCTGCGGTTAGCCAGCCCGGCATCTTTTGGCGGCAGCCTATCTTCTGCATTATTGAGTGGCATCCAAAATTAAATCATTCATGAATACAATATTCAGTTTTGAGGTAAAATTTACTAAACAGCGAATAGACACAAAAAAATAAAAGCCGTGCCATGATGGTCTAGTGGCTAAGGTACTCGGCTGATGACCCATAAGCCGTGGGATCAAATCCCTGCTTCGACGGCGGCAATTTTTATGGAGAAAAAAATGCTATAAGCCCGTTGGCTCAGACTTGGGTGAACGTTACAGAATCCCAGGTGGTCGAAACCTCTGCAGCCCTCCACTACTGCGTCTCTAGAAATCATATGGGGGTTTTGGAACGTTGAACCCCACATATTATTTATTCAAAAGAAATAAACTGGTCAGTGCTAGCGTGTGTGAAGCAACACCTCAACTAATCTGAAGATAATCGTGTGTCGTAGAAGCCCCCTAGTCAGAATTGTGTTAACATAGGTCTCTCGTCCAAATTATTCAGAAAGTATTATTGAATTACTTTAAATAAGTTTACGCATTGCCTTGACACCATCCTATATATATATATATATATATATATATATATATATATATATATATATATATATATATATATATATATATATATATATATATATATATATATATATATATATATATATATATATAATTGTATACCTGTAACGCCGCTGCGAAATGAAAGGTTGCGCAAAGTTTCACTACAAGCACAATTTTTATACTCACCCTTACTAAGAGCTCCATTTTGAGTTTTCAAGACTCGCCTGTAAAACAAGATATGCGTGGTTCCTAAGCAGCTCGATTAAATTCGCTTAAAGAGGGCATGACGAAAATATAGCTCGTTGCTTACCTTGTAGTTAAGACGAGGAGTTCTTTTTTGTAGTTGAAAACATTTGAATGCGCCTTTATGAAAAATATCACGTTTTTATAAAGGTTTTCGACGAGTGCTGGTTGGCCAACCCTTGCAAAAACTTCGTTGGTTTCAGTTTGTGAAAGCTATAAAAGAAAATATTATTTAACAAATGTTAAAAAGATTTGAGTTCAGATTTATTGTTGTAAACCTCGTGTACTTGTTAGAAATTCTTCTTATCAAAGTGACAGAAGCGTGATGAAAACTGATTAAATTACATTTCTGCAGGGAGTTCCAGTAGCGCAAAATGAAAACTGCCTTGCAATCGTGAAAACCATTGCCGATGCTATCAGGTACTTTGTTTCTCCCTCTGACTAGGACGTTGTCTATCGTGTGGCCACGAATTTCACTGAGAAGAACAATACTGCTCACTTTTGTTGCCGTGACATGAAAGGCGAGTTTGTGCGTAGTGCTCGCAAAGCCCGTCTGCGTACTGGCCGAATTGGCTTTTCTGGTTCCACTGATGCGGCAGTGTTTGTAAATTATAACCTTACTTTCGAGAACAAACGTTTGTTTTCAAAGGCACTAGGTCCGAAGAAGGGTAGGAGCTGGCAGTTCTTATAGACGGACAACAGCCAGATGAAGACTCGTCAGACTAGTTGCTGCCAAGTGTTCATTATAAAGTCTGAGAACAACCTTCAGGTTTTCGACCAAATTATTTGTTATTAATTTTAAGACCTTTTTATTTTTAATTTTACCTATCGATTTCTGTTGTTCAAAAGTATCTGTCAATCATGTTCTTTTCTGCTGACGAATTTATTTCATTACTTTCTCATGAACATCGCTTTCTTGTTCATTTCAAAGCACGTAGCTTGCGAAGGAATCACGATAACCTTAGTGATCTCACTCAATTTAGAGACAACCTTTTTTATTCATATGTATATCGAAATTCAGGCTTTCCGATGTCGACGCTGATTTGTATATTTTTACGTCGTACAACTCTGAGTATGGTCACCATGTGCCTGACGCCCATAGTGGCTCAGCTATTTTCATTTCTTCTAATAATATTTGTAGTCACAGATTCGATCTTTCACTTGTCACTCCATATTGCGAATCAGTTTGGATAGATATTGAGCAGCCTCATTTTACACAGAATCAAGAAAGTTTGGTATTGATTGTATCTATCAAGTACCTTATTCGCTATCTCAGTTCCCATCGGCTCTTGAGATCATCCTGAACAATACATTCTAAGAGAACAAAAACTCTCTGTTAGAAGGCAATATCAACATTATCCTATTAGATTCTCATTCGAATAATACCAGTGCCTATAAGGATTGCCTTCTAGGATACGGGTAGGGACTGGGGGACTGGAGTCTGAACCAAACAAGGTCAATTGAATTATTCGAAAGGCCATCAAGAAGGCAGTTGGCATACCTGTCAACACGAGCACCAACATGTTCTTTGAGCTGTGCCTGCACAGCACCCTGGACAAACTGATCGAGGCGCACAACATTGCACAATACGAGCAATTGTCCAAGTCCAAGACAGGCAGGCACATCCTCGAATCTCTAGGCATTACACGACGGACGCGTTTAAAGTGTGCTGGGAAAGGGCCACACTGCGGCACACGCTTTGGGAGTGTGGTGAAAAAGTTAACGTCACTGCCACCGCTCACTTCGCGACGCATGTTAAGCAGGGACAAACGGCGAGGCCAATTGCTGCTGCCACCACCGCGCGGTTACAGTGTACTAGAAGGGGGCAGTGGAGTGAACGAGGTGGCCGCGCCGTATCGCGTCTGATTCTCCGGTGAGTGAGAGTAGCAGTGGTGCTGTAGTGTCATGGTACTGAAGATCTCAAGAGCGTCTGCATTGGGAGCATGCGTGTCGTAGCCTGCGAAAGCGTGTATTTGCTTGTTTTAGCGCGTTTAATGCGTTTCTGAGCTTTTATCAGAGAATGCACACCTGCTAAGCGCCATGGTGCACGAGTGAATCTGCAGGCACGCCGAAATTGCATCGAGACATTCATAGTTTCAAGAGCCTGCCGACAAAAAAAGAAATATACAATCGACATTTGCACGAATACGCCCAGCTTCTCACTCAAGTAACGCGTTGAGCTGCGCTAAATCATAAGTGGCTACTGGTGAACTACAAACAGATAAGTATCAAAACTGCAATTAAATCATGCGCTCGTTTTCTGGGCAGTTTCTATATCAAGAGTACTGTTCCTCATATAAGTCCACATGCACTCGATTGTTTCATGAGAAACCCAAGTATAAGTAACGTTGTGACAACATTTATATCGGTGACGACTAAGTTAATCGTGCTAGTTTTGCGAAAGATGATAATTACTGCTTTCTGCAGGCTTCATTCTTTTAACCGCATGCTTTCGCGCTCACTTTGCTTCTTTATGCAAGCTCCGGGAGCCCGAATCAGGCAGCGGAGCTGAAGGAACGCCTGTACCTCCTATGGAAGAACTCTATGCGAAAGGTGTTAAATTGAAAAGTACGAGTTGTATATATATATTGCCCGTTTGTTCATTTCCGTAAATTCACTAAAAGCAGTTCTCATTTTGTATCGACAGCTTAAACTGTGCTGTTGTCATAATGTTCTATTGCTGTAACGCCGTCCCAAGCCAGCAAAATTATGTCCATGTTCAGTAACATAGATGTAGTTTTTATTAAGTGCCAAAAGTGTAGGTAAGCAGTGGTGCGTTATGTTTTGAGAAAATTAACTTGTACATGTACACACACACACACACACACACACACACATATATATATATATATATATATATATATATATATATATATATATATATATATGTATATTTATATACATATATATATATATATATATATATATATATATATATATATATATGATTAAAAAAAGAAGTTCTGTGGGTCCGTTGCAAATATAATCAAGAAATAAAGCAGCACACTTACGAAAATTCAATAGTTGTTTACTCTACGTTTCGGCCGTGGCACGGCCGAAACGTAGAGTATACAACTGTTTTCTTAAGTAATCTCTTTTATTTCTTTACTATATATATATATATATAAATATATATATATATATGTATATATATATATATATATATATATATATATATATGTGTGTGTGTGTGTGTGTGTGTGTGTATGTGTTTGTGTCTGTAAACGTTCGGTGCAGGGCTAAAAAGGATTTTTTTTGAGGGAGGGCACAGCAGAACGACTAACTTTGGCAATTTGTGGTCGCTCTGAACACGTGTAAATATTTAGGTATACCCTGAAAACTTAAACTATGAAAAAATTTCGTTGTGTAGGGGGTTCAGAATCCCTTCCTCTTCCTTCTTTATTTTCGCGGCCTCCTGGGTTTCCGAGCGTTTGACATGTATATCGTTTTTTCATCTCACAGCTTTCTGAGCACAGCTAACATCAAATAAATCGGTGCAGTTATTCCTAATATTGTAGACACCTCACTAACAAAGAAAGAGTTAAAACAGAAGAAGTCGTAATAAGACATGCCCTTTCTAAATAATTCTCGATCTCTCATATGGACTTTGATGGGGCGCAAATTCAGCAGATTGGCGCGTTATATTTCAAGGGTTATGACAACATGTGCTAGACATTATGATGGGCAGGTACGAAGACATCTGTATCAAAAAAGCGCACCGAAGAAGCTGAAGCCCATAGCAGTTACTGCACGTGGCTGTTTTAGTACTATTCAACTGAAGCGCCGCCGCTACGGGCAACGCGGAAGGTATCAGGTGGCGAGGCGGTCATGCCACACAAAACTCCTTGTACGCTCTATCGCAGGGGCAGGGGCCGGCCTCTGCCGCGGCGGCGGTCACTGTTGCCGATCGGCTGGGAGGCGGCACTCACAAGCGACGAGCTCGCCGACCATCTTTGGGCCGTACGGCAAGCTGAATATGCCGCCCGGGTGCAAAGACTTCGAGCGGTCACCTGAGGCACAGCCATCATAATCGACGGAGAGTGGGATGGGACAGGGTTTAATCCCCTCTTACCCCACCTCGCCCGGTAAAACTGCCGGAATTTAAATAAAGTCTATGAATTCATTCATTCATTCAGTCATTCATTCATTCATTCATTCATTCATTCATTCATTCAGGGCACGGGTAATTGTGCCTCATTGATTCGAGCACCAGATTCAACACACGTGGCTCTAACACTCTTTTCGATGATGTTTTTTTTCTAACTTCAGGCCTAAAGTATCCGGAGTAGTAGATGTCGACTTTACCTATCATTATCTAATCTTCATCACATTTGATATTCCTATAGCTCGAATGAACACAGTCTTTACTACCAGGCGCTTTGACAAAGTAAGTTTGATCGATGCTATTTAAAATGTGACGGGTACAAAGTTAGCTCATAGGCTGTTTCACAGTCAGTGGTTGACACATTTTCATTTTTGTTCTTGGAAGCTACTTCTGCCAGTACTCATATTTTCGCTCATAACAACAAATACTAAAAGCCTCAAAGCCCTTCGATGACATCTGCCTTATTAACGATCAAGAGGAAAAAGGATAATCTCTATAGAAAAATGAAGAGACAATCCTTTAATAAAACTTACCACTTCGTTAAAAACGTTGTAATATTTTTAACTCTGATAAAACATGCGAAGAAACTTTATTTTAATAAAAAGTTTTCGAAGAATAAAAACAATTCTAAAAACAGTAAAAACTGTTTAATGAATTCTTAAATTACCTGCAATCAACGCGCCGATAGCGATAATCACTGACCATAACGCTACTTATTGTCATTCTGACGATATTTATAATTCATTTTATCAGTATTTATGTTCGTCATTCACCTTTTCTAAATATGTTCCTTCGCCTAGGTTACCACGCTTACCTCACTCATTTTTTCTCTTCCCCTCTTCTGCTGACGAAATAGTATCAGCTATTCGCAATCCTAAAAGTACTTCTCCTGGTTTGGAGAACATTTGTGCGTGTCATTTAAAGATTGTTGCTCATATCATTTTCCTGCCCTTAACCCATATATTTACCTCATCTTCTCTAAGGGTTCGTTTCCTGACTCAATAAAGCATGCAAAGGTTATTAAATGACCATAAAATTAATCTGCCAAAAAAATAATAGGCCTATATGTATTCTTGTATTAGTAAGCACACTTATTGAACACCTGTTTGTAAAGGTTCTTAATGCTTACTGCTTACCATACGAAATTTAGTCTTATAAAGCATTCCGAGTTTGGCTTTCGTCATGGAAGCTTCACTAACCATGCTCTGCTTTCTTTGACTGACTTCATTAAGCATTCCATCGATAGCGGTAACTTCTCGGGTTCAGTATTTTTAGACTTAAAAAAAGCATTCGACACGCTCCATCGCCCCATTCTCTTCAATAGTTTAGTATCTTACGGTATCACCGAACCACGTTTAAACTTTTTAAGAAGTTATTTGTTTAACAAACAAACGTGGTCTTTACGGCCAATTACTCTAACACTAAGCTCCTACTCTAACACTAAGAGTACTAATTAAGGTGTACCACAGGGGTCCATTCTTGGCCGTCTCTTATATATTATTTATATAAATGATCCTCCGATGTCTTCTGTTCTGCACATTGTGTGTCGCACACTGACGACAACACAGCATCGTGTAAAGCCCAAATAGTTCCATCTTTAATTGCCAAAACAAATTTCTGCACCTAATGATGTGGCTTTATCGTGCAACAAGTATGACCTAACTCTAAACCTATTTAAAACTCAGTTTATGGTTTTCAAATCATCTCAAAAACTTTTAACTACTGCTGCTGTAACATTGGCCCCTAATACTATCTGTACTTGCATTTTTGTTTTTTCTTGATGTTTTTGCTTAGACATAACCCTTACTTTTGCTCAACACTTGTTAGACTTAAAGACAAAAAAAGTGCTTTTGGTATTCGCGCATTGATTAAAGCTAGGCCATACTTCTGTATTAATTTATTATTATCGCTCTCCTTTTCATTTATCCATAGTCATTTTAACTATACCGTAAATACCTTGGGGAATACCTGTCAATCTCACATTTCATCTATGCAACCCATACAAAATCAAGCTATCCGCATTATCGCTTTCAGCCCTCGTCTTTCTAACGCTATTTCTTTGCTCAAACAATATAATATGCTGTGTATTAGTAAGTTATTTTAATTTCATTGTACATTTTTGTTTTTAATATATTTACCGTCAGCTACTTTTTGATCTCATCAACTATGACTTGCTAAAAAACACTAACCACACTCGTTTCGCAGTATAACTTTACTGCTACCACGAGTTCGCACTAATTACGGCTTAAAATCATCGTCAATCACAGTCATATTGTTATGGAACTGTATTCCGCCCGCTATAAGGTCTTTAGCTATCCTATACACATTCAAAAAATTTTTCAACCTATATCTACTAAAATTATAAATATTATTCTACGTAGTTCTATCTGGTTTGTGATACAGCGTTTGTATTGTTGTATTTGTGTCTGTTACTATGGTTTTTTGCTTCGTTGTTTTGCTATATACCCTGTTATGTAACATTGTTTTGTTAAACTATTTCGTCTTGCCATTTGCCAATGCAACTTTTTTCCTTGCTTTTTCGTTGTGGGTCCCCCTACAGTCTTCGGCCTATGGGACCTTAGTGTGAAAAACATTTGCCTTATTTTATGTATCGTTACTTTGATGGTGATGATAATAATAATAATAATATTAATATTAATAAAACTTCAAACAAAAAATAATATATTGTTATCACATGGTTGTGTCAATAATAAAGGTTTTAGAAAAACTTGCATATACAATAACCTTCATTCGAACAAACGTTCGCCCGGGAAAGCAACAGTCTAAGTGCGATCAATGAATGCAGTGCAGAGATGGTGGCGACACGAGCAATATGATCCGTGGTAGGACACCTCGGCATTCGTGCATGTGACATCAAGGATTCAAAGTCTATTTTCGGGGACCACATTAGTGGAAGAATTGGCTCTGCGTTCTAGCCACGTGCGCTACCTTTTCAGAAAATATCCCAAAACATTTTAAAATATTCTCAGACAATCAGGAGCGGTTGCTGTATGGCTGCGGTAACTTGGACGCGTTGACCAGGTTGTGATTACGCTCACGCTGGCAGCCGATTTCTGTAGTGTAAAGGGTACGCAATTCAGTTGACATGTACCCACTATCACTGACCGAGAACTCAATCTTTAGGATAGCAATAGTGTAGGAACCACTTTCGTGCAAAGCAGATAGCTCGTAGCAGCCTCTGGTGTACTTTTTTGCTTTGAACAAAAGGTGAACAGGCGCATTTGTGTGATTAGAGTAGTGTTGCAGAATTTATGCGCTTGCAAGCGTGACAACTACACCTCGTGTAGTGGGCGCTTGTTGCACACTAAACACGCCTAATTTTCAATCTTGATTATCACCAGCACTCTTGGTCTTAGGTAACGCCGACATTTAGTGAGAGCAGCGAAGTCAGTTCGATTAGAGTGAAGTGCGTTATATCGGTCAATGACGAGCTTGTCAAATGTAGCAGTTCTTGGCGTTACGTAGTAACGCTCGACGATAGGCTGTTGAGGAAAACAGTCTGTATGAATTGTTTATCACACTCATATTAAAGCTTTCATATCACAATTGGTGTTGTTCTAACAGTAAGTTGGTATTTGGTCTGTTCCCGAAACATATTGAAGTACAGGCGTGCTTTTGTGGTAGATTGGTAGGTTGAATTGAAGAATCCCTGCATTGAAATGGTTTTGCAATCGCTTCTATTGGAGTGGGTCGTCAAGACAAAATGTCATCGCATTCTCCGCCACACGTACACCTTCGCGCTGTCGCTTGTCGAGTACTAAAGCCTAGGTTGATATACTCTGAATGACCCATGCCACATGTGACTGGTGAAAATTGGTATACCACGTTCTTGTATGGTAAGACGCGTTAGTTAGTTCATGAGATGGGAATTAAGCCCGACTGATAATAAAGGCAGATAAAACTCCAGAAAGCAAGAGAGTCAACCAATGGAAGGCTGCAACAAATGGTTATACTAATTTTATAATTAACAATGTTATTAGTATTATCATTCTTACTATTAATGTTATTGTGGGCGTTTGTTATTTACTTCGTCATCATCCTTTCTTGATCATAATCAGCATCATCTGCTTGTTTCTTTGTCGTCACCGCCACTGTGGATCAACGTCTTAGTCTTCGTCTGTGTGAAGGCTCTGCCCGTTCATATTGTGAAGTGTTCCCTCGAATAAACGCTGTCGCAACCAAGACTTAAAACATGGTGGATGTGAATTTTTGGTCCTCTGTCCTCCCGCAGCCCGATCTAAGCCATGGAGCTTCGTTCAGGCCGCCGCCTGCGTGCACTGTCCGGCAGCTTGTCACAGAACGAGCTTGCCAGCGCCGATGTTATCAACCATGCACCACTGCAAGCCACCCCTCCTCTTTGTATAACTGGACAGTAGCGTCAACCCTCGCTCTATGCTGGTCTTCGCGTAGAAGACGTAGAAGACTTGACTACGACCGAGTAAGTGCCCCCAATCGGTAGGATGAAGCTGCCAAACTGCGTTACGTTTCTTTCTGTCCAACCGGAGTCGCGAAGACATTTCAACCCCGTGATTGACTTAACCGACTGGGCGATCTTCTAGCACCAGCTCCGACGCTTTTTTGGGAGACCGGCTATTCGTTTCGCCGTCTAGGAGAGGACACTCGATACTCGCCAACAACATCGCGGCGAATGGTACACTTCCTACATCGATGAGGCCCTCGCACTTTGCTGGCGTGTCCATTCAACTTTGCCGGAATCGGACAAAGTGCGCCACATTTTGAAATCAATTTGACCGGTTGCCTTTAATGCCCTCGCTGTGCAAAATCCAGCTACCATCGCTGACGTCGTCGCGACATGCCAGTGCCTTGATGTGCTATACTCCGTTCATCTCCAACCGGACATTGGCGACCACCACTCCACGTCTCATAGCCATCTGCGTGACCTCATCCGGGACATTATACGCGAAGAATCGTGGCCTGGGAGCTTTACACCTCCTTCATTGCGGTAAACACAGTTGACCGCGATGAAGGAGGTTTGAAGCTCATAGACCTGACCCTGACTGGCCCTGACCGGCCATGCTCTCGTACAGCTACCTGTTTCTCGCCCCATATCAACCTACGCACGAGTTGCTGTCACGCCTCCGAGCGACATACACGTGACATTGCCGCAACCATCTTACGCATCGGTTGCCGCCGCTCCCCTGGCCAACTACCGTTCTATGCCCCCTGACCCTTCTTCGACCCGCCTGACCATGCTTTCTCCAGGTGCCCCGAACGCCTTGTACTCTCCACCCTGGCGCTCGTCCCACCCTGTCTGCTATTACTGTGGCTTTAGAGGCCACATATCTCGTTTCTGTCGAAAGCGCCTGTAAGATGAGCGTCGGGGTTACGACTTGCATGAACGGCATTGGTCCACTGGGGCCTCTTATTAAGGTCAGCGCTATTCATCTGCTCCACACCAGTCCCAATCTCCATTATCATCGAATGCACCACGCAACAGCCGGAACTCAAGACGCCACTCGCCTTCGCCCTTCCACCATTCTTATTCCCTATTTTGGCACGTATAATTCTCCTCTGTTAGTCATTCGGTAAACTAAATGATGTAGATTACGGAAAAATATGTGCATTTTAATTTTGAACTGAAGTTCCTCCATCAGGTCCGTGTAGCATGGTTTCTGTGGAAGTGGAAGGAGTGCGTGTTGGTGCTCTGGTGGACACGGGAGCGAGATTTTCTGTTATACATGCTGATTTATGTGAACAACTAAAAAAAGTAATTACGCCTTACGTTGGTCGCACGTTAGTTCCTGCCCAGGGCAATATCATTCACCCTTGCGCTTTTTACACTGAACGTAGTTTCATCGACGGCATCCGCCATCATGTCCAGTTTGCTATCCTATCCCGCTGCTTTCACCAACTAGTTTTAGGGTTGTATTTCCTATCATCTGCTTCAGTAGCTATTTGTTGTGGACAACGCATCTTTACCCTTACTGAAACCGACTACATGCTTCACGATGACAATCAGAAGCCACTTCGTCTGGTCGCTGCGAAAGACATCGAACAGCTGCAACTACAAAAGCGAATTCTCACCATTACGTCCAAAGACATCTATGACAGCGATGTATTGGTCTCTCCGTCACCACTTTTCGCTAGTAAAGGCATACTTTTTCCGTCCGGTATCGTTCGTTTTCGCAATGAATCTGCACTCGTCACCGCCGTAAACTCTACACCGCAGAAGATCGTACTGCCACAGAGCAATACTGTGGCCCATGTTGCCGACTACGAGACTGTATTTGTCATGTCACTTCATGCCATCACATTCAGAGACCCTTCTCTCGGTGAGCATTCTTTTTCTCTGCCATTGCCTCCACCATTTGCAGTGACTTGACAACTTCCCAAATGCAGCAGCTGCTTGTACTGTGACAGAAAAACGCAAATTCTTTCGATATTTGCTGGTCTACGCTGGGCCGCACTACCAACACAGCACATCGAATTCAAGCAGCCGGGACATCTATAGTACACCGCCGACCCTACCGCATGTCTCTAACTGAAACAAAAATTTCAGAAGAAAACGTTGCCGACATGCCTAAATGGGAAGTCATCCGTCCGTCATCTAGCCCTTGGTTGTCTCTATTTGTTTTGGTCTGTAAATGATGGCTCTGTGCATTTTTGAGTAGAATACCGGGCGCTCAATAAGATCACACGCAAAGACGTGTACCCCATGCCACGCATTGACGACGCCCTTGACCCCCTACAAGGCGCGGAATTATTTTCAAGCCTCGACTTGCGTTCTGGTACTGATAGATCCCCACGCATGAAGACGATAAGGAGAAAACAGCGTTCGCAACCACCGATGGGCTATACAAATTCAACGTGATGGCTTTCGGGCTCTGCGACGCGCCCGCGACTTTCGAGCGCATGATAGACACTGGGCTGCGCGGTTTTAAGTAGGAAATTTGCCTTTGCTACATGGATGATATTGTTATCTGTTATCTGTTTCGTCTACATTTCTTGAGTACTTAGAACGATTGTATCTAGTTCTGACGTTCCTTGCTGGCGCCAGTCTCAAAATAAAAAAATAAAAAATGCTCTTTCACTAGAAAATCTATAAAGTTCTTCAGACACGTCATTAGCAAGAATGGAATTTGGCCCGACCCTGACAAGATTGCTGCAGTCCATAACTTTCCGCGTCCCAAAAGATCGAAGGAGGAACACAGTTTCTTTGGCTTCGCCTCTTATTTCAGCCGGTTTATACAGAACTTCGCTTTTATAGCTGCTCAATTACGCCAGTTACTTGCTTCCAACGTCTCTTTCTGTTGTCTGAAGAATGTGAAACGGCATTTTGCCTGGTAAAGGGCGAATAAAAGTAATAATAAAGTCAATTAATGCTATTATATTTATTACACTTAGGTATATAATAATATTTTGTATTTATTTTAATTATTTGTATATACTGCCAATCCCAAAGGGATCAAAACAGGAGGGCATATACAATAGTTGAATACAACATAACACAAATTGTGATACAATGGAAACAACAACTAGTTATAAAATAGTGCAACAGAAGAGCGATTAGTGGCACAATCATATAAAGAAAACAGGCTCGCATAATAAAACCGTAGGCAAGGGAAGAAAAAAAGGAGAAACAGAGAAAAAGAAAAAGCGTTGTGAGACTCTAGTGTAAGCATTTTTACACAGTGGTGCTTTAGAGCGAGGCGACAAATGCATACTGTGGGGTTTCTGGTATTTGAAAAGAAAAAAAGTAAGAGAGACAATGCATGAAGAACTGTGACAGGTGTAGTTTCATACATCAATAGGAGGGGGAAAACGACAACAACAACAAAAAAAGAACTATCTGACAGGGTTCAAGGTACGCTTTCAAGTGCAGTTAAGAACTGTGTTAGTGATGTGCTTTCTATGATATGTAAGGGAAGGTTATTCAACTCTCTTATGGTCAATGGAAAAAATAAATTTTTAAAACAGTCAGTAAGGAAGGTGTATTCAGTGAGCATCTTCGTATGGTTATGTCTGGTAGGGCGTGTTTGTAAGCTTGTTATGAAGTTTGTGGCATCAATATTTACTTTGTTATGAACCATTAAGTTCATAAATTTCAGTTTAGCTATTCTGTCTAGCTGTCTAGTCTGCTAGTCTAGCTATATTATTATTAACAATAATAACAATAATAATATTAAAGTAAAATAACATTAACAATAATAATACAGAAATAACAATAATATTAATAATAATAATAAAGTTATTTAGCTGTTCTAAAGCTGACAGCCGCAAAGAGAACGTAAATCTCAGGGCCAAAAAGACCAAGGAAATGGTTTCTAACTTACATTACTGAATTTGATGATATAATAGATTTCTGAAAAGATGCGCGTGGTTTGACTTTCAGCTAGAATCGTGGTCTCTTCTAACGGGGCTACAAACGCTGAAAAAACCACTAACGTGCTGAACTATGTGTGAATACTTGCTAATTTCGCCATCGTGCTTGTCCAATCTTCAGCCTAACAGATACCTGATGTTTTATACTATGGTGGTGTTCTGGGTAACTGTATGTTGTATTTCAAGGGTGAAGCTCTTTTTAGTTTAACCTCCTCACTGGTCACACGTAACCGAGAGAAGAAGAGACGAGAAAAAAAAGGAGGTCAAAGAAATGGATGACCCTTTCTCGTCTCATCTCCTGATAGCCTTACTCTGCCGCTACTCGCCCAATCACCGCTACTCTCCGGCTGGCTGCTGCGCGCGCTTTGCCTGAGTGCGCAGAGCATGAGTGCCTCTCTCAGTCTCCTGGATAGTCACCGTACGTGGCGAATTGTTGGTGGGGCATGAAAAAAGCAGAGCGGCGGGCGTGTTGAAGTTGCTTGCGCTCGGCTTCCTTGGTTCGCGGCTCGCCGGTGTTACCCGTGTGCCGTCTGCATTCTCGAACACGATCGGGCGCCTGGGCGTATGCACGGATGGATGGACGGGGAGACGCTTTGCCACACGCATCGTCTTTAACTCCACGGATATGATGTGATTTCATGCGATGCTTCATGTCAATAAGTTTGTATTGTCCAAAATTGTATTTCACAGTTGATGCCATTTGTCATCTCATGTAGTGAAAGAACACATCTTCGTAAAATTCAGTTTTTTCGGTGCCCAATGAGAAGAGCGAGATTTTTTATAGCAGGTAATTCAAGTTGTTAGTCCTTCTATTTGCAGTTTTTTTTTTGTAGTAGTATAGCATATAGAAATTGTCCTGGGACCAACAGCAGCTGTCTTCGAGATAATTGCGCAGTACAACACACACTAGGAGGCGTTCGCGTCACCTTCAAGGTGACGCTGAAACAAGTTTCTCTAAAAAGTCCTTCCTCCTTCTTTGCTTCTTTATTGGCTGTCATCATAAACACCATAAAGCAAGTAAAACTGAATGAAGCTTAGGCACATGATTTGCGAACCTCGTACTAAGTGGAGAACGCTGTTACCAAGTGCTTGTCTCAATTTTTATGACTCACTAGCTCACTAGATACGTCAGCCGACTTATTTGTTTAACTCGTCATAGAGCATCTTTTAAAGGCCGTTTGCAATGGGATTCTTTAAAAAATTACCATATATCAGCTACATATCTGCGACCGCTTGCAACAAGGTAAACCAGACAACATCTTTGTGAGTCTTCAACACCACATTAAAGAAGAACACTTTCAAGTTTTCTGACTTTTTCCTCGCAAAGTCGACAAATGAAATGCACTGCCAATATCATTGATTGATTCAGTTGATTCGATGAACCTCATTAAATTGTAATGCGTAAAGTTCAAATTAAAATGTATGTGTCTAGATGTTTATTTCACTCCTTTTAAAATATGTGTTTTATTTGTAATTTTTGCCCTTCTTGCCTGGGCTCACGTGGGCCGGGAGTATGCGGTAAGTAATTTTATTTTATTTACAAGTACGGTAGGCCCTACTCGTGCCCGAGCAGTTGTGCAAATGTCATCAAAAACTATATCAAAAATGAAGCTCAGAACTATCGAAAACTTTAGTAAACCACATATAACACGCAAAAAAACGAATGAATTAGTATGCACCACAATAACAAACACACAACATTATAAATGATAAAATATGCACGTGCGGTATTTTAACACATGAGATGAACAATATGCATAAAAAGAACGCGAGAATCAGCTGCAACAAAGCTGTCCAGCATAAAAAGTACTTTACATATCAAACAAAAGCTTATTTGAAATTGAACAAACGATTCAGCTTTGCTAGCGTTCGCTACTCCTTCGGGTAATTTATTCCATTGCGATATAGCATGTGGAAAAAGGGAATACTGATGTATATTCGGAATAATAAAAGGACTGCATGAGTGTTTTGCGGTGGTTTGTACGATCAGACCACATGGGTGGGGGCTCAGTTGTGTAGTTTTCACGTTGTATTTTGTAGAGATCATAGTACAGCAGATATAAAAATTTCAAGCGAAATGCAGTTCATCGATAACCTAGCTTTTTCAATTGGGCCCTGTCGCGAAGAACTGACACACTAAAAAAAACGCGAGTATGTAGACAGGTAAGACTGATGCTTGGGCTCTTTGGTGATTGGGAATCAACATATTTGCACAGCGCAAGACTACGAGTATTTACAATTTAACTACAAAAGAAGAGACAAGGACAGAAAAAGCGCTGACTTGAACTGAAATTTTATTAGCGAAAACGCAGGAAATATATATTTGTGACAGAACATCACCGCGCGATCACGCACCCTATTGCATCGCAGCAAGATAATCATCATCTCATTATATGGTTACAACGCCACAGCTCAGCACAAGTTCACAATCTATTGTGTCAAAGCCAGAAACTCTATTTCTCTTTTAGTAAGAGCATGCGAAGGCATGCGGATACATCAATCACCCAGCATTTGCGTTTCGTCGGCCTCCATAATCTCTCGTGTATTTAGTGAATATAAACCTCAAGGCCAACTTTTGCACTCAATGTTACTCACATAGATGACTCAGTAAAATATGAGTACTTGTATGAAGCCGTAGAGCCAGCATTAAATAAAGTATTGAAATAGTACACTATGGTAATAGGCGACAATAACGTCAATGTAGGCAAGAAACAGGCCGGAGCCAATGCAGTGTAGAAACATGGCATCAGGTCTACAAATTCCAGAGGGGCGTTATAATAGAATTTGCAAAACGTAATAATTTACGGATCTCGAATACCTTCTCCAGAAAACGGGCTAACCGAAGTGGACGTGGCGAAGTCCAATAGAATAAGTAAAAATGAAATGGACCTCAATCTGTGTGCCCACCCAGGCATTGTACAGATTGTACGTGTAGTTGGCAAGATCCAATGCAGTGAACAGAGCATGGTAGAAGTTCGTATTCGCCTAAATTTAACAAAAAGCAAAAACAAAAACGGATACGCAAGAAGACAGTGAGCTAGCTGTGAGAGGAAAAACAGGAGTTAAGAATCTCGCATCACAATAGATTCGAGGCTCTAAACTAGGTAAGCGACGTTACCGCTGACGCAGTGAACAATAATCTTACTAGTACCATAAAAGACTGCGCGATGGAAGTCCGTGTTTTAGAAGTATATCAATATGCGAAAAGTACATCCCTTCTGAAGGTATAACATGGAGAGAATTAAGCAGGCTGTAAAAAGTGGCAGAAAGCTAAAAGCTGCGGAGGCCAACTCGTGTATAGAAAAAAAATTGAATGCATGCAATAACTAATAAGGAAGGCGACGTCATAACCAATATGAATAGAATAGTTGGTGTAGCAAAGGAGTTCTACAAACAACTGTATAGAAGCCAAAACAGCCAGGTCGATATCTTAAGAAGCAATAATAGCCCATTGGAATTCGACATACCATCAGTAACTACCGCGGATGTAAGAAAAACCCTAGAACAAATCCAAAAATACACAGGCTCTGGTGAGGATAATGTAAGAACAGACCTTCTGAACGCTGGCGAAGACTTTGTGTTAGAAAACGTGGCCTCCTTGTATACGAAGTGCCTTTTGACGGTAAAGGTACGAGAATCTTAGGATAACGTTTACAATATAATAATCCATCAGAAAGAAGAAGTCAAAGACTTGAAAGCTTTCAGGCCGATCAGCTTACTGTCCGTTCTCTAGGAACTGTTTACAAATCTAATACATAATAAACCAAAGGCAACATTGCAGTTTCATTAACCAAAACACCAAGCATGATTTTGTACAGGCTACTGCACAGTAGACCATATGCATACTATCAATCACGTAACGCCTGTATATTCATAGACTACGAGAAGACGTTTGACTCAGTCGAGACATCTGCAGTAATGCAGGTGTAGCGCCCTCGTTCGGGCGGCGCGCAAACCGGAAAGCGCGCGATGGCGACAGAAGAAAATAAAGAAGGCGCTAGGCCGTGGCACGTGAAGCCACGGCTCACGTTCCGGGCTGGCATCGGTTATCTTTCAGGCGTGTCTCTCTTTCGCTCCTGTGGCATAAGCCTACAATTGGTGACCCGGACGAAGACAGTGACTGACTCGAATGCACCCTCAACCGAACAAGCTTCACGTCCGCAGGACGTCTCGGCCGTGCAACTGCGTCTCCCATCTTTCTGGCCACAAGACCCGCAAGTTTGGTTTCATCAGGTCGAGGCGCAATTCTCCCTGTACCGCATCGCCTCGGAAACGACACGCTACTACCACGTAGCCTCCGTCCTTCCTCCTGACGTTGCCAGCAAGCTCCCCGACGTCCTCTCCAACCCCTCGGACACTACGCCATATCAGCACCCTAAAACCAAGGTGCTGGAACGATTCATGCCTTCGGAACGCGTCCGCCTACAGCAGCTCCTTGCAGATGGGGACCTTGGCGACATGCGCCCCCCCCCCCCCAACTACTCCGCCGAATGCGACAGCTTCTTGGGAAACACGACGTCTCTGCTCATTCAGCGTTGCTTCGCGAGCTCTTTCTCCAACGCCTTTCTCAGCCAATCCGCCTCGTCCTCGCGGCGGCCGGCGACGTCAATCTCGACCGCCTGGCGGAGCTCGCCGATCAGGTTCATGAAGCGACCTCCCCACCTGTCAACGCTGTCTTACCACCAACAGACACAGTGATTTCGCGCCTTGAGGCCCACATCGACGAACTCGCCGTCTCCATTGCCGCACTCTGGAGCCCCCTGCAGGAGACTCGTTCGCCTCGCTCCAGTCGTCGAGCTCTTCCACGCATACGAGATGCTCGGAGTTCCAGCCCTCCACCCCTCTGCTGGTACCACCAGCGTTTCCGACAAAGAGCCACGAAGTGTACACCCCCATGTTCGTGGCAGGGAAACGCCTGCCGGGATCACTGACGGCGGCGTGTGATCTCCCTTCTCGTCCCAGCCGCCTTTTCATGGTCACGGACCAGCTATCGGGCGCCAGGTTCCTTATAGCTACGGGCGCGGAAATTAGCGTTGTGCCCCCGACTAAGGCTGATCATTTAAAGTCACAGGGGCAAGTGCTTCGTGCTGCCAACGCCTCGTCTTTAGCAACGTATGGGCTCCGATCTCTCACCCTCGACTTCGGCTTTCGCTGCATTTACCGGTGGGTTTTCGTCATCGCAGACGTGGTTCAACCGATCATCGGCTTGGACTTCCTCTCATACTTTGATTTGGACGTCAGTGTACGGCGGCGCCGCCTCATAGATCGTAAGACTCGTCTCTCCATCTCGGGAGTTCTGTCCCACATCGCTCCAATGGCCATCCGCATGCTGATACCTTCCTCACCGTTCGAAAAAATCTTGGCGAGTTTCCCGGAGTTAACTAAACCGTGCAACCTCACTCAGCCGCCTAAACATACGGTGACACACCACATCGTCACCCGGGGTCCACCGGCAGCCGCTCGACCACGCCGCCTGTTCGGAGACCGCCTAGCTATTGCTAAACGGGAGTTTGACCACATGCTGCAGCTCGGCATTATCCGCCCGTCATCAAGCACTTGGGCTTTCCTGCTGCATTTGGCGCCAAAGCGTGATCCTGGTGACTGGCGTCCTTGTGGGGACTATCCAGCGTTGAACGCCAAGACTGTCCACGACAGCTATCCTCTACCTCACATCCAAAATTTTACATCGCGCCTCGACGGCTGCACAATTTTCAGCAAAGTCGACCTAGTTAAGGCGTACCACCAGATTTCTGTCGAGCCCGCCGACATACCTAAGACCACCATCACGACGCCCTTTGGGTTGTTTGAATACGTGCGGATGCCTTTTAGACTCCGCAATTCGGCTCAAACGTTCCAGCGGTTCATTTCTGAGGTCGCGCGGGGTCTTCCTACTGTGTTTGCGTACTTTGACGATGTCCTCATCGCCAGCCGCACACCTGAAGATCATGAGCACCATCTACGCGCTCTGTTCCAACGTCTTCAGCAGTACGGCCTCGTTGTGAACGCCTATAAGTGTACTTTCGGCGCATCTGAGCTCGAGTTCTTGGGCCATCACATATCATCCAAAGGAATACGGCCTCTCCAGTCCCACGTTAAAGCAATTCAGGATTATCCTCAGCCTACAACACTGTGCCAATTACGCCAATTCCTGGGGCTTGTGAATTTTTCCAAGCGCTACCACACTGTGCCGAACTGCTAAGACCGCTCACCGACCTCCTTCGGTCGACCGCCGGCCCGTCCTCCGCCATTTCTTGGTCGTCGGAGGCCCAGGCCGCCTTTGCTGCTGCTAAGCAAGCGGTCGCTAACGCCGCGCTTCTCATTCATCCACGCAGCAACGCCCCTACTCGGTTGATGGTGGACGCATCCAGCGTGGCCGTCGGAGCCGTCTTACAGCAGTGCATTAACTCCGAGTGGAGACCCTTGTCGTTTTACTTTCGGAAGCTACTTCCTGCTGAGACCCGCTACAGCGTCTTTGGCCGGGAATTACTAGCCATCTACGCTGCAATACAGCACTTTCGGCATTTCCTGGAAGGATGCTCGTTTTACGTGCTGAGTGACCATAAGCCACTGGCGTATGTTTTCCGCACTAACTCCTCCAAGTACGTGCCCCGTGAACTCCGCCATCTGGCTTATATATCGGAGTTCACGACTGACATCCGCCACGTGAAAGGATCTGACAACACCGCTGCAGATGCCCCTTCTCGTATAGCCGCGGTTGACTCTCCACCGCCAACCATCGACTGGGCCTCATTCTCCTCGGCACAGCAGGATGATAGAGAGCTTGCCGCTTTTCGGGAAAACCCCCGTTCTCTCTGACTACGCCTGGTGCCTCATCCATTATCATCTGAGCGCTTGTGGTGCGATGTCTCAGCTGACCTTCCCCAACCTTTCGTTCCCGCTTCATTACGACGCACCGTTTTCCACTCCTTACACGACATCTGTCACCCTGGCATTCGGGCTACTCAACGTCTTCTCACCCAGCGCTACGTCTGGCCCGGAATCAACAGTGATGTGCGCGCTTGGACGCGCATGTGCCTGCCCTGCCAGATGACAAAGGTCTCCCGTCATACTAAGACGCCGCCCCAACCTTTCCTTCCACCCGGCCGTCGTTTCGACCATGTTCATCTAGACATTGTGGGCCCTCTACCAGTGTCTCAGGGGTACCGTTATATATCGACCATGGTCGATCGCTTCACACGCTGGGCAGAGGATGTTCCAATTCAAGATATCACAGCCGAGACAGTCGCCCGCGTTTTCATTTCTACGTGGGTATCCCGTTTTGGCTGTCCTGGCACCGTGACAACAGACCGTGGACGTCAGTTTGAGTCCTCGCTGTTTACTTGCCTTAATCGCATCCTCGGAGCCAGACATTGCCGTACCACAGCTTATCATCCCTGCGCCAACGGCATGGTGGAACGCCTTCACCGACAACTGAAGTCCGCCTTGACTACCCGCCTCAATAGAGCCACCTGGGTTGATGCCTTGCCACTGGTGCTCTTAGGTTTACGAGCTGTCATCCGGGCAGAGCTGCAGTGCTCAACAGCAGAGCTGGTGTATGGCACTTCCCTACGGCTTCCGGGAGACTTCTTCACGTCAACGAAGCTACCAGACCAGCCACAGCAATTCCTACAACGCCTCCTCGACTGCGTTCAAGACCTCCGGCCCACTCCACCCAGACCTTCCGAACACAAGACCATATTCGCCCACCCTGATCTGGCCACTGCAACACATGTTTTCGTGCGCCACGATGCGGTCAGACCACCTTTGACACGAGCCTACGACGGACCATTCCGCGTCCTTCACCGCACCCCCAAAACTGCCACTCTACTTCAGAACGGCCGTGAAGAGACAGTCAGCTTGGACCGACTCAAGCCGGCGTACCTGGAGACCGCCCTAGAAAGCCTCTCATCTACGACTGATATTCCGTTGGAATACCACAAACGGCATGTCACATTCCGACTTCCAGTCTACACGGGGGGCCCTGTAGCGCCCTCGTTCGGACAGCGCGCAAACTTGAGAGCGCGCGATGGCGACAGAAGAAAATAAAGAAGGCGCTAGGCCGTGGCACGTGAAGCCACGGCTCACGTTCCGGGCTGGCATCGGTTATCGTTCCGGCGTGTCTCTCTTTCGCTCCTGTGGCATCAGCCTACACAGGCATTACAGGATCAGGGCACCAATGAACCCCACGTGAACACATGGGAAGAAATCTACAGTGAATCCAGAACTTCCATAGTTTTCCTCAAAGAGAACACAGAATCCCGATAAAGAATTGCGTAAGGCGGAGAGACGCGATCTCTTCAATACTATTCATCGCGTGTTTACAGGAAGTATTCTGTGCCCTAGATTGGGAAGAGTTATGAATAACAGGTAATGGAGAATATCTAGGTAACATGCGGTTCGCTAGTGACATTGCCTTGAATATTAACCCAGGGGAAAATTACAGCTTATGATTACTAATTACGGAAAGCAAATAATGGGTTTGAAAGTAAACACAAAACTAAAGTATTGTGAAACAGTCTCGGCCGAAAGCAGCACTTTGCGATGGGTAGGTGGAGAGGCCCCACCATGGTGGTCTAGTGGCTAAGGTACTTGGCTGCTGACCCACAGGTCATGGAATCTAACCCCCGCTGCGATGGCTGTGCTTTTGATGGAAGCAAAATTCTGTGGGCCCGTTTGCTCAAAATTGGTTGCACGTTTAGGAACACCAGGTGGCTGAAACTTCTGGAGTTCTCCCCTATAGAATCTTTTATAATCATACAGTGGTTCATCAATGCTCATATCAATAAGTAAATCAATCAACGGATCGATCGTGATAGGTGGAGATGCGCTGGATGTTGTAAATGAATATGTCTACTTAGCACAGGTAGTAACGACGGAGCTGAATCATGAGAGTGAAATAACCAGATGATGATGTTTGGTGTTTTGTGGCGGAAGGGCAATTTGATGGCCAAAGAGCGCCAGTTAATGGGACGAAAGTTGTGAACAATGATTGGGATTAGCTGCTGTATAAGGGCATTAAAATTCTTTGCCCTAGGGCGGGTAAAACATAGAAGTAATAAAATCATGACCACGCCCTGAAAAGTGTGTGGTGTTAATGGATGACGAAAGTTTGTTGTCATAATGAAAGCCATGGTGGACATGTATGGCCTAAGCACTAGTGCCTCGATCGTTCACGCCATTGCGTCCAAGGGCCGTGAGGCAAGTGCTTTGTTGAGTGTAGCTACCGCAGCAGAGACCTCTCTGGAAAGGTCGTGCTATGGAATGGCTGGGTATATTATATGAAAATTATGAACATCTTTCATGAAAGCTAACAACGATTTATGTGTGAAAAGTGGTTTTCTATTGACGAACATTGCAGCATGAAGTGGTATCTGTTGTCGGTAGGATAGTGGGAAGTGTTGTCTTCTTAGAGTGTCTAAATGTTTCACTGGATCAGAATGTGGAATTTGGTGAGCGCTTCTCTACCTCGATCACACAAAGGTGGATCGCCACAAGACAAAAGAAATGAATGCGTAGTGTATGTATGTCCTGTTCTTAACGTTGTATTTCTTTTGTGTGGCGTGATTTTGATATTGGTGGCCAATGGTAAAGTTGCCGCTTAAGGACATACAACTTATTACCTGTGTGTGTGTCCAACGTGCTTTGCCAATAACCCCAGAGGTTTCGTTTTAAAAACGGTTTCAAGTCGAGTGCAAGAACTGGTAATGATGTATTGGAAGCGGTTTTGTTGGCGGATCCAGCTAGCTGGTGAACCAGAACGTTGCCTTGAATTTCGTGGTGTCCTGGCACCCTACAGACTACAACATGCTGCTGAGATGAGTAGACTGCATAAGAGCAAATAAAGCGAGACAATGACAGGGTTTTTGTGCTTTTAAGAATTTCAGAGCTTTGACTAGGCTCAGAAAATCTTCATATATAATTGCCGTGTGTAGTTTAATTTGTTTAAAGTGTTTAACAGCCGCAAGTATCGCATAGCTTCGCCGGAGAAAATGCTTGTATGAAATTGCAGGATGCAAGCTACCGAAAAAGATGGGCCGACGGCTGCGTACGAGACAGAAGTGTTGGACTTCGAAGCATCTGTAAAGAACTCAAGACATGTGTATTTATGTTGTAGTTCTAAGAAGTATGTCTGAACATGTACGATTGGAGCGTGCTTCGTAACCTCTAAGAAAGAGACGTCGCAATCCATCGCCTGTCACTGCCATGGTGGCAGGCATACTGCGGAAGGCATCATACTGCGGAAGGCATACTGCAGAAGCCATCAAACGGTGTTCAAGCGGCAGACCGGTTTCCTTCACTAGGCCGCACAGACGGAGTGAGTAGGGCTGTCTCATAGAAGGCCGTTTCTCAAACACAGCAAGGCTTGACATGTCAGTAATTGTGGAATGTGATAGGTGATTCTTGTCTGCATTTACATTAGGCTAGTATTTAAAAGGTATGTAACATCTCTGCACGTGGAGCGACCATTCGTTCGATTCCACGTACAGGTTTTCCACGGGGATGGTGCGAAAAGCACCCGTAGAGAGACGGATGCCTAGATGATTACCAGTGTCAAGCATTTTGAGGGCAGTAGGCGTCGCAGACTGATATGCTATTGCCCCATAGTCTAGGCAGGTACGTATGAGGCTTTTATACAAATTGATTAAACACTTCTTGTCACTTCCACAGGTAGTGCGTGACAACACTTTAGAACGTTCATTTCTTTTATGCACTTGTTTTTTCAATACTTCATGTGTGGTATGAAGGTCAGGTTGGCGTCCAAGATTAGGCCTAGGAATTTGTGTTCAGTACTAACAGAAACACGTTGCCCATGCAATTGAACATCGAGTTTGGATTGACTGCCTCTCCTTCTGGAGAACTAAACACACTTGTTTTTCTGTGCATCCAGTCGGAACCCCTTTTCTTCTGCCCAATCCTAGACTTTGTTCAAACCAAGCTGATCCTCCCGCTCACACATGGCCAGATTACAAGATTTGAATTAAAGCAGGACGTCGTCGACATATGTGGAAAAAAAACTTATTGCGACGGATGTAAAAGCGCATAAATTTTATTTTGATAATAAAAAGTGTGCAACTAAGCACACCACTTTGCGGCATTCCTGCTTCTTGAACAAATGTTTAGGAAAAAACGCTACCCACTCGGACATGGAATGTCCGGTTTGACAAGTAACTTTCAATTATAGTAAGCATTCTGCCATGCACGTCAAGGTGAGACAGGTCTCTTAATATTCCAGAGCGCCATGTTTTATCATGAGCCTTTTCGATGTCGAGGAACACAGAAAGTATTGTTTGTGGACGGAAGCGTCTCTGTTCTGTGCCTTGATGCAAACAAGGTGGTCGGTGGTGGATATACCCTCTCAAAATTCACACTGGAATGGGTCGAGCAACTTCTTTGTTTCAATAAAGTATACAAGTTGGCAGTTTATTATTTTTTCGAAAAGTTTGCACAAGCAGCTTGTAAGTGCTATGGGCCTATAACTGGAAACTGAAGAAAGGTCTTTGCGCTCTTTCAAATTGGGAATAACAATAGTCTCTTTCCAGGAAGCAGGGATAGTGCCAGTAAATCAGATAGCATTGTACAAACATAGTAAAGTTTTTGCGTTTCTATTGCGAAGTTTCTCAGCATTTCATACAGCACACCGTCGGAACCAGGGACGGACTTACTGCAGGAGTTCAGTGATGTTTGGTGCTCAGCAAAGCTGAAAGCTCAATTGTACGCTTCGTATCTTGTACATTTGTGTTCGAGTATTTGCTTTTCTATTTTTGTTCTGTATTTTTAGGAAAGCGTCATTATAGAGCGACGAGCTGGACACCCGCTCGAAGTGTGCGCCGAGGAAGTTCACCTGATCTTCCAAGGTGTCACCGTGTGTGTTTACAAGTGGGAGTGTGTGTGCTTGTCTTCCTGCCACACAACCAACCTTGTTCGAGACTTTTGCCTCCTGTATATAAGAATTCATCTCGAATGAAACTTCTGCCAACTTTCTCTTCTGGCCTGCCGACGCGTTCTCCTGGCCTGAGACTTTATCTTAAGGATGTCAAAATTTTCAGCTTTTGGTGATTTCCGAAGCAACCTCCATGCTCTGTTTGCTTGCGCGCGTTTCGGCTCTCAGAGTTCCACCACGGCACACGCCGTTTTCCAGGGTGTCCATTTCTTTGTGGGTTGCACTTTGTTTCAGCATCATTCAAAAACGCTGTGAAGTAGTTGCAGCAGCATCAATGCTCAAAGTACACATGTCACTCGAGCCTAAACGAGCAATGATATGAAATTGTAGCCAGTCTGATCAGTTTATAAGTCATTTGGGAACCCCTGGTGGACACTCAGTTGTTGTAGTTGAGCTCAAAATTATGGGGAAGTGGTCACTTCTGTGCGGAATACTGACGACTTTGCACTGAAGTAGAGGTACAAGAGACGGAGATACTATGCTTAGGTATATGAAGAAGTAAGTATTATTAGTGAGAATATAATAGCTTGGTTCTTTTTGATTCAGAAGACAAGCGCTCGATGAGAGAAGGAACTCTTCAATCAGTCGACCTCATGCGTCGCAACGAGAGTCCCCCCATAGCCTGCTGTGCGCAATAAAGTATCCAAAGAAAACATAAGGCTCCGGAAGTTCATTAGTTAAAGATTTTAAATTATGGTTTTGTAGCTGATAGATTGGCAGAATGGACATAGTGCAAATTGTGAACAGTTTATCAAAAAGAGCCGCTAGATTAGCCACTGCCTCAAGGGACGTTTGAAGTTGTGTGTGCATGCGGTCCCTTGATTCACGATAATGGCAGCATCTCCAGAAGATGTTATGACCTCATCACAGTCCTTTAGTAATAGTGTGAGCGCTGATTATGTACTGCATCGGAAAATAGTGTGAGCGCTGACTATGTACTTCCTCTTCAATGTAGGACGTATACGATTCGTCGTCCCCTTGAATGCGGGTTGTGAGCTTCTGTTTCGCTACTACTGAACATCCTGCAGACGTGCCAAATACCTGACGGAGATGCCCCGTGAAGGCCGACCAATTGGAGAAGTCGCTCTCGTGGTTGTAATACCCGGTTTTAGCGACGCCATCGAGGTAAAAAGGAACGTAGCGCAGTTTGTGCGCCCCGTCCCAATAATTACAAACGCTGGTTCGATCATAACTGTCGAGCCATTCTTCGACGTCTTCGTTGCGAAGGCCGGAAAATACCGGAGGGTCTCGATGAGAGGTACTCACGGTGTAGTGAAGCCTAAGTGGCTGAGAAGGAGCGGTTGCAGCAGTGGGCGGGTTGGGTTCTGCCATTGCTGTTGCTTGAGGGCACAACCGTCGACCAGACCGGAGCTCCAGGGGTGACGGGTAGAGCAGGAGGACGTGGAAACCAAAGCACGCTCCACCACTTATGAGACCTGGTTGCTGCCGTACCACGTCCGGTACGGCAGCAACCAGGTTATCCTTTTTTTATCCAGACGCACGAGCCAGAGAGCCAGCCCGCGTGACATACAATGATGATCACTACAATGGTTTGGTCATACAGATGAAGATGAAGTACATAGTCAGCGCTCACACTATTTTCCGATGAAGTACATAATCAGCGCTCACAATATGTCGTATTTATGGAGGAAGTTCGTGTAATTTGATTTTCGGTGTGTTTCTTGTACACACCTCAAGCACTTTTGGTGTGTGTTCGCGTAAAAGTGCTTGAACGTCGTCAAGGATTCTGAGAAGGCCCCATACGTTCCAACGTACATTTGAGTGTTCATGGAGAAAATAAAGTAGTGCTGCGTGTACAAAAAGCAAGTGGCTGTTTAAGTGGGGAGTTTTAGTTCCTGTAACAGGGCCGTCACCAGGCCCTGCTATCTGCTTTTTTTTCCATTTCGTGCTTCAAAGAGCCACGCCGCTCTTCCGGCACCAAGGGTACCAATGTATCCATTGCCTCCTCTCAGCCACTGGATGCCTGCACGTGCGAGCTGGTAGCTCGAATTCTGGGCCTCGCCTTGCTAGGCGAGGGTTTAAGACCTGAGGACCCTGGAGTCAGAGACTTGGTATGTGTGGGCCGAGGGAGTGGCGAAGGCTGGTGCGGCGGTGCCCCTGACGCGCCGCGTCAGAACATGTTGGGTCATAGAATGGCGAGACCCTTTTTCTTGCTTCCTTGAAAGAAATGTTCTCTTTTACCTTCAGTGGTATCCCCTTTTCTATCTTCCAGTATGCGCAAGAGCATGAATATGCGGCATGGTTCCCTCACAGTTTACATGGTGGGGCGTTTGTTTGCAGTTTTGAGACACGTGGCCTAGGACTCCACATTGTGCACAACGTTGGCGACCACGACAGCTATTACAGTCATGGCCATACTTCTAGCATTGGAAGCAACGATGAGGGTTTGGTATGTATGGCCTGAGAGAGGTCTTCATGTACCCTGTTTGAATGGATGCCAGCAGTTTACTGGAAGCAAACGGGAGTATTGGTGTTTCCTTCTTGTCTCTTCTGATGATGATCGTTTGTACATTGGTCACAATCTGACTCTTCTACCCCTCCAGAAATTCTGCTTCGGTGAGGCCAAGCAAATCAGCATCAGATACCACTCTGCGAGTTGTGTTCATTAATCTCTGTGGTGTTACAGTGATTGGAGTGTCACCAAAAGTTGAAAGATTGCGAAGTTTCTCAAATTGTTCTTTTTCTTGAACTTCCAGAAGGAGGTCATTTTGGTAACTTTGTACCCGGCCACAAAAGTTTCTGTAAGACACCTGGCTACTACAAAAGGCGATAGAGTTCTGGTTTGCTTACCACCTTTCTTACTATATATGACATGACATTAGGGTAAGTTTTCATTTGAACGGTTGAAAATACCAAAGTATTCATCAGTGCGTACGCGCTTTAAAGCAGTACGATCACTTAACAGAGGAAAAGCTCTATGCATAGCTGTTTCATTTTCTTTAAAAGCATTATTAGCAGCCACCCACCACGGAGCTCAACGAGGAGACGCTACAAGTTTGCGGATGCTGAAACCTGCAGACGCTAGCCGTACAACGCTACTATATTAACCCAATGCACCAAGGTAGGCTGTTTGCGCAGGATTAACTCTAGCCGCCAGGAAGTTTGGAAGTAAACGGAAGAGACTAGAAGACAGAACAGATAAAACGTGAGTGATAAAGGCGAAGATGTAGGAAGAGAGGGATGAGGAAAGGCAACTGCCTTTTTCCCCAGGGTGGATCAGCCCTGGGGTGCCGTCTACTAGAAGCCGGGGCCAAAGGGGTATGTTGCCTCTGCCGGGGCGCCTTTAAGATCCAATCACCCAGCGTTGGCTCAACCTACAGAGTCCCCTTTTCTCCTGACACGGCAAAGCTACGCATGGCTAGGCGTGGGTGGGAGTCGAAACCACCTCCGCCTGTTAGCTCGGGCCCGTGGTGTCACTACACACTGAACGCCTGCTTTCACAGACGCCGCTGTGGTGAAATAACCAGAAGAACAAAGATGGGTGGATCACATTGGGCAAACATTCTCAAATTGCGTATGATAATCTGCTGTAACAGGAAGGTTGTTGGCAGATTACATCTTTTCAGCTGCATGCTGAACAGCTCCATCTTTCCGCTAATTACCTATGGAGAACACACCTAAAGAATTACAAAGAGGGTTGAGCTTAAATTCAAGATGACGCAGTGAGAGATGGAAAGTAACTGATAGGCGTAACCTTAACCGACAAGAACAGAGCATAGTGGGTCAGGGAAAAAAGACCTAGGGTTAATGATATAATAATTGAAATCAGGAAGAATAAAGGGACATAAGCGGGGCACGTAGGACGTGCGCACGATAACCGCTGGTAATTAGGGCTAACTCGCTGGATTACTAAACGAAGCAAACGCGTAAAGGGAACAGAAAACGCTAAGTGGGCCAATGAGAATAAAAAGTTCGCAGGGGCAAGGTGGTACCAGAAAGCAGAATACTGAATGGAATGGCGGATCATGGGAGAGGCCTTTGTACTGCAGCGGGCGTAGTCATGGTGATGTTGATGATGATAGATGTAGGCATTCTACAGAGCTCTGTCTGGTTTTGAAGGTAAACTGGGAAATGTATTTCTACTCCTGCCAAAGTAACATAAGCGAAAACATACAAGAACCCAACGTTTCGGCAGGAGCGACAGTGGTGAAGTTGCAACGGCCTCTTGAACGCACTGGCAGAAAGGTTATTGACGCCCCCATTTAGCCGCAGGGCATAGTTCATGTGCACACATCATCCGTGTTCATTAGCAAGTGCCTTCAAGACGCCTCTACAACGTCGCCATAGTCCTTCATGAGGAAACAAGTGGCTTCCGAAGTGTCGGGTTCATACATATTTTCACATACTTTACATTGGTTCGAGTTAAAATAGTTTTCTCAAAGATGACTATATATATGTCTGCGTATGGGGCTATGCTTCATCATATATGTATATCAGTAGGGCCATGTATGTGGGGCCTCCACATTTGGAGAAAAATTCTGCCATATACGGTACCTGGTCTATACATGGAAGCTAGTTAAGCCATATACGGCAAAGACACAACAGATCTTCAACGGAAGTGTAGATGCAAATGTAGATATAAATGCATATCCTAAACGTTTCGCTCACAGCTACCCTCTGGGATCGGCCGAAACTTGAGTAGCTTCACAAAATTAGGAATATATATACATTGAAATGTTTCATGCTTATTCTGCAACGGCTGCGTCTTCATGGTCTTCTTGTTCCACAGCCAGGACGCTCGTCCCAATCACTAGTTCCAATTGCAGGTGAAGCAAACGCATGAATTGGTAGATTATGTGGGGTTTAACATCCCAAAACTACCACATGATTATGAGAGACGCCGTAGAGGAGAGATCCGGAAATTTCGACTACATGTCGTTCTTTAATGTGCACCCAAATTTAAACACGCGGGTGTGAAGTATTTTCGCCTCTATCTAAAATGCAGCCGCCGCAACCAGAATTCTATCCCGCGACTTGCGAATCAGCAGCCGAGTACCTTAGCCACTAGACCACCGTGGTGGGGCAGCAAACGCACAAAGGGAAGACTGAAAGGTACGTGGGTCGATGAGATTAAAACTTTCGCAGTTTTGACGTGGCAGCAGAAAGCAGATATCCGGGTTGATCAATGGAATAAGAAAGAGGCTTTTGCCCGGTAGTGGGCGTAGTAAGCTGATCATGATGATGATACCTTGCATGCGTACTTGTATTATTTTCCTCAAAAGAGTTTAGAAAGTGCTCTAGAAATACCGTAATACCAGCTTTCTTTGTGAACTATCTGCGTGTTCTGCGTAAGCCTAGGAACTTTTCAATGATCCAACCAATTATACACACAAACAACCCGACTTTCTTGGAAACTATCAGACCTGTTGCGGCAAAATAACGGCGAAAATACAAGCACGAGGCACACCTTGAAAAAGAGGTTGTTTAGTGAATTTGCGCCAGCATAAAACTAAACAGAATTTAGAAGTTGTGTTTCGGAAGAAGGAGAACGCACCCACAGTCTAAAAGGGCAATCTGGCAGTCTTTTTGTTCAACCATTCATTTGTGTGTTCATGGGTGTCATGTCCGGTGACAGGTTAGTAGAGCACGAGGGGTACGAAGATATTCAGTCCCTCAGGTAATTGGACACGGTGACGGTTTCGAATACTACCAGAACTTCTTGGGCTCACAGAGTGACTAAAACCTGCTTGACCTTGCAAAGCTAACAATTCGCCTTTCTGCGGGTGCTTTTCAAATAAGTTTAATCGAGAAAGCTTTTACAGTGAATTGAACAAATGGATAGCCTGCATGAAGAGATCCTACACTAGATTGAGATATTGGCTCAAAATGTAGGCAAACAAGCCATCACCCTAAGCACTCTGCTCTTCATGATTTAATAACTTATCCTCTTTTTGAGAAGCGTCATGAGATGACACAGCCCTGCCTCCCTCATGTGGAAAGTATAACTTAGCAAATAAATGTGACAACTTCAGAACACCATTCAACGACTTCCGCCCTAGATATCGAGCCTGTACAAGGGCTGCTTATAAACATTGATCTATATCTTTGGAAATGGCCAAGTGTGGACGTTTTGTACATATTGGTTCATACTTTCTCGAAGTACAGCACGCGTACTCTCAGCCTCTTCATGACCATGGTATGACATTACCGGATGCTTTATGCGTAATAAAATCCATAAGGTGACTCCAACCTTCCTTACGACATTACACTTACGATACTGTACCTCACATGTCCTCCTTGGAAGCATATCAAAAAATTATCATTAGAGCTGGTGCGTAGTCATGCTTTTGATTCGAGTGTATGCTAGATTGAAGTATTTGGTTGTATAGATATTTCATGTGCACAGAGCCGAGAAGTAACCAGTGCGATGATTTACAGGTGGTGAAGGTAACAAAGGCAATATTGTGCGATGCTATGGAAGCTAAAACAGCACATCGGTGGAAGTATCTGTTGCGAAGTATTCTAGCAAAAGTATTATTGTGCGCACGACGCGTGCTCATAGAAGCTTCATTGCTAGTTTACCTTTAATGGGTGAGCTGCTAAACACTATAAAACAGGTGCTAAACAGAAATCGTTGCCGTTAGACTCCATTGAATATTTTAAGCACTACGAGTTTTTTTACATGGTAAACTGCACCTCAGGAGTAAAACGTATTATTGGGTATAACAGCTATAAGGAGCGGAAAGCGAATAATCGAGTTTGCGACTCGAATTTAACAATACTCCGCGAAGTATTTTGGTTCGGCTTTCGTATAGCTACCTACTCTAGAATAATGGTTGGCATGCGCAACTCATATCACATGGTGACTCCCCATTCAAAACTTTGTGACTTCTATTCTGCCATAAGTCGAAGACATGCCGTGCCAGCCATTAGGAAATTAACTTCCGGCAAACATTACATAACATATGGTTACTATATTAACGAGAAAAGTAGGTTCTACGTGAGCTTACTACATACCTTGGCAGCAAAAGGAAAAAATATTGTCCGCTCTTTAATTTTATGTTGCCCGGAACAGCAGAACTATTTGCTACACTGTCCTTTTTAGGCTTCAGATATAGGCAGTAATGGCCTCTAGGATAGGTTATTGTACCTCGCAAGCCTGACTAGAGTGTGCAAAAGGCCTACAAATAAAATAGCACATGAGCGATTGATGTCTGTAGTGTGGATGATATGCTACAGAGTAAAATATATTTTTGCAGCGGATTCTAAGTACCTGTGATATGTGAGGAATTTCGACAGGAAATATTTTGACGCATGCATCACATTGAGAAAATAAATTGTCTCCACTACATCTCGCGGAGAGAGATGCGCAATAATTTTTGCATCAATTATGTGGCCTATTGTGCCAATATGCTTGACTCGAAAATAGTGCACAATACCCAATAATAACAAATAAGTGATGCAATGGAAATTTACATTACGATCCATAACCTAGTGCATTATATGGACAGTCACTAGCACAAGCGAAAGCTTTGGCACAATGATCAACGAAAACTCTTATAAACACGGTTGCGCACGCTTGGTCACATGTTTTAGAAAAATTAAGAGTATTAGAAAGGTACTGATACATATAAACATCTATTATTACTCGAGTCGTTCACTATTCTCCGGAGTCAAATTTTTCGTGTTGTTTCTGGCGTTCTGTGACAGCTACCATACAAGTGTGTACAAGCACCTCTCAGAGACTGTTGTGGGATAACATTTAAAAGAGAGTTCCAGATATAGTGTTTCGAAAAGGTTCGCGAAAGCATGAACATTGCTTGTGACGTGTGATGATTGCTTTGGTGAAAGGACGCTTTAGTACGAGAATTTCGTATTACCTATTTGTAGTCTACTAAGTTGTCATAAAATATACAGTGGAAGAAGAAGGGAGACGCCGGGTTTATATTGTGACGACGTGGGATCGACGAGCACACAAAGCACTTCAAACAAATACGCTTTATCGATCGCAGGAAAAAGATGATTATGATGATGATGATGCCTCCGCTATGGCTCTTGCCCACTTAGGGGGATTGGCCAAGAATTGAGGATATGAAATTTAAAGCCTTTCGAATGAAACTTAATCCTAACAGGAGGAGGATAAAGCACACGTAAATACAAAAAGAGTGCAATATTTTTTTGCCATCTCGACCAGACAGAATATTATATATCTCAAATTGAAATTGCAGTGATTTCATACACGTTTAAAATTGATGTTTAGAATTTGCCTAATAAAAACATATTAACAAATATGCAAATTAGAATTTAGAGGCGCATTCGCTTTCTTTCTCGTAGATAGCTGAAAACGGCATTAGAGGCAATGCTGTGGCTGTAGCCCAGAACCGAAGCACCAAGAGAGAGTATATTTTCATTGGTGAAGGGCAGCACAAGGTTAGAAAATGGGATGGCAAGGACACGTTTTCTGAATAGACTGTAACACCGACATGACAAAAATTAATGGTCTATTGATTCCAGATCTCTACAAAAGCTGCATAGGGGAGATATTCCCAGAACAGCCCTGTGTGAATATAGATTCAAAGGAGGCACGTGACATCGCAGTCTTGATAGCATGACTTCCAGCAGGGCACCAGCAGGATTTCCACCGATATTTCAAAGTTTTAAATTCAGTGCATGGTGTTATTGATTCTATGGCATCAGCCCTGAGTGCAAATTTTGGTATCTTACAGCCGTTGAACTGGGCAGCACCGGAAGCACAGAAAGTATTGGACCATTTAATGCCATTCGAGCTAATGAATCCGCCATTTCATTTAACAGTAAGCCGCAATGTCCAGGTACCCATAATAACTTTAAGAGCTTAAGCTGTGGAGGAATTAGCGTAAGGAATGTCCTTAAAGCATCTGATTGAGATGAAGCTGTCCGTGACGTACATACGGACAGGGAGTCTGTAATTATTATTGAAGTGGGGGCGTCCAAAGTAAGTTTTTGTAGTGCTAGAACAATTGCCAAAAGTTAAGCTTCAAAAATAGGTGTAAAGTTTGGTAGTCTTACTGAAAACGACCAGTCAAGTGAAGTAGAGTAAATACTTACTCCTGCCGTCTCATCTATTACTGAAGCATCAGTGGCTGTTACAATATTTGTTTCCACATGTGCAAGGTAATCTTGAAAGCGGCTATGTAAGACCCGGTGTGATTGAAATTTAGGCTTACGGGGAAAAATGTCATCATAATTTATGATGAGATTTTGATTTGGCTCGTTTGCTGCTGGTTTATCTGTAACTTTTACGTTTATTCTGTCTAGTTGCTTCTAGACAAAATTAATTTGTGGTGTATGAAAACGTGGCTATTGAGCAAGAAAGAAAGAGTCTGGGTCAGTAATTAATACATATTCTGATCTTATTACCGAATAGCTGTAAAATTTTAGATAAACCATAACCATCAGAATACGGAATTGACAAGGCAAGGCTGGCAAGCTTGCCTCCTGGTACAAAACATTGTCCGCAACGAACTTAGGAAGCTCAAGGGATAGTCGCAGGGCCTGACGCTCCAAAACAATCAAACGTTGAGGCTTATTAGCTGGGCCACCTGATAATAACACACATACAAATTCTAGAATGGGACGCATATATATTTCGTAAATCATAAGCAGAATGTCCCTGCAAAAAGCATAGCGTCTGCTGGTCAATCTGCGAATCATGCCTAAGGCACGTTGTGCCTGACATGCCCTACTCTCTATGTGAGGAGTCCAGCTTAATTTATCATTATAAATCATTCCCAAATATTATGTGACTCAACTTGCGGAATAGGCTTTTCTATAAAACAAATATCAATGGAGATAAGATCTGTTAACTGAAATAGCAACATTGCACTTTTGTTTACATTTATTGACATGCATATTGTCTCTAGCCACCCCTCTAGCGAATTCATATACCTCTGCAGTTTTTGATATAAGGAATGAATGTCTATGTTTGCTGCAAAGAAGGCAATGTCATCTGCATACACATATACCTGCACATCCTGGCTGTAAAGAATTGAACTCATTAAGATGTTGAATAATATCGGAGGCAAAAGACTGCAACAGCTTCTTCGTCTTTTGCCCTCGGCCAATGACGTTCGCGCTGCTTCGTTGTCGCCACCACTGGCGCAGACGCGCGGTGTTATTCCCCCTTAGAAAAAAAAACCGTGCCTTGATGTTAAATGTTCAAGAAGCAAGGCTAAAACGAAACTGCACAGTTAGTTTGTCATATTGTCACAGTTTTACAGTTTGTCACCACAAGTTGTGGTGACTATCTGCGGCGCTTCGAACACTGCACGTCGTCCGGAACAACCTTGTAGTCCACGTACCTGATGCGTCGCAGAACCTTGTATGGTCCGATGTATCTTCGCAACAGCTTTCCGGAGAGCCCACGGTGACGATTAAGTGCCCAGATCTTTACGTTGTCGTCCACGTTGTATATTACCGAACTGTGCCGGAGGTTGTAACGTTCGGCATCGTCGTCTTGTTGTTAGGTGATTCGCAACCTGGCAAAATGTCTGGCTTCTTCTGCTAGCGGGGGTAAACTCTTCAGCGTCCGTCTCACTGCCATAATTTTCATGAATGAGCATTGCGACTAACGTTGTGGTAACCTCGCTTCCGTAAAGAGGCTAAAGGGTGTCTTCTGAGGGGTCTCCTGACGAGCTGTGTTGTACGCGAACGGGACGTAGGGAAAATGCCCTACGTCTCAGGTCTTGTGCTCTACATCTACGTACATGCTTGTCATGACAGCCAGGGTCTTGTTGAGGCGTTCAGTAAGCCCGTTGGTCTGGGGATAATACGCCGTTGTCTTTCTGCGAGCTGTACCACTTTGTCCGAAAACGGTGTTCAAAAGCTGGGCCGTGAACGCAGTACTTTTGTCGGTGATGACTATTGCGGAAGCACCGTGTCTTACAACGATGGCTTCGATGAAAAATCGCGCCGCTTCAGCTGCCGTCTTCCGTGGCAGAGCGCCTGTCTCCGCGTATCGGGTCAGGTAATCAGCGGCCACGATTATTCACCTGTTTTCAGTGGCAGACTTTTCGAAGGGGTACAAAACCTATGTCGATTTCTGCGAACGATGTCTAGGCACTCGGACAGGCTGCCGCAGGCCGGCTGGTTTATTGGATGGTGGCTTGCGACGCTGGCAATCTAGACATGCCTGCACGTAAGTTTTGACAACTCTGGCAAGTCTTGGTCTGTAATAGCTTTTCCTTATTCTCGCTGATGCTCTTGCGTCACCCAAGTGACCAGTGGTGGGTTCATCATGGCAGGCTTGCGGTACTTCACGACGAGGTGTAAAAGGAACGACGAGCAAGTAGCTGCTGCCAGCGAGCGAAAAGTTTTTCTTATAAAGAACGTAATTCGGCAAGCAGTACGACGGCAGCCCTCGCGAAAATAAGTAAGAAAAGTTATTAGTTCGCCCTTGTAGGCGATTCGTGAGTGACAGCAGTTCAACGTCGTCGCGGTGCTGTTGAGAAAAGGTGGCGGTGTCCACAATTCCCAAAAAGGCCGTGGATTTGTCGTCATCTGGTAATGCCGTCTCAACAGTAGATTGAGAAAGACAATCGGCATCGGTGTGTCGCTTTCCCGGCTTGCAGGCAACAGTGATTTCATATTCTTGGAGCCGAATATTCTAGTGTGCAAGACGGCCAGATGGATCTTTCTAGTTCACTAACCAACAAAGCGAGTAGTGATCGCTGATAACGGTGAATGAGCGACTGCGTAAATAAGGACGAAACTTCAGGACGCCCCATACCATGGTAAGACATTCTTTCTTCGTCGTAGTGTGGTTAGCTTCGGCTCAGGACAGCATCCTTCCGATGTAGGCGATCACCTACATCAGGCGATCACCTAATCACCTTGTTATCCTTCGACTGTAGGAACACTGCTCCATGACCCACATTACTAGCGCCTGTTTGTAGTATTGTTGGCGCGTTTTCATTGAAGTGGCCGAGCACGAGGAAAGTTTGAATCGGCTGACGAAGCTTGTAAAATATGTGCTAGTGGTCTTCGCCCATTGCGAAAGAGATATCTTCCCAAATAAGCTGTGTCAATGGCCATGCAATGCGCGGAAAATTAGCAACAAACCACTGGTAATAGGCACAGAGTCTTAAAAAACGTTGCCCCAATTTTTTGTATGTGGCGTCGTGAACTTCCCCACGGCGGCAATTTTATCCGGGTCGGGTAGTATCCCTTGGCTGCTCACGACGTGACCTAGAGACTGAAATTCGTGGAAGCCGAAGTGGCACTTCTCGGGTTTTAGAGTAAGACCGGCCAAGCGTATTGCTCCAAAAGCGGCTTCGAGCCTTCGTATGTGTGCCGCGAAAGTCGCCAAAAAGACAATCACGTCGTCGAGATACACCAAGCAAGTTTGCCACTTCAGTCCTGACAGAACCACGTCAATGAAACGCTTGAGTGTTGCTGGTGCTGAACACAAACCGAAAGGAAGTACCTCCAATTCATAAAGTCCATGCAACAAAGGCAGTCTTCTCGTGATCTCTCTCATCCACTCCTATTGGCCAGTAGCCACTTTTCAAGTCCATGGACGAAAAGTTGGTTGCGTTTCGTAGTCTATCCAATGAATCATCAATACCCGACAGAGGATAGACGTCCTTCTTTCTGATCTGATTGAGCATCCGATAGTCGACGCAGAAACGCAAGCAGCCGTCCTTATTTTTTACGAGTACTACAGGTGATGTTTAAGGACTGTTAGATGGACGAATAACATCATCTTCTAGCATCGTTTTCGCTTGTTTTCGAATTGCCTCATGCTCCTTTGGGGCGTCTCGATAAGGATTTTGCCGTATAGATTTGGCGTCAAAATCCGTGATGATGCGGTGTTTTGTCAGTGCCGTTTGACCAACTCTTTATGTGGATGAGAAGCAGCCACGGAACTTCTTGATCAGCGTGAGAAGGTGGTCTCGCTCATAGGGAGATAACGTTTGAGCAACGTCAACAGGTGGTAGTGTAGTGATAGTAAACGCTGCTGCTTTTTTTTTAATAAATGTATGTAAGGAGAGGTTGGTGCCAATGCGTGGCGCCGGCTGCTCCTCTTCTCTTGCACAAAAGTCAACATCGCACACTCAGTAGCAAACACAAGGCTATACATATGTACATAGCACAACACTTACACGATGAGTTCACGTTTTTCCACACTGAGTGTCCACACCACACAGAAATGAATCCACACTGCGTAGAACTGTGTCCGCACCAAACTGAGTTTGTAAAAAAAACAAAACAAAAGAAATCCACACAAGTAATCATGCCAAGTTAAGTGTTCACACAAAAACGTGAAAGTTCGATAAAACGAGCAAAGTGATCTTGTCGCTTAAATACTGACATGCTTTCAGAAAGATCTTCCCAAAAATATCGTAGTGAAGCAGGAAAATACTGTTTTGAAACATACCGTGGTTAACATTTGTTTTTTGTTTAGTACTTTTGAGCTATTTCTGATTCCTCCAGAAAGTGAACGACCGCACGTGCTGCAGTGGCTTGTAGCTTTCCTTTTGGCCATGGACCCAAGATTTTTGCAATTGATGGAGGTCGCTTATCCAAAGAATGGAGTTTTTGAAAAAAGTTCTTTTGAGGTACGTCATGATTTTTCTTCCACTAAATGACAATATTTTGATTGAGAGTGTTCGCTGAAATAGGCAATAGCCATACCTTTGACTATGTGTCGTCGTTCTCTGCTGAAGTCTGTTATTAATAGTTCAGGGCCTCCTTCAATAACAGCGATGACAGCCCTGGCAACAGGAATGCCGCTAGTAAATGCGAGCTCTTTTATGTGTTCAGCGATGCCAGTGCCGTTTTGTAAGATGTCACAGTGCACAGATACGAGAGAACAACTTCGTGGCGGCAGTATGACGTCGTCATCGGCAATACGGAAGCGAGGTGGCTGGTGTTCCTCATCTGTAGCAGTGTGCAAACTTATAGTGAACGTCACGCTTCTGTCATGGATTATAATCACAGCCCCGTATTCGCGCAAGAAATCTATTCTCAGTTTGAGTTGTTTACAGCACTCGTGGAGAATGACGAGGGTGGCGTCAAAGGTGGAACGAGCGATGAAGAGTTCGCCCATGCACATTACAACTGGTGTCATCAACTGACCTCCTGCAGCTCCTATACTGGGTCCGTGCCTTGGCATTTTCATCTTCCTTAGTCTGCCGGCTAGCTGTAGGCTGATTATAGAAAAGTGGGAGCCGGTGTCGACAAGAGCCGTCACTTGGTGGCCCTCAATGTGAACGACGAGGTCAGCGCTGATAACGTCAGTTACATCGGCATTTTTTCCATTCGTCGGATTAGTCGTTGCTATCGCCGTCTTCGGTGTGGGTGACTTCGAGCTGTCATATGTCTGCAATGGGGGCTGTTCGGAAGTTCGATTACTGGCAATCCCACCCCCCGAGGTTGCTGTGTCTAGTTTCCCCTAGTGACGTCGGCTAAACTGCGACGGTTAGGTGAAATGCCCCGCGCAGTAGATAAAAAACGTGACCCGGGCCTCATTGGATTCTGCGGCGGTGTGTTCATAGGAGTGTCGTTGTACGCGTGTCGATCGTCGTACGTAGGAGTAATCATGGTAGCGAGGAAATATTGAGTACTGAGCGTCACGATAACGCCCAGCTTCGCCACAATGAAAGCATACCGGTTGACGGTCAGAGGTACGCCACAAATCGGTTATTCGACGCTCGTAGGTAAGCGGGGACTCACTATTGAACCAGGTTGTGGGCTTCGCATTTCGCCTTAATGGCATTCGTCTTGTCGGCGAGATTGGTGACGTTGGGAAAGTCGTCAGCGGTGAGAGTGGCTGTGTTTGCAGCGTTGGTAGTGGTCCAGTAATTCAAGTCCGCTGTGCCGAAGGCGTGACGACGGGGCGTCGAACTGCACCCGCATAAGTAAAATGTCGTCACACATCATCATAGCCGGATGAAAAGAGTGCCTGATGGACCTCGTCCCGGGCAACATCAGCGACAGAAGACAATGCCGGTGTCGGTTCAGTTGCTGGAATTAAACCAAGCTACCGAATCTCCTCCCTCCAAATCTCCCGGATGACTTCCCGCAGAGGCCTGTCAATTGTCGACGAGGGTTGCTACAGTTGTAACGGGGCCACTTGCTCGAAAGTTGACCTGGTTCTGCTGGTGGTACCGTTGCTGTAGGGCCAGTTGCATAGCTGTGGCTTCTTTTGTGAACTCAGCTACTGTGGTTGGTGGATTTCTCCCGAGCCCAGCAAACAGTTGCTCCTTCACACCTCGCATTTGATACCGCAGCTTTCGGTATTCCGGCGTCTCGGGATCTGCCCTGCCGAAAAGACGGGTCATGTCCTCAGCGAACATAGCTACGCTCTCATTTGGTTTTTTTCAATTCGAGCTTCCAAGAGACGTTGCGCATTATCCTTTCCATCGAGACTAGTAAAGGTGTCAATCAGCTGGTTGCAGAAGTCGTCTCACGTAGGCATTCATCTTTCCCTGTTGATGTACCAAGTCTGTGCGTTGTCTTTCAGGTAGAAGCACACATTCGTGAGCTTGTCTTCTGGGGTGGCTCACTGGTTGTACTTCGCGCAGCGTTCGAAGTGGCCCAGCCAGTTTTGGGCGTCTTCATAGGTCTCACCATGAAAGCAGTCAGGAATCATAGGATTCTGAAGTGTCATTTGCGATGGAGCAGCAGTAGCCATGGTGGCTGAAGGAGGCAAGCGATTGCTGGCAGTCTCTGGCAAGGGATTGAGCTCGAGATCCAGGCCTCAAAGATGGCGACTAAAGCGGTGGACTGGTGTGTCGATGGGTGTTAACGATTCCGGGCTCGAATGTCGTGTCCGCGAAAAGGTGCCAAGCATGAAGACTACCCAGCACCTCCACCAGTGTGACGACGCGGGATCGACGAGCACACAAATCACCTAAAACAAATACGCTTTATTGATCCCAGAAAAAAGACTGCGACGACTTCTTGGTCTTTTGCCCTTGGCAAAGAACACTCGCATTGCTTCGTTGTCGCCACCACTGGCGCACACACGCGGCAATATGTAGGCTTGAACTTCTCCTCAAACATAACAACAATGTTATCATGGAGTGCGCAGATGTAAGCAGTAATCATTGTTTGCGTTTTTTTTGCCATTGGAATGATGGAAGTTCTGAGCAGAAAACACCACCAGACCTCGCGGAATGCTCAGTGCTGTCACAGCTAAAGGTGGAAAAGCGGCCTTTCAAAGACTTTTTATTACCACGTTTTGGGTAGCTGCTCCAAGCGCACTTGCAGGGTACCTACTCCGCCATAAATTATTAAAACTTTTGTGTGGTGGGCAGGCATTCTTGTTCTTGTTCACCCTCTCTTATGACGCATAACAACTGTGGGGGATTGGCCAGGCATTTGCTATGCCATCCTTTGTCATATTTAGAAGTGTGGCACGCGCTACACATTTGCAAAGAATTTGGTGAAATATTTCTGCCATCACTGATGATGATGAAGAATAATGCCTGCAGTTTTTGTAATGAGTTGGCGAATCCCTCAAGGCACTAGTTACATAATTCTCATTGTGTGAAGCCTGATTGTTCTTTTGATGTTCTAAAACACTTTAATGCTTGTAATAACGCGATACCATTCCCGAGATCAAGCCTGCCTAAGGCTAGATTGCAACAAAGTTTCAAGCAGTGGCGTAGCCCTGAGGATGATTACTGGGCTGATACGCCGGGGATCCTGGTTTGGATACCGCTATGTCCTGGGTGGTTTTAATTTATCAAGTTTTTTTTTATTTAGCACGATAGCGGTAATGGGTATGGGCGGCAGTGGCGGCACCGGAACACTACAGCGCACGTGACCATTGTTGTGATCTCACAACAGCTTTCGCCATTATATGTGCCACGCCCATGACCCATTAGTAGTAAGTGGAAATGCATCTACTCACTGGATGGATGATGAAGGAGATCTTAAAATATCCGGCTCCCAAAAGGGATAGGCGTCTTGCTACCTAGAGAAAAAATAAGCATACTTGAATGCCATTCATTATCAACATATGTTACAATGACACTGACCCCGACGCAAAGCCACTAGTACGTCTGCATATTTTGGGTAGGCTTACAACAATCACATTTCTGTGTGGCAAGCTTATTTGTTGCCGAAGCGACAAAGTAATTGGTGAAGTGCCGCTCTCATGCGTGCGAGAAGAACCAGGCATGAGGATGGGCAAACCAGTGCGGGACATTCCAGCTACACTATTAACCACGTATCCTCTATGTGTACCTTTACCTACGTTTTTCCTCTTTTCTATAGGTTACACGGGTAGCCGCTTTTGTGTTTTTTTACCTTCTTAAGTTTTAAAGTCTTACATGTTAATTAACAAAGGTCACAATCTAACTTTGAAGGTGTAAGGCTCGTGCTTACTTTTAACGGTGACCTTTAGAGCTGATAGAGTCTTGCCTATACCTTTAGGAGTTTTTATATTCAAAGGGCAAGAGTTACAGATTGGTGAGGTTGATCGGGAAAAAAATTCAATTGCTTCAACCATGCTCAAAAAGACTTGAAATGATTTGGTGCTTGTGGTAAGAGTGCCATCCACGGTGCGCGGCAATGTGGACTAGATGGTTGTTAGAGCTATGAAATACATGGAGGGCCATGGCATCTCGAGGAGTTCTATAGCGGAACGTTCGCGGTAAGGAGAAAAAGTCGTGCGGCACCTGTTTCTGTACCTCGTTTCCTGCGTTGTTTTCTGACTAATGCCGCTGCTCGGTGGTGATGGTTTAGAGCAATGTTTGCCGACAGAAACTGCGAAAAAACGACTAATCCAAGAAGATGAGATTCAATAGCTAACGTGGGTCATTAACGAAGTACCCTCGTGCGGGTGACTGCATGCTTGATTCGGCAGCAGGCGATCGAAAAGCCTGCAAGTCTCTCTCTCTCTCTCTCTCTCTCTCTATATATATATATATATGTATATATATATATATATATATATATATATATGAGATATAACAGACAGTAATGCCAAGGAATGTACAGGGGAAGTTATTAACATTAATGGAATGTAAATAAGAAGAAAGAAAAGTGGATGAAAAAATTACCAACTGTAGGCAGGAATCGAACCTACGACCTTCGAATTACGAACGCGTAATTCGAAGGTCGTAGATTCGATTCCTGCTTACAGTTGGTAATTTTTTCATCCACTTTTCTTTCTTCTTATTTACATTCCATTAATGTTAATAACTTCCCCTGTACATTCCTTGGCATTACTGTCTGTTATATCTCATTATTATTGTGTTAAAAACACGGAAAAACGAGCCCTTAGGTATACACTTCTTTCCCTTATATATATATATATATATATATATATATATATATATATATATATATATATATATATATATATATATATATATATATATATATATATATATATATATATATATATATTTATATTTATATGTATGTATGTATGTATTCCTGCTCACGGCGAGTTATTTTTCACCAACTTTTCTTTCTTTTATTTACATTACATTGGTTCTAATAACTTCTCCTATAAATTTCTTGGCAATATTGTCTGTTAGATTTCATTTATTTTTTGTGTCAAAACACAAAAAAACGAGCCCTTACGTATACACTTCTTCGCCATATTCAATAACGAGGGCCTCGTACTGGCAGACTTGGTGCCCTTAGATTGTATACGAGGCACTATTGGTCAGCTGAGAGCTTGTCTAAAGTTCGCGTTCTACGTGGCACCATACAGGCTTATGAAAGATTGTGCCACACTCGCCGCCATTGCTACAGGTGGTGCTGCTTGGCACTACCACGCTAAATTTCGCATATAAACTCAATAAAGCGAGTTGGGGCTAGCCGTCGTGATTGGTCAGAGGTAGAGCATCAAACGCGTTATTTGGAGGTCATAGGTTCGATTCTTGTTCAAGAGAAGTTATATTTTGAGCCACTTTTATTTCTTCTTATTTACATTAAATTGGTTATAATAACTTTCCTCATACATTCCTTGGAATTATTGCCTGTTAGATCTCATTATTATTGTTTCAAAACATGGAAAAGCGAGCTCTTTGGTATACACTTCTTTCCCCATATATATATATATATATATATATATATATATATATATATATATATATATATATATATATATATATTGTAAAGGGGGTTCATTGAAGGACTGAGCAAGTGGGTGGTAGCTCTAAAGGAACGCAGGTGGACCCAGATGACAGTGCTTGATCGCCGATCTTGTGCCTTTCTCTTGTGTTGATGATAGCTGACCTGATGGTATGAACGTCTTTTTTATTTGTGCAGGTTGAATGACACCGCGTTGCAGCATATCGTTCACCTGTTCGGTAGTAACTTGGCGTTCCGCCGCAGACACACGATATGGTCGCTGTCGTAGTGGCGCATGGAAGCCGGTATCGATGTAATGTAGAGTGGTAAAAGTGCGGCCAAGTGAAGATTGAACAACATCAAAAGATTCGTGGTACTGGTACAGCAGTTGGAGGAGTTCAGATCGTTCAGATGGTGACAGTCCGTCTGCGATCGCCGAATCGAACACTTTCGAAGCCTGTAGATCAGAGTGGTTAAGAGCACTGACGGCGGCGAGGTCACTTTGGGATGATTCTTGCGGCACAGTAAAAATTTGTCCGTTATTATTGGGCTGTACGCATCCAAGCGACTCGCCTTCAAACAGTTTGATGGTATGGGGAAAGGGATTGATAAGGCAGAGAGCACTGGCTCTATTAGAAATTGAGAGGGCTGAATAAGGGAGCAGGAATGATTTCCGACTTAGAAAGAGGCTTGATGGCTCAAAAAATGCTACTTCATCACGCATGCCGTCGGAGACCACAGGGAGCAAAACAGCTGTTGTCGGTGGAATGCCAGTGTCCTCTTTGACAAGTAGCTTGTGTGCGGCTTGATTAGTGTGGTCATTGGGCTGGTCGAACAACGAAACCAGTAAAAGTTCGGAACGGGCACAATCTATAACGGCATGATTACGCGATAGGAAATCCCAGCCAAGTATGATGTCATGAGAGCACGAGGAAATCACGATAAACTCAACAATGTATTGGTCCTCCGCAATTGAGAGTCGGGCAGTGCAGGCGGCCATAGGTCGAACAGGTTCTCCACTTGCTGCACGTAAGGACATCATATCAAGCGGCGTGGTCACCTTTCGGAGCTTGCGGCAAAGTTTGGCGTCTATAACAGACATGGCGGCACCGGTATCCACAAGAGGGTATGCATGGGCGCCGTCTACAAAAACTTCGACGATCATTGACGGCAAGGTGTGAGGACTTGAACATTTCGATAGCGCAGTTCTTGCCCCTTGAACTGCGACGGCTAGTTTCCCTCATTTTGAGGGGCTGGTCGTGGACGCAAGGGTGACAAGAGCGTCGATTGGGTGAAGGTGGGCGACGAGACGAAGTTGCCGGATAGTCAGTCACAGGAAGACATGTTTGACTGACGATCCGAACTTTCATAAGCAAAAGGGGGTCGGTCCATGTAGTTGCTTCGTGGTCGGACGTCTGTGTAGGCGGGCACGCGACGACGGCAGTAACGGGAGATATGGCCAGGGCCGCCGCATGCAAAACAGATCGGCTGGTTATCGCACGTTCACCAGGCATTTGCAGCGAGGGGCGTCGCCCACGTGGCATATGGCTGAGTCGAGGCTGTGGTAGCGCGTGGAGGAGCCCATGCGACGGAAGACTGAGTAGGAGCGGTGACATGCGGCAGTCCATTGAACGGCGAGGGCTGGTGTGGCTGCTGCCTCTTTACTGCGTCTGCATAAGTAAGAGGCGCGGCGACAATTTGCTGCTGAAAGGGCCCTGGCATAGGCTCGGCAATCTGGTCCTGAAGTGCATGTCGGAGCATGGTATTGATTGATTGATATGGGGGGTTTAACGTCCCAAAACCACTATATGATTATGAGAGACGCCGTAGTGGAGAGTCCGGAAATTTTGACCACCTGGGGTTCTTTAACGTGCACCCAAATCTGAGTACACGGGCCTACAACATTTCCGCCTCCATTCGGAGCATGGGAGCTAACGGTGTCAGTGGTTGCTCTTGCTGCTGCTGCGGGAGCTCTTGGCGCTGACAAAACGGCAGGAAAAGGCTGATGTGCGACCTCCTCACGCACAAAGTCTTTCATTTGTGCTAGAAGGCGGAAGTGGTCAGGTACGACCTCCAGTGCAGCGAGTGGTTGGTAAGGCTGAAATGAACGATGGGTGAGAGCTCGTTGCCGTCGCAATTCGTCGTAGTTCTGGCACAGAGTTACCACTTCAGGCACCGTGCCAGGAGACTTCGCAAGGAGCATTTGAAATACGTCGTCATCAACACCTTTCAAAATGTGCTGGATCTTGCCACTTTCGCTGATTGCGGCATCGACGCGCCTGCAGAGATCGAGTATATCTTCAATATAGGCGGTAAACATTTCGCCAGGTTCTTGTGGCCGTGAGCGCAGGCGTTGTTCGGCGCGCAACTTCTGCATGGCAGGGCGACCGAAAACCTAGGATATTGCCTGCTTGAAAGTGGCCCACTTTTCGAACTCGGATTTGTTGTTTGTGTACCACAGTTTCACACATTAGCCAAGTAAAAGTTGACGGTGATCAACTTAGCAGCGTCATCCCACCTGTTTGGTCTTCTGACTTTTTCGTAGGAAGACAGCCAGTCCTCAACGTCCTGGTCTTTGGCGCCCGAAAAGATCGGGGGGTCTCGCTGGTGAACAGGGCCGGGGCAAGTAGCGGCCGCGAGAGGTGCTGTCTGTTGGGCAGCGTCAACTTGCATGGTCGACGGCAGGGTGCGGGATCAGAGTTCCAGGGTGTAGCTGATGTACTTACCCAGCACGATCCACCAAATGTAAAGGGGGCTTATTGAAGGACTGAGCAAGCGGGTGGTAGCTCTAAAGGAACGTAGGCGGACCCAGATGACTGTGCTTGATTGCCGATCTCGTGCCTTTTTCTTGTGTTGATGATAGCTGACTTGATGGTATCAACGTCTTTTTTATTCACTACTATATATATATATATATATATATATATATATATATATATATATATATATATATATATATATATATATATATATATATATATATATATATATATATATAGATAGATAGATATTTGTGTGTGTGGTTGTGTGTGTGTGTGTAAGATCTAACAGACATTATTGCCAATCATTGTTTAGGGGAAGTTATTAGAACCTGTGTAATTTATATAAGAAGAAAGAAAAGTGGTTGAAAAAATAACTTGCCGTGAGCAGGCAAGTGTTGCTCACGGCAAGTTATTTTTTCGCCCACTTTTCTTTCTTCTTATATAAACTACACTGGTTCTAATAACTTCACCTAAACATTGCTTGGCATTACTGCCTGTGAGATCTCATCAGTATTGTGTCGTAAAAGGGAAAAACGAGCCCTTAGGTATACACTTCTTTCTGTTTATATATATATACATATATATATATATATATATATATATATATATATATATATATATATATATATATATATATATATATATATATATATATATATATATATATATATTGTTACGGAGTTGGTGACTTCTCCATAAAGTGTTTTACAGAGGACAAGCTGCAAGGAAGAAGTGTGACTGAAGTAGGTCTTGAGGCGCGAAACATAGACAATGTAAACAAGTGACGAACTTGGTGACGTATTAGAAGCGATGGCGCCCTCGGTGTTCTATTCGCGCAGTACCGATACCACTCTTGTTACTGTTCCTCTTGTTCAAGCTATTGTGCGCCAGGAGCTCAAAAAACATCGGAGTGCCTTCCGTGTGCCATGTCACCGCGCCCAGAGTCAGCGAATGCCCTTTCGCGATCCCCTCCTGCAACCGACGGTTTTCTCCACGTACCCGCCACCCGGCTGAGTGGCGAACTGCAGATGACCACCTTATATGTTTCAACTGCCACCGCGTTGGACATATTGCTGTTTACTACCACAACACATGCTCCTCGGCACCTCGTGCAAGGACCCATATGACCCGTTTGGATGGTACTGCCCGCACCTTTTCACCTGCCGAAGAGTCCAATGCCGCGACCAATCTCGAAACACTGGGTACAGCCCAGTGAACTGGGCACACTGGGTATACAACAGTATATATACATCACATGCTATAAAATGAAGACACGTCGTGGTCCAGAAGATGCCATGCATTTATTCTATTCCACGCGCAATTCTTCTTCCTCGCCCTATTGAAAAAACGTCCAGCATAGGAAGGGGGGATTCCAACATCCACCATGCCCCACAGCGGTGGTCTAGTGGCTAAGGTACTTGGCTGCTGACCCGTAGGTCGCGGGTTCAAATCCCGGCTATGGCGGCTGCATTTCCGATGGAGGCAGAAATATCGTAGGCCCGTGTGCTCAGATTTGGGTGCACGTTTAATCACCCCAGGTGGTTCTCCACTACGGCACCCTCCACTACGGCGTCTCTCATATACATACGATGGTTTTGGGATGTTAAACCCCACAAATAAATGAATTCAACATCCACCATTTCGGTGGATTATGGTGCTTGAAATGTTGATGACACATGGTGTGTGGTGGCGTATGGTGGAGCGCAAGGTAGATGGCGCGCTCCAGCCGGTAATTTTGGAGCTCGAAGCAGCGTTATAACTATCGTGACGAGCTGCCACTAAAGCAATAATCAAACTAATTGTATAAACGTCGTTGTAAAAAGCACCCGTAGAAAAAAATGGTTCGACAGCGCGGAATAGAATCTGCCACCTTTGGATTTTGAACTCAGCACACTAACCACTGCGCCACGCCACTAGATGGTAAACTTTGGTGTTAAAGAAGTAGTCAACCCAACTCACTGTTTAACCAGTTTTTTGTCGCCTATTCAAGATGAACGTGATCTGCATCTACTACTAACATTTGCCCTTCTGATAAACACAAACAACTGCTGGCTGAACTATTGCCACTGCGATAATGGCAACAGCGCTATGTTTTTGTTACTATGTACAACCGCAAGAAAAAGCTAACTCAGTGGACTGAGGAGCAAGTAGAGTTTATCACCGGCTACTGCCAAATTTCTGATCTGTTTCTCCATCCTTCCAAAGGGCGATATCTCTTCTGGCTTTATGATGCTTTTATGCTCATTCGATAGATACGCCGACACAATTTATTGTGATGTGTTTCGCGCAAGGCACAGCGCTGTTGCTCTGTCGTTTAGAACAACTACATAAGGCTTGACCAAAACGAGCGCAGTGCACCACAAACATTATGCTATCATATTGGTTCAGTAAGCATACGAATTGACGAGTCTGTGTTCTCGCATAAGAGCCAGTGAAGTACTGGCGAGTGCGACCGGCCACTGTCGGTTAGGGGAGGCGTACATTTGGTGGAAGTGCCGCAAGCGCGTGGCATGGATGTTTGTGGCTTCTTGTGTGGACACCGTACAAAATACAAAAGGCTTCATTTAGGTCAAATTATGCACGGCTGTGCTGTATGGTCGTTTTACTCGTGAAAATTTAGCATTCTAAAACTCAGAAGCGCCGATAACACTTGTACGGGCTCGGTCGGTAGGACAAACGTTTGGTGCAAATCGTGATGGTATAATAAAAGGGTGAAAGTCAATTTCGCTACGGCTCATTTTGACGCATGTCGAAAGTGAGTTTATGCACATTCGCACCCACATTGTTACCTTAAAAGTACGGCTTAAGCAACAGAGTGTGCAAGAATTGCCAGGGTTGCTTTTCCAGCGCGGTGACTTCAAGTGACCACTGTGTTTTGCTCTCAAATTGAAAAGGGCGATCGCGAACTGGAGCTCATTTACTTCTCGGCAACTGCGCGCTGATGTAAAACATTTGTTGTCAGTGTTCACAGTGACACCTGTAGTCTATTCAAAATCACAGGAACCACATCGCGAATGTCAAACTGATGTATGTACATGTCCGAAATGTAAACATATTCACTGTCGCATGTTTTAGGCTCTACAGAAATTGAAGCGTTGTTGATGCTACAGTAATAAAAAAATAAATATGCTAGAAAGCGTAAAGAACAGCGTTGGTTCTTTGACCATAAATATATATCTCTGCACATTCAAGAACCAAACACTACTAATAAGTGATTTCACATACTGCCACGTGCTATTTCATCATGTCACCATCATCCACCAAGTTTGCTTAACGCCACCGTCGTCCCCCTTGCTCACCAAGCCTTCCACTCAACACGTTCTGCCTCGCCACCATCAGCCGGTATTTTCCACCATCACCACCATTGGCTCACCCACCACCACCACCATCTGCCATCATTTTTTCCACTCTCGCTGTCATCAGCCATTATGCCCACCACAGTTTCCACGATATCCACTAATATTTCCACCATATCCAGTATTCTTTCCACCATCTCCAGCAACAATTCCAGCATCCACAAACCCAGGATTTTTAATAGGGTGGTTTCTCCTATACAATCACCTTGTCAATGCTTAATGCGTAATGCGTCACAACTCACCCTCCCCTCTAGAAAGTCTCAACTAAGAAAGTACAAATAATGCCCCAGTTTGCTAACATGCACAATGTAAAAGTTTCTACCTAAAGGCAGCACGGAGCAGTCGATCACATAGCTCACTGTTGAGACCTTGCACAGAATCTTGTGAGGTCCTTCCATGACGGAACGCAGTTTGCCATTGTTGCGATGCCCCAGCGTCTCGTAAAGGACAAAGTCACCGAGTGGAAACTCAATCGGAAGAAATTTTCTATCATGGACGACCTTGTTCTAATCGTGGTAGTTGATAGAATCGGTAACTGCAATTTTTTGGCGCTTCGTAAACAGTTTCTTCTTCTTTCAGTATAGTAGGATAGGATGAAATTCCATACATGAGGAAGGAAGGTGCATAGCCGCTCACTTCGTGGGGCGTTCTGTTGTGTTTGTCAATTACACCCGGAAGCATTTTAGTCCAAGACTATTGTGGTTCGTCGTTCAGCTCACATTATAGTCTGGTTGGGATGGTCTAGTTGGTCCGCTCTTTCACGTCGTTGCATTGCGGATGATGAGATGAGGTGAATATTTGGTGTATACCGTTATGTTTTAAAAACTGCTTAAGCTTTCCTGCAGTATATTCTATTCCACGATCTAAGAGTAACTTCCTTGGTTTTCCAGAAAAAAATGTTTTTAAGCATCAGATGAAGGTGTCTCTGTTCTCACTTTTATGAGCAAACGCCCATACGTAGCGGGTCGCAGGATGATTAACGAAGTGAATAAACCTTTTTGATGAGCCGTATCCAAAAAGTCCTCCAAGGGTGTCCATTGCAAAGAGGTCTAAGGGCTCTTTAGCTGGAGGCAGTAATTCAAGCGTCCCAATCTTTTTTGTTTTCATGTTGTTGCATCTCTGCCATGTATCCCAATGCCGAATGTAGTTGGAGACATCGGTTATCATAACCGGCCAATAATATTGCGCAAACAGGAGTGATAGCACCTTCTTCACTTCAACGTGACCAGAATGTTGATGCGTACTCTTAAGAATTGTTAGGCGTAGTTCATTCGGCACGTATGACTTTTGTAATCCTTTTTTGACGATGATGATGTTGTTTTACAATGAATGGGCTTCTTTTGAACACTCATTCTATTGTTGAAGTTTGTCGTGCGACAAAAGAATAACTATTGGGGCTCTGCAGAGTGCATCTGCTTCGACGTTACTTGCACCCTATTGATGTTTGATGTTGACATCATACATTGACAGTTTCGAAGACCACCGGAAAAGACGACTTTGAGGATTTTTAACATTATTCAGCGACTGGAGTGCAGAGTGATCTGTTCCAACAGGGAATGGCTTTCCATGAAGGTAGAAATGCCACTTATCAATGGCATCTACAACGGCAAGACATTCTCTTTCTTTCACCTCGCACTTCAGTGGTTATCGGGAAAAATACGCAACAAGATGTCTTTTGCCTTTGTCGTCAGGTAGTTTTAGCACTGCACCGATGCCTTCGACAGACGTGCCACAGTACACATTACTTGGTCTCGAAGGGTCGTATATGCGAAGCACTGGTTCTTCAGTTATCCGCTCTTTCAGTTCCCGAAAGGCTTGCTCGCATGCTTCTGCCCACATCCACTTGCTGCCTTTGTGAATAAGTTTGTTGAGTGTAAAAACGATGTCACTGAAGTGAGGCATGCACTGATAATAGGTGTTTACAGTGCCCAAAAAAACGCTGGAGATTTTTTTCTCGTCTGGGTGTCAGAAATTTGAGTATGGCAGCCACATTACTTTGCTTGGGTCTCACTGTGCCTTGCGAAATTTTGTGGCTCAGGTATTCAATGCTGCAGCGTGCAAATTGGCACATTTTCATTTAGGTTTTACGTTCTTGGCTTGGGTATTTTTCAATGGCGCCTCGAGGTGTCGTATATGATCATCAATTGCCTCTGAGATTAAGACCACTTCGTCAAAGTAATTACTAACACGGGTGAGCTGATGCTTCAATATTATTGATTCTCTGGCTCTTTCAAGTGTAGCCGGAGCGTGTTTCAACCCGAACGGCCTTACCAACCACTCACAACGACCATCAAGCGTGACAATTGCAGTTTTCTGAACCTCGTTGGGATGCATTTGAACACGCCAATATCCCAAAGTTACGCCAACGTAGTGAAAAACTCTGCCTTTCCCGAGTGGTATAGATTATAATCTAGCTATACGTGCAGTTGCTCGACAGTCCGGTACTGTTATAGCGTTCAGTTTCCGGTAGTCACTACATAGACGAGTACATCCATCACCTTTATTTTCCGCTAAAACGACAGGTGCGACGTAGGGCAACAATGAAGGCCTCACAACACTTTACTTAAATAGGGCGTCAACTTGCTTGTTCATCTCCGCCTTGTCTGCCTATGAACATCGGTACAATGCTCGATTAATAGAGAAAAGTTTGGTGCCACTGACTTGCTTTCGAGATTTACAGAAAGATTGGAGTACGAAGCGCTGTCAAAGCCAAGAATTGATTCCGTTCTCATGCCTCGCCTCACAGAACGTGTACATAACTTTCTTTGTGACGTTCCCAATTTGTAACTGAATGTTAGCGTGACCCAAAGTTCGAATGCTTGAAGCAACTTGCTGGATCTTGATGCTGGAGTCGTTCATCAACTGACGGTTTAGCTGTTTGTACACTAGTGGCTTTTAAAAGATATTGTTGCTCCTGTATCTATTATTGCAGTTACTGGCTTTTGGTTGTTGAGAGCACTGAAGTGTATTAATGGAACTCTAGGTCACCCACCACGTTTTCCTGTTCAGTGTCAATAGAGGACACATTGCTGCAGCTTAGACATTCATTGTGCCAATTAAATTGTAGTGGGAAACCAGCAGCTGAACAGTATCTACATTCGTTTTGCGGAGCACGCGGTCGAGGGGTTAGTGTTGGCTGCTGCGGTCTGCTGAAGAGACGTGGAGCTCTTGATGCAGTACTAGCGTTACGAGTAAAAGAAACTCCTCTTATTTGTTTTAAAGATGTCCAGACTTGTTGAGCACTGGTGAGCCGCTCTAATGATGATTTGAAAGTCTGTCCTGTGAGCACCAGTTCCGCATCAGGAGGAACACCATCAGTTAGTTCAGAATTAATAAAGAACTCTTTCAGGTCAGCCAAGGAACCAAGTTGTTTTTTCTCATCGTAGTAGTCGTTGATGGTCTGCCCTTCTCTCAGTCGGTAGGGGATGAAGAAACAGGAGGTATCTCCGCCAGTCGTAGTAAACTGGGCTTGCATATCGCGCTTGATATCGTTCCAATTGTCTCGCTGTTGCCAAATATCTCTGTCACGTGCCACTTGCACGCTTCCTCTTCAAGGTATTCACTGAAGTGGCTGACTCAATCACGATGAGTCTATGATGCCTCGGTCGGCCACCTTGATGTCGAAAAAGCCACTTGTGAATGGAAACGTCTTCTTGTACTCCCTTGAATTGAACTTCTGTATGTTCAGTGGAGGCTTTGACGTAGCCATGATATATATATATATATATATACATATATATATATATATATATATATGTATATATATATATATATATATATATATTATGACGTCTGTGTTGAGACAGCGTTTATTCAGCCCAAGGGCTCAGCAACTAACGGGCAGTCTGAGACCGAGCGTGCACACACCAGATGATGATTGTGGTGACCCCAGGTGAAGATGAGGACAGGGACCCAGACGGATGATAATGATTATGATAATGCATAAATCAGAAGCGCATAATGAATGCCCACGCTACTTCCCCCCACATCGATGTGGCCAAACCTGGCCGTAGCGAATCAATGTGGCAAAGAATGTCGCCTGAAAGGCTTCATGCAATACACGTGCACGATCACTGTGGAGCAGTGACGGCGGTCTGTTAGGACGACAAGTGGGGTCACACGATAATTAACGGGGGAAGTCTGTTCGATAACTATGTAAGGCCCAATAATGTGTGGCTGGAACTTGTCACACAGACCAGGTGCACAAATGGATGTGAACAGGAGCACCTCATAACCAAGTCGGAAAAGTACAAGGCGTTGGGATGCGTCATAAATGACTTTTCGTTCTTGCTGTCGCACGTCCGTGTTGATGCGAGCATGATCGCGACACCGAGCTAGTCTTAAATTGTATTCCTCGCTGGAAGACGGAGACGAGTTGACGTCACTATTGAAAAAAGAAACGTCGAGAAAGAAAGTAGAGGAACGTACATAAACGAGGTATAACTGGGAATAACCGGTGGTGCGCTGAACGGCCATGTTGTAGGCAAAGGTGAGGAATGGTAGACGAGTATCCCACTTTTTGTGATGTGGACTGATGTAGACGGCTATCATATAAGCAAGAGTACGGTGAAACCTCTCGGTTAGACCATCGCTCTGAGGGTGCTAGCTTGTAGCTGTCTTGTGTGTTATTCCAGAGGCGCGCAATCCTTCATTTTGCATTTCTGTCTGGAACACGCTTCCACGATCACTCAACGATATACGAGGGGGACCGTGGCGCAGAATTATGGCATACAGAACGAAGTCAGCAACTTCTGAAACAGGGGCAGTTGATACAGACGTTGTCCCCGCGTAACGTGTCAAGTGGTCTACGGCGGTCACTATCCATCGTTTGCCAGTGGATGTGACTGAAAAAGGGCCGTGAAGGTCGACACCTACAACCGAAAATGGCGTTGTAGGGCATGGTATTGACTGTAGAGGTCCGGCCGGTGCAGTTGTCTGGATTTGACGACGCTGGCACGGGACACAGGAACCGACGTAGCGTGTGATGCTAGTAGAAATACCGGGCCAGTAGAAACGACTTCGAATGCGATCGTGAGTATTTTATATACCAAGATGTCCGGCAGTCAAGTCATCGTGGAAGGCTTTAAACACGTCAAGTCGAAAAGAGTGTGGTAACACGGGGACCCAGCGTTGACCATCAGGGTAGTAGATGAGACGGTACAGGACTCCATTCTCCAGCTTAAATCGCAAGAGTTGAAGACGATGCCGCGTGTTAGGTGAATGGGAAGCTCTTGAGAGCTGGTCCATAATACGCCTGCAGTACGGATGAGACAACTGGCAGGAGTGAAGTGTGCGCTTGTCTGCTAATAGCTGGTCTATTGAGGCGAGCGCGGGCGCTACAGTAGAAGTGATGGTCGAACTTTGACCGACACTGAGCTGGGTATTTAGTAGCGGGCAGCGCGAAAGGGCGTCGGCGCTTGATGTTTTCTACCTGACTTGTAAATGATATCGAAGCCATACTCTTGTAAACGTAGAATCCACCGACCCAAGCATCCAGGCAGGTTCTTCAACGTGGAAAGCCAGCAAAGGGCGTGGTGGTCTGTAACGATCATGAAATGATGGCCTTGGTGATAGGGACGGAACTTGTGCACTGCCCAGACTACAGCCAAGCACTCCCGCTCAGTTATGGTATAGTTCTTCTCGGTCGCGGTAAGTACTCTACTTGCATATGCAACTACTTTCTCTTGAGCGGAGGTGTCGTGTTGGATCAGAACGGCACCTATACCATGGCCACTTGCGGCCGTATGTAGGATCGTCGGTGCGGCTTCATCAAAGTGGCGGAGTACAGGTTCGGACGTTAGGGCACACTTTAACAGGTCGAATGCCGTTTGGCATTCTTCCGACCACAGAAAGGACACGTCGGAAGCTAGAAGCTGGTGCAAAGGAGCCGCTATTGATGCGAAGTTTCGTATGAAATGCCGAAAAAAGGAGGCGAGACTGAGAAAACTTCGCAACACCTTCAACCTTTCGGGGCGCGGAAAGCGAAGCACTGCAGCAATTTTGTCCGAATCCAGCTGAATTTCACCTTTGGTCACGGCGTGGCCTAAAACCTAGATAGCTTTTGTGGCGAAACGGCATTCTCTTTAGTTGAGTGTGAGACCAGCGGCGGCAAGGCATGTCAGAACGTCATTCGAACGTTACAGGTGCTGAGGAAACGTTGACGAAAAAATAACGATGTCGTCCAAGTAGCAGAGACAGGTCTTCCATTTGTGACCGCGTAGCACGGTATCGATCATGCGCTCAAATGTAGCGGGTGCGTTGCACAGCCCGAAGGGCATAGCATTTAATTTGTATAGCCCGTTGGGGGTTGCGAATGCTGTTTTTTCTTTATCGTCTTCGTGTATAGGAATCAGCCAGTATCCGGAACGCAGGTCGAGGCTGGAAAAGTATTTCGCGCCTTGTAGAGAATCGAGGGGGTCGTCAATGCGAGGCCTTGAATACAGATCCTTGCGAGTGATCTTGTTGAGCGCCCTATAATCGACGCAAAAGCGCACGGAGCCAACATTCTTGCGAACTAGAACTACAGGCGACGGCCAAGAGCTTGATGAAAGGCGAACTACCTCTCGTTTGGGGATGTCAGCTACGATTTCTTCGATGATTTTTCTCTCAGCAGGAGACACGCGGTATGGCCGGTGGCGTACAACAGATGTTCTGTCTGTGGGAATTGGATGCGTTATAGTAGTAGTGCAGCCCAACGTTGAGGAGTAAACATCGAAGGAACTTGCGTGTTTCTTTAACAAAGCAAGCAGCTGTTGCGTCTGTGAAGGTGTCAAGTCATCGCTAATGGCTACAGTAAAGGCGGAAGAAGATGCAGGCTCACCCCTGGGGCTGTCATTGAGGAGACGGCATGATGTGGCACAATTTACGCAAGCTCGGGATCCGTCACGCAGGCTACCGTGGTGTTCGGGCGAAGTAGAATTTTTCCGGATGTCGTATTCACAGCGGCGGTGATAAGCGCGGAACCATTGAGAAACTGAACTACACCGGAAGCGAGAATGATGCCTTAACCGACGCATCGAAATGATGGTGAGACCAAGACGTCGCCATGGTCGATATCCTTGGAGGTAATAGTTACAATTTGATCTTGACTTGGTGGTAATTCGGTATCTTCCGCAGCTGTCAAATGAAGTGGCCTCTGGGGGTCGTATGCTGAGTGTGCAGTCCGTGTCGGTGAGGTGGACGACGCGTTGGCCACACCAAATAGCCGCCGAGGCAGAAGAAAGAAAATCCCACGCTAAAATTAGTCGGTGAGAGCAGCGGCTAAGGACAGCAAACTGGATATAATGGCAGATGCCGTCTATGAAAACACGCACTGTACAAAACGCGGAAGGAGGAATGACGCTCCTCTGGGCAGCGACTAACGTGGGACCATCGTAAGGCGTCGCTACTTTCTTTAAATGTTCACACAAATCAGCACGTATAACAGACAATGTCGCACCTGTGTCTACCAAATCATGAACTCGCACACCTTCTACTTCCACAGAAACGACGTTACATAGGCCTGATGGAGGAATTCTAGTTTTGTTTCGAATGCAGTTTTTCTTCCACAAACTGCATCGTTTAGTTTTCCGAATGAATATCAGAGGAAAATGTGGCGGGCCGAAGTGGAGAAGAAGAACGGCGGAAGGGTGTAGGCGAGCGGCGTCTCGTGCTTCGGCGGTTCCGTGGTGCAGTAGAAGCCGGAGGAGATGGAGACCGGTGCGGAAGCGACGATTAACGCCGACCTTGATAAGAGGCCCCACTGTACAAATCCCGTTCACGCATGTTATTCCGGCTCTTTCGGCAGAAACGAGATATGTGGCCGCGATAGCCACAGTAGTAGCAGAAAGGGCAGGACGAGCGCCAGGCTGGGGAGTAGAAGGCGTTTGGGGCTCCTGGAGATAGCGCGGTGAGGTGGACCGAAAAAGGGTCAGGTGACATCGAACAGTAGTTCACCGGGGGTGCGGCAGGGACTGACGCGTACGATGCTATCGGCAACGTCATGTTTACCTCGCTGGGAGGCCTAGCAGTGACCTGCGCGTAGGTTCGTATGGGTTGAGACGAGGGTGACTGGACGTGAGCCGAAAGATGTCAGTTTCTCCCTGAGAATTTCGCGTAATTTCGCTCCCGTAGATTGTGGAGAACACGGTGGAGAAGGTGGGGAACCCCTGTTCTGCAACTCTTCACGTATTATGTCTCCTATATGTCTGGTTGTAGACGAACAGAGTCCAGAGTATTGAAGCACTGATATGTGTTGACGTCGGCTATGGTAGCCGGGTTTTGAGCAACCAGGGGATTGAAGGCAACAGGGCCTATACCGTTCATAGTGCGGCGTACTTTGTCGGACTCCAGCATAGATTAATTGGGCCGCCGGTCGAGCGCAAGAGCGTCCTTGATGTACGACCTGTACGACTCACCGGAATAATGTTGGCGAGTGTCGAGGGTTCTCTTCGCGACTGCGGACCGAATGACCGGAGTACCAAAAACGTGACGTAGCTGCTGCTCGAAGGAAGCCCAGTCGGGTATGTCGATTATGTGGTTGAAGTACCACGTCTTCGCCACACCGGTCAAGTAGAAAGAGACGTAACGGAGCTTGGCGCTATCGTCTCAGTGATTAGCAACACTCACGCGGCTGTACTCATCGAGCCAGTCTTCCACGTCTTCTCTGCGACGTCCGGCGAAGCGAGGGGGATCACGCTGGTGGCTGTGTACGTACACAGGAGGCGCGGCTGAAGATGGCGGGGGAGAGATGGCAGCAGTGATGGTATTAGCACTGGCAGGCTCGTTCTGTGACATGCTGACAGACAGTGGGGCAATCGGCGGCCTGAATGCAGCTCCAGGGAGTCGAGCGAAGTGGGAGAGGCCCGAGGACCGAAAATCCACCTCCACCATATATGACGTCTGGGTTGAGACAGCGTTTATTCAGCCCAAGGGCTCACCAACGAACGGGCAGTCTGAGACCGAGCGTGCACACACCCGATGATGACTATGGTGACCCCAAGTGAAGATGAGGACAGGGACCCAGATGGGTGATGATGATTATGATCATGCATATATGAGAAGCGCATAATGAATGCCCACAATATATATTCACACTGAACAAAAGCATACCTTAGGGTCCAACAGCCATAGCGGCAGGATACTACGCCGATAAAGCGCTAATAGGATCATAGGAACGCTCTTATACTCTGAATTCCGCTTATCATGACTTAAACTAGTAATTTACTAATATTGTTTTCTAAACTTAAAACAAAATTGGAAAGTATGATGTTTCACCAAAATAACTTCTACAGAGGCTGTTCACACATCGCGATCAAAGCACTTCTACTGCGCTCAGCGTCATTTCATGGCACCTTGAGTCTCTCAGGTAGCCCATACACGGCAACTGTGTTACACATGTAGGAGTGCGTCCTATGTACGGCTGACGCAGAAGCCTATAGCTAATGTTCCAGCCACACACAGTCGTAGCGTGCACGAATAACCGCCCCTATCCATAGCTTGTCTCATTGCAGCTACACGGGTTCGGGTGAATAAGGCAACAGGCTAGGTCTACAACAACACTTTATTGCTATACGTTAACAATAACGCGTAAACGCATGAAGATACTACAGAAAACAAGGGTAGAAGCTTACGTCTTGGTGGTTGCCGTTTTCGGCTCGCAAGATGTTGCAGGTTCGACCTCATTCTACCTAGGCCAGTGGCAGAGAGAGCGTGCGGTCGTCCGCACGCTAGGTTTGTTCACTGACCCAATTTCCCTGTCCATGACAAAGGTTTTTTGCATCGCTGAGAAGTGAAACCAGTTCTGTGCGCCGGGAAAGGGGGCATCGCGAGTGCTGTCCGCAGAAGCGTTCCATACCTTCGCAAGAAGCTTTACTGACTTGTACCTAAAACGACAGACATGTCCTCGCGACCCGGCTGTCGCACTCCGGTAAAAGAGAAAGGGTGGTTGGGCGCAACTTCTCCCCCACATTCACCCTCTCCTGTTAGGAAGGCCTCTGAACGACATAGACTGAAACGTGAGAATATTAAAACTTTCTTGGAGACTGTCACAAACGACTCCAATTTTCGGAGCATCCGCGGGCCCCATCTTCCAAGGAAGGGCGTTTTTGTGTTGGGAGGCGACATCCGGCGACTATAACGACCCAGCGTGGCGCCGGCTCGTCTTCCCTGCCCCTGACCGGAAGGGAAACCAGTGGCCTCAACAAGGAAAATTACTCCCAGATGAGATGGGAGCACGTGGACGCCCCTGAGGAGGTTTGAACTGCATCGGAAGAGCAGTTGACGTACAGACAGCAACAAGTGCGGTCGTCGGTGTCGCGAGTCTCGCGTAGGCGGCGAGCACGGAGTGACCCGCGCAACGTATTGAGACGGCTGCAATTCCGGGCACCCTCGTCGTCTACCAAGCCGGCGAGACCTTCAGCGGCACCCGTCAACTCCCCTACGTGCACCAAGGGCTGGTTTGGTCCGTATGGAACTTTTTATTGTGACTTTTTTTGTTAAACCGTAAACTTGTTTTAACCAGCCTTTTTTTTTAAATATTTGTAGTGTGCGCTGCGTCGCACGTTTAAATTCTAAAGCGCCACCATGATCATTCTGTAATTAATTTCTAGTGTCTCTCTCCTTTGATTTCCATCTTGTTGTTATTTTATTAATGTTCCGCATATTTGTCTTTAGTCTGTATCTTTTGTAGTGTTTTTTTAGCATATTTTGTTATATAGCTGTTCTTTCCTTCGCGTATCAGTTTGCCTCCTCTGTTATTTTTGTTAACTCCTGCGTTTGCCCTTGTTACAATTAAATACTTATTTATGTGTAATCAAACTCCGTGTCTGCTCTATGAGTGCGTCGGTCAGGCCCACACATCACCACACGTGCAACCCCGCACGGGTCGGCCAACCCGCAAATAAATTCGAAATGTGCCACTTCGAGGCCTTTCAGGCGTCGCAGGTCGAAGCGTAAAGTGGAAGCCTGCGAGTCTGCCGCACGTCGATGTTGGATCGGCGGGGCCTCACCAGAAGTGTGTGACATTATCTGGCGTCCGCGCGACAGGACTGGCCGACCACGTGGTGATGTCTGGGAGACTGACGTATCTCTGAGCGTGCAGTATGTAGACGTCCTTTTATTGCTTTGTTGGTGGACAACAGTTTTTAGCAATGGACGACACGGAGTTTGAGAAGCTAATTGAACAGGGCAAAGCCTTTGGCTTTGTAGGCAAGGAGTTATATAATTTCGTCGAAAAAGAACGAAATAGACTTAGAGAGGAGCGCGATGCCGAACGCATTAGGTACAGGCAACATCTGGAATTTTTGATGGAACAGGAGCGAGAAAATTCAAGGCTAAGAATTCAAAAGGAAAAAGAGCGCTTGGGACTGTGTGTGGCACAGTCGGGTCTTAGCTTAGACACTAGAACGCCCAGTAGCGTGACCGACCGTGTCACGAACAAGCAGTCTTACCAGGATCATGTTCAGCTACTGCGCCAGAAAATGGAAAGTAGACGGCGCATGTTTGAGGCCTGGGATGCAAGGCACAAAAGGGGCAAAGAGCCCGTAGGTGCCAGACCACTGAGAGCCGGCAGAGGTAATAATACTGTTGGGGAGAACATCGGGTTCACGAGTGAACCTAAAATGTTAGCTGCTGAAAGTCCTGTTGTGGCCACAAAGGCCACTGAAGGCCTCAGTGATGGCGACGAGGTGCTGTGTCTGGAGAGTCTTGTTAATACAGAAATGCCATCTGTAATGGACTTGGCACAGCCACCCTGTTTGTGCGTCGCCATAGCAGCTAAATGTGAAGTTCGCAGTACCTCCGGCCCAGTAGGTGAGGAGCCCTGTACAGAGAGCGGGGCACAGTCGGGTGCTGACGCACACTGCGAGCTGGGCAATGTTGGGGCAAGTAGTTCTTCCAGGTGCGAGCGGCGCAGCCCCGAGGAAGACGCTTGCATTGCTCAGCCGTCAGTCAAGCTTCCCGCAAGTCAGGGTGTCCACAAGTTAACGGAAAATCCCGACTGTATAGGCATTATAGCTGAAAAGACAAGCGAGACAAGTTCTGCTCTGCAAACGTTGCAGGTGGACTTCTCGAAAGTGAGCACTGGGCAACGTGCAAAAAGAAAAAGACGCCGCACAAACAGAAGGAAAACGAAGGCTGCAAAGCAACCGGGAAAATCGCGAATTGCCAAACGGCAATCAACGCAACGAAAGCTTCGTTTGCGTTTTGTGGCATTCGCCAGTCGAGTGGGTCCCTATGCTTCAAACCGCCCGACAGATAGAGGGGTGAGGCAGGCATTTGTTCGTGGAGCTCGGAAGAGCCCACCCCCTTCGCTCCATTGTCCTGCTCGAAGCGCGGGGTGCCTTGCGAGGCAGCGCCTTTCGGCCGAACGACACGCCGTGGCTCGGGGACCCGTTTCCGTAGAACGCGGTGACTACGAGGGCATGCCTCCGAGGTGCAGACTAACGAGAAACAGGCGTCCGTGTGGCGGCCGTACACTCTCTTCTCTGCCCTGGTTGCGCCGAACGGCTCCCCCAAGAGCGCGACCACCTCGAGCACGGATAAAGGTTACGTACATAGGAACTCAAAGGTAACCCTAAAGGCAAATGACTTGTTGGTTGAAACAATGTTCATTTATGTTTTTCGATTTAGGAGCATTCCATGAATAGGGGGGGACTAATAGCTCAGTTAATCTTTTGGTTTGCTTTTGTCGTCTGAGTGTTTGTAGACGATGTTCTGTTGTTTCAACCTATTACCCGTTCAGTTAGGGAAGCCTTAATTTAGGGATATTGTTATTTTATTTAGTTCGGCTTTTCATTTTAAGAGACTGGTTGGTCATACAATCGAAGTGTATCACGGCACGCATGTGTGATAAACATGACGCTATGTTATTGAAGACTTTCCTTTTTATTATTATTTTGAAATAGAGCGCTTTAGTGGACAGTAAGTTCAGGAACTGCGCGCAGGCGATCATGCCGAATAATTTTTCATTCATCCTTGTCGGAAGCTGCGTGTAAGTGATTTTTCAATACCGCTTAAAGCGTGTATTTTTTTTATATGTGGCATCGAAGAATGCTCACCTGTCTTACTCCTGAAGTGTGCAGTATTTTTGTCATTGTCTTTTCATGTGTGTGTCCGCGTCGTGGTGCGCCGGTTATGACATTCATCGTATGATGACCATGAAGGTGTAGTGTATCAGATGTTCTCTGCGATGTCGTCCACATCAGTGAAATGGTGCACGAAAAAGAAAACGCATTGGTGGACAACCGGAACACGGCAGGCTCTCGAACATTGAGCGTTTGTGATTTCCTTGAACATTACGAAGTAATATTCTTAAGAAGGGGGCTATGTCACAAACGACTCCAATTTTCGGAGCATCCGCGGGCCCCATCTTCCAAGAAAGGGCGTTTTTGTGTTGGGAGGCGACATCCGGCGACTATAACGACCCAGCGTGGCGCCGGCTCGTCTTCCCTGCCCCTGACCGGAAGGGAAACCAGTGGCCTCAACAAGGAAAATTACTCCCAGATGAGATGGGAGCACGTGGACGCCCCTGAGGAGGTTTGAACTGCATCGGAAGAGCAGTTGACGTACAGACAGCAACAAGTGCGGTCGTCGGTGTCGCGAGTCTCGCGTGGGCGGCGAGCACGGAGTGACCCGCGCAACGTATTGAGACGGCTGCAATTCCGGGCACCCTCGTCGTCTACCAAGCCGGCGAGACCTTCAGCGGCACCCGTCAACTCCCCTACGTGCACCAAGGGCTGGTTTGGTCCGTATGGAACTTTTTATTGTGACTTTTTTTGTTAAACCGTAAACTTGTTTTAACCAGCCTTTTTTTTTAAATATTTGTAGTGTGCGCTGCGTCGCACGTTTAAATTCTAAAGCGCCACCATGATCATTCTGTAATTAATTTCTAGTGTCTCTCTCCTTTGATTTCCATCTTGTTGTTATTTTATTAATGTTCCGCATATTTGTCTTTAGTCTGTATCTTTTGTAGTGTTTTTTTAGCATATTTTGTTATATAGCTGTTCTTTCCTTCGCGTATCAGTTTGCCTCCTCTGTTATTTTTGTTAACTCCTGCGTTTGCCCTTGTTACAATTAAATACTTATTTATGTGTAATCAAACTCCGTGTCTGCTCTATGAGTGCGTCGGTCAGGCCCACACATCACCACACGTGCAACCCCGCACGGGTCGGCCAACCCGCAAATAAATTCGAAATGTGCCACTTCGAGGCCTTTCAGGCGTCGCAGGTCGAAGCGTAAAGTGGAAGCCTGCGAGTCTGCCGCACGTCGATGTTGGATCGGCGGGGCCTCACCCGAGGTGTGTAACAGAGACCTTCCACACAAAATTTTTGATCTGTCTCCCTATCTGTGTTCCTGTCTGTCTGTCTGTCTGTCTGTCTGTCTGTCTGTCTGTCTGTCTGTCTGTCTGTCTGTCTGTCTGTCCGTACAATTATCTGTTTGTCCACCCTCAGTGCTACCATAAACTGCACCAAAGTGACAAAATGATATTCCAAACGGCTGACCTCATCCGCAGCATCCACCAATATTACTCATGATTCTGCGTCTACTTGTGAGATTGTCAATTAAAACAATTATTGCGCCTATATGAGGCACCATAACGACCGGTCATTATTTTGAATGTGTGTCTCTTACTGGAAAAAGCATACAGAAGTAAGTGTAAAGACCGTAGCGTCTATCCCGTTGCGCTGACCAGGCAATGCTTACACAGAAAGACAAGTGTCTCCAACATTTTGCTAAGACGACACGGCGGTGGCACCTACTGGTCACCTTGCATTGTACACTTGATCCCGTCCGAGACGGACGCGTTGGGTGGGCGCGCTTTATTTTCCAAGATAACTGCCAGATAGTGGTCATGTCTCACGTATGACGTGACTTGATGCGCTCGTTCGCCTCCGCTGCTCGCTCTACGGACTCTAATGCAGCACCTCCAGAATACCATTCACCGATTTTCTTGCGCAGAGCATCAAATAAACGTTTTGTTCACTTTCTCCAGACGCAAGACTATCGTCTTTCGACGACATTTGCAGTGTAAAATGCAGATACTGGGGCAATTTTTTTGGTTACTCATCCCCGAGGAAGAAAGGCTAGGACGATGGGTCTCAATCTGTGCCCTCCTGTGGTTGGCCTTCTGCTGAAGGTGCCCCCGGTGCCCCCACCGGTCGCTGCTGCATCCAGAGTAGCCACCACCACTGCTGCCATGCCCACTTGCATCGTGGCCGCTCATCGCCGCCACTGTCGCCTCCTCCGCCGCTACTTCCACTGCTGTTGCTTTCGCCGCTGTTACTGGTACCGTGGATCTGGTGCCGGTAGCACACTGGTCAAAACTATTCTTCATCGACCCCCGCCACCCAGGTCATTGGTAAAGACCGGGGGGGAGGTAGCCACATGATAAAAGGTCTTGTTCAGCACTGGCCCCTAACCGCCCTCTCCAGCATAGTCTGGGCAGCAGCATTAGGTCATGGCTCCCCCGTTCCGGCGGGCTCGGGAGTCTCATCTTTGGGGTGCCACAATATGGCCTCAAGACAGTGGAGGCCAATGATGCGCGGACAATCACGACCCAGCTATGTAGGCTCGCCCTTGTGACAGCGGCTGCGAAGCAGCTTGCTCCCACGGCTGGGCTGGCGTCTGGTCACCCAGGTGCCTCTTGTGTAATGGCCCGGTGATGAGGACGATGTGGTAGGATGGAAGTCGTGTTGCTTGGTTGGCTGGGGCCGCGATGCCGACATGGATGGTGTTGGGGGTTATCCGGCGAGATGAGCGGTTTCCTCTCCAGGCTGTTCCGGTGGCTTCTCTTTCCCTCTTGACTCTCCATTTGCTCGGTGAAAGTCGACACAGGAAAAAGGACAGGTTAACAATCGCACATGTGCTGCGCACGAACCCTTGCACCTAGCGTCGAACCTATCAAATGCGGCCTGCCGTGGAGAGTTGTCGCCGCCTGTTACGCAGGGAAAAAACGCGGTTCTGGGCTCCTCACTCGGTGTCGAGTGATCTCACCCACCATGAGCGGCTTGGATGGGAACTGTGCGTAGTCCTCATGCTCCTCCCGTGCCACGTAACCTTTCAAGTCACATCCGTGCACCGGTCCGCCACTTGGTTTGCCTTACATGTTTCAACTGATACAGCGATAGTAGAAAAGGGCAGGAAAGAGGGTTCCTAATCAGCACATCAACATGCGCTGACGGCATCCCAATTATGCTGATAAAGAAACTGAGAACAAACTAAGTAAACCTTAGGAGAGCCAGCGAGCAAAGCAATAATGAATGGCGAAACCCCCAATGGGTGGGAACTAAGCAGGATGAGCATGGTCTATAATGGAAAGGGAGACAAAGCTGATATATTCAACTACCCTCCTATACCAGTGACTTTAGTAGTTTACAGGCTGGTGATGCAGATAGCAAAAGAAAGCCTGCAGACATGGGCGGAGAATGAGGAGGTGCTGGGAGAACTAAAAAGTGGGTTCCGTAAACGAAGAAGGTTGGAGGACACTCTGTTCTCATCGATGCAGTGTGTTGAAATATTGAAAAAAGAACACAGGCTTTTTTTCTGGCATTTCTTGATATCAAGGGAGCTTACTATATTGTGATTCAAGAAGACTTGCGGGGATACTGGACACAGTAGATGTGGAAGATTGAATAAGTATTATTCTGAAGGATATCTACAAAAGTAACAAGGCAGTTATGAAATGAGAAGATTACGTGTGCCAACATATAATATTACAACCCGGGATTTGAAAGAGACGTCCCTTGTCAGCTTTGTCATTTAGGCTGTATCGACAGGAACAAGAAGCAAAGTTAGAGGGGAGTCCATTCGGCTTAAGCCTCTATGTTGAAAAGCAACGCAAACACGTTGAACAATCATTACCGGAATTTATGTATGCTGATGACAGAATATCAATAGCTGACAACAAGGAAGATCTGCAGAGAGTGATAGACTTGTACAGTAATGAGGTTGACAGGCGAAATTTCAAGTTGAGTGAACAAAAATTGGCAATCATGATTTTTGATAATAAGGAAGGCAGTGAGCATCAGATACGGTAAGTCATGCTAGAAATAGTGAATAAATACAAATGTGTGGGTGTATTCAAAAACAAAGGGGCTTGGTATCTAAGGGCGCAGAAAACATACGTAATGACTAAGGGTAACAAGAATGCAGCTGTAATAAAGAAATAGGGCACTGTGTAACTATTATAGGTGTGACGTTGTGAGAGTGATTTGGAAAGGTCTCATGGTCACGGTTTTGACGTTTGCTAATGCGGTTTTCTGCATGAGATCAGAGATGCAAGCAAGACTGAAAATAAACAACTTTGCATTAGTAGACTTGCTTTGATAGCATGTGGCAGATACCCAAATTAGAGGGTACAGGGTGATAAGGAATGGACATCGTTCGAGTGTAGGGAAGCTTGCGGCAAGATAGAATTGGAAGAGCGATTGATAAAAGTGAGAGACAGGCTGTTGAGCAAGGAAAATCTTCAAATACTTGTAATGAAGTGTGTTGACACTAAATGGAGGAAATGAACTTGAAAATGATCAAGCAAGTATCTGGACAGCAGCCAAATTCCAAGCCAAAGCAAACATCGATTACGAAGAAGGTGAAAGAAACAGAGAGTGACATGTAGAAAATTATAATACTTACGAAATCGTCACTAGATACTTACCGAACTTTCAAGCAGAAAATTGCAAAAGAGAACGTCTGCAATAATTTTTGGAGCGGTTCTCTGCTGTTCGAGGCCAGAGCGTGAGTATGTGTCACAAATTAAGCGCTCAAAGAAAGGCGCACCGCATTCTCGCGACGAAGCGCCGGAGAGACGCCTCGAATTGAACGATAAAGAAGAAAATAGACATCTCAAGGCTCCCCGGGTGCGCCGTCCCTCCCTTCTCGGAAGCGTAGGTTTGCCGACGAACCTCCTCACTTCGGCGGCCGAGCAAGCCCTGGAAAGTTTTCGATGGAAAGGGGAGTGGTGATGCCGGGTTGCATCATCTGTCGCGGACGGCCGTCGAACCGTCTCGCGCTTTCCCCCAGCCTTCGCTGCGCATCGCACCGACGAAATGATGAGAATTTTCTGGAATCTCGCGCAGAAGGCATTTAACCGAGCAGCAGAGATAGATGAGGAAAAGAAGAAAGTATGCGCCAGAGTGCGTAGGGCGTTCCGCCGGGTAGTCGGCGAAGGTTTTGTCGCAGTGACAAAGCAGGAGGAGAAGGAATTTCACGCTAGTGTGCGTAGGGTGTTTCCGCCGTGTCGTCGGCGAAGCCTTTGGTCCTTAGTGACAAAGGAGAAGAAGGAAGTTAGCGCCAGTGTGCGTAGGATCATTTCGCCGCGTCTGTCGGTGAAGGTTTTGTTCTTAGTGACTAAGCAGGAGAAGAAGAAAGTATGCGCCAGAGTACGTAGGGTGTTCCGCCGTGCCTTCGGCGAAGGTTTTGTCTTCAGTGACAAAGCAGGAGAAGAAGGAATATTGCGTTACAGTGCGTAGGGTGTTCCACCTTGTCGGCGAAGCCTTTTGTCCTCAGTGACAAAGGAGGAGAAGAAGAGGATTTCCACCTGAGGGGTGAAGACTCAAGCAACAGGCAAGAGTGTGTGTCTACCACCAGCGAGTGAAGACGCGTGGCAACAGCTGCGTGTGGGAAGCCGACGCGTTACCGTCGAAGAAATTTAGTGCTTGGAGAGCGGCCAATTGAAGACGCGAGGTTTCCTGGAAGAGAAACTTCGGGGGCAGCGGAACGATAACAACGCTGGACTTTTAGTGAGTGATTCTCGGAAGAGTATCATTCAAACTTTTGTTCCAAGAACTTTGGACTGAATAAGTTATCTAACTCTTTAGTCTTTAGGTGTCTTGGTTGTTCGATGCATGCGACTGCAATGTAGTGCGTATTGTTGTCTGTGTCCATTGTTTCGAGTGTGGCTGATTGTACTGTGTGGTACGTTGTTTGATTGTTGACATATTGTATTCAACTATTGTGGAGTGTGCATACTTGTGTATTGTATTGATCTGCCATAATTGAGAATATAATTTTGTTTTGTTTATCAACTCTCAGCTCTGACTTGTTCTTTGGGCCACAGGCAGCGTCCGCTGGCGCGCCGAATAAGACCACTTCTAAATTGTCCACGCTTTCATGTTGCAGCTCGGGGGGCCAATACATCAGCCCTTGGAATTAGCCCGGCGATCGTCTCCCTAATTAACGGGACCCGTGACAGTATGGCGGATCAAGACTTACCATGCAAAGTAGCAAGGCGCGGACATGATAAGTATTGAGTGTGGAGAGGAGGAGGAAATGGCTGAATATTCAAGAACATTGCCAAAAAGTAAGAAGTGCAGGTCGGGACTGTTTTTAGCGGCTCCTTATTCTGAATGGGGGTGCCAGCTATTGTTCGAAAAGGCAAGGGTTCTTGCAACCCACTCTAACGAACACGCAATACTTACCGTCGAAGCTGCAACAATCGCTCGAGGCAGCTGCGTCAGCAAGCTATACCTTTAACTGAAAAAGAGTTGACGTATTTAAATGCGGCACGTAAGGGTGCGGGTTAGCACGTGATTTACTGGAGTCTCTTGTTTTTTTTATTTCGCCTAAGCATAAGATCTAACCTACTTTTCAGTAACATATATATGTGCGTCTTTGTCACAAAAAATCAATGAAAAGGCTGCGCTCGTGTTAGTCTCTTGTGTTGGTTGTCTGTAATTTTTGCCCTGAGAAGTTCAATAATGAACATTAAATTATGTTCTGTAAAGGACTCCACCATATAGTCTAAGATAATGGCACCGACTTTTTCAAAGCATTGGAGTTTAAGAACAGTGAAAGCAATGTAGACTTTAACGTGTAGAACTAACCAGGAGGAGGCTAACTGATTGGTGGCTGTATTCAAGGCTTGAGTGAAATTCAACCCTTGAACGCATAGTGATAGTAATTAACTTCATGGCTACGTGGCGTGAGCCACCGCTTGATCTAAAGTGCACAGCCGGATACATACATTCAATCATGCATCATCGGACTAATATCACTACATAGCGCTGGTGGTTTCCACATAAAAATTCACGGCATATCCACTGAGTGATTGATGATAAATGGTTGCTCGCCGTGGGGGTCTAGTAGCTAAGGTACACAACTGCTGACCCGCAGGTCGCGGGTTTGAATCCCGGCTGTGGCGGCTGCATTTCCGATGGAGGCGGAAATGCTGTAGCCACGTGTGCTCAGATTTCGGTGCACGGTAAAGAACCCCAGGAGGTCAAAATTTCTGGAGCCCTCCACTACGGCGTCTCTCATAATCATATGGTAGTTTTGGAACGTTAAACCCCACATATCAATCATTCAATCAATCAATCAATCAGTCAGTCAGTCAATCAATCAATCAATCAAATGGTTGAAACGTGCGTCTGTCTGTCCATCACACACAGGGAGACAGACGGAAGGACGGATGGACAGACAGACAGACAGACAGATGTATACATGGGCGGACGCTTCACCCCACTACTCATCATTCACTCCGTGGATATGATGTGAATTGTTCTCTGTTGGACACAATAATATTAGGAACTCACAGCATTGATGCCAAGCTAAATGTGGGGCAGAGGTCTGAAACATGACTCAAGGCTAGCGCATGACTTCTTTCACTCCAAGTTTTTTTTTCAAATGCGAAGCATTTTTTGCGTGTAGCGAGCGCTTTTCCGTCTATCTATCTATCTATCTATCTATCTATCTATCTATCTATCTATCTATCTATCTATCTATCTATCTATCTATCTATCTATCTATCTATCTATGTCTGCGTGCTCTCTGATCATCCCTTCACTTGGGGTACACCAAAGTTATTACGGGAGGGTAAGGTGGTTTGACGAATACGACGCGCTACTCATGAGATAAATATTGACGCAATCTCGTCGCGTACGTCATAAATCACTTTCAAAGGAACAGTTTTAAATATCCGGGCCGTGTATGTGCCATTAGTATGCGGGTATGTGCCACAGACAGTAACATTTTATATCTCTCCAGGAACGTCGAGAACACGCACGCCTAATTTTAACGCTCGAGCACTAAAAAAAAAGCTGGTATAGGCAGCGTTGACCAGACGAATGCAAAGAATAAATAGCAGTTTCCAGTGGGAATCATATCCAAGCATTATGCGTTGCAATGATGTGTTTTATTACAGAGCCATACCAGGTTTTGGAAATATTTTGCAAATAGACCTAAATGATCCCGAAACGTCAATTCTGGTAGCAGTTGTATAGGCTATCAAAATTAAAAAAATATTACATATGTACACCCACGATACTGCCGTCGTGTAGGGTTAATGTAGATTGTAGTTAGGCGTCACCTGCTGAAGTCAGAAAAGTGTTCCTTTATTCCTCATAATAATAACTGCCCATGGGTCTGAAATTCGATGAATTTGAAGTACGTACGCACTGGCACACAGTTTGAGTATTTGAACACGAGATGCCCCGCCGCGGTGGTCTAGTGACGAAGGTACTCGGCTGCTGACCCGCAGGTCGCGGGTTGAAATCCCGGCTGCGGCGGCTGCATTTCCGAAGGAGGCGGAAATGTTGTAGGCCCATGTGCTCAGATTTGGGTGCACGTTAAAGAACCCCCGGTGGTCTAAATTTCCGGAGCCTTTCACTACGGCGTCTCTCATAATCATATGGTGGTTTTGGGACGTTAAACCCCACATATCAATCAATTAAACACGAGATAACGTTTGTAAAGTACCACCTTCTTCCCATTGTCATTTCTGATCTCTATTGTAAAGAAGCTTTTCTTCGCTTGGCCTGACATGGTGTGCCGGGACTCCTGCGCAGCACCATCCTCGGTGACGTCGCCAGTTCCACCGGCCTACTTAAACAGCTGCTGGCACGACTACCGCTTCAGTGGGCAAGCGGGCAGCGCCGACATCATGTCTCACGCATCCCGCTTCTGCATTTCGCAGGTGTGTAAACGGTTTTCGCTACATGCTAAGCGAAGTGATAACCACTATTTACTGCTGCTTCCTTGCCCACACGAATTATGTGAAACGTTTTCTGAGTGTTTTTCTATGATCCTTATTTTGCTGTGTTCTGGTGACGTCGAGACAAATCCCGGGTCGCGTAATACCCGTTCCCAGGCCCTTATTGACCTAGAAGACTTACCCGATGATCCTACACAGCATACAGATATTCTTTTCCGCCTTCTCAAGGAGGTTCATGCCCAGCAGATGGAATCGGCAAAGAACCACGCGTAGCTAATAGCCGACATAAAAGCCATAAGAACTGGGCATAAAAGCATTGAAACAAAAGTTGGTGCTATTCAGAAGAGGTTTGACGCCGTAGAAGAAAAAATGAAAACATTTGATCACATGGATGAAGATATCGTGCACCTTCAGAGTTCCGTCGAAACATTAACATCTCAACAAGATACCCTGCAATCACGCGTTGATGATCTGGAGGATAGGTCACGACGCAATAACATCATTCTACGAGGTATACCGGACGACCGCGAAACGTGGGAGGAAACCGAGGTGCACGTAAGGGAAGTCTTGCGTGACGTTTTAGACCCGTTACCCGAGACTGCAATTGAGCGTGCGCATCGCTTGGGGCAATATCATCCAGATAAATGTCAACCAATTATTGTGCGATTCTCGAACTTTAAGACTAAAAACAAACTACTCTCCATGCGCAAAAAACTGATGGAAAAAGACGTCTCAGTAAGCGAGGACTTTTCGCCTACCACGCGTCACGCAAGAAAGAAATTGTACGAATTTGCCAAGACTCACACAGACGATTTCCAGATTCGGTACAACAAGCTCGTAATGAACAAAAACACTATATCTACAATTCTGTAACTGATACTGTGAGTGCAACCGCTACCCCTGTAGCGCCGGTAAAACACCAAGGGAGGGCTGCGCATTCGTCTAGCGCATAGGGGGGCGTGAGGGGCGGTGGTCGCCACATTCCTTGCGTATCAGTTCTCTTCCCCAACATTCGCAGTGTGATTAACAAACGCGATTCCTTAGCTTCTGCCATAGATACGACTTGCGCCGATGTTGTCGTATTAACGGAAACTTGGCTACACTCGCAGGTACAAAACAATGAATTTTTTCAAACCACTCGTAACTTCACAATTTATCGCTGCGACAGAAATAACCGTCAAGGGGGCGGTGTCCTTTTGGCAATTTTGGAAGACCTGAAATCCCACCGTTCTCATATCCCAAGCAACTTAGAAATTTTATGGGCCATCATTGAACTTGGTTATCAGAAAATAATCGTGGGCGTTTGCTATCATCCCCCTGATCACACTTCCGACTTCATAAATGACATAACACATACAGTTTCTTCTCGTTATCCTAGCCAGCCTTCATTTTTATTGGGTGATTTCAACATTCCTAATATTAATTGGGCTACCGAGCCACCTACCGTACTTCCACTATCAACATTAGCCAAAGAATTTGTCGACCTGTGCTCTGTATTTTCTTTCTCTCAAGTAGTTCATGAACCGACAAGAACAACATTTTCAACCGCCAATACCCTTGACCTCGTACGAACAACCAGTCCTGACGTTGTTTCGAACATTACCTACGCACCGGGCCTAAGTAATCATTTTTTATTGTCGTTCAACATTAAGCTCCCGCGTCCGAAGCCGCTTAAGAGCACCAAAATAATTCGCGATTATAATAAAGCAAATTTTAAAGGCATTAAATATGACCTGTGCAATTTTCTTGACACTTTTCTGGAGGGTTTCGATAAACGCAGTGTCCAAACTAATTGGAATCTGTTTATACGTAAGGTAGATGAACTGACCAACAAATACATCCCCGTCCGCTCTATCACTACAAACTTACACTTCCCCTGGTTTAATAACCACAGTAAACGGCTATCCAACAAAAAGAAGCGTCTATACAGATTAGCAAAGCGTTCTAACAACGCTGCCCGATGGAATGCCTACAAATTAGCGTCTGCTGAGTACACCAGAGTCATCCAATCTGCTAAAGACACATTTATCAATACCACTCTTCCATCTATGCTATCCAACGATCCTAAAAAGTTTTGGCGCGTCATAAACCCAAGTAGTGAACAAACGATAACCCTTATCAATGGCTCTGGAGACGCTGTAGCCCCTGAGCAGTGCGCTTCTTCTCTCAACATCTCTTTCACTGGCAATTTCTGTCGCACTATTAATGTTTCTCTGCCACCTAAGATATGCTATAACTACCCAATCATGCTCCCAAATATGATAGATTCTGTTGGTGTAGAAAACATAATTAAGTCCCTCAAACTTTCATCCGCCCCGGGCTGCGACCTGATTACCACCAAGTTCCTTAAAGGTACCTGTGCCTACTCATCCATTATTCTTACTAAAATTTTTCAACAGTCTCTTCACGAAGGCGTATTACCAATCGAATTGAAGATTGGCAAAATAGTGCCATTTCACAAGTCCGGTGACAAGCATTCCACATTAAACTATAGACCCATCTCACTTACTAGCATTCCATGCAAAATACTGGAGCACATTTTGTACTCTAACCTTGCAACCTTCCTTGAGTCCAACTCGTTTTTTACGCGTCACCAACATGGCTTTAGAAAAACATTCTCGTGCCAAACCCAGTTTGTAGCCTTTACATACAAATTAAACGTTATTCTCGACCAAACTAGCTCTGCCGACTGCATATTCATAGATTTCTCCAAAGCTTTTGATAAAGTCTGTCACAATTTGCTGTTGCACAAATTAAATGAACTTAATATAGATCTCAGGCTTCTAACATGGCTCGAATGTTTTCTAAAAAATCGTTCTCAATTTGTTTCAGTTAATAATGTAAGCTCTGAACAAAGTGCCGTTCATTCCGGCGTACCACAAGGCTCCGTACTAGGCCCACTGCTCTTCCATATATACATTAATGTTTTACCATCCTGCATTACCTCCAATATTCATTTATTTGCGGATGACTGCGTAATCTTCCGAGAGATAACTTGTGATGGCGATATTACCTCTCTTCAACATGATCTCAACTCCATTCTTCTTTGGTGTAAAACATTGCTCATGGAATTAAACAATAAGAAATGCCAATGTTTACGTGTTTCGAGAGCAAACCATCAACTTCCAAACTATTACCTTGATAACACCCCTCTTCAATCTGTGACAAACTATAAATACCTTGGGTTGCGTATAACAACTGATCTGACCTGGACTGTTCACTGTAATTACGTCATTAAAAATGCTAACCGAATGTTAGGTTACCTCCGCCACAACTTTTCAACGGCCCCTTCTTTCTTGAAACTTCTTCTTTACACTACACTAATACGACCTAAACTTGAATATTCCGCTGCAGTATGGGATCCTAGTCACGCCAACCTAATACACTCTCTTGAAATGGTACAGAATAACTCAATTCGTTTTATACTTTCTAATTACAACAGGACAGCTAGCATAACAGCCATGAAATCTAGCCTCAACTTACCTTCACTTTCATCCCGTCGTAAATAGTTTCGTCTCCACTTGTTTCACAAGCTGTTTCATCACACATCGCTGCGGGACGGTCTTATCTTGCCTCCTAGTTATATCTCACCCGGGCTGGATCATTCCCATAAGGTCGGATTGCCTTCTTGCAGGACTCGCGGCTTTTCTCAGTCTTTCATACCTCGCACCTCTGAGGAGTGGAACCGGCTTTCCGCATCAGCGGCAACCATTGTAAATAACTTTCATTTCAAAAGTGTCTAAGCTTATGTGTAATTACAGCCAACAAAGTATTGTATTACCCGATGCTGTGTTGTTCCTGTACAGTATTTATTTTCTTGTCGTTTTTTCTGTCCTGATGTAATTCTCATCATTCCTGCGTTTTTTGTTTGCTATAAAGCCTGTTAGCTAACCTGTATAATTAAGATCTTCTGCTCGATGTTAGATTCACCACGGCATTTGTAAAAATGTTTGTCTTTTCTTTCGCTACCACTCCCCTCTGTAATGCCGTTTGGCCCTGAGGGTATTGCAAATAAAATAAAAAATAAAAAGCTCTTACTGTACTAACAAACGAAACATGAAGTCACAATGGGAGCTGAGGGTTGTGCCGGAGAGCGCACCATTGCGCTGCGCGAGCCGCATCCAACACTCAGCGAACTCCTGTCTTAAAGGGTCCAATGACCCACCCTATCATATGACGGGAAAAAATACTGCCAGTAATGTGGCCAGAGATACGAATACAGCGAGCGCTCGCATAGACAGCTTCGGAACTGGTCACCACCTTCATCAAGCCGCTCGTACATTAAGGGTCAACCAATGTATAACCTCCCCGTCGGACAATCGCAACCTTCAAGCTTCCCATTCATGCACTGCGAGAAAAGAGGGGGGGGGGGAGTGCACCACGCGGAATTTCAGCGGTTAGCAGACCGGAAGAATTTTCGAGCTGCGTGTGCGGTGAGCGTTTTCTCTGTTCCGTGAACGTAAGACACAAAATTGCTTCTTATCCTTCGCGTTCGAGAAACTCTTGAAACGGCGCACAAGCACCTCGCGTTCATCAGTTAACGTTCCCTAACTCAGTTTCCCGCTTTCATGCCTGGCATTTGAGAAATTTGTGAAACAATTCGCAGGCACCTCAAGTACATTAGTTAAGATTCCCGAACTCATTTTCTCACATTCATTTTTCGTACATGCACGAGCTCAGTGGAGCATGTTTAGAATGACTCAAACGTATAGCAAAACAAAACATTCTGACCTTCGAGTGTGCCGACCGAGAAAGCCAGCGAGGTAAATAAATCAGTTTCGCTGTGAGGGCATAGAGTGAATGTATTAGCAGACTGGAATGCAGTACGCAATTAATTTGTATCCCATCTGTTGGCAAATTGCTAACGCCTGCACGAAGTGCACGTGTCTTGTCGTGAACAGTGAAAGAGAACGATGATGTTCAGAGAGACTCACGCAAACTTAGTGCCAGCAAAGCCGAAGGTTCATCATCATCATTATGGCCTGTGTTGCGTTTTGTAGTCTGTGTGGCGTTTGAGTATAGCCTGTGTGGCTTGTGCATTTTTCTCAAAATTTCAGTAAAGTATCCTTATTTGACGTTTTGTGTGCTTCAAGGACGCCGTTGCAGCAAACATTTTAGAAGTGGGATGGTAATTCAGCCGCCAACAGATGGTAAACGTGAGTTTGATCATTAATCAGAACTGGTTAACCCTGTATAAAATGTACCGCGAACGAGTCAACCCGATTGGTGGTGAAGAGATGGACTCCCACGATGCAGTCACAATCACAGCTCTTCAAGAAAAGAAAAAAAACTGCTACCGACCTTGCTGGACCGAATGGTTTCGACCGGCGCAGCACAGCCTCGACCAGCGCCAACGTTTCAGAAGATCACTGACTTTAGCCGCAACATCAGTCCCTCCGACAGCTAAGACAATCCTTCAGCACGTGAATGGATCGAAATCATCCGTGAAACGTCGAATCTTCACGGGGAGTCCACTGCTTACACGCCTAAAACAGCCAAGGACCAATTTGTAGAAGCTGCTAAGGACTAGTAACATGTAAGGAGCTCCTAGGTCACATCATGGAAAGATTTCGAGGTACGTTTCCGTCTTACCTTAGTCAGCCAGTCTCGCGTTGCGGAAAGATGGCGCAGAATGCGAGAACGCGTCCAGCAGTATAACGAGAGCAAGGCTGCTTATTTCGATACGAAGATGCGCCCTTGCCACGAACTCAACCTCGACCTCACAGATACGTGAGAACAAGTTACATAGGGATTGAGTTCTCGTGAATTGTGCAGCATGCTACTGGGTAGCATGCATAATGATGTCGACGACCTACTGCACGACATCTTGCAGTCCGAACGTTTCAAACGGGGCCGATAACGGATTTTCGGCACACACAACCAAAGCCTCAAACCACCATCAGGTTCGAAACACTGCCTGCCCACTACCGGGGCAAGAAAATTGACATTCGATGCGAACGAAGGAACGGAACGACGCCAGCCATTGCCACCCCTCTAGCATTACCTACCACAGGAGACGAACGTCTATGAGAGAAGCCGTCACCTGCTCTCAACCGAAAGAACCACGGCGGAGGCAAAGGACGCCCCGGTTCTACAGAAACCAGAAGTCGTGCCGGTTGCAGCTTGTAAAAGACACGTAGACCCACTTTTCAAACAAGCCCCATCGCACGCCGAGAACTCCAGAGATCATAAAGCATTTACTACGAAAGAACGCGAAGAACAGAAGCCCAAGACATCTGCCACAGGTGAAGGAAAGCCAAAACATGAAGACGAAGAAAAGCAGATGAACTCCCAACTAGGTGCTGCGAGAACAGACAGACAGCGAGACGGAGAGATTGAAGATAAGAACCTGAATGGCGCAAGAAATCGCAGGAAAATGCAGCGAAGAAGGACAGAAAACAAAGAAGACCAAAAAAACAGAGCAGGAACAAAAGACGACCCATAAGGATACGCAGGAAAAAGGGGAGGTCGCGAAAGATATAAAGCCAAAAGACCAATCATCACAAGACGACCAAACCGAAGAAAATCTACCAGAAGAATCGGTAAACAGTGGTCGACAGCAGACAAAAAAGGAGAACGAAGGGCCCCGGATTAAGCCAAAGGAAGAGAACGAGCCGAAGTCAAGAGAGTCAGACTTTACCGAGAAAATGAGAAAAGCTGGAGCAAATTCGCAAGAGGATTCACCGCAGACGGGCCAACAAAAGCCTAAGTCCAAGCATGACCAAACGCCAAAGCCGCCGTTTAGACAAAACTGCTATATAAGCTCATTTTTTTCTAAAGAACCGCCTGCTTGTTGACTGGATTGGAAGTTTTATTTCAAATTGTCGTCAGTATGTAACTTTTCAAAGATTACATTCTTCCGAAACACATGTATTTTCAGGAGTGCTTCAGTGTTCCGTTCTAGGGCTTTACTTTTCCAATTGTACAATAACGACCTACCAGGCGTAGTTTCCACTAAAATTTGTCTTCATGCTGACTATTGTGTCCTGTATCACGTGCTCATTTCTCCTCATAATCACTATACACTCAACGCTTCATCCTAAAACGTTCGCAAGTGTTGTCAGAATTGGCAAAAGACTGCTGTCATGTGTTTTGGCTGCGGGAAAACGCCAGCAACGTTTATTTATTCGTTCCACAACAAAATTGTACAGCGGGTTCCATAATACAAATATATTTGCCTCCTTTCCACAACAAACCTCACATTGACATAACACAATTAATGGAAAAAACCTAAACTGCAGCTCAAAAAAAAAATTTAACTTCTAAACTTGCACAGCGTGACGCCATGCAGCTTGGGCGCTGCTTTTAGAACAATTGCGAAAAATACACGTGGTAAAATGTAATTATTGTATGGAACCTTTCTAGAAAATATCAGTCGAAGGCTTGTCACTGTACGAACCCTTGCTTTATTGATGTGATATTCAGGAAGCATTCTTGAATAGGCCGGCAAGCCAGGATTTTCGCTAGAAGCCTCCTTGCTACTGTCAGAGTTTAATCGAGTGTGATCGACTGGATTGAGCTTGTGGTCATTTTCAGTTTGTCTAACCTCTCGAGACGACCTATGGAACAGCTTTGATAGGGAACTGAGATAACTGTTCCCTGTCTTTGCTCTAGCAGCTTTCTAGGAAAGAGAAGTTGTGTTCCCAGCGTATGCTAGAAAATATATAGTGCAAGAACGATGCACAACGTGGTGTTATGTTTCCCGGATAATTTCAAGACGCTTAGAATTATGTATATTTACAATGCTTGTGATTTGCGATTTCGTGAAAATCATAATATCAAAAATCCTTCACGAAAGTTCCATTTGTCACAAGTACAATCTTTTTTCTTTGTAAAATCGCAAGCACAAAAACTTAGGTCTTCTGTTGTATTGTATCACCAAGAAACATGTAAACATTGCTAAGGACGGATTTTTTACACAATCGTATTGCTACTGCATGTTTACCGAAACGTTTATTGGTATGAGCAAGGGCCCAACTAACAAGTTTTCATATTTATTGGTGTATAAAAGCTCTGTCTTACCGCCATGAACAGGGTCCTGTAATATGCTTGGTTTGCTTGCAAATTTGGTGTTTGTTGCTGGTGCGCTCCATCCACCATTACACCCACGTGAATGTAGTATTTCGTGTATGCACATCTGGCGAATCCTTAAAAAAGTAGACTTGAATGACGACATTTTGCATTGCCAAGCTATAAAAGTAATCATTGCGATAATGGAATTGTTCGTGTGAGATAATGTACGTGCTTGTAATAAAATACTTATCTTATGCCCTACGCTCACAAAAAAACACCAACAGTTCAGTAACTCAAATGATTGAGGACAATCTGGCCAATTTGTACAGTTCACACTTTTATATATACCCAACACACTTTCTATATTACGATTAGGATAGAGTGCACAAACTTGTCCACTTCGCCTAACATCAATAAGGTGCCAGCACACAAATTGACAATTTGCAATTTTCTACAAAATTATGTTTATCTCGTCTCCTTAGACATGTGTTTGCCCCCCCCCCCATATTTCTTCCTTAAGCATGCTTCAAATGTGTAGTGATGCTGTTCGAAACTAGCGCTGCCACTGAATAATTTAAGGTTACGAACGTAACCTGGACTTTCGCTGCTAAAGTCAGAAGTCTGGCTTTCGGCTCACTCTTCACCTACTTTAAACCTTTAGGATCTCTGGGCGATCTGCAGTCTTGACGCCTCCATCCGGAATCGAGCGCAAATCACGTGGGATTACAGTGTATAATGTCTTCCTAGGTGGTACGTTTACCTCTGTCAGAAGGCTCAAATATTTGTAGTGAAGAAAGAAAAAGATAAACGCAACATTTATCGAAAGTCTGAGGAGGGTATTGATAGAGGCAGCATAGGAGTTTTCCACAAACTTGTTTTAAAAAACACCGCGAAAACTAACTCGGACCCAGAATTGGAGCAATACTTAACCATAAAATTAAGGTAAATTACAAGTGAACAAAATATATATACTACCATGTACGATCTTCACACCAATGTGACAAGAGAACGCAAAGTATTTAAACATAACTTGAAAAAGACCATGAAACCATGAGTACGACAAGAAAAAAATCTTGGTGAATCTTACTTTTCAAAAGCGCGTACTCCTTGTCCTGCAAGTTAAGAGAATGAATGCCAACACATTGCTAGCCCTTTTACAGAGAAAGCTGTTATGAGATCAGAACACGAGTCACGTGCGCTGCCCTAGTTGTCTGCCGCCACCACCTGTGGCACCCGCAATCAGTATGGCAGGAAATAAGAAAAAAAAACTCAGTACATAAAATCATTAAGGACACACTGGAATGCGAGCCCGAGTCTGCTGCGTGGTAGCCCAGTATTCTACCTCTGAGCCACGCCTATGCTTCGAAATTGTTTCTAAACTGGCCATAGGCAGGCTTGAAGTCGACAAAGTAATCGCGTTAATATCAGTAATAAAGCGTTTTAGAACATAAAAAGAACGACCAGGCGTCACACAATGTGAATCGCATAACGAGTGGGTCGTCCACTGCTCCAACTCATTACAAGAGCTTGTTCTCTTTCACCTATTAAATGTGGCGTATACACACTTGAGCCGTATTTCCTCATTGTTGAGAGCCACTACATGAACAATTAGCACAAAACTCAGCGAATACCACCGCTGAGTTTTTTTGTTCAGCGAATACCACGCTTCTCAGAAGAATGACGAAAAATAGCATAGCGAATGCCTGCCTAACTACTAAAAATATTATTATTGCCTTAGTAGGTATCAAGGAAGTGTGCTTGCCGTAGTTACCCAATGAGTGTTTAGAAAAGGCTCTGAAAGGTCACTCTGCGAGCTTTCGCTGAGACTGTGCTGCGCCTTCCGTGCAGGTATGCCTTTTTTTTTAATGCTGAAACATGCAATAATCCCTCTGGGGACGACATTGTGGTACGTAGGCAACGCCGCCTCTTACTGAAAATATATGGGTGTCTCTTATGTAGTAATAAGAACTCCAAGAACGCACTCCAGATAGGCGGAATCGTGCAGTTTAGGCTTACTGCCTCTTCATGATCATTGTGGTTGTTTTCTGGGAGATGTGAAAGACGCGTAGCAGGAAGCCGTAGGCTGCGGGCTAAAGTCACTGGATTTAGCCCGCAGGTATTAGTTCTAGGTAGAAGTATTAGTTATAGGTGAACACAACATTCCTGCTAAGCACATCCAGGTGCTTGAAAGAGGTCAGAAGTACGCACTGAAAGTGTCACCGTCTCCTGTGGATAAGCTCGCGTTTTGCCGGCAGTTGTCAAGAAACGTAGAAGAAGAGCTTCGCCCAGGGTGCTTGTCTGAATGCGTGGATTTAGTGTCTCGGACAAGGAATCAACGCCAAAGGCCTGTGAGTGTTCGACCACTTTTGTCCTTTTTTGCGGAAAAAAAACTGAGGCTAGTTCTCTCGGATAAAGGAGGCCATTTTGTGGTGCCGTCAGAAAGCCTGTTCGCAGAAAAGGCTAGCGCAGCCGTTGAGAAAAATTTTAAGAAAGTGCCGGCCAAGACGGCCAACGTAAAGAAGAGTGCACTTCAGTTATTGTCAAGTCTGGGACTCGACGCAGTCGCAGCAAATATCAAGAAAGCACAAGGAATGCAGCTTGACATGTTTTTCGTTGCCAAAATGCACAAGAATGACGGTCCGTTTTGAGCAATCGTATCAGAAAGACACACGTGGCTCGATGTGGTCTCCCGCTTTCTACATGGCCAGTTGTCTGCCCTAAAAATAATGACCCCTACCGAATCCGCAACTCGCAAGCCCTGGTTGACTTCCTTCGCAAAGATAACCCGTCACGCCTGAGTGCAGCGAGTATTGATGTAGAAGTTCTCTACTATTCGCTTCCACACAGTGAACTAGTGGAGAGCGTAAAAGTTTGCATCACGCAACACAACGACGAGTTGGAGTTCCGGTCAAGGTGCGGGTTAACAGTGGAGGCATTTCTGGAACTGCTCGTGGTGTATTTACAGTCCACTGTTGTTGGTGTTGGCAAGGACCTATATGTGTAGAAGGCTGGAGTATGTATCGGGTCGGCTGTAGCACCCATCCTAAGTGACATGTTCCTCAGTGGCGTTGATAGAAAAGTGTCAGATAGTCTAGCAGGGACTGCGGAACACGTTTTCCGGTACGTGGACGACTATCTTGTACTCGTACCAAAAGATAACTATAACCAGAACGTCTTCAATGTTCCTAAGGTGTTTAGAGAGAATTCCTTTGGGCTGAAGTTCACAATAGAGTTTGTACAAGACAAGTCTCTACAGTTTCTGGACACCAAGTTGCTCTTCAATACAGATCATGTGTGTTGGCGGTATAGTCCAGGAGCCAAAACACCGCTGCTAAATTTTGCATCTAGACACTCAAAAGTAATAAAAAATGCGTTAGCATCCTCGTGCTTTAGATCTTTGTTGCTTCAGTGATGTGTACACGAGATTGCTTCCAGCTTTCAGGACCAGCTAAGCAGGCTCAGGGCAGCTGGGTATCCCCGCCATTTGCTGAGCACTATTTGCAAAAAACTTATCCCAGTGATAAAAGGGACGGAAAGAATTCCCAGAAGAATACAAAGTGAAAAAAGGAAGCTTGCAGTTCTCCCATATCTTCATAGGTTGTCCCATTGAAGAACGTAGCAGCGATATACGGAGTAACCTCGGTTTTTACAGCACCCAACAAGCTGTCAAAGTTGTGTCCACGACTTCGGAACATGGTGGAGTCTGGCACTACGCAGAATAAGAACAGCTGCCAGATGAAACACAGCCAACAATACCGGTCTTGCAGAATAGCACTGGTGTACCAGGTTCCGTTCAGCTGTGGCAGATCTTATGTCGGGCAAACTGGAAGGTGTGTAAACACAAGGTTGAGGGAGCACGAATCGGCATTACGTAGTTCAGGACGAACACATCTGGTGGATCACTGCAAGTCTTGTTCGTGCGTACCAATTTTTTCAGACACAAAGATTCTGTCAACTCACAAGAGAAAAATTAACAGGGAGTTGATTGAAGCATTCCATATTAGAAACATGGAAGAAAAATGTGTTGGCCAAGCTTCCGTCACCATGTCCGATAAAGAATTTGACTTTTTGAAAGGCACGTGCAACAATCCGTCTGCAGATGCGTGAATTTTTCAATTTTTGTTGTTTTGTGGTTCTTATCATGACGTAGCGCTGAATAAGCTTTCTTTAGGTTATCTCGTTTGTTCCTGGATCCACCGATGGGGGGGGGGCGTGTGGGCTACGTGAAGATATAAATACAGTTCGTTGTTCAAAATAAACTAATTGTGAGTTTGCGCCCATGTTGTTTGCCGCTTTTCCTTGTGTCCGTGTACGTGTTTGCGCAAAGAAGTCATGAATGAGTACCAACTCACCCAACTTTCAGTACTGTTGTCACTGGATTGAGCAGGGGCGTACGCAATCGTGTGCTGAAGTGCTAAGCTTAGGTTGTGCCGGGGCTTTTGAGCACAGACCAATAGGCTTTAGCATAATCGTGGATTATGGCTTGCTGAAGCAGTGTTTGAAGAGGTGAAATTGTGATTGCCTACTAGTTGTCATAATTAATTCCTACTGCGAAGTAAAAGACACTAAGTTAAATATTTATCCACTGCAACACATGTTACTCAAACGTACAAGCCCACTTCTATTTTTGAGTGCTATCTAGAGGCTCTAGTAGCGTCTTTTGTTGGGCGGGATACTACATTACTAATTTTCCACGACAAAACAGCGCTGCATGTCTGTACGATAGAGGCTGTACTGACTAACTACCATATTTTCAATGCCTACATTTCTTCACCTACTACTCACACTAACGGCGTCTATCTGCGTATTTACCTATCTATCCAGCCGCTTTCTTGTGGGTGTTCTCGTGATCACCCCTTTAGGTTGGCGTGAACCAAAATTAGAATGGGAGGGTAAAGTGGTTTGACGAATAGGACGCGCTGATCAACACATTCCCGCCGCGCACGTCGTCAAAGACTTCTCACCAGACAGTGGCACATACCTGCGGGCGGGTTTGCGCCACTGGTATGTGGGTATGATCCACAGGTGATTGTAACTTAGTATCTATATACGCAAGAACAGCGAGAACACACCTAAATAAATTTTACGCGCGATCGTTGAGAATAAGTTGACATCAGCAGCATCGATACAACGAATAGAAGCAATAAATACCAGGCCCCAGCAGGAATAGAACCCCAGCACTCTGCGTGGCAATCATGCATTCTACCACAGCGTTCTGAGTCAGTTTTCGGAACTACTTTTCAAATAGCATCTAGTGTTCGTGAAACTTCAATTGCGGTTGCAGTGCTGGCCATCTCATTTTATAAACATTTCATGTATACTCCTACTATGAAGCCACCACGTCGCGTAAACCTACATAGTATTTAGGTGCCATGCGCTAAAGTTCATTTATTTAGCAGCGTCCAAGAATACAACGTTCGCAAGCACCAGCGCTCCATATCAGCTTATCTGTTCTGGTGATGCCAACAGGCTCATGTGCCTGTTGGCATCATTGCGCACAAAGAGACAACAGTTTATATAACCATCTGCAGCTGTTGAACATATGTCTGTTTGTGGAACATTTGTACAGTGTCAATTTTTATGAAAGGCAACACAGGAGCGCGTCTCCTCTGTGCTCAGGCGGCTGCTGGGTGCGCGTTCAAGAGGCGGCTGCTGGGAGCGCGTTCAAGAGGGAGTGAGAGCAACCGCGGCCTCTTTTCGCGTTATTTTGCGGCGAGCAAAACAAGCAGGTAATGGTAATAGAACGAGCGGCAAGATTGGAAGTCGCTCCCCCTTCAAGTTGATTACCGGGCTGTTGCCTAATCTTCTTGAAGGAGGAGGACTTTGCAGCCTTGCCAGTGGTTCCAAATCATTATTGACTGCTTGTTTAGGTCACCGCGAGATGACGCGATAAGAGGCCGTGGTTCTTCTCGCTTCCACTTAAAGGCGCTGCCAGTAGCAGCCCGAGCGCGCACGCCACGCGCTCCTGTGTCCTTTTTATAAAAAAATCACACTTTATGTATATAGAGCACCATTTCATAACTTGTCGCTCGATTAAAAATACAGTATGGTCACCTTCACCCGACATGTTATGCGTAACATATCAATTCGCAAGGTACCTGGGACGTGTTCAATTGTTCGTATTATGTTTTTTACTTCAATATATACCAACAAGAACGATCGAGTAAAACATTATACTGGATGTTTGTCTCATCTAGTTTCCGTGTTCTTTCTAGGCCTCATTAGTGTCAAAGTTCAGTACATATGTGTATCACCATAAGAATTACATATAACTTACGTGTCAAATATTGTTGGAAAGAAGATATGCCTGATAATGAACTATGGAAGCAGATTTCTTTGAACTTGTCAGCTGAATTACACATGTTATATCTAATTATTAAGGTTATATTCCTAAGATTTCCTGCTGATCAGTGAATGGTTCCTTTAAGGAAAGTCAGCAGGATATATACAGAGCGTGCGCAAAAAAGTATCACAGTGCAAGAGACTGCTATATCAAAACATGCTATGTCACCCAAAATATTAGGTGCATGCCCATCCTCATTATCTCCCGCAAAGCGTGAATATACTTTGAGATTTCATTGGTGCTCGTGGTATAGGCATATTCTTTGCGCATTGATTACATGACATCGCCGACACAGTAGTATTCGTGATTTTTCTTGTTTTTATAAAGACAGGCCTTTCAGAATTCTCTTTCATATACAGTCATACCACGAACAACAATGGCTGCATAATCTATGAAAGACTTATGTAGTTTTGCATTTCTTGCAGGGGTGATAAATGCCGCCCGCGTCGCCATTATCCCGAAATTTTATTTGTTAATAGAAAAACTGACTTGGTGAATCGGTATTGCGCAAATAAAATTTAAAGCCCTGAAGGAGTCCATACAGAATAATGAAATTAACTCGTCAACATCTACTTTGTCTGCTAGTGAAAGCCCCCAAATATCCAAAAATATCTAAATGTGAGCAATAATAGAAACACAAAAAAGGATATATATATATATATATATATATATATATATATATATATATATATATATATAGTTCAAAAATCTTCTTCCTTCACCTTACTCTCAATAACGCCAGCAAATATTATAAGCTGGTAGTTGCGGCAGCGTCGCGCACGATGCCAGCACTAAGTGCTTTAGCTTTGAAGTGAGCAATTTTACTTGTATAGAAACCTCGTTGGTAAGAAACGTTTGTCTGTGGAAACAGACTGCCATGAAATTCTTTCTTTTCGCATGGATTTAATACAACTGCGATTACTTTCGATTGAATAAAAGTTCATACTAGCCAGGAGCTTATAAGCGACTAGCTGTCGATGAGCATGCGGGCGAGAAACCTGCGATAGTAGCTTCAATGCACGAACTGTAAATGGCTTTTCCAACAGCGTGGGGGTGGCATTGCTCTTGTTATGGCCACGTGATCTTTAGGCAGCAGCAACCAATCCACTAAAATTGCCTTGAATACTACACCTCAAGCTAGTGGACTTCCTTTAATGAAGCGTTTTTTTTTTTTTTGCTGTAAGACTGTCAACTATTTTATATGCAAAGCATTTCTTAGCGAACTTCGGCAACTTTGAGCATATTTTTTTTATCTCTCTATCCGCTTACGCTTGGGCACTCTCGTGGTCACCGTCATAACTTGGCGTGATCTAAAATTAGCATGGTAGGGTGAGATGGTTTGACAAGTATGACGCAATGGTCAAGACAATAATAATGTTACAATTTCATCGCATAGATCGTCAAACACTTCCCGCCAGACAGTGGAGAACACCTACGGGCGGTATGTGCCGCTGGTACTTTGGTATGTGCCGCAAGTGATTGACACTTACCCCCGTATTCTAGAACGTCCCTTCACTCAACGCTTCACCTTCCCCTGAGAAAGCTGATGGGAGAGCCGTCTCTAGGCACGGCAATTCATTGCATATCAGCAACAATCTGCTGTGATTCTTGAGTAGCGCAGCGTCATTTTGAGCCGAGCTGTGGCGCAGTGCCCAGCTCTGTCAAGTGAAGGCTGAAAGTCGAGTCGAGGAGCGTTTATGAATACGGGGGTTAGTGTCTACCCAGGAACGATGATAACACACATTGGCAGTTTTAGCGCGCGAGCGTTAAAAATACCCGACATTGGTGACGTTGACCTGACGAATGGAAACCATAAATTTCAGGGTCCCAGCTGGAATCGAATCCAATCATTCTGCGTGGCAATGAAGCATTGTACCACAGAGGTATAGACACGCCAGGTATCGGAATAACTTTTCAAATAGACGCAAACCTTCATGAAACGTCAATAGTGATTGTAGTGCTCCCTACTTAATTTTATAAACATTACATAGGTACTCAATTGATACAGCCGTAACGTCGGGTTAACGCCAATTGTGGTTAGTTGCCTTGCACTGAAGTTGATTTAGGCCGCAGTGTCCAGGGCCAGCGCCCCCACAAGCATCAACGCTTCATATGAGCTCCTGGTGTTACTAATATACTAATATGCATGTTCCAGTGTGCATAGTTGCGCAAATGCAAACAACTGGTTAGATAAACATCTGCAACTCTTCAACAGATGTCTGTGCGAGCAACATTTGTACATATATCGCTACATAACCAACCCGTCCGTGCGCTTTGAACGTCTTCATCATAATAAAACAGTTAGACAACCATTCACTCAACTGAACGTTCATCAGTTCTCATTATTCCCTCATGCTTTTTTACTATGGAACAAGTTACCTCAGGTGGTCGTTAATGCGGACACGACACAATCGTTCGCCCATCTCGTCAATGACCTAACACTTGATTTTCATTATGCAATATATTAAGTTCCTCATTAGTGCTGAGATTTTTTTCTGTTTCGGTATGAATGCTATTATTGCTATGTATTATTTATATTTTCCTTGATGTTGAGAATTTCCTTATTTTTGTTCCCAGTTTTTGTATTTTCTTATATTTTTATATTCTGTTTTGTCCCTGATATTTGTTACCCACTCCTGCTTGGGCCCGAATAGGGCCTGCAGTATTTGCAAATAAATAAATAAATAAGTAATAATTGTCATTTCATGACGTGTCGCTCAATAAAATATGCAATACGGTCACCTTCCCTGAGCATGCTTCGCATAACGTGGATTCCCAGGTACGCGGAATCTGCCAGATTTTTTTTCGCTGGCAGAAGATGTTTGGATGAATTCGATGATCAAGGTTATTCACTTTTTACGAAATCATACTTACATGCATTATGAATTCACTCATAATAAAAAATACACGGTTCGTTTTTTCGATCAACTAATCAGTTCACAAACCACATTATGTAAGCGTCACCTATGTAATCTCTGGCAAACCACACTCAAGCAGGAGGCATTATCTCGCGCTAATAAAAAAAGTAATTTATCTAAATAGTGGTGTCTACCGCGCTGTTAAAACTACCGAACAAAAATTAGAAAATCATTGCTGTCACGCACAAAGCGAACGTGCTTTAGAAAAAAAAGTTATGTGTAGTGACGTCACCAACAAAAGCCAAATGAATAGCCGTGTGGCTCTTCAGACGTTACTGTGTTTCAGCAACCAATGCAGGCACATCAACGAAGTGGGAATGAAGCTTACATAATTCAAGAGTCACCATGGAATGTTTTCCAGGTAACCACTGGAGTTATGTGCTGTAGTGATATACAGTGGCACTGCCACTGATGAGCGCTGAAAAATTATTTGCAGCATTGTACACACAGGCGCTTAAGACGTTCGAGTATGTTCGAGTATGCCTCAAAGCTAACCTTTGCTAGGGGTGAAGCTTTATATTTGAAAGCGCAAATTTACACAAGCGTTATTCTGATGCTTACCTATATAGAATCCCACAAATAATATTCCTAGAAGAGCAGAAGTAGTGCTCCAGCGAGAAGCCATGGGAACCACGGAAAGCGCAGAAACAAACGACATGGCAGCACTCAGTTGTGTGTGTGCGTTACGTTTTTCTGGTGGAGTGTCAGGGTTGGCTGAAAAAAAAAAAAATCCAACAACCTTGCTTTGGCCTTATGATTTATTTTCCTTGCCCACTTTTTCCTGCAGGCACGAGTTATTTGAAGGGCAGTTTTTTATATAAATATATGTAAGAACCGCATCGGCATAATGCGATTATGAAAACATTTGTTCGCTCGTGATCACTGAGTGTATAATGTATTGGCCATTTTCAGGTTAAGAATGTACAATTCATACTGAATCTGGCCTGTCGCAGGTGTGATTGTCTTTTAGAGTGTTTTTTCCTCTACTATGAGATAATAGCGCCATGCTTCATGTTTTTTATGTCAGCATGAAATAGAGTATGTGGCAAAAACGAGAGGAACTCTATGTGCAAGGTGTAACGAAAAGAATTCTATTAGCTATAGCATCGCATGCACAACAGCATTGCGTCCGCAGGTGCCAGTGCGAGCGATACTGCACATTATCCCGAACTAATGAGATGAATGCATTTGCACCGATAAGGGAAGAACATGCTGAATCGGAATCATTGAATTACGCACACTACCGCCACCACATGCCTCACGTGGCATTGGTTCTCGCGTCGACACGTGATGTAGGCTTCGTTGTCTTGGAGCGTAGTTAGTTCTCTAGACTGACAATCATAAATTTCGCTGTTTAAATTTTTACCATTATATTGGGGAAGAACTAAACGTATGGTACTTTACAAGAGGTGATGCCTAAAGAAAATGGAATCACCTCCTAAGAAACCAGTAAAATGGTTAGGTACTAATTGAAGCGACCACGTGGTGTGTGTGGCTGGCCATACGATAAGTATCAATCTCCTTTCTCGAGGTGTCGGCAAAAACATTGTATATTAGGTGGCATTATTAACGCAATTTATTGTAGATGCACCGGATACTTTATGACAACAAATAACCACCATGATTGATGAGTAGGCAAATTCTTGTGGTAGCTGTAGTCGCAAGCTGGGTGATAATAATCAGCCAAAGTGGTGTGACCGCAAGAAGAGCATCGCTGCTTCAGCGCGAAACTTAAGACAAGGTATAGGCATCGCGCGGCATGTTTGAAAGTTATTGAACATGATAGCTGAACTAGGGGAAACGCAACGCCAGTCTTATGTCACCTGTAGCCCAGCGGAGACGTATCCTAGGGCACGTTCACACTTGGCATTGAAAAGAGTGAAAGTGGCGAAACTCTCCGGATACTCACTCGTTTCGCCGCCCAAGTGACCGGAAAACCATGTAGCGCGGCCGACGCGCAAAAATTGGTCTGAGACCGTTTTTTCCACCAAGTGAAACCGGATCAGGTTTTCGGTTGACGACCTTGGTTGCGCTAAATAAAAGCGCGTGACCTGACGAGAAAGCCGCAGATTCAACATGGCGGCAAAGGCTCGGCAGTGGCTCATATCGGCTCAAATTGCAAACTACCGCGCAGCACGTGAGGCTTCACGGCCTCAACGAGGAAGCGTTCATCGAGAGCCTGCTTTTGGATTACGATTGCCGAGAACTTTGGAAATAGATGGTGCAGCAGCAGAGAGTCGGCATGCCCCACCGTGTCTGGCTTGGTGTGCAACTGGTTGAATCCTCCGATGTCACTGCCGGTGCATTCACTCGTGTTGTTTCTCCTGGCTTATCTCCAAAACAACGTTTGAAAAAGTGTGAGCTGTTTATTTTTACTACTTTGTGTGAATAACTAGAATTTGATACGAACTTTACTTCTGAGAAAGCAGGCAAAATGAAATGAATTTTCAATGTAACTAAAGCAGCGGTGGCCGGATGGGGCAGAACAAATGTTAACATCTTCGACACGTGTGGTCGTGGGTTTCCGGCCACTCGGGCGTTTTCGTTTTCTTTTCACATATCAACTGCGCATACTCCCTTAGGGCGTGCCTAGGTGGAGATCGTGGTACGCGTTCAAGGCAGGTAAGACAGGCGCACATCGGAGTTTAGCATGACTGCATCCTATGAGTGACGCCAGTGATTTAGGGACTTTACGACACTTGGGCAGAGGTCACCAACTCGCAGTGTGTTTAAATGTTGCCAAAATTACGACAAATGCGTAACAGCGATGCATTGTAAGAGCTAATCGCAAAGGCCAGGGTGACGATGCATCGGTTCCAATGACCATTCCCAGAAAGCGTCACAACCCCACCGACCAAGAGCATAGTGAGAAAAAAGTGAGAGATGAAAAAGGTCTGTTTGTGAGCCCTTCAGAGTGTGTGATCTTGGAGCAGTGGATAGTGTACCAGGCATCTTTTGTAGTGGACCGAGAAGTCGCGGACTCGACTCCCGTTGGCGGAACTGTTACTTTGCCATGTGATCGTGTACAGTTCGTCACTGAAGTCTTGGTGGACCACGTAATAAAACACTCTCGTTGTCAAGATATGGTGTCATCATTATGATCATAATCATCATCACCGTCGTCATCATTATGATTGTCAGCATCATCATCATTATCAGCCTGACTACGTCGACCACAGGACGAAGGCCTCTCCCAAGTTCCGCCAGTCAACTCGGTTCTGTGCTTGCTGCTGCCAATTTATACCCGCCAACTTCCTAAATTCATCTGCCCACCTAACCATCTGTTCCCCCCTAACCCGCTTGCCTTCTCTAGGAATCCAGTTAGTTACCCTTAATGACCAGTGGTTATCCTGTCTACGTGCTACATGCCCGGTCCAAGTACATTTCCTCTTCTTGATTTCAACTATGATATCCTTAACCCCGGTTTGATTCCTAATCCACTCTGTTTTCTTCTGGTCTCTTGAAGATACACCTATTAGTTTCCTTTCCATTGCTCGCTGCGTCGTCCTCAATTTAAGCTAAACCCTTTTCGTAAGTCTCCAGGTTTCTGCTCCGTAGCTAAGTACCGGCAAGATGCAGCTGTTATATACCCTTTTCTTGAGGCATAGGGGCAATCTGCCTGTCATAATTCGAGAGTACTTGCCAAGTGTGCTCCACTCCATTCTTATTCTTCTAGTTATATATATACTCGTGGTTCGGCCCCAAAAATATTACCTGTCCTAAGTAGAAAAAGTCTTTTTAACTTCAAGTGCACTATAGACTATTTTCAAAAATACACCACCTGACGGTGAGCTTTTCGTCAGTTTCGCTTCGCAAAGGAGCGTGAATAGCTAGCCCCATCATAATGGCATGGAAAGTGAGCCGTCGAATGCGTGAGTGCTGTGATGTTTGTGTTGGCGGCTAGTTCTTCGTACCATCCGCTCCAATCGCACCGCTTTCTAGCTTTATCGAGCGCCTAGTACGCTCTCATAAGCTTTACGAGCTGCTTCCATTGCACAATGAGCAGTATTTTGTACCCTTCAACGGGTTGAAAGAGCAGTTTGGCTTGTTATGACTGGCAATGCATGGATCCGCCCTGCAAGAGACTCTCATCGGTGTGCTATCCTGACGTGGTCCGCGTACTGCAGAAACACATGAGGTTTCTGTGTGCAATGCAAGAAACGCGCATCAGCGTCACCGGGACACACAGCCTGCGTCGTCTTTTGAGGTGCCCTCACAATGGCGGCAGACTGTACTTCACATCCGCGGCTCTAGGCACGCCCTTTTTCGAAAAGGGTTTCTCACCTGCCTCGAAACGCTGTTCTCTTCCGAGGTTGTACATTACTTTCGTTTTCTGCAGAATAATTTTAAGACCTACTTTCTGCTCTGCTTGTCTAACTCCGCAATCATGAGTTACAATTCGTCCCCTGAGGTACTCAGCAATGCAATTAAAGTATGGTGTGCACGGCCTCAGTTTTGTTTCTAGTTTACTTTTATAGTTTGCACAAGCAGGGGATGAATTATAGTTAAGCGAGTCGGACCTGGCAATGGGACGCAACTCTTGCTTATATAGTTTTTAATGCTCTGACTCTCTTCTGTGGCAATTCCCTTCCCAACCCTGCTGAAAAGCGAGCGAGAGACCGAGGGGTGTGTTGATTCGACAGTGTAGACTCGACTGACCATGCCGCGGAATAAAAGGAAGGGCCATGTGTGGAAAACCGTGTGGACAAGCATATAATTGCACGGCTTCGTTGATGTAGATACAAGTCAGGTATGACTTTGTTTTGAAACTATTTGCAGTTCTGTGAAAAATCATAGCGTCTATATTGACGACGTTGGATGCTAAGAACACTGTTTCGCCTGCCTTTTTGGCACATAAAACCCGCTTTTAATGCAAAAAAGTTTTTCCGATTCCACCTACCTTCGCATTCGTTGATATGCGAAGCACGCGGATGGAAGGCGACTGTGCCATCATTTTTCTATACAGCGAAACAAAACGAAATGTCGCTACATATGTGCACAGTAGTTGTACGTTCAAACATACGTTGAACAGTCACCTATGTTTTCAATATTCAGTTCTTTAATCGTGGGGCGCATCGATACATACAGCAACATGGGTGCTAGCAACACCTGAATCGAGAAGCAATGTTAGAAGGATGGCGGGCCTGGACACACCTACATGAGTCTACTTCAACGGATGGTGCATAACTGATGTTAGCATTAACACAACATGATGGCTGTGTCATATGAGTAGATATGTAATGCTTATAAAATAGGGTATTCAGCATTGGACACACAATAGACGTTTCACAAACATTACGCGTGAATAATGTATTCTCCCGAAGCAGTACAGACATCTGGCGTGAGTCTGTGGTAGAATACTTAATTGCACCGCAGAAAGCTCGGGTTTGATTCCTGCTGGGACCCTGATATCTATTATTTCCATTAGTCCGGTCAATGCTGTCAATGTGAGCCTTTTCTTGCCGCTCTAGTTTCAAAATTACTTATATCTGTTCTCGCCATTCCTAAGTAGATATAAAGAGTTAATCACCTATGCCACAAAGCCGCATGCCTGTGACACGTACTCACCTTTGTAATACAGGTATGTGCCCAACGTGTCTGGCAGAAAGGTTTTGGTGACGTAAGTGACGGGACTGTCACTTTATTCATGTGATGACCAGCGGGTGGTGTTCGTCAAACCATCTTACCTTTCCGTACTAATCTTGGTTCACCTTAAGTTAAGAAGTATCACGTGAGCACCTAGACGTAGGTGACTAGATAGATAGATAGATAGATAGATAGATAGATAGATAGATAGATAGATAGATAGATAGATAGATAGATAGATAGATAGATAGATAGATAGATAGATAGATAGATAGATAGATAGATAGATAGATAGATAGATAGATAGATAGATAGATAGATAGATAGATAGATAGATAGATAGATAGATAGATAGATAGATAGATAGATAGATAGAAAGTACCTGCAGTACACCTTGGCATTTAAAACTCGGCGTCTGGCTATAAGCAGCTTGCCGACGAGCCTTTGTGGGTTCGTGATGCAGAGGCGCCTGATAGGTGTTACGCTTACGGCTAGCTTTGATAGTGATATCAGACAGAAGTAGTAATAGTTTACCTAGCTGTCATAGTAGTAGCAGTGCAAATAGTAGCAGAAGGAACAATATTGTAGTAAAGCGAGGCCGCAACGGTTATGCGCCTGTGAAATGGAGTGAAGAAACAGCATAACTTCCCCTGGAAGCCACATCGGACCGTACCTCGTCACTCAGATGTTACGATCACCACATTTCGAAGTCATCAACATCATCACTGTTTAGTTTTTCTTTCAAAGGTCTCAGTTGGCGTAATGCATAAGGGGGGGGGGGGTAACATAAAATGTTAGACGTGTAACTTTTCAAGTCCCAAATTCGGAACACAATTTTTGGAGCAATGGAATACCTGTACAAGTGCAAAAACAGGGAGAAGAGCCTATATTTCAAGAAATATTACAACATGAGGCAACCAGTGTGGTAAACGCATACAATATCTGCTTTTTTTTAGCGCTGAAGTGTTAACACTAGCAATGCCTGTTCTCGCCATTTTTAGGTAAATATAAATAATCACCTGTGGCACATACCTGCATACCTGTGACACGTACCCAACGCAAGTCATGTCCCCTCATTAAAGCTATACAAGACTGGTCTGAAGTTGTCGCCTCATTGTCAATTCTGCGACTAATTACAATATATTGCACAGAAATTTTTTGTCATACCGCAGATATTCAACAATAGAACACGGCTTCTCATTATTCCGCTTTCGAAGTTTGCCTTAAATTTAACTGAAGAAATCGGTTAAACTTGAGCTCCTCAGGTGCGCATTATTGCCAGGAGATTGCCCTAATTGTCGTGTGTAGTTTCATTATATTTACTAAACAAGCAGTATTTCATTCTTGTATTCATAAATATTCCTCAATCAGACGTGGTGGAATAGAAGTAATATTTTCACAATTGTTTCCGTCGGCGTAATACAGCAGTCTAGAATACGAGCTCCATAGGGCATTACTTGTAGTTCTAATCTAATGTATTATGTAATAATGCCTGTTCATTTAAAACTTTTTGTAAAATCACGTAACATTCTTCAGAAAACCCTTTTTAATTTCAACTACGCATGCTTGACCTATTCCTCAGTGTGTATACGTATCATGATTTTCAAGAAAAAACGAACAAACAAGCAAGAAGGTAGGCTTGTCAGAATATTGTGCAGACAAACACGGTGTGCTTGAAATTTTTGGGAAAAACGACTACGCCACCCAGGTAACACAATCAATTCTACTACTTGAGGCCTCGAGGGATAGTATTCACCATGCACTCAGATGTTGCAGTCACGTTGCTGAGCCCAAATGGCATGTTGTTCAACTTGTATATGCCACCGGGAGGTTCAAACCCTGTTTTAGGCGATCACACTCAGCCATTAGTACATGCCAATGCGTATATTCAAGAAGATAATTTACGCGGTGCCTTCTAAACAGTGAAGAGAATCGGCTATTTGTAGCTTGCCTAAGCGGCGATAGTCAACGCAGAATCGAAAAGAGCCATTTTTTGCCTTTACCGATAGCACCAGTCAAGGCCAATGACTTTTACAAGGCTGTATGAGTCCAAGCTGAAGCATGTCGCCTTCTTGATGTGTAAAAATAGGGCGCTCTTCTGCAGAAACGTGGTAAGGCCGCTGTCGCAGAGGCGAGTGTCAACCAGTGTCGATGAGAGGACTGATAGTCGTGGTGCGGTCTACAGGTTTTTGAAAGTCAAAAGTTGACATGAACTTGTTAAGAGCAAGAAGTTGGCGGTGGGGATGGGGTGAGAGGTTTACTTCAATGACGATTGCGAAGGCTGACAAACTTGATTGCATCATCGTGACAACAGATGGGATTATCGGTAAGGTAAAAATCAACAATGTTGTCGACAGTTGTTACGCATCCTAAATTTTCACCACGGAGTAAGGCAATGTGGTAATAGCATTGCTTGATACGCAAGGTTAACGTCCCAAAACCACAATAAATTTATGAGAAACACCGTAGTGAAGGACCCCAGAAATTCCGACCACTTGGGGTTCTTTAACGTGCACCCAAATCTGAGCACACGGGCGTACAGCGTTTCACCTGCATCGAAAATGCAGCCGCCGCAGCTGGGATTTGATCCCGCGACCTACATTTAGGCTACATATATGTGGGGTCCTCGGGGTGGCGCTTTCTGTGCGCAATGGAGGGCAAATGACGTCGTGGCAAAGCAACGTCGTAGTTTATTAGGTAAGTTCATCAGCCACCGAATGCCTTACCCACTAGGCCACCACGGCTGGGCAATGGGGTAATAGCAGTGGTTTGTAATTAGCGTTATGGCTGACCCGGATGTAACAGTAAAAGGCGAGCTCATGAAACCTCAGCCCAGTAAGTCTCATCACAATAGTATTAGTAGTAGTAGTAGTAGTAGTAGTAGTAGTAGTAGTAGTAGTAGTAGAGACATGATCAAAGTTACTTTGAATGGAAAAATAAGTAAAGCAAAACGGTAGCGATGCTGCTATAAATCACGTTTCTGCACCAATACTTATCACGATAATCTTTACAGCTTCGCTGTCCCGCAGTGTTCGTGGCACTGGATAAAGTTTTTCGTCAAACATTTTAGCCGGCTATAGCTCTAGATGAGCGCGCAGGGTGGTTACGATATTTCGCGGTGGCGGCGTGGATGGTACAGCGTCATCTTCGCGGTGCCTCCGAGAAATAGCGTGGCGATTCCATGCGAATGGCGTGTTTTCGTCGACAGCTGAGATACAATTTATTCTAGATTTTAGCCGTGTAGAGCATCGCTTCGAAAGTTTTGCGCGAATACTGCAAGCTTGTCTCTGATTACTAGGATGCTGAAGGTGTCCTGTACGAATTGATGCGCTTTTGCATGACGGCCTAAGTGACTACGTTGTGGGTGGTGCCAGTATTCGTCGGCCTGCACGCTTCTCCAAGCACTACGCTAATGATCAAGAACCCTCGACCAAGGACCGATTCTAGGCTGCATATATGTGGGGTTCTCGGGGTGGTGCTTTCTGTGCGCAATTGAAGCAAATGACGTCGCTGCAAAGCAACGTCGTATTTTATTAAGTAAGTTCGTTACAAAATGGAAAGAAGCATACTCCGACATGTGCACATGCGAAAGTAACACGTACTCCAGATGCTCCTTTGCCTGTCTCCTCTGGCGGTCGCTAATGCAGTGATTGCGCAGGGCACACTTTTTACTACGCTGAATTTAAGGCGCAGTGCGTGTAAACGGGGCCCACTTTTATTGTACTGCCACTCTCACATACTCCCTGGAACACCTGTGCAGCGACCCAAAATGAGCATTGTTTGTCCTCCCCTTCTCGTTCAAGGGCGGAGAAAAAATAGGTCACCGTATGACATCTACAAACACACATATGGCTGCGACTTTAATTTCGTAAAAGGAAGCAAAAGCGTATAACGATACGATGAGTCTTGTAGGCACTAAATTACGTCGGCTCATGCAAGTCAGAAACAGAAGTGTTTGCGGAATAGGTGTTGTAAGGCCATTTTTTGAGTAGCTGTGTTCGCCAGAATATTAGACAGCCAGAATATCAGACAGACATTCAAACACATTTTGGAGAGAATATGTTCATTTTGATGCAAGTATGCGGATTATTGGTTACGATGCATTTTCTGGAACGGCTTTGAACAACCTATTTTATAAGGTCTCGCAGAAGATTCAAAATGTAGTAAGAAAAAAATTTGGATGAGTTGATTCATAGCTGTGCGCATGGTTGAGAGCCAGGAGAGTGAAGAGAAGGATGCGAAACCAGCCCCATTCTAGGATATGATAAGTAGGAGGCCCTCCGATGAACTCCCCCCCCCCTCCTTCAGAAGGCGATACATGCACACACCTAAGAGTGTATGTCCCACGAACGCTATGTTCGCATCTTTTGATCTTATGCAAGTTCCCCACCACGGTGGCCTAGTAGCTAAGGTGCTCGGCTGCTGACCGCAGGTCGCGGGATCGAATCCCGGCTGCGGCGGCTGCATTTTCGATTGAGGCGGATTTGTTGTAGGCCCGTGTGCTCAGATTTGGGGGCACGGTAAGGAACCCCAGGTGATTTAAATTTATGGAGCCTTCCCTTATGGCATCTCTCATGATCATAAATGATGGTATTGGAACGGTAAACCCCGCATATCAATGAATCTTCTTCAAGTTACTGCCTTAGAAAGGAGCCATCCCTAACAAAAAATATTACAAAGAATGTATTGTAAAACTATTGGTCCAATTTAGCATTTTGCGCTGAAGAGTACATTGTCCACTGAAAAGTGATTTTAGCTCATCATTGTCACTCGTTGAAAACTAGCCATTGAATTTTTCTAAATTCTTTAGTGGCGAAGCTTCATATGACGTAGCTTGTGCGTACCTCGTCATAGTGCGTAATCACTGGTGGCACATCTCCGAAAGAGCGGTCATTAGAATGTCCGCTGGCGGGCGATATTTGTATATGATTAATATGACGAAAAGATGTGAGAGTGCGGTACTTGGAGTGTTCACTAGGTAGACGGATGGATGGACGGGCGTACAGATGAATGGAAGGACTGACGGCTGCACGAATAGGCGCACGGACGGAAGGAAACAGACAGACGAATGAACGAACGAACGGAAGAACGGACGTACGAATGGACAGCCACACAGACAGACGCATGGATGGACGAAAGCAAAAAAGAATGAACGGACAGAGGCATGGATGGACTTACTAACGCTTCGCCCCACCAATCATCAATCACTCCGTGGATGTGCTGCGATTTTCTATAGAGAAGTGTGGTTGAATAAGAGTAGACATGTTATTGAAAGTAAACTGAGCACTGAGAATTCATTTTTACACTCTTTTAATGATTCTTGAGCCACAAATAAAGAAGCATTGAAATTCTGTGATATATTTCCTGAAAATAGTATACATACAGCACGTTTTATTATTTGCTAAATTTTTGTTAGACATACATAATACATGTATAAATGCTCCCTCAATACGCAAAGTTCCTACTGAGGCGCATGCGCTGAGTAACAGGCTTCAGTACACATTCTCCAAAATGTCTTACATGAGGCTCTTAAAGAGTGTGTATTGAGGCACGTAATTACACTGCCCTTCTCAAGGGCCGAAGTATTCATACTCGGTGCGTAAGTTCTGTTAAAGCTTCTGGGTGCACATTAGCTGCTTTATATGAGCGCACAGCTGTCTGTTAATGCTCACTCCTGACGAATTCTGGCATAAACAACCACAGTAGGGGTGCACAGTTCGCGTGGTATAGCAAAAACGATTGATCGCTTGCTATGAAGCTTCAGCGTTTTTCAAAACATTTGCGTGGCTTGTGCGTCCCTCGTAGTACGTAACCACCTGTGGCACATACCTGAAATAGCAGTCCTTACGATTTTGACCTCCAAGGTGGTTCCGGTGAGAGATTTCTTCTGTGCGTTGTTGAACAATAAAAGATAGTGCTCAATGCACATATTGATGGCTGCTATGGGGGAATGAGAGACAGGAGCATTCGGCCTTTAGGTAACGTGCACGCTGCGATCCCCATTAGCAGCTATTGGCATGTACATTGAGCATGATCTGACAAGAAAGGGTTGCTACGTTATACTCGCTGGGTGTAACCTTTTTGGTTTTAGAAAGGTTTAGCGAGCGTTGGGCCGCATAGCCATGAATGCAGTGACCTAGTATATACCAAGAACTCGAGGTAGTAAAAGGTGGGAAGTAAACCCGAAGCGCAAGCCGTAAAAAAGTGTGCATGTGCCACCTCCCGTTTAGTCCTTGGAATGTCAGCTGGATGGCGGTGCTTCTATATGGAGAATCTATGATGAAAAAATTCGAGATGGTTTTACTTGGAGTGCTGAATAGATGGACGAACGGACACACAGACAGATGCATGGATGGACGCATGAACAGACGCAGGTGCGGATGCATGGACGAACGCAGGGACGGACGCACAAACAGACGCACGCACGGACGGGTTGATGGACGCATGGACGGTTACACAGACGTACGCAGGAATGGACGGATGCATGAACGAATGGACGGACGAATGCTTCGCCCCACTCCCCATCATTCTATCCGTTGATATGCTGCCATTTTTTTTTTCATATTAAACTGGGCGAGAACTATGTAACCAAGAAACGGGCACAAATCCAAATTGAATGATTCATACGGAGTCACACAAAGAAGTAAAGTTTTTATAAGTTGTGTTACCTTTCATTTTGTTTTAGGAGCTTTGGTGCAGCAAATATTTCGTATTGTGAATGGTGTTCTACGTGAATAAAAATATGAGAAAAAGAAATGGTGGCATACATTATTACCGCAAAGAGGACAGCGTGAGAAAGCGAAACTGCATTACATGAAGGGGTTACAGAAGGTCAAGATGCTACAATCACTCAGGCTGAAGTGATGCACGAGTAAACATTTTTGTGCACCTGTCGAGGGGTGCAAGCTTTAAACGGCGACAATATTACCATAAGAAAAGAAACGCTAAACCACAACTTTGACTGCGCATCTCGGAACACTCTGGGCAAAGTACCATCACGGCGCTAAAGAAACGCATAACTCCTCGTCCAGAAACATGGTTTCAAACTTGCTCCCACACATTGAAAAATATACTGCAATAGCACACCCAAGCTAGCGTTATATGGGAGTAGCACTGTGCAGAAAGACACAACTGTGCTGCGGTGCGTCGAGCCATGGTCCTTTCATTCTTTTTTTTTTGGTCACAAAAATCCCGCATCACTCAATGGGACAGCTTCATACACCACCCACACTTTTCCACACTGCGGCGCTAGCGTAGATAGAGGGCGCAGATGCTGGTTGATTTCTATGTGCGCGTAGGAGTAACAGGGTGGCTAATTAGAACGCGAACATAGAAGTCGTGGTCATTGGAGAGTACATAGGAATGGGTAAAAAAAGCCGCGTATATCAAAACTCAGCTGCGTTATTACATCGGCGTACGCAAAATCAAAAGCTTTCGTTTCGAAATAGCAGGTAGTGCCTAGCAGCTCACAGCAGTATAACCTCATTTTAATCTTTAAAATGAAGGGCGCAAATCATGAAATTAAATAAGTAAGAAAAAAACAGAAGTTGAACATTCCTCTTCGTCTTGTGCTGTCTCACTCTGGGCTTTCAATTTTTCCACTTTACCCCTAACGATATCCCTCAAGAGGTGCTCAAGGCAATTTGTGCCAAGCGACCCTGATATACAGATTTGTTTATTGGCATGCGAACTTTTATTGACTTCTTCTTCATGCCATATAGAATAAATGACAATTATTCCGAAAATGAACGTTACGTGCACCCAGAGCGTGGCTGCTCCGCTAACTGTAGTGAAAACTATGCTAACCTTTCAGTCATCTAGAACCAGTCACAGTGTTCGGTTTAAGCTTGAAAGCGACTACGGAGGAATCAAGAAATTTAGGAACGCTACGAATGCACGTAACTTGACAGGCGGACTCAGTCAAAACAGTGCCAGCAATCAAGGATTTAGGCAATTTGACAACGTGCACCGTGGGCCACTTTGACAATAATATTAGCTGCTATAATTTCTTAGCGAGTACAAGGAGAACGATAGTATCTGAAGAAGTATACTTGATGGCTGAAGGATATGGCAGAATTTCACATTGTGACCCTCGACGCCGCAGCTTCAGCACACGGGCTGAGCACGTTCAAAGAAATGCTGCTGGGAACACTCAGTCATGAAGTGTCGTCTCATGAAAGGTGAAGGCTCAGGAGCTTGGACTGTCACTGACTCTCGCTGTGTGCCACGGCCGGGACGATAGGTGCCCATTTGTTCAGATGCTAATGTGTCTGTCATGAAGTGTCGTATTATGAAAGGTGAAGGCTCAGGAGCTTGGACTGTAGCTGACTCTCGCTGTGTGCCACGGCTGGGACGATAGGTGCCCATTAGTTCAGATGCTAATGTGTCTCGACGTGGCCAAGTTCTTCCTTGTTCAGTGTAGTCCAAACGCACACTGCAGGTGGCAAAAGAACACAAGGTGCTACTGGCGTTGAGTACTGTGTAGAATATGTGACATCGTGCTGCCGCAGTTATTCACGCACGATTTACCGAATAGTTGAAGAAAGGGCGGTGGGCGGACTCACATTCACACTTGCGACTGTTGTTACATTTGCCAGTCACCATTATTTCGGTGTGAAGCGACGTGTCTTCAACGTCTAAAAAGTACTGCAGTGGCGCAAAACTTTTCAGACAGTGGCGAGATCTTCTCAACCTATCACAAAGTTCTGAACATCTTCGGCGATACCCTTGAGAAGATGTCCGACCTTATCTTCTTGCGACATCCATGGGTTTATAATCTTGCACAGCTTAGGGATTTCCTCGATATATGTGGTGCAAGTCTCCAAAGACGTCTGAGCTCTTTGAGCAAGTGTCCTCTCAGTGCGTTTACTCTTGCAGCCTGAGTCAACGAAACATTTCTTGATTTCTCCAACAAAGAAAACACACGTTGTTAACCACTTTTGGGGATTTTCATACCACACGAGACCGATTTCCTTCAGAAACAATGCTACGTATGAATTGGCGCTCCAGTGGTTATATTGGTTCACCCTGTCATAACGGTTGAGTCACTCGTCCACATCCAGCGAAGAGACGTAGTTCCATCATCAGCTGGTCCTGTGTCTTGTCCCTCATTAAAGAGCATATTGATAGTCGTCAGTGAGATACCGGTAATCGACAAAGCTTGCATGTGATGCGAAAAAAAATGTTTCGCGCACAACATAGTGCTCATTCGGGAATGTAGAGCTATGTTGTAAGAGAGGCAAAGTCAAAGTTGTATCAAATCTGTGACGAGTGGAAGCCATTAACAAAAGACTGTTTATTCAGACAAGAAACACGTATATATAGTATGCAGCATGATAACCACGTGTGGTCATTATCTAAGATTAGTTTCGTTGACGGTGGTGCATGCGTTCGCATGGCTTACAAGCATTGCTCGATCGATGCATCTTCCCACGGGAAAACAAAACAACTTAAGTTACTTGATTGAAGTTACTATCATAGCGTAGTCGATCCGGTGGTCCTGTCTTCCGAGCAGACCTGCGTAGGGGAGGAAGTACGCCTTGCTGAGGAACTGAAACTTGTGCTGGCGGCTGCTCGGATGATCTGTTACTGGGCCTTCGATGTTCGTCACTGTGCTCATGCCAAGCCCGTCCTGGCTCGTCAAGGCCATCACGTTTATCGCTTGATGAGGGCTCACTTTCAAAGTCTTCCCGATACTGCTCACCTGTCCTCAGTAGGTGGCGCCAGTTACGTCGAAACCTTCTGCCGTCCTCCGTGGCCACCTCGTAAGATCTCGGTGCGACTCGTTTTAGCACTTGCGCATTTCTGGTCCGTGCCTTGTCTTTGACGCGTACAACATCGCCTTTCTTGAGCGCTGGCGAGCATCTGCCCCGATCCTCGGACTGTTTGTGCTTAGTCACGGGAATGCTTGAGTGCTGGCTGAAGTCTGAAAGTCTCGTGCGGAGGCGTCTGCCTTGGAGGAGTTCATCAGGGGACCGACCATCTTCGAGGGGTGACGAACGATACCTCAACAGCCCAAGCCAGAAGCCCTGTTTCGTTTCCGCAGTCTTTTTCATGATTCTTTTGACAATTTGAAGGTATTTTTCAATGAGGCCGTTAGACTGAGGGAATCCCAGGGCTAGATGTCACATGCTGGCAGTCGTATCTGGAGGCAAAACGTGCAAATTCATAGGAGGAGAACTGAGGACCATTATCACTGCAAACTTCTACTGGGATGCCATATCTAGCAAAAACGGCACTCAGCTTTTCGATTACAGATATAGTGGTCAAGTCCGTTAGTTTTTCGACTTCTGGGAAATTGGACAAAGCATCGAAGACACAGAGGTATGAACTTCCACCTTGCTGGAAGATGTCGACTCCAACTCTGTACCACGCGTATTGCGGTGTCGGCCTCAATACTAGCGGCTCACTTTGCTGCGCATAGGCGTACTTGCGGCAGGCTGTACAGCCCTGTAGAATCTTCTCGATGTCTACGTTAAGCCCTGGCCAGAAAACCAGACGTCGAGCTTTTGCTTTGACCTTGTTCATACCCAAGTGCCCTTCATGAATGCGGTCGAGTATTTCTCGCCTCAATGACTTTAGGACAACCACTTTGCATCCCTTATATAAAATGTTCTGTACGAGTGATATTCGGATGCGAATGATTTCAATGGGCCCTCGAGCTGTCCCTTGCTGCACAAGTAGTCGATAACTGCTAGAAACTCGGGATCGGCTGCAGTTTTCTTTGCTAGGCGATCCATGGTCTTTTTGTTTACCAACCAGGACACGATTCTCGTTGCATGGACTTCCACGTCCTCGTTGAATCCAAGGTCTCCTGCGGCACTTGGTGATGCCATGGACAGCATGTCCGCCAGGAGCTGCTGCTTGCCTGCACGAAGTAAAGATCAAAGTCATAGGTGAAGAAACGCAGAAAGAAACGCAGAAATTGTGGAGGCATGTCACCAATAGGTTTTTTAGCAAGGGCAATCAACGGACGATGGTCAGTTTCAATCACAATTTTGCGTGCATAGACAAATTGGTGAAACGTTTCGCATCCGTAGGTAATTGCTATCACCCCTTTTTCGATCTGAAAGTATCTTTGTTCTGTATCCTTCATAGCGCGAGATACATAGGCAACTGGCCGCCAAGCGTCACTGTAACGCTGTAAAAGAGCTGCTCCTTACCCGCATTTCGAAGCATCTGCAGAGATTTTAGTTTCTCTAGACGCGTCAAAGATGGCGAGCAGTGGTGGTTTGATGAGATGCTCGCAAATAACTGCCCACTCACGCGCATGGTTCTTTGTCCATTCAAAAATGGTGTGTTTCTTTAAAAGGCTGCGCAGCAGGTTCGTCTCATCGGCCGGGTTGGGTATGAATTAGCCAAAATAATTAGCGACGCCTAGCATCCGGTGTACGGCTGCCTTGTCGGCCGGGTGAGGTAAATCGCCCAGTGAAGCGCTCAACAAAGGGTTTGGTTTTATTCCCTCTTTAGATATGACGTCACCCAAGAAATGAATTTCAGTCAGCCCGAACTTGCATTTATCAGCATTGAACGTCAAACCAGCCTGTCCGGCTCATTGCAAAGCATGATGGAGGCACGCATCGTGTTCATCTTTAGTAGTTCCGTATAATAGGATATTGTCAACATACACATGCACTCCTGCTGCGTGCTCAAAGATTTCACTCATCGTCTTCTGAAAAACTTCTGGAGCGGAAGCTATACCGAATGGGAGCCTGAAAAAACGGTATCGCCCAAACGGTGTGCTGAACGTGCAGATGTGGGATGTTGCGTTGTCTAAAGGGATTTGGTGAAAGCCGGAGTTTGCATCAAGGCGCGAGAAATATTTGGCCCCTGCTAACTGAGCCTCAATATCTTCTCGCTTTGGCATTTGATAATGTTTTCGCTTTAGACACTCATTGTTGTTCCTAGGATTCATGCACAAACGCAGCTTTCCGTTTTCCTTTCTTACGATTACTGGAGGGCTCACCCAGTCTGTTGGCGCGTTGACTTTCTCCATGATGCCGCCTCTTTCCATCCGGTCAAGCTCATCTCATAGTGGTCCTCGCAGTGCCAATTGTACGCGTCGCGCTGGCAATGCTACTGGTGCTGAACCATGCGCAAAATCATGTAGTATTGTTGATGCAAGCAGCCAGTTCCCTGAAATAAATCCAGGAATTCTTTGCAATGTCACTGGTGTCATCTTTTCTCACCATGTTTACGTTGCGCGACACCAGACTCAGAGTTTCACTTGCGGCTAATCCCAGAATAGCGGGGCTGCTCTTTTTCACAACGAAAAAGGGGATGCTACAGGACCGATCCTTCGTCTCAACTTCCAGTGTTGCCCCACCGACGTGTTTGATAACACCTCCGCTGTAGGGTCAAAGTACGGCACAGCTTGGGTAAAGCTTCAGGTCTCCTTGCACCTTCGGTAGCTAGAGTAAGGCAGCAGATTTGCCCGAGAGCCCGTGTCAACCATAAGCACCACCTTTTCACCCGCAACCTGCGCTTTGACTGCCCAATCTTCCCTGTTGTTGACGTTGCTAATTTTTACATCCAAAACGCTGAAGTCATCGCTTTCTTTGTGAACCTCGTCTACTTGACGTTTCGTGCAGCACCTAGCAAAGCGATTTCTTCCTTTACACACGAAGCAAGTTTTTCCAAAGGCTGGACACCTAGCACGCACTTCAGAGCTACTGTATTTGGCACGAACGTGCTGTTGCGGCTTTTTAACCACGTCTATCTGGTTGTATGCATGGGACCACGCTTCATTCTGCTGGGCGGATACTTCCGCAGCTCGACATATTTGCCCTGCTTTGTCGAGCGTCAAGTCCTTCTTTTTGAGCATTTTTTTCGTGCAGCTTAGCGTTGTTTGTACTGAAGACTATCTGGTCCCGTATCAAAGATTCTCTCAAGGAATGGAAGTTGCAGCTGCGTGCCTGTTTCTTGAGGTCACGAATAAAATGCTCAAAGGGTTCGCCTTCTGCTTGTGTCCTAATGCGGAACAGATATCTCTCAAAAACCTCATTTTGCTGCTCTTGGAAATATTCATCGAACTTCTTCACAACCGTCTCGTAATCTTGCTTGCTTTCACTCTCAGAAAAATAGAAAGTGTTGAATACCTCGAGTGCTTCGTCTCCCGCAAAGCTCAGCAGGAGCGCGGTCTTGACAGCTGAAGTCCTGGGTTCCTTCGCTGGTGATGTCACCTCCAAGAACAGCTCAAACTTCTGTTTGAATCTCTCCCAGTTCTTTGCCGTGTTTCCGGATAGCAGCGAGGGTTCTCGTGCCTTGAGAAGTTCCATTGCTAATGCTTGATTTTGCCGGGCGGTCGTGGCTTCTAATTGCATAGACCGATTATTGCTTGCAGCTTGTGGGCCGATTTCATCTACTCCGCGGAGAGACGCACCTACTTCTGACACCATGTATCAGATCTGTGACGAGTGGAAGCCAGTAACAAAAGACCGGTTATTCAGACAAGGAACGCGTATATATAGAATGCAGCATGATAACCACGTGAGGTCATTATCTAAGATCAGTTTCGTTTACGGTGGTGCATGCGTGCGCATGGCTTACAAGCATTGCTCACTCGATACAAATGTTTTGGCGTATATATTTTGAAATTGGCCTTTTCGTTGTACATTTCCGCCACCCATATTAGAGCACTTGTAATTGCAACGCGTCTGCGAGAGACTCACATGTACTGTTAACTTGCTGTACTTTGAAATCTGCAGGATGTGTAGTATGGAGTTTAAATCAACAATCAACTCCTACTCTATCAATCGACAGGATAGCAAGATCTCCAAAACAGCCCCATTGAGCGACGCGTCGCAAGATTTGTCACTGAAGATTAATCAACTGTGTTTGCAGCAAGATCAACATTGTACACTAAGCCAAGAAATTTTTGTTTGTTCGGCTCAACTGGTGGTGGAGTTCACTTTTCCTGCACATCTTTCTCCCTAAAATTTCACTTGGCTCTGCCCTGTTCCTTTTTCTTTTCCAATTGGCACTGCCTGCTATATGTTTATGGTGCGGGCCGAGAATTTTGTTTTTCCTTTTTCGCCTCACAATAAAGAATGTGCAGTACGGAGGGCACTGCGAAAAAAAAATACAGCCTGATCAACAAGTGAAGTCAGAAGAGTGCCGCGTTCTACGCTGACGGGCTATACGAAATTAAAAGGTTTGCTTTTTCTTTCCTTTCATGGAACTCGTGCTACTTTTCCTTGTAATGCCGTTTGAAGGATTGTCCCATCTAGCCTCAAAGCAGGATACAGGAAGGAGGGTGCAGGCAGCCGCCTGCACCCTCTGGACTATGTATAAACTGAACATCACCCTTTCTTCAGAAATCACGGGCTGGTTAGAGGCACGTGTTGGTCACGCATGATCGCCTATTCACCCTGTGAATTTTACGATGTTTAATAGATACGTTGGGTAATGTAAGAATGGATATAAAATCTTTTGCTTGTTCAAGAAATATGCAACACGCGTTCAGATATCAATGTACTTGGTATGAAGCACTGCTATTCTACTTAGCAGTGACAATTTCCTCCTCTGCAGATGCGAAGCAGCTCTTTGACAAGCCTGTGGAACGCTGTTCATCCATGTCTCCATGCCAACGCGCCGCACCGCGTTTCCCACGCCGCAGTTGTTAAAACGATTCCATGTAGGTTAAGTTGCAGCTGCGCCTTAACGTCTCTTTATCGCCCACCCACAGCCGCTGCCGGCTCTTCCCAAGACACCGATGTAGTGTTGCTCCTCCACCCGCTCGCAAAACACTTTTTTTCGCTTGATTCTCTCACCGCCCGCAACAATCGACCGAATGTCGAGTAAAAACACTTGGCTTGTTTATCTGCGATGAAACTTACACGAAACTGTGGAGCAAGAATTTTTGAGGAATCGAAACCACACTCGCTACGGCTCCCTCAAAAAGTCACGAAATTGGGTACTAGGGTGCCTCAATGCGCGTGCCCTCACTAAGGGTTCTGCCACGTTTTGTACTGCTCGCTCCATCATTGGAGTTCCTGCAGCATCTCAGCCAGGCTGTAGAGCTTACGTGCCAGCTTTCTTCGGTATGTTTTGGCTAGATGTTGAGTTCCTTAGGGCTAGAATCATTCGCATTAAGCTTGGGGCCACTACGTGCTAGACCAAATCGTGAATGCAGCGGGAGTGATAACGGCAGCCGCAGCAGGTGTCTTCACTCTGAGCGGTGGAGCGAGTATTGAGACGCTCTATCTCGTACAGAACATAACGCGCCCTCTGTCGGGAAACTCCACTAGGGGAGGAGGAAAAACGTCCGCGCCGCTCTCACCACTCCTTCGTTTAAGGACACTCTGCTCCGATTTGCCCTTAGTGCTTCAAGTCCAACTGGGTGTGTTTCTGTGCATCTTCGCCGGCTCCAAATTTTCACGTGACAGCGTTCCAGAGCTCGTTTAAGGCACGTTTACACTAGGAAGATTTGGCACTGACATGAGTCTGATGAAAACACGAGGCAGACGCAAACGATCGGCCGACGAGTCGCCGGCCGATGAAATCGCCAGACCCAATGGTCGCACTTTGCCGCTGACGACGACAACGACGCCTCAAAAGATACCATTTCATCGTAGCGAAACATGATAAGAGACCAAAAACCTCAGCATAACGCAACCCCAGACCTGTCATTGGCGTGTCTTCAGGAGATCAGCAGCTGAGTGAAAATTGACCCCATGTTTTTGCTTCAAACGACTATGAAGGGGACAATCTTGGAGAGTTAACAATACCCTCTCCTAGGCTTCCGCGGCGTCTGAATAGGCAGCTCGAGCACCCAACGGAAGTCTTTTGTTCTCTACCCTATTCTGTATCCCCAACCCCGTCCCTCGTTACCATGGATTATGGCGGGGGCTGCGCGGAGTAGCCGGAGAGGGACAATAGCAGAGCAAGGAACATAGCTGAAAATGAGGTGCATGTGTGCAATTTTAGTCGGCATCGCCGCGTTTGACTGCAGAATTGCCTGATGAAAAACTGTGAGCATGACAAAACCACCGCGGGGCCTTCTGGAGACAACCGGTGAACTGCTTGTGTCTTTGCTGTCTAATTAGGCTGATGAAAAGGGAAGGGACAGTCCCAAAGACAGCCCGCAAACAGAAATCGGCATCGCGTCTCTCTAGTGTAAACGCATCTTTATCAGAAAAGTCGGCGTTGCCATCGTTCGTCGGGACAAAAAATCAGTGTTGTCCATGACCGCGAACGTTAGACAGATGCAAATGTCTTTGGTTCCAGTTTGGACACGCCCCCACGCATTTTTCATGGCATGCAGCTGTTAGTCCCCAGAGCTACAACACTGCTAGAGGCTGCTTCAAAAAACTACGTGAAAAACTTGCAGTGTCCCGCAACTTGTCTGTATGTCATGTTACACGACGTGGCAGAGTCGCCGTATGAAAAATGCTTCTCACAAACGTAGTCACGGGAATCAGCTCGCGATCTTTACCAGATGTAATCCTAACGACTTAATCCTAACTGAATTGGACATTTTTGCCTATTACTCGAAATAGACCCTAAATAATCCTGTGGCCCCGATAACATACCAAATGCATTTCTGAAACGATACGCACAATGGATGTTAAAGTTCCTACTGATCACATATAAAAAAACATTAAAAAGTGCCGCCATATCTACGAAGTGAATGATGATGAGTGGGCGAAGCTCTGGAGGAAAACCTGGTAAACCATGAATCATCCGTACATTTTGTCAACTCGGTTTTATTACAATGCTCCCCCCTAGCGTACGTCGCTGCACTAAATCGAACGATTGCCTTCCACCAATGACACCTGCCATATGTGACATCATTCCTATTTTATAACATCTCGCATCTTTCATCATCAACTACAAGTGCCGCCGTCTAGTTTATGACATCTTGCATCTTTTCATCATCAAATACAAGTACCGCCATCTAGTGAACACTGCAAGAACTAAACGAGAGGTGGCTACATACAAGGGACGCTACCGCCATCTAGTCAACACTGCAAGAACTAAACGTAAGGTGGCTTCATACAAGGGACGCTACCGCCATCTAGTGAACACTGCAAGAACTAAACGAGAGGTGGCTACATACAGGGGACGCACAGCCCACGTCCTAAGGAGCTTCGCCCCTAAAACTTGTGTAATTCCTAAGAAATGGAAAATAGCCAAGGTTATTCCCATCCACAAATCCAGTGACCTTACGAACACATCAAACCACCGACCAATCTCGCTTACTTGTATGGCCGGAAAAATTCTTGAACATCTAATCCTGAAGCACATTGTATCATTCGTAGAAAAAAACAACTTAATTGTCACGAATCCGCATAGCTTTCGGAAAGGACTGTCTACAACTACTCGACTGGTTGAAACAATCCACGGCCTAGCACTTACAACGGACAAAGGTGGCCAAACGGATATTATTTTTTTAGATCTATTCAAAGAATTTGACCGCGTTTCCCATCCTAAGTTGCTTCAGAAACTTACGCATTACCTCGGAGATAACAACATCAAGTGGATAAAAAGTTATCTTACAGGAAGACGCCAGTATGTTCATTACAAAGACCACTCTTCGAATTAAGGCTATGTACTGTCTGGTGTTCCACAAGGTGCCGTTCTAGCTCCTATGCTTTTTCTTCTTTTTATTAACAATTTGCACATCGATTGTGACGCAACAGTATGAATGTTTAGAGATGACTGCATAATATATAAGCAAATTATTTGCCATGAAGGTCAGATGATTCTAAACAGAGCCTTTGAACATATAACACAGTGGTGTCAGACTTGGCAGATGATGTATAACGCAGATAGAACAGTTTGTTTGACAATGACAAATAAAAGAACGCCCATGAACTTCCACTAGTATTTACAAGGACAGATGTTAATAAAAGTAGAAAAATATAAATATTTAGGTGCCATAATTTCCTCAGATCTCAAATGGGACAAGCAAGTAACATACGTTGTTACCAAAGCACTGACCGTTTTGTACTCATTGAAACGTTCGCTTAGATTCGCATCCGTAGATACTAAACGCCAAGCATACTTGTCTCTCGTTCGATCAACACTAGAATATGCAATAATATGTTGGTTTCGCTTCCGTAAACGTTACATAGCAAAGTTGGAGGGTGTACAAAGAAAGGCACTTAGATTTTTATTTGACAAGTATCGTCGTCACGACTCTCCGACTGAACTATTAAAACAGGCCGCTTTACCCACTATACAAGATCGAGCCAGACTGCTTCGCCTTAAGTTTCTTTTCCTTCTTCCTAATGGCAGCATGAATATCAATGCGAACAACTATTTACTACACTCGGATACAACTAGTTCCCGAACTAAATATACCAAGAACTTAGCTGAATGTAGGTTTCGCAACGACATTTTCAGATATTCTTTTTTCCCGCAAGCCATTCGAGATTGGAATGGCCTAACAAACGATGCTATCAAATGTACATCACTCGAAGCTTTTACCTCCAAGATATCAGGCGATGCTTTATAGTTATCATCTCCAAGCAAGATTTCTGCGTTACGCAATAATATGTTTCACTTTCCACTAACTTCTTTACTGCAGGGAAATTGCACCACTCATGAATTATACTGTACTTGTCGGGCATTACACTGAGTGTGTTGGATGCCATATTGTCATTTTTGTTGCGATTGTATCAGTTGTTGCCTAGTGCGTATGTACTGTCTAGTCAAACCTAACTTATATTAGTGCCTACTTAAACTGTGTTCTTTCGAATATGTATCTCCATTCGAATATGCTGTTTGTTACTGCCATCAATTAGTAGCCCTTGTATATTTAATGTAGGGAACATATGCATTGTCTGATTCAACCTCACCTACGTACACGCCTACTTGAAGATGCCCCCTTTCCTGCAACAGCCTCAGATGTGAAGCTAGCAGTATCTTCAAATAAATAAATAAATAAATAAATAAATAAATAAATAAATATGCCGCGAGCACGAAGTTGCAACCTCACCGGGTATCCAGGAACTTTCGAGCTAACTACCTTTTTCTTGCAGGATGCGTCACTGGTGTTGGGGTTTGGCACTATACAATTGGGGTTCGGCAATATACATTTGGGGTTCGGCACAACACAGCGCACGAAATGTTAGCTCCACCAGCACAATGTACTGAAGCCACTGAACTGACATATTCAGAAAGGCTTCGTAACAGGTTCTGGGGAACTTGACCTTCCAAGGCCACCTACGCATGTGCGCTCACATCATGTGAGCGAGGAGCGAAAGACGCGTGCATGCGGCAGAGATCGCCTGCTGCTGACCATTACTAGGGGATCGTCTTAGGCGCTTGGAGGCCGTAATTCTAGCAGCATTAGTAAGGAACTACCGCTGAAATACTTGTCACGTCTAGATAATCACGTTATACCCGAAAATCGAAAATTTTGTTAGTGTAAAAGGCGCTATCAGGACTTTTATGCATCACAGTCTTAGAAGCGCAGGTTGAAGTTGGCAGCAGGCTGAAAGCATCGTCTGCAAAACGTCGGCGTAAGCCACATCGCATCGCTCTCGCGGACTGGTGCGGCCTGGTAGTTTCTTCTCCTCAAATACTTCAGGCCTTGGGCCGTGTCGCCTTATGGCAGACAGAAATTTGATGCATTTCTTCCTTTCTTCAAGAACCGCTACCAGAGCCTCAAATACTTTTCCGTGCACGAAACTGAACCTGCCTCTCATTCATCTCTATGCATTGCAAAGAAACATTTACTCGAGTAAACGCTACACTGAGTTTCACTTCAAACCGTTCTTCCTGCAACCGCGTCGACACTCGTTTTAAACGGGTAAACAGCGTGCGCACTGCTGTAGCTTCAAATTCCATCATTGTTCTCATCGGGGAGATGGCCCCAATTTTCTTTCTTTAGTAGGCTAACTCGGTAAATACTTCGTTTTCATTAAAAATACGCCATTATGCTATACGTGCGACCCTTTGATTTGAACGCAGTCAAAAGTACAGTAAATAAGCAGGACAATGATATTGTCACGGGGTCGTGACGTGGCCGAAACCAGGAGACTTTTGTTGGGATTTAACTGTTTATTTGGGCGAACCTGTACCCGGTAAAAGGAAAGTTAGATCACAGTAGCAGTGCAGTCTTGCACAGTTAGCGTTTAAGAGAATTTATTTCTGGATATATCTTACACAGCTTATGTGCACACATAAAAATGGCAAATGTTGAACAATGCGTATGTACAATGCAAGCTGTTACATACAGCGAAAGAACTTATAGCGTATGCAGTGACGTATAATGCAAAAATTGTACAACAAAGCACGACATTCATGACATCTCGATGATTAACCTAAATGAACAGTAAGGCTATAAGAACAAACAAGGGGATGTGATTCACAGTGTAGCGTGATATTTTGCATTCACCTGTGAGGACAATTTGGTCTCGCGCTCAATAACAATATTGCACAAAAACACATGTTTCTAAAAAAGAAAAAAAATACACACTGTTATGTCACAGTGGTACAAGCTCTAGCCCACCTCCTCAATAAGGGAGGAAAGGCATGGACACTCTGTTGTTTTTTACGATAATAAATCGCGTAGACCACCGTCGGAGGAAAGCCTCCTCTCCCACCTTGACTAGTTCTGCGTTAAGATGCATAAGCATTATGTTTCTTAGCCGATGTAGTAGGGGAAACATGGCTCTATGGGGGCGTCCCCTCAGGCAGGTCAGTCCCCTTCGTTTCCATAAGACGAAGGCTCCATTAGCCATTAGGAGTACGACAATGTTATCCCTGTGGCTAGACTTCAACTGCATACTTGTTTGAAACATCCTGGTAATCATGCGCCAAAAGGTGCGCGCTACTATACATTCATGGAAGACATGATTCAGTGTTTCGACGCGACCGCATTGCGGGCATGTGACGGAGGGCGCCACGCCCCACGCCGCAAGGCGGTCGGCCGTTGGTAAAGCCCTCCATTCCCTAAGCCAGTTTAGGTCACGGACCTCGGAGGGGAGAGACGTGTTTGTGAGAGTCCAGCGTCTTTTTGCCCGGCATTTCCGGCATTGTTCTTCGGATAGGCTTTTAAATGCTATTAATTCGCTCATTTCGGTGGGGGACATTACCATAAGTTCTTGAACAGGAAAATCGTTTCGCCATTGTTGCAAAGATTATATAACATGTGGGTTATACGCTGGTGGCTGCTCAGCAGCTGGTCCCGTGTCGTTTGTTAAACCAAAAAGTCTTCTAGAGGTTCTTAGCAGATACACAAGTTGCCTGCCTCGATACAAGCGTAGTGTTTTGAGTTCTCCAAGAGTGCCCAGGTGTTTTTGAGAGCCAACATGCGGCACATTACATCATGGTTAGGTACACTGAGCCCTCCCCATTTTACTGGTAGGCGGACCAAGGCTCTGGCAACAGCTTCGGCGTGGCCATCGCAAAAAAAGGAGCCGTACGCAGTAGCCACTCTCAGCAAAACCCGTCGAGGTGGTCGTGCAATTCTGGCTACATAAAGCAGTGGCGCTGTTATGCTGGATTTAATTAGATAAGCTCTTTCAGTAAAAGGTAGTTGAAACGTTCTGGCGACTTCAATGCGATTGTCCACTTTGTGTTGGATTTCTTTCCATGTGGTGCGGGCTACCTCACCAGTCGAAAGGAAAGTTACACCTAAGACTTTAACGCCTTGGACGATTTGGACGCCATCAGGGAACTCTTCAATGTGCATCCCAAAGCACAGTGCCTTGCTTTTTTCGGGATTAAGACGTGCTCCCGACAGGTAACTGTATGTGTGGAATATTGGCAGAAAGGCTCTGTAGCTATCTATGTTCAGAACAAAGAACGAGATGTCATCGGCGTATACCGCTACTTTCACTTCGCCCAAACCTGGAAGAGGGAAACCACGTATCGAAGTACATTTCTGGATTTGTTTCCAAAATGGATCTGTGCATAATACAAAGAGAGTTGCGGAGAGGGGACAGCCTTGTCGAATGCCCCTACTTACCGCAACAGGTTCAGATGTATAGCCATTCACTACTAATGACGTTTCTGAGTGTGTGTAGAGTAAACGGAGGGTGTCGGTTAAATGTGCTGGGAAGCCATAACACTCAAGCACAGCGAAGAGATAGTTCCATTCTACGCGATCAAAAGCTTTTTCCTGATCCAAAGAAACGAAAACGCCAGATATTTGTGTTCTTGTAGCGTTCGTGAATAAATCGCGAGTCAGCGCAAGCGAGGTATAGATCGTACGACCTTGGACACAGTATGTTTGTATGTCGCTTACTATTTCCGGTAGAATGATTGTTATACGGTTTGCAAGGATGGCTGTCAACATCTTATAATCCGAGTTAAGTAGGGAAATGGGCCTCCACGCCCTTGGGTCGGACGGCTCTCCCTCTCTTTTAAGCAAGAGTATAACTTTGCTTTCACGAAACGTATTCGGTCTGATTCCGTCAGCAAGAAGCCCATTTAGCATTGCGAAAAGGTGGTATTGTATTGTTTCAAGGAAAGTTTTGTAGAAACTCAAAGGTATCCCGTCAGGGCCGGTGGCGGCGGTTGTGTTCATGCGCTCAAGCACGATGCGTAATTCATCCAGCGTCACTTGGCTGTACAGACCATCGCGGAGCTCCTCCGGTATGCGGAAAATTCCCTCGCAAAACTCATTATGGTGGTATAGTTCACGTCGTTTGCGTTTTCCGCCCTGAAAAGATTCGAAAAGTGTGTTTCAAAGACCCTCATTATGTCTTCTGCTCGCGTAGACGGTTCGCTGTTCGGCAACTGAACGAAAGAGACATGCATTTGTTCACCAAAGAAGCCGTTGCGAACTCTTCGAAGAACAGCTGGATCTGAAACTGGTCGCCCGTTGATAAAAGACTGTGCAGCCATGCGCGAAATAAGACGTAGCATAAGTTCGTACCGCGCCTTTAACTGACCGAGATAGTCGTGCATTGCGAACGTCAGCGTCTCGCCTCTGCGTACAATGCGCACTTTCGTAGCGTGTCGTTTATCTGTCGTCAGGCGCGCTTTCCTTTCGCGCCCTGCTTTGATAAGCTCGGCGCGCCATCTGTGTTTCAATGCGTCCCGGTTACGGGGTTCAGGCGGCCTTTTGCATGCTTGCTCTTGTGCATTGCGCAGTAATGCTACGCTTTCCAGGTCGTGCACGAGTGTGGTGTTCATTTTCCAATGGTTTCTAAATGTAGTGGATTGTTCAAAGAAAAGTTTTACAGACACTGGAAAGTGGTCTGTAATGCATGGAACATCCGGTGGGAAATGTAGGACCTCGCAAATAAGGACATGAGTGGCTAGCACTTCTGGAAAATAGTACCGGTCTAGCCGGGTCATGTTGGGGCCCCGTTGCCAGGTTGCAGCGAAGTCATTCCCGTGAGTGTCGACCCACGCATCCCTGAGCTTGAAATTGCGGATGAGTTGTCGCAATGCGCTAACTCCGCTATATTGTCTGCTTTGTCTGCGTCCGCGCGCATCTCTGTCGGTGTCCTCAACACAGTTGAAATCTCCAACTAAGAAAGTGGGGTAACTGTCAAACATAAATGAGACGAGTGAATTGAAAAGTCGGCCGTGCCCCCACGTTGAGTTGGAACATATATTACGAGCACCCTTACTCGTCTGCCATGAAGGTCAAAGTCTACTGCTAGTGTGGGGCCGTCAAAACCATAAACACAGTGTGCTCTTCGACGCATCGCTGGTGTCAAAAAAAACAACTCCGACTCCGCACATCTTTGAATCAGTCAGCGCAAAAAGTCCTCGACTCCAAAATGTGAACAAAAGGATTGCACATCAAAAGGGGTTCTAAAATTACATTCCGGTAAGAAAAAGATATCGACATGACGTGACCTTGCGAAGTGCATGACTTCTCTATGCTTATCTCGGCGCCTGAAACCGCTGACGTTTAAGGAGAGAAAATGCACCGTATCCATATTGAAAGTAGGGGGAGTGCGCGCAAACTTCAGAGAAACCCCTTGCAGGGGGTGGGGCGAGCACTCAACGAGTGAACAAAACTAAAGAGAGAAATACTCTGACGTCGTCAGAGCATTAGCGAATTTTTGAGGCTCACTACTGTCTGTAGAGCCCTCAGAGTCCGTGGTCGGTGGGTGGACTCGTTTGGTGGCTGGACGATCTATTTCTATGGCGCTGGCACCAACACTAGCACCGGCGGCCGCACCTGTAATCTGGTAAATGGGGTTTGACAGGCTCAGTTTGTGGGACAGAGCCGAGTACGTTCTGGCGCGGGCGCTCGTCGATGTCGGTGGCATAATCACTGTTGTGGTCTTGTCTGGGCCGATGATCGGAGCGTCTGCACGTCCCGTCGTTCGGGTGCCGCGTCTCATAGAAGCTCTCGGCGCCTCAGAGCTACTGGTGGTGCCAACTGTGTAAGAGCTGTAGCTCTCGTGGTCTCTGCTAAGTACGGACACTCGGGCTTCGGGTTTGAATGAGCTGTGTTCTTCATAGGCGTCCGGCGAGAAGTCGCTGGTCTCGGACGGGGTGTGAAGGGTTGACGAGGCTTTCTCAGGCTGGGGAAGCAGGTCTCCTGCGTCTTGTGGTTCAGCATGGGCGTCAGTGTCGCTTCTGTCAGTGTCACTCGCAGGCTCGAGCGCCGGATAATCATCTTGCAATGCGGGCGTGAGGTCGATGCACGCTTGTTCTTCGATTGCCGCTGCTGCAGCCGCTGCGAAGTACTTCAGACGTAGGCAGTCAGCTGTTGCAGGGCTGCCCGAGCATTTGCGACATGGTTCTGCGCATCCCTCTGTCACATGTGCAAACACTTTGCAGCGCATGCAACGGGGCGTGGCACAATCTTTGGCGATGTGGCCAGCAATCCTGCACTTAGAGCACACTTTCTTGACACCGCGGTAGTCAGACATGACATTGTAGCCTTGGACTCTCAAAAAGCTCGGTATTTGGCTTTTCATTTCCACTCGCGCCAAACGGACACCTGTGCCAACCCCAAGGTGGCCCTTGAACACTGGCTCGTGGATATGTTGCACGTTGCCGTAGGCGGAGAGAGCAGTCGCTACGGCTGCGTCGCTTACCCACAGCGGTACCCGGAAGACTGTGACGTGGACTATTTCAGGACCTACGCTGACTAGTGGAACTGATTCGCCATTCAAGAGATGGCGCCCCGGCTCTTCAGCTTGGTGGCTGCATGGACGTTCGGGGCTGCGGTGCCAAACTTTGCACCTCCCAAGTGCTGGAGGGACTTGATACCGGCTGGGCCGGTTACTGCTTCGAGGGCATCTATGATGTCGTCGACGATGCTCCCCTCTGGAGCGCTGAAGTTGAAGCAATGATCTTTCGGCGGTGGCGCTGCGAAAGCCATCACACTTTCGTCCTGGCCCTGGCTCCCACGGCTTGCGCTGTGGTGCCCGGGCGTTGGCTCACGATGAAGGCCTGGAGAGAGCCGGGGGGGTTGTCCAGGGGTTCGCTTGATGCTCGATAAGATTGGGCGACGACTCGCAGCGTGCCTGGTCGCGGGAATCCCGGCGCTAAGTCTGCGGCGAACGGAGCGTCGGCCATCGATCAACTACTGACAAGCGGCGAAGCGCGTCGGCATTTCTACTCTTGGCGTTGAATGTTCTAGCGTTATCGATGGTAGTGGCGTAGGTTCGAGAATAATCTGTACCGTTCGCAGAGTGGGCGTGATCTTATTGAAATGATGTACTCCGGTCCGTAAGCTTTTTGAAAACTACAGGCGCGGTTTGCGCTGAGAATTGTGTAGTGTTTTGGGGCGATAACAAAACTTGAGAAATAGAACGTGGCATTGCTCCCTCTGAAAAAGGCATCGTCCCGATGCTTTAACTAAAGATGAAGGTACAACAATAATGCAAGAAAGTACAATGAATAAATCAAGATACAATATAATACAAAAAACACTGTTTAAGTTTGTTAACGCGCATGAAACGGCTTGAGGCGCTCGACATGGACGACCTCAGGTCGTGATCGGCGTCATTGAGAGTTCTTGATGCCATCAGGGACAACCTCGTAATCAAGTGGGCCGAGACGTCGAACCACCCTGTACGGTCCAAAGTACCGTCGCAGAAGCTTTTCACTTTGTCCACGTCGGCGTATCGGTGTCCACACCCGAACACGTTCACCAGGCTGGTATTCCACGAAGCGTCGTCGAAGATCGTAACGGCGGCTGTCGATCGTCTGTTGATTCTTGATACGGAGACGCGAGTTGTCGGGCTTCTTCGGCGCATTGAAGGTACTCACTCACATCGAGGTTTTCTTCGTCCGTGACGTTGGGTAACATGGCATCGAGCGTCGTTGCCGGGCTCCTTCCGTAGACCAATTTGTATGGAGATACCTTCGCCGTCTCCTGCACCACCGTGTTTTATGCGAAGGTCACGTACGGAAGAATGGCGTCCCACGTCTTGTGTTCGACATCGACGTACATTGCCAGCCTGTCAGCGATCGTCTTGTTAAGCCGCTCGGTGAGGCCGTTGGTCTGTGGGTGGTACGCTGTCGTCCGGCGGCGGTTTGTCTGGCTGTATGCCAAGATCGCTTGAGTTAAGTCGGCAGTAAAGGCCGTTCCTCTGTCGGTGATAAGGACCTCCGGGGCGCCGTGACGTAGGACAATATTTTCGACGAAGAACTTAGCTACCTCGGATGCACTGGCTTTGGGAAAGGCTTTTGTCTTGGCGTAGCGGGTGAAGTAGTCGGTAGCTACCATGATCCACTTGTTTCCGAAAGCTGACGTCGGGAATGGCCCCAGTAGGTCCAAATCAATCTGCTATAAAGGTCGGCAAGGTGGTTCAATTGGCTGCAGAAGTCCCGCTGGCCTTTTCGGTGGTGTCTTGCGTCCTGACAGACCCGGCATGTCCTCACATATTAAGTGACGTCGGTGGTAAGACGTGCCCAGTAGTACCTTTCTTGTATCCTCGCGAGCGTGCGAGAAACACCGAGAGTTCCTGCCGTCGGATCGTCGTGCAGGGCCTGCAAGAGTTCTGGTCGCAGAACTTAAGGCACCACAAGGAGGCACTTAGCTCGAAGCGGTGAAAAGCTTTTCTTTTCTAGAAGACCGTTTCGCAGGAAGAACGACGCAAGTGCGCGCTTGAACACCTTTGGGACTTCGGCGGTCCTGCCTTCGAAGTATTCCATTAGGCCCTTAAGTTTCGGGTCGGCCCACTGTCGTTCAGCGAAGTCGTCTGTAGTTATCGTTTCCAAGAAGTAGTCGTCATCCGGGTCGTCGGGTAGCGGTTGGTCAACAGGCGCACGAGAGAGACGGTCGGCGTCGGAGTGTTTCTTGCCGGGCTTGTAAATGACGGTAATGTCATATTCTTGAAGTCTCAGGCTCCATCGTGCAAGCTGACCTGAAGGGTCCTTCAATGTGGCTAGCCAACACAAGGCGTGGTGGTCGCTCACAACTTTGAAGGGCCTGCCGTACAGGTAGGGGCGAAATTTCGACGTAGCCCAGATGATGGCGAGGCACTCCTTTGGCTTCTGCTTCGGATAGCGATCAGCTGGCGTAACTAATAACCCTCTCGAGTCCGTCAGCCCTCTGCACAAGAACGGCGCCAAGACCTACGCTGCTTGCGCCAGTGTGTATTTCTGTCTCAGCGAAATCGTCGAAATGGGCAAGTAACGGAGGCGTCAGAAGGCGATGTTTAAGCTCCTCGAAAGCGTGTTCCTGCGGCGTTTTCCACTTGAACTCCACGACGGCCTTGGTAAGGCTAGTTAGAAAATCGGCGATGTGGGTGAAGTTTTTCACAAACCGCTTATAATAGGCGCACAGACCCAGAAATCGGCGCACCGCCTTCTTGTCAGTGGGCGGCGGGAAGTCGGCGATGACGGCTGTTTTCCGTGGATCGGGGCGAACTCCAGACTTGCTAATAACGTGCCCCGAAAACAAGAGCTTCTCGTGCGCAAATCTGCACTTTTCTGGCTTCAGCGTGAGTCCGGACGTCAAGATGGCTTGAAGTACAGCTTCAAGGCGCCGAAGATGCCCGTCGAAACTCGAAGAAAACACGAAGACGTCGTCCAAGTACACAAGGCTAATCTGCCACTTCAATCCTGCCAGTACTGTATCCATAACGCATTGAAAAGTTGCAGGCGCTGAGCAAAGACCGAAAGGCATCACCCTAAACTCGAAGAGGCCGTCCGGTGTTATAAACGCTGTCTTCTCTCGGTCTCTTTTGTCGACTTCGATTTGCCAATAGCCAGTCTTGAGGTCCATTGACGAAAAGTACTTGGCGTTATGAAGCCGATCAAGTGCGTCGTCTATTCGTTGGAGAGGATACACGTTTTTTCTTGTGATTTTGTTCAGGCAGCGATAATCGACGCAGAAACGTAGGGTCCCATCCTTGTTCTTCAATAACACCACGGGGGATGCCCATAGACTCTTGGACGGCTGAATGATGTCATCCCGCAGCATTTCATCAATTTATCTTTTTATGGCCTCACGTTCTCGTGTCGAAACCCTATACGGACTCTGACGGAGTGGTCTGGCATTTTCTTCGGTTATGATGCGATGTTTCGTGATTGGGGTCTGCCGAATTTTCGATGACGACGAAAAGCAATCTTCGTATTGCAGGAGCAGGACCTTGAGCTGTTCTTGCTTATCGTTCGGAAGTCTGGGATTGACGTCGAAAGCTATGGGAGGGGCTTGGTTCCTGTGAGCAGGTTCCGCAGAATCGGCGAGGGCGAAATCACTGGTGTCTTCGAGAGTTTATTCGATGTATGTGACCGTTGTTCTTTTGTTCACGTGTTTGTACTCATTGCTGAAATTCGAGAGCATAACCATTGCTTTGCCTCCCCGCAGCTCTGCAATTCCTCTTGCGACGCAAATATTTTGGGTGACCAACAGATGCTGACTGCCTTCAACGACGCCTTCCAAGTCAGGTGATTTAGGAGCGTCGACTGAAATAATGACGCTTGAGCGAGGCGGAATGCTGACTTGTTGTTCCAGTACTTTTAAGGTTTGGTTTCCTGACGGCGTGCGCGGCGGTATTGCTTCTTCTGTGGATAACGTTATCGACTGTGTTCTTAGGTTGATGACAGCATGATTGAGGCATGAGAAGTCAACGCCAAGGATGACATCTCTCGAGCAGCGCTGTAGGACTACGAAGTCCGCAGGATAAATACGGCCGTTAATGGTGAATCTCGCTGTGCAGACTCCTGCAGGCGTTACGAGATGACCTCCGGCTGTGCGGACTTTAGCGCCTTCCCAAGCTGTCCTAACTTTCTTTAACTTCGCGGCGAACGACCCACTGATAAACCGCCGGACACACATACCGACCCAACGGCGGTATGTGTGTCCGGCCTTGCCGCAGTGGTAGCAGTGGGGGTGGTGGTCAGGGGTGCGCCAGACGTCAGTCTTCTTCGGCGCACTGCACTGGGCCGCTGGCGAACGGTATGACGTCGGTGAGGGTGGTGGCGGCGGTGGCGTCTGTCGACGGAAGTGTGATGGGGTGGCGTTTTGACGTGAATGGGGAGGAGCGTTGTGGCGCACTGCAGTGGCGTAGCTCATAGCTTCCGGCTCGGGCAGCGTTGGTTGGGGAATTCGAAGTGATTGCCGAACTTCTTCTCGCACAATGTCGGCGATCGAATCCACTTTGGGCTGCGCCGAAGGCAACAGCTTGCGCAGCTCTTCCCGCACGATCGCTCGAATAGTTTCACGCAGGTCTTCGGAGTTACTGGCTTAAGAAGCAGCGAATTCTGGAGTCAGGCGACGACTATACTGTCTGGTGCGCATGTCTGGAGTCTTTTTGATAGTGGCAGCTTCGGCTACGAATTCTCGGAGGGTGTTCGGTGGATTCTTCATCAGTCCCGCGAAGAGCTCCTGTTTCTTGTCTCTTGTCCTCGGCCACATCGAGGCCCCGTGACATCTGGTGGAGGTGCTGCTTCGTTTATGTACTGAACGCCCCCGTCAAGCCGTGTACCCAGCACCTGCACCAGATGTCACGGGGTCGTGACGTGGCCGAAGACAAGAAACTTTATGTTGGGATTTAACTGTTTATTTCGGCGAACTTGAGCCCGGTAAAAGGAACGTTTGATTGCAGTAGCAGTCTTGCACAGATAGCAGTGAACGGAGTGTCGGCCGTCGATCAACTACTGACAAGCGGCGAAGCGCGTCGGCATTTATACTCTTGCTGTCGAATGTTCTAGCGTTATCGCTGGCGGTGGCGTAAGTTCCAGAATAATCTGTACCGTTCGCAGAGTGAGCGTGATCTTATCGAAATTATCTATTTCAGTCCGGAAGCTTTTCGAAAACTGCAGGCGCGGTTTGCGCTTAGTATTGTGTAGTGTTTTGGGGCGATAACAAAACTTGAGAAATAGAACGTGGCAGTATTGTGATTGTGCTACCAAAACATAATCAAAATGCACACGACGGAAAAGGAGGCGATGACAACTCAGGCACTTTCACTGTGAAGAACGTGGTAAGTGAGTGTACGTCGGCTATTTGAAGTTTTTATACGAGCAAAACTACTTCTTACGTACCTTATTTGAATGACGTGACCAGAGCACTCAGTTATCCAGAGCTTAACTGCGCTTCGGTTGACCACTTCATAAATACTTGTAATTCAATGTAGTAGTGAATTTGTGAGTCAGTATCGTTAATTAGACCTGTTTTTCCCATACAAGTTTTCATAAAGGAGAAAAGCTAGAATGCCTCTGTATTTCTCAAATCGACATATTGCCGTGCGCTCTGCTGTCTATCGCATTCTCTACCGCAATGCGTAATTCGCCATCGCTCACTTTGTTGGGGAACGCAACGCTTGGGATGGCCGGGGACAAAGACGTCGCGTGCCCGCCACATTAGAGGTCATGCAGGAACAATCGTATTTTCAGCAGGGGGGAGGGAGCGGGTTGTGTACGCTCGCGCGTTTGAGTGGTCATTAAGGATGTGGAGAATCGCACGCCTTGGCCTTTCACCCTAACAATCCTGTTGTAATTACCGGGCGTACAAAGATCACTGCATTCGCTGCACAGTCTTCGTTTGCAAAAAAGAGTGCGCTTTTAAAAAACAACAAGTAACAACTTCAACGCTTATTTATGTTCATCTGTACCTATGAGTACGTTTCGTGCGTCATTTGTGCGTGAGAAACACGGAGCACGTTTTGACCTGCTTGCTATTCTTCGCGTCACCTTCCAATTTGTTGCTATCACGTTCGTTGCTTCGTCTTTGCTGCACAGCTGTGACTTTTCATAACTAGCTCTTGGTTTGAAGCCGGCAGCCCATTACAAAATCACGCACATTCCTGTGCGTATTCCATTGCGTACAGCCGCGGCCATGAACAGCCGGTGCTTGCTCTGCAGGGCAAAACCTTGGGGCAGTATTGGGTTCTGACGTGATCAGCCTGACAACTAGACCATGCATGATCCTGATACACCCTTCAAAGCCCAAAACTGCCTCAGCGTTTCAGCCCACAGAGGCAAAACCGGCTGCTCTAGTGCTCTACACAGACGTGGCTGCGGCTGTAAACGCTATGGGTGCATAGCAAGTTTGGCAGATTTAACGCACATGATTGATGTTGGTTTAAAGCAGGCTACCCATTACACAGAATGTAGTGATATGCGAAAGTTTTCTGGTACAAGCCACTTTCATCTTCATTGAAACATCGTACAAATCCACAATTTAAACTTCTCGAGTAACATCATACACCATGATTTTATACACTATATGTTTGAAAATCGCACTAGGGAACCGATATTGCTGTCGCACTCTATTCTTACAAGTGAAGCTTAGGGGTCCCCATTTTTAATCTCATGACCAGCCAGACATATTCGTCAAACCATCTTACCTTTCCGTACTGATTTGGTCTACCGCAAGACGAAGAGACGATCTGAAAAGCACGCAAAAAAAGCTGCTAGATTGATAGATAGCGAGATACCTAGATATAAATGCTCAAAATACCTGTTGTGTACTATGAAATGCTTCAAATTAGAAAAACATTATGCCAGATGATATTTAAACCTGGATCAGGGACTAGACCCTTCGACTAGATACGGTATTCAAAATAAGGCGTCCGCAATTGTTTTGGTAGGAAGCAAAAATTCAGCATCTGTGCCATTTTCTTCCCAACCTTCGCATGATTAAAGTATAGTTACGCATATATATGTAGAAATAAAATATCATCTTGGTTTTTGTCTTATTTAACACCCTATATGTTTATCCAGTTCCTGCATTCTTTGCACCGACGAGTGGCGCTTTCGCTCTTTCCCTCTGCTTCTATTCCGCTAGTCTGCTGCTGCCATTTTGCCTGTGCACGTGGGAAAATTTTGAGACTGCTTTGAAGTTAAAATTGTTGGTTTTGTGAGTTCTAACGCGCACAAAATGTTGAAGAAAGTAGGAAAAAGACAAACGGCGTGCTGCGCTGCTTTGCTTACCCAGCAATTCTGGGAGAAACAGCGAAGCGAAGTTTTCCGCTTCCCGCGGATGACACGTCGGCACATGCCATTTTTTTCGGTATGAAGAAGCAAGCGCTGTCCTTATCAAAACAGCCACAGGGCGAACGGAAATATATCTGTGGTCGCTCTAGAGAGAACCTGCTTTTTCATTATTGGCACTGCGCAGTTGACAGTGATGCTGTAAGCATGTAAAGCTCTTGTGGGCAGTTTATCATAAGCCGACTGATGCCAACTGACGTTCAGACAGAAATTTCACTTCAGGATTGATTTTGTTAGCCGTAGCTAATTATATATATATATATATATATATATATATATATATATATATATATATATATATATATTGTGAGCGCTGACTACGTACCTCATCTTCATCTGTATGACCAAACCATTGCAGTGATCATCATCGTACGTCACGCGGGATGGCTCTCTGGCTCGTGCGTCTAGATTAAAAAGATGACCTAGTTGCTGCCGTACCGGACGTGGTCTCATAAGTGGTGGAGCGTGCTTTGGTTCCCATGTCATCCTGCTCTACCCGTCACCCCTGGAGCTCCAGTCTGGTCGACCGTTGTGCCCTCAAGGAACAGCGATGGCAGAACCCAACGCGCCCGCTGCTGCAACCGCTCCTTCTCAGCCACCCAGGCTTCACTACACCGTGAGTACCTCTCATCGAGACCCTCCGGTATTTTCCGGCCTTCGCAACGAAGACATAGAAAAATGGCTCGACAGTTATGATCAAACTAGCGTTTGTAATTATTGGGACGAGGCGCACAAACTGCGCTACGTTCCTTTTTACCTCAATGGCGTCGCTAAAACCTGGTATTACAACCACGAGAGCGACTTCTCCAATTGATCGGCCTTCACGGGGCATCTCCGTCAGGTATTTGGCACGTCTGCAGGATGTTCTTTAGTAGCGAAACAGAAGCTCGCAACCCGCATCCAGGGAGACGGCGAATCGTATACGTCCTACATTGAAGATATTCTGGCTCTCTGTTGCCGAGCACAAAATGACATGACGGAGGCCGATCGCATCCGTCATCTACTGAAGGGTATCAACTCTGTGGCCTTCAATGCTCTCGTGATCCAGAATCCGACTACCGTCCGGGACGTCATCACTACATGCCAACGCCTGGACGTGCTTCGTTCCATGCGCCTTCCACTTGCTTCCTGCGACACTCGCTTTACCAAAGAGCATGAATTGCGGGCCCTTATCCACACAATTGTCAGAGAAGAACTTCACGGCCTTATTCCAGGCAACCCAACCATTGCGTCTGTCCGCACACCTCCTCCCAACCTGCGAGAGATAATCAAGGATGAACTGGCATCAGTGACAAGCGCTGCACATGCCCCGTCTCCTGTGCGCTTCCCAGTGCCTTCGTACGCAGAAGTTGCATCGCGGGCCCCTGCACCAGTTCTAACCGTGCCTGCGGACATCGGATGCGACCATGTGGCTGCGATGACGACGCAAGTGCCAAGGCCACACGACCATTCTACATGGCGTCCTCCGCGCCCCATCTGCTTTACTGTGGCATAAGGGGTCATATATCCCGTTTCTGCCGCCGCCGTCAGCAGGATGAACGACGTGGTTACCCAGCTTACGAGAGAGACTTTACCCCGAGACCCGATGAATACGATCCCGCACCGTATTCATCCACCTCCCGCCAGTCACCCTCCCCTCCACGGTCTCATGCGCCTCATCCTCCTCGTTCGTCTCGCCACCGTTCTCCGTCACCGTTTCGGCGTATGTCATCACCCCTGCGTCCCGCGCCGATCTCTCTGGATTCGGAAAACTAGAAGGTGCAGTTTTTGGAGGGGAAACTGCTTGTTGTCGGAACGTTACAACTCCTCCGTCTCGTCCAGCTAATTTACTACCTGTTTGTGTGGAAGGTATTTTTGTTGACGCCCTTATAGACACTGAAGCCGCAATTTCAGTAATTGATCGTGAATTGTGTTTTCGCCTGCGTAAAGTGCAAACTCCTTATGCCGGTCCCATGTTATGCGGTGCTATTGACAGTCCAATTTGCCCGACCGGTTTGTGCACTGCTCGTGTTCTGATCGATGGAATCCGTCATCACATACATTTGGCTGCGCTGTCTTCGTGCGCTCATTAGATAATCTTAGGCTGGGACTTCTTGTCAGCGGCGTCTGCTGTAATTTCGTGTGGTCGGCCCCTCATTCGTATTACGGACACTGAGCTTTCTTCTGCTGCCGACCTTTCGTCGCCCAACCTTGTGACAGCTGCGGATTTCCTCCTGCCTGCCGGACAAGAACGTGACCTTACGATCAAGTCACGAGACATTCTAGATCGTGACGCTGTGGTAGTTCCTTGCCAGCGCTGCATTTTTCGAGGGATCACCATCGCATCTTGTTTAGTGCAGTTCTCCCGTAGTTATGCAAGCATCACGGCCTGCAACACGACGCCAGAACCACTTCTTTTGCCAGAGGGAACCACTGTTGCCAGCATTACCGAAGAGGCAGCGCTTTGTGTCGTCACTGATTCATCTGCTTCGTCATTCTCCAAGTGTATGCCAGCGGAAGATGCATTTCCTTCTCTCAAGGCCACTTTATGTGAACATCTCAACCCAACGCAAACTGATGCCTTGCTAGCGTTATTAATGAAGCATAAAACTTGCTTTGACCTTTGTTCCGAAGGTCTGGGTTAAACAACAGTGACCGCCCATCGTATCGACACCGACGGATCCCGTGTGATTCGCCGCCGCCCTTACCGTGTGTCGGCTTCTGAACGCAAGCTTATAGAAGAACAAGTCAACGACATGCTCGTGCACAACGTCATCAGGCCTTCGACAAGCGCATGGTCTTCTCCTGTCGAACTAGTGAAAAAAAGGATGGCTCGGTACGGTTTTGCGTTCATTACAGATCACTCAACAAAATCACTCGTTAGGACATCTACCCAATGCCTCGCATTGACGACGCTCTTGATACTTTACAAGGTGCCGAGTACTTTTCAAATCTCGACTTGCGCTCCGGTTATTGGCAGATTTCAATGCACGAGTCTGATATAGAGAAGACTGCGTTTGCTATGCCAGATGGTCTCTTTGAATTCAATGTGATGCCTTTTGGCCTGTGCAATGCTTCAGCCACATTCGAACGGATGATAGACACGGTACTGCGGGGATTAAAATGGAAGACCCGCCTTTGCTACCTGGACGACATTGTCATCTTTTCATCCAGGTTCTCACAGCACCCGGAACGGCTAGATGAAGTCCTCACGTGTTTAGCTAAGGCCGGTCTCCAGCTCAACACTAAGAAGTGTCGGTTTGCCAGTCACAGCATCAAGGTATTAGGTCACGCCGTCAGTAAACATGGCGTTGAGCCCGATCCCGACAAGGTTGCCGCGGTACTGCACTTTCCTACACCAACCACACAGAAAGACCTCTGCAGCTTCCTTGGCTTAGCGTCGTATTTCCGCCGCTTTGTACGTGATTTCGCTACTATTGCGGCTCCTCTGCACAAACTTCTGACCACGAGCGCACCCTTTGTCTGGTCGGATGCTTTTCCAACCCTCAAGCAATGCCTCACATCACGGCCAGTGCTTCGCCATTTCGACCCTGCAGCACCTACTGTGCTACACACTGACGCAAGTGGATTTGGCATCGGTGCTGTCCTTCTTCAGCGGAACCATGCTTCCTAAGAACAAGTCGTGGCCTACGCGAGCCGTACTCTGTCACCTGCTGAGCGAAGCTACAGCATCACTGAGCAAGAATGTCTCGCCATCGTGTGGTCCGTACAAAAGTTTAGCCCTTATTTAGACGGCCGGCATTTAACAATAGTGACTGACCATCATGATCTGTGTTGGTTATTGTCTCTGAAAAATTTGTCGGGACGCCTTGCCCGTTGGGTACTACGATTGCAAGAGTATGACTACAGCGTCACATATAGGTCGGGTCGGGAGCACCAAGATGCCGACGCTTTGTCACGTTGCCCGCTCTCGTAAAGCGCCGAAGTATCACCTTCCATCTGTTCATCACCGCCCACCGAAGTGACCAAACAGACGGCTGCTGCTTCGAAACAGTTAGTTGCCTCGGCGGACCTTCTTTCGTACACAGATCTCGCTTCGCTCACACATGCCAATACCTACTGCCGCACAATCATCGATCGGCTCACTGGCTTATCGCGTGCTCCAAACAGCCGCCTAAGTTGACAACTTTCCCGTTTCAAGCTTCAAGAGGGAACATTATGTCGGCAAATTTACCATCCTCTGGGTAACCAATGGGTTCCCGTCATTCCTCGCTCACTTCGTCTGGAAGTTTTACAAGCGTTTAATGACGATGCGACAGCTGGCCACTTAGGGTTCCACAAGACCTACAACCGCCTCAAGACTCGCTGCTTTTGGCCTGGCCTCTCCACTTCTGTCGCCAAGTACGCCGCTTCCTGCGCGTCATGCCAGCACCGAAAACGTACCGCGTCTCTTCCCGCGGGGCCATTGCAACCACTGCCGTGCCCGTCCACTCCCTTTGAATTTGTCGGCATAGACTTATACGGACCTCTTCCGCTTACGCCAGCCGGTTACTGTTGGATTGTTACTGCCGTAGACAACCTTACTCGCTACGCGGAGACGGCAGCTCTTTCATCTGGTGCTACCTCTGAAGTAGCCAGTTTTTTCCTTCGCGCCATTATTTTACGACAGGGCGCACCGCGTGTGCTCCTTAGTGACCGTGGCAAGACATTTCTTTCACATGTCCTTGCTGAAGTCTTACAGGCCTCTAACACCATCCACAAGACCACATCAGCGTATCACCCAGAAACTAATGGTCTGACTGAGCGTTTTCACCGAACTTTGTCGGACATGATCTCTATGTACGTGCAACCGGATCACAAAAACTGGGACACAATACTTCCTTTTGTCACGTTCGCATATAATACTGCCATACAGCGTACGACAAATTTCAGCTCTTTTTTTCTCGTGTATGACCGTGTACCGACTTTTGTTCTGGACGCCACCTTTTTGTCCACATCTTCCAATCCATCTTCATCTCTCCCGGAAGAGTTCGCCGCTCGCGTCACCCGCTGCCGTGAAATCGCCCGCGCCAGCACTGCTACCATTCAGGACAAGAGAAAAATCGACATTGATGCGAAGCGTCGAATTGTTGTGTTCCGCTCAGGCGACAAAGTCCTTTTGTGGACACCTGTTCGTGTACCTAGGCTCTGCGAAAAATTCCTTCACTGATATCTCGGTCATTACACCGTCCTGGAACGAACATCTGAAGTCAACTATCGCGTTGCTCCTGTCAACGCTGCTCCTGATCGCCGTCGCCGTCACACCGAGATCGCCCACGTCTCTCGACTGAAACGATATATTCGGCGTCCCAACCCTTTCTAACTTGCTGCCCTCTTTCGCGAAGGGGGGAAAATAGTGTGAGCGCTGACTACGTACTTCATCTTCATCTGTATGACCAAACCAATGCAGTGATCATCATCGTATGTCACGCGGGCTGGCTCTCTGGCTCGTGCGTCTGGATTAAAAAGATAACCTGGTTGCTGCCGTACTGGACATGGTGTCATAGTATATATATATATATATTCGTGGCGTTTGGGTTTGGAGAATTCAGATGACCAGTTGCTTGTAGTAACATTACCACATTTCAATGTTTAGGATAGAACCCCCAAATTTATTTACGTAGCAGTGACTGCTTGCATTCCGTGTAACGAGAAGTTCGTGTTACCTGCGCTAAATCAAAGCTGCGCTTCAGTTTTGAACTTGTGATAGATCGTTTTCGCGCTTTTTCGCACTGTCTGTATTTGTGTCGCTTTCACATGTTTTTTTTATATTCATGCTGGTATTTGTTGCATTTTTAGGTGTGACGTATGGCGAAAATATATGAAAAGACCAGACCTCGAAGGACTCACACGGGCGCAAATATATAACGCCTACCGCCTCGTCTCCGACCACTTCGGCGAAAGTGCCTTTTTAAGCCCTGCCAAAACACGGCTCATGTGAATGGCTGTTTCAATTGTTGCCGTGAAAGTAGGACCTTCGATCGATAAAGGTAATAAAAGCAATAAATTAGTGGTTGCAAGTATGTACGCTTTTGTAGTTCGTTTTCACGCACCCTATCGCCTGATGCATAAATAACGTTCCATATTTACGCATGAGTTCAACGTGTGTCCATTTCTTTGTATTTCATGCTAGCAGCTTGAGTTATGACTGCGTTACTTCGCCACCTACTTAAAGAAGACTGATATCTACCCTATCTTCAAGAAACCTCCCTGGCAGAAGCCACGGCTGCTGCGGCTCAAGACCACCCTGCAGGCCAAAAGAGCATCGCCTAGACTGCAGGTATATGCACACGCCAGCTTGGTGATTTGGGGAATTAAGGAAGGGGCACGTATGCTTGCTTTGTGTAAAAGAAGTATACAGGGTACGGGAGAAAGTGAACTGCAACAAGCGATATGTCATCTGCCAAGGCGTCGCGTGACGTTTCGCAGCGAAAGTTTTTGCGCGTGCGCCAGAGAATTGCAGTACTTTCGTTTCTTTTTTTTCTATTGGAGAGAGAGAGAAAAAAAATAACGTTTATTTGCACCCGTCCAAAATGACGGGTTAGGAAGCTTCGGCCTCTGCCCCCGATCATCCCCCTAGCCATCAGCCGGAACCACTAGGGACTCGGCGGTGGTCAGGGTGAGACCGATGACTTGACGCTGTTCTTCGGCGTCACGGCTGTGTAATAAGGCCTCCTAGGATTCTACATTTCTACTTAGATCATTGTACGATGGGCAGGTTCATACCATGTGCACTAAGCCTGTGGTGCTGTTTCAGTGAGCACATCTGCAGTTAAACACTTCCGGGTGCCATTTACTGTAGAGGTGAGGGTTTTGAAACACCCCGGTTTGCAATTTTCTCCACAAAACTTCCTCCTTCTTGTTCAGCTGTTTACCTGCTCCTGGCTGAATCTTAGGTAGGGTGAAATATAAAATGTGAGGGGATTTCTTGAAACGTTCGTAGTTCGTTTCTTGTGGAGAGGGGCTGCTCGAGCGAAGGCGGCTGGTCAGCGTCGATCGACCGGAAAGTGAGCCCTTGGGCGATCGCGTGCGCCTTTTAATTTCCCTTTATCCCTTGATAAGCGGGGGACCATAGCAGTGAGATTTGTTCTGCGGGTACTGGTCCTTGAGTTAGAATTTAGGCGACTGTAGCAGAGATCCTGCCAATATCATAGTTTTTAATGGCTGACTTAGAGTCGCTAACGATCACTCGTGTGCTTTTTGTGACATTGTCAAAGCAATAGAAATTTCTTCTGCGTCCGTGGTGGTTGTGTTCTTAGAGATGCATCACGAGACCAGGTCCTCGCTGACGTGGACCACTACCGTTGTGTATGCTCCCCTTCTTTCGTATTCCGCAGCGTCCATCTGAAGCACGCCAGATCGACCTTCAAATTTCGCCTGCAGGGCTACAGCTCTAGGCTTGCGTCGACCTTCGTGGAAAACTGGTTGCATGTTTTTCGGCAGCGGTGTAATTTTAAATGTCGCCCTAGTTGACTTGGGCATGTTAGCAGTCTGTCTGGAACACTCTGTGAGCTCGAACCCCAAGCGGTCCATGATTTTTTTCCGGTTATACTTCTCAAAAGCCTTTCGTGTTGTGGCACCGTGGCGGCTTCTATTAGCTCATCTAAAGAGTTGGAGACGCCCAGCTCTAGAGGTTTAACCATAGATGTGCTCGGGGGAAGCACTAGCGCACTTTTGAAGCGTTTCCTTATAATTACTTCAATTTCATCTTTTTCCGCTCTATCTAATTTACTATAAAGGGCAACGTGTAGTTCATGGCTTATCACGAAGGCTTGAACCAACCTTAAAAGATTGGCTTCTTTCATTCCCACATTCTTGTTAGATGTGACGTAGGTTTTTGATTCCTTCCAACTCCTCAGGAAGTCGAATCATTGCTATATTAAAAAGAGACGGGAGAGTACAGACACGTGTAATGTTTCTTTATTCCCCAATTTAATGTTTTTAAGCGACTGCCTTCCCATGCTGATGGTTGCTGTGCGATATGAAAGTCCATCACGTAGTTGTATGTCTTGACGCGTACGTTTAGCGCACTTAGGTTCTTAATTAAGCCTTTAAGTTTGACATTGTCAAACGCCTTGAAGACGATCATGCCCACCATTACTTTGGTGTTAAAAGTCTTTTTGTTCATTACCTCCTCCGTCCACTGTAGCATAATATCGCACGCCGATAGATGGGATCTGAAGCCTATCATAGTATCAGGGTACAGGTTTTCATCTTCCATGAACCCATTCTTGAGGTCTTGGTTGGATGACTTGCTCCATAAATTTTCCTACACAGGATGTGATGGAAATAGGTCTGAGATGTTGAATACTGAGCTTTTTTCTGGCTTTGGAAAAAAGACCACATTCGCCGTTTTTGAAGCTTGCGGTATCTCCCTCTTGTCCCAGCATTCTTGCATATAAGATATTGGAAGATTTTGCGTGCTGAAGTGTGTTCCAAGCTGCCCGTGTAGCTAGCAATGCGAATATTTTCCAGCTTCCTGGTACAGTAGGAGATGAGAATATTTTCTTTTCACAACGACAGAATTCGCGCTGGTATAAGAAGACACAGCGCTCCTGGCCTTGCTGTAAACCATACATCAATCACCCGCTGTGGTCGCGTATCGGACATGATGTTGCGATTCGAAACGCGATGCCACGGGGTTAGGTCAGGTTTCGATAAGCGCGATATTCACCCTCACCTCAGGTGGTCAAAATAGTTCGCAGTCGCTCGTTGCGTCAAGTCTCACGCACGTTTTGTGTCTGTAAAACCGCACAATTCAATACAACTAAACCAAGTCTTGCGTAAGCGGATTGGATTTGTGGGGTTTAACGTCCCAAAACCACCATATGATTATGAGAGACGCCGTAGTGGAGGGCTCCGGAAATTTCGACCACCTGGGGTTCTTTAACGTGCACCCAAATCTGAGTACACGGGCCTACAACATTTCCGCCTCCATCGGAAATGCAGCCGCCACAGCCGGGATTTGAACCCGCGACCTGCGGGTCAGCAGCCGAGTACCTCAGCCACTAGACCACCGCAGCGGGGCGTGCGTAAGCGCTGCGATGATCACAATAAGTTCGATTGGTGCTGTATGATAGAAATTTTACAGGAGCAGGTGTGCACGAACGGGTAGACAGTTGCTTTTAAATTGGTTGGAACTAATTACCCCTCGCCGACAGTGTAAAAACTGGTAAAGCAAAATAAATAAAAAGAACCTCTGCAGTACTACAATAATCTGAGCCATCAAATGAGACAACACCAGTGTTGAACATGTTACGTGAATGTACAACAATAAAACTTGGTGCAATGCTTACTGTCATTTAGAGGTACATTTTTAGTAAAAGCCATGCAAAAATGTACAATCGCAGCTGAACCGCTTGAGTTAGAAACCGACACTTTATGGAAAACGTGCTCGTGCTGAGGTTATTTAAAACATGCGAACCCGAAGCCACTAATTTTTCTTTTGATTCCAGAATGTGGTCCCGCAACAGCCAGCTCAGCCTCCCCTGAATCACCGCCTCATCTTGGCAATACGCTAAAAGTAATGATAAATATCAATAAACGCAATTTTTCTTGCATACTACAAGCATTACAAAGTTTTTGCTACTTGGGTGCCTTCAGAGGGTGATCCCAAAAGGCGCCTTTTTCCGGGTGCCGCGGATTAGTGGGGAACAGATGAAGTGACAACATTTCGTTTTTTTAGCTATTTACGAGAATAAAGCAGCGAGTCTAACAATGCTATGGATGAAGAACCCGCGGTCAGCGTTCGTTTCAAGAAAAGAGATGTTAGCACTTATTCAGGATATACATGAACCGCAAATATTAAACCGTGTGAACATTTGTACTAGTTGGTAGGGTTTCATGTCGTAATTGATTGCTCAGTAGTGCAACAACCACAGATTTCAAAAATAGCTGACAAAAACAATTGCATATGGACAACTTACATGTAAATAAAAATAAATACAAATTTGTATCCTTCTTCTTCATGTGGCTTTCATTCAATAAAATTCCAGTAGCGATTATGCGCTTGCCATTGTGTATTCTTTCTTCATTCTGTTTTTGTACTGCTTCACCTGTTTACATATATTAAGGTTCCGTGGCTAGCACAAAGTGTCAAAATTACTATCACAAGTGTTACTACTAACACAAAGTGTTATACTACTACTACTAAAACAAAGTGTTATAATTGTACTTTGTGTGTATACTGGAGCTGGAGCTACGAACCATAGATAGTTGTATGAACAAATATAAATGACCAGCGCTTGACGTTATTTCTGTTTACAGATTCCACCCAGACACCAATTGACCCTGAATTTCCAATGCCTAGACTATCTGGCCTTTCCACGTGTGGCAGTTCGGATGAGTGTGCGGCTTGCACGCAAACATCCAGCCAGGAAAAACCAAGTAAAAAGACACGTTTTGCAGACACTTTCTTGTGTACGTGTTAATAGCGTTCGCTCATTTTCATCTTTTTAACCGAACACAGTAGGTCTTTCGTTTTTAACAATGAATATAGGAGAATTATTTAAATGACATAGTTTACTCTGAAAAATGAGTCAGTAAAAATTGCGTCGCTGTGTCCTACAACGACTATCGTCATCTGTCTTGCGTTTCATTCCTTGCATTAAAGCCACGCGCTCTGTGCTTACTGGTCACGAACGGTACGTGCGCTATCAGCGTGACATAGCATTCTTAAGAAGGTGGCCCATGCCGAGTTTTCAATAAATAAAACTCGAGCAAGCCGGTAACAATTATTGTCGGGGTAAAAAAAGACGCCTTTTTACTGAATTTTTTTAGAGTGTTGTATACAACGACATTACACGAAAAAAAAGTTAACATACGCAATGACCCGATTGTGGCACATAGCCACAACAAAGGCGATACATATTTCTCAGAAACAAAGCTTCTTAGTTGAGCTTCGTGCCACAAATGTGTGGTTGTCTATTCTCTTTTTCTTCTTAACTAGTTCGGCACCTCGCGGGATTGCGCAAAACTGATTTACAACGACATTACATGTTTTGCACGCGATAGCTCCAATATATGAAGAGAAGTGCGAGCAAACAGTTACTGAAAAAGTCATATTCGCCAGCACTTATCTCATGCGACCGTTCATGTAAGATGCAATATCATGAAGCACTGTTATTATCAATACTGCTCTTGATAACCACAACTATCTATCTAAATAAGCGTAAAGTTCTTAGAGGCAGCTGAACCACTCACAAAATTGAGTAATTGGGTATGTAAAAGAGTTTTAATATATGCATCGATATTATAGAGCGATAGTACTTTGTCATCATCTGTCGCCAACAAAATCCCCTTTACCAAAGTACCCGACACTTGCTTATAGAGAAGACGCTGTGCTCGCCCTGTGTATCTATGCTAACACACAAACAAATTATATTGTATGCTTCTCTCTTTTCAGTTTCAGCACCATCTCACCGAGGCCCAAAGAGAAAGGTGTATTCATTGAAGACCACCGCCATCCTCAAGCGAATAAGTGACGAGGCGCAAAGGTAACGGAAGTCAGCGATGATAAAAAGCCACAGAAATATTACTACATGGGAAGCGCTCGAGAAGTTAAAGCTTCATGTGAGCCCCAAGTTATAAAAACTCTTGGGTAGCCATGTGGCACTTCATTGTTGCAAGAGGAAAATAAAGAAGTGGTCTCGAGAGGTGAAAGAATTTGCCTTGAATATGCATTTTCAAGGGCCAAGTTCTTACCGCCAACTCACTAAAGTGTTTGCTTTGCCATCACCAAGGCCTCGGCTAAGGTGATTACCTGAAATTCTAATGACACCCGGAATTATTTCTAATGTATTAGACATTCTTTAAGATGCATGGAAAATTGGCCAAAAGAAGATTGGGCATGCGTAAATGCATTTCACGAAATGCCAGTGTGACCAAATTTACAGTATGACACAAAACATGACGTAGTTATTGGATTTTCAGATGATGGCTCAGAGAAGACAACAGCGGTGGCAAATCTAGCGTTTGTAGCACTACTTTCTGAAATCTCGCTATTGTGGGTGGTGCCACATTGTCAAAAAAATTACTCTCAGGCCGTAGTAAAACGCTTGTCCTCTAGCATCCCCCCTACTCGGAGCAACTTTTGCTCCGGACATCCAGAGCAACATTTTTGCTCTGGCTTGCCAAAGAAACTGCGTGGCACACCCGGAGTACTTTAAAACAGATTTCGTTCCGGCCAACCAGAGCAATAGCGCAGCTTCACTGGAGTACTTTTAACTGCCATTTTCTTCCGGCTGGTGGGATTGACTACGTGGAACCTCCGGAGCATGTTTTGCAGGTTCCGGCTATCCGGACGTTTTGTGTGGTACCTTCGGAGTATTTTGCGAATGTACTTACTTCATCCGGACAGAATTTCAATGAAGTGGACCAGTAGTTTGGTAAAGTGTTCCATCCACTGTTTATTTATTGTATGCTGATCGTTTTACGCATTGGTTAAAAGAAGGGAGTCTCTATTCTCATGCAAGCACTGCAGAGGTACTGTGTATTCTTTTTCACAGAGCTCCAGCAAATGAATTTCAAGGAAACACTTGAGTTCTTATTCTTTGATTTATTCGAAATAAACTTCCGACTCTGGATGATTACGCATCATTTAGAAGAAGAAGATAAGAATAAACAATCATGTGAAAAGCCACCAAAAACAAAACGAAATAGGACAGATCTGATTAAATCAACAGCACTCTTGTTTGAAGCACAGCACTTATAATGAACACTATAACGCTGCTAAACAATGCACGACAAATGAAGAAAGTGTGGCCTCCGAGAACAGCTCGTCATCATCGCCGAAGGACCATCCATTAGATTCATTGATGACGCAAGGGTCGAGCTGACTGCTTCCTGCATAATTTAGTAAAAAATAATTATACATGAGTACTGCAAATCATGCGAGAGGTGCCGAAACTGAGAACACTCAATCCACGGTATAAACAGTGAGAAGAAGCAACTTCTGAAACTGACCACACACAAACACGTGCGCACACAAAGAAAGGATGAGCGTTCATTATCAAGAAGCAAATCTGATGTGATCCGGTGTGAGACAGCCGCAACAAGGTAAAAACACACCTCCCGGATGTGAACAAAGTTCAAAACTGGCCAAAGCTTTCTACATTTTTCTAAATCAATAACTCTACCTTTGCTAAAACATTCAAAAGAAATTTATAACTAAAATATATTTATTTCGGTACTGCTGTAGACGGCCCCTCTCGATAATTTTCTAATTTTAGCAAATAGTATTTTCGAATATTACAGTTGCATTTTAGTGCGGGCTTATCATCATACTTCCAGCAAAGCGGGCCGTTAAAGTATGCATGGTATAGACTTGTCTTTAAGAAAAGCCTTTGTAGAATAATTTTGAAGGTAAGTTGGCATTGTTTTATTTTTTTCTTTGCACTGACCACTCCCTTTTGATACTTGTCACTGTGTACATTTTTCAAAGTAGTTATTGTATGAGCATGTATTTCTTCAAGACGAACAACTTCACACAAAATAAAGAAAAGTTCATTACAACGTAACAAAAACAAAAAAGCAATAAAAGGCATAAACAGTGTGATGACGTTTATTCGAGCCGAGAAGTCGCAACGAGGTCGCAACGGAAAGTGGGCGTACGGCCAGTCCGGCAAAGGCGGCACAAACTCTCGCGCAAGCAGAGCACGGGCTTTTCGTTGTCTTCCGAAGGCGCATACGCGTTGGTGCGTATGCTCCACTACAATACCCCCGGGGTGAAGGGTAGCCATCCTGGCGACTCAGGGAGTAGGCACAATGAGGGGGTCGTAGTAGGGCTTGAGACGGTTGACGTGTACGGTCTCGCGTCCTCGACGGCGCAAATCTGGTGATTGTCTTAACGGCTCGATGATGTAATTCACCGGGGAGGTCGCGTCAATGACACGGTTTGGACCATGGTACCAGGCCAGAAGTTTAGAAGACAGGCCAGGAACGTGCGGGGGCACCCAAAGCCACACAAGGGAGCCAGCAGGAAATGTAGGAGCTATGCGGTGAGCGTCGTCGTGTCGAGTCTTTTGTAGACCTTGAGCCTCACTTGTCAGAGACCGAGCCAACTGACGGCACTCTTCAGCGTATCTGGCGACTTCCGAAAATGGGGAGCACTCAGATGCATCAGGGCGGTACGGTAGTATAGTGTCGAGTGGGTGGGAAGGTTCGCGGCCGTACAATAGAAAGAACGGGGAAAAACCGGTAGTCGCTTGCGTCGCGGTGTTATAAGCGAAGGTAACAAAGAGAATACAGCGTCCCAGTTAGTGTGGTCGGAGGAGGTGTACATCCTCAGCATGTCGCCAAGTGTGCGGTTGAGCCGCTCAGTAAGACCATTTGTCTGTGGATGGTATGCGGTAGATTTACGGTGGATAATGTTGCATTCAGTGAGGATAGCTTGGATGACCTCCGACAGGAACACTCGACCCCCATCACTGAGTAATTCCCGCGGAGCACCATGGCGTAGAATGAAGCTGCGGAGAATGAAGAGTGCAACTTCGTGGGCGGTCGCTGCCGGTAGAGCTGCAGTCTCAGCGTAGCGTGTCAGATGATCGACTCCGACAATAATCCACCGGTTTCCAGAGCTACTATATGGGAGGGGGCCATAGAGGTCTATACCCACGCGGTCGAATGGGCGAGCCGGGCACGGGAGCGGCTGTAACATGCCAGTAAGGTGCCGCGGAGGTGTTTTGTTCTGTTGGCAAGTGGTGCAAGACTGAACGTATTTCTGCACAAAACGATACATTCCTCGCCAGTAATAGCGTTGGTGCAGCCTTTCGTAGGTTTTCAGGACACCTGCGTGAGCACTTTGGGGATCTGCATGGAAATTCATGCAGATGTCAGAGCGCATAGGAGTTGGGACAGCAAGGAGCCACTTCCGACCACCAGGCGTGTAGTTGCGGCGGTACAGAATGTTGTCACGTAAGGCAAAGTGGGCTGCTTGCCGGCGGAGCGCTCTCGTGGAAGGGACAGAAGACGGATCGGTAAGGTAGTCGACTAACAAGGCAAGGTATGGGTCTTTACGCTGCTCCGAAAGCATGTCAGTGCTGTCGAGTGGTGACAAGATGGTAAAAGGGGGTGACAGAGAAGCCACATCTGGTGTTAATGGCGATCGGGAAAGTGCATCGGCGTCCGCATGCTTGCGACCGGAACGATATACGACACGGATGTCGTATTCCTGCAATCGAAGTGCCCAACGGCCCAGACGTCCGGACGGGTCTTTCAAGGAGGACAGCCAACATAGAGCGTGGTGGTCTGTGACCACGTCGAAAGGACGGCCGTAAAGGTACGGGCGAAACTTCGTAAGCGCCCAGATTATGGCCAAACACTCCTTCTCTGTCACGGAGTAATTCAATTCAGCCTTCTTAAGAGCGCGATTGCATAAGCGACTACGTATTCGGTTTGGGTGCCTTTTCGTTGTGCCAAAACTGCACCAAGACCAACGCCGCTTGCATCAGTGTGAACTTCTGTGGCAGCAGTGGGGTCGTAGTGGCGAAGAATAGGTGGCGAGGTCAGCAGGCGGCGCAGCTGGTGAAATGCGTCGTCACATGCAGGTGACCATGCAGATATACCTTTGCTGTTGGAAAGCAGACTAGTCAGAGGTGCAATGATGGACGCGAAGTTGCGCACGAAGCGACGAAAGTAAGAGCAAAGACCAACGAAACTTCTTAGGGCTTTCAGTGATGTGGGCATTGGGAAGTCAGCGACAGCTCGAAGCTTATCGGGGTCCGGAAGAACACCGTCTCTGGTGATGACGTGTTCCAAGATGGTTAGTTTTCGCGCTGCGAAGTGGCACTTCTTGGTGTTAAGTTGTAGGCCTGCAGAAGCTAGACACGTCAGAATCTCGTGGAGACGACGAAGATGTGTCGGGAAATCAGCTGGAAAGACTACGATGTCATCTAGGTAACACAAGCATGTTTTCCACTTGTGGGCCCGCAATATGGTATCTATCATGCGTTCAAACGTCGCAGGCGCGTTGCAGAGCCCAAATGGCATGACATTGAACTCATACAGGCCATCCGGCATTACAAAGGCTGTTTTAGGGCGATCACATTCAGCCATTGGCACCTGCCAATACCCAGAACGCAGATCCAAGGATGTGGAGTACTCGGCGCCTTGTAAACAGTCAAGAGCATCGTCTATTCGTGGTAGCGGGTAGACGTCTTTCTTTGTAATCTTGTTTAGGCGGCGATAGTCCACGCAAAATCGAACGGTGCCATCTTTTTTCTTTACCAGAACCACGGGTGACGACCAAGCGCTTTGAGAAGGCTGTATGACTCCACGTTTAAGCATGTCATCTACTTGCTCCGTAATGACGCGGCGCTCTTCGGCAGAAACGCGGTAAGGACGCTGTCGCAGAGGCGAATGTGAGCCGGTGTCAATAGTATAAGTGACAGTCGTGGTGCGGCCCAAAGCAGGTTTCTGAAAGTCGAAAGAAGAGCGAAACTTGTTAAGGAGAGCAACAAGTTGGCTGCGATGCGAGGGGGGAAGGTCTGCGTCAATAGCATTGTCGAAGGCTGGTGAGCTTGATGACTCAGACGCCTGAGTGATTGCGGCAATCTGACATGGCGTTTCGTCGGGATGAATAATATCATTGATATGGTCGACAGGTTGCACATATCCTAACGTTTCACCACGAAGCAAGCCAATGGGGTAGTTGCAGCGGTTGGTAACCAGCATTACGGTTAAACCAGACGCAATCGTAAGAACGGCAAATGGAAGCACGATGCCCTTGCGTTCAGTAAAAACAGGGGATGGCGTAAACACCACCGTGGCGTCAGGTTGCGCCACACATGAAAAGCTAATAGGGACTGAAGCTTCCGGAGGCAAGGTGACGTCGTCGTCAGCGATGAGTTTGCAGAGCAGTGGTGAATGGTCGGGTGGTGGAAATCCACAACTTGGCACTACGAACACTTCCGCACGGCAACAATCGATGATAGCTTCATGACCTGATAAGAAATCCCAACCCAGGATGAGGTCATGAGAGCAAGATGGTAGTACAAAAAATTGGACGATGTACAAAACGTCTTGGATGACGACGCGCGCCGTACACACAGACGAGGGCTGAATGCGTTGCGCGCTAGCCGTGGACAGCACGATGCCACAGAGAGATGTGGTCACTTTCTTCAGTTTGCGACAAAATTTTGCGTTCATCACAGAAACGGCGGCCCCAGTATCAATTAACGCTTGTGTGGCGACTCCCTCGACATTGACATCAACAACATTTCGCGGCGAAAATGGAGGCCTTGATAATTGCGCAGAAGTTGCAGTTCTTGCCTCTGGAACTGCACTGATTAGTTTCCCTCCTCAGGAGGTGATCTACGACGCATAGGAGATGGCGATCGGCGACGAGGAGATGGGAAACGAGAAGTCGATAGGCGACGATCCGAGTCAGAGTGCCTCTGCTCGTATGCAGACGTGGTGGCCTGCTGCGACGCATAGGTAGGAGTTCCAAAGGAGGCGTACGCAGGTGTGGGACGGCGGCGGCAGTAGCGTGCAATGTGGCCAGCGCTGCCACACGCGAAGCAGATAGGATGGTTGTCATGAGTGCGCCACTCATTAGATGGACGGAAAAAGCGAGGTGAGGGCCTGTAAACCGGAGGCGCTGCCGGAGGAGGTGGAGCCGATAAGGATACTGGATGCGGGGGGGGTCGCGCAACCACAGCTGCGTAGCTGAGAGGTGAAGACGGTGCAGGTGGTGCGTAGCTGACAGCTGAGAGATTAGATGCTGCTGAAGTGCATGCGTAAGGGGCCTGCACTGTAGGTAGGACATCGCAAATTTCAGAGCGTATGGCCTGCTGCAGTGTCGAAGGCAGACTTGCGGTGGGCGCGTCGCTATGCGGCAGCAGGCAGAGCTGTCGGGCGACTTCCTCCCTGATGAAGTCTTTGATCTGGTTGGACAGACTTTCTTGGCGAACGTTGACATTTGCGAGTGCGACAGCCGAGATTGAATCTGGTGGTGAGACACTCTGTCGAGCGATGGAACGCTGACGGCGTAATTCATCGAAGCTCTGGCACAGGCTTACGAGGATTGCCACCGAGGTCGGGCTTTTCGCTAGCAACATCTGGAATGCGCCATCCTCAATACCCTTAAGAATCTGCCGAATTTTCTCTTCTTCGGGCATAGATGGGTTAACACGCCTGCAGAGGTCGAGCACATCCTCAATGTAACTCGTAAACGTGTCGCCAGGCTGCTGGGCTCTGTGGCGCAGACGTTGGTCAGCGCGGAGCTTGCGGACCTCTGGTCGGCCGAACGCTTCTGTTACGAGGGTCTTAAAGGAGGACCAGTTGGCGATGGCGGTTTCGCGGTTGGTAAACCAAAGCTTAGCTACGTCTGCCAAGTAAAAGATAACGTAAGCGAGTTTAGAGTCGTCGTCCCACTTGTTGCTGACGCTTACGCGTTCGTACAAGGACAGCCAGTCTTCGACGTCTTGCTCACCACTTCCGCTGAAGATTGGTGGGTCCCGCTGGCGAGTAGCGCCGGGGCAGGTAGACGGGGCAGCCGATGGTGCTGGCTGGGCTGGGACGGGCTGGTTGGCGACTGCGTCAGTCATGTTTCGCGGTAGTCTTTCAGGCAACTTGCGAGAGCGGAGCTCCAGGTCTTCTTGGGAATCTCAGCAGCCTCCACCAAATGTGATGACGTTTATTCGAGCCAAGAAGTCGCAACGAGGTCGCAAAGGAAAGTGGGCGTACGGCCAGTCCGGCAAAGGCGGCACAAACTCTCGCGCAAGCATAGCACGGGCTTTTCGTTGTCTTCCGAAGGCGCATACGCGTTGGTTCGTATGCTCCACTACAACAGAACGCCACCTAAACTAGCTGCATTTCCAACTATCTTAGAGCAGACCGAGCAGTTTACTCAACTGAAAGGTCTGTGCACACGTTTGGATGCCACAGATGATGATGCAGGTGAAAGCGTGACGACTAGAACCCCAGGCTTGAAGAAATTTTCTCATTTTCTGTTCACAAGCCAGTGTGGTTGTATTGGCCAGGTCAAAACTACGTCTCAATACTGTTCACACACCCGTATTTCACAAAAAACAGAAACAAAAACTAAAATGTAGCCACAGTCACGGCAGCACGACTAAGAAGAGAGAGAAAAAAATGCAGCAGCAAGGCTAGTAATCTTTCTCATCATCATCAAGAAAATATGGCTGGTTTTTTGAAAGATTGCCTTCTCCTTTCAATCTTTTTTTCACAACAATGTCCCCTCCGTTTAACATTCATTTTTGAGCCGCACTTTCATATAGGTTAATTTTACTACCCCCCGCCCCTTTCAGAGAAACGTCGACCACTGCACGGCTCGTTCTGCTAAGCAACTTCTCTCTTTTTTTTTGCATTCCTCGTCTCCAATAACGTGAGTTTGTTTCGCCCCTCTCTTTCTTTTCCTGAAAGCACCACGTCCCACGAAGTGTCAAGTATATTTGTAGAATGATATCTCAGATACCATTTATCCGAACAAAATACCTTTTTCACAAGCAAGAGTGCGTGTATGCGTTCTGAAAGTGTGTACCAATTACACTGCTTTACCACGATTCACTCAATTCATAAAGAATTAATACTGATTTTAGTCATCCAAGTTTTATTACTGCACCTTACATACTCTATCAAAATAATTTTCACGCAGTGGTAGACCTCGACCTAGCATTTATCGATATAGAAAGCAGACAAAGATTATCGTTTATGTGTGCTGACAAGACCAAAAATATCTTTTAACCAGTTAGGTTTAACAATAACAATTACTAACGTGTGATAGAGTAAACCTATAGCTATGCTACTTTTTAGTTGCATATCTAATCATTGCTTCAATTATTACAGCGACTGGATTCAATTTGCCTAAGTTATTTCGGCGTTAATGCCGCGCAAAAAAGCACGACTAGAAGATTGATTGATTGATTTGTGGGGTTTAACGTCCCAAAACCACCATATGATTATGAGAGACGCCGTAGTGGAGGGCTCCGGAAGTTTTTGACCACCTGGGGTTCTTTAACGTGCACCCAAATCTGAGCACTCGGGCCTCGACATTTCCGCCTCCATCGGAAATGCAGCCGCCGCAGCCGGGATATGAACCGGCGACCTGCGGTTCAGCAGCCGAGTACCTTAGCCACTAGACAACCGCGGTGGGGCGACTAGAAGAAAGTGAACAACCACAAGTGGTTGTGGTGTTCACTTTTTTTGCGCTACGTTTACGCCATAATGAATCAGTACCAACTCGCTCACCTCTTCGTTTTGCTTTAACGAAGTTATCTTTTAAAAAAAAACACGTACTCCCAACAATGCATTATTGGAGTTCCGCTGATTTTTCGCTGACGTCTTGTGAAATTAGCCAAATATTGATCACATGTTTTGTTTATCAATCCCACATTATCCAGTCTTGGCACTACCTGACAAGCAAACGAAGGTAATTCAAAGAGAGCTCCCTCACAATTTTTCGCTGCACCAGCGACCGCGGGGTTTGTCAACACGCGAGATCACAGTGTGTCGTTCGCTGCTAGGAACCATCACACGATTACTGTTCGCAAAACTCCCTTCTGTCGTTGATAACCTTCATAGATGCTTGTCACTTGTGATAATTAGAAGGTGCTAAGAACGATGCCCTTTTCTCCAATGCTGCCGAACGCTTCGCAAAATCCTCACTGCACCGGCTTGGTCTGCACCATGTTGGTTTTGGGAGTGCGGCTTCCCGGCGGTGAGACTGCCTTCGCCACTCCTCGAGCAGCTAACGAATGCCAGTGAGCGATTACACGGAACAATCGGGGAGCATCCACCGAGGCAAAAGCGATGCGCGGGAGCATTTGCGGAGAAAACACGGGAGCATAATTAGTGGATTCACCCTTTTTTCTCTGGTTTTCTTCGTCTGGCGATCACCGGAGAAAAACGGTGCAAAACGAAGGTATTTGCTCCGGTACAATCCGGTTTGAGTGAGGCCACCGAAGCGGAGTGGGCGCATCTTTTCCCGACTCCTTCCAGCTTGGTATTTTTTTATTTGCAGTGTACTTGCACGGTTGACTTTCGATGAGCCTCAAGCTCATCAGGCTGTGGTAACAGAAACGCTTTTCTCGAGTGAAACCTCGCGTGAAGACCTCCTTGATATCATGAAGGAGAAGACATTGTACTACTTTGTTTATGGCATCATGCAGCGATTCCTTGGGAATAGGCCAGTAAATTTCATTTGTGTGTCTTTCCTAAGAAGTGGTGGTCCTGCATTATCAGGTTCCCACCAAACTGTAGCCATGCTTCAGGGTCATGGCAAGGAATGCGGTCTTTTTGGCAATTCGACGCTGCCTTCTGCTCTTTCTTTTCGAGGCACTGAAAGACATGGAGAAATGTTTCGTGAAGCACGGAGGCATGGTCGTTCATTTGTGCCGCGTATCTACTGTGCTGAAAGATAAGCTAAACAGCAGTCTGCCCAAAGAAGTGTTTCGCAACGGACAGTGCTGCTTGGACCTTCTGCGACAGTTTTGCTATGCATAGCTTATGCTGCACAAAAGTGACAGTGACCTAAATCGGGTCTCGAAAAACAGCATGAGAGAAAGTCCGCTGCAAAACGAAAGCATCGAAAGCTTAAATATTAGGAAACATTGTCTTACTAGGAGCTTATTTTTTTGTAGGTGCAACGGTTCATTGGGCAGTCTCCTGAGTAGGCTATCTTTACAAGACACCCTAGCGCATTTTAATGTCGGCGCATACAGCGTGCAATGTATTATCTTTATGCAGACATTCATAGCTCACATGATTGTGCTATAATTCACTGCTGCGATACGCAAAATTCGAGACCTCGAACTTGATATGGTGATATTGCAAAATAACTAACACTACTCGGCATTCTCGCCATGAATACTTTCGTTTTAATATCAAATGAGGAGGAAAGAGCTCCTTCTAGAAAAGGCAGAATTATTGTTACGGTGCACCATCGACAAGAAACATGCTGGGTAACATGGTTCAAGTCATCGTCCGTCAAGAACTCGCCAGTATAGGTATCCCCTCGGTGTGCGCTTTGCCCAGCCCGCAGTGAGCTCCATGGCGTCCACCCTTGCCCTATCACGAGCAGCAGTTTACGGCTTGATCTCGCGACCCTGCTTCGTGGAGGATCGCCGACAATCGACCAATTTACTATCATTGCCATCGTATCGGTCATGTGGTCCATTACTGCAATTACCAATGGTCCTCGCCACCTCGGACGTCGCCTGAACCATACTACCGACAGGACAGCACCCCTTTTGCATTTGCCGCACAGCCTTCTTCGCCAAACATCTTCAGAAGGTTCAACAACGAATCTCTGTCACCGAATGGTCGTCAGTTGTGTGCACCTTCAAAACGTCGCCAGTCGTCTCGCTCACCGCAGACTCGCAGACCATCGTCCCCATTCAACCTACCCGGAAAACTAAATGGTGCAGCGCCTGGAAGTGACGCTGCATTATCGACTCCCTTTCATGTGTTGTGGATGACATTCTCCGTGCCTGCTCCACTGAGCACAAGCTTACCACCGCTAATCATCCACAGACAAACGGATTATGGTGCACCAGTGACAGGAGCAAGCGTAGCACTTGGTGAAGATGACGCCTGTGTGTCAGACGCTTGCGTGAGAGGCAACTCAGCCATCTTGTTCGGTTGCCAATTCTCTGTGGACGCTATATTATAAACCTAGATTTCGCCCCGTCACATTATTTTAGTAGGTCAAGAAGGCCCGCTGTGCCACAAACATGTGTACCGGCAAAGCTTAGAGCTTTCACTGGTTTGTTAAGGCGTCTTTGAAAGTCAATAACGAATTAACTTCAGCCAATTACTGAACTCGACATCAACGAAATCAACGAGTTAGATCAGTATAACAGACGCCTTAACCTCGAGGTGCACGGACTGTCCCAACACATTATTCAAATCCTTCTACAAAAGCTAAACAAATTAGCATGTGATCTTGAGCTTCAACCACTTTCTGAGAGTGACGTCGATGCTGTGCGCCGTATGCCATCGAAAAAAGAAAAAAAAGTGATACACCTGATATTGTGATAGTCAGGTTCTCGTCTCGCCTTATCAAAGAAAGATGGCTTGAAAAAAAGAACGACTTAAGAGAAGCAAACCTAAACATTTTCTTCAATGAAAACCTCACAACGTACAACAAAGCACTTTTTTTGGAAAATGAAATCAAGGTGGACCGAAGAACAATATCGGTTCACATGGCACCGAAACGGAAAGCTTTTTGTGCGCCGCACCCCGCGTGACCGAGTAATTAGAATCGTATGAGAGCAAGATCTCGAAAAAATTCGCTAAAATAAATGATGTCAGTCCACACCGGACCAGCAAATCCCTATGGCACATCGAAAGAAATACCTTTACTACGACGAATATTCCTTTCAGCAGCTACACTTTTTCAAAATAAAGACCAGTTATCGCTACTTCATCTGACTTCTCAAAGCTTACGAAATAAAAAAGAAGCCGTTGATATACTGCTCAACCTCTTAAAACATAAATTTTATTTCTTAGCTTTTACTGAGACTTGGTTCACGAGCTGTGAAGACGCTGTATCCTTTACAGGCTACAATTGCGCCACCGTCTGTAGAAAGAACAAGCGAGGTGGTGGTGTGGCAATTTATATTCACGATAGCCTTAAATTTGTTGTCGTCAAAGAATCTACAGTTACAACTTGTGATTTTGAATCAGTGATGGTGAGGTCGGCTAATTTGTTCCAAGCAGTAATTGATAGGCCTCCTTCCGGAACTGTGTCCGCCTTCTTATACTTTGGGAGTTATTGGAATTTTGTGAATGACAAAATGCACAAGCGATTGTAATGGGTGATTTCAACATTGACATGCTGGCTACTTTTGCTAACAAGCAAAACCTTCTTGACACAATGCTCTGTTTTGGCTATGACAATGAAATTCATGTGCCTACCCGGATGACAGAAGTATCTGATACCCTTCTTGACTTGTGCTTCACCAACTTCAAGACTACTTTCCACAGAAAAATTACCACTGACAAAATTCAGACCTTTCAAAGAATAGTTGCTGCGGGAGATTTCAGTGAAGTATTACAAAACACAGAACCTGTACGAGCTTACGAAACATTTGCGTTGAAAATGACACAGCTCTACGACCAGGCAATTCCTATAGTACTGCTCAAAACGAATAAAAAAAGCTAGAAAACCATGGATAGATGCGGCACAACCAAAGACAATGAAAGAAAGGGATAACCCATTTCGCACTTTCATTTAAACAAAGCAAATCGACTACTTACGGCAGTGTTTAAACAGCTTAGAAATAAATTAGGGTCTCATATAAAGCGGGCATTCATAAAATATTATGAACGTAAGTTTTGTGCTATTGCAAATGACCAGAAGGCAGTTTGAAATACCATGAACGTTCTTTTAACTTCATCAAGTAAAAAAACCATCACCAATCTTTTGATAGAAGGCAAACCTTGTTCCGGTACACCACTCGCTGATAAGTCCAACAGTCATTTTTTGAACTCGAGTGCTTGTGAAACCTTCACTAATAACGAAGTAGGTTGTGAACCAAAAACATACAATACAAAATGTCCTACAAACTCACTTTTTTGCCTTCACTGATGAATCTGAGGTGCAATATCTCAATATTAATTTACCTAACAACTCTGTGGCAGGTGTTGACGGTATAAAAGCAGGGCCAATAAAAGCAGTCTCACAGTATATTAGTCTGCCCCTCTCACACATATGTAATTTCATTTTAAGCACCGGAATATTTTCTGATAAGCTAAAGATAGCCAGGGTCCCGATTATTCACAAAGTGGTAATGAAAATAATTTAAACAAGTATAGACCTACAACTCTCTTGCCTATATTTTCAAAAATTATAGAACGAGTTTTGTACCTTCGATTCTCAAGTTTTTGTAACCAAGAAAACATAATAACAAAACAGCAGTACGGTTTTCAGAAGAAAGAAAGTACAGAGGGGGCTTTGCTGTCTATTTAGGACCAAATAATAGATAATTTTGAGCAGAGATCTTATGCGCTTGGAATATTCCTTGATTTCAAAAAGGCTTTCGATTCGATAAACATGAAATACTCCTGGGGATAATAAACCAACACAGCATAAGGGGTGTTTCCCTCAAATTAATGGACCGTTACTTAACAAATCAATTTCAGTATTGCGATACGCATCATGCAGTATCTAAAATGGATGAAGTTAAGGACGGCGTCCCTCAAAAATCTATATTAGGCCCACTCCTGTTCCTCTTATATATCAATGATATTGGTAATCTACCACTAACTCTGGACAAAGTTCTATACGCAGATGACACAAACGTTTTTTTCTTTTTCTCTGGCAAAGACATCAACAGCTTAGAGGAACAAGCAAACAAGTGGCTTAATCACTTATCCATATGGTTGATAGCAAATAAGATCAAGGTGAACACCAGAAAAACAAAATATGTTACTATTCGCCCACAAAATAAAACAATACCCCGTGATATCCAAGTGAAGTTTCGAGGGGAATCGATTGAGCGGGTCACATCCCAAAAATTTCTCGGTATCAATTTTCATGAAACAGTCGACTGGACATATCACGTGAACAAAGTTCGCACTGATATTTCGCGCTCAATTGGTGTAAGTGGGAAAATCAGATGTTTTTTTGCAAATTTAGATAACGAAGCAACTGTACTATTTCTTAGTTTACTCGCGTGAAAGTTACTGCTTAATATTACAGGGTAACACTACAAACACAAACAAAGAATGTCTTTATAAACTACAAAAAAGAATAGTTCAGGTAATTGAAGGGGTTCGACCTAGAACAAATTGCACTCCACTTTACAACAAACACGACATATTAAAGTTTGAAAGCATCCTAACGAAAATTAGCCATGATCATAAGGGATAACTTGAAATTTGACCGAGTCACTTAGTGCGGTGAAAAACATAGTGCAGTGAGAAATAAGGACTAACTACGGCTCGCAAACGCTAGCACATATTATCCCTAAACTATTAAATGCACATCCCGCAATTACCACCATAGTGCAAGAGAGCCACTCATTATTTGCATTTAAAAAAAATTCACACGTATCTAGTAGGGCTCCAAGAACAATTTTCCCTCTTACTGCGGTATCACACAGGTTGTATTTATAATTGAAGTGTATACACTCGTGACATTTTCTTCAGTGAGTTCTAATAAATTGGTTTGTTATTCGATAAATTTGGGTTTCTTCACATATACCTTGCTTTGTTTGCTCTAAACTCAGTCTTGCAGACAGGTCTGTACTTAATAAAATGTTCATCTAACGTTTTTTAAAAGTTCTTATAAAAAATTGTAAATGCGGCTGCTTCTTTGTTAAAACATTTAAATTATGTGTACATAACTGAGTTTTTGTGCTTTATAGTCTGGGACGGGTCACGGCACCTTGTCAGGCATTAATTTGCCATTTTGCCAACCCTGCCCCTTACTTGTGTCTACTGTACTTTGTATACTGTACTTTGTATAATAATAAAATTTTAAATTTCAAACTAAGAGTACAGCTCAGATTTGCCCTATGCTTCCAGGATGACACACGATCGGGCTTAGGAGCTCTATAAAAATATGCTTATATGTTTCAGGCCTATTAGAGGACTGTCTTGAAAGCCGCTCAGAATAGACCCATTCTGAGCTATGTGCACAGGCTGATGCATTAAATGCAGTCGATCTGAATTTCCCCCGCGTCATTCTCCGCAGTCGCCGATGACGACGAGACGAGACCTGCGCCACACGATTGCTTTTGTCAACATTTCTTCATCTCCAGGAGGTGCGAGTTCCGTAATACCTTTGTGCATCACTTTGTTCAAGCCCAATTTCCAACAACGGTTAACCATCGAGACTTGCCTATACTGCATTTACTTGTTCTCGATGGAAACCTCTGTCTGCTGGGAGACATCTTGTGTTTGTTGTATTATCGTAATACCAATGTCTTAACTGTGATAGAAAATATGTGCATTACAATTTGCAAGGATTATGTGCAATATACTGGGGTAGGATTCTGTAATATAATGCCGTGTTAACAATGCTACTGCTTTTAACGACGCTTTAGCGTTGCATCGAAACATATTAAAGTGTTAAAATGTAAATATAATTTGCTCACATGTCACGGCACATTAGCACTAGATGAGTAACGAGGAAAATTTTCTTGCTGTAGAAGATTGTTTCGACTTGCATCTTTCAAAGAAAAAGAAAAGTGAGGAGGTAGTACTGGGCTCTATGTGCTGGTCATCTGCACGGCGTGATCAGTTCATTGTTCACGAACGTGTTACTATAAGCCGTCGTTTCTAGAAAATTGTATTGTGTACCGCCAATGAACATTGTGAATCCTGCAGCTATATTTTGTATACGATGAATCGTGTAAAGAATTTTACAATGTTTGTGTGGCCGATGCAGAATGCCAACATTTCTATTTACTGCGCGAGATGTAGAGCTTTGTGCCATTGTGGCCTGTATTCAGTTTTATCGTTTGCATTACAACGGCCAAACTACATTTTCTGATTACTCTTTTTTTTGCACAAACAAAACTGTCACACCTCATGACTTGCTGGCTTGGGCGCATTCAACTGAGAAACATTTTCAAAATATTGTGTTATGCTACTGAAAGTCTTAGACAATTAGAACCTAAAGCTCTCGTAAAAAAATATATGCAGAAGCAACACGTTCTGAAAACCTAAATTGGGCCGTATTTGCATGTATTCGGCCGTATCTGCAGACCAAATTGGGCCGTATCTGCAGACAGACAGACAGACAGACAGACAGACAGACAGACAGACAGACAGACAGACAGACAGACAGACAGACAGACAGACAGACAGACAGACAGACAGACAGACAGACAGAACAAAATATTGACGCGTGTCTACGTGTGGACGATAACGATGATGGGCAATTTAGTGGTCACAAGGTAGTGGGCCTCTAGCTTCTCTCGAGGCCGTAGAAGACGATCTTGTGGCTCAGCTGTTGAGGACACGCTGCTTTCGTCGTCCCAAGGTGTATCTGTGTTTTATTCGCGTTGTACCGCGACACTGGTGGAGGTGCTGGGCCGCAACACTGTCTGATGCTCCACACGCCCGCTGGGAGCCGTTCATCGAGTCCAGACGCATTTTCACCTGTTGAAACACCGGTCCATCGCTCCAGACGATGGTTGGGAGGCCTCGCGCCAGAGCTGACTCACTCGCTGGAACCTGCTAGGCACCGAACACCTCAACCAGTGGTCAACGTAAGCCCGCAACAGGTGCCCCAAGGCAGCTTTCCGACGCACCCATCTCAGGTGACCCTCGTTCAACCCCTCGTTCTCGATAGCTTTAGTGGCGGTGCCCATGAAGACGTTCACGACTGGCTTGACCACTACAAGCGTGTTGCCAAGGTAAATCATTGGTCGGAACAGGAAAAGCTTTCACGCGCCTATTTCTACCTGGACGACGGTGCCAGTACTCGGTATGAGAATAGAGAAGGCAATCTGTCAGCTTGGCCCGACTTTCGACAGAAGTTCGTCGATACCTTCGTTAATATTGATAGAAGGGACCGTGCGCAGCAGTTATTGGAGCTACGGGTTCAAAAACCAAACGAAGCCGTTGCAATTCTGCCGAGGACATGACTCGTCTCTTTCAACGAGCTAACCCACACATGACGGAAGATAAAAAGTTGAGTTACCTCATGCGCGGTGTCAAGGAACAGCTTTTTGCTGGGCTACTGCGCAACCCTCCAAGTACCATGGTTGACTTCATTAAGGAGGCTACGACTATCGAGCGGGTGCTTCATCAACGCTGCAGGCAATATGACCGCATGTCCTGCAATGTCCCAATCAATGCTATCACCATGAAGTGTAAGAGTCAGAGCTGCTTGCAAGACTTGATTACAGAGATAGTTCGCGAGGAACTGCAGAGGTTGCGGAATCCGGTTGCTGAGAATCCCATCGCGTCGATCGCTGAAGTCGTACGTGACGAAATCCACCAAGCGTTGTCTACGGCTAGTCCTGATGCTCAGCTGCGTCCTATGAGCTACGCTGCCGCTCTCCGACGTCCACCACCCGCTATGCCGACGCTGTACCACCAGGTGCCGATGGCCCTTTCAGCACTTTGGCAGCACACCACCATCCTCCTCCTCTGGTGCAATATTTAGATAGGTAGGACCCACTCCAAGGCATATCTACTGCGCCCCGCTCCCTCAATCCCCTTTATTGTTCCCTGATTTTACATTTCCTCCTGAGAGCGATGGAGTGAAAAAAAAAACAGTCGACCAACCAAGTCTCAGCTCACCTTCTCGCAGGAATCCCCACTGCCATCGGTAACCAGCTTCACTTCTAGCCAAGCTGCGCTTTGGGCCAGCTATAGCCTGATGAACACTTTCTTCCTGCCTGCATACGGGAGCCTCGAGCGGCACAGCACTCTTCACAGAGCTCGTCCCAGTCCCGAAGCCACAACCTGAGCACGTTGAGAAACCTGTCACAGCCCGTGTGCAAGCACAATCCGGTCTCCCCGTCGCATTCAAGTGATCATGGTCATTTACCGTTTTACTGAAGACAGCGTCCTTCCGGCTACTCTCACAGGAAGCCATCTGCAGCTGTCTCGCACACATTTAGCATTCTGGAACCCTTCTCGCGACCTTCGATATTTCCTGTATGTGTGTCCGTAAAAAAAAAGCGACAACCATCAGTTGCGATGCGGTTGATTACAACGTCGATACTTCAGAATTGAGGACGAAATCCGTGCAAGCATTACGTCGCGGCTCCCCATCCTGGAGTGTACCCGTATCAGCCACAATATTCTCGTGTCTTTCAGCGGGTGCAAGTTTCTTGCTGACATCGTACTGCATAAATAGCACCGCTTGGTAAGCCCTCTTCTCGGGCCCCGCCCTACCACCGCACTGTGGCTGTTTTGGCCACACTGATGTCATGAACCGCACAGAAAAGTGCTGTTGTTTTGCGCCGTGGAGCGCCTCATGCACTGCCTGCCTGCGTGACTGAATAGCGAAGATATTTGTTCGGGGGGGGGGGGGAGAGGGCAAATGCTTTTACACAGAAATTAGCTGCGATTTCTTGCAAGAGGAGCGACGCGTCCAGAAGCTTTGCAACGAGGAGGGCGCACCGATTCTTTGTATTGAGGCCCTCACTCTCACGCAAGCACCGCACATGAAGTTTTCGGTCACCCTCCAAGGAACTATTGCAGCCAACACCCGGTTGCCTAGAACCTTTTCTATGCTGCCGCCATTGCAATTCACGTTCCTGAAGTTGTGCACGCCTACCCCCCTGTGCCCCTGCACTCGACGGCCAAGGGGGGCTTACTCATTACAATTCTCATGGCCGCACTCCACATGGCAGGGGATTCTTCGCCCGACTATCTGATCCAACCGCTCTGGGCCTCAGGGTTGGTCATGCATCTAGCATTAACCAGTAATTGTGAGTAATCAACGCCATAAAGTTTGGTTGCATTGCAGTAGCAGTGCAGTAGCATAGCTAGAAATATTTTTAGAGTGTTCGGATTCAACCATACTTTATGTATGTTCTTCCGTGTCTTCGTGTGTTCGCATGGCCGACAATTCGCAAACGATATAGAAAACTTGAGGGGGGTTTTACATATCTTACATTAAAAAAATTGCCTCCTATACGCATGTTACACTGCAAATGTCGTCGAAAGACAATAGTTTTGTGTCCGGAAAGAGTGAACAAAACATTTATTTGATGTTCTGCGCAAGAAAATCAGTGAATGGTATTGTGGAGGCGCTGCGTTGGATTGCCTCGAGCGTGCAGTGGAGGTGAACGAGCGCATCGAGGCACGTTAGTTAGGCACGAGCGCCATCTGGCATTTATCTCCAAAAACGAAGCAAGGTATGCGCGCCCACGGAGAAATATGCGTGCCATTTTCGGAGGTGATACGGTGTAGAACGCAAACCGATGAACAGGTGCCACCACCGTGTTGTTTTAACAAAGCGTTGGTAACACTTGCCTTATTGAGCATCGCGTTGCACTGCCAGCGCAGCGTGTTTAACGCTACGGTCCTTAGAATTACTTGTGTGCCTTCTCTAGTATAAAGGCACACATACAAAACATCTACATGGGTTTATGGTACCTCAGATATGCGCAATAATTGCTTTTTGTTTGGCAGTCGCACAAGTATCAACGCTAAACGTTGAGCAACATTTTCGGCGCTGGGGATGGGGTCGGCCGTTTGAGGTAGTGTTAAGAGCAAACGAATAGACAAATGTACAGACAGACTGACCGACAGACAGACCAAAATGTTTCTACTGAAGGTTCCCAAGATAGACTATCGTTTTTAAACGCTTGCTCCTCATAACCTATTAGCTGTGGCACATACCAACACACACCCTAGACTTTTAAGGCCTTTTCGATGGTTGCGTGATGTCACTCTGTGAGCCCGTGCGGGCGCTGCGCTCCGGTATTCTGGAGCGTCGCCCCGCCGCGGTGGTCTAGTGGCTAAGGTACTCGGCTGCTGAACCGCAGGGCGCGGGATCGAACCCCGGCTGCGGCGGCTACATTTCCGATGGAGGCGGAAATGTTGTAGACCCGTGTGCTCAGATTTGGGTGCACGTTAAAGAACCCCAAGTGGTCTAAATTTCCGGAGCCCTCCACTACGGCGTCTCTCATAATCATATAGTGGTTTTGGGACGTTAAACCCCACATATCAATCAATCAATCAATCCGGAGCGTCGTGCTCGCTTCTACTAGTGTTGTAATAGCCAGTGATTGGTACTAAATACTATGTCATGTATTTGAGAAGCTTTCTCAGGCACAAATCAAGCATTCTTTATGCAGTTTTACTCTCGTAAGAAGAAAGCACTGTCACAGATAAGCTTTAATCCTTTAAAACATCACTTTTTCTTCAGTCTAGCTCATTGTGCGCGGCAGCCTTCTGCACATTTTCTTGGGTGCTGTCCATTATATGCCTGCAGAAGTTGTTCAACACGACATTGGTTGCTGTGAGAACCACCAAGCGCGAGACAGTTTTTGCGGTGTGTCCATTGTCACATGTGTTAATGTCAGTCTGTGCTTCCAGCTAGGAAAATGTCAGTGAAGCGATGATACTGCGTTGGTCACTGCATGCGATAAAGTGTTTGGCGTATGCTCTCAATGACAGTTTTTGCACAACTAGCTTCGCTACCAGAACGATGTCACAGTGCTACCCGAAGGAAGTGATCGGAGTTGCACTTTGTTCAAACCAACTGAACTTGAGAGACCTTGGAGAACAGTTAGTGGGAATTTAGCGTAAAGAGAAGGATTGTTTTTGATGAGAAGAAGCCTTACGCACTCGTCACTGGTAGTTACGTTGCGAAAATTATTATTGCAGATACCTGACAGCTTCGTCTTCAAGTCCGTATATAAAGACACCTTGTTTTCTTTTTGTTTCGCTTAAGTTCTCTAGACTCAAGTGACGTGTTTATAGCTTCTTGCCAACCAGCGCTCTCCCTTCCTGCAATCTTCCTCAGTGGTGATTCACGACCACTCAACTTAGTGGCCTATTCTTGCAGACAGTTACGTTTCACCTCGTTCAAAGTTTCCACGATCCGCACTACCCTAGGCGTCATCCAAGTGTTATGTATGTCGCGAAGTTGTTGTACCGTTCCGTTTTTTGAAATTAAAAGAAATCAAAATATTTATTCCAAGTTGTTAGAGGACTGTACTAAATTTACGGTTTCTACTTGGGTGTACCCTCGAGGAAGGTGTTAAAAATAACCTGAAAATAGTGCTGTCCGCATAGGCTCCCTCTTTTCGGAGTTTACCCATCTGTGATTCCCTACCTTGCTCAGTGTTCGCTTTGCAGCCGTCAGACATTAAAGTGTTTATTGCCACTCCCGCTCGGTGCGAGGTATCAGCAGTTCTCCATTTCCTCCACGCAAGGAAGTTACTGCCCGTGGAGATTCATCGACAACGAATTGAGGCTTATTGTGAAGACTGCATGTCTGTTCACCACGTTCGTTAATGGTACAGGGAGGCAATTACTCATTGTTGCAGGAGGGCAACCTCTTCTTGTGTCAGAGAGGTCCATTTTTTTGCAGGAAGGCAACAAGGCAATGTTCTTGGACTCTATCATAATTGAGCATGAAACGTGGGTGTTCCATAACATTCCCGATATTAACAATAAGGGGCGTCACTCTGGTTCACCGACACCACGCTTCAAAAGCGACGATGAATTTTGAGCAGTGGTCACAGCCTTCCTCAGTGGGTTGGTGAGAGACTTCTTTCTCTTAATAGTACAAAAACTGAAGCACCGTCTTTAAAAGTGTTTAGAAAAAAAGGAAACGGTGCTGAAAACATATACAAAACTGTGTGCATTTGAACGGTCTATAGATTAGAGGAACAATGTTTTCTATTTGTAAAAAATAGAGGAACCTTACTTTTGGTACAACCGTTGCATATACTGATAGCAAGCACTTATCAGACCTGTAGCAGAAGCCTAATAGTAGGTTCGATGAAAGAGAATACCTAGGAAATCCCACCAGAAGACGCAACGGAAGGAAAAAAAACAGCAGTTGTTACATTTGCAATAAACAAAGTAATCTCGTGTTGATTGATTAAATCAATATACGGTAAGTAAATGAACCACAAACAAGCTAACATACATTAGAGTCCCGAAAAGGAAGCTACTACAAATACGTTGATACGGTACAGTGACAGATAAACAAAAAGTGCAGCACAAATATATTGCCTCATTGCCTGAGAGATGTCTATTAAAGCGTTAAATACGATGCTGTGAGCAAATGAGCCAAACGAGACATCTACCTGAGAATTACACATAATATTCTCCTTGGGTGGAAGTGCCTTCCGTCCAATTTCGCTTTGACCAAGTGCATGTGATATGAACATTGCGCGTTTTTCAGCTGAACTCAATCCACTGTCATGTGCTTCTCAAAAATCAGCTGACTTCTTTAAGCTATCGGTAACTTGCACTTATCCCCAAAATAGCTTCTTTCGAAAATTTCTTTCAGCAACGAAGGGTTTGCCTCGTTTGCGTGTGGTTAATCAACAAAACAAACGACCAGCGAAGACGCATGACTACGTTTCAAGCAACATTTATACAAGTGACTCTAGGCAGGATCATAGAATACCAAGATTCTGGGAATCAAACGCACTTTAACTAAAACCCATGTCCTAACAGTCGAATGCTCAATTTGGGTTAGAAGACTGAGTCTCGCTGCTTGTAGGTTAACGTTGTCTTTAAGAGGTGGCAGTCCACGAGTGGCAAGTATCCTTGTCGAAAGCGAGCTCAGGCACGCAGGTGGTACACGTGTGAAACGAAAATGCTGAAGGTTGGAGTACTTAGATTTAGGTGCGCGTTTAAGAAGCCCAGGTGGCCTAAACATTGGCAGCCCTCCACTACATCTCTCATAGTCATGTGGTTGTGTTGGGGCGTTGAACCCCATCAATTATCAGCAAATTTTGTATGTGCGTAACCCCACGAATAGCCCATAATCACTACTCCGTAGCGAGCCGGCGAACCTACCAAGTTTACGGATACGTTCTTCTTGCTACTGTAGCCGTTCACATGAAATTCCTATTAAATTGGGCTGTCAACCTAATGCCCCCACCCCTTATGGCAATTATTGTTGAAATAAATGCTTAGTCGGGTCAACGCCTGCCTGTAAACCACTCCCCTGTTTGATCATAATCATGGCAATATAACTAAAAGTTTTGCCAGATCTGTCAATGTGTGAGAATTGATTTCAAGCGAAGCAGTCATGGAGCCAGTGGCCTAGGTAGCAATTTCCATTTTAGGAGCAAGGCATCGTAAACGTGAAGCTTTTTAGTGTCTTTTACACGGCTACAATACATGGAGTAGCTCTCGGGTAACGTATGCTAATGTGAAGCGCAAAAAAACAAGGTTCAACAACAGACTTATGGTAATCATAACTGTGAGGAAACAATAGAAAACACCTACAAGCGCAATCCCTTTATACTAGTCGGCGAACTTAACGTAGGCATGATGCAGCTTGTATGAAGCTTCACCATCGACTCTTTTAGTCCCTTTATGCCACTCATTTTGTATCACTCGGGACAAATCGAAGGCAACACAAGGTAACTCGTTCATAATATTCCCACTGCTGCACCTACTCATCATAATTCACTACGAGGAGATCCCTGTTATCTCTTATTTTTAGAGCCAGGCATCAGGATCAACGTCGACGTCTTATTGTTAATTCAGGAGTTGCGGGTACACCCAAAGCTTACTAAGCACGAACATTTTACTGGCGCGAAAAAAGTAGCTTTTGATCTGATGTTTTATACGGTTACACACATTGAAGCACATACGTTACCTTTGTCGAAAGAAGAGCATGCTACATTGCAACAATGGGCGGATTATGAGTAGCGGTCAACGGTGAATTCATTCAGGGTCGACCGGCGCTTGACTATTATAGTTTGCGGTGCGAGTGAGCAGATCTGTAATACTGTGATGCGATGGTGATGCGACTGGTGCGCGTAATTGTGAATGATTGAAAAGTGCGCGAAATTAAAGGATGACCGAGTGCACGTGCTGGGTCGCCTGAACAACGACGACGCCGAGGACCGGTACACGTGAGAGCGTGGAGCGCAAGCATCCAAGACCATAAAGCAAACAAGGGCCAGAGCTGAAGCAGGAGCCTGGGGAGACCAGAGCAAGGGGAATTCGAGGCAGGCAGTGCAAGCGGAAGGTCGTCACCGGACCGGGCGCTGAAGATGGGCCGTTGGGTTCCGGACCCGAGCCTACAGGACTTCCACCGGCCGGGGCCTCCTGCTGTCGGGTTCCCGCTCCAAAGGACCGTGGCCATCCGGTCCTGAACTCCTTTCCAGAGCCTGCGGACTTCGGTTCCGGCAGGCGAGCTACAGCCGTCGGGCTCCGGGCCCGAGCTGTGCGCCCAGCTGCTTGACTAGGTCGACCCTAGTTCCCGGACGCGTCGCCACCAGCCTGCGTTCTCCCGTCTCCGACGTGTCCACGCTCCTCAAGCCGAAACCATCACGATTTGGTAGGGCTTTTCGACGTGTCGCCAGCAGCCAGCGTTCCCTCGTCCTCGTCCAGCCCACGCAGTGACGCAGGAGTCACGGCGTTCCGGTTTCTCATCACCGCCGAAAACCAACTTGTGGGTGAGACTGCACCGATACTCTTGCGCTACTCCCATCACTCAGCCCCTTTCGAACGTTAGGTTTAGTTACTGACTTTGAACGTTCTTGTTGGGTGTTTACAGATGTGTTTCGTCATGTCCAGTCAACTGTTTATTAAGTGTTTTGTTTTGTGAGGAATCTTTGCCTTTTTACTTTTCAATTAAACTTTTTGTGTGTTTCTTGGAAACCGAACGGCTTTGTCCTTATTAACAAAACTCTCTGAGGCTCAGCCCGGGAGAAAAACAAATCAGCAACAAGAACCCGCATTACAAACTGGCGTCCGCAGCGACAGGACAAAGCCGTTGGTTTGACACCTTCATTTATTGACGCGGTTGACATCATGTCGAATATGCGAGAGCTAATGGCCTTGGCGGATCGCATGGGAATTGATGGGGCGGATTTTAAAGCATGGTACGAGGAGAAGGAGGCACGAGCACGAGAGGAACGGGCTGCGGAACGAGAAGCTCGAAAGGAACAGTTGGAACGGGAGACGCAGGCCAAGAAGGAGCAGCTTGAGCTCGAGACGCGCGAAAAAGAAAAACAGCTCGAACTGGAGACACGCGCAAAGAAGGAGCAGCTGGAATTAGAGAACCAAAACCTGCAACTGCGTCTTAGACTTGCCGAAGCTGAGAGTAGCCGTGTGGAGACAAGAACTGTTGACTCAGCACCAGGCTCAGCACAAGAAAGGAGTGTTTCATGCAGCGTGAATCCTCATAAGTTGATACCGGGATTTAATGAAAGCCGGGACGACTTGGACGCCTATTTAAAAAGGTTCGAGAGAGTCGCCATCGGTCAAGAATGGCCTAGGGACAAATGGGCCACAGCTTTAAGTTTATGTTTGAGCGGAGAAGCCTTAAAGGTGTTTGGAAGACTTTCGCCGGAGGATTCACTCGATTATGATAAAGCCAAGTTGGCGTTGCTCCAGCGTTTCCGTTTTACGGCCGAAGGGTATCGGGAAAAGTTCCGACAAAGCAAGCCACAGGACGGCGAAACAGGCAAGCAGTACGCAACTAGGCTACTGAGTTTTTTCGATCGTTGGGTCGAAATGTCGAGGACCGGAAAAGAATATTCGGCTCTTCGTAACTTGATAGTTACCGAACAGTTCTTAAGAAACTGTCATCACCGTTTGGCACTTTTCCTGCGAGAAAAGAACTTCAACAAGCTAGAGGACATGGCCGAGGCCTCAGATAACTTTTTAGAAGCTCAGAGGCAAGTCAACCTGTTAGTTTTCCGAGAAAAAGTGGAATCTAAAAGCAATACGGAAAAAAGTGGTAGTTACTCGGAGAGAGGAGCAGTACGTTGTTTTGTATGTGGCAAAATGGGTCACAGGGCATCGGAGTGCCGATCAAGGCCAAAACAACCTTTCTGTGGATATTGTCAGAAGGCGGGGCATGATTCCAAAACTTGCTCAAAGAAGAACGGTTCAGCCAACAAGACGTCATGTCTTTTGTCGCCAGAGGAGCACTCAACGGAAGTGAAGCTTTCACCGGACAAAGAAGAGGACATGGCGGGCGCCGTGAATACTCACCCGAAGTTTGCCACACACAAAATGCCCGTGTTACAGGGCCGAATCTTTGGCCGAACCGTCTCAGTGTTGCGGGATACGGGTAGCAATACACTGGTGGTGCGTCGTTCTCTGGTACCCGATGAAGCCCTCATAGGTACTACCGCTACGCTATTCTTAGCCGATGGCAGTAGTATCATCGTTCCTGAGGCGGAGGTGGAAATTCATTCACCTTATTTTTCTGGTACATCTATTGTCAAATGCATGACAAACCCACTCTACGACCTTATCGTCGGAAATGTACCAGGTTCACGTGAAGTCCATGACCCCGATACCAAGTGGGAGGAAAGGATTCCGGTAAAAACCTACCCCAACTATATAGCGAGTGGAAAAGGAGCCGACTACATGAGTAGGTTGCAGTGAATATGTTCTGTGTGTTATTATTACAAGGTTATGCTTGTGTGGTGGACTGTTACTGGAGTTAATGACTGTATTTGTACTGTTCTTAGTTGCTGCCAAAAACTTTTTTTATTGTTGTTGGTTGAATGTTACGTTCTGTGGACTCGGTGTTTCGACGTGAGACATGTCAACGAAGAAGCGGTGTGGTGCCATCGGTGTGTTGTGATAGCTTGTGTGGTGCGCATCGAACGACAGTTTTTCAACGGGAAAAACTTCTTCGAAAGGGGGCCATTGTGATGCGATGGTGATGCGACTGGTGCGCGTAATTGTGAATGATTGAAAAGTGCGCGAAATTAAAGGATGACCGAGTGCACGTGCTGGGTCGCCTGAACAACGACGACGCCGAGGACCGGTACACGTGAGAGCGTGGAGCGCAAGCATCCAAGACCATAAAGCAAACAAGGGCCAGAGCTGAAGCAGGAGCCTGGGGAGACCAGAGCAAGGGGAATTCGAGGCAGGCAGTGCAAGCGGAAGGTCGTCACCGGACCGGGCGCTGAAGATGGGCCGTTGGGTTCCGGACCCGAGCCTACAGGACTTCCACCGGCCGGGGCCTCCTGCTGTCGGGTTCCCGCTCCAAAGGACCGTGGCCATCCGGTCCTGAACTCCTTTCCAGAGCCTGCGGACTTCGGTTCCGGCAGGCGAGCTACAGCCGTCAGGCTCCGGGCCCGAGCTGTGCGCCCAGCTGCTTGACTAGGTCGACCCTAGTTCCCGGACGCGTCGCCACCAGCCTGCGTTCTCCCGTCTCCGACGTGTCCACGCTCCTCAAGCCGAAACCATCACGATTTGGTAGGGCTTTTCGACGTGTCGCCAGCAGCCAGCGTTCCCTCGTCCTCGTCCAGCCCACGCAGTGACGCAGGAGTCACGGCGTTCCGGTTTCTCATCACCGCCGAAAACCAACTTGTGGGTGAGACTGCACCGATACTCTTGCGCTACTCCCATCACTCAGCCCCTTTCGAACGTTAGGTTTAGTTACTGACTTTGAACGTTCTTGTTGGGTGTTTACAGATGTGTTTCGTCATGTCCAGTCAACTGTTTATTAAGTGTTTTGTTTTGTGAGGAATCTTTGCCTTTTTACTTTTCAATTAAACTTTTTGTGTGTTTCTTGGAAACCGAACGGCTTTGTCCTTATTAACAAAACTCTCTGAGGCTCAGCCCGGGAGAAAAACAAATCAGCAACAAGAACCCGCATCACAAATACATACTTCACTAAAATGAAAGCTGTTAGCCGGCACTGGAACGACGCTGGTTATTGCCTTAACATGACTTCACTTTACACGCAATGCTCTGAATTTTTACAACACATAGCACCACCTTTCGGAACAATTTTGTGTAGACCGAAGTGCGACTCCTTTGCACAATTGGCTGCGCAAGTAGCGAATTCAAAGCAATAATTGAGCTACACATGAAGTGTGTTCGCGCACTGAACACTCAGAACAAAAGTTACTGATCTCTATCCGCTTGTGGGGCACGCCACTGCACCACAAAGAAGTGCTTGTTGGATCACTCTGCAGAATGACGGTGAAAACATGAGCAGACGCAATGGCTTCACGAGCTACGAAGAGAACCCTCAGTTGACGCAACTTCTGCTTTGTGAATTGTCACACACGTAAATTAACTCAGTTTTACCGATTCTCGTAGCTGTCGCACGAAGCACAATGGTGAGACCACTTGGTACGCGCCCTTGTGTACATCTTGGGTAATCGAGTTGCTCACGTTGTCCTCCGTCACTTGCATGTGAAAGTGTAATATTGTATGTCTCCTGTAATTGTTCTGAGTAGCCTTGACGGAGAAGCTAATTTAGACTATGAAGCTTTGCGAAGCCTCTGACCATGGTTCGTGCTACACGGCAGTTCAACGCGGACCTGTCTCTTGCCAGGTGAACATCGCGCTCGTACGCTTTGAAAGTGAATGTTCCGGCTTTAACTAGCTAGTGCTAACACGTGGTGTGATACAAGTAAATCGCAAAATTAATATTGTGGAACAGGATCCTGTTTTTTTTTGCCCTTAGTCTCCGTTATTTGTGGAATAGTCTTGGAGGCCTGGATTTTGACTTTTGTTGTACACCGACAAAGTGCACAGGTACGTATCCCCATTTCTCCTATACAAAAACGAAAAACAATTATCAACAAAACATTCCAGGATGCGTAATAAAACAGTTCCACGCACGTGACGTGAGAGATAGATCGAGAATGCAACTACGAATGCGATAATCACTGAAGTCATTCGTGCCTGATGAAGCAAGCTTCAGTCCGCTCATGCTATCGTGTTCGTACACTCGCGGAAACTGTTAGAGAAAACGTGATATGCGTGGCCGCTCTTTTCCGGCCACTTAGCAGGCGCTGCGTGAAAAATTGCGACACAAGCGCAATCAGCGCCAGAAACGGAGTTGGCTTCGCGTCGGCTGATACGGCACTTTCCACTTTTCCTAACACACCCTGTTCAAAATAGCCTAGATATGAAGCTTAAAAAGAAGCATTTGAAGTGGGTTATTTGGGCACTCCGTTCATGTAGCATTCAGTATTTGGCTTCGAATCTCAGATGTTCCTTCTCCTCGAAAAATTAAGCTGGTTGATGAAAGTTCACTAGATTAGAAAAGAAAATAGAGCACGTAACAAAATATCTATGGTGTCTGCCTTGGATGCATCTTATGTCAAACAGCGGCATTGGCGATGAAAGTTATGACCACATGTGATAAAACACTGCTAGTTATGAATTTTAATGTGGCTGCATATTTATTTAGTATAGCAATTTGACTAAGCAATGCCTTCCAGCATATTCAGAGTTCCTGAGAATGGGAACTGCAAAACTGTCTCACCCTGTTTGAAGGGTAGCTATAGAAGGAAAAATCATAAAAGCGACAGGAAGAATGCCGAAACAGTCAACAAGATCTTAAGATCATTGAAATATTGCCGTCGGTTCAAAGATACTCCCGGGATGCTGAGCTCTTGAGTAAGGACAGCAAAAAAGGAAGCTTTCCCCGTGACGGCGGCAGCCGTGAAGCCAAGTCTGTTTGCTCCGCAAATAAAAAAAACTCCGTCGAATCGAGAGGATCCATGACAGCGGTCAAGCGAAGCCACTAGGAAGCGGGTCTGAAGAGCGAGATTGTTCCCAAAAACCTCTTCTTCGGGCTCATAAGAAAGAAAAATGGCTGCAGTTTATTCAACACCTTGTGCAACGTACGTACAACTGAGGAGGTCGCTCGCTGGATTCTCTGCCGACCAGTCGTGTTCTCGCGATCTCCGACGACAGCGCCGCTCTGGCCGACTGGATTGGTCCTACGCCACCTCCAGCCGCCGGTCCCCTACGACGATGACAACCCTGCTCTGGCTGACTGGATTACACCTACGCCATCTCCTGTAACCAACAAGAGCTCTCACAAGTGGTGTCCCGTCCTCTGACTCCTGTGACCGTGTTTCATCTTTCCTCTCTCGCGTATGTCGTCGCTCGCTGTCCTTGCACATATCTTTCTCTCTCTCTCGACCCTACTGAAACGTACCGTATGAAATCTTACGGAAAATAATTGGACTTCGTAACAATTCCTTATGCTACATACGGAAAAAATATAGAGTTTTATTGAAATATACGGAAGTTGCATGGCATTTACGGAAAGCTTCTTATGGAGTATATGGAAGGATAAGGAAATTGTATGGCGTATACGGAACGCTTTTTATGAAGTATACGGAAAGATAAGGAAAATGTATGGCATATATGGAATGCTTTTTAGGGAGTATATGGAAGGATAAGGAAGTTTTATGGCGTGGATGGAGTGAGTTTTATGAAAAATATTGGAAGATAAGGAAACCTATGGAGCATACGGAGAGTTCATTATGGAAGATATGGAAGGATAAGAAAAGTGTATGAAGTGTACAGAAGCTTTTATAAGGAAAATGCAGAATTGAATGTCTTACGGAACTATACAGATTTTGTAAGGTGCTTACGAAAATGTGCAATAGTGTATGAAAGACATGTGGATTGTTGCAAAAATGTGGAAACTCTACAGTTGTTGTCACATTTTGAGCAGGAAATCCGAGCTCTATAAAGTTATACATGAATGCACATTGACATGTCTAGTACAAAAGAATAACGCAGGCTAGTCTGTGTTGTCAGTCAGCGCTGTTCGCCCTTTTCTGCAGATGACCAGGTGCTAAAGTCTGTCACACGGAAAATGTGTCATTCTCAAGAAATGACAATAACTGTCATTTTACTTGCATGCTGTCACACGAAAACAAATCAAGCAAAAAAAGCATAACTTCAAGGGCTCGTTTTTTGGTAGAAACAATAATAATGAGAACTAAATTCAATGTGAATGAACTTGTCAATATTAATGAAACTGTTCTCATTAACATTGGCAAGGAGAAATGTCATTTTAAAATATCGACCATGAGCTTAGCTCTCCTGAGCACCGACAAAAGAAATTAAAATCTATGAAAACTAATTGCATGTAGCCTAAAAATAATTTTTTATTGATAGTATGTGCTCCTACAATACAAATACAGCTATACAACTTGCCACAGCTTCACGACAGAAACGAGGTAGGGGCAGAGGTAGTGGTTTGAAAAATAATTAGGTATGAGAGCACAACTGATATGTACGGACACATAATGGTGCTTATCATTTATACACGGATTGTCGTGTATAGAGCTGGGTCGTTTTGAGATTTTCAAAAGCATTGTTTCAGACCACCATGCAGATTACGCTTCAATTGTAGTGCTACATAAGACACAACTTATGGGCAAGCTTTAATGAATAAGAAGATTATAGGTTAAACAAATGCTTTAAAATATATCATATCATGGCTGCATATACGCATACAAGCAATGTAAAGCGCAATAAAGTGAGGACGCATGAGCTTCTCTTGATGCTTCAGTTCTACATAGAGGCTTCAACTGTGCTGCAAAGAAATTTACAATGTCTGTGTGTGCAACATTATCCATTTTAAACTATCTATATGTATATATAAAATTCCTACTGTGAGTTAAGCTACGTAGCGCTCCATAACTCTTCCTTTTATTAAGGGCAATTTTTCAAACAACATTATTCATTTTCTGTCTCAAGACTTCGTGCACGCAATTCTTGGTTTGGCTCGATCACAATTGTGCAGCCCTTATTTTGGAGGAATCAAAAAACATCAACCACAATATATTTTGGAACTGCTTTTCGGTGATATTGCCTTCCCTCAACTGCCACAGCTTGAGATCAGTCATACAGCAAGTCTCGCGCATACCTGGGGCCTACCCTTGAAGAAACTGGTCCGGCTGTGAAGTGCTCAGTTTTTCCTCAAATAAACTTTTTGGTTTGAGTTTTCTCAGTTCTCGAGTCTCTTCACAATCAAGCAGACCCAATGTTCCCCTTAGTCCTTATATTTGTTATATTATAAAATAAATAAAAAATTTTTTAATGAAAATAAAAATACTAATAACTGTTGCGCAAAAAACACAGTCCCACATACGTACTTGAACGCAATATTGCTTTTATTTTGTTTTAGAACCCAAGGCATTAGACAAAATAGCAGTACAATAAAAACGTTGAAAAAAAACAAAAAGGAATTAGACTTGGCGAGACTCGAACTTGCGCCACTTAGTTGTGCTCGCGTACGTGAACTGAGTGCGTTAACTTGCTAAGCTATTCGCGTTTTTTTTTCTTTATTGCCTTGCATATCATGACTGTTCACATTTTACATATTGGTCCAAATTCAAGTGCGTCACAAAATACACCCACAGAATTCATTGAGGTACCGCCAGCTCTTGGCTGACTATTAATCAATACTTGGGCATTCGTAAGAATCGCTCAATGCACCCAATCCAGTCTGGCACATCCTCTTGGCTTTTCAGCATTTCAAGATAATGGCACAGAGATTTGCAAAAATATTGTCGCACAGCTAGCACTTCTACATCCGCGTTTTCAAAGGCACATCGGGTTTTCCATATACTGTGCAGGCCCAGAAGCATGATAAGATCATACGGTACACCTGCCTCGTTTTTAACCGAAAGAAAATGGATGCCATGTGGACTTAACGGTAATTCTTTTTTCAAGGTTTTTTGCAGTATGTCCCAGAAAAAGACCCCGCTCCAGCAATCTATAAACAAGTGTTCAATTGTTTCCGGTTTATTACACAAGTGGCCATTTGTGTTCCATGGCACAAATATTCCCTTACCCTGCAACCAAGTTTTAACTGGTAAGGTACCAGTATGTAATTTAAAGAAAAAAGTTTTGACCCCTGGCGCTACAAGCATTCTTTTAACACGTTTCAGAACATCCTGTCCTGGGCCTGTACAATATAGCTGACGATACAATGGTACAGGCAGTAAAACATCGACAAGGTCTTTATACAATTTTTTACGTGGTACTTCAGCCAGATACTCTAACGAAAATCTCACTGACGAAAAGCGGAAAGACGAAACAACTTCCTTTAAATACCCTTGTATCGGTCCTTGCATATTTGATGATGATACGAGAAATCCCGGCAGCACTCTGGATAACCTTAGTTGTATAACAGTTCTCAAAAAGGGATCATCTACATCACGCAGAAAAAGAAAACGATTGACAAGTTGTCTTATGTACAAATGAACTAATCCGAGCCCGCCATCTTTAACTTTTCTGAACAGGTTTGTGCGGCTTGATCTTTCCCATACAGAGCTCCATATGAAAATTGCAAATACTCTGTGAATTTTCTGTACACTTATTCTACTGCAGTGCAAAACCTGCATTACATACCACAGCTTGCTCACCAGAAACAAGTTGCACGTTGTGGCCCGTGCGAATATTGAAGTACCCCAACCTTGCCATTTTTCTACATCATTGCGCAATGCCTGTGTTTCTTTTTTCCAATACGGTTCACTGTCATGATAGAACTCCAGCGGCACTCCTAAATACTTCACTGGTGTTTCCTGCCATTCAATGTTTAGAAATACTCTTGGCGTGACGTCCCATTCCCCATGCCAGAAGCCAAGGCATTTATCGCAGTTTACAGCACTACCACTCGCCTGGCCAAAAGTTTTCACGGTATTCACAGCATGCATTATACTCTCATAATTTGTACAGAAAACTGCAATGTCGTCTGCGTATGCAAGGAGGCCAACCTCAGCTTCATGCAATTTAAAGTCGCTTATTGCAGGGTTATTAATTACACTTAAACAGAAAGGTTCAATAAAAATAGCAAAACGCAGGGGCGATAAAGGACACCCCTGTCTCACTGACCGCAGCACAGGTATACGCTCACCCGCAGTTTTCTTTAATACCAATCTCGTCGTGCATCCAGTGTAAGCCATGCCCACTCCGTCGCTAATCAAACTCCCTACGTTAATGTGCTCAAGTAATGAAAGGAGCAAGTCGTGCGGCACGCGATCAAATGCCTTTTTGAGGTCAATTTGAAGCGTGGCAACATTGAGATGCATAGCGTCACAACTTTCTAGGATTGATCATGTTGTGTTTATGTTGGTCATTATTTTCCTTCCCTTTACTCCACAAGTTTGGTGGGGCCCAATCAGTTTTGTCATAACTGTCTGGAGTCTTCTGGCCAATATTTTCATCAATATTTTATAGTCAACATTAGTTAGGCTAATTGGTCTATATGCAAAAACACTTCTTAACTTTGCGGGATCTTCTGTTTTAGGTATTAAGACCGTGTGGGCTGACAAAAACGACAGTGCAAGTTGTTTACACTTAAAAGCCTCGTTAAATACCTCCCTCAAAATAGGTGAAACTGCGTGTTTGAATTCCTTGTACACTGCAGCACTCAGGCCATCTGGTCCTGGAGACTTACCATTGTTTAACTTATCAATTGCTTTTTCAACTTCTCGCTCTGTTATAGGCAATTCTAAAATTTCCTTTCTTTCATCATCAAGTCTTGGCATTAATTAAATGAAATCGCTATTAAAGCGTTCTGCGTGTACACTGGTTGGTGTGAATAACTCTTTGTAATATTCGAAAAAAGCACCGGATATTGCTTCTTTCGTATGGCACCTTGTTCCTTTATATTCTATTTCTCTTATTTCATTTTTACAGGCATGTCTCTTCTCAGCTCCAAGAGCTCGTTTTGTTGGCATTTCTCCCGCTACCAAGTTTTCCGCTCGAGCTCGAATCAATGCTCCACGATAACGTTCTTGGTCTATCAACTCAAGCTTCTGTTTAGTTGTGTTTATCTCCTCTGAAAATGTTCCGGCATGAGTACATTCATCCGCTACTAACTGTTGCAAGTTTTCACGCAAGCGCACTTCAAGTTCTTTTTCAGCATGTCTAAGAATACTGGCTCTCTCAAGTGCTTTCAGTTTAATGGTCTGTTTAAATACTTCCCACTTATGTCCCCAGGATTCGAGTGTTCTATTTGCCAAGTCTTCTATGCCCTCTAGAAAAATTCGATTAAACTCTTCATCCTTTAGTAGCTTTACATTAAATTTCTAGAGGTCCCAAGAGAAATGCTTGTTATTCCCTTTATGTTTACCCACTGAGAATGAAATCAAACAATGATCACTGAAAGTAACAGGTGTAACTCTGTAATCATGGCACGAAGGAACGATTTCGGAGGACACGTATACTCTGTCAAGTCTAGCATGGCTTTAACGCTGAAAGTGGGTAAACGTAACCCCTTTTCCACTGCAAAGACATTCACCCACGTCCTCTAGCTGAGCTTTCGCTACCATATCGAGTAGAACGGAACTGCTTGAATCTCTGTATGGCCTCGAACTTGATTTATCTATACTCGAACAAACGCAGTTGACATCCCCAGCCAAAATTAGTTTGCGTTCGCATTTCAAATACACATCAAGTTTTTCAAAAAACTCTTTTCTATCTTGAATAACAGTGGGTGCGTACACACAGATTACTCTCCATTTTTCTCTTGGTAAGGATAAATCACATATAGTAAAACGACCCGCCTCGCAAGTAGTTACGGACTCAACTTTCGCATTAAGGCTCTGCCGAATTAACAAGAGGCAACCTGCAGATGTACCCACCGCGTGACAAACGCACACATCAAACAGTCTCGTGAAAGGCTGCACCATTCGCTCAGCGTGCTCTTCACTCTCTACTTTAGTTTCCTGTACAGCGACAATGTCTAGATCTTGTTCTATAATCAGGCGGTAAAGCTGGTTTTGCCGCCGTTTGGCAGAAAGCCCACGTACGTTTAGCGTCGCCAGTCTAATTGTTGCCATCGTGATGAGAGAGAGCCGAGCGAAAGACGCTTACCTTACCAACACCTAAACCACTGTGCGGCCGACGCTCAAGGCGTCGTCCCGTCGCCGCCGCGTGAAAGCGACGACGAACGCAGGCGGCCAGCACCCCAAGACTTTTTGGAGCCAGCCACTCGCCACTGCCCTTGATCCTCCTGGGTGAGACGCTGCTGGGACGCCGCGTCTCCCTCATTCAGGCATCGCTTTACTGGCGTAGCTTCGACTGTATACATGTCCGAAGTAGCGTCGGACCCGATGACTGGTTCAGCCTTGTGCTGGGTTTCCATTTGAGTCGAACGCCGTTGCGTTGCAGGGCCCATAACCGTATTTTCATCTGTGTCTTGCTTAGGTGTCTCCATCTTTCTTTCGCTGGTCGCCACTGCATGAGACGCCTCCACTCCTGCCTTCGACGCCGCGGCCCTCTCTGCTTCCTCTTCATCCATGAGCAATTCACTGTGGTCGGCATTTGTTGCTGGACTTGCTGCACTGGCATAGGAACGAGTACAGTCCGCCTGCTCATGCCCAAAAGCGCGACAACCAGCGCACCTGTGCACCCTGCAGTCGCGACGAATGTGTCCCGTGTTCCGGCAACGCAGGCACAGCGGCGCTCTTCCTGGCACGACCACCAGTGCCCTCCGCTCCCGAGACGCATCTGGTGGGGTATGCGATCCGTAGTAACGCCTTCTTTAGGTAGTAGCCGAACGAATCTTGTGGTTGGCTCAATTCCTTCGAAGTCTTCGTCCCTCCACTTGTCGCTGATAACTTCTTTCACTTTACCGTACTCCCGGAAACCCGGAAAGCACGCCGCACAGCCTCTGCGTTGACGTCAAAGGCTACCCAATGCAACTTGAGACGCACCTCTTGCCTTTCTGGGTCAACGACGACGCAGGGCCGGTCTTTCACGGAGAGTAGGCCAGCGTCCAGAAGTGTCTTCTTCGCTTCTTCTGTCTTCATGTTAAGAAGCCAGACGTGCGACATCTGATAGGCTCCTATGCCGCTTACCTCTTGAATGATGCCTAGTTTCTTGTGCGGCTTTCGGAAGTCATTAATCCCGTACGGACGCGCTGCGATGTCGCAGTGCAGAACCAACGTGCGTCTGAGTCCTTCTCCTGTGGGTAAATGTGGCAGAATTAAACGGTAGTCCTTGGGAAGTGATGTGCACGAGAAACCGCGGACAGCGTCGGCCGCTGTAACAGCTCTTGACGAGCCTGCCATCCTGCGTCCGCACGCGTCGGTGACCAGAAGCAGAATGCTAAGCTATTCGCGGTGAACAGTGCACGTCAGTTTAAGTTATGTATATAAATTTGCTTTTTACACGCTATGTGTTGGCATATTTATGTACGATATGCGATCGTATCTATTGTTGTGTGCATATGTTTTATGATTGTATATACGTCACATGCTTTTCGCATGTCTTTCAACTATAGATTGCTGCCCCGCCGCGGATGAAAACAAGTATTTTTACACCCACACACAAGCTTGAGCAGTTGAAGGTTGTTTCCCGGGGCTCTCTTGCTATTGAGTCGGCCACCACAGGGAATTAGAGTGATACGCCATTATTCCCTGCATCTAGCTGTATTCCACTTAGTAGCTCTATCGCTTGATGACAAATCGAGCGCGGGGCGCGACGCTATTGCGCACGACCATGCCTCGCGTAGTGGTGACATCAGCTGATTGCGCCGGCCCGCTTGCTTCGATTTGCTTCAGAGCAAAGAAATGTCATACCTTGAAAGATTGCGTACTGCACTATGTCAAAGTGTTACTGCTGTGTAGCCATCCTATGATTTATTGAGAATTGATAACTCTGATATCACTACTGTAGAGCTTTGCGTCAGCGACACGCACCGAACGTGAAACCGCACTACGTCTGTCGTAGAAGAAGTAGAAGGCTGTCGTCTGCTAGAACAAAAACAAAACAAAGACCTGCGAAAATATTCATAAGTTGTAACTTGTTTTTTGAATAACCGTTTATCACTTTTAAAGTTATTTTGCCAGATAACATACTTTTTTTCACTTTTTAGCAGCGACAGATGTTTTTTTATTTTCCTCACACAGATATCCAAGCCAAATCCATTTACAGCTAAAGCCACATGTTGTTTGTCTTTGTTTCCGGGGGCATGCCGTTTCGGTGCGTCTCTGATGTGTTCGCGCTGCTACACACGAGAGCACGAAATGTTAAATTTACGCAAGGAAGTGCCGTTCCTCGTTCGTGTGATGTGCTAAGATTGCGCCCTATTCCCGCGGTTGTTTGAGTTCGGATCAAGTGCGAGTCGTCCAAGGAATCGGCGGGTTCGGTGGGTGCTCGAAGGACTCCGAGGTGACGGCTGACGCCTGTGGTTGCTTCCCTCAGGACAGTGTGAAAGAAACTAAAGGTAAGGGGGACACTTTTTTATGTAGACCAAGTATGCCACTCAGTGTAAGTGTGTGTTGCTGCACTTGAACGAGGCGTCGTGAAACGGCAACCTTACGCGCCTTTGCGAGTGCGGTTGCCGATTCGCTTTGACAACGCTAACGCCAGCAGAGCCATGGCGCATCGGCGCGGCCTTACTGGAGCTAATTCGAGACAACTGCGGCAACATGCATGTATATGGTGATCGATTTTTTCATATGTGCAATGTAGTGAGGAAGACGCACACGGCGCTTGCTACGTTGTTGATTAAACGAAGCCTGCAGTGCCATTTGATGCAAAGCAGCATTTTGTTTACGTTCGTGGGCGATACAATTGGTAACTTGGCTCGATTCACCTAGCCAACCGCCTAAGTGGGTTGATTAGCACACGTTCACGGTAGAGCGTTATTATGCCCCTGAACAGTGGCGTGTGCTTGTTAGAAGATATAATGTGTGTGCCTAGTGTAGAGAGGGAGAGGTGTTCGTGCAATCTGCATGTGTAGCTGCAAAACGCTTTTGCTTGTAACTAATAATGTACCGGCCAGCACCTACATTGTACGCCTGACTTTGAAGAAAACTTGCATGCACAGTGTGAGATTTTGTAATCTGCCAGAGTTGCTTTTTATAAAATAATAAACGGCCAGCATGTTCAAAATATGTTTCGCTGCTGTGTGGCAGGGGTGCGGTTATCACGCTGTTGTGTAGTTGCTGATGCAAGCACTTATAGCTTTATTGCGTTAATATTTCTCATCTAACTCATCAGGTGTTTGGCTGTTTCAGCACAAACAAGGCAAAGAGAGAAGGAAGACGGGTAATGACAGGACCAGTCCCGACTTTTGTTTGCAGGAGAATACCCATGTTGGTGTATTTATTGTGACAGCCTTTCTGTGTTGCTTTTATGCCCAATTCATGCAACAACACAGTTGTCAGCAATATGAGAGAGAACACTGAAATTAGATTTTAAAGATCATGGTGACGAAATGCCTAGTAATTCACAGCACAAAGTAACAACAAAAGACATCAGTATGATCAATGTGGACGAGTACAGTCTTGCATCTAAAAAATATATTGTGCAAAATGTTGCCTAAGTAAGAAACCTCTCTATGTTTGCAAATAGTGTGACATCGCTTCGAGCACCGTGCCAGCCATTCCCTCCCTCTGTGCAAGGGCTGGGTTGCAAGGAAGTTGTTTGGGACGTTCCTGATAGACCACTGAAATGTATGCGATTCTAATCCTGTAGCCTAAAATATACGTAATCTTTTGCGCAGTTACATCGCTGCATCTGACACCTACAACTTATTTGCATATTTACATTGCTTCCTTAGGACCTAACACACAGACTTTTTGTTTGCATTGTCACTTCATGAATATCGAGCGGTAAAGGCACTGAGTATATGTGAAACAAGAATCTCTGCTTATTACATGAAGACATATGAGGCCTTCGATGAAACAAGTTATACCTTTATTGGGCTTGCGTACTCGTCGGGGCGATTCATACATGCAGCTTCAGCAAATGATATCTTCCAGCCCAGTGACCATGCAATTTTTTTCTGCACACAGCGCAAACACCGAGATGTACCCACTCGCAGATGGTCACGTCAAGTGCATATTTACCTTGACTAAAATGTCGAATCAAGTTTTTTCATCGACCGGTCCCTGCCATGAGTTCTAACGTCTTCGCAAACAAGACACATTGTTATTGACACTGCACACACTACACACAATATTCTCAGTTGAACGGATATTCTCAATACCTTTCAATGCACACTACATGCCGCAATCAACAGTGCACATTTTTGAAGACTATGCCGCTATTCCTTGCACAGGCCACCACGTGCGTTCACTTCTTCAAGATGAACAGACAGCGTGGCAAATATTTTACCACACAGTTTACCACACAGCTAGATGTTTGCTGACACATACTACAGCTAATGTCGACATTGTAACGTGAAGTGTAAGCTTTGAAAAATTAAAACTTGCCTCAAACACCGCACGACTGTACGGGGCTGAGCCACCAGCGGGAGTGTTTTTCCAGCCACACCTTTTACATGTGCCAGTGACATCATGCTGTGACGTACCTCGGTAGGGGCCTATCGCTGCATGCTTTATGTGAATGAGGGTCCTGTTAGTAAAAGCAGGCATTGTTGATTTCGTAACTTGTTCATTCCCAACTGGGCCTTCATTTGCACGAGTTGTCTGACTGATATTCAGGTGAGCTTTTGTGCAATGAATTATACAGTTGGCAGTCTGCGCTTGCTCCATACTGTTGTTACTGGTGTTTCTTGTTGTTACTTTGCACTGCTCATTACTGCTCACCTACAGAAACTAGCCTATCTTGCCACTGTTTTGGACAAGATGCAGCTGGCAAGTGCGATAGTGTTCATAACTCTAAATTCTCAAGCAAAAATTATTGTTTCATATTCATTTAGTTGCATTCATATCAGTACATAGTAAGAAATCATTGATTAAACATTAATCCGTGTTTCTTCACAAAATGCTCACAACTTTCATATCAAATTGAATGGTGTTTATAAAAAACATGGGTTTTAGCTAAACTTCATGCTTTTTTCTCGAACAGCTGACAAAACGCTATTGCATGCTTACTTGCCATGAATTTGACTGTGTTTGAAATACATTGCAATTCTTCACCGGACTGCCAGTACACTTCACATTGCGGGAACATTTATTAACCATGGATTGATTAATTAGGAACGGAAAGAAAGAAGCGGCAGGCCGGGATACTTGATATTGGCATCCGTTTTGCTACCCAGCGCATTATCATGCAAACTTCCTATAGAGTGGTTATGCGTCTTGCATGTGTGTCTGTAAATTAAGAACTTTGGGTAGAACTATATTTATCTTACAAATGGTTGCAGGACTGTGGAGGCTGTAGGGCTGCTTAAGAATGGTGGAATCCCTGGACATGTGTTCAAACTTGCTGCATCAGCTCCTTGGTGTTTTCACGGCATCTTTACAGATGTGTTGGGTGAGTAAAGCAAGCAGGTTTCAACGCAAGGAAAAGTATATTATGGCAGCACCTCGTGTGCGTGCCTTACATCCCAAGTATATCAAATATTTATCTTGCACCTTGTGGCCTGTAATTTTTAAAGAGACACTTCTTTTTGCTTTATATTTGAGTCTTGATGCTTCGACAGCAATGTATTTATGTTTGACAGCAAGTGTTCTTGAACAAATAACTGATCTCAATAATGACAAAACACCCTTCATACTTGGTCCTTAGCATAAGCTAGCTCATATATGTAGAAGATTCAATTATTCATTTTTTGCTGGGATGATAATAGGCAAGTAGCAAAGGCAAGTTCAGATCGGAGTGGTCGGTGACGCCTGTTTAGGCTCTGCCATATTGCTTTGCAACCAAAGTTACTTGTGGCCACATATACAATGAAGCCACATGACGTGCATTCCAAATGAGATTACCATATCACATTTCGCTGCATCTCAATGTGTGCAAACAAATGCAGATATCATTAGCTTGCCACTATAAAGGGATCCTAAACCAACACAAGGTTGAAATTTAGTCGTGGTGTTGCAGCTGTGTATGACTCTACAATGAATGCATAGCCGTGATAATTTGTCCACATGTTGTCGCAATAGTAATGTTACACACATTGTAGAATACAAAAAAGGTCCTCGCTTATTTCGGTTTTTTTCGCTATGCTTCTTTCTTGTCTCTTCTTGCCATGTGCTCCTCCTCACTGTACAAAGAGCAAGAGTAGTGGGCACACAAACACGTATTTAAAAAAATGTAATGTGAGCAGTGAGAAGCTGAACACTTCTAAAAGGCTCAAAGAAGTAAAGGTATTGTTTCTAGCTACTTTTTGGGCACCCATAGCTAGTTGTGCTGCTGCAGTTAAAAAATAAGTTAAATGCTAAACATTAATTGGAGGCGGTTTGGCACCCATAATTGCAGTTACATACAGAACTAGGTTTCAATGCGTAAGCAAAATCTGTTCACTTTAAATCAATCCAATTGATATCTGAAATTCAGGTAATATTCACAGAAAAGCTCAGGAAAAGGCTAAGTGGTTGCCCCTTGAACGTGAAGCAGATATTCTTCTTCTAAAAGGTCAATAGAGAGTCTAGTAGTCTTGATATTACATGCACTATAAAATATTCTGGTGTGGTGCTTTTCATGCATGTTATAATGAGAGGCGTTTTTAATAGAACTGTTGTCACTTTGCCCTGCGTTGCTGAAATTTTTGACATAGTTATAATACATGAATCACTTTATGCCTTTTGATTTTATGCAAATGGTTTGCTTACCCAGTCGGTTTAACTTGATTTGGATAGAAACATAAATGCTCTAAACTTTTTTTATTATACAGCAGGCTTATTTTTGAAATACGCGACCATTGATGTGAGCGCAGTTGGTGGCGTGCATGATTAATCCTTCACTATCACCACTCTAACTACACCTTCTACAGTGCATAGTGTGACAAAAGTAATGGTACTTAACATTACTGGCAGCATACACTTTTATGTCTCAAAAAGTGTTAAAAAGCCTGGTAAAAATGTGTGCACATTTTTTTTCGCTCCAACTAAGTATTCTGGTCTACTCAAAGTAGCTTCCGCTCTTTTAAGGTCCTCAAAATATTACGTGTTCAAAAGAAGTATCAATGCCATATGCTTCCTTTGTCAACCTACTCACCACTCTAATAATGAGAATTACCCGACAACATTACCCAGTAAAATATAGAGATGTTATAAAAAGTAATGTCAATTCAATTGTGAAAAAACGTTGCCAAGTTACGTTTTTGTTCACTTTTCTTTTCACAATTTTGTTAAAGTTACTTTTGATAACATCCCCTATAGTTTGTTTGGCATCATTTTCTGCTAGTTCTCATTATAATGTGTTCAACAAAGACAACAAACCCTTAAATTTATAGTTCTTTCCTTTCCTCATGAATCTAAAACAGTGAATCACAGTAATCTTAGCGGTGTGTGACTTGTTTTTTTTTATCAGTTGTGCATGTGTTCAAATACATGCATTTAGGTGGGAGGGTGAACCATTGCCACCTCGTGTGACTAGCAGATTTTCTGAGAACTGACAGATGCATAATGCTGCCAAAGAAGTATAGGGATATTGGAAGTAATCGTAACGTAATTGCAATCGTATAGTAATTGCCAGTAGGCAAAAAAATGGTGTCCCACACTCGCCATAATGGTAACAGGCAGCGCTGACTGACTCTTCCATGTATAAATGCACATATATACCGTACAAAATGGAAGAGGGATAGCCGTCATGGTAGCTCAGTTGATAGAGCATCGGACATGTTATTCGAAGTTCGCCGGCTCGGTCCCTGTACAGGGCAGGTTATCGTTTTTTCCTTCTACTTTTCTTTCTTCACAATTAAAACACTTCTATTCTTCTTGAAGATTTTCTGGTGTAAAAAAGGTACCTTATAATCTGAAGAGGCAAACAGAATGTGCCAGTGTACGAGTTAGCTTTTGTAGTGGTTACAAGTAAGATATGTTTTGGAGAATAAATTATTCTGCCACTTGCCTAAAGAATGGCTACAGGACATGGCACTGGATGCACTTTGTTATCTTTGAATCAAGCTATCTTGTATTCTATTTTTATAATATACATGGGATACACATGACAGTATCACACACTTTAATGCCACAAAGATTATGCAGTGAACAATGTTATAAATACGAAATTGCATAAGGATGAGGTGAAAACTGCACCTTCAACGAGAATGTACAGGGAGCACAGGGTGCAGGCGTCATTCCTTCTGCCCGTGCTTTTCAAGTGCGAGCTGTTTTCACCTCGTTCTGACCAACTAACTAAATTGAGATGTGTTGTTATAGTGCAAGAGGATGCTCCACAAAAAACTAGGTTTGTCTCAAACTCTGTGTGTGTCTTTCAATCTATATGGTGCCCGGTTCAAGTGTTCATGCAGACCAGATCGTGTAAAACAGGACCGTGTAAAATCGACCGTGTAAATAAAATAATATGGACCATGTATATAAACAGAATCGTGTAAAATGTCGTTTTCGTGTGCAACTGTAGTTGTGGTTGTGCTGAATGACCTTTCTTTATATACACTACATAACAAACTTGCTCCTTTAGAGTTGAGTGCATCTTCGGATCGATTGTAAATTTTTGCATATGCGAGGCTTTAAGTTTTATAAGAAATTCCTCAGTGTGCCACGAGAAAATGTGTGTTCAGCGAAAATTTGCATATCATTATATACAACTCTTAAAGCCTCGTCTACAACTTTGTGCAAGTTTACCTTGAGCAGAAAACGAGGAGCGGCAGCAGCCCCCAGAAAAGAGCAAGCACCCTCCAGGCTCCCGAAGCTCTCTTCGACAGGAACAGCAAGGTCACTGTGTGGCATTGAAAACCATTGCAAGGAGTGCCTTATCTGTACACTGCGCTGCTATTTCATCGCAGAAGACGAAGTTGACCACTCCAGAGGAACTTCACGCTGTGTATTGTGAGTGCTTCAGTGGTTTTGTTCTTGTCCAGCCAGCAGTTAAGAAATCATGTGTCAGATTAGGCCGGGATGGCTAGAGTGAGTCGGGCAGGCATGTTTGGACATTTGTCTAGCCAAGTAGTGCCAATTTTCACACTGGTCCTGTTGAAGTTACTGCCACAATCACAGAAGCTACGTCACCTCTCTAAATGTACAGATGTGTCGGGAAAGATTAGCTGTATTAGGTTTTTCTATAACTGATAGCTGCCAACATTCTTTATTATACAGGAGTTTCGTTCCTCTCTTATGGGTGTAAAGCTCTCCACAGAAAAAATGCAACACGTCTACTTCCAGAAGGCTCCAAGGCCCTGCTTGTAGGTTTTTTCGGCTTGTATCATAAGCACCTCGTTTGGGTGTACATGAACATTTTATAAACATGTACAGCGAAAAATTTGGGTGGCCGGTCGTTTTGTCGTTATCATGTTCCTCGCAGTACTCTTAAGCATGTCGTGCATTACGTTGTCAATCTGGTTCATGTGCATAGAAGACATTACGAAGTTTCAGGCTACAGTATAAAAAGCCTGGAAGCAAGCTATCAATAATTTTTTAACAGAGTTGCTTAATCTGATACATGATACATCACTAAACTTTCGTGCGTATTCATCAATGTAAGCTCGTCTTAGTGTTATCCAAAATGAAGATGTGAGTCGACAGATGGAAACATCTAGTGGGGTAATCAGGGTGAACTGTGGAAGTGCCTCAGACAGGCAAGCTGATGTTGCGATAGGAGGACCTATTTTTTAGAAGTCACCTTGTTATCCTTGGCGTGTTAGTTTAAATAGGGTCAGTAATGACATCATCTTTTGGTGTAGGCGTGTGTGTCTGTTGGAAATGTTTGTCTGAAAAAAAAACCTATAACGCAGAAGAGTGCTGCCCTTGCTTCTTTTGAAGTTAGGTTGCGCTGATACAAAGTGTTCTCCTGTCGGAGGTTGGGGGTAAGGGAAGCAAAAAAAAGATAAATTATAGAAAAGACGAAAAAAGAAGAAAGAAAAGGGGGATGCAAAGTAAAAGTAGTGCTACACTGCTCCTACTTTGCATCCCCCCTTTTCTTCTTTTTTTCCCTAGCTTTTTTCACCTTTTTTGTTACATTTGCACTGTCCCATCTAGTGCATGAATCAATGACACATGGCTTTGCTATAGCAAAGATGCCTATGTGGTGTTGGATTGAACAGTGCATTGTACTTCATTCAGTTAATTACAGACTGATCAATCTTGCAATAAGTGCTTCCTGCCTATCACCACACATGTTCAAATGAAAAGTTTGTGCTTGGCTCTTAGTATGCTGGTATATAGCTTGTGTCTTGGACTACTCAAAATGAATGTTATTTTGCTGCTGTTTATGGTAAGGAATTTATCCAACATGAAAATATCTTGCCTTGTGAACTTTGTCGGACCTGCCTTTCTTTTTCTTTCCTATGCAGGCATTGTATGCGAGGGAGGCAGTAACAGAAAGGTGATAGCTTGAGCTTCGGAAGAATAAATGCTGGCAGAGAAGCAATTACAAATCAAACATCCCAGCCATTTTGCCAACCGTCCTAAAGGTGTTTTGAAAAAAAAAATATTGTGCTCGTTTACTGTATTGAAAACAGCCATATGCTAAAATATATGGCAGAGAACAAAATATTAGGCCACGTTGGTGCCTTCTGTACTTCCCAGGATGTCGTCTGGGTGTTGTTTGTAAAAAGTAAAAAGTGTTTCGAAAATACTGCCTCTTCTACACCAAATTCGGTCTAGGTATTAAGTAAAGGTGATTGTGTGTAGTGCATGAAGCTCAGTAATATTAGTGCAATTTTTTTGCCACATCAAAAGCAAAGAAACATTTCTCTTTATATGACAAGTTATATGATTACCCTTTGTCTTAAAGTAGAAATGAATTTTTGAAGTTTTCTTTGGATGGCTTTTTTCTGCAATTGATATACGACAGCTTCCGTTCCGAAGTTCCCCATAGCCCACAATAGGAGACTTCGAAAATCATTTTCCTATTTTAAAGAAAAGTTGTAATGATAACACTTGCCATATATCAAGAACTGTTTATTTGCTTTCAACTTACACATAAAAGTAATTTTCAATTAGACAAACACACTGCTCAAGTTGCATCTCAATGGGGACAAAAACTATTATATAGTAATATTTGTAATCTGGACCTAACATTATTTTTTTTCGTGAAATATAACTTCTGTGCAGTGAGTATTTGTGGCTCAAATATTCATACAAAGTGCAGTATTACCATACAAGAAATGCAAACGATAAACAGTTTTGCTGAATTCTTCAAAGCCTATGTAGCGGAAAAATTGCACTAATGTTACTCGGCTTCAAATACTTTAAGAAGCACCTTTACTTAATATGTAGATCAAATTTGATATGGCAATAAAATGCGGTACTTTGAAATTTTTCTCACAAATAACACTCGCATGACATTCTGCGAAATTCTGAAGGTACCCACGTGACCACTACTTTTTTCTCTTCAAAACATTTCCGCAAACAACTATTTTCAGAAGAGTAAATTACCATCATTTTTAAAACTATATATCTGTGATGGTCGCTAGGCAGTATGGTTTGTATGTTTGGTATAGAATATCCCAGTTCGAAAAACAACAAACATCTCAGCATCCTTTGACGCTCGGGCAATTTCGAAAGCATTTGTTCGTTAGCAGCAATTCAGTTAAGCCCTTGTCTTTATGCTTAGGCCCAGAAACAAAACACAAGTAACCAAAGTAGTCCTAAGAGTCATGCAGTCTCGCTGTTCCAAGGCTTGTGGAGCCTAAATTAGTGCAAGCTTCACCATTTTTGAAAAATTCAGATTCAATCAACAGGTTTTGGAGGCACAGTGCATTTTCAGCTAACTTGTTTCGCACCAGTTACTTAGATAAAAAGCGGAAAGTAGAGGTAAAAATACCATTTTAAAGGCATTGTAGGTAATAACAAAAAGGACTGTTTTCTTTTTTTGTGTGGTGCTTTGCCTGAACGCTGTGCTTTTTGTGGTATAGTTCATTGTCTATTGAACATAGGCCTTAAAAACTAACATTAGCCATGTTGAGGTCGATTTCTTTGTTATAGTCATAGTAGCCATATTAAAAATATATGACTTCAAACTTGATTGTTCTTTTAAAGATTTTTTCTTGCATAATGATATTTCAGAGTCTTAGTCAATTTTGTTATAAGAAAACGTGATGTCATAATAGGGTCACTTTTTGTAGAGTCGTTCAGTTCTACCTTACCTTTTACATTCCTAATAAAGCAGTTATTTTCAATATCGGTATTTAAAATGGAATGAGCATGCTGTATGTAGTAAGGTGTAAGCACTTACAGATAGCACATGCACCCAACTTTTTTGTTGGCAGTTTATTTCTGTTATTCTTGATTTATATGTGGGGTTTCACGTCCGAAAACCACGATATGATTATGAGAGACGCCGTAGTGGTGGGCACTGGAAACTTCGACCACTTGGGGTTCTTTAACGTACACCCAAATCTGAGCACACGTTCCTACAGCGTTTCTGCCTCCATCGGAAATGGAGCCGGGATTTGATACCGCGACCTGCGGGTCAGCAGCCGAATTTCTGTTACTCTTGCTCCCCTATATGTGTGCAGTTCGGTTATAGTTATCTGGCTTGCACAGATTTTTAATGGCACCTGCCTGGTCCTGCTTGCTTTCATGGTGATTTTAACCTTCATAGGTTGCATAGATTTAACTCTCAAAATTGTTCAAGATGCCAATTTTGTGCACAAACTGTATAGTATAAAGGCAGCACATGTACATGCACACACTATTAAATGTACATTGAGAGCTTTCACTTGCAGTTTCTGAAGTTTTACTGTGCAGGAAGCATTTAAATCATAATTTCATAAGGACATATTATTCGATTATCTCTACCATTGAAAACCGTGACAACCTAGTTATTTTCACTGTGATAAGCATGCTGTTTTCTTTGATGTGGCAGAACTAATTTATACACTCATTCCTTCTAATATTCACATATGCATAACATGAAGGATTGTGTGCCTTACATTTTCAGTTTCATTCTGTGTGTTATATTTCTTGTGCATGTGAACTAACGTGCTAACATGTGTCTCTGACATTATTTGTGCCAACTATTTTCATTTCCAGGTGCCTATGAAGGACACATAAGTTCTATGGCAGTGACCTTCCAAATTCACAGTGGTGCCGGAGCCTCAAGCAGCATTTCGCCGATCTCCACAAGGCGTTCATGAGACAAACACAGCGCCACACTTTCACAGTGCTATAATTATTATTTATGTTTAAACATTTCGTTCTAAAATTGCTGTTACATTGTGTTTTGTGCCACCATCCTGTGGCTTAGGTGGACCTCGTGAAATTGCGGTTCAGTCACCTCATTTGTGTACCATCAACACTGCAATGTCACTATTCACAACTGGAGCATACAGACAAATAAAAAAAGATATTCATTGTAGCAGGGCTGGTGTGTATAATAATGCTTCTCTATTGATAATAATAACTTTATAAGTTCTTTAGGTCTTGCATAGAACAGTGCATTGATGTGTTGCAATGTAACCACCATTTATGATCGCTAGCATGTTAATTTAGTAGTTTTGTAATGTATTTTATTTGAAAGGTAATTTTGCTTCCGCATCACGACAATTAGAAAGATGCCGATGATTCAATCCCTCATTAAGTAGCTTCTTAACACATTTGTTTCTTTCAAGCCTTTGTTTATTCATCAAGGCTGTTTCAGATAGCAAACATATTTCACCTTTATGCAACATATTAAAAAATAAATATTGATATATATTTCTACACAGTACTTGCTTTTGCAAAAGCGTGAATGGCCAATTGCTTTTACTCAAGATCTAGGATGTCCATTTGATCTTTGCAAGATGCAGCAGATAGCTGCATGGTTTCTGCATTATGCTGATTTCCGTAAGCTGCTCATCGGGTAACTTAGCATATGCTAAATTACCCGATATATCATATGATATGGCACTTTCCGTAAGCTGCGGATGTCCGCAGCTTTCCGCACGATATGTCGCTTTCCGTAAGCTGCGGATGTCCGCATCTTTTCGCATGATATGGCGCTTTCTGTAAGCTGCGGATGTTCGCATCTTTCCACATGATGAGGCTTTCCGTAGTCCAATAATTGCGTATGTACGGATCCGTATATGCGGAACGTTGCAGTAGGGTCCTCTATACCTATAATACTATCCTTTTAGTTCCCCTTACCCCCATCCCTTGTGAGCTACTGTTGAGGTGTCGCACTTTGATTTATACAGTTACGGGGCTCACTTTTCTCTTCTTTTCTCTTTAAGAATCACTTTTGAGGAATCAAGTCGTTTTCGCAGAAGAGTGCGCGTGCACTACATTGTACGATCAGCAAATGTGCGTTCGGCACCCTAACTACAGCCAATAGGCTGCGCGAAATGACGCTTTTGCAAACGTGCTTTTTGTAAGAAAGAAATGTGCTTTCAGCATGCCTTTTCAGTTTTGTACTGTGAGTAAGTTTAAATGAGTGTGTAACTCTTTTTGCAAGAATACATCTCCACAAATACGGTTGCTCTCGTTTTCAGGCCGATAATAATTTGCGAAGTTTAACAGCCGATGCCACGCAGTCAGTGTGACGTATCGTAGGGGGAGGTGGCGGGGCTCTGGATTAATTTTAATTACCTAGTAATTATTAACGTGCACCAAAATTGTTCAGAATTAGAAAAACTAAATGACGACTTATGACACTGCGGTTAATCGTAAAGGCATTTTAAACACCGAAAAAAGCTTGAACAAATAAGTAACGGCTTTAGCTACCTGTACGTTTCCCTATTTCCTGCGTTTCCCATCGCTAGCCTAAACACCCAAATGCTATTTATTTTTTTACCTAATGCAGATACCTGCCAAAGTTCTTACAAAGAGGCTCGAAAAGTGGAAGGCCAACTGTAAGTGTCGAAGGCATGATCACAAAAGTTAGTTTTGGACCTTTTGTGAGAATCGACGGCAAGTTCTCAGTGAACAAGTTTTTCGAAATTTTGGCCACAGTGACAAATCCCGAACTTGCAAAGATGCACTACTTCGGGACTGGTCCTGTATTCCAACACGACAGTCCACCTGTGCACACTTCGAAGAAAACTGAAGCCCTACTACCTCAGCTCAATATTTCCGCTTGAGAGTGGTCGCCCCAGTCACCAAATTTCAATATTATAGCAAATATTTGGGATTAATTGAAAGTAGCCCTTGCACCCAAGCCCCTGCATGGAATTTGAAGGGACAGCCTTTCCAGAGCAGTTCATGCTGAATAGGAACGCCTGAAGCTGGATGCCACCCTTGTGGGTTCGTAATATCGCTCTTTGCCATGTATGATGACTGCCGCATATGCCTTCGGGGGCGTTGCAACAATGCACTGAATTCGCCTTTGACACTCGTTTCGACAGTACACCCTGCTGCCTAGATTGTCTCCGAAAAGAAAGAGACCATCAGCTCAGCTTCATTTGCAGCCGTGGTATTGGTTTCGTCGTATATATAATAAATCTGAAACACAGATGTATCAAGATCTCTTGTTTGTGGTGTGATTTTTCACTTCCTTAGCATGCCAATTCTAAAACTCACCCTCTATAATGAAAGGAATTTTTTATATTTAAAAGTCGTAGTTAGCACTTTAGGCGTACAGCATGCCTGCGTAGTTTCTTAACTGATGTAGAATAGCATTTATTGACGTGTCATACTTACAGGGAGTCTGGGGCCGAATTTACAAAGCTTTCTCTTGGGTACGCATTTTCTTAGCCAAGAATTCCCTTAACTGGAGGGATTATTATAGCGCTGGTACGAATTTAACTTATTTGGCACTTAAGAGGGCGAGGAGGACACACGATAGCCGATGAAATGACAAGGAAAGAAAGAAGTCTATGCCAATAATATCAAGGTAGCACCCAAAGCGTCTAGAGTCGAGAGTATACATTGATAGCCAATGGTTCGCGGCATCTCAGTTTCATTGCCACGGGCGTCTGCTTCAGCGCTTACGTGAAGCCGCGTTGAAATAGACCCCTGGGTGTGTGGCAAAAGCTAAGAGCTCACGCTTCATTATTGACCGTAGCTAAAAAAGAAACTGCTTGATGGTCTTAAGCACTAATCCATGCAAGATCTCGTGAAGTACAAGTAAAAAACACTCCAGGTGCCCCACATTAACCAAAACACGCATAAATCGATGCATGTAATGTTTGAAAATGTGCCTCAAATGTCTACCCCTGTTTAACGCAACCAGGTACCTTACGATTTAATGAAACTGCACTGCTGCTCAACTAATCCGGTGTAATCGAGCAAGGTATAGTGTTGAACGTTAGAGTGTTTTGTACCTAGACGTAAAAGGTTGCCTTCATTACAATATTTTCATTACAAGACACAGGAGTAGCGACTTTTGTGCATGCGGCTCAATTGTGCAGAAATATAGAACAGCAGTAATCAAATGAAATTGTGAACGGTATTTCGCAGGTTCCATGCACTGCAGCATTTTTATAAAGCCAAAGTGCGAGAACGTGCATACGCTTACGCTTAAATATGTGTCTACATAAAACGAGGGAGACCCGCTTGGAGGTGTTTCAGTGCTAATGCTTTTCAGAAAACACGGTGGAAATATTTTGGCCGGCGTTGTTTGAGTGAGCAAACAAAGCAAGGGACGTGTACAAGAGTCTTGAAGTCGAGCGACGTTATCACACGTGCAAAAAGGATGAAAAAAAGAGAGAGAGAGACTATCGTTTCGTCTCTGCGAAAGCTTGAAATCGATAGATAACAAAGATAATTTTCTGGCCCAGCAGACGTCAGGGAAAGTCTCGGCAAAGCAGCGTCAGATGGTCGGAGAGCATAAAAAAGTTGAGTACGCGTTAGATGGGAGTGACAGCCACTCAGAAAGCGAGATGAAGTGTGACTGTCTTTAGATGTGCGAATCAATGCTAATTAGGAGAGTTGTGAGTTAATGAGCCAAATCTTCCTTAAACAACTATAATGAAAAGAAACTGAGTATTCAGCTAGTGAAAGTGACCCGAGTGACAGTGAATTCATAATAGTTGATTAGCATTGTCACAGGCACACGCCGATATATGTATATATATATATATATATATATATATATATATATATATAATTATATATATTTATATATATATATATATATATATATATATATATATATATATATATATATATTTATATATATATATATGACCTAACAGAACATAACGCCAAGGAAAGTATAAGCGAACTTATTAGGCTGAATTGTAATGTATATGAGAAGAAAGAAAAGTGCATAAAAAGTAACATGCCCTGGGTTGGAACCAAAGCTGCGACATTCGAATAACGTGTTCGATGCTCTACCCCTGAGCTACCACGGCGGCTATTCTCCCAGCCACTTTCTTGGGTATATATGTGAATTTAAACGCCGGAGTGTCACTGAGCGCCATCAGGAGCCATGGCGGCAAGTGTGGGACACTCTTTAAGAGCCTGTGTGGCGTCACGTAGCACGGGAACCTATTACGAGGTGGCAGCTGACCAATAGTCCCTCGTATGGTTCGTCGTATTGGTCAGCTGCCAGGTGCAGTTTCTGCCCAGAGCAAGTTATCTTTTCACCTACAATTGGTTCTTCACATTTTCAATACCATTCGATCCTATAACACCCCTACACTTTCCTTGGCATTATTGCATTATTGCCTGTGAGATCTCATTGATAATATGTCAAATTAAAACACGGAAAAACGAGCCCTTAAGTATACACCTATTTCTCTTATATATATATATATTGTCACGGGGTCGTGACGTGGCCGAAGACAGGAGACTTCTTGTTGGGATTTAACTGTTTATTTGGGCGAACCTGTGCCCGATAAACAGAGAGTCCAATTACAGCAGCAGTCTCGCACAGATAGCAGTCTCAGACTGATAGCGGCGAACGGAGCGTCGGCCTTCGATCAAAAACTGACAAGCGGCGAAGCGCATCGGCATTTATACTCCCGCCGTCGAATGTTCTAGCGCTATCGCTGGCGGCATCGTATGTTCCAGAACAATCTGTACCATTCGCACAGTGGGCGTGATCTTATCGAAATGATCTACTACAGTCCGGAACCCTCTCGGAAACTGCAGGCGCGGTTTGCGCTGAGAATCGTGTGGTGTTTTGGGACGATAACAAAAACTTGGGAAATGGAACGTGGCATTGCCCCCCTCTGAAAAAGGCATCGTCTCGATGCTTCAACTAAAGATGAAGGTACAACAATAATGCAAGAAAGTACAATGAATAAATTACGATACAACAATAATACAAAAAAACACTTTTTCAGTTTGTTAACGCGCATGAAACGGCTTGAGGCATGCGACATGGACGACTTCAGGTCGCGATCGGCGTCGTTGAGAGTTCGTGATGCCGTCGGGGACAACCTCGTAATCAAGTGGGCCGAGACGTCGAACCACTCTGTATGGTCCGAAATACCGTCGCAGAAGCTTTTCACTTAGGCCACGTCGGCGTATCGGCGTCCACACCCAAACACGTTCACCGGGCTTGTATTCCACGAAGCGTCGTCGAAGGTTGTAACGGTGGCTGTCGGTCGTCTGTTGATTTTTGATACGGAGCCGCGCAAGTTGTCGGGCTTCTTCGGCGCGTTGAAGGTACTCGCTCACATCGACGTTTTTTTCGTCGGTGACGTTGGGTAACATGGCAGTGAGCGTCGTTGCCGGGCTCCTTCCGTAGACCAATTTGTATGGAGATATCTGCGTCGTCTCCTGCACCGCCGTGTTGTATGCGAAGGTCACATACGGAAGAATGGCATCCAACATCTTGTGTTCGACATCGACGTACGTTGCCAGCATGTCGGCGATCGTCTTGTTAAGCCGCTCGGTGAGGCCGTTGGTCTGTGGGTGGTACGCTGTCGTCCGGCGGTGGTTTGTTTGGCTGTATGCCATGATCGCTTGAGTTAAGTCGGCAGTGAAAGCCGTTCCTCTGTCGGTGATAAGGACCTCCGGGGCGCCGTGATGTAGGACGATATTTTCGACGAAGAACTTAGCTACCTCGGATGCACTGCCTTTTGGCAGGGCTTTGTCTCGGCGTAGCGGGTGAGGTAGTCGGTAGCTACCACGATCCACTTGTTTCCGAAAGCCGACGTCGGGAACGGCCCCAGTAGGTCCATACCAATCTGCTGGAAAGGTCGGCAAGGTGGATCAATTGGCTGCAGAAGTCCCGCTGGCCTTGTCGGCGGTGTCTTGCGTCGCTGACAGTCCCGGCATGTCCTCACATAACGAGTGACGTCGGTGGTAAGACGCGGCCAGTAGTACCTTTCTTGTATCCTCGCGAGCGTGCGAGAAACACCGAGGTGCCCTGCCGTCGGATCGTCGTGCAGGGCCCGCAAGAGTTCTGGTCGCAGAGCTGAAGGCACCACAAGGAGATACTTAGCCCGAAGCGGTGAAAAGTTTTTCTTTTGTAGAAGACCGTTTCGTAGAAAAAACGACGCAAGTGCGTGCTTGAATACCTTCGGGACTTCGGCGGTCCTGCCTTCGAGGTATTCTATTAGGGCCTTAAGTTCCGGGTCGGCCCGCTGTCGTTCAGCGAAGTCGTCGGTAGTTATCGTTCCCAAGAAGTAGTCGTCATCCGGGTCGTCAGGTAGCGGTTGGTCGACAGGTGCACGAGAGAGACAGTCGGCGTCGGAGTGTTTTTTGCCGGACTTGTAAATGACAGTAATGTCATATTCTTGAAGTCTCAGGCTCCATCGTGCGAGGCGACCTGAAGGGTCCTTCAAAGTGGCTAGCCAACACAAGGCGTGGTGGTCGCTCACAACTTTGAAGGGCCTGCCGTAAAGGTATGGGCGAAATTTCGACGTAGCCCAGATGATGGCGAGGCACTCCGTTTCTGTTGTGGAATAATTGGCTTCTGCTTTGGATAGCGATCGGCTGGCGTAACTAGTAACCCTTTCAAGTCCGTCAGCCCTCTGCACAAGAACGGCGCCAAGCCCTACGCTGCTTGCGTCAGTATGTATTTCTGTCTCGGCGAATTCGTCGAAATGGGCAAGTAAGGGAGGCGTCTGAAGGCGATGTTTAAGCTCCTGGAAAGCGTGTTCCTGTGGCGTTTCCCACTTGAACTCCACGTCGGCCTTGGTAAGGTTAGTGAGAGGATTGGCGATGCGGGCGAAGTTTTTCACGAACCGCCTATAATAGGCGCACAGGCCCAGAAATCAGCGCACGGCTTTCTTGTCAGTGGGCGGCGGGAATTCGGTGATGGCGGCTGTTTTTCGTTGATATGTGGGGTTTAACGTCCCAAAACCACTATATGATTATGAGAGACGCCGTAGTGGAGGGCTCCGGAAATTTAGACCACCTGGGGTTCTTTAACGTGCACCCAAATCTGAGCACACGGGCCTACAACATTTCCGCCTCCATAAGCTGTTTTTCGTGGATCAGGACGAACTCCAGACTTGCTGATAACGTGCCCCAGAAACAAGAGCTCTTCATACGCAAATCTGCACTTTTCTGGCTTCAGTGTGAGTCCGGAAGTCTTGATGGCTTGAAGTACAGCTTCAAGGCGCCGAAGATGCTCGTCGAAACTCCAGGAAAACACGACGACGTCGTCCAAGTACACAAGGCAAGTCTGCCACTTCAATCCTGCCAGTACTGTATCCATAACGCGTTGAAAAGTTGCAGGCGCTGAGCAGAGGCCGAAGGGCATCACCTTAAACTCGAAGAGGCCATCCGGTGTTATAAACGCCGTCTTCTCTCGGTCTCTTTCGTCGACTTCGATTTGCCAATAGCCAGTCTTGAGGTCCATTGACGAAAAGTACTTGGCGTTATGGAGCCGATCAAGTGCGTCGTCTATTCGTGGGAGAGGATACACGTCCTTTCTTGTGATTTTGTTGAGGCGGCGATAATCTACGCAGAAACGTAGGGTCCCATCCTTTTTCTTCACTAACACCACGGGGGATGCCCATGGGCTCTTGGATGGCTGGATAATGTCATCCCGCAGCATTTCATCAACTTGTCTCTTGATGGCTTCACGTTCTCGCGTCGAAACCCTGTACGGACTCTGACGGAGTGGTCTGGCATTTTCTTCGGTTATGATGCGATGTTTCGTGATTGGGGTCTGCCGAATTTTCGATGACGACGAAAAGCAATCTTCGTATTGCAGGAGCAGGACCTTGAGCTGTTCTTGCTTATCGTTCGGAAGTCTGGGATTGACGTCGAAAGCTATGGGAGGGGCTTGGTTCCTGTGAGCAGGTTCCGCAGAATCGGCGAGGGCGAAAGTACTGGTGGCTTCGACAATTTCTTTGATGTATGCGACCGTTGTTCCTTTGTTCACATGTTAGTTCTCATTGCTGAAATTTTTGAGCATAACCGTTGCTTTGCCTCCCCGCAACTCTGCAATTCCTCTTGCGACGCAAATATTTCGGGTGACCAACAGATGCTGACTGCCTTCAACGACGCCTTCGAAATCAGGTGATTCAGGAGCGCCGACTGAAATAATGACGCTTGAGCGAGGCGGAATGGTGACTTGTTCTTCCAGCACATTCAAGGCATGGTGTCCAGACGGCGTGCGCGGCGGTAGTGCTTTTTCTGTGGATAACGTTATCGACTTTGTTTTTAGGTTGATGACAGCACCATAGAGGCATAAGAAGTCCATGCCAAGGATGACATCTCTCGAGCAACGCTGTAGGACTACGAAGTCTGTAGGATAAATACGGCCGTTAATGGTGACTCTCGCTGTGCAGATTCCTGCAGGCGTTACGAGATGACCTCCGGCTGTGCGGATTTCAGGGCCTTTCCAAGCTGTCCTAACTTTCTTTAACTTCGCGGCGAACGACCCACTGATGACAGAATAGTCGGCTCCAGTATCGACGAGAGCGGTCACACTGTGGCCGTCGATAAGAACGTCGAGGTCGCTAGTTCGCCGTCTCGCATTACAATTAGGGCGTGGCGTCGGGTCACGGCTGCGTCGGCTTGTTCCGCTGCTTCCATGTTGCGTCGTCAGGCCACCTTCGGTAAGTGAGCTTTCGCCGTCAGGGCTTTGCCTGGTTGGCGTTGTGTTCGGAAAGCTCCGTCGCGGCGTCGTCGTCGTCGGAGGATCTTCGGTAGTTCGTCGCACAGCAACCGCACCTCCACCGGTTGCTGCCCTTAGTTTCCCGGATACGGGCTAGGAGACCGGCCCCGCGTTGGGCCAGAGTACTGTCGGTGGTGCGGTGACGTGCGGCGGCTGGGCGACGGCGAACGCGAAGGGCTTCGTGGTGTCCACCGAGTTCCTGTCAAGTAGTCGGCGATGTCACGTGGTCGTTCTCCTGGTTGTGGGCGCGGTGCATTGACGGCGAAGCCACGCAATCCCATCTGTCGGTACTGGCAACGGCGGTATGTGTGTCCGGCCTCGCCGCAGTGGTAGCAGAGCGGGCGATGGTCAGGGGTGCGCCAGACGTCAGTCTTCCTCGGTGCACTGCGCTGGGCCGCTGGCGAACGGTATGACGTCGGTGGGGGTACTGGCGGAGGTGGCGTCTGTCGACGGAAGTGCGATGGGGCGGCGTTTTGGTGTGGATGGGGAGGAGTGTTGTGGCACAGTGCAGCGGCGTAGCTCATAGCTTCCGGCTCGGGCAGCGGTGCGTGGGGAATTTGAAGCGATTGCCGAACTTCTTCTCGCACAATGTCGGTGATCGAATCCACTTGAGGCTGCGCCGAAGGCAACAGCTTGCTCAGCTCTTCCCGCACGATCGCTCGGATCGTTTCACGCAGGTCTCCGGAGTTACTGGCTTGAGCAGCAGCAAAGTCTGCAGTCAGGCGACGATTATACTGTCTGGTGCGCATGTCCAGGGTCTTTTCAATAGTGTTCGCTTCGGCTACAAATTCTTGGACGGTTTTCGGTGGGTTTCTAATCAGCCCCGCGAAGAGCTCCTGTTTGACCCCTCGCATGAGGAAACGAACTTTTTTCTCCTCAGGCATGTCTGGGTCAGCGTGACGGAATAGTCGGGTCATTTCTTCTGTGAAAATGGCGACATTTTCATTTGGTAGCTGAACTCGGGTCTCTACACTTTGGCAGCGGCAGCGGATCTGCGCACAGCCTACTGAACCATTGCATATTGTTTTTACAGCGCATGTCGTCGGTGCACTGCCCCGTGTCAAGGGAAATACGGTGGTCATCGTGGGAGTGACTGCTGACCTTTCAAATAGCCTCGACGCATCGCCCCGTATCATATCAGGGCACGGCTGTGATCATCGTGGTCGTGTTTTTGTTGTGCCCCGCTGTGAGCGCCACCTGGATAGCTGTTCAGCTCGGAGCATCTCCGGGTGTACTGAACCACACTTTGGCAGCGGCAGCGGATCTGCGCACAGCCTACTGAACCATTGCATATTGTTTTTACAGGTACTAAAGTTCTTCACTGCTGTTGCTGTGGGTTCTTGACGGAACGTCCCAGCTGCTTTGGAGGTTGACATCGCTTTTCATCGCTGCGTGTGCTTTTTTCAACGCGCAGCGCATGTCGTCGGTGCACTGCCCCGTGTCAAGGGAAATACGGTGGTCATCGTGGGAGTGACTGCTGACCTTTCAAATAGCCTCGACGCATCGCCCCGTATCATATCAGGGCACGGCTGTGATCATCGTGGTCGTGTTTTTGTTGTGCCCCGCTGTGAGCGCCACCTGGATAGCTGTTCAGCTCGGAGCATCTCCGGGTGTACTGAACCACACTTTGGCAGCGGCAGCGGATCTGCGCACAGCCTACTGAACCATTGCATATTGTTTTTACAGGTCAGTACTATCGTTGTTTCTTTCCTTAGTGTTCTGTTGCTTTCTGCTGCTGCTGCTGCTGCTGCCATAGTGTTTTTAGTGTTTTTTGATGTCGCCAGCCGAAATGGAAAAACATTTTAAAGAGTTGAAACAAGAGTTTCGCGAAATGCGGACTGCCCTGGAGAGAGAGCTGCGTAAGGAAATACGTGATGTGAAAACAAGTCTAGACTTTTTTAATAAGCAGTTTGAAGAAATTTCGGCTCTGTGCTCGCGGCTTGAAAAAGCAAACGGTGAGCTAAAGGCTCAAAATGATGTTCTGAAGACTGATTGCAGTCAGCTGAAGCAGGTCGTTCTCAACAATGAACGTAGGACTACCGCCCTAGAACAGTACTCGCGAAACCGAAATATTGAAGTGAAAAATGTTCCTTTCGTGGAGGGTGAACGGTTGACCAGGGTCGTTCAGAAGATTGGTGAAGCTGTCGGCGAATCAGTGAAAGAAGATGACATAGAAATTTGCCATCGCGTGACTGCTAAGGATGCATCTTGCCCTCATATTGTTGTGCAGTTCAACAACCGGTCTAAGCGAGACGCAGTTCTGGAAAAGGCGAAAAAGTTGCGCTTAACGACAGCTGATATTGGTTTCCCAGGAAAGACATTTGTCTACGTCAATGAACACCTATGCTCACAGTTAAAAAAACTACTGGGACAAACTGTAGCGCGCAAGAAGGAAGCCGAATGGCGATTTGCCTGGACGAAAGGCGGCAAAATTTTTGCGCGAAAGGATGAGAAGTCGAGGGTGCTTCAGATAACTACTGAGAGCGATCTCGAAAAGATTGTTTAAATTTGTTGAGCTTCATCCTTTAGCAAAAAAAAAGCTAGAAGAAAAACAGGGCAAAAAGAAAATGGCTGCAGACTGCTTAACGCCACACCAGTTGAGCCTATTGGTATCTGGTAGAAAACACCACATTTCCTACCTTCATATAAATGCGCAATCAGCCAGAAACAAGGCAGATGAGATAGCAATACTGCTTGAATCGTTTGAGTTCTCCTTTGACGTCATCATGGTTACTGAAACCTGGTATCGCCATGAATCCGACGTTCTTCGTATACCTAGCTATGCCACGTATTTCTTGAACCGCAGTGATAAATTAGGTGGTGGTGTTATGCTCCTGGTCAAAGATGTGTTTGAGTGTGAAATACTCGAGGCTTTTTCTGTGGTTACTGACGATTACGAGATTATGACTGTAAAATGTTCTTCGGGTATTTTTTCTGTGGTATACCGCCCCCCCAAATGTAACATGTGCAACTTTTTTACGTTTTTAGACACTTTCCTGTCGTGGGTCAATGAAAATGGTTACAATCTTACTATCGGGGGTGACCTAAACATTGATATGCTAACTTCCAGCCCCCAACGTCTTGAACTTTGCAATATCATGGAATCAAACGCATTTAAAAATGTTATAAAACACCCCACTCGATTTCATGCCCAATCCTGCACACTTATCGACGTCATTATAACAAATAGCACAAGTGCACCTCTTTGCTCGGGTGTCCTTAAGACACATATTAGCGACCATTTGCCTGTTTACTCAATTTTAAGTCAAAAGAAGCTTCAACTTAGGGATGCAAAGCCACCGCCTACCCCATTCCGGTACATATGTCCTAGCACAATTGATATGTTCGCTGCATATATATCCAAGATAAAATGGGACGCTGTTTTCCGTGAAACTGATGCAGACACAGCGTATAATGTTTTCATCGAACGTTTTAGTGAAGCCTACAACAAGTGCTTTCCGCTCAAAGCAAAACGCAGACCACGCAAGGCAAGAAAGCCTTGGATTACTTCGGAATGCCTTCAAGCTATAAAAGTAAAAAATGCACTTTACCAGAAATTTCTAATATCTAGAGACAAAGAAGACTTGAAGACATTTAGAAAACATAGAAATACTACAAACTCCTTATTAAGGAAAAGCAAACTTGAATATTTTAGCAACCTTTTCAGCCCTGAAAAAACCAAAACGTCCGAAGCCATCTGGAAAAAGTTAAACATGTTGCTCCACCCACACTCGGATGATAGCACATACCCGACTAAACTCATTGTAGACAACCGCGTTCTAACTGGTGATGACCTTGCTGAAGCTTTCAATAAATTCTTTACCTCTATTGGAGAGAGCTCGCACGACAATAATTTTGCGCGATTCATGGGTTCGCAAGTAGGCGAAAGTGCATTTCTATTTCCAGTGACTACACAGGAGGTTACGGCAGATTTCATGTCACTAAAGAATAGCAGGTGTTGTGACGTAGACGGCCTGGAAATCCGTCCAGTTAAGCATGTTATTCATGTCATATCTCCTATTTTAGAATACATCATAAACTTAATCTTCTCATTGGGCACGTTTCCTAGTCGTCTTCAGATAGCCAAAGTTTCTATTATTTTCAAAGGTGGTGACAAAAATAGCATGACCAATTACAGACCAATTTCTATTTTACCTGTATTTTCTAAAGTAATTGAAAAGTTGTTACATAAACGAATAGTGTCATTCTTAACCAAGCACCACATTATGACGCCTTTTCAATTTGGTTTCACAAAGCAGCGCTCAACAGAAACTGCCCTACTAATGCAAAAAGAAATCATACTCGATGCATTTGAAAAGGAAATATATACACTTGGAATTTTTGTAGATTTCTCAAAAGCATTTGACAGAATCAACCACATTACATTAATTAAAAAACTAGAACACTACGGTTTTCGGGGGAACTTTATAAGTGTCATAAAAACCTATTTGAAATACCGACAGCAAAAAGTAGATATAAATGGCTACGCATCTAGTTTTAAAAAACTGTCACATGGCGTGCCCCAAGGAAGTATTCTGGGTCCCCTGCTTTTTAATCTGTATGTGAACGACTTGACAAACATCGATAACAATACAACATTTATTATTTATGCAGATGATACCAGCTTATTTTTTAAAGACTGCGATTTGCATAAACTAGTTGACAACGCAAATAGTGTCTTGAAACTGCTGCACATTTGGAGCATAAGAAATTCGCTAATTATAAACACCTCAAAAACAAAATCTGTGCTCTTTCGTCCAATAAATAAGCCCGTAAACTGCGATTTATCATTAGTGATTGGCTCAGAATCTATAAGGATTGAACCGATAGTGAAAACTCTGGGAGTTTTTTTCCACGAAAACATGCTATGGAAGGATCAGGCTGAGTTTGTCCATGCTAAACTTTCTCGTACTGTAGGTATCTTATCGCGCTTACGTTTTCTCTTGCCACAAAAAATTAAACTCTTACTATATAAATCGCTATTTTTATCTACATTAAGCTATTGCTATCTAGTATGGGGCACCACATCGGAAAAGAACTTAGGCCGAATATATAGATTACAGAAAAAGGCTGTGCGCATAATTACAGGTGTTCCTCGCGATGAACATTCCAAACCCATTTTCGAAGCCCTTAATTTACAACCAATGCCTGAGATATACAATACAATTTTAATGAAGCGATATCGTACTTCCTTAAAGAATCACGACTCTTTTCTTACTGATTTAGCGCGTTTGACACCCTATACCTGCCCCTATAGCACACGAGCTACCGATGACTGGAAAATTCCTTACACACGTACTAACTATGGTCGCCAGATGATGAGCTACTTACTGCCACTAACCTTAAACAGTTTCTTACAATAAACCATTTATACTGCTCCGTTCTGTAAATGTTTTTCAACGTGTTAATAAAATGCAAATCGGCATGACCTTGAAGTACATGTTTTGATATTGTATAATAACTGATGATCTCATGCTGCTGTTGCTGTTGCTATGTTGTCAAATGGTGCGAAAGCCTTCGTCAAGCCTTAATGGCTTTTTGCTTTCGCCCCACAGCATCACTGTTGTGACTTTTGTAATGTCTCCTGTGATGTCGGAATAAACTGAATTGAATTGAATAATAAAGCAGCGGCCCTCTCTTTTCGAGCGACGCTCGCGAACGTTTGCAGGAATGCGCCGCAGAAAACATCCCACGTTCGGAGCGTGGACTCCCGATTTTCGAGCCAGGTCCTTGCGGTGTCTTCTAAATAGAAGAACACACGACGCAGCTTTTCGTCATGGTCCCAGTGGTTGAGAGCGGCCACACGGTCGTATGTCTCTAGCCAGGACTCCGGGTCTTCGAACGATGACCCATGGAAAATTGGTGGTTCCCTGGGTTGATGCATGACCATCGTGGGCTGGGACGCTGTGGTTGTCATTGTCACTGCAGTCGCGGTCATGGCCTTGGTCTTCCGCGGCTTGTCGTGTAGAAGCCCGTACTCCGGTGGTAGCCCTTGCTGTCGGCGGCTTGTTCGCTGCTCCTAGTTGGCGTCGGTGTCTTCTCCGCGACGTGGGCGGTGTTCACGGCTTGACGAGGGCGTCCGGTACATGAACGAAGCAGCACCTCCACCAAATGTCACGGGGTCGTGACGTGGCCGAAGACAGGAGACTTCTTGTTGGGATTTAACTGTTTATTTGGGCGAACCTGTGCCCGGTAAACAGAGAGTCCAATTACAGCAGCAGTCTCGCACAGATAGCAGTCTCAGACTGATAGCGGCGAACGGAGCGTCGGCCTTCGATCAACAACTGACAAGCGGCGAAGCGCGTCGGCATTTATACTCCCGCCGTCGAATGTTCTAACGCTATCGCTGGCGGCGGCGTATGTTCCAGAACAATCTGTACCATTCGCACAGTGGGCGTGATCTTATCGAAATGATCTACTACAGTCCGGAACCCTCTCGGAAACAGCAGGCGCGGTTTGCGCTGAGAATCGTGTGGTGTTTTGGGACGATAACAAAAACTTGGGAAATGGAATGTGGCAATATATATATATGTATATATATATATACTTATATATATATATATATATATATATATATATATATATATATATATATATATATATATATATATATATATATATATATATATATATATATATATATGTGTGTGTGTGTGTGTGTGTGCGTGTGTGTGTGTGTGTAAAAGCTGTCATGGTAATGAATTCAAAGTCCATAAAGTCTCGGTAATCAGCCTGTCAGTTACAATGGAGCCGAACGTCTTTGTTCTCTTCTCCTAGCCGCCAAAACCAAAGCTCCGCCATGCACAAATAGCAAACTGCCCACTGTATATTCGTGTCATTACTCCATCTCTCAAGAAGCATCGGCTCCATGTTTTTGAGGTTTTAAAGAAAGAAGAAGCGTTGAGCGGGAGCGATGTGGCTTCATCCTAGATACGTGTGTGGTTTTGGCGCGCGACAATTAAGAAGATCGACGGTTGGTCTGACGAACAACTCGGTAGGTGACGTCGCTGATGTGTTTGAGAACTCTGTAGTGACCGAAGTTATGACGTAGAAGATTTTTGGACTTGCCTTGTTGGCAGACAGAAATCCATATCTGTATTTTTTCTTTCTCCGGGTTTCTACGTCAACTCTCATTGATGAACGTCGTATCGGTGAGCGTCGGACCGTTGCTGAGAGCGGATGTGAAACAGGGCTAGCTGAATAGCTTCTTCGGTGCACTGAGCATACTCGGCAGCATTTTCTGTGGAGTTCACAAAGCGGTCAGGTCGCAGCATGGCGCCTAACATCGTGATAACCTCGTGACCGTGAAGCAATATTATGAATGTGAGAACACCATCATATTTCTTGCGATCCAAGTCCACATATATGGAGAGAATGCCAGAAATATTTTCTTCAGCCATTCATTGGGACCGTTGGCTTGCTGATGGTATGCAGCCGTCTGGCGGTGAATGGTACTGCTAAATGTCAGCGCTTCTTCTAGCATGTGGGTAGTGAAAGCAGTACCTCTGTCGGAAATGAGCACTGCCTAAGGTCCGTGACGAAGGATGACAGAATCAATGAAGAAGTCGGTGAAATCACTAGTGCTTGCTCTAGAAAATGGTCACGTTTCGTACTAACGTGTTAAGTGAGGTTTCGCAACTGCTATCCAGCGATTACCAGTTCAAGATTTGAGAAACAGACCAAGTGAGTCCACGCCAACTTGCTGAAAAGGCGCTTATTCTTTAATCTCTATTATTCGTAAACGAATCGTAAATCTGTTACAGAGTAGACAGTGACATGTAAGTGACAGAGTAGGCAAAAATGAAATTATTGCCTGACATGGTACCGTCACTCATCCTAGTTATTAGGGCACACAAGAAGCAGTAACATACATACCTTAGAGCACTGTAAATAAACAAGTCGCTACAATTTCACACTTTTCTTAAGAGGTCATTACACATCGTCAGCAAAACACGCATGGTTGGAGACCTGTCTGTAAGACTTCCCTATCGGAAAAATTGTCATGGTGGATACTGGAAAACATGGTGGGCGTAGTGTAAATAATAGTGGGCATGGTGGAAATTGTGATGAATATGGTGGAATGTAGTGGAAACTATGGTGGATATGCCGGGACATACTGAGTGGTATGGTGTACAGATGATGGGGGAAGTGGAAATGATGGTGGAAAGCAAAGGCTACATAGTGGGCAATAATGTGACACTCTGCCCATCATTGCAATAATGCTGGGAAGCCCTAAGGATATGGTGGGTGGTGCTTATTATGGTGGGCCACATGGTGTATGAAGCTGAGAAACTCTTCCCACCATTGCGATATTGCTGGGAAGCACTAAGCAGATGATGGGTGCTGCTTGTTATGGTGGGCCACATGGTGTGCGAAGCTGAGAAGCTCTGCCCGCCATTGCGATAATGCTGGGAAGCAGTAAGCAGATGATGGGTGGGCTTATAATGGCGGGCAATTTATATAGTGTACCAAGCTGGGATCTGTACACTACATGTTCTATCACCATGATTTCCACCAAAGGTTAGGCCTACCGACCGAGCCCGTACAATTGTGTTATCCGTGCTTCCGGGTTTCAAAATACATAATTTCGACGATTAAGAATGACAATACAGCGCAGCCACGGCAACAACTAACCTAAATTAAGCATTTTTCATTGTGTAAGGTGTCCGCTCAAGAAGCAACAAACATCAATGCGACGCGATTCAAGCACTGCCAGATAACGTACGTCTCTTATCACCGACAGCCGGCGGTCGCACTCGCCGGCACTTCTCTAGCTTTCGTGCGAGAACTCAGACGTGGCAATTCATATGCTTGGGGAACCAATATGATAGCGTAATGTTTCCGGCACACTGCATTCGTTTCGGCCAAGCCGTTATGTAGTTGTTGCTTTAGCGAAAGAGCTACAGCATTGCGCTGGCACGACCACCCTCTACATTGCGCGAAAAGCATCCCAATACACAATCAAATAAATTAGGTGCGCGTATCTATCTATGGAATGAGCCTGTAAGCGTCATAAAGTGTGAGCAGATGTCGCCCTTTAGAACGAGCGCGAAGCGGATATTAAACTTGGGAAACCCCGCCGGTAAACTGTTGCTGCTCCCCAGTCCACTTGGTTTTTTTTCTTGCAGTTGTGCATTGTAAAAAAATAGCACTGGTGCCATTAACACAGTGGCAATCATTGCAGGCAGCAGTGGCTTGTGTTTAATAAATGTGCAAGTTGTAGTAGCAGGTGCAGATCTCGTCTATGTCATGTGCACGACAAACATAACTGAAGTTGAACCGTAAATTTGTATGACAACTGACTATTTAACACACAGCCAACCTCATGTTGGTATGGCGCAGTGGTTAGTATCTCCGAATGGGAATCCGCAGGTTGCACTTTCGATCCTCCGCGGCACCCTGTTTTCTTTTTTCGGGACGAGTGTTTTTTATACCGTTTTTATAGAATTCTTTTTTATTTTTATTTTTTGTGGCCGCTCGTCATGGTGATTCTGACGCCATTTTGCGCTGAAGCGTAGCCGGGACTGCAGCACCCACCATATCCCACCATGCGCCATGGTGGGCGTTTCCCACCATTCACCCACTACATTAATCCACTATAATGGTGGGTGGTGGCTTGCACCATGCCCATCATTCGTTTTTTTTTCGATAGGGTTTGTTTATTTATTTATTTATTTATTTATTACATACTGCCGGCCTCATATGGAGGCCTTAGGCCTCCACATGAGGCCGGCAGTGTGTATGTATTTGTAGTAAAGGTGTTGTGTAATATGTAATATTCTTTCTCCGGACAATAAAACAAGAATTGTGTAAAAACACTCAGACTTCTTAAAACCCGAAATACAATTACAAATCACTGAATTAAAAGCAACATATATTTAAACACGTCAAATACTAACGAAAAGGGGTGAACAAAAGTAAAACCTGTGTGATTTCATAGCGAGAGAAAATTTTTTTCAAGCAGTACAAATATGTGTGCATTTTCTTTTCAAACGTATTTTTTGTACAGAGCGGCTCTCTTTCACTAGTGCGAACTTTGTTTAGCTAATATGTCCAGTCAAGTGCTTCATGAAAAATATTACCAAAAAACTTTCCGCGTGTGACCCGTTCAATCAAGTCTTCTCGAAATTTACTTCAATGGCATGGGGTACAGATACATTTTTTGGCCGAAAAATATATTTTGTTTTTTTGTGTTTGGTTCAAGCTTATTTGATATTAATGATACTAGTATGTGCTTGAGCTACCCATTTGCTTGTTCGTCCAAGCTGTCAATATCCTTGCCATAGAGAAAAGGTTTTGTCATCGGTGTATAAAATCAGGTCTAAAGTTTGTGTTTTAATAAATATTTCATTTACATATTAAAGGAACAGGAATGGGCCTAACATAAGCCCTTCAGAAACGCAATACTTATTCTTATCCATTTGCTTTACTGCGTGCTGCGCGTCACAACACCAAAACTGGTTTGTTAGATAACTACCTTAAAATTTCAGTGAAGTACCTCTTATACCAAACATATGTAATTTCAATAGCAGGATTTCATGTTTGATCAAATCGAAAGCCTTTTTGGAAATCGAGGAATTTTTCAAGCATGTATGATTTCTTTTCAAAATTATCTATTTTTTGTTCTTGATAGACAGCAGAATTTGCGTTGTAATTTCTTTCTTCTGAAAGCCATATGGCTATGTTCTTATATTTTCTTGGCGACAAAAGGTTGAGATTCTGACGTATAAGACTGGTTCTATAACTTTTGAAAAAAAAGGTTAGATAGATATTGGCCTATAAATATTTAAATCATTTTGATTACCACCTTTGTGAAGGACATAGACCCTGGCTATTTCGGCTTATTGGGAAATATTCTGGTGCTCATATTTAAAAAATAGATATATGTGAGAGTGGCCTACTAACAAACTGCGAGATCATTTTATTGGCCCTTCTTTAAGACCGTCCACACCTGCCGCGGGATTGTTACATAAACTCATAATGAAAGAATGTACTTCGGATTCATCAAAGGGGGCCAAAAAATAGATTTTGTAATATTATTCGGAACATATGAACCACAGCCTGTTTCGGTACCAGTGGAGATTTCACAAGCCTGAGACATCAAAAAATAGTTTTTAAACATGTCAGCGAGTAATGCACCAGAGCAAGATTTACATTCTATCACGAGCTCGGTGAAAGTTTTTTGATTTGATAAAAATAAAAGATCGCTCATAGTATTCCGGATTGCCATCGGGTCATTCCTAATGGCTGAAAACCTAAGTTTGTAGTATTTATTACGTACCTGCTTTGTATCAGAACTTAATTTATTTCTAAACTGCTTAAACTGACGCAAGTAGTCAATTTGCTTTGTTTTAATAAATTTGCTGAAAATTTATGCCTTCTTTTATTTTCTTTAAAAGTGATGCATCTATACGTGGCTTTCTAGCTTTTTTGTTCGTTTGGAGCAATACATAAGGAAATGCCAGCTCATATAGTTTTGTCATTTTCAAAATAAATGTTTCATAAGCACGTACAGATTCGCTAATATTTAGCTAAGATCTGCCGTAACAAATTATCTTTGAAAAGTTAGAATTGTTTCAGTAGAAACCTTTCTGCAATAAGTAGAGTTGATTTTTCTTCGCTCCGCTTTGAGTGACTTTATGAGTGAAAAGATCAAAAAGTGGTCACTGATACGAAGTATAAGAGAATTATCACATATTTCATTTTTGAAGCTGGTGAAACACAAATCAGAAAGGGTTTCAGACAATTCTGTCACCCGTATAGGCACGTGAATTTTGTTCTCATGGCAAAAACAGGGCATAGTTTCAAGAAGGTTTTGCTTGTTAACAGAAGTATATAACATATTTACGTTGAAATCACACGTTAGAATCATGCGTGGATTTCGTAGTTCACAAAACCCTAATAATTCTCGAACAAGAGGATAACGCAGTTCCGGAGGGGTTCGCGGAGGGGGTTCAACTCTTGGGGCTTTAATGGTTTGTAAAAAACCAAAGAACCACCAGGTTTCATAGATGGAGTCTTGTCCCACTGGCAGACCCGGCAAGTTTTTATCTACACTCTGAGAAAATAAGGAATGAAAGCAGTAGGTGCGTTAGTCCTTTTGGGAATGAACTGATTTGCTGCCACTATTCGCCCTTTTGGGAAATACCTGCAAGAGGATAAGCAGCTATTCCTTGAAAGAATAACTGCAAGACGACTAAGGGTTCCTCCTGGGAGGACTAATGGTTACTCCTATAAGGGCTAACATCTGATTTTCGGAAATAGTCCCTAACAGAGAAAATGTTACTCTCGTAAGGACTGACTGTTGACCCCAAGAAATCATCCTTTGGAGAGAGAATTTGACTCCTTCGGGATAAACTGCTCATCAAGTTTAACATCTTTTGGGGGGCTAAAGTTTATTCGAATTCATTCACCTGGTCATCTTCCCAAAACTGACATGAGAGCTGACGGAAGCAGCGCCTTACTCAGAAGTACATTCGTGAATGTGTGTCAGAAAGAAAAATTGCACAGACTCACTGGAAGCTAGAAAGATTTATTTTTCATAAACAGTGCATTATATGCAGCAGCGGTGTTCGCCGTGGGCTCCTGTCCCCTTTTACTTGTAAGAAACAAAACAAAAAACTTCTATAAAAACAAGCTTGCTAGAAGACCATGACTTCATTGCCTAAGCCCCGATAATTATGAAGTCAAAGACTAATAAAACGCGCGAAAACATGCCACGTACAGTTCTTTTTCAGCTTTCGCACTCTTTTAACGTCATATGCCAAGGTGATGAAGTAGGAGGAGGAATAAACGTTTATTTTCAGAACAGTGTAGCAATGTAGGTTCCGCTTCTACGTTATGTGGGTGGTCTCCTCATTCCAGGAACCCTCTGGCCTTCACTTCCTCCTTGGCCCTGGCGACGAGATGTCGCTGTTGGTCCAGGTTCGCCAAAGCGACTTGGCCCCCCACGTCTCGAGAAGGTGTTTGTTTTCTTTGCCAGAGTCGCAGGTGTTAGGCTGAGGCGATAGATCTGTATTTGTATTGTATGGAAACTGGAGTATTAGTTGGGCCAACATGTCAGGTACGGCGCAAATTGGGCAAACGTATTCATGTATAATGTTGGGTAAAATCAGTGCATTAGCATGGCGTGTGTGTGTGTTGCTCTGCAGTCTTCTCAGTATGGTGCTGTCCTCATTGTTGAGCTTCGAGTGTGATAGTGGATACTGTCTGTGCGCCCACCTATAGTGTTGCAGCATTTCAGAGTAAGTGTTAGGTACAGACTCAGCCACCGCGGACACAGTCCTGGCGTCTAGAAAGCGGGAATAGGTAGCCCGGTAGGCGTGATCGCAGGCTGACGCATGAGCCACTTCGTTTCCTTCCTGCCCTTCGTGCACAGGAACCCAAGTCACAGAGGTGAACGACATCGGAGTGGTTCGGCGCTTCAGTATCTGCACTGCTTGGGCAGACACACGACATTTCCTATAGTTTGACAGGGCTGCTTGATAGTCTGTGAGTACCACAGCTGCATCCAAGCACGTTATGGTAGCTAGGGCGATTGCCACTTCCTCTGCAGTTTCTGGGCTTCGGGTGCGTACTGTGACAGATGTGAGCTCTACGCCCCAAGTATCAATGACGCTCAAAGCGTAGGCGTCTATACCGGGATTCTTAGCTGCGTCTGTATATCGGGCGTCCGGATCTTGGCTGTGATTTCGTCTTGGAGCATTCACTCGTGTCTGCCTTCTTTTCTTCTGATGTGTGGGGCGCATATTGTGGGAAATTCGTGCAATACAGAAAGATTAGCGGGTGTTTGGTAGAATTCGTTCTTTTCGTTCCGCGCCTGTGTCACCTATTAAGGTTTCGCTATAGTTCAGCCGTTGTAGCAGGGATCTTCCAGCGAGCGAGAGCTTTTGTCGTTACAGCTGGCTAGCCCTCTGTGCTTCGGCTTGTTTCTGCCATGTATTGTGAGCTCTAATTTTCAGTAGTTTCGCAGTCGAAGCCGTGAATTGGAGCCCGAAAATGATTTTGGTAGTCTTACGAAATATGATGTTCAGCTTCTCTACATCTGTGTTTTTCAGGGCAAAGTAGGTAGTGCCATAGGTTATTCGACTGCTGAGCAGAGCTTTCACCACACGCAGTGCGTCTTGCTTTTAAGGCCGCTTCTACGGTTCGTGATTCGGCTGACGAGATGCGCGAGTTGAGATAGCGTGCGCTGTAGTTGAGGGAGTGTGGCCACACGTGACCAATCTTTGTGGATGCGGAGCCCCAGTAGTAGTAACGTTTCCAATTTATTGATGAGCTTTCCGTTTAGGGTGACGCTGAGATAAGGTTCAACGTAGGCGGCAGGCCGCCTCTCGTTCTATACTTCAGGATGATGTGTTCCGACTTTTCTGGAGCATATTCGAGACCTCATTTTTTCATGTACCTCTCAATTATATCTGCTGTTTCTCGTAAGTGCATTTCTTGCATTCCCATGTTTGAGGCACTTTTTTCTAACGTAATGTCGTCCTCATAATATTACCAGACGCACGCGATTACTAAAGCCAGGTAATTCAGGAAATGATAATCATACTCCATTTTCAATATATTCAGAAAAAAAGCCGCGAAAGAGCCTAGCATGTAAGGTGGGACACCCATTTCTTCGCAGCAAAGTTGTCGTGTTCAGTACATTGAACAGCCATTCAACATAACACAAATACACGCGCGTCCACATCTCCAGCACATGCGATGAAGAATATTTTTCACAGCTACGTTGATAGCCAGTGAAGCGGCACTCACCTTCCACGGAACAAGAGAAAAAAAAGATCACCAAGAGCGACGAAGCAAGCCGCACTCTTGACTACAGTGACTGTGAGTGATTCCGAAGAAGTCCGGCGCGAATAGATGCACAATACACGCGCTCAAATGCCCGTCAGACTTGCATGATTGTCACCGCTAATAAATATTGTGAAGTTCATTGAACTACGTTTCAAGTCATTTTAATGGTCAGCGCTGTATTCTTCCCCTATAAATTCTTTTTTTCTCGCGTCATTTTCTTCATCGTATCTGTGAGTGGGCTGAGGAGCCTTGTCATCAGTTCGCTGGACCCCTGAACATAGCCCTTCGCCTCACGCTACCACCATCCCGACAAAGTAGAAGGGTGAGTTTCAGAAAAAAAAATGGTGCACACCTCACCAATAGCCAGATCTTTCAAAAGACTGCTGACGCGTCCACACAACAAAGGCTGTTGAAAAAGAGTCTTTTCTTCTCTTCAACCCCTACCCGAGAGAGTATATTAGCCAATCGTCCTCTCGTTAGCCCTCCGAATTCGCACACGACCCACTATTCACCACGCTTGGTCTTTTGTTGGACTAACGACACGGTTTGAGGACTAAAGTTGACGTTGCTCCCCCCTTGAGCTAGATTTTTTTCTTAAAATCAAGGTCGAGCATTATGCTTGACCTTGCGGAAAGTTTAGGTCAATAGTATTTGCGGTGTCTACGTACGAGAGTGCGTGGGAACCCGAGATGTCCAGAAGTACGTTCGTCGTAACGCACTGAGCATCTGTTCACGCATCGCACATGGCACTACCAGGAGATCGATTGGAGTGCTAGGGTCAAAGCTGTGCCTATAAAAGACGTTGTTTCGCAGAAATAACGTCAAAATTGTGCGTCTTAACGTCTGTGGTGTATGCAGAAGCTGTCCTTCAAGAAAGTTAATGAGTGGACGAAGCTCCAGGTTGTTCACGCTGTCACTGTGCAAAGCCTGACTTTGTTACGCCAAAGAGGAAACTCGTCGTCGTCTGTTACGCCAGGTGTAGTCGTTTCCACGGGGGTGCGTAACGGACAGATGGCATTGCTGTGCTTGCAACCCATGTTGTAGACTACCATAACGTAAAACTCTTGAAGACGCAGACTCCATCGGGCAAAGAGACCTGAGGGATCATCGAAGCCTGCAAGCCAACACAAAGAGTGGCGGTTGGTGACTACTTCTAAAGGTCGATACAGGTAGTGTTGGAACATTGTTACTGAAGTAACATAGCGGAAACCGGCGAGGACCACAACAAAAACGGGGTTTATTTCAAAGACAAACGATAGTCGTCTTCGTCAGTCCACGAAAAACTTAGTGCACGCGTCATGCAGATGCGCCCAACCACAGTTCCGCAGTTATCGCAATACAGCACTTCCTGCCCCTAAAGTGCCTGGTGACAGTGCTACACTTCCTTGTGAAACCTTTCTGGAACTCTTCTTTTGTGAGCTGAACGTGTGGGTATGACCACGTCTTACACAGCGTTCGAAGGCTGGTCTGTACCCTGCCCTTTGTCTGTTCGCAGAGTTCCCCTGTGGGTAGTTGTTGTGGCAGCGAATGTCCAGCGCCGATGTCCGTTTCACTCTTCCGAATGAGTGACGGAGGCTTCTTGCTGCGCTTCCCGAAGTTGTACCTGGTCAATATGTAGTCGCTGTTGTCCTTCTTCCGTATCAACAGTGAGCAGCCGACACGCGCTAGCAACCATCACATTGCCAGGTAGGCATCTCTTCAGTGCGGTTATACTGCCATGAACGAACTTGTGTTCCAGGAAGAAACAACCGGAAAGGTTGTGCCGCGGCCTGGATCTTCTCCTTTGTGCCCCCTCCCCCTGCTTCAGAAAATGATCACTTACTCTGGTTCATGGTCGGGCACCTAGCGACATCTCTGCAGGCATTTTGACGTTATTTACCACCGTTATCCTATAACTAAGCAAGCATTTAGCCAAGCGACATCTAAGTGACCCCCCCCCTACGTTCTCGTTTAGTGTTTTCTTGACAGTGCGCACTGCTCACTTTGCTCCCCCATTAGAGTGCGGATAATAAGGGGCAGTTGTCACATGGCTGATATGGTTATTCGGAAAGAATGTCTTTGTCACTACACTGGTGAATTGGAGACCCTTATCGGACACAACTGCGTGAAGCAGGCCGGAACGAGCGAAAATAGCCCAAACGACTTCCATTGTGGTATCAGCTTTCGCTGTTTTGTGTAGGACTGCCTCTATTCATTTCGTACCGGTGTCCACCAGCATAAGAATCATGTGACCTTTTATCGGATCAGCAAAGTCGACATGCAGCCGAGACAAGCGCTTGTCAGTTTAAGGACAACTTCGGGGATCCTGAGCCGCAGGTAGAGGTCGACACTGCACACAGTGTGAACAACTTTTTGCTAGGCTTTCTATATCATTGTCCAAAGCAGCATACCAAACAACGCGCTTGAGATGCTCTTCGTGAAAGAACTTGCTCTCTCCAGCAAAATTACACGGTGTCCCCAATAAAGTAATCCGTTGCTCACCGTCAGCTCATCTCTCGGAGTACACAAAGGTCGGAAACACTGTTGTTTTGCACTCAGTTTCCTGGCCAACCCCGCAGAATTCGTCATTACGTGACAAAGCACCCTATCTTCAGCGGTGTTCTCTGCTAGCTTCTGGGACACAGAGGAAACTCGTTCAAAGCTTGCGCGGGCAGCACCTATTAAACCAAGGCGTTTCCTCTAGCTTTTTTTTTGATTAGGCAGAGGCAAAAGCCTCAAAGCGTCAGCATTACTATTATGCTCTTATTTCCATTATTCCGGTTCATACTGATACGCTGACAAGAGTAATGCCCAGTTTTCGAACCTTGCCGTGGCTTTTTGTAGAGTGGCCTCGCCCTGATGAAAAAGCCCGGTCAATGGCTTCTGTCAGCACCAGCGGGAATCGGTTGCAAAGCAGATAATATCGAAACTTGGTTGCACCAAAAACTAAGACAAGTCCTTCCTTCTTCAACTGCGAGTAGTTTTTCTCTGCTGCTGTCAATGTTCTCAATTGAAAACCTATCGCGTAATCTTAGATGTTGATGTGATGGGACAGCAATCCACCCAAATCATACATGAAAGCATCACAATCCAACCGAAGTGGTTTAAAAGAATCATAATGAACCAGAAAGTTTGCCTTTTTCATAGTCTTCTGTGGTTCTTGAAACGCGCTTTCTTGCGTCTGTCCTCATTTAAGGCAACTCCCTTTGTCAAGAATGCATAGAGTGGTGCTAGCATTGAGATGTTAGGCAAGAATTTGAAGTAATGCGTGATTAAGCCAAGAAAAGATTGCAACTGGCTCACTGAGATAGGTGCCAGTGCACCTAGTATAGCGACGAAATTGTCTTGCAAAGGATATAGGCCTTTTTTGCCGATGCGGTGGCCCAGAAATGCCCCTCGTTTTTCTCGGAATCTGCATTAGCTTTTATTCAGCTTCAGGCCACTGTCCTGCTATCGTTGGAACACTTGTCGCAGTACATACTTATCGTGCTTCTTTTCCACGATGATGATGTCACCTAGGTAGACTTTCACTCCTGGCGGACCACGCAGGACTGATTGCATGTGCCTTTGAAACAGAGCTGGGGCTAAAGCGATTCCAAAAGCGAGGCTATCGTAACAGTAAAGGCCCCTATGCATGTTCATCATTGCAATATTTTTAGTTTGGTCGTGTAGAGGAAGCTAGTTGTATGCGTTACCTAGGTTCCACATACTAAAGACTGCGCCTCCAGCCAGTGCTGCGAAGATATCGTCTACTTTCGGCAGAAAATAATGTTTCAATTAAGTCACTGGATTCACCGTTACCTTTAAGTTCCCGCAGAGTCTTATATCACCGTTCTTTTTCTCCAGGGGAACTACTGGCGTTGCCCATTCAGAGACGCCGATATGGGAAAGTACTTCTTCCACCAGGCGATCAATCTCTGCTGAAACTTGGAAACACATTGTATAAAGCACGGTCCGTGCTTTGCAAAAATGAGGCCAAGCAGCTTCTTTGATGTATAGTTTAACAGAAGGCCCTTCACAGCAACCCAATTTGTTGTCCAACCACTGCGAAAAGTTGTCAAGTGTGGTTTTCAACTGCACATTCTCTTGAACCAAGTTTACGCACACAGCTCTTTAAGCATCCAAGAGAGACACGCCGGCTTTGCGAAATTTCTCTTTTGTACGCCGGCCGCAAAGCAATGGTTCTTGACAGCCCACCACCACTAACATACTGGTTATGGTTACTGCCCTTGACGTCACGTCTATGGTTAACTTGCCATTTATGGGCAGGGGTCCAAGAAGTCTTGACAGACGCAGGGCACTTTTTGTGAGAGCTTGCCACCACCTTCCATGTGTCTCGCATACACTCACTGGAATCACACTCACCAGCAAGCCCATGTCGATTATCATGCTCACTTTCTTTCCTTCCCACGTCAAAACCTTCTCGGGGAGCCACGGGACATCGCTGTCGGAAGCAATGAGGCCCACCGAGGTAAGCATAAATTCATCGCTCTCCCTTTCATCTTCCTCCCCGAGATATAGACCTAAAGTTCGGGAACGACTCATTTGGTGTACCCTGGCCAGGTGACCTCTCCTCACGCACTGGAGACACTTGGTGTTTCGATGTCGGCACACGTCGGAATTATGCGGCCTGTCGCAACGTTCACACAGTGGGCGACTGTTTTCCAAGTTGCTGCTCGGCGGCCAAGACTCACACCATCGTAGTCGCTGCAGGGCGTTCTTGGTAGCGTTTCTGTTTCCCACGCCAGCCTCCAGCAAGTTACGTTCGTCTTCCCGCGCCTTCTCGTAAGCGCTGGCGAAGAATTCGGCCTCTTCCAAGGTCCGCTTACCTCGCGCCAACAATGAATGCCGTGCATCACCGTCCCAGATACCAAAAACGATACGGTCTCGTAACATACGGTCCATTGTACTACTGAAGCTGCAGCTTTCAGCTAGCCTCTTGAGTTCCGCGGCGAAATCTCACACACTTTCACTCTCTTTTTTCTTCTGCAAAAGACAACGCAGAACTCGCTGATATTTCAATAGCTTGCTGGTTTTACTGGTGTTCCAGGCATTCAAGAACCTGGTCGTAGCTTATGCTGTTGACCGGGGTGTTCGGATTTCATCCTTGCAATACCCGTACAACGCTGTCACTCAGTGACAAAACCAGCAAGGTGCGGCGCTTCCTGGGATCTGTTAATGCATGTTCCTCGAAGAAGGCTTCAAGATGTATGCGATACGTACCGCAGCTTCCTGCTGCCCCATAAAGGATGGTGGTCGAGATCTTATACTTTCTGGTTGTCCACCTTCGGCTTAAGATCATACTGGAGTAACAACCCGTACTTGTCGCCACTGAAGTAATGCAGCGGGCACTCACCAGGACCACAAGAAAAATCAAATTGGCAGATACCAGGCACAGTGGTAATCGATGATATGCGAAACATGAATAAGAAAAGTTGATATGTCACTTTAAAATGACCACAACGTTACGAGGTGGAGGTAAATTATGCCGTACATGATTTTCGTGTCAATATTATCCTGTTTGAATGTTTCGTTTAGCTTTGTCATCAATTCACGCCACCTCATGCCAAATTTAGTATATGTTGAGCTAGCGAAACGACCACGAGCACGCTAAGAACGTGGTATGTGGTCGTGTCATGATGCTCATGTTTGCACCAGTCATGCATGCCTTTCGTCATTCATGGACGTCACGTAATATCAAACTTGGTATATGTGAGGCTAGCAAAACGGCCGCTAGCGCATCATGAAGGGCCCACTATATTCCAATGTAGTGTCGGAGCGCACGCATGCTGGGCACAGCGACGCTACGTTAGCAAGACGTGAGCATTCTATAGTCCGACGCCAGGCGCGACCAGCGTCCGTCGGCACAGCCCGACGGCAACCGGCGCGAGATGCGACATGCTGCATTTCCAACTGATGCGTTACCCAGACAACACTGCGTCTCCCTCTTTTCGTGATGGAGGTTCACCGGACGCGCTGAAACGCGCATGCGTCAAAGCAACGAAACTCGCCGCGTGCCTCCGAGTATATGGCAGGACCGGCGTCTGGCGTGGCAACGCTGCCGTGACGCGACGAAATGAACGCCGGCGAGCACGTGCACAGCGTCCCGTCTAAATGTATTGGCGCCTTGCCTGTGGCATGTAGTCATTTTCCCACATCATACGCATCTCATAATAATCATGTTTGCACCAGTCGCATACCTTCGTCATCTACTGGCGTCACGTATTACCAAATTTGGCATATGTGAAGCTAGCGAAATGGCCGCGGACGCAACATCAGTGTGGCATGTAGTCATGTTGTAAAATGACACGCATGTCGTGATTATGATGTTTCGAGGTGTCATTTACTTATAGTCGTCCGTCCGCGACGCGTAATACCGAGTTTGGTACTTGTGAAGCTAGCGAAACGGCCACGAGCGCATCATGAGCGTAGCATGTAGTCATGTTGTTATATGACCCGCATCTCATGTGTATCATGTTCGAATCAGTCTCATACCTTCGTCATCCATTCACTACCCATAATACCAAATTTGGTATAAAAAAGCTAGCGAAACAGCCGTCAGCGCATCATGAGCGTGCCATGTAGTCATGTTGTTACCCGATTCGCATCTCATGATGATCATGTTTGTACCAGTCACATACCCTCGTCATCCATTCACGTACTACAATACCAAATTTGGTATATGTACTAAACGGCCGCAAGTGCATCATGAGCGTGGCATGTAGTCGTGCTGTGCATAACACGCAGGTCATGATTGCCATCTTAGGGTCTGTCACTTGTGTTCGCCATGCAATCATGTCATACCACACTAGTTTTGCAACATGTCATGTGAATGAAACCACTACAAGAGCTGCAGCACCATGAAATGTATATCATGACATTCATGACATAAATGTCATAATTTTTATTTTACAAGTGAAATATGTTCTTCATACAGTCATGTTATGCCATACAAAGTAAGGTATCTATACCATTATCGAAACGGCCACGAGAGCTAAAAGTCGTAGGCGGCTAGATAGATAGATAGATAGATAGATAGATAGATAGATAGATAGATAGATAGATAGATAGATAGATAGATAGATAGATAGATAGATAGATAGATAGATAGATAGATAGATAGATAGATAGATAGATAGATAGATAGATAGATAGATAGATAGATAGATAGATAGATAGATAGATACGTTCAAAGTCACCGAATTTCACTAAGAAACGCATTTAAAACAGAGTTTATTCTAAAGACAAACTATCGTCGTCTTCATCAGTCCACGAAGAGCTGAGTGCAAGCGCAGTGTATATGCGCCCACCCGCAGTGCCACAATTAGCGCGATACAGCAGCTATAGCCAACACGACAGCTAGGCATTCTATGTTGCTGAGTAGTTCAGTTTAACCGACGTTTTTGTGCCACTGCACAAAAACGACCCCGAGGTAATAATTGCTTGCGTTCGTGTCGATTTTAATGTCGGCATCTTCGTCGAAGTGATCCATGAAAGGTGGAGCTACAAAACGTCGCTGCAGCTCGCAAAAAACGTGGTGTTGCTCTTGACCATAAACAAAAGTGACGTTGTGCCTTGTGAAATATTGTAAGAGTTCGGCTATTTCAGAAACGTTTGCAACAAAGCGACGGTAGTAGGCGCTAAGTGCCAAAAACAACGAATCTACTTTGTTCATAGGAGCTGAGAAAGTAGAAACGGCTTTCGTTTTTTTTTTTGCGATCTGGCAGAATTCCTTCGCGGCTGATGACATGGCTGAGGTATTTGAGCTTCTTGTATTCGAATATAAATACCATGTTGAAAAAAAAGCAGAGGCGTGATTGTGTGGTCAAGTATCCGCTTGCCACGAAAACGACTCGTGTTAAATCCCCACGCGGATACAAACAACCCTGGTTGATCGTTTATTTAGTTTATTTGCATCGTTCTTCAATTTCTGGTCACGCATAACATGATGGTTTTTCGCTCAAAGGCAAACGATGCTGACACCAAAATTTCTGTGGTACGACCTTCAATGCTGTCACGTTCAAACTTTAACGGTTCTAACGAAATGATCCCACCCTCGAACTGTTGCAGAGTAGACTGACCAGCTCTCAGCTCCACGTACGGGAACGCCGGGAAAGATCAGCAGTGGTCATTCGCAGCTTTCTGCACTTAAGAGAGGTTAACCACCTTTATGTTAATTTTGTCGGCTCAAAAAGTGTTTGCGGAACTACAACACGTCTGGCAACTTGTTCAATGGTAATCACCGCGTCATAAAAATTGCCCCGGTGCACTTGTAATTTCTATATGTAGCGTAAAAATTGTAGGCAGTGCGAAAAGAAGCTTCATTCACGTTAGCTTTATCTAAATTTTGCAAGAAAATTAAGAGCTTAATGGGCGCTTCGCCACTCAGTTTTAAGATCGCAAATATGAATGACGGCTGCTTCAACAGCTGCTTTGATGGCGCCCCAGCAGGTGGCTGGGCTGCCAGCGAGGGCAAAAAAATGGCAGTGGCTTAGCTCAGCTATGTCAGGATATACGTAGCGTTAGCAAAGGTTCAGCTGATTATTCTTAGCTTTCCAGATGTCATGCTTGCAGCTTTTCCAACGACACACACACGGTATACGTATTATGTGGCACATGTCTATTTATTTTGCCGGGCAACTACTTCGGAATTCGATGAGTTAAGCTTCTCCGCTTCACTGCATCATTGAGCAGCATTTGCACTCTCCTTCTCCATGGTTATACAACAGTGGCAAATGCCAGTTAGAGGCGCTATCGTGCGGCTCCAGCGCAGTGTCAGATGGCGACTGCAAAGGGAAGGCGCGCGCGTCAGCGTCCATATGTCTACCAAGGCTATGACGGCTTTTCTCTGCAAAGCGCACACCGGCGGCGGCGAGTCGCGTGCGGCTGCGGTCGAGTGCGAGGGATGTGTCGGCTCTGGTGCGTGACACCACTTATTCAATTCAATTCAATTCAATTTTATTTCATCCCAAGGATGAGGCAGGTTCGGGAGAAAAGTGACGTTTTGTCACTTGAGGAGAAGCCGAGCCTCCCTAATACATGGCAAGCAACGCGGACATGGGTGAAGAAACATGGGTCATGAGGTGTTTGGCGCAGTACAAGTCGGAAGATGCACGTACAGTAATGATATGTACAGAGACTGATATGCGTAAGTAGTTTCTTTCGGCACAAATTCCGAAGTACAATGCAAAATATGACAGAATACAAGATACTATATACATGACAACAATGCTATGCATAGAAATTGCGTGTACACACATACCCATAAATATACACACATATATATATATATATATATATATATATATATATATATATATATATATATATATATATATATATATATATATATATATATATATATGACAGTGCCATTAATGTCTGGACCACCATGTTCTCGAATTTTATGATAAAAGCACTTCCCTAATTTCACGTGCACTGCATTTCTCAAGGATTATTTTTGCCTCCAGTAGTTTATTACTGCGCAGCGCACAATTCGATGCGCTGCGCAGACTCGTCGTCTGCGCAGCGCATCGAATTGTGCGAACACCGGCGGCGAGCCGCCCGCGGCGGCGGCGGAGTATCATTGCGCAGGCACAGTCCAGTGCAACGCAAAATTGACTCAGCAAGGCCAGTGTAGCTATCGCTACAAGAGATCGAAGGCGTAAGGGGGGTATGCCATCTGCATAGTTCCCACGACAGATACCAACAGCACAAAACCACGTTTACGTGAAGAATAGAGATAAACTTCGGAGCAACAGACACAATATTAGGACATAATTATAGTAGGCACGTTGCTTATGATTGTGCAGTGCTTGTATAATCAGCCAAGCCATCTTAAGAATACTGATTTAGTGTTCAATTCGAGGCTTCAGCTTCAATATTGTCTCAAGTATCATAAGGAGCACGTAAAATTGAACGAACCTTATTTTCGCAAGAGAAACAAGTCTATTCCCATTTATTCCCATTCTATTGAGTGTAAAGTGTGCTTAACTTTGTTCTCATTTCATTCCTCCAAGCAATGTCCCCGTTTCCTTCCCATTCGACTCTGAGGTCACAAAAATTTTGATTTATTGTAAAGTCATTTTGACTCTGTAGCGGCAACTCCTAAACACTGGTAGGAGTGAACAATCACGTCAGGCGTCAACACCTCCAAACTCCGCAATGACTGGGAGGTTTAAAGGGCCACTCATTACCAAGCGTTCAGACAAAGCCGATCGCTTCCGTAGGCTCGCTTTTGCCTTACCAACACGTAGGGGACTCTTCCCTAGTTCACAAAAGGAAGAATTATAGCCATGTGGGCACTTCGAAACGGCATTCGCGTTCTAAATTAGTTTGAGACGCTGAATGTTATACATATAGTGAAGAAGAAAGACGTTATTACCAATGGCTCAACTATCATTTCCACACGAAAAAAGGCGTGAGATCGGCAATGGAGCACCGTCATCTGGGTCCGCCTGCGTTCCTTTCGAGCTACCACCCGCTTGCTTAGCTCCAACTCAACCTCAAAAAGTGCCCCTTCGCTGCTCTGCAACTTACGATTCTCGGTCACGTCGTAATAAAGGACGGTATACTTCCGGACCCGGCTAAATTACGTCCTGTCACCGACTTCCCCAAACCAACGACTATGAAGCAGTTACGGAGCGTCGTGGGGTTATGCTCTTACTTTCACTGGTTCGTGCAAAACTTCGCCTCTATCATTGCGCCTTTGACCGAACTCCTAGGCACCTCCGCTGATATTTCGTCATGGTCTTCTGAGTATGATCAAGCCTTCTGTACCGTTCTTCGTCTCCACACTTAGCCAACAATACTGCGTCACTAAAATCCTACGGCGGCAACTGAGGTCCACACCGACGCCAGTGGTGTCGGCCTCGGTGCGGTACTCGTGCAACGCAATCCTGAATTCAGCGAGTGTGTCGTCACCTACCCCAGCACGACTCTCACCAAGGCTCATTCGAACTACACCGTCACCGAGAAGGAATGTTTGGCGATCATTTGGGCGCTTGTGAAGTTCCGCCCTACCTTTATGGCCATACTTTTGATGTAGTAACGGACCACCACGCATTATGCTGGTTGTCTTCGCTCAATGATCTATCAGGTCGTCTTGCCTATTGGGCTCTTCGGCTTCAAGAATACGACATCAGCGTTGTATATCGTTTCGGCCAAAAGCATGCCGATGCTGATGCACTGTCGCGATTTCCCCTATCTCCGGACATCTAATCTGTTTCCTCAGACCACATGTTGTCAGCTCTTGACGAGGACACTATCTCTTCCGCAAAACGGAATGACCCATGGATCACTTCGCTTCTTGACGCGTTATCCGAGGCACCGACACTTCCCACTAAACAAACCTTGCGCCGCCAGGCTCCGCACTTCAGTATTCGGGATGGCCTATTGTATCAGCGCAACTATTCAGCAGATGGTAGGAAATGACTAGTAGTCATTCCCCGAACGCTGCGCTCTATTATCTGCGCATCGTTTCATTCCAACCCACAATGTGCTCACGCCGGTGTTTTCAAGACCTACGAGCGCTTACGGAAAAAGCATTACCGGCGTGGAATGTTTACCTTCGTCCACCCATTCATTCGCGGCTGCCACGAATGTTAGTGGCGGAAAAACCCGCCCCATCCTGCAACAGGTTCATCGCAGACACTTTCATGCCCAGACCACCCATTTGACAACGTAGAAATTGACCTATATGGACCATTACCATTGGAAACGCAGAAAGCCAATGGGCTTTCGTGGCTGTAAATCATCTTACACGGTACTTGCTGCTCTCCCCACAGCTGTAGCACAAGACGTAACAACTTTTACCCTCAATCGTTTCGCGCTTCATCATGGTCCCCCTCGAGAACTCCTCAGTGACCGTGGGCGTGTTTTCCTCTCCAATGTAATCCAAGCACATCTTCAACAGTTCTATAATGTGCACCGGAAGAGTACAACCTACCAAGCACAGATGAACGGTTTGACTGAGCGGTTTAATCGTACTCTGGGGGACATGCTCGCGACGCATGTCGCTTGTGATCAAACAAACGGTGACCTCGTTCTTGCATTTGTGAAATACGCATATAACATCGCTACGCAAGCCACTACTGGATTTTTCCCCTTTTTTTCCTCGTGTACGGTCGCCAACCATCGCACACCATCGACACTTTGCTGCCATACTCGCCAGATTCCTCCGAATGCACGCCTGTCTCGGAAATCACTTGTTACGCAAAAGAGTGCCAAGCGGCTTACTACAGCCGACCAACAGCGCCAGAAGACGACCCGTGACGACGACCATCGTTCCACACCAACGCTCGTTGCTGGAGCGCTTGTAAGGCTGCATGTACCGCCCTGTGCCCCTGGTGCATCACCCAAGCTACTCTCTAATTATCATGGTTCCTACCACGTGGTCGAGTGTACCTCACCCGTGAAGCACGCCATTGAACCCCTCACGCCACCGGGCGACTGGCGCCGGCGGGGACGTGATATTGTTCACATAAACCGTCTCAAGCCCTACTTGAACCCGCTTGTCACCACGTGTTAGATTCCCAGGATGGCTCGATCTTTTTCGCCGGTGGTAATTACAGTGAAGAAGAAAGATGTTCAAACCATCGGCTCAACTATAATCTCCACAAGAAAATGGCACGAGATCGGCGATCGAACACCACCATGTGGGTCCGCCTGCGTTCCTTTCGAGCTACCACCCGCTTGCTCAGCTCCTTCAATAAACCCCTTAACATACAAAATAATGTTCGTTTCTTCGCGGCATAGTTGAAGCATCCACCCGGAACCGATGTCACGCTAGCAACTGATGAGACGACACACATGGAGGCTGAATACGTTACCATGTTTCATTCTTTAAGGCGAAGCTCAAGTGTCATCTAAGTTTTTTTTTTTTCGACTAGAAATCGCTACACGTGCACCATTATTAATAGGTATCACTCACAGAAAACCACACCGAAAGGAACAATACGCAGCCGTTGAATAAGTGTTGTTTCAATATTGAAGTGTGGGTATCTCCAAGATACAAGTCCCTTGTTTGCACTGTTCAAGGGTTTCATATCGATGTTGGTATACAACAGGTACACTTTCTTTTGTCGCAAGAAGTTGCTTGGCAATGTTGAAGGGCCGCTTCGTCAAGCGCTGTGGGGTTCTGCCATGTTGTACGCAAAATAGGAACAATGTCAATCGAGGTAGTCAGGCGAGGGCCGGCACAGCGGGTGCAAGAAGAATGTATCGCTGGATGTTCGATCTTGAATGAAAGTTCCCAAGCCACGCATCCATAGCAATAGGGGAAAGTGACCTGGCAGTTTTTGACCAATCCGCTCCTCCTGTACCTCCATTGTTTACTGCATGACATTCTTTATCATCGGTGACTGTTGAAATGAAGGACACTAGAAACTATATACCGATAGCCACAGAGATAACTGGCATGTAAAATAGATGCCTGGCTTAACAAAGCTATCGCAGGCCCCCAAAGAGGTGCCACTGCGGCACCCACTTCCAACAGTTTCGGTCCTCTTCCCCGCCATCCATGCAACCGGGTGTCAAAAGAAAGATTTGTTGATAGCTTCGGGCGGCATGCACCAGATCCGACAGGGCCGATTGAGCACAGAGTTATTAAATTATAAGAGTTGCGAAACTGCGTTATGAAACCCGGACACGCCATTGGCCGACCTTGCTAAAGTGAGCTGATCGTCGCGCCATCTGGAAGCGACCATACAAAACATTGCGTTGCCACTTGGGTGTGCGCTTTTTTCAAACATAAAATTTTGGTCTGTCCGTCTGTCTGTCTGTCTGTCTGTCTGTATGTATGTCTGTACATTTGTCTGCTTGTCCACTCTTAACAGCATCGGGTATTTGAAACGGCTGATCCCATCTGCAGCGCACACCTATGTAGCTCGAGATTCAGCATTCACACTTGTGTAATTGTCGATTAAAAAGCAATTATTGCGCGTGTCTGAGGCACTATAAAGACAGGTATGTATTCTGCATGTGCAACTTCTACTAGAAAAAACACACATAAATATTTTTAAAGGACTGAAGCGCTTATCACGCTGCGCTGACCATCCAATGCTTGCAGGGAAAGGCGGGTGTTTCCAACGCTTTGCTGAAACGAGATGGTGGTGGCACCTACCCGTCACCTTGCACTCAACACCTGCCCCGCCGCGGTGGTCTAGTGGCTAAGGTACTCGGCTGCTGACCCGCAGGTCGCAGGTTCAAATCCCGGCTGCGGCGGCTGCATTTCCGATGAAGGCGGAAATGCTGTAGGCCCGTGTACTCAGATTTGGGCGCACGTTAAGGAACCCCAGGTGGTCAAAATTTCCGGAGCCCTCCACTACGGCGTCTCTCGTAATCATATGGTGGTTTTGGGACGTTAAACCCCACAAAATTAATCTGCATTCAACACCTTATCACCTCTGAGGCGGGCGTGCACACCCGTCTCAGAGCCACGCGCTTTGTTTTTAAAAAACTGCCAGATGACGATCATGGCTCACGTGTGACGTGACTTGATGCGCTCGTTCGCCTCCACTGCATGCTCGAAGCACTCTAACGCAGCGCCTCCAAAATACCAATCACCGATTTTCTTGAGCAGAACATCGCATAAATGTTTTGTTTACTCTCATCACACGCAAGACTATCTTCTTTCGATGAATTTTGCAGATGAAATGCAGATACGGGGCCAATTTTAAAGACGATAGTCTTTGTTGGAAACCTTCGACAAAAAAATTTTGGTCTGTCTGTCTGTCTGTCTGTATGTCTGTAAAATTGTCTGTTGTCCGCCCTAACGATGCCCCAAATGGCAGCAAACGGCCAACCCAATTCGCAGTGCCCACCAATATTGCTCAAAGTTTACGCGTTCATAGTTGTGCAATTGTCAATTAAGAAGCAATTTTTGCGCATATCTGAGGCGCCACAACAACACTTTGATGTTTTCTATGGCTGTCTTTATACTAGAAGATGCATACAAGTAACTCTAAAGAATGTAGCGTGTCATCTCGCTGCGCTGCCACTGCAACGCGGCGCTCAAAATGGTGTTTCCAACGCTTTGCTACGACGTCACGGTGCTGGCACCAGCCCATCGCTTTGCGTTCTACACCTTGTCACTTCCGAGACTGGCGCGCATCTTTCTCCGCGGGCTCCATGTCTTCGTTTTCGAAGATAACTACCAGATGGCAATTGTGTCTAACGTGCCTAGATGCGCAAGTTTGCCTCCGCCACATGCTCGAGGCACTCTAATGCAGCACCTGCAAAATACCATTCACCAATTTTCTTGCGCAGAACATCAAAAAAATGTTTGTTCACTCTCTCCAGACGCAATACTATCGTATTTCGACGAAATTTACAGTGTAACATGTATATTCTGGCCAATTTTTTAAGAGACGATAGTCTTTCTTGGAGACCTTCGGCGGAAAAATTTCGGTCGGTCTGTCTGTCTGTACATTTGTCTGTTTGTCTGCTCTTACCGATACTTCAAATGGCATCAAACGGCCAATCCCATCCACAGCACCTACCAATACTGCTCAAGATTCAGCGTTTATACTTGTGCGATTGTCAAATAACACGCAAGTATCGCGCATATTTGAGGCACTATAACATCACGTCGATTTTTTTTACGTGTGCCTTTATACGAGAGAAGCTACACACAAGTAATTCTAAGGACCGTAGCGTTCATCACGCTGCGCTGACAGTGATGCTCAAAAAGGTAAGTGCTTCCGATGCTTTGCTACCACGACACGGTGGTGGCACCTGCCCGTCGCTTTGCGTTCTACACCTTATCACTTCTGAGGCAGGCAAGCGTTTTCCTCCGCAGGCGCGTACGCCTTCCTTTGTTTTCGAACTGCCAGATGGCGCTCGTGTCTAACGTGCCTCGATACGTTCGTTCGCCTCCGCTACACGCTCGAGTCATTAACGCAGCACATCCAGAATACCATTAACCACTTTTCTTGCGCAGAACGTCAAAAAAACGTTTTGTTCACTCTCTCCAGACGCAAGACTATCGTCTTTCGACGAAATATGCAGTAAAGCATGCAGATTCGGGGCGAATTTTTTAGGCAGTTCAACGCCACACGAAATACTGGCGTTGTCGGCTCAAACATGGTCTTAGCTTGCACGGTGCCTGCCGCTGCTGTAAGCTGTTTTCACTCTGCAAAGATGAAATGAAAGCCGAGTCAAGGTGTCAATGTTTATTTCGTCGAAAGTGGTGCTTGCGATTTCGTGGTATCTTGGTTTTAACGCTGCGCCCTGATTATTTCTATTACTCCTCGCTTGCTCGTTTGAAAATGAGCGTTTGAAATTGATTGTTCACGGGAAGATTCGCGAATCCTTTAAACTGTTCCTCTCTACGGTTCTCGATGTGTCTCACTAACACGACGGGAGTGATTGTCGCACAGACAAGACGCAGATATGGTAAAGTGCAAAGCATAGCACACAAGTACCGATCACTACTTACCACGAATTGGCCGCTTTGTCTAGCCCGTTGCGGTTGAATTCTACTAATCGCGAAATCAATGAGACACCGGCTGGGACACCATATAATTGGTAAAGCGTGATGACAAGAAAGTGGAAAAGAGAATTGCTATCTACTTGCAACTAGCGCTGCAAGCGTTCTTTTCTCTTCCGGTGGTATGTTCGTGGAGTCTTTCTAATGGTACCGGCGTTTGCTGCTCGGGCAACGTCGTGTACTGCCGTCGACAGACTCACAGGTTGGATCCACCCGGATCAACGTTGCATGCCGCTAGCATCACGCCTTGCCGCTCACTATTTTACCGAAATGTAAACATTGTGGGCTCAGCACAAGAATCTGATAAACTACCGACTTCACTGCACCGTCCCTTATGCTGTGCTAGCTGGGCACCACACGAACATACCGCTTATAGCCACGTTACTTCTAGCGCAATGCGGAAAACATGAAAAAGGACACAACATCAAGAAAACAAGCAGCTCCTCTGTCCTTTATCACGTCTCCACCACTGCGACAAAGTAACATGTTCAGCACCCTTAGGAACCAACTCACCTAAGAAGAAATTCTAGGCGCTGTCATGCTGTTAGGCAGAATGCGGCGGCGCTCGCAATCTCGCTAAACGCAAAAACACAAAATATTGCGTTTTCTAGTTGTAGCGCCATCCTTTTCAAAGGATGGCGCTACAATCTACTCACTTCCGCCATTTCAGCCAATGGCGTGTTCGGATTTTGATACATGGAGCCTATGGGAAGTTTCGCAACTCGTATGATTGAATAACTCTGGATTGACTCATGAAGCAGCGGGAGAACATGCCACGACAAAGAAACTCCAGGAAACCAGGTCGATGCTTTGTAGTACATGAGCACGTGAACACACACACACACACACACATATATATATATATATATATGTATATATATATATATATATATATATATATATGTATATATATAATTATATATATATATATATATATATACATATATAACCCGTCGACAGGTTCCCGTTGAAACGTCGGCAGAATAAAGAGTTGTTATGTGAAAGCGCATCTACTTTCATATTTATAACCTTGTGGCAACCGAAGTTATTCTTCTGCATATAAGCCTTATATATATATATGTATATATATACATATATATATATATATATACGGACACAAATGCTCGAGCAGTCCAGCATCTACAGCTTGTGCACACGCTCGCGCTTCGCACTCAGTGATCATCCCACAGGTCATTGCCTTAATTTCGAATTCTCCACTACAATGCCCCGGCAATAAAGACAAGCCATCCTGGCGACTCAAGGTGACTAAAGAACAGGAAGGTCATAGCAGGGCTTGAGGCGACCATCTCACGACCAACGCGGTGCTTTTCCGTGGACGGCTTGAGCAGTTCAATCACATAGGTGACAGAAGAAGGGCGCTTTATGACGTGGTATGGGCCAACATACTTCGGTGCAAACTTAGGAGTCAGTCCAGGAGAGTGGAAAGGCAGTCGGAGCCAGGAGAGAACTGACGGGAAAAGTTTACTGAACAAGATCACGGTCGTGGCGATTTTTTCAAGGGCTTTATTATCGGCTGTGAAGGACCGTGCAAGCTGGCGACACTCTGCGGCATGTTCGGCTGTTTCAGAAACTGGGCTGAACTCAGAGGCATCAGGATTGTATGGCAGAGTTGTGTCGAGGGTGCTGCATGGGTCACGACGATATAAAAAAATGAAGAAAAACCTGTTGTTGATTTATTCGCTGTATTGTAAGCGTACGACACGAAAGGAAGAACGACGTCCTAATTGGAGTGGTCGGAATCAATATATATAGCGAGCATGTTTCTTAGCGTTCTATTGAAACGTTCCGCGAGGCCGTTCGTCTGAGTGTGGTAGGCTGTTGATGTGCGGTGTACTGTACGGCATGAATGTAGGAGCTGCTGCAGATATTCGGACAAAAATACGTGGCCTCTGACACTCAGGAGCTCACATGATGCACCATAACGAAGAATGAACCGATACAAGATGAAGGTTGCAACGTCGTGAGCACCAGCCGAAGGTATCGCTGCCGTTTCGGCGTACCTTGTCAGATGGTCGGCAGCCACAATCACCCATTGATTTCCACCAACAGAGCATGGTAGCGGGCCGTATAGGTCTATCCCAACACGGTCAAATGGGCGTGCAAGACATGGTAAAGGTTGCAGTTGACCGGGTGAATGAGGAAATGTCTTGCGCTGCTAACACAAGCAACATAAGTGAATGTGTTTGCGCACAAACGTGTACATAACCCACCAGTAATAACGTTGGCGGATCCGCTCATACGTCTTTAGTGCACCGGCGTGTGCGTGTTGCGATTCAGCATAAAAATATTCGCAGATATCAGACCACATATGGCTGGGTATGACCCAGCCATATGACAGCCATTTATGACTCGGCATTTTATAGTTGCGACGGTATTGTAGGCCTTCACGTATGACGAAATGTGTTGCTTGGTGGCGAAGAGCACGCGGGTACCCCGAAGTTGATGCGTCAGAAAGCATATTCAAGAGCGAGAAAATCCAGAGGTCCTTCCGCTGTTCAGATGGCATGTCTGTGACACTGACGGCAGAGAGGGGAAGGTCATAGGCGGATATTTCTGTATAATCTGCTTTCAAGGGTGATCGTGAAAGCGCATCTGCGTCAGAGTGCTTTCGCCGCGATCGGTAGACGACGCGTATGTCGAATTCCTGGAGGCGTAGTGCCCAACGTCCGAGGCGACCAGAAGGATCTTTCAGTGGGACCAACCAACAGAGCGCGTCATGGTCAGTTACTACATCAAACGTTTGGCCGTACAAATAAAGGCGAAACTTGTTTATCGCCCACAAAATTGCGAGGCACTCTTTTTGCGTAACAAAATAGTTGGCTTCTGCCTTAGTGAGGGCGCGGCTCGCATAGGTGACCACATATTCTGTGAAACTTGGTTTGCGTTGCGCGAGTACTTCACCAAGGCCGACGCCACTTGCATCTGCGTGTTCTTCGGTCGGCGCAGCAGGGTCATAATGGCGCAGTACGGGTGATGAGGTAAGGAGTTGTGTTGCGAAGCATTCGTCACAGGCTGCTGTCCGATCGGAAAGATCTTCAGAATTGACAAGGAGTTTGGGGAGCGGAGCAATTATGGAAGCAAAGTTCAAAAAAACGACGAAAAAAGGAGCACAGGCCCACCAAGCTCCGTAGTTCCTTTACTGTAGTCGGCTTAGGAAATTCAGCAACAGCACGAAGCTTGTTAGGGTCGGGAGGGATGCCGGCCTTCGAGATGACGTGAACCAGTATGGTGAGTTGTTTAGCCCCGAAGGGACATTTCTTCTGGTTAACCTGAAGCCTGGCGTTTGTAAGGCACGATAGAATCTTACGTAAACGAGTGAGAAGCGAAGTGAAATCGGCGGAAGAGAGCTCAACATCGTCGAGATAGCACAAGCATACGTTCCTTTTGAGACACTGTGAAATGCTGTCCATCATTTGCTCGAATGAGGCAGGCGCATTTTAGAGTCTGAATGGCATTACTGTAAATTCATAGAGGCCATCCAATGTGTCGAACGCCCTTTCGGACGGTCAGACAGCCATTGGGACCTGCCAATAACTTGAGCGAAGGTCAAGCGAAGAAACGAATTCTGCACCTTGGAGACAATCGAGAGCGTCGTCTATGCAGGGAAGAAGCTAAACATCTTTCCTCGTAATGTTATTTAGGCGCATGTAGTCAATGCAGAACTGGATCAAACCATCTCTTTTGACGAGTACAACTGGTGAAGACCAAGGACTACAAGAAATATTGATGACTCCACGCTGTAGCATGTCGTCTACTTGTTCTGCAATTACTCGACGCTCCGCTGGCGACACGCGATAGAGTTGCTGGCGCAAAGGAGTACTCTTCCCTGTGTCAATTGTGTGCGCGACGGTGTTCGTTCTTCCTCGCAACGCTTGGGGAGAGTCAAACGAACGCCTGATTTGTGCAAAAGTGTAACAAGCTGCTCACGTTGAGCCTGAGCGAGATGGCTGTCAATGGAACGGTGAAATGCATCGCAAGACACACTGTCCGAGGCAGAGTGAATAACGAATGCGTTCAGCTCTATATTCGGCTTGGCATCGAAGAAATCAGCAGGCACAATAGCAGCTTCATCAATAGGCTGAATGTGGCCGAGCGTCTCGTAACGGCGCAAACTGAGGGGGCATGAGTTGGGATTGAAAATAAATATTTCGGTAATGTCTTGACAAAGTACGAGAACGGCGAATGGCAGTGATGTGTGGTGGCGGCTACCGAAGATGTCAGCTGGCGTGAATAGGACGGTAGCGTCAGAAAGTGAAGCACGGTAGGCAGGGACAAACTGGGTCCTGAAAGAAGGAAGATCAATGTCCGTCGCGACGACAAGGTTAGCCAAACTAGATACGGCCGTATCAACTAAAGCCACATGAAGCGGCAACAGCTCCACTTCGGCCCGAGTGCAGTCCATGACGGCATGATGACGTGATAAGAAATCTAATCATAGGGTGACATCGTGGGAACATGAAGCCAACTTGTGAAATTCAATCGTGTGCAAAACATCTCAAATTACCACTTTTGCTGTACATGCCACGACGGGCTCAATTTGTTGGGTGCTCGCAGTGCTAAGAGAAACCACGGGAGAAAGCATCGTCACTTTACGAAGAGAGTGGCAGAGTCTTTGATTTATCACAGATATGGCGGAACCAGTATCGAGGAGTGCAAAGGTTCGCACACCTTCGGCGATTACATCAATAAGATTGGTGGGAGACAGGCGTGGACCTAAGCAATTAGACCACGATTCAGCTCGGGCCTCCGGAGCTGTGGCACTAGTTTTCCGTCCTAATGGAGTTGGATCTTCGACGCATAGGCAATACAGAACGACGACTTCTTGAAGGGGAAGGCAAGCGGGAAGTAGAACGTCGAGAAGTGGAGGTTCCGGTGCAGGAAGCAGCTTGCGCGTCACGGTCGTGAAATTCAGGTGGCACGTGCTGTGCGTGGTACGGAGGCCGAAACGAGTAGTAAGGGGATCTTGGTGCATTAACTGCGAAGCACCGATGGCATAGACGTGCAACGTGGCCTGGCATTCCGCAAAAGTAACATATGGGCTGGTTTTCAGCACTGCGCTTAGGATTTCCGGCGCGCTGCTGTTTAGCTGGTAACGGCGCAGTGGACGGTCGCACAGGTTGTGGCGTATAAAACGGCAGACGAGGCGGAAGCATTGCTGCGACGGTCGCATAAGTCAGTTGCATGGCAACAGGTGTTGGTGAAGAGGCAGACGTAGGTAATGCCACCGCCTCAGAGACCTTCTCCGGAATAGCCTGTCTGATGGTCGGTGTTAGGTAGTTCGTCGGGTCGGTGCTTCGGTGGTCGGCAGATACGAGAGACACGAAAGCTGCCGAGCGACCTTTTTGCGTACATATTCTTTTATCTGCTCCAGCAGGGTGCTGTCACTACCGGCGGCCAGGGCAGCAAGAAAGTTGTCTGCTGTTGTCGACCTCCAAACTGATGCATATTGTTTGCGAATATCTTCCAAGCTCTGGCACAAGGTGAAGAGTTCGGATACGATACTTGGGCCATTCGCAAGCAAAATTTGAAAGGCATCATCGTCTATGCTTTTCAAGATATGCCTGATCTTGTCTTGTTCGGTCATGTCAGGGTTAAAGCACCGGCAAAAATTGATAGCATCTTCAATGTAGCTTGTGAAGCTTTCGCCCTGCCTTTGTGCATCCGCGTAAGCGCTGTTCAGCACGCAGCTTGCGCACTGCGGGGTGATCAAACACAGCTGTCAGGGTGGTCTTCAAAGCGGCCCAAGTGGCTAACTCAGCACGGTGCTTTGTGAACCACAGGCTGGTGACGTCTTTGGAATAAAATGGGACATACTCCAATTTCGAGGGGTCGTCCTACTTGTTGGCAACGCTCACCTTTTCAAACAGATGCAACCATTCTTCCACATCTTCGTCCTCAGTGCCGCTAAAGGAGGGGGTAACCCGTTGGCGCACGGTGGTAGGCACGATGACCAGTTGAGGTTGGACCGTTCTTTGCTGGGTCGCACCTTGCCGGACGTCTGATCAGACATTGCTGATGCAGTTGGCAGCTTCCGACTTCGAAGTTCCAGATTTGCGTACCCAGCACACTTCCGCCATTTTGCAAGGGAGTTTAATAGTGACGCCAGGTATAGGCAGACAGCCGGTACGGACATGAATGCTCGAGCATCGTCTGCCGCTCGTGCACATGCTCGCGCTTCGTACTCAGAGTTAGTCCCACTGGTCATTCATTGCCATAATTGCGAATTCTCAACTAAAATATATTTATATTGGCATAGTTACGTTGAGTTTAACTATGTTCATTTACAGGACAGATCAGGCGATGATCGGCAATAATGGTTAACATAGGCCGAACCCAGTAACTTCCTTTTTTCTCTCTAGTTGTCCTATAATATGACTTGGCTCATATCGTATTATTGCCCGGTTCACAGAAAAAGCCAGTGGGGTGAGGGGAATCATTGGCGTAGTATGTGGTGGAGCTGCTTGAGACGAGCTACATGCGCTGTGTCTGTTTGACCGACGACCAGCTGACGTCAAGCGTGCCACCACGTAGGTCAAGTCACTCAGGAGATTTACGATAACGAATGAATTGAGATAGAGTGCTAAATATTTCTGACATAAGCCATGTTTCCGCCGAGGGGTCCACAACCACACGAGGTCCCTATTTTGAATGAAATGGTGTCATGGCGTTGATCATACCTCTGCTTGGAGCGATCGTGCAATGCCAGTGTGCGAATGTTGGCAATTTGGTGGACTTCTTCATCTTGGCACGGTGTTCGAGCAACTGAATCGTCCTTGCGGAGCTCGAATGGAAGTATTGTATCGAGGCAGCTGCGTTATTGTCGAGCGTAGAGCAGGTAGAACAGAATGGAATCCGTAGTTTTGTGCTTCGCTGTATTGTATGCATAGGGTATGAATGGCAAAACCTCATCCTAGTTCCTGTGATTCGATGATACATACATAGCCAGAATATTAGTAAGCGTGCAGTTTGTGCGTTTCACAAGGCCATTTGTCTGGGAATGATATGGCGTTGAATGGCGATACTGCGAAGTGGAGAGACGAAGCGATTCCTCTACAGTGTTGGCGACGAACTGGCGACCACGATCACTGATAAGGACACGAGGCGGACTGTGGCGAAGAGCGATGGATCGTAACAGGAAAGAGGTGAAGGAATCCGCTGTGGAAGATGGTATCGCAGCTGTATCCACATGTCTGGGAAGAGGATCGATGCAGACTATAATCCAGCGGTTGTTGGTGCAAAACCGCGAAAATGGTCCTAGCAAATTGATACCAACTTGTTCGAAAGGTGTTGTGGGCAGCGTTATATGGCGAAGGAGGCCATGCGGACTGCTTTTAGGACGTTTGTGGCCCTGGCATTTTTCGCAACTGGAGACATATTGCTTCGTGCATTATCGCATTTTATGCCAATAGAAGCGCTCTTGAGTTCGATACTAAGTGGGGATAAATCCAAGATGTCCAGACGTCGGGTCATTATGTATAAAAAGGAGGACGTCGTACCTCAGGCTTTGCAGAACCAGTAGCAAATACCGCACACCATTTGCCGAGAAATTGACGTTGTACAACAGTCGATCGTGAAAAGAAAAACGACCACTGCCTTTGGGGCTCCTGACAGTGGAGAATAAAGAGTCTAAAGTGAAGTCATTGCGCTGTTCCCGCTGGAACGCGGTGACATCAAGAAATGCACGTGAAACAGTAGCAAATCAGATGTCAAACCTGTCGGTATTGTCTTCAGTCGTAGACAATGGAAGGCGAAAAACTTATCGGCGTCGGTATGACGCCGTCAACATTTGTATGTAACTATAAAGTCTAATTCCTGGAGGCGTAGAGCCTTCAGGAATTCTTCGCAGTCATCTGATTGACAACAGTGCTAGACTTCGAGTGAGTGATTCTTAGAAGAGTATCATTCAGACTTTGTTCCAAGGACTCTGGACTGAATAAGTTTTCGAACTCATTAGTCTTTAAATGTCTTGGTCGTTCGATGCATGTGACTGCATTGTAGCGCGTATTGTTTTAGTGTCCGTTGATTCGAGTGTAGCTGATTGTACTGTGCAGTACGTTGTTTGATTTGTGACATATCTTATTCAAATATTGTCGAATGTGCATATTTGTGTATCATTTGATCTGCCATATTTGAGAATATAATTTTGAATTGTTTATCAGCTTTCGGCTCTGACTTGTTTTTTGGACCGCAGCTGGCATCCGCTGGCGTGCCAAATAGGAACACTTTTAAATTGTCCCCGTTTTCGTGGAGCAGTTCGGGGGGCCGATACTTTGGCTCTTCGAATTAGCCCGGTGATAGCCTCCCTAATAAACGGGACGTGTGACATCAGCTATAGCTTTTGCTCGGATGACGACACCGTGTAAGGTTTTTGCCCAACCGGATGGGCAAAGCCTGTGTCAATAATGTGTTGCGATGGAGAGCATGGTAAAGACAGTCACTTACCTTTTTCACCGAAGTCAAACACTGACCCATGTCGTTGTAACAGTTCTACCAATTCTTGTTGTTCATGTGACCGTAGCGTCTTGTTAACCATGCTCAAAATTTGGGGCTCATGAAAGGTACTCCGTTTAGAGGGGCCCACGCGTTTCTCACTTTCCTCGTCATTGATGGCAACAATAGAATTTTCCCTGATAGCATGGAACAATGCTAGCTTCTTTCCTATAGGAAAGATAATTGGCGAAGACGAAGAATTAAGTGCCCACAAGAACGCGCCGCCATTAGTAATTGAAATAGTCGAATTAGGCTTTACATCTTTCTTTGCACACTGAACCATGAGAGGTTGATCGACCGCATCATAGACTGATACTGCAGCTATAGGAGTAGATACCGCTACTGAACTCATAGACCATGGTGGTAATGTAAGCTCTTTAGAAACAATCAGTAAGTCTTCCTGAGGCAGCGGCTGCTCAACTAGTGCGGGAAGAGCATCACCACCACTAGCAAAAACTTCACCCGTATCGCAGTCGACGAAAGTGCCACACTCTTGCCAAAGCCGAGAGTAACATCATGTGTACACCGTTTCAGAATCAGGAACTCAGTTGGAAAAGCCCTTCTGGCCAACAACACATTGACGGCACATACTCCTACAAGTTGAAGTACGTCCCCGCCCGCGCCATGAAATCTACCAGAATCATGATAGGAAAACATAACTTTGCGGCATAAGCCATTTCTAAACGAATTGCTTTTAACAGAAACTGTGGCACCAGTACCCACTAAAGCCATTGCACACGATCCGTCTATTGAAACACATATCTGGTTTTTGTCCATCGTAACTGGCAGAGGTATATGTGGTGAATACTTTTGTGCGACCTCACCTCCTTCGGCCACGCCGGTTAGTTTCTCAGTGGTGGCGGTGGCGACCTCCGCCGCAGCGGTGAAGGAGAGCGACGCGTTTGGCCAGGCGAAGGTGTCAAGCTACAGTCAGAAGCGGGGGATGTTCTACGCTGGTTCTCTTGTTGTATGGTGCTATTTGGATAAGTGGACTACCAAGGATAGTCATAACTGTGGCGATCACGACGAAGACTTGATGATTGCTCGTAACTCGATGTCATCTCTTTGTGCAGACGGCAGAACCGAGCAATGTGTCCTGGAGTACCACAGCTGTAGCACACAGGAGGTCGACGACATGCATTTCGGAAAGCATCTCAAGGGCGTGGTGACACAGGTGCGTATTCGCTTCAGGGTAACTGAAGCGGCACTGGTGACTGATGTCTTGGTAGTGACTGTACTTTGGCCTCGGTGGTGTGCCAGAAACCTAGTCATACTCCTCGATGCCTGCTCCAGCATTGGAAACAGGATGCTGAGGCTGGTCTGGAACCGGCAAGAGTGTACTTTCGCAAGGCGTCGCGCGAGTGTGCCGACTGAGTTCTTCACGCACGATCTCGAGTATTGTAGACGCAAAATCAGAAGGCGCGTCGTTGTCAACACTCACTACCATGGTCACATTAAGTAATCGACAAAATTTAGGAGCAATGCACCTCATCTTCAGCGTCTCAAAAGTGTGACAGTGGCGTATGACATCGGCTACTGTACCAATGCTCTCCTTGCCGATAAAAAGGGAAAACATCCTCTGCGTTGCCCTTCTACAGGTGGCCGACTTTGTTCTCCTCGGACATGCAAGAGTTAACGGTTTTACATAGTTCTAGGATCGACTCGATATACATCATGCAAGTTTTACCTGGCACCTGGGCTGTTTGCAGCAGCGTTTGTTCGGCTTGCTTCCTCTTTGCCATGGTGTCCCCGAAACACTCCTTGATTTCGGACTCGAAGCGTTCCCTCATTGTGAGAGCGTCCTCATGGTTCTCATACAACGTGGGTGCCGTGTCCCTCAAGAAGAACACCACGTTAGCCAACTGAGCTGCCGTGTCCCAAAAGTAGTACTTGCTCACCCGCTTGTAATGTTTGGGCCACTCGTCCACGTCCTCGCCAGATTTGCCCCCGAAAGGACGGGGCTCCATCAGATGCTGACGCTGCCAAAGACCTGCCGTGGCTGAGGTCGGCAGTAAAGGTGTCGCTGGAGCTGGTGGTGCAGTGCCGTCACCTGCGGCGTCAGGGCTCCATCTTCGCAGTGAAACATCTCGACCACCAGCGGTAACCCAGCATTGCGGCGGCTTCGGCGTAGCTCAGGTTGTTGCAGAACCGTGTTGCTTGGTTAGGTACCCAGCATCTCCAACATAAAACGGTTACAATTACATTGAGTTTAAGTATGCTTATTTACAAGAGAGATCAGTCGATGATCGGCGATGATGGCAAGCATAGGCTGAACCCAGTAACTTCTTCTTCCTCTCCCTTTGTCCTAAAACATGGCCCGGCTGATACCGTATATATATATATATATATATATATATATATATATATATATATATATATGACCATTAATGCGCAATGGGAATTCACTCAACAGGATTACAGTAGTTAGCTCATTGACGCTTAACTCGCTTTCTCTGCCTCAAGCGTTGTGGATCCTTCCTCTAGTGTGCGCAATAAACACTTTTCGCGAAGATTATTCGCACCTTTCAAAAAAACTGTGGTACTACACCCAGATACCTAGGCCATGCCGACAATGTCACATAGACGCGTTGTAAAAGAGCCAGAATACGACCGCGTGCACACACACACGTACACACACGTACGTAAAAAGCTACTTATGAGTTGGCTGACTAAAAACCTCATGAAAATTGGATTTATTGCACTTTTTCCTGGCGGCAGCCTCACAATAGGGTTTTATTATTTTCAAATCTCAGGTAAAAAATCTCCAATGTATGTCAACCCTCCTAAATATGAAAAAAAGCCCTTAATTGCTGTTATACTGGGTCATACAATACGAAAAGTATTCGGATGTTTTTCTCACGTGTCGGTCCATTCGCTTGTCAGTACATCTGTCCGTCCATCCGTTTGCGCTTGTGTCCGTCTGTCCATGCTCCTGTCTGTCCGTCCATCTGTTCGTCCGTGCTTCGGTCCCTTCATCCGTGGGTCCATCTCACTGCCTGTCTGTCTGTCTGTCTGTCTGTCTGTCTGTCTGTCTGTCTGTCTGTCTGTCGGTCTGTCTGTCTGTTCGTACTTCCATTCATCCATGCGTCTATTCATCCATGCTTCCGTCCGTGAGCCCATCCATGCGTCCGTCCGTGCTTATGTCCGTTTCTTGTTCCTGTCCATCCGTCCTTCCGTTAATTCGTCCATACTTCCGTTCATGCATCCGTCTGTCTGTCTGTGCTTCTGTCCGTCCGTCCGGACGCACGGACGAATTGTCACATAGATAGACGGACACATGCTTCGCCCCACTCATTGTGATTCCCTCCATTGATATGCTGTGATTTTTTGTTTGCATCTTTTCACTTCGTTCTTGATTGTGCGCTGCTTCACTCACGAGGTATCATTGTAGTGCCCACCAGTTCCGCTTGTGCTATTGACCTCTTAAGTGCTCCGCAAATATTATAATCAAAGCGCTCCTGATTCAAAGGCATAATACTTTTTAGGTAGCCCTACAAAGTGTGCCGCACTTGAGAAAATATATTGCTAGCGGGATATTGAGTTGGGCCTAAGTTAGTGACAGGACACTTCACAACAAGACCTATACCTAACCATTATGTTTTGACACAGCGCACGACTAAGTGGACACAAAGGAAGAGCAACAATATCCTATAAAGGGTTTGCAGGTCGGTTCAAGAATGTCTTAGGGCCCTAGCATCTAAGATAATTAGGTATGTAGATGATTTTATTGTTTCATTCGGGCATGCTGTTTCGAAAAAACAGTAACTGACTTTATTTATGAGTCCGATAATTGTGGTGTGGGCTTGGAATTCACCCAGGAGTTACCACAGGATAATCACCTATTGTTTTAAAGACACAGGAGTACTAAATTATTCCGTGTTTTAAAGTATAGCCCTTGCTCAGCAAACCCACTCCTAAATGTTACTTTAGGCTATTCGAAAGTTCTTCGTGATGTTATTGCTTCTTTTCACATTTGCCTTCTGCTCTGTTTAGGTCTTGCTCTCATCAGAGGGACAAGACTTTGTCGGGACAAGTGGCGAGGCTAACATGCAGAGGTTTTCGGACGCTAGCACACAGCAAAGTGTTTGCGAGTGGGCCACGCGTGTTAAGAAAAAAGGACACAGTATCATTGTTCATCCACATGCAGAACAAAGGAGAACTTCAGCAGTAACTCCGTACATACACAGACTACCACACAACCTAAAGAATGATGCTAGCTGTTTTGGTGTAAGTTTGAATTTCTAGTCACCTAGTAGTTTGAATATGAATGGTGGTATAATTGAATGGAAACAAAAAAGTGTGTCAGGAGTCACCAAAGGCTGCAGGGTCAAATACGTAACTCCGATTGTACATTGCAAAATGAGTACGGTCTATGTTTCGCCGTCGTCCTGTGGTCATTTATACATAGCACAAAGAAGTAGATGCATTTCTGTTTAGTTGTTGGAACATAGCAGCTCTTTGCAAGGAACTGTATACTCACATGTGTCGTAACACGTTGCTCAATGCCATTGCGCACCTATCGTTCAAGAGCCAAAAGTTCTATCGACACACAAAACCAATACACGTGAGAAGTAATGGAAACATATATTATCAAAGGGTGGGGGGGTGAACAATACAATAACGTCCTATCTATAGACCTACATGACAGCTAGGGTAGGTTATTAGATAGCATGATATCTTAACTTTTATGCTGTTAAAGAGTGCATGTTGCATGTATAAAGGTTTTTAAATGCGAAACAATTCTTAGCGAACTTTGGCGCCTTTAGGCGTATCTATCTATCTATCTATCTATCTATCTATCTATCTATCTATCTATCTATCTACCTATCTATCTATCTATCTATCTATCTATCTATCTATCTATCTATCTATATATATATATATATATATATATATATATATATATATATATATATATATCCGCTAACGACCTTTAGCTCTCCTGGCCGTGTGGTAGGCGGATAGATAGATAGATAGATAGATAGATAGATAGATAGATAGATAGATAGATAGATACATAGATAGATAGATAGATAGATAGATAGATAGATAGATACATAGATAGATAGATAGATAGATAGATAGATAGATAGATAAAAAGATAGATAGATAGATAGATAGATAGATAGATAGATAGATAGATAGATAGATAGATAGATAGATAGATAGATAGATAGATAGATAGATAGATAGATAGATAGATAGATAGATAGATAGATAGATAGATAGATAGATAGATAGATAGATAGATAGATAGATAGATAGATAGATAGATAGATACGCTCAAAGTCACTGTAGTTCGCTAAGAAATGCTTCGCATTTAAAACATATGACTGGGGCAAACATGATATTCACGGCATGCGTGTCATGCTAGAAAATGACAGCTTACCACATTCTAATGCACTTGCGACCGTTTCGCTAGCATCACACATACGAAGTTTGGTTTTACGCTTCGGGAAAGGACAACGAAGAGAAATGACACGTCCAAACATGACACGTCAAATAAAGTTTTCATCAATGATCAATTAACGTCCAAACATGATAAACATGACATGTGTGTCTTGTAAACCATGACTACTTGCAACGCGCATAGCGCGCTCGGGGCTGTTCCACTCGCTTCACATATATCAAATTTGTCATTACGGGACTTGAAAGGACAGGTAAATTACACGTCCAAACAATATAACCAAGGCATGCATCTCATGTAAAACATGGCTACATCCTACGCTCATAGCGTGCTCGCAGCCGTTTTGCTAGCTCCACATATAGCTATCTTGGTAGCACGGGACTTGAATAGACAATGAGGGTAAATGGCACGTCCAAACAATTTAATCAAGACATGCGTGTCATGTAAAACATGACAACTTCCTACGATGATTGCGCGCTTGCGGCTGTTTTGCTAGCTTCACACATACCACATTTTATATAACGAGACGTAAAAGGACGGCGAAAATAAATGACACGTCCAAACATGATAATCATGACATGAAAGCCAAGCACAGCATAACTTACGTCCACCTAATAACGTTGTGCTGATCTTAAAGAGACATATCAACCTTGCCTATTCTTGCTATGTACTGCATAATTTGCGTCCGCCTCGTAAAGTTGTAACATATCAACCTTTCATAATCTTGCCTCGCATGTCAACGATTCTCACTGTACGTGGGACGGGCCGCTTTTTTTTTTTGCCTTAGTGTGGTCACATGGGTGTGAAAGTGCGAGGGTTCATTTTCCCCTTTTTTTCATAAAAATTCAGGTGCGAGTCAGTGCTGTGGTTTGTCCCTTCTCATGGGTCCGTGTAGTCGTGCGCTGTGTTAAAATGCGTTCAAGTACTGTCACCAATTGGCCCAGCTTTCAGACCTTCCAGACAATATCTTCAACGTATCGGATGTTTCTGACGTAGGCTGTTATCATGGAGATGAAGAATAGGAAGAGAGCCAAAGAGCTACTCATAAGCAAATAACAAGACCTTTATTCGAGCGTTCTTGATTACTGCAACAGCTTAGTCCGCACGCATGCGTTCTCTATGAAGGGACCATCAACAAGTGATCGGTAGCCCTGCTGTGAGGACATCCATGTGTGTTCATCATACGTATTAATGGCAGAAAGTTGTTTAGCAACTTCTTTATAAGATTTGGAAGACGAAAGCATAAGAAAAGTGTATAGCAAAGCAGATTTGTTTAGTACGGTATTTACATATAAATGGCTTGAGAACAGCCTCTCAAAGTTTCTTTGGCTGGATGCTGCAAGTCAGAACCTCGCGGAATCGATCATCATCATGTCACGCAGTATTAGCGAATTGTGTTTGGGCTTGAGTGCGGATGGCAGTTTCCATAGGACCAAGAGCGACTTTCAAAACACATGTTTATCTGTGTTTAGAAATGCTGTGTTTTTCGAAACACAGCATTTTGAAATATTTAAAGTTCATAATAACGCCTACCTTTTTATTGTTTGTTTCAAAGTTGTCATCCGCTGGATGACAAAGGCACCGTTTCAACTGACCTGTATTGATCTTTCGACATCTCAGCTCTGTAGCACAAGCAACGCCATTCGCGCAAAAGGGACAAATGGCGCCATAATGTTGGCCGCCATGCTTTACTTTGTAGTTTCAAGTATGCTTGCATATGTCAACAAGCCAAGTTCTACGTAAAATTTCACATGGTATATAAGATGCGGAATGCCAGTGCATATTATTTCCACTGCTAAGTCGAATGGCCAACAGAGGTTAGTTGAGACAATGCATCGATGAGCAAAAATGAGAGCCCCAACTACTGATATTCAAAATTGTTGAGAACGAGAGCATTCCTTGAAATATTTCATTTTCTGGTAGCGAAACGCGATTTCCCGAGCTCTTGATTTAATGGCTAAAAATAAACAATTGAAGTGAAGCTTTCTGACGCTTTTCGCTTAAGCAGCAAGCTCTCATCGAGTCATTGTCATTTGTCGCATCCTTTTAACATAAGGCCATAACGTTGGCCTACTTGCTAAGAGTAAAACAATCAGTAAGGTAAAGTATGCATGTAGCAAGCAAGACACGAGAACGACCAACGCCAGCGTCAGTTTTTCCGTCATGTGTTCTCGTGTTTCCATGCACACACTTTATTCTCTTTCAGGGTGCTTTTAGTCATCTCACTATTACTTTTCCGCCAATAATATTTGGCTAGTACTCTATATAGAATGTCTCATCTTCTCCTTCGTAAAAACAGCAGCTTTACGCTCTGAAGTTCGACACATGCGGCGTATTTCATTCGTCACTTGTCATTTTTATTTACCGTTAAGCAACCTGGCTTTAAGAGTGATAACATTTATTTCAGTAAGTCGATATTGTTGATTTGCCGTTTTAAATGAGAAAAAACATGCATTTGTGGGATTAAATGTCGAAAAAATGGTCGAGCTCTGTGTTTTAGTGTTTTGTTCTCTTGGCACTTACCCGCAATCGGGAAAGTTTCTCTACAGCGACTGGTAACTCGTCATCGCGTAGCGGGGTTCCTCTTCGTATAACTATCGCTGTCTTATCACCAGTACTTGTGTGACCTGCCAACTTACTGGCCAGATAAAAGAATATTTTGCACCATTTCATCATTCAATCTTTGACATCATTTACAGCGCTATAACTGTCGCATTAGCTTAGAAGGGCTTCCTAAGCTCACTAACAAGATACACAAGCAATTTATGTAATATACAAGAACCTTTCTTCTCTGAAAAAGCAGTAAAGTTCCAAAACACAAAGTGATTCCGCAATTTTTAGAACGATTCCAGTTTATGAGGTAAACGAAAAGCTGCTGAGTACATCGTACAATGCCCCTGAGTAGTTTTTTTATATGCCCGCGAAATAGATTGAGAAATATTTCGTTGATATCGCGCAAACCAATGTATATGGGCTCCTTTCCACGATACACATCAGGCAGGCCATGACCCAGGTCTATACCACAGGGACAATGCCAGCCTCTGCGCCATCTTAATCGATCCTTTTTCGGTAACTTTAAAAGCTGATAACCAAGTTTCACCATGAGCGGAAATAGAAAGCCGGCGCGAAGCGAACGATAAGGCCACTGTCTTATGTAATTAGAGCAGGGTTTGCCCTTATTTTTTTCACATCGGAAGAAGCCGCTGGTATAGGGTTCATGAAAGGAGAATAAATCTGAAACCAACGAAATATTTTCCGATCCATCTTCTTCGCAGTCTTCTCAATGCCGTACAGAAGAAAGAATTGAAAGCTCTCCTGGGATTCAAAATACTGCTACATATTCAGACTGTCGTTCTATTTACGGGTAGAACTACTTGTTTTTTTTTTCGTAATGTCCGTGCAGCTATGATTGAGTAGGAGAGCCATCTTCTGATGCACTCTGACAAGCAGGAGCTGCTTAAAAGAAAGGCCCGTAACACTCCCTGACAATGTGTAAATTGCGCACCGAGGCAAAGAGCAAAAAAAGGCACTGGAATAATCGACTGAACCATTCAATGACGCCTGACTACGACGCCATTCGGAATTTCTTTCTTCGAGCCCGTAAGGCTTGCTGTACCCGAAGAATAATGCCAGATAGCCAAGCCTCTCGAGCCTCAAGTAGCTTCAATCACGGACATTGGTCGCGAAGAAATGAAGCAGTCGCTGTGAGTCCCTCACCGGACGCAGCCTCAACGAGACGAGCTGCGCCACGCTGCTAACTGGAGCAATTGTGAGGCACATCCGGAGCATTCAACATTGATATTTGACTACGGCCAGCCGGACTCATTGCGTGCAACCGTCGCAGCATTTTTAAAGACGATAGTCTTTATTGGGGACCTTCGACGGAAAAACTTTGGTCTGTCTGTCTGTCTGTCTGTCTGTCTGTCTGTCTGTCTGTCTGTCTGTCTGTCTGTCTGTCTGTCTGTCTGTCTGTCTGTCTGTCTGTCTGTCTGTACATTTGTCTGCACACCCTTAACAATACCTTCAACGCCACCAAACGGCTGACCCCATCTACAGCACCCCCCAATATTGCTCAAGCTGCAGCGTTTATAGTTGTGCGATTTTCAAATAAAAAGCAAATATTGCGCATATATGAGGTACTATAACAGCCCGTAGATGTTTTGTATGTGTGCCCCTACACAAGAAGAGGCACACATAAGTAAACCTAAGGACTGTAGCGTTTATCGCACTGTGCTGACAGTGCAACACGATGAGAAAACTCTCAAGCATTCCCCCGGGAGTGAACATGGTTAAGTGCGAATGCACGGGGGGATGCTATGAGGGGGAGTAAAGTTAAAATGCGTTGGCATTCGCCAGTGAGTTAACGTAAACTTCCACGTGTGATCACATTGAGATTCCCAGGAACCATGAGACCCTCTCGGGAAATCTTGGTGAGTTTACGCGTATATGTGAGAGTAAATTCAAACTTTAATGATGTTTATGTCCGCGGCCCGCTTCGCCCGCTTACGCTCGGCATCACGGGCCCTTCGCCGCGCTACCTTGTCTTCAACCGGTGCAACATCTTCAACGACGCGTGCAATGCTCTCATTCAATTGCGTTGTACTCGTTGTTAGAAGTATCGCAGTCGACGTTGATGCCTGTGATGGCTCCATACCTATGACAACATGCCGATCTCGAGCAAGTCGTGGCTGCGCAGCCGTGGAGCGGAGGGCGGAGTGCACGATATCACGTGGTGTGTGACGTCGCTGTGCCGTTGCTACAGACGCTCCTCTCCGCTCCTCGCACCGTTGCTAGGGAAGAGGAAGGGGCGCACCGTGGACGGCAGATTCAGGGTCGCATTTGAAGTGCATTCGCACTTAAAAAAAGGGTGTTACCAACGCTTTGCTACCACGACACGGTGGTGGCACTTGCCAGTCGCTTTCCGTTCTACACCTTATCACCTCCAGAAAGGCGCGTATCTTTCTCCGTGGGCACGTGCGCCTTCGTTTTCGAAGATAACTGCCAGAAGGCGCTCGTGTCTAACGTGCCTCGGTGCGCTCGTTCGCCTCCGCTACACGATCGAGGCATGCTAACGTGGCGCCTACAGAATACTATTCACCAATTTTCTTGCGCCGAACATCAGATAATGTTTTACTCACTCTCTCCAGACACAAGACTATCGTCTTTCGACGAGACGACATTTGCAGTGTAACATGCAGATTCGCTTCATATTTTTCCCGGCCTTTCACTCCGGCTTCCCGGAGTAATACGTGGAAATTTCGGAGCATTTATCGCGGATTTTTTCACTGCGGCTGTAAGAGCTTTCACGGAGCACCTCCTGAGTATTTTAAGAATGTCCTTACTTCGTCCGGACGAAATATATTTGAAATGTATCAGTATTTTTTAAGTGTTTGCTCCGCCATTAATTAATTCTATGCTGATCATGTCACGCATCGGTTAGATAAAGGCATTCTCAATTTTGATGCAAGCACTGCACCCTTCTTGTGTATATAATTCACAGAGCTCTAGCAGATAAAACTTAAGAGACCACTTGAGATCTTATTTGATTAATTCAAAATATGCTGCCATTCCTCGTATTACTCAGCATTTTTGTAAAGAAGACTAGAAACAAGCATGCAAATTTATTTATTTGGTTTGGGCACACATACAACACGAAGACGGAAAAAATAAGAAGAAAACAGGCTGACAACTGCCACCTATAGGGGCACAAAGCCTGCCTGCTCTTTCGAGAAGGGGAGGCATAGAGGAAACAAGAGAACAAAGAAGGAGAGAAAAGAGGAAAGTTTAAAACAGCACGTAATGATCAGACATTCCACACCTGCACGAAGGGGTGGAGCTTTCGACTGTTCATACTGTTTTTTGAAGGTCGTCTAAAACTGGGACGAGCGCCTCCAAAAGCTGTTCTGCGGTTAGTGCTACTGTAAAGCCACCAAAAATAGAACGGAAAAAGAAAAGACAATCACGCAAAATGAACAGCACTGAAGTTTGAAGCGCCGTGCTTTGAAATAAAGTCCAGAAAGCTGCAAGACGATGCACCAGAAATAAAGAAAGCATGGCTCTTGGAAACAGCTGTTCATCATCCCCGAGGACCATTAATTACCTTCTTTAAAGACACGAGGGTTGAGGTCATTATTTCCTGCTAATTTAGCGAAAAAAAAACAATTATACATGAAAACTGGAAGACATGCGTTAGGCACCAAGTTTGAGGACACTAAATCCACGGCTACTCGTTAAATCATGTACAGTTGGCGAGTAGACAAGAATTACTAGCCTCGTAAACCGACCGTCGACTCACAAAAACACAGGAACAGCGTTCAAAATTAGGTTGTAAAATTCATGCACTCTGGTGTCATACAGACGATACGCCATAAAAACACAACTAAGTCGCACGCGCGAAGTTCGAACTGGACGAAAGTTTACCATAACTCCTAAATCGATTGCTCTACTCTTGCTGAACAAATCGTACGCATTTTTTATTATTTTAGGCGAATTTTGGTACTGCTGAAGACAACATCAGAATAGGCTCTCCCAATCATTTCCTAATTTTAGCAGATAATATTGATGATAACTTCGCTCGAACCAGACCCTTGCACTTTGTACTTTTGCGGCCTGTGTTTAGGAAAAGCCTACCTTCATTCTCCTTTGCAAAATGGTCTTCGAAAGAAATTGGCCTTGTTTTCGTTTTCTTTTTATAATTTGTGCTTCCCACTGTGTTTTGATACCTGTTGTAGTGAACATTTTTAAAGCATAGTTGTTGCATTAACATGTATTGCTTCAAAACAAACAGCCTCAAACACAAAATAAGAAAAGTTCCCTACTACGTAACGAAATGAATTAGGAATAAAAACTACAAACATCGCGCCACCTATGTTAACCGCATTTTCTTCCTATATTGACAGGAATAAAGAAAGGTCGACCAGTTCACTCAACATACACGTCCGCGCAAATGTCCTGAAGTCATAGAAGGTGATGCAAGTGGAGGCGTCAAGACGTCCGCGCCAGTTTTCTAGGAATACTCCCCCTCCAAAAAAAAACGGATTCACGGCCATGGCAGCAGGACTGGTGGTGGTGCTTGTGGTTAAAAGAAAAAGAAGGCGCATAACTTCTGGAGCCCCGGTAGGGTACATGGCGCAGCGCCTGCGGGTAGGGTGAATTGTAGAACAGTGAATAGGCGAAAAGTTAGAGATTTTTTTGTATCCCCTCTGGAGTTATAAGAGAAAAAATGCAGCAGCGTTCCACTACTCTCTCTCAAGATGAACAATGCAAATTGGGCTCGTTTTTCGAGAAAGTGACCTCTATTTTCTATCTTTCACTACCATGTCTCCTTCATTTTATAACATTCAATCATGCTGCAAATTGTTTTCTTTCTTCTTATCCCCCTTTGCATGAAAACGTCGAGCACTCCGCAACCCGCGCTGGCGAGCGAGATTTTTACCTGTTTGCATATTTTTCGCGTTTCTTGTCACTGGTGTAGTTCGCTCCTTTCCCCCTCTCTTTCTTGTCGGTAAAGCACGATGACCCACAAAAATACTCTTTAATGTCATTTCTTTTACAAAATCAAAATATTTTTTTTCACAAAAGTGAGTGTGTGTATGCGTTCTAAAAGTATGTACCGAACATATCGCTCTAGCTCACTTCAGTGTTTATATAAAGAATTAACGCTGATATCAGTTATTAGTGCTTCATGGGTTCAACGTACAACGTAGATCAAAGTAATTTATATGCAGTGTTAAATCTTGACCAGGCTTTTAACAATACGAAAGCGGACGAATATTACCGTTCTTGTTTACTGATAAAACAAAAAACTATTTTTCAACCACTAAAGCTTAGCTATACCAGTCATTAACTTGTTTTAAATCAACCCGCCACTATATTTTATTATTGCACATTAAAACAGCTCTCCGAATAATACAGCGGTGTGATGAATGTTACCGATGTTTTGATAAGAAAAAACACAAATACGAACAACCCGTTATCGCGATTTCCGCTGAATTTTTTACTTAAAATCTGTAAAATGAGCCTGTTATCCATAGCCTGTTTGGTCATCAACCAAACAATACGCAATATTAGAACAACTTGAAGATAATAACACAGATAATTCAAGAAGAGCTTAGTCACTATTTTTGCGCTGCACCAGCGACCACTGGGTCGCTAAACACTCGCGAGTTCACTATGTGTCGTTCACTGCCAGGAACCATTACATGATTACCGCTCCCACAACTCCATTCTGTATATAACAACCTTTGTTGCTGCTTGTTATCAATTTTGATATCCATGAGATGCTCTGAACGATTTCTTTTTCGGCGAACATAGGAGAACGCTTCGCACAATTATCACTGCACCAGCTTGGTCGAGCGATGCACCGGAGCAATTGCGGAGAATTCACCGGAGCAAAAGCGATCCGCCGGAGTATTTGCGGAGAGACACAGGAGCATAAACAAGGAATTGGCCCCGTTTTCCTCCGACTTTCTTTGTCCGTCGCCCACCGAAGGAAAGCGGTGGAAAACGAATGTATTTCATTCAGTATACATTCCGGTTTGATTGAGGTCACCAGAGAGAGAGAGAACTTGGGAAATCCTGCGTGGGGAGGGTGGGAGCACCACGCAGGGTTTCACACCCTCTTGTCTATCTAGACCTCAACGACGGCAGGCCCAGCGCGAGCTACTAGGAGTTTGCTCCGTTTGCTTTTGCCGAGCCAGGGCCGCGTCAAGCCGCTAGATGGCGTTGAGCTGCACCTCGTGATAGGGCAAATCTACCCAAGGCTGAGGCGGCGCGAGGGGGTCCTCCTGAGACAACTACGGACCGGCACGGTGCTCACGTCCGCCCTGACCCGACACGTGTGCCCCGGACTCTACGAAAGTGCGAAGTGCAGTATCTGCGCGCGAGAACTGGCAACTCTGACACGTGTGCTGTGGGGGTGTGACGCGTGTGCGGGGGAAGTGATCACCGACACACTACCACCAGACATTGCAAGGCCACCAGAGCAGAGCGGGTGCACAAATGCCCGATTCCTCCCAAGTGGTTCTATTTTTGTCTACGATGTACACTCCACAATGTTGCAACACAGCACTTCGTAAGGGCCGCAGACCACCGTAAAGGCACCGAAAGCCGCCACAACTATCTCCGCCACAATCTCGTCCTATGGCCGGCCAGCTGTACACCTCGGGAAAGGTAGGTGTTTTACATGCTGCTGCTCACCATTCTCACTGAGGCCGATGAGCAGAGGCTGCTCACACCTATCTCTCCTTCCATCACCATGGGCTGGCAACGCTGTGTCCAAAGCGTGAGAATTGTCAAAAGGCATCGTCAATATTTTGTAGCAACTGAGGGGTGTGAGGAGTAGACGTTGAGTAAAGGCAAATGCGCAACTTCTGCAGATCTATTTGAAAGCACGGCTCAGCGCATGAAGGGTACTGGAGAGAGCTCATCAAAGTTTTAGAGAAGACAGGCTAGGAGAAACAAAAAAATGCAAAAAGCGAAATGGCGTTCAAAATATAGAAGGCAGCGGGCGCCCTGTATGGCAGGTTGTCTCACTGTCTCGAAGGAAGGGAACAACCGCCTTGAACACCTGTGCGTGGTGCCGAGTGGAGTAGATTCGGTCCCTCCGAATAAGTCAAGCTTGACGTTCATCATCACTTAAACGCTATACCTCGCTTGAGGGCGTTGACCATACGCTGGTACAACCCCAGACCCGTTCAATAGTCTACCTGGAAACGTAATAGCAGTGAACGATACAGGTGTGGTTGCTGTTCACCTGAAAATGATAACAGAGGAAAATGCTGAACAATGATTATTGGTGATACATGAACGAAAACAACAACAAGGACCATTGAGAGTAAAATTCACTGGCTCTTAGACTTCCAATAACTTTCATAACTAAAGCATATTGAGTAAGCAAGATCGTCATTCAGAAGGAAAAATCATGTTGAAACTCTTAGTTTCCTGCTCCTTGTAACATAACTTGCATGAGTAGGATATCACTGATGTTCATGAATGTGAAAGTTCAATTTCTGTGTCACCAACGTGATTTCTGCTTGGAGTGATGTTAGCAAAAAATTACAAAATAAACACGGTGTGCAATAGGTGACTGGTAAAATGGGCAATTACAGGGAAGTGTGGGATACGACGGCTTGCGGTTCGACGCACCACACGGGTTAGCAGCGGTACGCGCGCATTTTTTTAGTGCTTCGTTGAAAAAAAGCACCTCGCCGTGCAGTGTCAGTGCTTTAGAAGTTTTTTTAGGGGCGAAGCTTCTTATAGCAGCAACTGTTCGTCCCTTGTAGTGCCTTAGTGTGTAACAATTGTTACATTTTGACCTCCAAGGTGGTGCCGGTGGGGGATTCCATCTGTGCGTTGTTCAACAATAAAAAATAGAGCTCAATGTACATGCTAACGGCTGGTAATTAAGAATGAGAGACAGGAGCAATCGGCTTTTAGTGAACGCGCACGCTGCGATCTCCATTAGCAGCAATTGGCATGTACATTGAGCACTAAGAAGAAAGGGTTGCTACGTTATACTCGATGAATGTAACCCCCTTAGTTTTATAAAAGGTTTACCGAGCGTTGAGCCGCAGTGCCATGAATACAATGAACTAGTATATACCATGAACAAACTCGAGGTGGTTAAAGGTGGGAAGTAGATACGAAGCGCAAGCCGTAAGAAAGTGTGCGTGTGCCACCTCTCGTTTAGTCCTAGGAATTCCCGCTGGATGGTGGTGCTTCTATTTGGCGAATACATGATAAAAAGATGCGAGATGGTTGTACTTGGAGTGTTGAATAGATGGACGAACGGGCACACAGACTGATGCATGGATGGACGCATGAACGGACGCAGGGGCGGATGCATGGACGAACGCAGGGACGGACGCACGAACAGACACACGCATGGACGGGCGGATGGACGCATTGACGAACACACAGGTGGACGCATGGACGGACGGAAGCAAGAACGAATGGACGGACGAATGCTTCACCCCACTCACCATCATTCACTCCGTTGATACGCTGCCATTTTCTTTTTGCCAACAGTGACTGTGGCGATGACAAGCTACGAAAGCCATGAATGGTCCGAAAGCTTTTTTGTGGCACTAAAATGATGTGCAATGCTTTTATGCTGCTCAGGGGTGCTGTCAGTTTGGCTAGTAGATCAGTCTATACGCAAAACAGTTTTCCTTGTATGATACGGTAGAGCAGATAAAATGTCCCCATTTTAGAGATCTCAGGGGATGGGGATGACTGTAGCAGTTTGCTAAGAGTTCATTTCGGGATCGCTGCTACGGCCGAACTCGTTAGTCGATCGGCATGAAGCGGAACGCTTATTGAGCGCGTTGAGTTATTTTTTCTAGCCTTCAGCGTGCTATAAGATGCATTTCTTAGTCGAAGCCAGATGCTTAATTGAACGCTGATCTTGGTCAAGCTGCAGTGCACTGCGGCACATAAACAATACAGTCAGACATGGACGGCGCCGAATAATCAAAACCCTGCGCTTGTAACGCACTTCTTCCTTTGGGTGCCGTCATGGCGCACAGTTTCACCAAGATAAACACAAATGGACTCGTCCAGCGCTTCGTTTAATCTTGCTCCTGAGTGAAGCTTTCGCGTTTTTGTCATTTATATAGGTGCAATAACCGGCGCTCATCTCGTATGACAGGTAGATTTCGCCCGGGCGTTTCCATAATACTTTTGCTAGGCGCGCCTGAGCGACAATTTATTCATCAATATAATATTCGTAGCAAATTTACGCGTAAGCTTTTTTTTAGCGCCGAATACTCACGTACCTGTGATAAAATGGTTTTCGCACACTTTGGCTTCAACGTTCCGTACTCAAAGGCTACCTGTCGCTGTGGCTTTCTTCACAGCCGCGGCCCACCACATTTATCTTTCTTCGTTCCATGGGAAATATACCTGCGTTTGCCTTTCACGCTAGAGTAGGAGAAGCCAACGGCTGAGAAACCAACCATGGTTTTTGAGGACGAAGATGAACGGGCGGCCACGCGCGCGAGTCCCGAATATTTTGAGGCTTGCGGCAGGGCGGTTCGCCGTCATCTACTCTTCGCGAACCGGAAGCTGGTGTTAGACGGTGCATCCCACAATCCCTTGCTTTTTTACTGGTCACCTATTGACGTCTTGAAATTCGAAATGCTTGTTTCTTCTTATAACTATGACGATACCGCGAGTATATTGTGGGCTTACGGTATCACCTTAGGTCATCCGTCAGAAAAACAGAATGAGTTTACAATTGCTCTATGTGTCTAATTCGGTAGGCTGGCTTTCCACAGTAGTGCATACTCCATGTTGCTTGGATACTTGTTCAGTAGCTCGATGCAGAGCAAATCTTTGGGCAAGTTGGGGGTTCGTTATACTGATAACAGCGTAAGAAGAGACAAAGAATTGAATCAAAGGCACTTTCGTCTTTTCTAACAATCTGCCTGCCTGTCTGTCTGTCTGTCTGTCTGTCTGTCTGTCTGTCTGTCTGTCTGTCTGTCCGTCTGTCTGTCTGTCTGTCTGTCTGTCTGTCTGTCTGTCCTTCTAGGTCCTGGTGCTCTCACAGTTAGTTTCATAACGTGGTGTGTGCCAATACTACACACGAGGTTGCGAGTGTACAAGTATTACGTTTTGCATGTCATGACAGGCCTGAACAATTTACGTTTTGGGCATGTGTATGAATTTGTTTCCACCAGTGAAGTGTGGCTTGAGCCGCAGACCACCGTCCAAGGTAAGCGCGACAGGTAGTAAAACAGTGTACATCAATCAAGGCATCCGAAATTGGGACGTGACAGCATGAAGCAGTTCGTGCCGCAATATGCAGTGAGGCTTGAGCCGTGTTACTGTTGGTCAGGTATCCCTATGGAAGCCAATGAAGTTATCCACGACACGTGGGAAATTTGAAACCAGTTATTACTAAGACCTGTTGTGCATTTTACCACTTTCTCACACCAGATCCTAAACTGATTCAGAAAGAGACCAAATACAAGCGTCATGTTAAGTCAGCGTAAACTGGGGTCACAGTATTACCTTTCTGCTTTGATATCAGAGTGATAAAGTCACATATGTGTGTGTACGACACCACACAACGTTGCGCGAACATGCGTTTGACAACTTCTCAAGCGCAAGTCATCGCAGCGTATATAGCATGGACGTTTTGGCAATTAAAGAGACGTCTCTGCTCTAGCTTGAGGGCCGATGATAAGTGTGACCATGACCTTCCTATCAGACACGCTCGCCGGATGAGTCCGCTGAATATTCACATTATATAATTTACAGAACGTCGTTGGTGCTCCTCGTAAGGCTTCGCTCAAACAACAACAGCGAAAAAAACCTGTCTGCACTTCCGGTTGTTGTCTACTTTGAAAAAAATTGATTATGACATTGCCTTGTACCAGGCCAACACTGAGCACATTCAATTAATGTCATGGAAGTAATTGCTTCTTTTAGAACCTGCATACCAAGCTTGACGTGCGTGACTTGACAAGTTCAAGAACAAATATAGAGGGCCCTCAATGTATCTATAAAAGTTCGAGTCTGACAGTGCCACTGTGGTCAGGGAGCATCTATATGGCCACACGATTGTAAATAAGCACAACGGCGTCACACTCTTGAATGAGCGATCGGAGGTTCTATTGCAGCCACGATCGTCGATGTTCACTGAGAGCAAAACGTAAAATCATTCTTGTACCCCCGCTTAGGGCTTTACAAACAACAAAAATATGCGGGAAAATTTATTACCCTGCTCTCGTATGCCCTAATAAAATTTAAAGTGTGTATGTTATTTTGGCATTGATGACTAAAGCAAGCAAATCACTTGAACTACACGCACGTCGTAAGTACATGCAACTCATATAGTGAAGATTTCAAGTGGCATCTTATGTGTCAGCTAAAAAAGCTAAGGAGTCAGCATTGTAAATATTAAACCTCCTTTAAGCAGTTCTTTTTGCCGATGCCACAATCTAATACTTAAAGACGTTTGTTTGCTAATGTCTAACTCCGTAAACAGCTACAACCTCTCCGTAAACTATAGCTTCCAAGTAATCTGATTCCTGCGTAAACGAAACGTCATAGGTGCTCTACTGATTCGGAAAAAAAGCCACGGCATTTGTCTTTGTGGCTTCTTAATATCTAGAAAATTGGCCGCAGGGATGATATTTAAGTGTCCATAAAAAGGCACACGTCTGCCTGAACGGACCACAATCAGTGGTCAATCAATGCACCTACAGATTCACTATGGTAAATGCACACGCGAGTTTCGTTGCCGTCTTGATGACTGTTGTCCCAATATATGGAACTGCGCCATCAGGTAGGAGATGGTTCATTTACATATAGTCCCACGCTCAGTGCTCATACTGGATGAAATCATACTGTAGTATATGGCTTACATAAAACAGCTGTTGACTCATGGGTTCAAATGTTCGTTGTTGGGCAGCCACTCTTCACTCGAAACCTAACAGAGGGTGAATCAATTTTTCAAGTTGGCTGGTAGAAGGCTATACCTGACGGAATGTTTGTATTTTCTATTCTTTTTGCAAATCATAGCGCAAACCTTGCTTTGACACTGCTGTTAAATAAATCACAATTCTTTCGCCGAATGCTGCAGGTAGGCTCCATTTCCACCAATTACTCTCTAATGGTCTGAAAGCAGCGACTGTCGAGAATCTTGTGCGGTTTACGAAAATGGTTTAAATTCAGACATCCGCGCTCTTATGCCCTTTTTGGGCAATGCCCTAGTTATATGCTTTTTAAGATGATGAAAAATCTTGTGGATATGGAATGGCACAAGGTTCTTTGAATCTTCAGTTTTTCAATTTTATCTTTTGCTGTCCCACGCTAAAAGTGAGGCGTAAATGTTTTTTTTTTCTAAGAGGTATAAGACAAAAACTGAAAGTGATATAAACGCAGTTGTTTGGTGACAATATAGCAAAGCCAACTTAAACGATTTTTCGGCAGTATGATACGGCAACCAAGTATTTGAAGCCTATAGACAAAATTTTTTTAGTCTCCTAGAACGTGTGTCAGCCACGCTGCTATATTGTGAACATGAGACGCTGCCTGGTGAGGGCAGGTGGTAGCAGAAGCTGTTCATGGCGTGTGGCGATGCCGATGCTTACGTCACGTCATCGCACTCTTCGGCGCTTTCGGAGCATTTAAAAAAGTTTCTTTCAGCACACTCGGAATGGCAGTGCACTGTATAAACAATTTGCGCCGATGGTTTTGCGATGTAAGCGTGTGCATGAACATCCAGCAAAAAGGAAAGCTGCCGAAGCAACACACCTGCGGCGCTTACGGAAGCGGGAGGGGTGCGCACTTGCTCGGCGTGTATTCAAGATCTTTTTCAAGGCCTTTGGTTTTACGTCTATTAGGTCAGCTGTTGCTCCTTCGAAAGAGGTCATATATTCTACAAATTCTAACGGCTTTTCTGCAAATGTGTTCGGTGGAGAACAACGTCCTACTGGAAAACAAAAATTGAGTGACCTATTAAAACTGCAAGGGCGGAATAAATTTGAAGCGAAAAAGATCATCTTCATGCCCCTCACCACCTACTTTTTTACACTCTTTCAAACGAAACGTACATACTGAAAAAATATTTGGGACAACCTTAATCTTTGCCCTTATGAGATACGTGACAGCGATATTGGGTCCCTAGTGCGTACTTGAACCGCTTAGTGCATATTTTGTATTGTATGTTGTTACTCGGGAAGAATTATACATGGATTACTGAAATTTAATCGTGTAAGTTGAGATTGATTTGTGTCAGTAAAGCTTTTTCGTAAAGCTGAATTATGTGTTACTAGCAGCATGCTTTTGTTGCTGTTGTCGTTTTTCTGTGTAAATGGCTCAAACCAACGCCTCCTCTAGGAAGATGCCTGCCGCATGAGCGGAAAAACAGCTGTCACACCCTTTCCCTCCTTCATTTTAAAATCTTCTCAGTCACTATCGTCACCTGTGGTGGACGGTTCAACACCACAACACTTTGCATAGCCTCCGAAACAGTGATGCACAGTTTTAGGTCTCGAACAACTCTCTACTGCCGCGCCCCTATGGGCCGCAGATGAAAAACGCTTAGCTGGTACCGTCCGCTGCCGTGATGATAGTGTCGGTCGCGAGCGCCACCGCGCGAAGCTTGTTTAAAACTGAAGGCAGGCTAACTCCGCTTGGAGCGCGAGCCATTCCTCAGGCATCTATCTAGAGGAGGTGTTGCTCAAACCCTAGGGAAGGGATTGGCCGATTATTAAATGAATTTGCCCGATACATGTATCATTGCATCATTCCTAAAAAACTTTTGTTATTTAATTCTGATTAAAAATGTGAATTGGGAATTGGCAGAAAAAAGTAAAAAAGAAATTATGAGACCGTAGTTTAGCAATAAAATCGTTTAGTCGTAGCGATGTATTCCTGAACGGCGAATAAAACATCCCTGTGGCTGAAACCCAAAGTAGAGATCAAACGAAAGATCAGGTTGTGATAATTGCAAGCCCATTTTTTGGAAAGGTGGCGCTAGAATGCTTTGCCTGAATAAATCAAAATGGCGACAATGTAATAAAAATGACTGATCGTTTCCTCTTCATTAGAGTTAATGCACATAGGGAAATTCAATATACCTGATCTATGCAAGTAATAATTGAGGGAGGTAACGCGGCAACCAAATTTTGTGATGACAACTTCCATCATCCTTGAATTAGGCAGTTCACTGTGCCAGGGAAATAACAAGTGTTTGTACTCCGGAGAAGCCGTAAGTGCAGGGTCTGATAAATTTTGCCTGATTTTAAGTGTGCGAAATCGCGCCACCGTGATGTGTACTGTATGAGAGAAAATAAGAATGAAGGTTGTCGAAAGCGATGCCTTCGCAAAAGAATCAGCTTTTTCATTCAACAACAAACCTTTGTGCCCTGGTGCACAGAATAAATGAGTACTTCGGAGGTGACAGGGAGCCAATGATTTAAAAAGTTTAAGTAAGGGTGAGTGACTGGATGAGGATAGAGAAGAGCACACTGATAATGAATCAGTTATGACTCCTACGACTGGAACGAAAGTATTTACCTTTCGCAAAGCTAACATTATTGCCATAAATTCAGCCAGAAAGACAGGAAGAAAATCTGGTATGTGAAGTGAAAATGACCAATCAAGTACGGGGCAATATATTCCAACGCCTAATTTTTCATCTGATTGCGATGCGTCCGTTGCAATAATGACCTTTGTTGGCAGAGTACTTAAATAGTCCTGCAATAAACCATTTAAAATACCAATAGGTAATAGCTTAGCGTGGGTTGGGAAGATATCAGGGTAAACTTTTTTTTAGAAATTTGTTGCTCAGGTAAAGAAATCAGATCACGAACTTGTACATTTAGTAACGATCGAACAAACACTATTTGTGGTTTGTGAAATCTGGGCCAATGCAAGAAGAAGAATAGGTCAGAATTGGAAATAAAAATAATTTGTTCAGGGTTCAACGATGATTCATATAGTAGTAAAAAAGGTCTTCACAGTAAGAATGTTAAAGCAACATAATAGGGTCGGTATACGTGCTTCAAGGTATAACACTGCATTCGCAGTATACTTTGGATGTCCTAAGCAGAGCCATAAAACCTCTCTTTCCAATAGTACGAGCAGCCGACTTTTGTAGGCTGGCGCACCAGAAGAAACAACGCAGCCAAACTCTAACACAGGTCAGACATACATTTTATAAATAATCAAAAGTGCCTTCCTTTTCATATCTGATCTACAAAAAATTGCTTAACCTCCGCAATACGCCCATCGCACGTACTGCTTTTGTCGTGATGTATTCATTGGGAGGGCGCCAATTGAGATGTTCATTATACATAACTTCAAGATATTTCAATGATTGTACTTAAGTGATATCTTGAAGCTTGTAATTATTAGATAGGTGCACAGCATCTTGGACAGGAAAAACGAGAATAGCACATTTACTGGTATTCAGGTTCAACATCAATTCATCCTGCCAATGTTCTATTTCATTTAGATATGCTTGCAAGATAGTGTAAAGACAGTGGAAGTCATGAAGCTAAGCACGAGATGCTCTGCACGGACGTTGTGGCCGCTTTCACGGGCTAGGCCTACGATCCTACCTGGTCTCAACAGTTCTGGTTGTCAGAGTTCTTTATTATATTTGGTGGGGTTTTCTGGGTCTCTTCACAAGCCTGGAAATGCGAAGCCGGACTCGACCTGCCGCCATGACAACTACATCTGCCACAAGCCCGACATCTATGGCTCCCCAGGCCATCGTGTGCTCCGGTGCGGTTCGTCAGGGGTCCCGCCCATATTCAGCAGCACTGACAATCACAACATCGATGACCGTCTGGGTACCTATGAACTTGGTAGTATCTTGAAGAAATGAGACGAAGCCACGAGACTGGCCACTGTTGGCATTTACCTCAGTGGCACTGCCCCCTTGTGACTTCGGAACTATGAAACCAACGTTCCAACATAGACAGCATTCAAGACAAAGTTCAGTGAAATCATCGGTCGTTCTGCTGTTCGCAAACTTCATGCGGAGGAACGTCTTCAGTCATGATCAGAGCTACCTGGTGAGGATTTCACCTGTTACACAGACGACGTCATTGACTTGTGCAAACGAGTCGATGCGAACATGGCTGAGGTGGACCGCATCAAGCATATTTTGATCGGTATCGATGAGGACCCATTTCAGGTGCTGATTTCAAAAAGCCCTGCTACAAACGCCCAAGTTACCGAGCTCTGCCAAAGCTATGATGAGCTCCACCGGCAACGTCTTGTCACCTGCCGTGCTGTCCCACATCAAGAATCGATGTCTGCCCTAACTCTCTCACGAGATCTCGTCTTCCTTTCGCAGATCAAATATTTTGTGCGCGAAGAAGTTGCCCTCCAACTCTCGCTCATCTCCGGCCTACTAGAATGCAGTGCGCCGCTTAGTCCCACACTATGGTCTATTACACAAGACCAAGTGCCTAAGGTTCTTCCTCTGTAGCTGGTGCCACCAGACAATGCACCATTGACGTACGCCGAAGCAGCTGCACGACCTCGACCACAGCCGTTCCGAACACCGCCTCCACTGCATGTTCCTGTTTATACCGCCCAGCCGCCAAGAACTCATGTCCACCAAGTCCCTAATCAGTGGCACACTGCCGACAACCGACTGATCTGCATTTCGTGTGGTCTACCCGTACATGTTGCACGTCTGTGCCTCCGCCACCCACTCCACTCACATGAAAACCCTCGTCCATATGAGTATGATCACACGTACGCTCCCGACACTTCAGACCACGAATTGCATCCTCCTCAGCCCAGCCACCGACCAGCTTCTAATCGCCGATCTCCATCTCCACGTCGTCGCTCGCCTTCCCCTATGGACCGACGCTCCCCTACAATCGACGCGGAATACTAAATGACGCAGTTCTTGAGGCAAAAACTGCATCCTTGTTGCCAAGCTCAAGCCCTCTTTGTTCGCAGCCGAATGGAATTAATGTCGTTCTTGATGATGTGCCCGTACTGGCCCTTATTGATACAGGTGCCACCATTTCTGTCATGACCGAAAAAGTTTGCCGTTCAATTCGAAAAGTGACAACGCCTTACTTGTGTTAGTGTCTTCATACTACCGCTGCACAGCCTGTGCAGTCTGTGGCCGCATGTACCACCAGACTTGTAATTCATGGAGTACCTTACACAGTGCAGTTCGTAGCACTCCCACACTGTTTTCACGACATCAATTTAGGTTCAGATTTTCTCTCCCATCCTCTTTCTCGTTTTTCTTGTCCCCTTCTCTAATCCCCCAGTGTAGGGTAGCCAACCGGGTGTCTTTCTGGTTCACCTCCCTGCCTTCTCCTTTTTGCTGTTTCCTCCTCCCTTCAAGCCGTCAATGATTGCGCCCGCGTCTTTTTTGTCCCCTTGGTGTCCCCTTGGTGAATCGCTCTTTCTACGCGAAGTTGGTCATTAGTAACGACACCCAGATCCCTCCGCGCACTACTCTCTTCGCCCCTGGGTCGTTTTCCGCCGACGTCGACGGTACTGCATTCTTCACACCTTCCACTGCTTTCGTTCATCGCCACCTATCACGGCTCCCAATCGCTCTCTTTACTCTTCAAGGTGGTGCAACCAACGTGCCCTTAGGGAATCCGTTCCCATTCACGACTACGCTGCTTCGGGGTGAATGTGTCTGTTCAATAGAATCATTCGAAGCCATCGCTACACTTGACGTTCCTGATGGATAATCGGAAGTCAGCGCCCTCTCCTGTAGTTCCATGAATGACCCTTTGCCAACATTGTCAACTGTGTCATTGACGAAGGCCTAAGCCCTGTACAGAGGTGTGAGCTTTTAAGCATCCTTGACAAGTTTCGGCCATTTTTGACAGTTACAGCACTACTTTAGGTCGAACATCTCCTGTATGCCACCAGATTGACACAGGTAATCACCCACCACTACGGCATCGACCATAGCCTGTTTTGACGGCTGAACGCCGTGTCATCGATGACAAGTAGGTGACATGCTAAAGCGAGGCGTCGTTCAACCGTCAAACAGCCCTCGGGCATCGCCGGTTCTTTCAGTTAAGCAGAAAGATGGAACGACACGCTTTTGCGCAGATTATTATCTTCTAAACAAAATAACACGGAAGGATGTTTATTCTTTGCCTCGGATCGATGACTCCCTCGACTCTTTACAAGGCACACATTTATTTTCTTCTCTTGATCTACTTTCTGGGTAATGGCAAGTGCCCATGAATCCGTATGATAGGTCAAAAACTGCCTTCACCGGACGGCTTATACGAATTTAACGTGTTGCCATTCGGCCTATGCAATGCGCCAGCCACACTTGAGTTCATGATGGCGACTATCCTACGAGGCCTAAGATGGAACACGTCTTTGTGCTACTTAGATGATGTCTTGGTATTCTAGCCCAATTTTCCCACGCACCTTCGTCGCTTGGAACAGGGTTTACGCTGCCTCTCTGCAGCAGGCCTCCAAGTAAACTTGATGAAGTGTCACTTTAAAGCACGCAAGCTGACCATTCTCGAACACGTCGTGTCGAAGGGTGGCGTTCTCCCAGACTCCGCCAAGCTACGTACTGTAAGCTTACGTGTTGTTCGCGAGTTCCCGAGGCCCGCGTCTCTCAAGGACCTGCGTAGTTTCATTGGGCCTTGCTCATACTTCCGCTGCTTCGTCCGGGATTTCACCTCGATCATGGCACCTCTGACAGACCTACTTCCGGGAGACCGTAATCTATCTGCGTGGTCTTCAGCCTGCGACAGTACACTCGCGAAACTCCGTGAACTGCTTACAACACCAACCATACCGCGTCATTTTGGTTCAAAAATCCACACGGATGCTAGCGGTGTCGGTCTTGGCGCCGTACTCGCCCAAACAAAGCCTGGTTACCAAAAATATGTTGTGGCGTACGCGAGCCGCACTCTTACAACAGAAGCAAATCATTCGGTAACTGAGAAAGAATGTCTAGCGATCATCTGTGCCATTTGGACATTTCAGCCTTATCTGTACGGACGCCCTGTAGATGTTGTTACCGACCACCACGCACTCTGCTGGTTATCCTCCCTCAAGGATCCCTCCGGACTCTTGGCACGATGGGCTTTACGGCTAGAAGAGTACGACATCCGTGTCATTTATTGCTTAAGCTAGAAGCACGCTGATGCCGATGCTCTTTCGCGTTCGCCTTTTTCTACTGATATTGCCAGTGTCTACATCCAAGGCAACTTCCTTCCACTATCAGGGCCTATCGACATGGCTGCGGAGCAGTGCAAAGATTCGTGGATTGCGCCTCTGATGGATTACCTATCTGAAACACTCGCCCGCCCGCCATCTCGAGCGCTGCACCTACAAGCCTCTCACTTGGCCAATCGTGATGGAATACTTTATCTCCTATATTAACACCCTGACGGCCACAAACGGGTACTCGTCATACCCACGCATCTCGGTGCCAGCATATGTGCTGCTTTCCATGCCGATCCGCAGTCTGCATACGCCGGTTTATTTAAAACCTACGCCAGGCTACGTTTTCGGTTTTATTGGGGCAGCATGTACACATTCGTTCAAAAGTACATTCGGTCTTGCACAAAGCGCCAACGCCGTAAGCACGATTTTAGCCGTCGTACTGCACCATTGCAGCCATTATACCGGCTACATTTCTTGTAGAAAAAAATAGTAGGTACACAGGCAAAGCACATCTAACCGAACTTGTTGAAACAAAAAGACGAAAAAAATAGGAGTGGGGAGGATGAGGTAACTTACAAAGGAGAGGGCACTGCGGGCAAACGTTGCGTGATGCTACAGGGGTGCTGTGCTGTATATGTACCCAAACAAGTGAATTTATCTAGTTCAATCTTTACATTTTCTCTGGTTCACATTAGTATGAAAGATGGCACTGGCACTTCGAAGAAGTTTATTTTGCATAGCTAACCATCCTCTTAGCCTTTATGTTTTGGGGTCTTTTCGTTCCATCACAATCAGTCATTAGATTCGCTTCATGTTTATAGTCCACTCTTTTTAAGAATTTTCAACTTAGCAGTACGGCCAATATTTACAGCACATTTGTGGGCTTGTCTAGCAAATTTTAAACTTAGAGGCATGTCTATCGATCGCGGAAGAGTCTTTGAAGTGTTGACGTTGATTTGTGTGTCACCGGGATACCTGATTTCGCGTAAAAAACGCGAATACGACGGCAAATGAGGTGTCCGCTGAGTTGGAACAATGGCTACGGTGCTCGGCTGCTTACCCAAAGGTTACGGGTTCAATTCTAACCACGGCACTCACCATTCGATTGAGGCAAAATCAGAAAAGCGAGCGTACTGTGCGATGTCAGTGTACTTTAAAGAACACCAGATTGTCAAGATTTTCTAATCTCTCAACTGCGGCGTCTCTAAAAGTCATATCCTGGATTTTGGACGTAAAACCGCAATTTCTATTTATTGCGGTAGATGAAATGAGAGACAAACACATACAAGCTGCGACCTTCAAAATGTTTACCCAATGGAAAAACACCCGGCTATTGATGCCGGCAGCGTTGTCACGGTAAACTGATGTGTGCCAAAAAAGACGAGGTCACAGAAAAGGCCGTATTGTGACAGAGACTACCTTGTCCCTGTCTGGTCTTTCCTATGTCCTTATCTTTATTTGTGGGCATCACTCTACTTTTAAATATGAAATAACTCGTCCAGCTTCAAGCTTTACTGAGTGTTGTCATGTTTTATTCATGCGCAGTCGCCTTCAGAAATGGCAACTCTTCCTGCGCAGCGATATAATAGGAAAACTCTGCATAAATACAAGGCATGTTTTTTTGTGTTTGAAATAAACTTCAATGACACCCTCTGTGTGTCTGTATTTTAGTCCGTCATCGTCTTCGAACCCTCTTTTTCATATTATGCAATACCAACATGACCAGTTCTTCAACATGACACCAGGATACCCTGTTTAATCAACATCTTCGCCACTTTATCATTGACTATGTATGGGACATACGGGACAGTGATGCTAAATGGTTGTTTCGTCGAGATTTCACTAATCGCACAACTTTTTGAAGTAACGTGTAAGAGGGGTTTGGCAGTCATCGCCACAGACATCGCTGCAGGAGTTTCCAGAGGACTGGTCTGTCATGGTTTGTCACGCTTCGCGAGAGTCCTCGTTTCCGCCGATTTCGTGCATGAGGTGCGTGGCGTAGTGCAGGTGCTGTGTGGTGTGGCGCTCACACATAAAGCGTAGATCTCTGGCGTCAGGCGCCATCTTCTTGTGATGCTCAGTGGCGTCGTAGACGGTCATAGGTTATATGAACCTGGTCGAGTGTGGCTCGCAGTAGCGCTTCCGCCCGCACTCCCGATCGTCGACTTCCTTAGTAATAATCAACAACACAATATGTTTAAGATCAACTGCTGTGAAAATTGTACCAATAATTAAGACTTTAGGGGTATTCTTTCACAAAAACCTTTCATGGGATAGCCATGTACTTCTTTGATTGGTATCCGCTGCATCTCTGATCGCGAAGCATCTCTGATCGGGAAGTTATCACAGAGCTTGATGTACCGCCACCAGCACATATACCACGCAAAAGTATGCTGTTTGTATATAATACGTCGTTTTTACCTAGAAATAATTATTGCCACTTAGTAGGCGCATCAACTACGCAAACGAATCTACAGAGTGTACACAGATTACAAAAAAAGTTTATTAGAGTTCTCGAAAATCTTCCTACGCGTTCACCTACGCAACACTTATTCCCACAACATAATATATTGCCTATTGCAAAAGCATTCGATTACTTACTGTGTAGAGCAGTAAAGCATACTACGCTTAACAACTCCCTATTTTTTCTAAACTTGCAAAACTTCAAGGAAGCACCACAACCTACCGAACAAGGCATGTTGAATCGTACTATGTCAAAACATGCAAAATTACATATGGACTGCAAACCCTACATAATAAATTTCCAAGTCTATTAAATGAACTAAATTGCCAGGACATTAAACTTCCTTAAACAACTTTCTAAGGACTACAAAAGTATTTTAAAAAATGCTGAATGTTCTGATTGTTTGTTGCGCATCAGTACACATCATGTCAAGAAGACTAATCTTTCATCTATGGATTGCCTCGTACTGATGTCCTTGAAAAAATTGTATTTTTTGTTCCTTTCTTTTTCTGCAGTGTATATCGCAGTCTTGAATGTGTTATTATTTGTATAATAATTGATATTATGTTCTTTGTTATTGTTTGTATATTACATAATAGCGTGTGAAATTGTGTAATGCCGAAATGCGTGTAGTACTTCATTATGGTTTCTGCGTATTTACTGTGTTGGTAGTAATTTTCGGTCAATTTTTTATGTTTTTTATTTATTTATTCTTATCTTTCTGTTCTTTTTCATTTCCTTTCAATGTACAAGTTGTACTTCACGTTGCCGTTACGCGTCCCAGTGCCTATGGGCTTGTAGCTCTGTCAAGCTGTCAATTTTTAACAGCTTTTACTGCTTGCTTCCAGCGTCATATGCGTTGTGCAAGATGCAAATAAAAACAAGCAAAGAAACAAACCTTGGGCTTGAGGTGATATGAACTGGAGACCCGACCGCCAGCATTAAGTCCCAGGCGCATGTAAAACGAGAAGTAGGGCTCCACGTGTTGTTGTTCACGAGCCATGTCCTGGAAGTTCATAGCGCCCCATGACGGATAGTTTGCGCGTTCGCCCTCTTGATCTGAGAAGTGGGGCTGCTTTCGCAGGTTGTGTTCAGGCCGTGAGAAACCGGGTCTTTGTAGTCTATGCGCAGGGTGCATCCGAGGTTTTCTTTGGCGATCGAATTCTAGAAAGCGTATCTTGGTGAAAGGTTCTTGTACTGAAGCGCTGCGTGTCACGTGGAAAGTGATAGGTTATTCAGCGTGAATCCGAAACTCGTTCAAGTTGCAGTAGGATGTGTAGAGTTAGGCCCGTCGAAAGCGAAGTCGCAAGTTGGGCCGATGAGAAGGTGAGAGCAGCCGTGAGGGTGGTCGATGGTGAAGTCACGGCTTGCTGTAACGTCGAAGCGAGAGGAGTCGAAAAGCCGGTCGAAGGCGAAGATGCTGCCTGCTCCGATGTTGAGGCGAGAAGGTTCAGGAGGCCGCTTGAAAGCCCACTCGCGGCTTGCGATGTGGATGCGAGAGCGGTCGAGAAGCTTGCCGATGGCAAAGTCGCGCCCTGCTCTGACGTCGAAGAGATAAGAGTTGGTAGGCAGGACGAAGACGAAGTTGCGGCCCGTTGTGACGTCGAGGCCAGAGGTGTCGAAAGGCGTTTCGAAGACGAATTTGCTTCCTGCTTTGACGTCGAGGCGAGAGGAGTCCAAAGGGTGATCGACGACAATGTTGCTGCCTGCTTCGACGTCGAGGTGAGAGGGGTTGAAGTGCTGATCGAAGACGACGTCACGGCGGGCAGCGTTGTGTAGGCGAGATGCTTACCGAGTGGGGTGGATGTGACAGCGACACATACTGGTGCAGTTCGTGGCCACGGTGTGGCTGCGTGACAAACTCTTGCTTTAGCGGAGATGATTCCATTCTCGAACTCGCTGGCTGTGGTCAGGTCCGCTTCCAACTTCTCGTAATGAAGCGCAGCCTGTATGTCTTTGTTCAAGTGCATGAGTTTGGCGTCCTTCGCGACGATGAGGGCGAGTATCTGTTCGCGCTTCTCAACAGGAGTTGACGAGTCTGCCAACAGGGCATCGAGCGATGAGAGGTGTTGCGTGATGGCTTTTTGGACGAAGCGTCGCGTGGTGATGATTTAATCCATGGACGAGTGTCGAGGCCCAGATGACCGGTTGGGTTTCGGCACAAGAACGAAGCGTGAGAAACGAAGGAGGGAACCCGGTACTTGATCGTCTGGCTACGTCGAAGGTTAAAAGAACAACTGAACGTTTATTCTTGCTCGCCCCTTATTCCTCATTTGTTTGCAACAGCCTTGGTGCGACGTGCGGCCGCCATCTTCATTTTCTTCACTTGAAAGCACGCGCTCTCCCGCTTTGTTCCCCTCTCAAAAGAGGGCGCTACAACTACAACGGCGTCCTTTTGCATGGCATAACGTAAATCAACCACGAAGAACAGTCACCACCTACAGTAAGACTTTCTTCATGATGAGGCATCAAAGATTTTAACCCCGATAAACGTGCGTTTTTGTTAGCTTTCGAAAGGCTGCAAAACGTACTTTCAGCAAAAGAAATCTAGTCACAAAGATGGGAAATTGAGTGTGATTTCGCACAAATTAATAGGCTGAGTGCATAGTGTACGAAACTTGAACCGATGATACACAGAGAATACACAGAAAAAATGTTCAGTGGTGAATGGATATTTCGTTATGAGTATCTCCAATGTCATTAGTTTTTTATCAATGTTGAATCTCGTACAAAACAATGCTTATTTGCGAAATATTTGCGTAGCTTCACAAATTCTTCAAACATTCCTTACCTTTCAAGGTACCACAAGCCTTCAAACTCGCCTTCATAAGAGGGAATGCTCTGAGCCTTTGATGGAGGAAGTGAGATTCTGTGGAAACCTGCGAATTTGGAGATATTTCTACAACCACACTTCCCAGCAGTGTCATCAGTTCTATTGGGATAACTGTCTTGCTGACGGCGTTCATATGACCCGAATCGATTGCGCCAAGAAATGCAATCTGAGTAAGTATGCGGCAGAGCGATATGATTCACTGTATTACTAAACGCACTTACTCTTTCTATTGTTGCTGAAAATTTACCTTCAAAACTACGCAGGCACATTGAGATTATCTATCTATCTATATATATATATATTTATATATATATATATATATATATATATATATATATATATATATATTATCTATCCATCTGTCTGTCTGTCTCTCTGCCTCTCTATTTATCTATGTGTCTAACTATCTATCTATCTATCTGTCTACATCTAAGTGCTCTCGCGATAGCCTTCTTATCTTGCTAGTGAAAAAAATTCGTACTGCATAGAAAGACTCCACCCTATCCTAACGGCTTCCGAGCGACAGCAAAAATCAAGGTCGGTCACATCGCTGCGGCTGCAACCACATAATAGAAACGAAGTGCCATTGTTGCTATATTGAGAATTATCATGTTTATGCTGAATAATTGCTCATTGTGTAAAAGCAGATTGATGACAACAAGCAAAGTTTATTACTGCTCTAGGTGGTGAAATAATGCCATAAATGTATTTTGGGACTTTCTTTTTTGACAATTGTTTTCTTCACCGCAACAGTAACAGCTGGTGTTATCTAACGGTAAAGTGAGCTAGAAGAGCTCACTTTACTGACGGTGTGCGCAGAAGCGTATGCTATGACGGCTATGATGCACTTCACATGACGATTTCACAAGCTGCAATCCTTGCAGCAAGCTACTACCAAAAACATCGAAACAAACAAATTACGGCCGCCATCACACTCTCTGCGTGAGGCTAAAGGAAGGTACGTAGTTTATACTTAGCAGTCCAAGTACGCGTGGATAAAAGAAATCTAGAACTCACAGCAAGCGGAGCGAGGATCAGGGGTGCTACCGTGTTGACGGGAATCATCACGCTCTTCTGCAGGTGACAAGACAGGTTTTTTCATTTTTAAAGAGATGGGCGTTGTGACAAATTACGGGGACTGATGGGCTTCCGCGTCAGGGATTTCTCTCAGTGATCGCCGAGGCTCGAAAGTCGCATGCATGTGGTTGGGCCTTAAAAAGCTTTGATGAATTCGACTGCCTTGTTACGATTACTAACGAAAAATTGTGTTGCGGACGCCATCAAAGCCTCTCGGCGAGAACTTCTATTCGCTCTAGCGTTAGTGCTTTTGAAAATACCCTACGAAAAAGCGGAGTGCAGCTTTGCGTAAAGCAAGTCAGCAGCACATGAGCGACTGCGTAAAGACATTTGCGGAGGTAATGAAGACGCTATTCCGCAACGTGCACGCGTACGTGATTGAAAACAAATGACTTCACTATCTTATGAGCGCCGTGAAGGAGCATATTCATATGTGGCTCTCTTTTACAAACTGCCGAGGAGCATCGCAGGGGGAATAAAAAAATTGACGAGGGCACCGCCATTGTGACGATGCTCAAGCTACATACAAAGAAGAACGACCACAACTACTGCGCCCGACCATCACACTGCAGTGATTCCGGAAGCGTCATACAGAATTGCTTTCAAACACGTTTTGGGACATCGTGCTTGAAGAACTATATAGGCAAGCTGCTACCGGGTACGCAACTCTGCTCCCGTGGCTCCCTCGCATCGTATGGAACGAGGTACAACAAGCCATCAGCACACTTCATTCTTACGAGATAACCTCGCCCACATCACCATCTTTCCTGAAGCCAGGAGTCCTCACTGTCGCCGTCATTTATGAGAAACCAAGCAAGGCTCAGAAGCTGGCAACGCAACACCTACAAGCACCACATCACCTGCCAACCACCCGTTGCTGCCACGCACGCTGGATCACATCCGTTAAAACGTTTCAACAAAAGACGCCGAAGAAGACGTACATCGGCGAAGACATCGACGCGAAGTAAATCGCACCAGACCAAGGCTGGCAGATCGCCTCGTGTCACCTAGCCCAAAATGAAGGCTCCAAACATGTGCCGTCATATAGCGCTTCAAAACGCAACGAGCACAAGCCCCGCAACAGAGAAAATGCGAAGAACAAAGTTATTCGCACATGCCGAATGCCTCAGCTACCAAAAAATGACATCAGTATTATCATTAGGCCCAGATGTGGTCTTAACATCACTATGGTTGGCCCACCGACAATCGCCGAAGCCATTTCAACTTCGGCAGGTATCAGCCTATTGGAACAGCAAGCAGACACGCTCTGCCCCAACATTAAACAGAACATTTTAGTAGCAGGCATGCCGAAGAGAGAAAATGCTAATCACTACGTGCGCGTTAAAGAAATGCGCATCGCTGACAAGACCTACGAAGTTAGTGCCTACGAAGCGGCACCACATTCTACATGCAAAGGCGTCATTCGAGGGAATCCCGTGCAAGACTGTTCGGGGGACATTGATGCGAAGATTGTCAACGACCGCAATCTACTAGCTTTGGCTGCAAGCGCATCGGAAGTACCACCGCAATGATCGTGGCCTTCAATGGACATCGCGTTCCTAGTTTTGTGCGATACATATCGGTGCTACTTCAATGTACATTATACCGTAGACAATTAGATATTTGCTACGCGGGCGATCGGCTCGGCCATCGAGTGGACGTGTGCCCGATTCCTGGAGACGTTATCTGCAGAGGCTGCAGCGTGCCGAACCCCGGAAATGAACACCACTGCACACCAACATGCAAGCTTTGTGAAGGAGTCCACCTCACTGCGGACAAGGAATGTAAAGAACGCTACAACATTCCATACGTGGTGCGCCGACGACGATGGGAGCGAGCACACTCGACACGACACAACAGTCATGATGCAATCAATGAGTTCAACGCAATCGCTGACGACGACCAAGCCTTGACGCTTTTTACAGACGGCCACCAATTCCGGTCCCGATCCCACAGTCGTCCCAGGAACCGCAACATGCGTGTATCGAGGTCCTGAAGCCACCCTCGGACCCATTCCCGCAGCGCGTGAAGTGGGACCCCAACCAGATCTACATCGCGAGGCTACTCCAGGTCCCGTTCATGTTCCCAGCCCGGGTCACGCTCCGGGTCACGCTCCGGGTCACGCTCTGGTTCCCACTCTGGTTCCTAGCCTCACGCCGGTTCCAGGCCTCACCCCAGTCTCACCAGGGTCTCACGTCAACGATCGCAAAGCCCATCGGCACCAACATCGCCAGGCAGCGTCAACAAGAATAAGCGGGGAACTCTCACTTGGGCAGACGACGTCCGGAGAAAAGGAAACACTACATCAGAGGTAGGGTCGGGTTCACTCCCAGAGCATGATACACACACCATATCTGATATAGCGATCTTAAAGCACGAAAATGCGATGATGAAAGAAACAATACGCAAACTCACAGTCGCAATTGCCGAATTGAAAACTGACAGAAAGGCAACGCGCTGCTACGCCAACAACCGACAACGACGAAAATGCAGTCACCCCGCTGCAGCCTCAACCTGTAGGTTCCGGTAACGACGACGGCGAGAGCGCACCGAAGAAACGCGCGGTCGCCCACGACCAGCCAGATTCAAAGGCAGAGTTAGACGAGATTAAGAGCACGCTATCGGCGATTAAGGAAAGTCTTCGCTTTCTTGGCGAAAGCGTGGCCTCGTGCAGTCTGCCCTTGCAGGACACGGTAATCGGTTGGGCCAAGTGGAGCAATATCTCGATCATGTCGTCTCCCCTGCAGTTACCGCGCGTAAGCCAATGTTGCAACGTACAGCCGTGCCCAGTCCACCACTTCACGCAGCCCTTATGCACCCGCCGGGTGGTCAGGCCGACTCCTACATGCTTAAAGAAGGTCAGGCCAATTGACGAGTTGCAAATCTGGCAAAGGAACTGCAGGAGCTTTGCCCACAAGAAAGCCTTCATGCAGCAATACCTTCGTAGCCACCAAGCCAAACCTCACATCATGCTATTAGAAGAGACTGTAGTACCAACCGCCACGTTTTCCGGGTACCAGTGGTGGCCCGGCCCCTCGGGAGGACGTGGTACCGCTATCCTGGTCACTAACAAGATTACCTGCACAGTACACAGTCTCAATGTGCCCGAAATTGAACATGTTATGGTCGAAATTCTCTCTGGCAACATATCACAACAAAGCGTGTACATGCTTGATGTATACAGTAGTGCCATCCACCATAGACAAATATACACACGCTTGTTCCAGAAAGCTTTCCGTCTCACGGGGACTAACCCCCTACTTATTACGGGTGATTTTCACACCGCGATAGCACCTGGGGATACACGTACGACACACCCAAAGGTAACGAGCTTTGGACAAATGCGAATGACATGGGCCTTATTCTCATTACAAACAAGGCCTTCCCCACTCGCACCGGCACGTCCACGCAGAGACACTACACCGGATCTCTGCTCCGTCAAGAATATCAACGACGCCCACTAATCCAACCTCGCGGTACATCTCGGTAGCCATTACTTCATATTGGCCATACACCTCCCTCAGTAACCAGGAATACCAAGCCTTACACGTGGGTCGACTGGGACCTCCTTCGTGAAACCCGCGCCGAACGGCCTCCTCTCGATACCCCACCGAGCCTCGAGATGTGGACGGCCCAGCTCAAAGCTGATGTAAACAAGGCAACCAAAACTATCTGTACAGAACTTTCAACCGAAAAGATGGACAGTCGCCTCGCCCCCCTACTTGAGGCCAAACAGTCTCTATTGGCCTTGTAGAAAGGCCAGCGCCTTAATCGGAGGTTACGCAAACGCATATCTCAGCTGAACAAGACCACGTTGGATCACTGCCGCACCCTTTCAAAACAGCAGTTGGACGAAATTTGTAACCCGATTGATGGTCAGGTTCGTAATGGCAAAACGTGGAACTTATTCAAACACCTCCTCAATGAAACCAACACCCGCACAAATCAGCGTCATTTGATCGTGGAGATACTTCATCAAGCTAAACGGACAGTGTCACCGGAAGATGTTGTCACGAATCTCGTAGAAAAATATCTCCCGCTTTCAACGGGCCCTGTGACCCCACACCCCGATTACTCTGGCAGCGACAACACCAACCTAGATGCTGACTTTTCTATTGAAGATGTGCGCCGAGCTCTCCATGAGCTCAATGGCCGCTCAGCCCCTGGTCCCGACGGCATCACCAACAAGCTCCTACGCAACCTGGACGACCCCTCCATCACCTATCTCACCGACACTATCAATGAAATATGGAAAAAGGTGAGATACCCGGTGCTTGGAATTAGCTCACACGATTCTCATACCCAAACCTGGAAAGGCTCCGAGCCTAGATAACCTACGCCCCATATACCTCACGTCGTGCGTGGGCAAAGTGGCTGAGCACGTCGTCCTCAACAGGGTTGGTCGATACCTCGAAGATAACGACTGCATCCCGCACCACATGATTGACTTCCGACAAGGGTTATTCACCCAAGACACCATGTTACTCCTAAAGCATCACATTCTAGACGGCGAAAACACTCGGGATACTCGTGCAATATTCGTTCTCGATTTAGAAAAGGCCTTCGATAAAATAACGCACTCGTCAATCTTGAAAGTGATCGCAGCCCTCGGCCTAGGTCATCGATTTTACTACTTTATCTGCTCTTTCCTAACTCGATGCAGAGCCGTCCTCCCTGTACGAGACCTAGTGTCGGAAGAAGTGGAGCTCGGACAGTGGGGCACTTTTCAGGGATCCGTCCTCTTGCCCACGCTCTTCAACCTTGTGATGATCGGGCTTTCTGAACGACTTTCGAAAATCGATGGGCTAAATGACACCATCTATGCAGATGATGTAACCATATGGTGCTTCACAGGGTCAGGTGGCTTCATTGAGTCCGCCCTGCAAGAGGCTATCAACACCTTCGAGTCTTACCTCGACCACACTGGTCTCAGGTGCTCACCCGCGAAGTCGGAGCTGTTGATATATTTTCCCAAACGCCAGGGTGTCAAGCCCAAAGGGTGGAAACCTCCGGCGGAACGCAATATCACCCTTCACACCAGAGAAGGTTGTACTGTACCCAGGGTAGACACCATCAAGGTCCTCGGAATGATCATCGAGTCCCGCGGAACCAACACCCAAACAGTACACAAGCTCAGGACTAAGACTGAGAATACCATACGACTAGTACGTAGAGTAGCCAACAGGCACCATGGCCTCAAAGAAGGCAACCTGCGGCGTCTCGTACAAGCGTTTGTTTTGTGTCATTTTACCTGCGTTGCCGCTATACACAAATGTCTACGTGCTGAGCGCGATCAACTCATTGCGTTTACTCGCAAGGTGGTCAAACAAGCCCTTGGCCTCCCTATCACCACTCCAAACTACAAACTCCTGGAGCTTGGCGTAGATAACACGCTAGAAGAGATCACCGAAGCTCAGGAACGCGTGTGATTGACCCGACTCACCACCACCAAGGCGGGTCGCCATATTCTGCGCAAGCTCGGCTTCTTCTCCTCGAGGGCCAAGCACCCCCCAGAGTTGACCTAATTCCCCATGAAATTCACGACCTTATCACGATCACTCCCATTCCTTGAAATGTACACCTCGAATACAACAGAGGCAGGCGCCTTGCGCGGGCGACCGCTATTCTCAAGCGCATAGACATGAAAGCGGACAACGTCTCCTTCGTGGACGCCGCTGCTTATAACAACAACCGAGCCTTCGCCGCGGTCGCGGTATCATCCGCGCAGCAGACTCTTAACTCTGCCACCATCCTCACCCAAAACCACGAAGCAGCGGAGAAAATAGCTATAGCTATAGCTATGCTTGACAGCAAACGGAAATTCATCCACAGTGACTCCAGGCCGGCCATAAAAGCCTTCGAACGTAAAGTCATCTCCGACCAGGCGCTACGTATCCTGCGCAAAGCAGACTCGAGTGCCCTGAGCACCATACTGTCATCTGGCTCCCCGCCCATCTCGGTCAGGTACCGGGTGCCCTGTCCAACCTCAACGAGATCACCTATGATGCAGCGCGCGCACTTACCGACCGCACCGCCACAGGGCAACCCCATCTTGCTGGGTTAAATACGAATCGGGATGCACCAATTACGTACAATGAAATAGCAAAGCACTTTTACCTGGAACGCCGCATTTTTCCACCCCCCATCCGAAACTTAACCGACCACAGGCATCAATCCTACGCCTATTACAGACACACACTTACCAAACCTTGCCACGCTTCACGTTTATTATCCTCATGCATACCCCAGTGACACATGCCCATCATGTGGACACACAGCGACACTCGCACACATGCTCTGGGAGTGTAGAACAACTCTTGCCGACTCTACCTCAAGCAAGTGGGAGAGCTCACTCAGGAGCTCACTTCTCGCCGACCAGCAATGGGCCGTCCAGTAGGCCCACGAAGCCGCCGCCAGGTACTCCCTGTCGGTCCCTACGTGGGAGACGCCCGCTACGCGCTAAGCGCGTCCTGCAGGACTGAAATAAAGTTTTTTTCATTCAATTTCAAGACGTGCAATCGTACAAACGTACACCTGATTGAAGACCCCTGTGGCTAAGCGTATCACTTGCTAAAAAAATGCTCTTATTGCCGGATCGGCCACTGTGGGTATATATAGCATGAACACCTCGCCCCCCACTCTTGGTCAGCGGCTTCGGGAAATTGAGATGCACATACAGCGGTGAGCACTATTGGGGTGGATGGCTCAGCGTGGCAGCGCTCTAAGAAGCGCCGGTGCAGCTGGCCCAGCCACGCATCGAATCGAAGTAGCACAGGCGCACACGAGCGTGCCGCTGTTGCTGTACCACAGACAAGCGAGACCAGCGCTTTGCTACTACGGAATGGCACACTCAAGCATGGTAGCTGACTGCGTAAACCACCCCCCGTGTGTGCATGTGTGCCGGCGTCGCTACGCTTCGATGCGCGCCCGTGCTAGCAAACTGGCGCAGCGCAGAACGCGATCACGCGCTCACGTGTTCACCCTTAGTGACTTGAATATAAGTGTATTCTAGGCACTATACCCTAACAGTGCTCACCGCTGTGCTTTCGAGAAACCGAGAACAACGCCCGCCGTCACTTCAGTTCTCAGTCACCATATATCCAACAGACACCGTCACCTTATAAGGTGAACGCTAAAGGGGGGGGGTGCCTAGGCTCCTTAGGTAAACGTGAAAAGGCGACGTCATGAGGTGACGCTCCTTTTGGGTGAAGACAGGAAAAACTTTTAGAGACCCTGACGCAACTCGACGGCATGATAGAAGCCAACGTCTCGCCTCAACCTGAGATTACGACAACATGAGTGCATAGCGCAGCACCTCACCTGAATACTTCAATTCGGCACAGCCAAGACAGCGCAAATAGACAAAACCAATGAGCTAATCTCATCGAAGCTGGACGTCAAATGTCGACTTGCAAGTCAACCTAGGCGGAAGTAAATCAGTTAAACTAGCCTAACTTAATCCGAATTCTCAGTGTTGAGTGGATAATTTCTGAAGGTGCTCAACAAAGCTAAAGCCGCATGAAATAGTTATCAAATACGCATGGCAAATGGCCACCTGATAACCCGCATACTGAGTGATGCACAGCAAGAGTATGTGTTCACGCTCGTAGCTAACCCGTAAGCTTCACCGTCATATATCAGTGCTACTATGGCGTAACCTTTACGATGTAATTTCTTAACGAGGACTGCACGCTGACAATGCCGTAAACGAAGACCGCAACAGAGATGACAAAAAAACTACATGAGCACGAAAAAAAACGAAAACGTCCCCGCACCGCACTCCGCAACGTCTTTGATGAAGTATGCATTGCGCTCCATGCGAACGTCTCGAAACGTGCGGTAAGTGATGCGCTTTTTTGTGGGGATTTGATCGCTCAACGAAACGTGAAACGAATTTCTGGATCACATAGTGTCCATCGCATACGGTGTCTTTAAGCTACGTAATAGCACAGAAAATGTGACTGTCATTGATTTCAGCGCTGCCAACAATCAAATCAACTGGGGCATGAAGGTCGCATTCGTGGAAGCTTAGGGCCAATGTAAGTGACGCCCCACAGTTCTTCGCATCATCCCAGGAAGCACTCTCAATAGTTGCTAATGCGGCGAACACTGGCATTAACCTCCACCTACCACAACAAAAGCAGAAGAAGCTACATGGCATCCACCAGAACTATACCCTTTTTTGTAATAGCTGAGTGTTGGACAGATGCCACTAGCGAAGTATCACATAACTACGTAAGGATTAGATTATGTCTTTCACCCAAGTCCCTACCGTATCTCAGTGCGCCAACGTGATGAAATAAAGAGAAAAGTCGCAGAAACCTCTGGGGCGACACAATTCGACCCTCTAACAGTCTGTGGTATCCTCCCGCGTTGCTGGCTAGAAAGAAGGGCGGTATGTTTCTGCGTCGATTATCCGCACCTAACCAGCAACATCAAACAGGATGTCTAACATTTTTCGAGAAGCGGCAATACGTTAGCCTCACTCTGTGGCGCCAGATACATTTTGTCTATACCTCAGAAGTGGTTGTTAATAGAACGAAATGGACGAGAGGGCTCCTGATGAGACTGCCTTCATCGCACCAGATAGATTGTACGAGCTTAAGATTATGTCAACCTGTCTATGTTCAGCACTATCCACATTTCACTATGTCACGGATGAAGTAATGTCCAGGCTGAAATGGCACGCATCTCTTATCTGCCGGTTGTCTTTTTCGTATCTCTTATTGAAGAGTGCGTTAGTCGGCGGCAGATCGCGCTAGAGGCGAATAATAAAGCAAGACTTACTCTGAAGCCGCAGATGAGTTTCACTCAAAAGTCTTTTTACCGAAAGACATAGTTAGCAACGAAGGCTTTCGCCTGGATCCCAACAAGGTGGCAGCCATGAAAATTTGCTGACGTCCCATGACATGAAAACTTTTCGTAGGTGTATGTGCCTCTGTGCATATTAAGAGAGTTTTATGTACTAGTTGTCATGAATCTACAAACCTCTTACCCTCCTTCCGTAGCAAAACCACAGGAAGCCGCTTTTCATTACCTACAAAGACGGGAGCCACGCTGTCTTGCTGTCATGTCCATGTGGCGTGAGATCAGAGCGAATTCGAGAGCCTGAGGAGATCAGACCATCCTGCATAGCATCTCTGCACGCATGATAACCGAATGATCCTGAATAGTCACGAAGCTCTTCGAACATTCCACGTGGTCTGCATGGAGCAACGCTAACCCAAGCTTGTGATGATAGAGAAATAAACGTGCATGGCAGTATATTTACATTGTTACTTGCAGTGAGGCAGGCCGTTCAAACCACCTATAGCATACCAGTGTGTGAAGGTGCGCCGTTCAAATCAACCGAGATTTGAAGTGCATTAGTCCTAGCGAAGCAAATAAAAAAAACTTAAGGCGTGCTTATTATCGTGCATTTTGTCCTCAGGTAATATTTTAACCTAATTCCTGATTTAACAATGATAATCCAGCTTTTTTGCCCTCTATAGTTACATACGTTTAGCTTAAAGAGGCACTAAAAAGCTAAACTGTTTTTCGCGTATAACTGAAGTGCATTTCAACCATTCAGAAAACACTGTTCTTACAGCGACACGACGCTTGGTAAGACAAAACACGCGGAAAGAAATTGTGAATGAAGACGTCACCTTGCTGATCCAATTAACTACTTCCTGTTCGAATTATCGCCAACTCAGTGAGGCATAGGAACGCAGTGCTGCCGATTGAAGGAAGAAACACAGCAGTAATGTTGCCGTTTTGTTTTAGTGCCGCTGTGTTTCAACTAGCGTATCACTGATTGCAATCTTGTTTAATCAATCGTAACACATTATTGTAGGAAGAACTTCCCGTCTAATAAGGCAGTAAACCTCACCATTGATTGCCTGCCATGACGCAATTCGTTTACTCCTGCACTTTTATTTAAACTCAATAGTCAATAAAGCTGGACCGCATTCATTTTTTGATATGGCTATAACAACGACCACAATAAAATTCTATGTTTGGGTGGTTACTGCGTGATTTTTCAAAATATCACAGCAGCAGGTGGTGATTTTCCGTGTTTTTTATTGTTTTTTTTTCAATGCAGAAGAGCAACCTGGAATTTGCGCCGAACACCCGGCAGGTACTTGTGCAACATACCAGCCGACCTCCAGCTATTATCCTAAAAAAAGTTACTTCTACAACATAACGTCCAAAAGATGTGAAGAATACAAAGTGTGCATGTCCACAGGGTATATCCTTAAACAAAACTCATTCGCTTCAAAAACTCTATGCATAATGCATTGCCGGTGAGTCCCTTACTTATTTCTTATTTACATAAATGGTCAATTACGGGCATTGATTCTGCCTTGAACAACGTAACATCTACTCAGATATCGACGACATTATTTTGATGATGTGAATAACTATGCTTGCTGCCAAGCGGTGATGATTGCTGGGGCATTCGTTAATACATTGTTTATGGTGATCGGCTGCTGACCTGAAAGTGGCGGATTTGACTTCGACTGCGGCGTCTCTCATAATCGAATAGTGCTTTTGGGAGGTTGAGGCCCGATATCATATTATGATGGATTAATGGCGCATTCAAAATATCATTCCTGCCACGTGTATTTCATCGAAGGAAAAAAGCGCACACCTCAAATGTGATAGGGCAGGAGGTGAGATTAGTACGATTGGATTACCTGTGTCAAGGCCTCGGTGATGTGGTTCAATGAGCTGTCACATGGGGTGAAATAATAAATAGCAAATAAAGCACCGATGCCCAAGTGGGCACTCAACAGCAAACAGTATTAGTTACTGGTGTTGAATGCTTCCCTTAAAACACATTGTGATGCCCCTCTTACAATTATGAGAACGATGCCGTAGTAGAGGGCTTCAGAAATAATGGCCGTTGAAATGCGTGCGCCACAGCCGCGATTAGAACCTGATATTTTCGGGTTAGCAGTCGATCACCACAACCAGCAGACCACTGGCAGACGGGTAGAGAATTGTTCTTGTTGATCTTCTCTTGTGGCTCATGCTCATTGTGGTAGATCGCCCAATAATTGTGTGGGCTTATCAAACTTTATTCAATTTTAGAGCTATGGAGATTATAAAATGAAAATGCTACATGTTCCAGAATGAAATTTTGATGCTCAAGAAAATGAACAAGCTATAGAATTTTTTTCTATTAATATATAAATAATGACTAAGAAAACCTCACCTAAAAATAAAATAAATAAAAAAAGGATGTTATGCGTATGCCGACGCAGCAAGATAATATTGTAGATTATTATCTTACTCTTTTGGTTTCATTCAGATAATTCAACACAGCCACGTAAACTTTTGCACTGCCAATCTATAAATACAGGCTTCAAAAGACACCATCACGGGCATGAGTATATTCATTCCAATAGCGTGTGAAGCGCTTTCTTACTTGCGCCTACGAGCTGTAGTAAATCACCTACAAGTGAAAAAATGATCCATAGTTTCTATCTCTCCGCAGAAAGCTCACACTCGAGAAAAAGCCTGACCACACCTGTGTTATCAAAAATTTAGTTTCGACACCCGAAAGCTCAGTCTCATCATTACTACTTCTAATTTACGTGCTCCACAAGGTGATCGGCGCCAGGGATATAATAAGTGGTGATATTCTGTGGAGTTTGTGAGTAATGTACGTGCAAAGCTTTCCATAATGTTACGCCTGCAAATTTTCGTAGCCGTTACCTAAGCGGATGGTTGAGAGCAAGGTAGAATTGGCCCCCTCATTGATGACAGCTCATTAATAACCCGGCGCCGAATCCAATCTAATCTTTTTTCAAATGGGAGGGGGGGGGGGAATATAACGCATCACACGCGTTTCTTATGTGCGAGTCAGTGCCAATAGAACGTGCCGAAAAAGAGACAGAGAGCCCGTGATTATAACAGCCGATGCGATTTCCGTGTTAACTTTTATGACGTGAGTACCAGAAACTCAGCCGCAAAACAGTTGAGGAATCAAGTAGTAGAGAGGAATAGAACCAACCCATGTTCGAACTGATTATACCAAAACCTTATTTTTCGGTACACTCCCATTCATCTGTAGAAATAATTGTGCTTGCTTTGACACTCTGCAAGTGTTTCACAATAAACCATCACGAGTGCGATGGAGGAGTAACTTTGCATTATTAGAGAAAATGTTGTCGAATTGAATATTCACATGGTGTGAATTAAAGCTAGTCGATGTTCTCTCGCTGATACATACGTTCGGTGGGTGCTATAAACGTTGTACAAATATAATTTCTGGGGTGTGAAATAGTGGCGATCTAACACCAAAAAAAAATCCCGGATAGGGTATAAATGCTGTCTCCGACTTTTGTAGGAGTGACTCGTGAATTCCTAAAAACGTATCCCCGGTTAGGGTACGATATCTGCATCAAAGAGAAGGAAATCTCGGGTCTAGGTATAAAACGTAGATAGAAACCGTCTTAGGAAGGCCAAGGCATAATCGTAATGATTTCCTTTCTAAAATATTTATAGAGGCCGCATTTCGTAGCTTGGAGCTCCAGAGAAAAGCACGCATCGAAATTGCAGAATAGGACGAGTCAATATACATCCGATAAATCATTACTAGTGTATCTCTTCCTGTGGCTATGCGGTAGTTGCTTATTCACAACGTGCCGACAGTTCGTGCATCTTTTCCAGCCATGTATTTGATGCGTTCACGACAGTCAAGAGTTGCATTGTAAACTACTTCAAGGTAATTAGTAGATGTCACTTGGGGTATGTACTCAGAATGACGACATAACGAGATGTGCACGGGGTATTGCAAGAGGAACACAAGAACGGCGCATCGTCTCGGATTGGTAAGAAGTGATTGTCATAGAGCCAGCTTTGCAGAATGTTAGGATAAGACTGAAGACTGTCATACAAGGTCTGAATGGTGTCTGTCGTTGCAAAGAAGGCTATATCGTCTGCATAAACGTAAGTTTTTATGTCCTGCTTACGTCCAATTGCGACCATTAGGACTATAAATAGCACCGGGGACCATACTGAGCCTTACGCTATTCCCCTAGTTTGTGTGTCAATGACCGACGAAAAGGCGCCTTTAAAACAGTGAAACTTCCTCCTCATAAGGAGTTTGTGAATTCAGGTTACTATATTCGCCTGAAAATTGAGGGAGTCTAATCTATCCTTCAGAATATTATGCACTGCTTTATCCTATGTTTTAGCGATATCCAAAGTAACTCAAGCCGCACATTTGTCGTTCTGTTGTGCTATCCGTATACGACTTTCTAAATCAGCATCAGCATTCGATGTGGAACGCTCAGCCCTGAAGCCAATAAGACAGGGACTGAGAATTGACATATCGTCAATAAATGAATGTAGTTGAGTATGGATCATTTTCTCAATCATTATCACCTAATTTGACGTCAAGGCCATTGACCTTATGTTTTTTATTGTGTACGCTTTATCTTGTTTCTTCAGCGATAGTATAACTTCAGCTTGTTTTAATTCTAGCGGTATAAATCAGTTCTTCAGGATACCGCTAGAATGAAACACTATCTAAAAGAAGATTAGGCGATTTTTGAAATAAGACTTTCACCACGAATTTCATAATACCACTTGGCCCTGGGGAAGTCGTTGGCAAACATAGTTAAGTTTGAGTCAACTCAGATTAAGAAAGTTCTTTAAACTCATGCGAAGGTACCTGCATGTTGAATATAGCCAAGAGATTTGTACTAAAGCAGCGTTCTAAAGCTTTTGCTGTTTATTCTAGCGAAGTGTTCATTCCTAGCTGCGTCTAAATACATTATTCTAATGTTAAAGGCGCTGGCAGTATTTTTCTTGACCGCAGATGTGCAAACAAAACACGCTTTTTGTTTGATTTAAAAATATAACCAAAATGTGTACTGTCATTTGTCATATTCTGTAGCGAAATTTTGCCCCTACTTGTATGGCCAGGAGTTGTCAATTAATACGGACCACCACGCTCTGTGTTGGTTGTGGTCGCTCAAGGACCCAACTGGTCGCCTACGTCACTGGGCTCTACGTCTTCAGGAGTATAAGTTCGACGTAACTTAAAAGTCTGGCAGGTTCCACCAAGATGCCGATTGTCTCTCGCGCTATCCGGTGGACCATGCTAGCCTCGCTGTCCATGAGAGCGATTCTTTTGTGCTCGCCATATCTGATTTGCGCAACATCGGTACAGAGCAGCGCCGGGATGCAACCCTGAAGATGGTTATTGAGCGGATATCTTAGGGACATTCCAACCCTTCGCTCCGTCTATATGTCCTCCGCAAATAATTCTGTATCGCCACAACATGAAACCTGATGGCCCAGAATTATTGCTAGTTATTGCCCGACACCTACGTGCGGCCATTCTTCAACATCTGCATAATGCTCCGACGGCAGCACACCGGGGGTATTCACACACCTATCATTGCGTGCGGCATAAGTTTTTTGGTGTGGCCAGTATAAACTTCTGCGCCGCTATGTCACTGCTTGTGAGCGCTGCCAGCGTCGCTAATGTTCTGCTCTCTATACGGCTGGCCTGCTCTAACCTATCGACATTCCCCCGGAATCATATGTTCCCGCGTCGGTCTCGACTTGCTCTGTCCTTTCCTGACGTCAGTGTCAGGCAACAAATGGATCGCTGTCGCAACTGAATATGCGACCAGATACCCTATAACTCGTGCCTTGCCAAGTAGCTGCGCTACAGACGCTGCAGACTTTCTACTGAATGAATTCATTCTACGGCATGGGGCTCCGCACCAGCTTCTGATGGATGGTGGCCCCTGCTTCCTCGCAAAAGTTACCGGCAAATCCTCCGTAGCTGCTCTACCGAACATCACCTTACTGCTGCCTACCATCCGCAGACCAGCCGTCTCACGGAGCGCCTCAACTGAACTCTTACAGACATGTTGCCCATGTATGTCTCTTCTGACCACTGTGACTGGGACACAACGCCCCCTACGTTACGTTCGTCAAGGCATGACACCGCCGGCTATTCTCCGTTCTTTTTTCTGTACAGCCGCAACCCTGCTTTGCCATTCGACACACTCCTTCTTTCTGATACGACCAAACCAACGGTGTATGCTCAGGACGTTGCTTCTCGAGCCCGCGTCGCTCGCCAAATTGCGCACACTAGGCTCACTGCTTCTCAGGCCTCACAAAAATTCCGCTACGAAGACTGGCACTGTAACGTTGACTACCTTGCTGACTCTCTCGTCCTACTTTGGATACCGCATCGACATGAAGGCTTCTGCGAGAAGCTCCACCCATGATGCAAAGGGCCCTACTAAGTTCTCCGCAAGGCCCCCGACGACGAGTACCTCATCACTCCCGTTCAACCACACTAGTCTTCTGCCTCACCACCTACTGATGTTGTTCATGTGTCACGACTAAAACAGTTCTATACTGCCAGCCCTGATTGACTTAGTGGCGCCGTGACGGCGCTTTGTCCGCCGGGGGTGGTGTTACGAGGCAGTGGGCATGGCTCGACCGTCGTAGATGAATCGAAGAGGAAGAAGCGGACTCAGCACGCAAAAGGCTGGCAGCCCTGGTGGTTCTCACCTACTTGTAAATATTGGAAATACACTCATTTCTTTCTTCCGTGTGTTTGTAATCCCCGTAACAATATAGATCCCTATCACTACAACACCACCACCCTGGAAACCACTAACGGTACAAACGAGCACCCATCTATGAACACATCTTGTGGCCTGTAATTGTAAACCTATAGGACATCAGTTTGTCACCTAACGAAGAAAAACTGCTTTCTAATGGGCTAAGCTTCTGCCCGACCACAAAACTTTTTGATGAATTCCACACGCTCCGAGACTTCGACAACTTCGCTAGAAGCTCGAGGTTGCGTGAATATTTCTTGGACAGGCATTCTAATCACGAAACAATTCACCGTCGTAAAACAAATGATTGGACACAGAACAGTAATCAAGATAAGTGCCTGGAACTTTATATCACCGCAGTACAGAGAGATATAGTACACGCATACCACAGGCATAAAAGAAAACGAGAAAACGTGACAAATTTTGAAAAATTAGTATAAGAAATCTGGTATCTAGGACAGACATAACAACAAAACGCGCTGACAAAGGAGGAGCAATTGTATTTCTTAATACAACCAACTACTTACAAGAAGCATATTGCCAACTAGACGACTCAAAATTTTACGAGTGCCTTCCAGTTGATCAGACAGACGAATACAACTGTATCGTATAAACAGAACTAAAGACACTGTTAGATGCAGAAAAGATAACCAACACTGACCACAAACTGATGCGAGCAGCCTACCCTCGTTCAGTTAACTTCTACATCTTCCCGAAAACTCATAAACCTTGTAACTCAGGTCAACCAAACATATCAGGCATCGGTACAATAACTGAACCCATATCAGGGTACGGGGAGAAACTAATAACCCACATTTCACGCACCCTCGCCTCCTAAATAAAAGACATCACACGTTTTCTTCGAGACATTGTACGTCTGTACGCGCCAAAAAACTCGTACTTGGTTCCTCTTGATGTCCGTTCATTGTATACAAATGTACCTCACAATGACGGCATAGCTGCATCACAAAACATGTACACAGACCATAGACAATCTAACACCCCAGATTTTTTTGCCATCGAAACTTTTACGAGGTTGGTCCTCGAATTATATGCATTCAAATATAACCTACAGTATTTTCGACAAGTCAGCGAGACCGCTATGGGCAGCAATATGGCACCCAATTATGCCAACATATTTATGAGAAAGCTAGAATCGGAATTAATCGACGTAGCGCGTTAGAATCATAGGACAAGGTAAGGGACAGAAGGGAGCGCTTACTTCCAACAAAATTTTGTTTCGAGGAGCGTACATATATATGCTCACGAAATTCGACAACAACAGATAAAGAGATGAAAAACCCTCTATTGCCATGCGCTAAAACCTTATGATCTCAAAAGCGACAATTCTTTATCACAAAGACCGAGAGAAGGAGTGCCGACGCGGTTCAGCCCTGATCTACTAATCCTTTCTGCTTCAATAATCTCCCTTCTCACTTTATTTCTGTTTTTCCCTATGATTACCGTACCATGAAAAAGTGGTTTGCAGCCACATGTGCTGAAATGTAGTGCCAAAAAAACCATCTCGACCATTTTTTACGTTGCGTACAGGTTTCCGTCGCGGGAATTCTGGTCAAGAAGCTTCAGTCCTCGCAGCAAGCTCTCCCTCATGTTGAGCCAGTAAGACGTCAGAAGCTTGCCGTAGTGCCTTATCTGCATGGAATCTCCCACAACTTGAAAAAGGTTGGGGAGCGGGCCGATGTAAAGGTGGTGTTTTCTGCCCCGAAAAAGCTCTCGTACTTGTGTATGAAATTTGTTTCACATGCAAAACCGGGATGCTCTAAAAAGCACTTAACACTGTTTGTCACATGCGTGCAATTTGTAATCTATCAGATACCTCTTTCATGCGGTAAACACTGAATAGGACAAACTGGCAGGTGTATTAATGACCGGCTCTGCGAACACGCTTGCAACGTAAACATTATGTCTTACAAACATGCCCAACTTTATACTCTAGTCCAGAATCGGAGTTTCTTGAACAAAGTTCTTTGAAACTACTGTTATACAGAAGATACTTAGAGGACATCTTTTTTATTTGAACCCACAGTGAGGATGAACTTCTCAGCCTTACCGACACTTACAATGTTGTACATCCAAACATACATTTCACACACACCTACTCACAAGCAACCATAAATTTTTTTGATGTTACCATAACGATAGAAAAAGACAAGTTTTCTACAACCCTGCAACGCAAACTAACGAATCGGCAACTATACCTTCTTTACCAAAGCGATCACCCGCGCCACTGTAAAAATAGCACTCCATACAGCCAGGCTCACCGGTTTAAACGAATCTTCTGAAGAGACGCTGATTTCGACACGAGCTCAAAGAGGCTAAAACTCATTCTCAATAAACAGAAATACCCCCCACATGTAATTGATGACACCGTTCAAAGAGCGAGAAAACTGAAGCATGATGACATACTTATGAAGCGACCGCCGCAAGAAGACCCACAACAAAAAAACCTCTGCTTATCTTACAGCAAAAATTTTGCCAATGTAAACAAAATCTTTAAGCGACATTCAAACATTCTTGAACAAAGTGAACGTCTGCAACGCGCGTTCCCATCCGCTCCTGGCCTCGTTTACTGACGACCACGCAACCTCAAAGACAAACTTGTCCACTCTCGTATCAATGGCTCACCCCCTAATAATTCATGCCGACCTTGTTTAAAGTCACGGTGTCTTGTATGTAAAGCGATGCGAGAGACACACAAAGCAACCAGCACATCATCCAAGTTTTCGATTAAAATACGACGAAACCTAACATGCGATTCCCCTAATGTGGTATACCTACTCGAATGCAACGTGTGCAGTATGCAGTACAACGGACAAACAGAAACACCATTTAGCATTTGCTTCAATAATCACAGAGCCCACGCGAAATCCGCCCCAAACTACTCCTATCGAAACATCTTATTCTTCCCGACCATGCATTCGACAAACTATCAGTTACGCTCTTAGAGACGGGATTTAAATCAAACCGAGAACGTGAACAACGAGAGTCGTACCTTATCCACGGATTTAACACCCTCGATAGAGTAATAAATAAAAATTCGGGTGCATTTGCAGCAATTAAAGCATTAAAACAATAATGGCAATATTGAAGAAATAACTGAGGGCATGGCACTGCAGCTACGAAGGGCACTGGACAACTTCAAATATTCCAAGTGTAACTACTCTTCCTAAGTACAGCTGTCGTCTATTTCTGTTTTTACCTCACTATCCAATCAATTGTGCCAAATATGACATTCCCAACAGTGACCCTGTGCACAGTCGGGAGGCCCCTACTGCACCCGTAATTCAGAAGTGGGCACGAATTGCATTTGCACCCACTTGCCAGCATCTGCGGCAATACATGGCGCCTCTCTTTCTACGACGAGATGTCGACGGGGCGCTGAGTAGTTAAAAGAGTTCAGTTTGGACTGGCATGGTGGATGGGCGTGTTTTTGAGCGCTCCCGATTGAGTGCGCAGATAAGTGGTTTTGCATGTTTTGACCTTGCCTTTATAATAATAAGGCAGCAGTTAAAAATTTTGTAGCACTTATTACATCTTACGGCTTTTCCGCGGGTGAGTCACCAGGTATTTACTAGTTTGTGCATGTGTGTTTATTTGTTCCATTCTGTTTGTTTTCTCTTGTCACCCCGTGGGAGAGGTGCACGCACATTGAACACGCAAATTTTTGTAGTAGAGGTTAGACTTTTTCTTTGTCGCAGGATAGGGATCGTGTTTTGTAATTATCGAGTTGGACAAGTCGTAAGGGCAATTGGTGTCCTAAAGACATTATTAAAAACGCTGTAATGTGTTCAGAATGCGGAATGAGTTTGAAAATGAACTCAAGTGCAAAAACGAATGGGGAGGAGGCTGACGCGAAGTGTAGGCAATGTGAGGTCGAGGAAAAAATGGAGAAAACGACGGTTGCCCAGAGTGAACTGCTGTTAAGAATCACCGAGCTGGAGACTGCGTTGGCAAGGAAAAACGAAGGCGATGGGAAAAAGGCCCAAGTCCGCCGAGGAAGCACTAGCCAAAGTGAACAATGGAGCGGCCGACGGAGAGAACAATAGGGCATCGGCAACCAGAACTGTGGAGAAGAATGAGCTAGCAAGTTTGGAAACACAGGTTCAGCTGGTGCAATCGTCACAAGGCCCAGCTTCAGCGAAGTAGTGGTGGGGTTGGGAGGGGACATAGCAGCCAGCGCCACAGATGCAAGTAACCCCCAGGTGCACGACACTCCCGCTGAAAAGCCACACCATGTGATAATCGCGGGGAACTCGAATTTCAATTGATGCGAAGAAGCAATCAAAAAGAGGGTAAGATGTGACAAGAGCGTTCTAGTAGGAACGTTCCCAGGTCGCAAGCTGGAAGCAGTCATGAGGCAAGCGAACACAAAACTCTAAACTACAGCTGATAGACGGAACCTCATGATAATTTCAGGCGATTTAAAAGATGTCCTAAATGAAGATGCGGCAGGACTAGCGACCACACTGGTGAAAGGAGTCGATGACATGCGCACCGTTTTTCCTCAGGTACAGGTAGTGATATGCCCGATACCGGAGGTACCGGTGCATGGCGGCAACCTGCAAAGAGCAGTTGTCAACACAAACCAAGAGATATGGTGGATGAGTCGAGAAACAGCTTTGAGGTGGTGGAAATAAACAGAGAGGTGCATAAGTGGGGTGATTTTCAACGAGACAGAATTCACTACGATGAGAAGCTAGGTCAGGAGGTGGGTTGGCGACTTGCAGGGCGCGCACAAGCTTTTTGGAAGGGCACTCGGGCCCTTCGGGATGTAGGATAGCTAGTAACAATGAAAACAACCAGGGAGACTTTTTGACAGGTCGTATGAACAGATACGGTTCCAAAGTCATAACAGTATCTAAGATAGGCAGAGTCAGGGGCAGAAAAAGATGTAGCCCCGAGTGCCGAGTCAATTCAGACATAGGGTATATTAACATGCAGTGTGGCAGGAACAGGCTGAAGGGGAAAGAGATAGAAGAACAGCTAAGAGAGGAGAGGCCGGTGGTATATGGTTTACAGAAACACATCTTAAGGACATGGAACAACCTACTAACAATCCGGATTCTGCGTGGGAATATTGTTATAGAACGGAAGGCTGCAGAAAGGGGGGTGGTATTGGGGCATTCATTCATAAAAGTACAAACTGGCAAAGGGCCAAGCACGAGTGCAAGGAACATTTAGAACATTTATGGCTAAAATGGAAAGTGGCAGGGCAAATGACACTCCTTGGTTTGGTGTAGTTGTGGACGGGAGCAAAGGCCAGAGGGAAAACCCAGGCAATGGTAAAGTGTATATCAAAGGACATTGAGGAGATAGGAGGAGAGTGCGAGATAATTATACTAGGACATCTGAATGCGCACATAGAGGATATAGATGGCTATACCGACTCAACAGGCAGAATGATCTTGGATATGTGTGAAGGACACGATTTGATCATTTGAAACAGTACCGATAAGTATGAATGACAAATAATATGGGAGGTAGGAAGGCTGCAGTCGACGACAGATTACGCACCGATGTCCCATAGCATGTATGATAAGCTCAGAGGAATTCACATAGATGAAGGTGGATCCAGAAGTCTGGGTAGTGATCACAAACGTGTCAAGCTAAGTTTTGGAAGAGCAGTGCAATTGGGAAGGAGTCAAGATGAGCAACCACACGAAAATTTTATTCAGAAAGGCAAATCAAAATAGCTATCAAACAAAATGAGAAAGTAATCACTGAGGATAATAAAACAGTGCGAATATCTTCATCATCATCATCATCATCATCATCATCAGCCTGACTACGTCCACTGCAGGACAAAGGCCTCTCCCATGTTCCGCCAGTTAACCCGGTCCTGTGCTTGCTGCTGCCAATTTATACCCGCAAACTTCTTATTCTCATCTGCCCACCTAACCTTCTGTCTCCCCCTAATTCGCTTGCCTTCTCTGGGAATCCAGTTAGTTACCCTTAATGACCAGCGGTTATCCTGCCTACGCGCTACATGCCCGGCCCACGTCCATTTCCTCTTCTTTATTTCAACTATGATATCCTTAACCCCCGTTTGTCCCCTAATCCACTCTGCTCTCTTCTTGTCTCTTAAGGTTACACCTACCATTTTTCTTTCCATTGCTCGCTGCGTCGTCCTCAATTTAAACTGAACCCTTCTTGTAAGTCTCCAGGTTTCTGCTCCGTAGCTAAGTACCGGCAAGATACAGCTGTTATATACCTTCCTCTTGAGAGATAGTGGCAGTCTACCTGTCATAATTTGAGAGTGCTTGCCGAATGTGCTCCACCCCATTTTTATTGTTCTAGTTACTTCAATCTCGTGGTTCGGCTCTGCGGTTATTACCTGCCTTAAGTAGACATAGTATTTTACAACTTCAAGTGCACTATTACCTATCTCGAAGCGCTGCTCCTTTCCGAGGTTGTTGTACATTAGTTTCGTTTTCTGCAGATTATTTTAAGACCCACCTTTCTGCTCTCCTTGTCTAACTCCGTAATCATGAGTTGCAATTCGTCCTCTGAGTTACTCAGCAGTGCAATATTATCGGCGAAGCGCAGGTTACTAAGGTATTATCTATTAACTCTTATCCCTAACTGTTCCCATTCTAGGCTTCTGAAAACCTCCTGCAAGCACGCACTAAATAGCATTGGGGAGATTGTGTCATCCTGCTTTACACCCTTCTTGATTGGTATTCTGTTGCTTTCTTTATGAAGCCCTATGGTAGCAGTTGATCCCCTGTAGATTAATTCGAGAATCTTTATTTTTTATTTATTTTTTTATTTTATTTATTCAATACTGCCAGCCACCCTTTGGCAGCCAGGGATGGAGTGGTACAGTGCAGAGTTTGTACACAAAGTTTACACGCGACCAGTAACACGGTCCGCGGTACACAGGGAAGCAATAATGCAGTAAGCTTACAGATTGTCACGACACACAAGCGCACGCAATCAGTAACATGGCCCACGATTCGCAAAGCGGCAGTAATTCTCGTTACAAATAGCTACATGAATATACAATAAAACCGGCAATGCTAGTCTAAGCAAAACACACAAAGTACACTACGCGCATTGACCAGGAAGCGTGAAAAAAAAAACACAAGCAGTGTGCGTTGTGGCATGGTAGCAAGATAACACGTGAAATACGTTAGTTCAATAGGACAGGGGAACAAGACCAGCACTTCCAATCATACACAATTTTGAATAGCCGTTGAAAAGGGATTTTGATTAGTTAAGTTAGTAACGTCGCGTGGCAAAGTGTTCCATTCTGCTATCGTTCTCGGGAAAAAGGATAGACGGTGAGCGTTTGTTCTCGTGAAAGGCATTAGGATTGTTTTGTTGTGCTTGTTCCGGGTGGGGCGTGACATGTTGAATTCAAAATAAGCATTGAAGTCAAGCTTTGAATAACCATTGACTATGCTGTGTAATATTTTAAGTCGATGTAATTTACGGCGGGACTCTAGTGTTGGTAGGTCAGAACGCCTGCGCAGTTCTGTCACGGATACTCACCTGCTGTATGCGTTGTGAATAAATCGCAGCGCTTTCTTTTGTACCCGTTCGAGCATCGCTGAATCCGTCTTTGTGTGTGGGTCCCAAACAACGTCTGCATATTCGAGCAAGGGGCGGACCAGCGTAGTGTACGCAACGGTCTTCGTTCTGCTTGTACAGTGCTGAAGTCGGTGTCTTAGAAGCCAAAGTCTGCGCAGTGCTGATGATGTAATATTTTGTATGCGTTTGTTCCAGGTGAGGTTTGATGTCATGGTTACACCCAAATATTTGAACTCGTTAACAACCTCTAATTCAACATTGCTAATTTGATAAGCATATTGAAATGGAAACTTTTTGCACGTTATTGTCATTTGGCGGCACTTTGATGTGTTGAGGCTCATGTTCCAATCGGCACCCCAATTACTAACAGCTGTTAAGTATTTGTTGAGAACTTTCTGGTCATTTACCGATTCAATGGGGAGATAAACAACGCAGTCATCGGCAAAGAAACGGAAACGCACCGGACAGTCGAACTGTAAATCGTTTAAATAGATAATGAAAAGCAACGGACCTAAGACGGAGCCCTGTGGGACTCCAGAAAGAACTGATGACAAGTGAGAGGCAGAGTCACCTATCTGAACGTACTGATACCGGTTTGATAAGTAGGAGTCCAACCACTGAGTTATTTTCTCATTTTTGACCAAGTTTCGAATTTTTAACATCAGGTTGCTATGGGGTACTCGATCGAAAGCTTTTTGGAAATCCAAGAATATAGCGTCAATTTGCCCCCCCTTATCTAAAACTTTTGAGATGTCGTTAGTCGTGTGTATTAGTTGTGTAACCGTGGAAAATCCACGCCGAAAACCATGTTAATTGCTCGTAAAAAACATGTTGCTCTCAAGATACGTTACTAGGTGTTTAAATATAAAGTGCTCCAAAACTTTACCGGCTGTACACAAATGGGACATGGGCCGGTAGTTTTTTACAGAAAGTTTATCGCCGGATTTATGCACAGGAGTAACTTTTGCAGTTTTCCAATCGTCTGGAACCACACCGCTTAGTAGACTTTCGTTAAATATAATGTAAAGGTATTTCGAGCACCACTCCGCATACCGGTAAAGGAATGCATTTGGTATTCTGTCGGGACCTGCGGACTTTTTAGGGTCAAGGTTGAGCAAAGCCGAAAATATTCCCTGCTCGGTAATAGTTATATCGGGAATTTCAAAGCCAGGAATATTGAAATTAGTGCAGCACTGGGTTGCACGTACAAATACAAACGAGAAAAAAGCATTAAAAGCCCTTGCTATCGAGCAGGCATCGGACACTTCCCTGTCGTTTATTTTAATTTTGCCGACTGGGTCTTTCTTTTGGGTGATGCGAGTCCAGAACTTCTTAGGGTTGGTGACAAAAAAGACGTGCATCTTAACATTAAAAAAGTGATACTTTGATTCTTTGATTTTTTTCCGTAGGTCAGCCCTTAGGGAAGGTAACACATTAGGCGTTTTGGGCGCTCGGGAGAGACGTTTAACATGACCTTTTAAGTGAATTATGTCACGCGTAATCCACGGGCTTTGGCGGTTAATCTTTCTTTGTTTTTGTGGGACATAATTGTTAATACAAGTATGCACGGCCTTCTTGAAGTGCAACCATAATCCGTTTACGTCGAGATACCCGTTATTGTATTTGCTCTTAAAGGTGTCGAAATCTAGTTCGAGGAAGTCCAAAATACTTTCATTATCAGCACTGTTAAAATCTCTAAACGGCTTAATGATTGCCCGCGAAGTTGAGGGCAACATATGACTTTTAAACTGTACTATTTCGTGATCTGAAATCCCGGGCAGAACATTGACATAAAAACCGAGCTGTTGAACGGATTCAGAAAGAAAGACAAGGTCAAGTAGTGACCTTGAGTTTGTCGAAACACGAGTAGGTTCATGCACAATTTGGCCTAATTTACAAGAAAAAACAACATCAAGCAGTAGTTCGGAATGATCGCAGGTAGGAACGGCGTGCATCGAATCTCAGTCAATTCGGGGCAGATTAAAATCACCGCAGAGTACCATATGCGTGTAGCGCTTGGCATACACGCCTACGTAATCTGCAAATGCTTCAAGTACTGTAATGTTGGAATTTGGTGGTCTGTGAAATACACCGATAAAGATGTTGAGTTACGGATGGTGAAGAACAATGCAAGCCATTTCAATGTTTTTGTGTTGGGGAAGGGGGGTATAGTCCAGGCCTTTTTTTATTATTAGGGCCACACCCCCACCTTTTGAAGCCCGGTCACAGCGATAGATTTCGTGGCAGCTCGGTATCGCTACCGAGTCTGGAATTTCGTCACTTAGCCACGTTTGTGTTACAGCCGTGACGTCGGGATCGTATACGGCGAGAACGCTTTCCAGATCATCAGACTTCTTCAAAATACTTCGTGCATTTATATTCAAAACAGAAAAGGGTTTGGAATTCGTGAGCAAAGTCACATCAGAGTCGCTCTTTCCTTTGCTATCAGCTCGGTCGTGGTTTGGTGGCAATCGTCACTGCGGAGCGAAAGGGACTCTCGCTCCAAGGGTGTCGTCCCACACAAAAAGCTTACCATCAACTTTGATCTTGTCGAACGACTGCGTCAGTTTTATCCCCTTCTTTCTTAGTTCAGCAAAGCTATCCCAAAGTTTTTTCCGGACAGCCCGGACACGAGACGAAAAGTCTTCTGATATGCCATATTCCGTGTCTTTCAAGTTTTTACAGTTTTTTAGTATCCTCGCCTTGTCTCTACCATCCACCAGCTTGAAAATTACTGGTCTACATTTGTTTTCCTTTTTTCTACCTATCCTGTGAATACATTCTATTCCGACGTTCTTCACTTTTAGTATTTCACCAAGAATGTCGTTCGATACTATCTGCTCTAGCAACTCCAACTTTTCATCCTTCATCTCTTTGATACCGTACACTATCAAATTACCCCTCCGACTGCGGTTTTCCAAGTCGTCGATTTTATAAACGAGGCTGTCCACTTGTTGTTGTAGTTTGTGTACTTTAGTGGTGTAACTTGTTACGGTGCCAGATAGTTCATCTAGCTTTCTCTCAATTGCTGAGAGCTTATTACAAGTTTCACTGAAGCGATGTGTGGCGGTACCTGAACTTTCTTTGAGTAGATGAATTTCATCTAAAATCTTCTGAAACATAGCTTCTGTGGGGCCAGGGTTCGACTCAACGTCCCCACATTGAGGTAGCAGGTCTAAAAAACAGTCATACACTGCAGAAAGAACAAGTAGTAGCGACCGTGGGCACGGCAGAAGCACAAGGCATACATCATCACTACGATATTCAAGCTCCGGACGGTTAGTCTCTCACCTGAATAACAAGCAAGAAGGGGTTCCTGAGAATCATGCTCTCGGCGCCTCTGTCGTGCCCACTGGTCGGTACCGGTCGAGCGCTTCTTCTTATATCCGTTGGTGTCGATGACGTGGCTGATGGTGGTACTTGATGCGCCGCCAGGGACGGAGTAGTAGTGCGCAGGCTTGAAGAATTGGTGTCGATCCCGTACACGGGCGGATACGTGCTCCAGGCAGCATATCTTGCTGGTTGCGTCTCGGTACAAGGGAACGCCGATGCGCAGATGGCACGAGCATGAAGCAGCACCTGAATAACAAGCAAGAAGGGGTTCCTGAGAATCATGCTCTTGGCGCCTCTGTCGTGCCCACTATAGTACTTCATCTACGCCCTGATTCCGCAGTGTCTGCATGACGGCTGATATTTCTACTGAATCAAACGCCTTCTCGTAATCTATGAAGGCTATGTATATTATTTGGTTATATTCTGACCATTTCTCTATTACCTGATTGATAGTATGAATGCGGTCGATTGTTGAGTAGCCTGTTCGAAATCCTGCTTGTTCTTTTGGTTGATTGAATTCTAATGTTTTCTTTACTCTGTTAGCAATTACCTTCGTGAATAGCTTATGTACTACAGAGAGCAAGCTGATCGGCCTGTAATTTTTCAAGTCCTTGTCATCTCCTTTCTTATTTATTAAGATGATGTCAGCGTTCTTCCAAGACTCTGGTACTCTTCCAGTCAAGAGACAACTCGTAAACAGGGTGGCTAGTTTTTCTAACACAATCTGTCCTCCGTCTTTCAGCAAATCTGATGTTACCTGATCCTCACCAGCAGCTTTGCCTCTTTGCATGCTCTCCGAAGCTTTTCGGACTTCTTCTATCATTACTGGTGGGGCGTCATCTGGGTTACTGCTAGTTGTTATAGTATTAAGGTCGCGGTTGTCTCGGCTACTGTACAGATTTCTTTAGAGCTCCTCCGCTATTTTAACTATCCTATCGATATTGGTAGTTATTTTGCCTTCTTTGTCCCTTAGTGCATACATCCACCTTTTGCCTATCCCAAGTTTCCTCTTCACTGCTTTGACACTTCCTCCGTTTTTCAGAGCGTGTTCAATTCTCTTTATGTTATACTTTCTTACATCACATACCTTACGTCTATTAATCAACTTCGAAAGCTCTGCTAGTTCTATTTTGTCTGTTGTACTTGACACTTTCATAATTTGGCGCTTCTTAATTAGGTTCTTCGTTTCCTGGGAAAGCTTGCCAGTGTCCTGTCTAACTACCCTGCCTCCAACTTCCACTGCACACTCCGTAATGATACTCGTCAGATTATCATCCATTGTATCTATGTTAAGGTTGGTTTCCTCACAAAGAGCCGAGTACCTGTTCTGAAGCGACGCTCTGAATTCCTGTACTTTCCCTCTCAGTGCTAGCTCATCGATTGGCTTCTTGCGTATCAGTTTCTGCCGTTACTTCTTCAAGTCTAGGCGAATTCGAAACCGTACCATTCTATTGTCACTGCATCGTATCTTGATAACCACTTCCACATCCTGCACGATTCCTGGGTGTGCACTCATTATAAAATCTATTTCGTTCTTATTTTCGCCATTAGGGCTCCTCCATGACCATTTGCGGTTTGCTCGTTTTCGATAGAAGGTATTCGAAATCCGTAAATTATTGCGTTCAGCAAATTCTACTAGTAGCTCTCCTCTGGCGTTTCTAGTACCGATGCCATAATCTCCTATTTCCTGATCTCCAGCCTGCACCTTCCTTACATTTGCATAAAGTCGCCCATCACTATAGTATACTGTGTTTTTACTTTACTTATTGCCGATTCGACGTCTTCATAGAAGCTTTCAACTGAAGCGTCATCATGGCTGGATGTAGGCACGTAAGCCTGTACTACCTTCATCTTGTATCTTTTATTCAGTTTAATTACGATGCCTATCACCCTTTCATTAATGCCATAGTATTCCTCTATGTTGCCAGCTATGTTTCTGTGAATTCGGAGCCCCACTCCCAGTTCTCTTCTGTCTGCCAAGCCCCGATAGCAAAGGACGTGCCCATTCTGTAGCACCATATAGGCCTCATCTGTCGTCCTAACCTCACTGAGCCCTATTATATCCCAATTAACACCCTCTAGCTCCTCGAATAGTACAGCTAGACTTCCCTCACTAGATAATGTTCTAGCATTAAACGTTGCCAAGTTCAGGTTCCAATGGCGGCCTGTCCAGATCCAGAGATTCTTAGCACCCTCTGCGGCGTTGCAGATCTGACCGCCGCCGTGATCAGTTGCTTCGCAGCTACTGGGGACTGAGGGCCGTGAGTTATTTGACGTATGCATGTGGGAGGTAGTGGCCAGATACTGCACCAGGATGGCCAATCCTTCTCTGGTGAGGGAGTGCGTTCCCGGTGGTGGTTACCGGTGAGGCCGCACCCCAGGCCTCTTAATGCAGTTCCATCAACACGCGGATTTTTTTTATCCGGCTGGGAACTGCGCGGCACCGGGATTTGAGCCATGGACCTCTTGCATGCGAGGCGGTTGCTCTAACCACTACGCCATCGCCGCATCATCAGTGGCTATACACGATGATACACAGTGTGGACATACATGACTCTAATTAGAATGCTGGAGCCAGCGCTATCTAAGGCACGTGACAAGTCACCCTGGAAAAGAAGACACAAACCCCAGAGTTGGTGGTATGAGGAACTTAAGAGAGCCATAGCAAAGCGTCAGGAAGCCTCTAGGGATCACGGAGATGCTAAGCAGCGAGGTGAACCGACAGATGATGTTGAAAGAAAATGGGAAATCTTTCTAAGCTGTAGAAGGGATGCATTCCTTTCGATCAATAAATATTTGAATAAAGGGAGCTCAGTGGCTAGCAGAAGTACACAAAAAGGATGGAAAGGCCGCTGCGAATTATTGGAACCACCTAAACTCTCTTAGAAATGAGACGAGCCTAGAGCAGAAGTTTTTAACTTTAGCTCAAGGTGCTATGCTAGAAGGGGACGAAGCTTTTGAATATCTACTATCAAGGGTGAGAAAAATTTCAAGAAAAAACTCCTTTATGCACCACAATAGACAAGGATGAATCAAGTGGCGCAATGGCTTCATTTTCACTACGAGAGTAGGAAAGGGCTGAGAAGAGGGTTCCTAATAGTACATCAACAGGCGCAGATGGCATTCCAATTATGCTGATAAACACCCCTGGTCCGAAGTCTGAGCAGGCTTTGAGAGAGGCAGTGAGCAAAATAGTATTCTTTGGTGAATGCAAACTTAGCAGGATGAGCATGATCTCTAAAGGAAATGGGGACAGAGCTGACAGAAACAACTACCGTCCTATAACAGTGACATTAGTGATCTACAGGCTGCTGATGAAGATTATGAAGGAAAGACTGCAGGTATGGATAGAGGATCAGGGGGAGCTGGGGGAACTGTAGACTGGGTTTCAGAAACACCGAAGGTTGGAAGACAATCTGTTCTCACTGACGCAGTTCATTGAAATAGCAGAAAAGAAACACAGGCCCCTGAGGCTAGCATTTTTGGATATGAAGAGAGCATATGATACCGTGGTTCAAGAGGGCTTGTGGGGAATGCTGAATACACTAGGTGAGGAAGATGGGGTCGCTAATATTTAAAGGATATCTATAAAGCCAACACGACAGTTATAAAGTAGGAAAACAGGCATCCAAGCCTACAGGGGTAAAATGGGTCTTTAGGCAGGGGTGTCCTCTGTCACCCTTGTTATTCATGATGCACCTATTCGGATAAGAGGCCAGATTTGAGGGAAGTGTACTGGGCTTCAACCTCTCTTTTGTCAAACAAGGAAAACTCGATGAACAGGCACAACCAGCATTGATGTACGCATATGATATAGTGCTAATGGCAGACAACAAAGAACATTTGCAGAGAAAGATGGACATCTGCGGTAATGAGAGAGATAGGTTAGATTTCAGATTCAGTAACGAAAAATCAGCAGTCATGATTTTTAAGGATATTGAAGGTAGTGAGCTTAAAATGCAGGAGGTAACGCTAGAGATATCATATAAATACAAATATCTTGGCGTATGGATAAGCAATGGGGCCTAGTATTTAGGGGAACACGAAATATACGTGACGACTAAAGGTAACAGGAATTTAGCGATGATAACAGGGCACTGTGGAATTACAATACGTATGAGGTTGTAAGAAGAGTATGGGAAAGGGTCCAAGTTCATGGTTTGACGTTTGGCAATACGGTCTCGTGTATGGGATCAGAAGTTCAAGCAAGATTAGAAATTAAGCAACGTAAAATATTTAAGCTTGCCTTGGGAGCATTAGGGAATACACCAAATCAGGGAGAACAAGGTGATATGGTATGGAAATCATATGAGGGCAGGGAAGCTAGCAGCTAGAGAAAATTGGTGAAGCGATTGAGAGAAATGGGAGAGGAGCGTTGGGCTAGGAAGGTATTCAGCTACTTGTACATGAAGATTGTCAATACAAAAGTGAGGAAGTGAACCAGGAAACTGACTGGTAAATATTTAGAAAACAGCAGGGGGCCAAACCAAAAAAAATTATCGGTTAAGGAGAAGGTGAAGAAAGCTCAGACCAATATGTGGAGAATCAGCATGATTAAGAAGTGCGCACCAGAGATCTATCAAGCTTTTAAGGTGGAAATTGCCCACGAAAGTATCTATCATATTAGTCGGGGTACTTCTCTTCTGTTTGAGGGGAAGAAGGGAGTATTGCGAACCAAGACATATCGGGACAAGCACGAAGAAGTAGACACGGTATGCAGTGCGTGTGGAGAGGAAGAGGAAGCTGCCAAACACTTGATAATGTTGTATAAAGGTCTTCACTCTATAGTTCAGTATGATGGCGTAGAGTTTTTGAAAGCACTGGGGTTTAGTGACTGGGAGGGCAAAACAGACTTTAAGCGGGTAGAATTAACTAGAAAGAAGGTTATCTGATAATTGTGTGTAAAGTCAGAGCACCAGTGAAAATTAAACCCTTCACTGCAAGAACGAGTCCTCAACCTCACTATTTAGAGGGAAGAAAATAAATCTAGTTTTTGTTCACTAAGTAATACGGCTTGATGGCATTAGCCACAGCCCCATCCAAAGGGTATAGGCATATCAATTCATCCATACATCCTTAAACTTCTTAAAAAAACCTCTTTTTCCTTCACACCGAACCGCCAGAGCCAGGAGGCGCCGTCTGGTCGGGAACAATGCCTTACTGAGAGGAAGAATACACAGATCGCAGACACCCTAAAGGTGAAAAAGAGAAAAGGGAGAGAGAAGGAGGGGAAGGAGGCGCCCGGTGGAGTCCGCCTTATATATTACTTTTTTTTCTTTTTTTCTTCTTTTTCTTTTGTTTTTTCCTCTTTCTCTCTCTTCCCCTTTGATTTGAGATCGGATAAAGCTGAGCACCAGCAAACTGTACCCTCCATCCGGCGTTTCGGCCATACTCTAGGCCGAAACGCCGAAATAAAACGCGTTGTGACCGCTCACGGAGGTACTACTTGACTATATATATATATATATATATATATATATATATATATCAAGTATTTTCTCAATTATAAAGTTTCCATTACTTTAAAGCTACACAATAATTTATAAAGCAATCAATTCTTGACCTGCGTACGTGCCACAAACAATGGGTGAACAAGAACAAAAACAAGTTGAATGCATTCACCTCCAAGCGTTTTTCAGTGTAGAAGGCGGCAGTGCCGCCCAACAAATTTCTATGAAGCAACAGCGGCGAAGGGAAGACTCCGAGTACGTACAAAGAGAGAATACTAAGGAAAGGCAAAGGCAACGGTGGCTGCGAGAAGACCTCGACGCGATGGAGCACGTGTTCGATTGTTTGCGGTTTACTGCCGCTTCCGTGAGCTGCGTATCAAGGTAGAAACAACACAGCATCACATAAATACAGCCTAGCAACAGTTACAATGTAGAAACAACCTGCAATACCTAGCGAAGGCCTCAAAACAACACAAAAACATCCAGATTAGTCATCCTAATTAGCAAGTTTTGAAGATTAAGATCTTACGCGGCTTAGCGCAAGCTTCACCAATTCTTTTATCTGTCTCAATCAGTGCGCGTGTAACGCATAAAAAGTGCAAGGTGCGTTCTTGCACATTTAATGGAAGCCGGTCCTTTTATGTTGCACTCTGTTTTCTGCACGCACAGGGTCCTGTGTCAACCCAGACATCACCCGCGTCAACCTTAGTGAGGATGCATCACCAGTCATTAGGAGCGTTGTAGTTCACCGAAAGCACTCAAATAAATACATAGACACAAAATAAAACGTGCAACCGTAATAAAAATAAATGTTGAAGCTGAAGTTTTTTCCAGGTGTTCTGAATTGCGTTCGAGTAATCTACTAAATATGGTTGCGTTACGCAACGATGCAATAGACTGGGTGGACATTAAAGAACCCCAGGCGTTCGAAACTTCCAGCGTCCTCCACTACGGTGTCTCTCATAATCTTATGGTGATTTTCGGACGGTAAACCCCACATATGAAGCAACCAATGAAATCTAAAATAGAAAAGTAACAAAAATTGGCAGATCCTAAAAACTGTGGGAATCGATGATAAGCGAAGCACAAATAAGGAAAGTTGATGTGTCACTTTAAAAAGAGCACAACGTTATGAGGTGGAGGTCAATTATTCCGTCAAACAAGGGAAGGTTGATATGTCACCTTAAAAACAGCACAACGTTATGAGGCGGAAGTAAATTATGCCATACATGGCTTCCCTTCCCCGATTATCATGTTTGGACGTGTTATTTACCTATATCGTCCATTAGTGTCATTTATTGTAAGTTTGGTGAACTTGAACTAGTGAAACGGCCGCAAGCGCATCATGAGCGTAGTATGTTGTCATGTTCTTACAGGACGCGAATATCGTGATTTTCATATATGCACCAGTCATATACGTTCGTCATTCAATGGCGCCACGTAACACCAAATTTTGTATATATTAGGCTAGCTGAACAACCTCGAGTGCGCTATGAGTATGGCATGTAGTCATGACGTACACGACATGCATGTCATGATTTCTACGTTAGAGTTTGTCACTTATGTTCGCCATGCAGTCATATCACACCATCTCAGTTTTGCAAAATGTCATGTGAACGAAACCACCGTGAAAGCAGCAAGACCATAAATTGTAAATCATGACATTCCTAACATACATATCATGATTTTCATGTTATCACTAGTCAGTTTTGCTCGTCATACGGTCAGATTATACCGTACAATTTTGGTATCGATAGCATTATCGAAATGGCCAGGAGAGCTATAATCGTAGGCGGATACATAGATAGATAGATAGATAGATAGATAGATAGATAGATAGATAGATAGATAGATAGAAAAATAGATAGATAGATAGATAGATAGATAGATAGATAGATAGATAGATAGATAGATAGATAGATAGATAGATAGATAGATAGATAGATAGATAGATAGATAGATAGATAGATAGATAGATAGATAGATAGATAGATAGATAGATAGATAGATAGATAGATAGATAGATAGATAGATAGATAGATAGATAGATAGATAGATAGATAGATAGATAGATAGATAGATAGATAGATAGATAGATAGACGTTCAGAGTCACCGATGTTCGCTAAGAAATGCTTCGCATTCAAAATGTTATGACTTTTGTGTTGAGAGAAGATATAGGGGTAAGACCTGTGCTATGTTGTAATTTGGCGGCGGCGGTGGTGAAGGCAGCAGAGAGATAATTCTTTATTAGGGCGATGTTGTTCCCGACCAATAAAAAAGTATCGACCATCTCCCCGAAGGAAAGCGTGATGGAATGCGAAGCAGCAGCGGTGCGCACGGCGTTTGCCCGGTTGAAATGTGCGTCAGCGCGGGTGCTGTAAGAACGTTTTGAAGCTCAACTAGGTGTAGAGCTTGCTCGAATAAACGTTTGTTAGAAACGCAAGGACATTGGAGGTGGTTTGGTGTTTGTGTATTTTTCATCGAAGATAAATGAACCGAAAGAGTAGACAGCTTTTGCACGCGTCCGCAGCAGCCGTACTGACGCAGCCTGCTAGCCATTTGCAATGGCAGGCCACGTTTGTACGGCTGCTTTGGAAGCCCAACTAAATCTGTGGTTCCACTCGACGTGCGGTCAAACGCAGTGGGTAACGGAAATATTAAAGTAAGAAAGAACTGTGTTGCGAGCGGACAGAGGAAGAAGATAGGAACAAGGACGAAGAGAGGAAGAAGTTACCCCACAGAGGAACTGCGGGGGAAGAAGATTAAGTCAACGAGCAGCGTCAGTTTGACCTACTTAGCAGCACTCCAACAACTGCAGTGAAGGGGTTCAGTGGACTCACGGAATATCGTTGCGCAGGCTATCCAAAGAACTACTTTGCAGCTAAAAACAACTGTGAAGCTATCCATGGCGTGCACTATCAGCGGCGAGAGAAATCCCCGGCCATCGAGTAATCTGATCATCGCCGGAACGCATCGTTTTTCTATAAAGCAATTGTGAAATATTCGAGCGTTATCGCTCGTACTCATGTAAGCTCTCGAATAAAGTTGCCTATTCACAACCAGCGCACAATCCTAACAATAATTTATTTATTTATTTGTGGGGTTTCTCTCAAAACCGCGTCTCTCAAAACCACGATAGGGTTACGAGAGACGCCGCAGTGGAGGGCTCCGGAAATTTCTCCACCTGGGGTTCTTGAAATGCTCTCAAATCTGAGCACATAGGTCTACAAAATTTCCACCTTCCTCGGAAATGCAGCCTCCACAGCCGGGATTCGATCCCGCAACCTGCGGGAATCCTAACAAGGAGGAGGCCCGCGAAAGGAGAGGAAGTGTGGGTGGGGCCAACACCTTTTGTATTTCGTTGAACGTCAATACAAACTCGTGCTTCTCAAAGGAAGCCGTCACTCCGCTTTAGTGCAAAGAGTGGTCATGAAGCAATGCCACATCAAGGGCAGGGCTGCTGACGTCGCACGTGCACTCGACCGCTTTCCGAACGGAGGTGCGATAGATGTACTTTCCTCTCTAATACCATACACCTTTTTTGCTTCTTCGTGCTTTTTTGTTGCTCGAGGCAAAGCCACCACCGCCTCACAGTGCTTGTGATGCAGCAGTCTTCTTCATCTCATTTCCGTCGTGAGGAACGACATGATGGGTTCTCCCCTACATGACGGCGAAGTACACGCGAAGGCTAGGTGACAGGCGAGAGCGAGAAAGAGCTAGAGTAGAGGGTGGTAAACAGTGGGATAGGACGCATCTAGCTAACAATAAAAAAATGGAGGAGGAGCTGGTGGGGCAGCGCGTTCAAGGCTTAGAGAAAGCAATCCATCAAGATATCCCCCGCTGCTTGATAAGTTATTTAAACGATCCCTTAGATTCTAAAACAATTTGATGCGGTCTCTGCAGAACGTTGCATGATTTTCTGGATTGTCTCGAATATCTAGGTAATGTAATGAACACGCGTTGCAATATAAACCGGCGTCTTACCGCCAAATACTGAATAGCTTATGGTTCCAATACTCAGGACTTATCATTATTGTTTTGTACAATTCAAATTCCCCCATATAAATATTCTAGCAGCTAAGTCCAGCTTGCAAAATGGTTTTAAATTGAGGCCTTCGGGTTGTCACGCTTTATCCGGAAATTGCTCAAAATTTATCTTGAAGTTAGTTTACCAGCAGCAATTAAAAAGTTAATATTAGACAGTATTTCATAAATAAGTACCTATATAAGTGCTAGAACTATGCCTAATATAGAAAAATCAGTGAAATTACGTTTATGGCAAACGTTTGTACGTATAGTAAATATATCCAACATTATTCATGAAACATAATTTGTATCTTTTTTAGTGGCTTCGGACGACACGGAATTGCAAAAAGAGGCAAGTGATTTTAATTTTCGCCTTGTTTATGTAGAAAAATGTTCAACTTACGAGGTAGTGCTTAATCATCAAATCAAGCTCCACATTTTTTCACACCTGAACGATTCTTCTAGCATTGATTCAACTTAATAATTCAGCGAGAAACTGCATGCCTAAAGGAAACACAATGTTACAAGGAGCTGACGTACACACCGCTGTGTGAGTCGTGACTAGGCACCCTGTTTTTCGCTCACTATGAATAGACTGACCCCGCAAAAATCTTGTCACCTGAGTTTCCCTTTCATTTATTTGCTTGCTTACAGTTGCTTTCTCTTCCTTAATTTATAGGCTCATTTCTTTTCAATTGGTATGCTTGAGTGCTATTGAATACCGCTTTATCTTTTTGTAGTTGTGTAATTCATTTTGCTGGTTTGTGTTTTTCGTTCTATGGCCTCCTTTCTGCGGTTCTCAAAGATTTTTTGAATAGCATGTGCTAAGTTATCGAATGATGCGGGCTTAGTGCTCACGTAAAGGCGCCATATTAGTTCTCAATTAGCGTTTGCCCCCGCCAACGTTAGCGCATACTCGCAGCACGCTCACTCCCCACAAAGAGGTGAGCGGGCAGCGCGAGTCGCATGCTATTTCAGATTTTTCTCGGGTGGACCGCGAACGCTAACGGCGGTTACCGTTATGATGCATGCGCACGAGCCGCAACCACAACGAATAGCGTTCACGAAGCTTTGCTGCGTTAGTCAAAAACTCCCTTATTTCGCTGTTCGAAGAGTGGGGGAGCGTTATCTCCCGATGCTGGAGTTTCGCCTCCGCTTTTCTATCCCGTAGATATGCATATAACTTTAGGCGCTGTCACTTCACTGGTATTTTGTTGACTGGAACCCATCCCACGGGCGAGAAATGCTGGCATTCCAAACATGCATCATGTTCGTCTTACGTGTATCAAACACCATAGATCATGGTTCCCTTTACAGATGAGGGGTGGGGCGAAGGTTTATCACAGTGACCCGCTTACCACACGTCAATGTTTTGATCAGACTTCACGTCCCCCTCTTAGGTGACTAGAAAAACGGGGCACACCCCTCTCTGTCCCTGCTCAAGCCCACCCCTTCGTGCGCACGTCAATGTCAAACAACGAGCCTAAATGTGCTGGAAGGAAGAAAAACCAGGTGATACTATATACGCTGACAGGGCGATACGTTAAAATGCTCGGCTGTTAAAGCGCCATTTTGTATACAGTGACATTACATGCACACATGGTCGATAACAAGAAGAAAATGTGTTTTAATATTTTTGTTGCACTTGCTGTTCTTTTCAGAACTTCTAGCTGAATAGAAACAATTGCAATTTTCCGCAACTAGGCATGCGGCAACAAGATGAAAGAAGAACACAGCGCAAATATGGACCCTGTTTTTGTTTTAAATATCAGCAAACTATTGCGCTTTCTCTCGTGTATAGCGAACTATTGAATAGAAAACTATCGTGTAGCAAACTATTGCGTTTTCTACTAAATTAATGCAATGTGTTGATAGCCTACTTTAGCGAGTAAATTTTGTTTTGCCGATGACTGTATTAATACACACGAACATGGACATGCGACTCAAAAAATGTAACTCACGGGACCTGACCAGACGCAGAACTCTTGTGCAAAATGTGATTCAATGTGCTATTACATGCCAATTTAATATACAAGCATGCTCACGTAGAGAAGAACAATTGAACGAATAGTAGAACTTGCAGACAAGGCTTCTCAGGAGGCCCAAGAATCAAGTGGACAGTACTGCGAAATAACTTATCACACAAGGCAGTAGCACGAACAATATGTTGGCTAAGGCTATCCTGTCAAGCTGCGATAATGATATTAATTGTATTCGGTTGTGCAATAAAGAATGTTCCATCAGCTGAATACCTTGGTGTTTTTCTCGTCAAATACTATCGCTGAAACTCTCACCTGGCATATGTTTGTTTAAGATTCCGGGCAGTCTCTGGTGCAATATATAACACAGTGTATTGCACGCCACTATCTGTTGGCGATGTCTTCCTGCAAGCTTTTTATAATGGTGTTCAGTCACTGTGCGATTTGTTAAAAATGTAGAATTATCTATATTTTTCGCTCTATTGCGAACAATATTATTTAGATATTGAGTATACCATCAAGACCAGACATGAAAATTATTACGACTTTCCAATTCCGAAGCCATTTTGAATCAGATGGCTGTACTGAGGTACCTTCGGTTTTCAAGGCTTTAAGATACAAGTCAAAGCCATGCCTTCGGCCAAAAAAATATTTTTGGTTAATTCGCTGTTAGTAGATATGATCAGCGCACTCGTAGCTACATTACAACGTTTAGCCTGAGTCAATTACCCGCGTGTGTCTTTCGTGTAAAAACAAAACATGACCTAAAGCCACTACTTTATCGCAATATTTTACAAGCTATTCATGATCTCTGCTCTTTTCCTTAAACAAATATCATCTGTTGTTAGAACTGTAAGGTAATCATGTTATTTCAAGCTGCGTATTGCTAATGTTGAACTAAAGAAGCTAATGAAAATTTACATTTGCTCTTTTTCTTCGGGTAAGCTTCATCATGTGTTCCTTTGCTCTCCAATATTTTAACTCACTGGAAGTCTGCTGGTGTTCTATTATTCTAGCGTTTTTATGTCATTGTTTCAAAGAACGATACCGATACTCATGCATGGGTAGGCTACGTCATATGTGTTAGTATCTAGTCACTCTTTTACGGGCGAAGTTCCTCAAGCCGTAGGTCGTGCGTCCGCGATGTTTGTAGTTGTAGTGCGTCGTAGTAATACGTAGCCACCTCCACCGCTGGGCTAGAAGGGCGGCACGCGCGCACCTTTTTCAATTGACGAGGAAACCAGCGCACGTTAACCATAATTAAAAAGAGAGTTGTTTCTGATTGAATAGCCTACAGAGGCAAGTATCGGCGACTTCCTGTTCAATAAAACTCGTCTTGAATTCGACGCTTACTAAACAAAACTAGTATCAGAAGAACGCACTTTGAGCACTATATTTGACCAAAAAGGGTTGCCACGTTAAACTTGCTGGCCGTAGCCTGCTGGTCGTAGCAAGGTTTGGACCACACTTCAATGGACTAGAGGTGGTGAAAGATGGTAACCATAATGGGAACGAATATAGGAAAGATGGGAAGGCCGTAAGAAAATGCGCGCGTGCCACTACTCTAGTCTGGGTGCGCCACCTCTTGTTTAGTCCTGGAATGTCCGCTGGATGGCGGCACTTCTATACGCTGAATATATGATGAAAAGATACGAAATGGCGGTACTTGGAGTGTTCGCTAGATGGATGTACAGAGAGACAGACAGATGCACGAAGGGAGGGACAAATGGATGGACGCATGAACGAACACTCAGATGGAAGCGCGAACGGACGCATGAATGGACGGATGAACGAATGGCCGCATGGATGGTCATATGGATCTATGGAAGCAAGAATGAACGGATAGACGGAAGCGTGGACGAACTGGCAGATGTTTCGCCCCACTCATCATCATGCACTCCATGGATATGCTGTGATTCTTTTACGCACTGCTCTTCACGTACGTGAGAGTCTGCATTTTGTATGTACCTTCTAGATAAAAAATTGGCGTGTATTCTTTGTGATGTTAGCCGAAGTAATTTTTTTGTCTGCGGTCAGTCAGCTGTGCCCTAGAGGCTTGCCCCCGGCACAGTGCACAACATCCAGCTCAATGATCGGGCGTTGTTCTTGTTGTTACAAACGTTTCGTTACAACGGCAACAGCTCGACATTATGGCACGACGCTATACGTTCAGCATTGATAGTGAAGCATTCAGACCACTTCCAGAGAGTGCAACTTTGATGTTTCGTGGTTTTGAGGACGACGCAACCGCCTGGATTGGCCCCGTCTACTTTCTTGCGCGATGATATTTTTTCACTAGAGCTCACCAAGAATTTCGTCGCGGAAGATCGCATCCGAGGAGCAGCCCAGCCTAGCAGCATTTTCAGGAATACAATAGGCCTCGTAGTCTACTTAGAGTGCTGCCGTGATGTATATATTGCACCACTTTTAGGAGCCTACCACACTCAATTTATTGGGAGGCGGTCACGCCGGCAAGAACCCAAAGATGACATTTTCACCTACATTTACAAAAAACTACACCTGCTACAGGAATGTGACAGCCTGGTCCTCTTCAGCAGCCAGGCAGTATGTCGTCGATGGCGTATGCGACTCGACGCATGCTGCAATACCCTACTGAAACGTTCCGTATGTATGGATGCCCTACATACGGAATAATTGGAATACGGAAGACGTATATGCGGAGAGATGCGGAGGGACCATGCGGTATTCTGCATATAAGGAACGCCGAATGATACGGAGTGTCCGCATATAAGGAAGGGCGTATGATACGGAAAGGTGCGCACATAAGGAACGCCGTATTAATTATGCGGAAATGAAATTGATGTCTGGATCTGTTGGAAAGCAATATTATGTGTAGATTGAACGGACGTGCACATCTAGTGTACACGCAATACTGTCTACAAGTCGCCCCAATATCTCCTAAAGATGCATGATGAGAGAATTAAATATTTCACCTTTCCAAAAGTAGGGATGCGTGAGCAAAATAATCTTTTAGAGAAAATATGTCAAGAAGCTACTCAATTAACATGCTTGGCAACGTAAGTTGTGGTTACATTATAACCAAATAACGCAGTGTTTTATGCAATATACAAAAACTTAAAATTTAGTAATTGCATTACAAAAGCATTGATATGTACATCGAAAGCAGCCCTGCTGCAATGACTATATGTTTTATTTGTCTATACATTTCAACTGTGAATAGCCACATCTCAGTGAAGATGATATGCAAATGAGGTTACGCTTCACTGAAATTTTACGAGTTCTACCTCAGCCACAGAATGGGGGCACGAAACATAATGCAACAACAGCAATTTTACAACGAATACTTCATACTTAAACAGCAATCTTAGCATTGTGAAAGCACGGTGTTGTGTTTATCTCTTGAGCGCCTTGTCGAGATTGGCCGAATGCTGCTTGAAGCTCTGGCCCCACTGTGGATACAGCAGGTCACTGCCATGCACCTTTATGTGTCCTTCAGAGCCACCTGAAAATGTAAATGATTTGCACAAATGATGTCAGACACACATGCAAGCAGTTTAGTTCACGTACAAAATAATATAACACACAAAATGAAGCTGAAAAGGAAATACACACAATCTTTTATGTTATGCAAATGTAAATCCTATAACAAGTGCACCAATGAGCTCGGCTACATGCAAGAAATCAGCTTCTTGCATAAAAAATAACTAGGTTGTTCTTACGAATTTCAACAGTACAGTATATCCAGTGAAACGTTATTATAAAATCGTGAAAAAAATGCTTCCCACACTAAAATTTTAGGAACTGCCAGTAAAAGCTCTCAATATACAATGTCAAATTTTATGAAAGGAAACAAGCAAATGCATGGCCTGAGCGCTTTGGCGGCTGCTTGAAGCGCGAACAAGTGGGAGCGACAGCAACTACAGCCTCTATTTCAGTCATCTAGTGGCGACCAAAACAACCAGTCGTTGGTGATATGGAACTTGGGGCGAGATTGCAGCCCTTCCCCCGTAAAGGTGATTACGCCCGGCCTCTCATGTAATTGTTTTGAAGGAGAGGCAGTTGCTATCTCGCCGCTGGTTCTCTATTACCAATTGCCGGTTGTTTTGCTCGCCACTAGATGACTGGAATGAAGGCTGTGGTTGTTATCGATCTCGCTTGAACGCGCCTACAAACAGCTGCAACAGGGCACAGGCAGTGCATTTGCATATTCTTTCTCATGAAAAATTACACTGCACTATAAATAGTGCGTACACGTGCATTTGCTGCCTAACTTGTGCAAAATTCCCACCTTGAACCATGTTGTGATGTGAAACTTCGCAATTCATGAAGGCGGAAAATCACCATGAAAGCAAGCAGGGCGTTGCAGCTGCCATTATAAATCTGTGCAAGCCAGACTACTATAGACTACCACAAAGAAATAGGGGAGCCAGAGTAACAGAAATGAACCACCAATAGAAGAGTCAAGTGTACGTGCTATCTGTAACTGCTTACGCCTTAGTACATACAGCGTGCTCATAACATTTCAAACACCGATATTTAAAATACCTACTCTATTAAGAATGTAAAAGATGCAGTAAAACTGAATTACTCTATAAAAAGTGGCACATAACATCACCTTTTTTCGTAGCAAAATTGACTAAGAGTCTGAAACGCAGTATAAAATCTTCAGGAGAATAATTAAGTTTGAAGTAACAATTTTTACAAAGGCTACAATGATTATAACCAACCGGGCTCAAGAAGGCTAGTGTTAGTTCTTAAGGCCTGCGTTCACTGGACTAATGAGCTATACCACAAAAAGCACAGCATTCAAGCAAAGCACCACAAAATTTGAAGCAAAAAAGAAGCAGCAATGTGTCATTATCTACAACGAATTTGTATTAGTGCCTCTACTTGCCAACTTTTCTCGAGGTAACTGCAGTAATATATATAGCTGAAAATTCACTGTGGTGCCAAAACCTGTTGGTCGAATCTCAAATGAATAAGTGGTGAAGCTCGCACTAAACTAGGCTGCACAAGCCTTGAAACAGCGAAACTGTATCAAGTTCAAGACTATACTGATTGCTTCTAGTTTTTTTTTTGTATGCCTAAGCATAGAGACAAGGGTTTCGTTCAATTGCTGCTAACAATAAAATGCTATCAAAATCGCCCAGAAATTAAAGTCCGTTCAGGCATTTGACCTTTTCCCCACTGGGCCATTTTAGATTAAACATCAAAACCTATTTGCCTGGGGACCGTCACTCCTACTTTTGTTAAAAATAGTGCGAATTTACTGTATTGAAAAAAATGAATTGCAAGTATATTTGAGAGAAGAAAAATTTTTGGACACAAGTGTGCCTTCTGAGCTTCGGAGAATGCTGGCTGGGTGCTGTTTGTGAGAAAATTCAAAAGTATTGCTTTTTTGTCATATTAAATTTGGTATACTTATCAATGAAATCTGGTTGTGTAAGGTAATCAAGCCGAGTAATATTAGTGCAATTTTTTTGTCACATAGGCCTTCAAGAATTGAGCCAAATATTTGATGTTTACATTTTTTTCTAAGGCAAGACTGCACATTGTATGAATATCTGAAGCAATGAAAACTTACTCCACAGAAGGTATATTTTGTGAAAAAAACATTTTTGGGTTCTAAGGTAGGTAAAGTTTACTAGAAAAAATCACGAATTTCAATATATCGACATTTTGGTGCACGCTGAGATGAAATTCGAATTATGTGGTGGGCCATATAAAACTTGCTTTTATATGTAAATCAAAAGCAAATAAACATTTCTTGTTATATATCAAGCTCTATCATTACAATTTCGATTCCAAATAAGTGAATAATTTTTGAAATTTCCCGTTGACGGCCATGGGGAACTTTTGTACAGAAGTTGTCATACACTAAATGAGAAAACAGCCAGCAATAGTCAGTTTCAAAATTATTTTCTTTTTTAAAACAAAAGCTATAATGACATGACTTTTCATTTGATCATGTGTGGTGATAGACAGGAAGCACTTATTGCAATGATCAGCCTGTATTGAAACTGAATGAAGTTCAATGCACTGTTCAATCTAACACCACATAGGCTTCTTTGCTATATCGAAGCCATGTGTCATCGATTCATGCACTAGATGGGACAATGCAAATGTCAAAACAGGTGAAAAAAGAAAAGAACATAAAACAAGGAAAGAAAAGTGGGTATGCAAAGCGGAGTGGTGTGCTACAAAGCAGTGGTCGCTATAGAGACACGAACAAAGGGAAGCAGCGGTGCAGCACACTGCTTTCACTTTACATCCCCTTTTCTTTCTTCTTTTTTCCTTTCCTTTTTTAAACTTTTTTTGCTTCCTTGCCCCCAAGCTCCGACAAGAGAACACCTTGGATCATCGCAACCTAACTTGAAAGGAAGCGAGGGCTGCACTCTTCTGTTTTATGAATTTTTTTCAGACGAACCTTACCAATAAGCACACTCGCCTACACCGAAAGATGACATCACTACTACCCCCCTTAAAACTAACACACCAAGGACGACAAGGTGACTTTTACGAAAATAGGTCCTCCCATGGTAACGTCAGCCAGCCTGTCTGAGGCACTTCCACTGTTCACCCTGATACCCCTCTAGGTGTTTCCATCTGTGGGCTCTCATCTTCATTTTAGATAAGAGTAGGATGAGCTTACATTGATGAATATGCACGAAAGTTTAGTGATGTATACTGCATCAGATTAAGCAACTGTATTCATCAAAAAATATTGATAAGTTGCTTCCTGCCTTATTATACGAGAATACGGTGCTTGGAATACCCCGAAACTGCATATCTGTCTATGCACAAGAAACAGGTTGACAACGTAATGCACAACACGCTGACAAAATATTGCGAGAAACATGATGACCACGAAACGACGGGCCATCCTACATTTTTGCTGTACATGTTTAAAATGATCATGTTCGCCCAAACGAGGTGCTTATGATAATAAGCCGAAAAACCTACATGTAGGGCCTTGGGGCCTTCCATAAGTAGACTTTTAGCATTTGTGGAGGGCTCAACACCCACAAGCGAGGAACAAAACTCCTGTACAATAAAGATTGTTGGCAGCGATCAGTTATAAAAATAACTAATGCAGCTGATGTTTCCTTACACATCTGTACATTTACAGAGGGGACGAAGCTTCTGTCATTTGCGGCATTAACCCCAACAGGACCAGTGCGAAAATCGCCACTACTTGGCTAGGCAAATGTCCACACATGTCTGCCCGACTCCCTCTAGCCATCCTTGCTGAATCTGACATAATTTTGTGACTGGTGGCGGGACAAAAAAAACACTGAACTACTCACAGTGCACAGCATGAAGTTCCTCTGGAGTGATCCCCTTCATCTTCTGTGATGAAAGAGCAGCACAGTGTACTGGTAAGGCACTCCTTGCAACGGCTTTCAATGCCACACAGTGACTTTCCTGTTCGTGTCAATGAGAACTTGGGGAGCGCTTGCTCTTTTCTGGAGCTGCTGCCGCTCTTAGTTTCCTGCTTAAGATCAACCTACCCAAAGTTGTAGACGAGGCTTTAGGGTTTTATATAATGATAGAAAAAATTTTGCAGAACACGCATTTCCTCGTGGCACACTAATTCCTTCTAAAACTTAAGGCCTCGGATATGAGAAAATTTACAATCGATTCGAAGATGCACTTGACTTTAAAGGAGCATGTTTGTTATGTACTGTATATAAAAAAGTCATTCAGCACAATCACAACTACAGTTGCACACGGAAACAATATTAGCTGGACGCTTTGGGCAGCTTTCATGGCATAGCTTAAGCTGACACTGATCCTGCAACTGTTCTAACAAAATATGCAAAGATTGCCTGATCAATTTCAAGCAGTACTCAAAGGTAGGGCACGAATGGAAATGCCTACAAGGTATTGTCTGTTGAAGCGTACAAGCCTGTCATTCTACTCACTAGCAATGCATAAAATTCAACATCAGTACCAATCCACTCAGCTAAAAAGTTTCATTAGGATTTCTTCATTAAAGAGACTGACAAGTGGCCAGAATGTCTGATTGGAGGTGGAAATAAAAATCCGTGAATTATACCACATTTTTTTTGCAACTTGAGTAGCATCTCCCTTTTAAACTGCATTTAAATTGCCTAGAAATCAGTATGTCATGCAGCCTGTCTGTTTACAGCAAATAGGCTGAAGCTTTAACGTACAAAAAGATTACTGGTAAAAGTTACACTATATATTCATATTACCTATGCCAACATTATTCAGTGCTGCTTACGCAGAGAGTCAACCCTCAAAAAGCAGCGCTACTGTCATGGAAAACTGTGCGAAATACGTGCATTTCCTAAGCACGTGAAATGCATGCTTTCGCAGCAAACTGCAGTGCACAAACATATAAAGCTGTCATGCTGACCTCCCACTGGGTGCAGCCCGTGTTGTGTGACACTTCATAGCAGTCAGAGATCCAAAAATTCTTAAAATGTTTCTAGCACTTTCTGCATTACCATTCAATGTAATATGAAAGTAATGTCAACCAAAAAGAAACAAGCCCTAAAAATTATCGACCACGCATGTTGTATGTACGCATCACGCACACAAATCAGCTGTTTTCGTCAGTATAACCACACTTTAAGCTTGTTAAGCGTGGCATAGCAAGCCTTTGCTTTAACAATACCCTCAAGAAAAGCTGCCACCATTTGATGGAACATAGCTTCAATGAGCAAGGGAAGCATCTCAAGGCGGTACGCTTTGAAGACACTGATTTGATTGATTGATATGTGGGGTTTAACGTCTGAAAACCACCATATGATTATGAGAGACGCCGTAGTGGAGGGCTCCGGAAATTTAGACCACCTGGGGTTCTTTAACGTGCACGCAAATCTGAGCACACGGGCCTACAACATTTCCGCCTCCATCGGAAATGCAGCCGCCGCAGCCGGGATTCAAACCCGCGCCCTCCGGGTCAGCAGCCGAGTACCTTAGCCACTAGACCACCGCGGCGGGGCGAGTTGAAGACACTGTCCTAAAGGTTGTAGCCAAAACCAAAATAACAATATGATGATAGATTTATATGTCAGGTTTAACGTCCGAAAACCACCGTATTAATATAAGAGGTGCTGTAGCGGATGGCTCCGGAACTTTCGGCCATGTGGGTTTCTTTACCATCCGCCCAAATTTGAACACATGGGCCTGCATAATTTCCGCCTACACACCAGACACCAGCTTACGCAGACGCCCCGTGGTGGGTTTCGGCCTCTCCCACGCCTAGCCCTGCGTGGCTAAGCCATGTCCGGAAAAATTGGGATCCTGGGGGTTGAGCTGACGCTGGGTGATTGGACCTTTATGATCCCCCAGCAGAGGCAACACACCCCTTTGGCCCCGGCTTCACATAGGCGGCACCCCTGGGCTGACCCACACAGGGGACATCGGCAGTCACCTTTTACTCTCTCCCCTACAACTTCGTCTTTAATTCTTACTGTTCTATCTTTCCTGTCTACTTCTCCCTTCTGCTTACCTCCCGTTTTTCCTGGTGGCAAGGGCTAACCTTGCGTATGTGCTCTGTCTTGGGCACAATATATTTGGTTATAGCGGCTGTGTACAGGTGACGTTGAGGTGCCTCATATAAGTTTAGGACTTGTGACGCCCCCGTGTCGGGATCCATGATGAGCGGCTGGTATGGCTGCCGAACTTACATCTACTTTAGGGCTCTTACGTATCTCCCTTCTATTCATGATCATCTTCTCTCGAAGAGAGGGCACACCAGAGACATTTGGAATTATTTCAGAAAACTCAAACAAACTTTTCCGCAGTTGCTTGTAACTCACTGTGAAAGTGCTGAATATAATGCCAGAACAATCTCGTCTTTTTTTGTTTCCAAATGCCTCACCACTGCACTTGACCCAGGTTACCAGGCTACTAGAATGGCCTGTGGGGATCTCCTCCACGAGGTAAAAAGTCAGACCCAGTATGAAAACCTTCCATAACTTGAATCGTTTGGAAACATTCCTATCTCAGTGACACCACACCGCCCTTTCAACACTTCCCGAGGCATTGTATCTGATCAAGACTTGCCTCATCGAGGGCTGGAAAGACAAGCAGGTGACACAAGCGCAAATCAATCAAAATTAGTAGTGATAAGATGGAAGTTCCAACCAAACATATGATTGTGACATTTTGCACAAGCGCCCTGCTGGAACATCTCGAAACAAGATACTTGATATTAAGTGTGCGAGCGTACATCCCCAACTTACGACGTTGCTTTAAATTCCAGCGTTTTAGTCACAGCTCCCATAGTTTCCGCGGCCAACCCATCTGTGCAAAGTGCGCCACTACAGGACACGCCACAGACAATTGTAAGGTGGAGGATGGGGCCCACTGCGCAAGCTGCATTGGTGCCCGCCCCGCATACTCCCGACCGTGTCCAACATGGAAAAACAAAAAGAAATTGTTACGATCAAAGTCAAACAAAGCATAACTTTGTGAGAAGCTCGACGACAGGTATCTGGTCTTTTAACAAAAAAAAACATTGTTCGCTGATGTAGTGCAAAAAGGGCAGCACTACGACGGCCCGCAGCTACTCATGCCAGGCACAGTGTGCCAAGGCGGTTGCCAATGCCCACCCTCCCTACGGTGGGAACCGCCAAGGTTGCCCTGCCACTCGTGCCCACGGCTACGCCAGCGGCCGCTGCAACCTCTTACAGCAGCCAGGGTAACATAGCAGCAAAGTACGTCCCCTCGACCTCTGGCTCGACTGGTCCAAAGGTTACGCCTCCCGAGGTGAATGAGACCCCAGGGTCGGCAGATATAAACGCCTCGGCTTACCAAGTGTGGCTTCAACCTCGCAATACCAGCTCGCAAATGCGGGTACGCAGTGCTCCTGAGGAGACAATGGACACGGTGGTACCCCTGTTGCCAAAATATCAGCGTAGCTCCTTGTAGCGCGCCAAGAGAAATAAAAAGCCGATAACGGGCCCGATGACGGCCCTGCTACCTGAGTCTTAACGTCCAGCTTAAAGAGCAGACACACCCCTTTCGTACACACAGCACTACAATACCCTCAGTATGGCAACGCAAATACTACATTGGAATGTCACACGACTGCTTACAAACCTCAGCAATGTCAAAGAGCTTTTATACGAACATTTGCCAAAACTGCTGTGTGTACAGAAAACACATTAAAATCCAAATATACCAATTTTTTTGTGTCCGTATGTTCTATTTCGAAAGAAGAGAGATGATGCTGTGGCGTCATGTGGTGGTGTAGCCATTATTGTTAATCAAAGAGTAGCATACACACATTTACCACTACAGGCAACCCAAGAGGAAGTGGCTGTTCAAACTTTTCTTCTCAACAAATTAGTAACCATCTGCTCTCTGTACATATCTTCAGATTGCGGTCTTGAAAAACGAGAATTCCAGTCCTGAACCCTATCTGGTCCTCGTGGACATGAATGCTCATAGTGGTACGTGGGGTGATTCTCGCTGCGATGCACGAGGTCGTCTCATTAAACAGTTCCTTTTTTCTCATTAGTTCTTTATTTTCTTCTCGTCAAGCCGCGCGCTCTCCAACACTGTTCCCTCCGCAAGGGAGGGCGCTCCAACGTCCACATGTCTAACGTGCCTCGATGTGCGCGCGCACCCTCTAAACGTGTCCCGTTACGTCGCATAGCGAGATGCCAGAACTTTTCACGCAACTTTGACGTCACAATTTGTGATTTGTGAGGACGTCATAGCATGACGCAATCTCATGATAAAGATTTTGACCGTCACACCTCCGCGATGCCAATGAGGGTTTGTTGGCCGCACTGGCGGTAATATGAACATTAGCTGAGGCATCTAAGCCTTTGTGTGTTGTATATTCTACCACACATGCCAGCTAAAAGATAAAAAAACACCCAGCCTGCGTGGAACACGCAGCATATTCACAGAGAAAGCTGAAATGACGGCTCATGAGTCCATTCTACTCTATTGGAGCAACTAAAACAGGTACACATGCAAGGTACCTATTCCGTCAAAATCGTAGACATGTTCATGAAGTACTAAAGTAAGCTGAAGCAACACAACATTGTGCAGTCGCGTTGTTTCCAATTGAGGATGATTTTAGCTTGTATAAAACAATGTGCGAAGGCTTACGGTAGAACCCCACCACTCCCACACTCAAGCACGATATACGGCAATATGCGTATTGTACACTGCTGCTTTGAAAACATGGTTGCGCCCTGCACTTAAAAAACATAAACTCACTTGCGTGAGTGGAGAATGTCTGTTCACCAAGCTCTTTAGTTTCGAAAGCGTTCACATTGCTGGAGCAACCACCGAAGAAAAACCCCTCTCACTGGCCTTCCTCCGCGTTGTACCACCATCTCAGCAACAAGATTTTGCAGAATCCCGGGTGGGCTGGCAGTTGGCGTCGATCAAGGAGACCCGAAGCCGCTGCAAAGAACGATAGATATAGTAGAAGGTATATGCTAATAAATTTTATTGAAATTACAGCAAGAAAAGGCTGTTGAGAACTGCTCCTATTATTCCAGTTGGGAGTAATCTTCGACATCATAAGTGCACCTTCCTGTTAAATGCCGGAGGCAAAATATACACCATACATTGACCCAATTTCACAAAATCAGTTGAAGCCACATGAAATGCATTTGATTTGCATTGTCTGTTAGCACCACAGTTAAAGTGAAACTGCGACTAGTCAAGCTGCGGCTTGCTTGTGATTGCGTAACGGATTACTTTGCTCTTGCCATTGCTAAATTGCCCAGATACACTCCTAGCAAATTTTTTCAACCATGCAGACCAAATTGTCAAAACGAATGACGACATCTCCCACTAAAGACAGCCATGTGTAGATTCGAAGCAACGGCCGCTTACGCTTACACTGGCGGTGACGTTGTCTTGACGCTCATCGTGGCGTTGCGCAGGAGATAAACCTAGGGAGGTGCAAAGCACGCAGTGATAGACCGGTGTTTAATACTGGAACATGCCAGTTGCTGCCAATGGGCAGTGAGAGACAGAAGACTCTGATTGGACACAGATATCCGAGGTGCGCTTTTAGTTAGCACGCACGCTGCAAATTTTTGTAGGTACCGTGAAGAGGAGTTTTTCAAGCTGACTGCAGCGCCACAAAGCAAAGCCTTACGGATGAAAACAGCAACATTGAGACGGTGTACGTGAAAATGTAACGCGACGCCCGCATCCTCCTGCCAGCACGAAAGGCTAGGTTGTGACCGCGCTACACAGGAACGCGTGCACGTGCCCCTTACCACCATCGCCAGCAAACTTGGGACTTGCCAGGGCGAGGAACGCAGCACTTTTTGGTCAGTTTGTAGCGTCTAAGTCTCCCACCGACCCTATCTTAAATGTAAAAATGCAGTGCCTATATATATGAAGTGGCCAGTGAACGGTTGGGCAGCGGAAGCAGTCGGTTTCTTCAAGAAATAAACTTGCCAGCACACGCTGCCTGCGTCGGCGTTGTGAGGTGAGATAGAGGAAGCGTTGTACACGAGAGAGAGATGCAAGAGATGGCGCATGCGCAATGATGGTGTAAACAACGCGTGGAGGATCACCTAAAGGGTAAGCGAGGGCGAGCGTAAGCTAGCACATCATCATCGTCATCATCAGCCTGACTACGCCCACTGCAAGGCAGAAGCCTCTCCCATGATCCGAAAATCAACCTGGCCTTGTGCTTTCTGTTGCCACGTTATACCCACAAACTTTTTACTCTCATCGGCCCACTTAACCCTCAGTATCCCATCGTGCGTTTGCCTCCTTTGGGAATCCAGTCAGTTGCTCTTAATGACCAACGGTGATCCTGCCTACGTGCTATGTGTCGGGCCCATGTCCATTTCTTTTTCTTGATTTCAACTATGATATCCTTAACCCCGGTTCGTTCCCTGGCCCACTCTGCTCTCTTCTTGTCTTTTGAGGTACACCTATCGTTTTCCATTCTATCGCTCGCTACGTCGTCCTCAATTTAGGCTGAACCCTCTTTGTGTGCCTGCAGGTTTCTGCTCCGTAGGTTAGTACTGGCAAGATAAAACTGTTATATACCTTCCTCATAAGGGAGATCGGTAATCTACCATTCATTATTTGAGAGTGCTTGCCAGATGTGCTCAACCCAATTCTTACTCTTCCAGTTGCTTTAATTTCGTTGTTCGTCCCCCGCTTATTGCCTGTCCTAACTACACATACTCCTTAACAACTTCGAGTGCCTCTCCACGTATCACAAAATGCTGTTTTCTGCCGAGATTGTTGCACATTACTTTAGTTTTTTACATATTATTTTCAGACCTACTTTTCCGCTGTCCGTGTCCACTTCAGCAATCATGAACTGTTGTTCGTCCCCCGAGTTACTCACCAAGGCAATGTCATCAGCGAATCGCAGGTTTCAAGGTACTCTCCATTAACTCTTATTCCAAACTCTTCCCTGTCTAGGGTCCTGAACAACTCCTGTAAACACGCGGTTAATAGCATTGATGAGATCGTGTCTCCCTGCCTTACAACCTTCATTATTGGACTTCTTTCACTTTATTTATGAAAACCTATGGTGGCTGTGAATCCTCTGCAGATTTTTTCCAGCATGATTCTGTAGGGTTCTTCGATGCCCTGATTCCGCAGTGCCTACATTACTTATGATGCTTTGACTTAGTCAAACGCCTTCTCGCACTCTATAAAAGCTATGTATACGGGTTGGTTGTATTCAGTGCTGTTCTCTATTACCAGATTAATAATACGAATATGGTGTAATGTGGAGTAGCCGGTAGGAAATCCTGCTTGGTCTTTTGGCTGATTGAACTCTAATATCACCTTATTTCTATTAAGTATTATTTTTGTAAATATTTTCTCGAGAACTGAGAGTAGGCTGATTGGCTTGTAATTTTCTAAGTCCTTGACGTCTTCTTTCTAATGGTTTAAGATCATTTTGGCGTTATTTCAAGATTCTGGTGCACTTACCGTCAAGAGACACTTTGTATATAAAAAGGCTAATTTTTGTAGCACAATTTCTCCGCCATCTTTCAGGAGGTTCATTGTTACTTTATCCTTAGCAGTGGCTTTGCCTCTTCCTTCTAACGATTTCGTTACTTCTCCTGTGATTGCTTGTAGGATGCCAAATTTTCTTGGAATAATGTAGTTTCTCCCAATACCATCCTGCTTCTTTTGGCTTCTGTACAGCACTCTGTAGAGCTCCTCCGTCACCTCGACTGTCCTATCCAAAATAGTTATAATATTGCCTTCCTTCTTTCTCAATGCATACATTCAATTTTCGCCTATGCACAAGTCTGTATTGGCAGCTTTAGGATTCTGCCACTTTGTACAGCCTGCTCGATTATTTCCCTGTTATACCTCCTTTCCTCCTTTCCATGCTGCGCCCATTGATTAACTTCGAAAGCTTAATTAGCTCTATTTTGTCGATTGCGTTTGAAGCTTTTATCGTTTCTCGTCTCTTAATGAGTTTTTTTTTTTTTTGTCTCCTGAGATACTTTGTCAGTTTCCCGTCCAGTGACTGAACTTCCAACTTCAATGCGTGCTCTTTCGTGGCACTAGTAATATTATCGTTCATTGTGTCAAGGCAAACGTCAGTTATCTCATTTTGTGCCTTGAATTGAGTTCGAAGCAAAACTGTAAATACCTGCATTTTTTCTCTCACCACCAGTTCATTATTTGGCTTCTTGCGTATCAGTTTTTGTTTGTGCTATTTTTTATAACTAGGTGTATACGAGCTCTTACCATTCTATGGTCACTGCATTTTGCCAAATACTTCTACATCTTATACAATTTCTTAGTGTGGACACAGAATGAAGTCGATTCCATTTTTAGTTTCGCCTTATTTCTATTAAGTATTATTTTTGTAAATATTTTCTCGAGAACTGAGAGTAGGCTGATTGGCTTGTAATTTTTTAAGTCCTTGACGTCTTCTTTCTAATGGTTTAAGATCATTTTGGCGTTATTTCAAGATTCTGGTGCACTTACCGTCAAGAGACACTTTGTATATAAAAAGGCTAATTTTTGTAGCACAATTTCTCCGCCATCTTTCAGGAGGTTCATTGTTACTTTATCCTTAGCAGTGGCTTTGCCTCTTCCTTCTAACGCTTTCGTTACTTCTCCTGTGATTGCTTGTAGGATGCCAAATTTTCTTGGAATAATGTAGTTTCTCCCAATACCATCCTGCTTCTTTTGGCTTCTGTACAGCACTCTGTAGAGCTCCTCCGTCCCCTCGACTGTCCTATCCAAAATAGTTATAATATTGCCTTCCTTCTTTCTCAATGCATACATTCAATTTTCGCCTATGCACAAGTCTGTATTTGCAGCTTTAGGATTCTGCCACTTTGTACAGCCTGCTCGATTATTTCCCTGTTATACCTCCTTTCCTCCTTTCCATGCTGCGCCCATTGATTAACTTCGAAAGCGTAATTAGCTCTATTTTGTCGATTGCGTTCGAAGCTTTTATCGTTTCTCGTCTCTTAATGAGTTTTTTTTTTGTCTCCTGAGATAGTTTGTCAGTTTCCCGTCCAGTGACTGAACTTCCAACTTCAACGCGTGCTCTTTCGTGGCACTAGTAATATTATCGTTCATTGTGTCAAGGCAAACGTCAGTTATCTCATTTTGTGCCTTGAATTGAATTCGAAGCAAAACTGTAAATACCTGCATTTTTTCTCTCACCACCAGTTCATTATTTGGCTTCTTGCGTATCAGTTTTTGTCTTTGCTATTTTTTATAACTAGGTGTATACGAGCTCTTACCATTCTATGGTCACTGCATTTTGCCAAATACTTCTACATCTTATACAATGTCTTAGTGTGGACACAGAATGAAGTCGATTCCATTTTTAGTTTCGCCTTATTTCTATTAAGTATTATTTTTGTAAATATTTTCTCGAGAACTGAGAGTAGGCTGATTGGCTTGAAATTTTTTAAGTCCTTGACGTCTTTTTTCTAATGGTTTAAGATCATTTTGGCGTTATTTCAAGATTCTGGTGCACTTACCATCAAGAGACACTTTGTATATAAAAAGGCTAATTTTTGTAGCACAATTTCTCCGCCATCTTTCAGGAGGTTCATTGTTACTTTATCCTTAGCAGTGGCTTTGCCTCTTCCTTCTAACGCTTTCCTTACTTCTCCTGTGATTGCTTGTAGGATGCCAAATTTTCTTGGAATAATGTAGTTTCTCCCAATACCATCCTGGTTCTTTTGGCTTCTGTACAGCACTCTGTAGAGCTCCTCCGTCACCTCGACTGTCCTATCCAAAATAGTTATAATATTGCCTTCCTTCTTTCTCAATGCATACATTCAATTTTCGCCTATGCACAAGTCTGTATTGGCAGCTTTAGGATTCTGCCACTTTGTACAGCCTGCTCGATTATTCCCCTGTTATACCACCTTTACTCCTTTCCATGCTGCGCCCATTGATTAACTTCGAAAGCTTAATTAGCTCTATTTTGTCGATTGCGTTTGAAGCTTTTATCGTTTCTCGTCTCTTAATGAGTTTTTTTGTCTCCTGAGATAGTTTGTCAGTTTCCCGTCCAGTGACTGAACTTCCAACTTCAATGTGTGCTCTTTCGTGGCACTAGTAATATTATCGTTCATTGTGTCAACGCAAACGTCAGTTATCTCATTTTGTGCCTTGAATTGAATTCGAAGCAAAACTGTAAATACCTGCATTTTTTCTCTCACCACCAGTTCATTATTTGGCTTCTTGCGTATAAGTTTTTGTCTTTGCTATTTTTTATAACTAGGTGTATACGAGCTCTTACCATTCTATGGTCACTGCATTTTGCCAAATACTTCTACATCTTATACAATGTCTTAGTGTGGACACAGAATGAAGTCGATTCCATTTTTAGTTTCGCCATTCGGACTTCACCACGTATAATACGGTTAGCCCGTTTCCTGAAGAAGGCATTCATATTCCGTAAATTATTGCGTTCTGCGCACCCTACTAATAATTCCCTTGTGGCATTTCTAGATCCGATGCCCTATTCTCCCACTGCATGGTTTTTGGCCTGTTTCTTTCCTACTTAGGCAATAAAGTCGTCCATAAGAATAGTATTTCGTGTCTTTACTTTATTATTGGCTGGCTCTACGTCTTCATAAGAGCGTTTTATTAAATGATCGCTATGGCTCGATGTAGGCGCGCAGGCCTCTACCACCCTCATTGTGTACCTTTTGTCAAACTTGTTTATGATACTTGCCAGCCTCTCACTGGTGCTATAGTATTCGTCGATGTTGCCAGGAATATTCTTGTGAATGAGAAACGCCACTCCTAGGGCTGAATTCACAAAGCTTTCTCTTTGGCTACGCATTTTCTTAGCCAAAAATTTTCTTATCTGGAGGGATTACTATAGCGCGGGTACGAATATCACTTATTCGGCACTTAAGAGGGCAAGGAGGACACACGATAGCCGATGAAACGACAAGGAAAGAAAGAAGTGTGTGCGGACAATTTCAAGGTAGGACGCAAAGCGTCTAGCATCGAGAGTATACGATGATAGCCAATGATTTGCTTCATCTAAGTTTCAGTTCCGCGAGCGTCTGCTACAGCGCTTACGGGATGCCGCATAGTGCATGGATTTCTCGATGGCCTTAAGCCACCGAGCAATCCATGCACTATCTCGCTAAGTACAAGTAAACAACACTCCAGGTGCACCACATAAATGAAACCACACATAAATCGATGCATGCAATGTTTGAAAATGTGCCTCGAATGTCTTCCCCTATTTAACGCGACCAGTTACCTTACATTTCATTGAAGCTGCGCTGCTACTTAACTAATTCGGTGCAATCTAGCACGGTATAGTGGTGAACGTAAGGGTGTTTTGTACCTATAGTCAAAGGTAGCCTTTGTTACAATATTCTTATTACAAGACACATGAGCGACTCTGGTGCCTGCAGGCGAATTGTGCGGAAATAGATAACAGCAGTAATCAAATGAAATTGTGAGCGCAATTTCGCTGGTTCCATGCACCGCAGCATTTTTATAAAGCCAGATTGCGAGAACGTGCATACGCTTACGCTTAGATATATGTCTACGTAAAATGAGGGAGACTCGTCGGGAGGTGTCTCAGTGCTAATGCTTTTCACAAAACACGGTGCAAATACTTCGTCCAGCGTTGTTTGAGTGCACAAACAAAGCAAGGGACGTGTATACGAGTCTTGAGGTCGAGAAACGTTATCACACGTGCGAAAAGAATGAAGAGAGAGAGACTCTCGTTTCGGCTTCGCGAAAGCTTGAAATTGATAGATAACAAAGACAATTTTCTGGCCCAGCAGACGTCAGGGAAAGTCTCCACAAAGCAGCGTCAGATGCTCGGAGAGCATAAAAAAGTGGAGTACGCGTTATATGGGAGTGACAGCCACTCAGAACGCGAGATGAAGGGTGACTGTCCTTAGATGTGAGAATCAATGCTAATTAGGAGAGTTGAGTTAATGAGCCAAAACTTTCCTAAATAACGATAATGGAAGCAAACTGAGCATTCATCTAGTGAAAGTGACACTAGTGACAGTGAACTCATAATAGTTTATTAGCGCTGTCACAGGCCGATATATATTTTTATTTTCTTATTTATATTTGGCAAACTATGAGAAGGTAGCCTACGTTAGAGCCGGCTATCCCAACGTCATGACAGTAATGTACATGAATAAATAGCGCACGGTTATACAGTCACACGTGGCGGTTTCTATCTTCTAGTAATCTTGGGCAAACGCATTCCAACTATTTTTTCTATTTTTGACAAAGTTCCACCGGACGTTTTTGCATTAGGCTTCATTCGAAGGAATGACGATATATCAGCAATAGGGCGAATGCAAGCACTGCTGCAGTGGACGAGCGGTTACAGCGCTCAACTACAATCTAGGAGGTACTTGGTTCGATTTGAAGAATCACTGAGCACTTTTTTTTTCAAGAGGTTGCCCGGCCTGACATTATGCGTGGTGGCGCGTACTAATTTTTTGAGAAGTAGGCTTTCGCACTTGATTCTTTCACTCCCCTTTTGACCCAAAAGCGCTGTACTGTGCTCCTTCAAAAATTAAACAATTCAGGGTTTATAATTTTCTCCTCCATCCTGTCTTATCGCAAAAGTGTCCAGTGCTGAAATACCAATATCATACCTGGTATATTACTTTTAACGTGTTTGGATATTCGACCAGCAATCAGTCTTCACGGTGTTTTGAAGAAAATCTACACATGCAGTGAGCTAACTGCTTGCAGCCAAGTTGACTGCCTTTGTAGGGACACGCTTTCGTGCTAATTTGGTGGGCATCATCACAGGCAGCAAGACCAAAGAACACGGACAGTTAGAGCTGACGCAAACAGAGTGATTAGTTTGTGTCTTCTCTCCCGCTATTTGTCATGCTGCACGCTTCAGTGTAATGTCGCTGCCAATGGGTAAAATGAACTATAGCAGTTAATCGAGTTCTGCTGAGAGGGTCCCCTATTGTCCAGAATGGAACAGAACAATGGCAATTTGATTTGCGTGATAAAGAGATACCCTGCTTTTGGTTACTAGAATAAATTTCTAAACTGAAGTTTATTTTTTATTAACAACAGTTCCAGTGCAGATGAAAGGTGCATGGACAAAATTTGTGTATTCAGCTTGACTAGGTTTGTGACCTTAATTGTAATTGCAAACCGGTATCACAGTATGCATAAATATCACACACATATAGAACCACGGGTGATAGCTTGCTTATTCTGATTAAAATTGAAAGGTTGAAATCGACATATTCAACCAACGCAATGTGTATGAGATATGCCATGTAGAGTAGCTATGCTCTAAACTAATCTTCGCAGGTTCGTTCCATTTTACCCAATTTCTTGCCCATGACTGTAGGTTGGTAAATGAAACAACTTCTTCGAACACACATATTCTGTGTAAGGTTACATTTATTTTTATGCAGTACAAAACAAATTGAAATGTATAATGGCTCAAAAGAGAAATAACTAGAAACAAATTCAGCCAAATTATTACCAAACTTAGTCACCAATGATAAACGAGTTCTCATTTAAAAGATACATACATACATACATACATACATACATACATACATACATACATACATACATACATACATACATACATACATACATACATACATACATACATACATACATACATACATACATACATACATACATACATACATACATACATACATACATACATACATACATACATACATACATACATACATACATACATACATACATACATACATACATACATACATAAATACATACATACACACATACAAATGCGCACACACACATGTACATATGCACACCCATACATACATACATATACTCAGGTATAAATATTAAAATGAATGGCTATAAAACAACAATTCTAATACACTCATTTTGAATATACTACAGAAAGTAACTTAGAGAGAAATTCACCGGCACTGTTATGTCTGAACACGGTGTTTCTCGAACCATCTCGCAAAAGCTTGATGCATAGTTTTCCGCTGCTGCCCAGTGACAAGCAGTTTTTTATAAAAAACACAAGAATAAAGCCCTTTACAATGTCATGCTAAAGAAAAGGGCTGTGCATCAATATTTTGTACATGTCTGCAAATCACTTTGTTTATTTACATAGCTTGACTCATTCACAACCCACTAACAAAGCATGTTAGGACACTTGGGCTGAAAGTTGGCTCAGCGCGAGTAAATTCTAGACAAAACATGCATAATACAATTATAAGCTACTAAGCTCCTTGGTGCAAACAGTGTTAATATTGACAGCTATAGGTGCCATTTCTTTTCCCGAAAACACTTCTGAAAAGTAGAATCAACATTATTTAGCTAAAAATTTCTATTCTGGCGCGTCGTGGTGGCTCAACGGTGGAAGCTACTCTTTCGGCCAAGAAAACAAAGACCAATTATTTTTCCAGTTCGTGAATTCACCCCATGCTAACATTGAGACAGCTGGTAAGAGTGCTTTTGGAGAGAGGAAACCACCACATTCCCACCAGTTGTGGCCTTGGGTAGCTACTTCACTTGGACAAAAATGATGAAAAACAATCCTCAAGAAGACTTCAAAGTTTGCACATCAACACAGTTCCCATACAGCTGTCTATTAGTCTGCTTGAAAAATATTGAGTTTATTAGTGGGCAAAGACTGTACACTATGTGAGGTGATGCTCCAGTGCACTGCTGGTAGGTCTTGCTGCTGGCCTCAACTGCGATGTTGCTCAGCACATATGTGTAAAATAACAACTAATACAACGCCACTGCAAAGTAATTATGTGTCATTTGCATGAAACAGGGACCACAATAAAAGAACATAACAACATTTGCCTTCACAAAGTTCACAAAATGTAAATAAATTTCCACAGAGTTTTCACAGTTCATCTGAGGATAGTAATATTGATTGTAAACACATTCTTACTTCCACTAAAAAACTATTTTAAGATGCCAGATTCAATATGAGAGTATACCAGCACTTTTGTAGGGCTAAACAATTGTACAGGCACCTAGAAAAACACAAATGAATGCATGCTATATCTACATATAAAAATGAATACTTTTATTTCTAGTCTGAGTAGAGCTGCATAGATGATAAGTCACTTGCATTACATTATGAACAAACCTATCCGAGCAAAGTATACATTTGAAAAGTTACGCTTACACAGTAGATAAGTACACTGTTGAAGGACGGACAGGCAGGGGGATAATACCCAAGCACTAAAATCTACTGTTAAGATATACTAGGAGTAGTGATGATCCTCTTCCTTCCAAATAAAATAATCCACATAGATTCACTTCCCAACGCTTGTACACTCATGGCATCATTGGTGCTATACAGATGAGTGTACACTGAAGGATTACATCGACTAAGTGTATGAATACTGCATCCATGGCTTTACTTCTTGTGCTACAAAGAATGTAAACACAGTTACCATTGGCGACTATGGATGCTGTGATTTCTGGTATGTAAACGTAGAGGCACGCAGGCACTTAACACACATGTTAGAAACTTCAGCTCAAAGATATTTGCCCACTAACACTACAGCAGCCTTTAAATTAGTGTCCTAGTTTGGTATCTTTCATGCAAAATTTAAATAATTTCGAATGCAAGCAAATGAACTGCTGAATAATGCACTGCTAAGAAGTTAAGCAGCAGGTGCTCCTGACGTCACAATGTGCTCTTTCTGCTGTTGTTAACTTGGAGCAGGAGAACAGTCACTGGCAGTCCCTTTATACTTGTTGGTCTTCTGTGCTCTGTTCTTGATACACTGTACATGACCGTGGAGCACCAAACCCCTTGTTACTGCTGGAACTTGGAAAATTACAGATCATTGTCACAACCATGCTACATGCAAGAGTGTATAGTTGTCAATTATGTGCTCATATTTACAGATATTGTATTTTCAGAAGCCAATGACAAGCCTCAACACACACACACTTAAACAGTGAAGACTGAAAATATACTTAATATGATACAAGAGCAAAACTACAATGTTATAGATGAAGGCATGAAACTTCTGACAGGCATAAAAAGCCAATATAGTTTCTTCTATTACGACTTTACACTAGGTGCAAGAAGTAGACCACAAATAAGTTCACTAAGAAACACAAGTTAGACTGCATTACAACACAACAGCCAATGTTCATGACTTTAAGGCTGTCTAACATAGCCAGCTCACCGTACTGTGTATAGGAGCAAATGGGCAGTCTAGAAGACACAAAGAACTTGTGGATTATGAGTGTGCTTGTTGCTGACACCTATTATTCTAAATGAAGAAAACCTTTCAAAAATGCACTTCATCAGGGGAAATATTCATACGCAACAAACACAACGGGCTCCTGCAGGTGCCACCAACACTCACCATTAATGTTGATACCAGTTTCTTGCCGGATGGATATGCTGCGTCCAGCACAGAACACCAAAGGAGCGCTCCATGACTTAGATTGCATGTGTGCTACCTGCATCGCTCTGCTGCTGAAATAGGCTAGCCACAGACAGAGAAATGAGAAGCCATGACTTTGAAACACACTAAACGTCACCTTTAGAGATCAACAATGCATACTTAGGTCAGGTACAATCTGTAGAAAAATATATATCACTATGCCATCGTGGTGAACATGTTCGGCTAAAACACAAGCAACAGCACTGAGAGAGAAAAAGCTACATTAGATAAAAGATGCAGTTACTGGCCCTATGTCATCTGAGGCTCCTTCAATAGGTTTTTCTCCTTGCAAGTTGTGAACAGCCAGGCAATTTTCACCCACTTGCTATTTCCTTCCAGAGCACTCGATCCACAGAGGGAGTCACAAGCTCGAGAGCTCAATAAGGAATCAAAGTATTTGTGCTCGTTTCAAAGCACAAGCTTTTGAGTCTCACATTATTGGAGTTTCATTCATAAGCTGCAGGCTTTCAGCTTTCAACATTCTCAATTATATTGCAATTTAGTTCTATAAATGTTGAATAAGAATTATGTGTAAGAACATTACAGATATCCACTGAAAGCAACCATGCTAGGGTTTTTAATTTGTGCACAGTAAGTGGTGTTCACGTAATCATATGTATTAAAGAAAAACTAACCTTGCAGCCAGCCGTTCGGCAGTTTTGTGCCCCCGAAGCTCCCAAGCAGATCGCAGTCCTTCCAGATGAGGCTGCCATGCATGCTTTCACGCCACATCCGCTGAATGATAACAGTCCCAGCAGTGACATAGGCTTGCATAGTTAGAGAGAACGTGTCCTTCCTATTTTTGTACAGGTTCTCCAAGTAATGATGAGGATTGATGTGCCAGAATGTGCAACCGATGCATCACAGGACCTTAACAAACCAATCTCTGCGATCTGTGAAGAGCCAAAAACAAGATATTTAAAAACAATCATTAAAAGCACTCACTTCTAATACTTATTTGAGGAAGCTATCACTTCGTTAGAGTGACCAAAATCTGCTATAATCACTTTGAAATAAACTGAAGCCTCACGTAAAATTTACGTACCGAAATATATATGTCCTACTGAAGTATAGCACTACCACAGTGGTAATCGTCTATAGAACTAATTTTCCAAAATAACATAATTTTTATGTGCAACCTGGCTCCTGAAATATAAATTCACATTAACTTTCCAACTATCAAACGTGGTCAATCGACAGGCCCAACCTCATAATCAAACAAGAGCTCACTTGTATCAAATCACAAAAAACTTTTTATGTATTTGCTCCATTATATATGTATGTATATAACAGTAGTAGTAAATTTTTCATGCTTCAACTTACCATAGCGAAACATTACTTCTGATGGGCTTAAAAACTTGCACACGTTATAGAACTGCGTGAATTATAGTACCGGTGAAATTTAGTTATGCAAGGTGAACTCACCGATGGCAGCATTTAGTAGCCGTCGGTGTCATGAGGAACCAAGTACGGCCAACAGGCAAAGGGCATATGCAGACTGGAAGCTGCCAATGACAGCAATGAAGGGCTGGCCAGGCGTGCACGTCCATTGATAAAGTGTAAGAACTGGCCATGACCGGCTTTTGTCAAGGCTCTAGTGCCGTGCAGAACGATGGCCAGACGAACTCGGAAACCTGTAGTTAGGCGATATTGGCCTACAACTTCATCCAAAGCGAGGCACCGGTGAAATCTTTGCTTTTTCTGGGGGCCGAAGGGAAGCTTGACGTTCACGGGCTCTCGCTGCCACATAGAACTCTCAAGTTGTTACCGAAGAACAGTCTAGGCGCGTTTCCAAAGTAACACAATCTACAACAGAATGTAGCATCTCGCAGTTTTGGTTGATCACATCACAGCGCTAGGACTATGGTTATCACAAAAAGGAGAAGTGACGACTTAATAAACAAAAGCGCCAAGCTGCCCCACCAGAACTTCGCAGGGCAAAACAGTTATCAACGCTGTCTTTCAATTTTCGGTCACAGAAGCACAGCTTGTTCACAAGTCTTGGAACGTCAACACAGCACCATTTTTCACCACGAACATCGTTTCACTCCCGAACAGTACATTGCTCTCAAGTAATTAGAAGCGTACGGGCTAACTGGTGGCGTAGCAAGAACCGAGCGCGTAATTCATACGTTTCCGTACGTACTTGGGGTCACTCAAGTAACGTGTCAAAACGCTGTCAATCCGAAATGTCGCACAGCACCCAACTCAAAGACTGGAAAGTCAGGCGAACGAACTGTTACCGGCACACAAAGACACATTGCAGGCTTCTTGAGTGCTAGTTTCCGTCGATACATCGACGCCGATTCCCGCTTGATAACCACACCGACGCACAGGCTTCGCTGCGCTTCAACGTACACCATTGCACTGCCACAGCTTTCCGCACTGCTTATACGCACCGAAAGAGCTGCTGTAATCACAACACATCCGGTCAAACGCTGAAGTAACTCGTGCGAAAAGCATTTGCTGAAAGTCGCTCCGACTGATATGCTGTTTACGACGCCATGTTGTTTTCGACAAGTGCACCGCACGTAAGAGAGCTCTTAGAGAGTACTTGCACTATTTTCACGGCGTGAAAAAAAATTCTCTTATGTGCGAGGGGAGTGATATGACGAACAACACAGGCGTGCCAGATGAAAGAAGTGTTTTGGCAACGTCACGGAGTGAGCTGATGTTGAGGGTATTGCTTCACAACCAATCACAAGCTGTGCCTGTCGGCCAAGCCGTCGTCTGCTCGCGTTTGTCGTCTGCTTCGATCAGAGCATGCGACAGGGGATTCGCCTTCGCAACGCTATTATTCTCAGGTCAAGTGGTCGCTGCGTCTCACAAAATACATGTCAGTGGCTCGCTCTACCTTTGAATGATGTGCGTGCGCCAAGTTAAATGGCTGATAATGACGCAGGGATGAATTCAGCCAAGGTTTGCTCCAGAATCGTGAGGGTTTGCATATTTTTGGTGTCATACAAAGTTACTAGGGTCATTTCATTCCGATTGCTTGCCATATTATCACGGTCCATATCGGTGTCTGAACAGTGAGGGTGAAGATGCATGATTTGTTTGTAGTTCCATGCGTAATCACGCGCACCCCTAATACGCTTTGGTTTACAAAGTACGCTTTGTTCCAGATCGTCCCAAAGTGTATAGACAGCTGTATTTCAGAGATCGCACCCATTGGACAGTTAGAGCCAATGAAAGTACACTAGAGCACAAACTTTATGAACCACTCACTGAAAACTTCCTCTCATTTTTATTTCCAATAGCGTGCAAGGAATGTGCTCCAATTAACCTCTTTGGTGGTAATTTCCACCAATGAGGCAAGGATCTCGAGTCGCACTTTTAATTGGATGAGATGGGGCGCAACACAACAACATAACAGATAAGGTTGATCCTATGCCATGCCGCGTTCGAATGCACCGACCATTCACATATCACATTGGTTTTCATCCAACCACAAATCTTTACATGCGTAGTTTTATGCCATTGACGCCCAATAAAATTCTTCAATTACTGTGACTTCGAAATTATTGGATGAAGATGGTTGTCAACACCATCCACTGCGTACAAGGGAAACAACACGCGAAGCTCAAAGCGCCGAAAGAAATAAAAACGCACCAGCAGTCATCAGGCTGCCCTTAATGGGCGTGAATTAACTCAAAACCAGCCAGGGCACCAAAGTATACCGCAGCGGCAGCAGGTTCTAAGTAGCCACATTGTTCCTAAGAGTGGTCCGGACCACTCTTAGGATTTTCTTTCAGCCATGCTGTTTTTACGCAAAATTTCGCTTCGTGAATCCACTAACGAGCACTTTTCGGTGACGTAAGCAAATATAGCAACTGCATCACCATCGCTGACATGTTCCCGGGCAGTTACAGCGCGCTTTATTTCCAGCGGCCGATGTGACAACGATGGCCTCTTACGACGTTTTTTCGTTTCGTGAATCGACTTACGCAACAAAATTTCTCTTGCGCAAAAATGTTTTCGTAAGTGAGTTTTGTGAATCCGGCCCCTAGTTCTTTTCTGTCAACTAATTCCCGGTATCACAAGACGTGTTCATTCTTCAGTATTGTATAAGCCTCACATGCCCCCCTAACTTAGCTGAGCCCTATTACATCCCATTTAACACCCTGTTTTCCTCCAACAACACACCTAGACTAGCCTCAATATATATCGTTCTAATGTTGAAAGTAGCCATGTTCAGATTCCAATGTAAGGCCTGTGCGTACCCAGGGATTCTTAGCACCTTCCACCGCGTCACAGGTCTGACCGCCACCTTGGACCATTGCTTCGCCGCTTGTGAAGACTGAGAGCCAAGCATTTATTGCTGTGTTCACAAAAGGTTGTGGCCAGGTACTGCACTAGGGTGGCCAATCTTGCTTTTGTGATGGAGTGCATTACCAGCAGATGGTCGCCAGTCAGTCCGCACCCAAGAACTCTCTTTCTTTAACGATTCCTCGCTCACGCATTTTAAAAAGATTTACCACTGAAAATGATTCGACATCTCTATTCGAACCAAATTTTGTCGTGGCAAGCTTGGCCGCTGCGCTATCTTTAGGTAGATGGTCTGTTGCACTTTATTAGCTATGTAAAAACCCACCTGACCGCCTATAAGCTCCCAACTTCACCTGGCTTGTAGCTCACCTCATCTTTTGTTCCTAGTTGTCAGAAAATCTAATTTCGCAATTAAAAAAACTGCGTGGTTTCGAACTTCCGACCTTCTGAGCTTGTTCCGGATTAGTGCTCTGAATGACGCCTCTTTCCACGCGTTTCTTCGCTCATTTATTCCTGTCACGCTCGATATTCACATTGCAAGTTTTAAAGTGTCCACAATGTCTGAGCTTTAGCGGCACATAGAGTTTTCTATATATACTCTAGAGTGAACTCTGCCACTAATGTATGGGGGCTGCAACGCGTAGCGCTTTAGCGAGCATGTGAATTATGGGTATAACAAGGATTTGCCTAGTCTTCATACTTTACGTTCGTTTTCGCTTCACGTGCCTTGAAGCTGCTTTGTCGGGAAGCAACAATTGGTAAATGTTCCACAGTTACGCTTCACCACCCTAACTGTTTACGCTTACCGCTTTAAATTGTGTCACGAAGTGAAAAACGGTTTGCCCGAAACTTTAAAACAAAACATGCAGCTATAAACGAAGCCACAAGTGTTTTCGCCACCCGCAAGCACGGAGATTAGGCAAGTACATTTCATACCCATAATTAACATGGTCTCGTAACGATCGCAGCTCCAATGTCCCCTCTAGTTAAATTAAGGAAACTTTATGGGCTAACAGACGCCCTCATCGTGGGCGTTGCGAGGCTAGAGGGTGGAGCGTAAGAGAGGAAACATAGAGTTTCTCACAAACTTACCTAGAGAGAAATCTGGCGCTAGTGAGCTGCTGAATGCAAGGAAATGACGGGATGTGTGAGCTTCGATCTTGACTCGGTTTTGTATACCTCAAGTAAGCACCTGGTTTCACGCTGAAATATTTGATTTCTTAGTAAAAAGCCTGTAAAAGGGCATTTATTTTTATCACTGCACAGAGACGTATTTTATTTAACACTTGAACCGTCTGCATTGATGTACAATTTTACAAAGCGCGAGAAGTAACCAACGGCCGCTAAACTTGGCAGGCAGACGACAATGCGAGCGTTCCCTCCATCGCTTTCATGTCGTCTGCTTCTTTTTTTCGCTGTTTGAATGCGCCTTCAATTACTAATTACTGCCCTTAAATACTAATTTGAACTAGACTTTTATTTTAGAAAATAAAACGCGTGAATAAGATCCGCTTAAGACCCTTGTGTTTTAAAAAAGCTTTATTTACGTAGTCGTATTCACTTTTGAGCCGAAGCCTCTCGCTACACCAGCCAACACAAGCCTCGCAGACACATATACCCTCATTCCCTGTGCTCCAATGGGGCTCTTTATGAAATTCGCATAGACGGTGTCGCCACACTTCTCTCTAGGTATTATTGTGAGAAACTTATTGAGAGGAAAGACATTGCGCAAACGGAGTGTGAGTGCGGACGCCAACGCCGATGCTGCGGAAAGTAGTCTTGAGCAAGAGGTGCTTTGCATCTAAAAAATATTTTCATGCTTGACATTTTTCATGGTTCTTTTGCAGCTAAAGGTTTCATCGAGTTGCTTGGTGTGAATCGGATTATAAGATATATGCTTCTTTCAGTTATATCTTTCTTTCAGCTACTATCAACTATTTTACCCTATGAACTCTTCTGTTCTGATGATTATTAGTAGAACCTCAAACACACATGTATTGTGAATATAGGACAAGTACTTTGAATGTTGATTGCTTTCTTTCGCACAACCTTACTAAAAACCAGAAGGTGATGAAACTGAGAAGAATATAGTGAAATTTCGAATGAAAAGTTTTTTTTTTCTCAGTGTATAGTCTATATTGGTGTAAATAATGTAAAATGCGTGAAAATATAACTTGCCATGGCCAGGGAACGAATCTGAAATCTAAGAACGCTGCACCCCAGGCCCTTAATTACTAATTTGAGCTATGGTGGCAGTCGTTACATTGACGTCATTACTCGGTATTTTATTCTTCTAAGATTTATGTTTGAAGTTTATGGTTTCAAGACAGAGTTGGTCAAGTCAGGTTGATATGCACCATAAAATTCAATATCTTTACTAGCTTCCAAAAACTTTTGTATATTTGAACAGGAGTGGAGAAAATGGATATTTCCTTTAAAATTTTCGCAAGGTATTTTGAGGTAATTTATTCATAGTAATAACATCCTAAAATGCTAAACATAGATTGACCATGGCGTCTCGTTTGAATTGAGCTGCGTTGTACTTACTTATAGTATCCATTTATTATCAAAGGTTTCCAAACAGACTATTGACTATACAACCTCCCTTTCTATCGGCAAAATCAACATTCGTAATACTATTATTATGCACGCTGCAAGAACTCTGAACTAGGGAGCCACCTCTCCTCACCCAGGTAAGTGAAAACACGCGCAGTGCACATGCTTCAAATACAGCGGCAATGTATGAGAAGCAGAACTCGCATACAAATATATAACATAGCACTTACTAGTACTGCGCCATCATAAACGTCATCATATCGGCAATGCTTTTTGGAAAGTTCCAATAAACAATATAAAGTCCACGCATTTCCGCGAAGTAAACCATGAAGGGGGGGGGGGGTGAAACTAGCTCCTAAGTTGTATAGTGCTACGTTGATGTCGCTGACTAGTATAAATAAGTACTTGTAGGTTTTCTCTAATACTATATCACCAGTGATTGATATATGAGGTTTAATGTCCCAAAACCACCGTATAAATATGATTGCCATATTACCATAATTATTGACACTAGTCTACTTTAAACCATTTTTCGGTGTCTCACATATCTTACCCAGGCGTTGTCCTATATATTGTGAATTGAGTGACTTAGTAATAGAAAGTGCCATAGAGAGTGGGTGACACAGTTAGGTCATAATTTTCATAATGCCTACGTTGAAGCCATGCACTGGTATAAATGGCTTGTGTGCGTAGGTTTTTTAACGTTGTTCTGTCATGAGTATGACTGATATTTGTCTATGCTTATACCTTCTTTTGTGTCTCACACACGTTCCGGCTGGGCCGTATACGTTACCTGAGCGTTGCTCCATATAATGCAACTATGACAATGAACACTGAGAGAGGCTGTGGGCAAATATTTTACACAGCACATTTTATGTGAAGCATGCACAAAAACTTGTGGCATACGCACCAAACCCAGTGCCAGCGAGTGCTATAAGAATGTGAAGCATCATAATGCCGTTTACGTTCAAACAACTGTGGGCCCTCTTTTCTGGGTGACGCTTTATCAGAACAAAAGAGAATGAAGGAACTTTTAAGCATATTATCTCTCTGCAGAAATTGCGTCAGGAAGCGGCAACATCACGTGCGTGTGTTACACAATACTTGGTGTTATCGGATCTTAACCGCACTATGTTCGTACGCAATCAGTTTTTCAGAGCTCACTGAATGAAGTGCTAGCGAGTGATATAAAACCTTGAGCTTCACATTGCCATTCAGGTTCAAACAACTGTGGACCCTATGTGGTGGGTGACGCTTCATGAGAACACACGGCGTATCAATCAGGAACTTGCAAGCCCATTCTCTCTGCAGATTGTACGTCCACAAGCCGCAACATCGTGTGCATGTGTTAAACAATGACACAGGCCTATACTGCCGTTCACGTTCAGACTATACGCCCCCTTTGGTGTGGGGTGATTCGTAAGCACAAAAGTTGCATCATTCAGGGACTTGTAAGTACACTCTCTCGGTAGGTTGTATGCCCGGAACCGACAACATCATGAGGATCCGTTAAACAATGAATAGTGCGATCTGCTCCGCCACGGTGGTCTAGTGGCTAAGGTACTCGGCTGCTGACCCGCAGGTTGCGGGTTCGAATCCCGGCTGCGGCGACAGCATTTACGATGGAGGCGGAAATGTTGTAGGCCCGTGTGCTCAGATTTGGGTGCACGTTAAAGAACCCCAGGTGGTCGAAATTTCCGGAGCCCTCCACTACGGCGTCTCTCATAATCATACAGTGGTTTTGGGACGTTAAACCCCACATATCAATCATAGTGCGATCTAAGTTTGCAGCGATATATTGAACTATGATGAAAACTTGCTGAGCTGATTCGGCCAAGAAAAACGATGGAAGCCGCCAACCCACCCTTAAAGCTTTCACCATTGTTTCGGGCTTTGCCTCTTATCAAGACTCGTGAAAGAGCATGTTTTCGTCGTTGCATAAACGGGTAAGAACAACGATCACTTCGAAAATTTTGCTGTAGTGAAGTATTGCGGGAAAGAGGGAAAATATGAAGAATATACACCAAATTGAATTGAAACTATTTGTGTCTGCGGTTCGAATATATAGTTTAGATTAAATTGTCAAGTGAGCTAGGCCATAGTTCATGTTCGATCTGTCTGGTTGAAATCTCAAATAGTGCTCATGGAGTAGTACACGGCTAGCATCCTAATGAGTTTCGGCTTCAAGCGTAGAATGCAATAGCGCACTGGGGCCTGTCGTGCATTCTCTCCTCAACTGCTATCATACTTCGCTTTTGGGTGCATGCCACAATGATGCCCTAAGAAAACGCACAACTGCGCATGTAAAATTAGCCTTTCCAAAGTATCTTAAAATGCCGTTATGCCCACTGTGCCGTTATGATTGCGCTCGCGAATCAGCAAAATGTCCACTAAGTACTCGTAAGGCAGCACGTGAAACTATGCAACCGCTCACCTTGTTAATGCTTTTTATTGCCATGATGATAATGACGATTAAATAGGTTCAAGCGTTTTGTATTGGGTGGGCCTTTGAAACACCAACTAATGGCGCAGTCCACACCACCTGGTGCAATTATGCCCTTTCGCCCCGCAACATAAGAAGCGCGAAGGAGACTCGTTCTTCAACATGACGTTTATATAGCGTTCGGGTTTTTCGATTTATCAATGATACCTAAGAAACAATTTTGCGAAGAAAATTACAGGAGATGTTATTAGAGGCAATTTTAATGTATTCGTAAAGAAAAAAAGTGTACGAAAAGATAACTTGCCGAGGGCATGGACTGAACATGTGACCTTCAAATAACGCGTCTGATCCTCAACCAACTGACCTATCACAGGGGCTATCTGCTCTGTGACCACTTTATAGTATGTGCATTTAAACACGGGAGCGTCAGCCAGTGCCACCCATCACCATTGCACTGAGCATGGAACACTCATTATTTTTCTTGGCTTCACGTAGCACGTCATCTTATTTGGAGCTAGCAGCTGAGCGATAATCGCTCGCAAACAGCCAGAATAAGTCTTTCAGAACGAAACAATTGCTATAAATGAAGAAAGAAAGGTTTATTAAAAGGGCCCGTGATCTTCATGGTATAACTGTCAGTTCAAGTGCACGAATAAACAGAAAGAAAGAGAGGGCAAGCGCTGTTTATTCGTGCGCTTGAACTGACAGTTATACCATGCATATCCAACTAGCCCAAATTTCGATTCCCATGATCTTCTTTAGTCATACCATCATTGAGAACTGACCAACAATTATGTTATAGAAAGTATTGGGGATGTTGTTAGAAGTAATTGTAGTTTAGTTGTAGGGCCATTGTAGTATAAAGAAAAGTTTATGAAAAGGAACCTACCAACAGGAAAAAAAATGTGTGTCCCACACTGGCCGCAATGACAACAGGAGGCGCTGATTGACACTCCCACGTTCAAATGCACAAATATATCCCACAGAATAGACAGGGAGATAGCTGCTGTAGTAGCTCAGTTGAATATGCATCGGACGCGTTATTCAAATGTTGCAGGTTCGGTCTCTGCCCATAGTAACTTATCTTTTCGTCCACTTTTCTTTCTTCGAAATTACATTGGAATTGCTTCTGATAACATCCTTTGCACTTTCTTTGGCATAATTGTCTCTCAGTTCTCAATGACTTGCATAACGAAGAAAAGGAGCCCTTAAAATTACTCTTCATTCTTTAGTTTTTTTAAAGCAACTTATAGAGTTACCATGGCCCTGTGGTACAACGTCTGCTTGCCACGCAGATTTGTCAATTATTTTATCTGCGTCTTTCTTAATTGTTTGATCACGGACAACTTGATGGTTTTTCGCTCATCGCTAAGGACACCGATACCGACTGCAACTCTGACACTGGAGTGTCTGTGAAACCGTCTGTTGCATGCAATCACGTTAAAAATTGGTCACATATATTTTTCGTGAAAACCCCTGCCTATTATTTGATATGTGTGGTTTAACGTCCCAAAGCCACCGTACGATTATGAGAGACGCCGTAGTGGAGGGCTCCGGAAATTTCGACCACCTGAGGTTTTTTAACGTGCACCCAAATCTGAGCACACGGGCCTACAACATTTCCGTCTGCATCGAAAACGCAGCCGCCACATCCGGGAAAACCCAGGCTCACTAGATACAAGTAGCTGAGTGATTGTTTCCGCTAGTGATGGCTCAAAACAGGCTGACTTCGTGCAGCAAACGTTTTCGGCGCCCCTTGGAAACCTAGACCTCATAAAAATGTCGTAGTGTTCATATATAGCAACGATGGAAACATATGGGCTGTTGCTCACGGGGCAGGAAATAGTTGCGCAAAATGGCGGAGGTTGGCTAAAATATGTAGGTATCTAGATGCCTGCAGCATGTGTTTCGCAGGCCCAAGTTTCGATAATCCAGCGAAATGCCTCGCTTGGACAGGACATTCTTCACATCTCTTTTGGTCGGGGTGTACTGCACACTTGAGGCATAAAAGTTCATGATCAACAGGGGTGTAGGCAGAATTTTTTTTGTTTGCGGGGCACCACTTTTGTATGGCCATTTTTAGCTCTGTATGCCATGGTGACACAAATTGCAGACGGGGGACAAGGGCCAGGTGTGCTACTCCCTGGCGACGCCAGTGATCAGGTAAGATATCATGATAAGGTGTTTCGTGAAAAAAAAAACACGGTTGATGTTCAATACATGCATAGGGTGTGTCTTATCGTGAAAAATCGTAGCCTATCCACGAAGTGAAAGGTGATGACTCGGCAAAAAAGAGTAATCGTTCAGTGTTATCGCAAACCACCCATGACATTCATTACTCACGCAAGTTAAGGAGTTAAGACGCTGTGTACAGTTATTTAGAATGCGTATTTGTCATAAATGGTAGGTTGTGTTCAGTTGTGAATTTAGTTTTGCCTTCATTATTACTGTTGTATTGTATCGAATGTAACCTGAGGTTGGCGAAGATGACGTCCGTGCACGTTCCTCTGCTGGTTGTTGGTTGTTTGCACTCATACGAAGAGAATTGCAGAGCATAATAAGACGTCATTTATTGCAGAAGCCAGTCGCTGTCCGCGATCATCATTGTCATCATCATCTTGTAGTGGCTGCCTTCCATGTACAATGCCGCAATTGCAGAAAGAGAATGTGTGGTGTGGAACGTGCTGCTTCTTCAACATCTTAAGCGCCACCGTCATTGTTACGACGTATAGCCCGTATAGCCCAACGTATAGCTCATGATGATAATTATGAATGTATGGTCTGAAACACGCTAGCTCTTTATCGTAATCAGCATCAACGTCATCGTCAGCGGCGACTAAGGTGTGGCAGAAGACAGGCCTCGTTCAGAAGCTACTTCACATAAAAAACGATTTAACAGCCCCGCGATATCATGGCCCTTTTTTAGCGCATAAGCACACCTAAGTTGTCCAGAGTAGTAGCATGATAAGCATCGTTATCAACTTTCTCGTGAATATTGAGAGGCAACTGTAGTCCTGGCACTTAGTGAGAGTTACGTAAGCAGGTTCTACTTTTCTTGTCAATGTAGAAGGTAGAGGGGTGATGTAAATGAAACACCAGGGTGCAGTATGCACTGACTAATAAAAAAAACGCCAGGTCTATGCGGAAGGCGCAGCACAGTCACAGCGAATGCAAGAAGAGCGGCCTTTCAGAGCTTTTTCTAAAGACTGATTAGGTAACTCCTCCTAGCACACTAGCTGGGTAGCCACTCAGGCAATAATAATAAAAATTTTACGACATCCTTCGTTTTTCGGTATCATTTTATGCAATCCTTCGTCATTCTTCTCAGAAGCGTGGTATCCGCTAAACAATTGCGATGAAGTTTGTGCCATTTGTTCGTGCAGTGGCTGACGAAGATGAGAAGTTATGCCTGAAGTTGGTGTGCACCCATGTTAATAAGTGATCGACAACAAGCGTTTGTAGTGGTTTGGAGCATCGGATGACCCAATCGTTACACTATTCGCATTGTGTAACGCCTGGTTGCTCGTTTGCTGTTCTAAAGCACTTTGTTACTCACAATAACGCGATTCTTTTTCCGACATGAAACCCGCCTCGGGTAAGTTTGCCAACAAGCCCCAAGCACCAGCGTAGCTTAAGCTAAGCATCTAACTTCTAAGCCACACTGGTGTATCAATTGCTGTTGCAAGAAAATCTGGATGTACTTGCAGTACAGAGACGAAAGTTGAAGGAGAGAAGGAGACTGGCAGCATGATGCTCAAGTTTACATCATGGTATTTTGCGACTGTGAGCCATGCCATAGGTACATCTGAGGGATGTGTTCTTTTTTGTTAGAAAACTTGATTGATTTGTGAGGTTTAACGTCCCAAAACCACCATATGATTATGAGAGACGCCGTAGTGGAGGGCACCGGAAATTTCGACCACCTGGGGTTCTTGAACGTGCACCGAGATCTGGGTACTCGGGCCTACAACATTTCCGCCTTGTTAGAAAACTTCCGCGTTCAGTTGTACAAAATGTCTCTTCGTGCTCGTCAGCCCGAGTAGTATTGTGTGATGTTGTTTTTTGTGACACTGAATGGAGCTTTATATGTGTTTATGCTCCAATTATTGGCAAGGCAAGAGCAATTTTTTTTAATTGACGACAACACATGTGTACTGCTAGGAAACTCTTGTTGGTGGGGGATTTCAACTGTGTCCTGAACGAAAGTGATAGATCAAGCAGTCGCAACGTAAAGGCAAAAGCATTGTTGTCCTGGTACAGATGATTATTGAATACGAATAAGTAGATGTGGCGGAGTGTCTGTATAGCTCCCCAGATGTAAAGTATACTCACTTTCAGGGCAGAAGTAATGCCCGATTGGATCGACTTTACCTTACTGCGGATGCGATACCCCAGTCTAGCAGTTACACCATTGTGCCTGCCTCCTTTTCTGATAACTGTCTTGTAAAATGCTATATCGGGTCAAAAAAAAGAATGCATTGTCTTGGGAGCAGTAGAAAATTAACTCTAACCTCGGAAGTGATCAGCCATTTAGTGCATCAGTTATAAAAGAAATTATAATAGTAACAAGGAGCGTATGGACAAAACGCATGAAAAATGGTAGCTCTTCAAGCAGCGAATCGAAATGAAAGCAATAGACAGATCTAGCATTTTATCTTCTGAATCTAAAAGAAGGAGAAAGAGCTTAAACGAACACTTCAGAGGCTAACAGGTCTTGAATGTGAAAAACCTGGAGTATATGCTGACGATTTGCGGAGTATCAAACAGTGGATAGCGGTTTATAAGGAGTAACGCTATCGCGAAGCGCTAGTGCGAGCCATAGCAACATCAATCACTGTGGATGATCACCAGTGAAGCGAGCGCTTGCATTAGAGAAGAGTCATGTCAGACAAAAGAATATAGATGCCTGTGAAGTCAACGGTATTGAAGTTTCAGACAATGAGAGCATAGGACGAGTGTTTGGCAAACACTACGAAGGACTCTTCGCTGCCACGCCCATTAATTCAGAGGCATTTAAGCAGGAGGTCTTTAGCAGAATGCCGAAGTTGTCAGATGGCTTCAAATCAGCTTTAGAGCAATCTATGTTGCCAACGAAAATAGAAAGGTCTATAGTTAAAACGAATTCTAGTAAATCTCCCGGACCAGACGGCCTTTGTGCTCCGTTTTATAACGAGTTTAAAATGAATTATCCCAAGTACTCGCAGATGTCTTCAATGAGACTTATAAACTTGATGACCTCCCTGGGTCCTCTAGTGAAGCACATACAGCTTTCATACCTAAGACGGAACACTGAGAGAAGTTAAAATTAGTTTCTTCGTATAGACCGATATGACTAACAAATTGTGATTACAAACTGTTACTGAACGTACAAGCACGGTGACTTCAAGGAGTAATCAAAGAATTGGTAGGGCCCCACCAAACATGCGGGAATATGGGACGCTCCATTGTGACCAATATACAAAAAATGCGCTGCGTGCTCGAGTGTTGCGATGCCAATCAAGGAGGGGTAGTGATTTTATAAATCGATCTCGAGAAAGCTTCTGATTGTGTTTCCCATAACCTTCTGCTTGCCATTCTAGACCACGTGAACGGTTGTTCTGTGATCAGAGATTGGGCGTCTATGGCATACCGACACTGCACAACCCATATAGTAATCAACAAGATGCTAGGAGATACAATTAACATGAAGCGTTTTGTCCGTCAGGGCTGCCCGCTGAGTCCCGTACTGTTCAGTTTATATATAAAATTGCTGTGCTTAGCGATAAATCAAAACAGACGCATTCATGGCTTTAGATTACAAGAATCCGAAGTGAAAATTCTGGCGTATGCTGACGATGTGGCTGCTGGTTGCACCGATCAAGATAGTGGTATCACTACCATCAGTGTGTAGAGAACTATGCGAACGACGACGAAGCAGCAAGAAACGGCAAGCCACCGCGTTGGTTCACACGCGCGACCTGAGCTTGCGCTTGTTTTGTATTTTCGGCCTGTTGACGTTCGTCGCCCTAATGGCGTTCCTCGGCCTTCCAGTACACTCTAAAAAATATCGAGTAAAAAGGGTGTCTTTTTGTCTCACAACAATAATTGTCATCAGGCTTGCGTGCGCTTCCTTTCTTGAAAACTCGGCGCTGGCCACTTTCCTATCGAGAATGCAATGTAACCCTTATAATGGGCTTGTCGATCGTGACCGGAATGTACCGGGCGTGGAGCGATAACACAAGGATGGAACGCAATATAGATGACGATTATTGTTGTGGGACAAAACGACACCCTTTTTACTCGCTCTATTTTTAGAGTGTAGGTCTGTACGTAAATGAACTACGTGACATCTGGTGGAGGTGTGTGGGCTTCCGTACAAACCTGGAACTTTGCTCCCGTAAGTTTCCCCCTCTACGTAACACGAACATGGCCACCGAGACGCCTCTCCAGGTGGGACCTTCGACCGTCCATGTCACTTGCGGCACCGTGTATCCTCAACAAGATCCTCCTATCTTCACGCGCTCCACTGAGTTGGACTTCAAAGATTGGTTGGCGAGGTACGACAAAATCGGCGCAGGTAACAAATGGGACGACCCAAGTAAGCTGTGCGACGTCACGTTCTACCTTGCGGACACCGCTCAACTGTGATTTAATAACCACGCAGCTGACATTCCTGCGTGGTCTGCATTCAAGACTGCTATTACGGACGTCTTTGGACGACCTGCGGGACGCAAGCTTCAAGCCCAACAGCGTTTACGTCACCGTGCACGGCAACCAGGCGAGACCTACACGGGCTACATTGAAGATGTGTTGCATCTATGCAACCGCATCAACTCTACCATGCCTGAGGAAGAAAAAAACCAGGCACATTTTGAAAGGCATTGACGACGGCGTCTTTCAGATGTGCTCACGAGAAATCCCCCCACAATTGCTGTGCTCGTTTTCCTCTCTCAGAGCTTCGATGAGTCGCGTAGGCGGCGCGAAATTGCTCGTCAAGCCCTCACGACGCCAGACACGCTCGCAAGCTTGCACCTAGCTGCCCATCCTTCCGATCAGCAGCCGCTGCTTTCGACAATCAAGAGGTAGCGCGCCAGCTGTCACTGCTGCCACTGACACATGAGCCCGCGCAAGCTTTGGCACCGTCCTCCAACACGCCAATCGGACCCAAGTCACTGAGGCCCTTCCACCGATGCATCGACAACCACCGGTCACTACGCCTTTCACGTACGCCGCCGTCGCTGCTCGGCCTACGCAACAGCGTATGCCGTATGCTCAACCTACCACGCCACCCTATGTCGTGCCTACAACGCCAATTGCTGCGCTGTATCCCTTCGCGAGATCTTCAGCTTCATTTTACCGTCGCTCAGACGCTTGGAGGAGCTCAATATAAAGGTGGCTAAGCGGTACTATTTTGAAAAACTTGGAAACAAAATAAAAACTAAATCAAAGGCGTTCTGGCAATACATGAAAGGTTATGGAGCAGACCCTTCGGGAATCACCAAAGTTGTCTTCAATAATGAGGAGTTACTAGAAGACACTGAGAAAGCTACCTGTTTAAACAACTACTTCCTTTCCGTATACTTGCCGAAATATAGCTCTAGTGCTTCGCAATTCACAAGTCCCGTGCCGAAAATGCAATCAGTAGAGTTAAGTGTGAATGGAATTAGGGCATTACTAAACAAACTTACCAATAATAAGGCAATTGGACCGGACGGAATTTCACCTCGAGTCTTAAAGCAGTGTGCTGAGTCAATGTTTCTTTACCTGCACGTATTCTACACAAAGTCTTTGTCCTCCGGTGCCCTCCCAGACGACTGGAAAATTGCACATACAGTTCCTATTCATAAAAGTGGGTCCAAGAAAGACGTAACTAACTATAGACCTATTTCACTTACGTCCATACCCAGCAAGTTATTAGAGCATATTCTGTATAAAGAAATAATGGCACATTTATCAACAAACAACTTGCTGGCGTCTCAACCACATGGTTTTCGTAAGGGCTTATCTTGTACAACACAATTAATTGAACTTAACCATGATTTAGTATCTGAAATAGACAATAGCGGACAAATTGATTGCATTTTCCTGGACTTCCAAAAAGCTTTCGACACTGTGTCACACTTTTTTCTTTTAAGTAAGCTTGCAGCGCTAAACATTGACCGCGAAGTTCTGGTGTGGATAGAAAATTACCTTTCAGGCCGCCAACAGTGTGTAGTATTAAATGGCAAAAAATCAAGTTTTGTAAACATTACTTCAGGGGTGCCACAGGGCTCAGTCCGAGGGTCACTTTTATTTTTATTATATATAAATGACATTTGCTCAGGAATTGATTCTAATATACGGTTGTTTGCAGATGACTGTGTCTTGTACAGAAAAATTAGAAATGAGAGTGATGTCGCCCTGCTCCAAAGCGACTTATCGCACATCCAAGAATAGTGTTCAAAGTGGAAAATCACTATAAATGCCAATAAATGCATTCATGTTGCTTTCACGCGTAAAAAAACCTAGTTAGCTTCAGAGTATGTAATCTCTAATAGTATAGTAACACAAAAACCGCATTATAAATATTTAGGTGTAACTTTTTCAGCCGACTGTTCATGGAATGCACACGTTTATTCAGTTGTTGCGAAGGCCGCCAAGTCACTAAATTTCATACACCACAGCCTGACACAAGCACCGGCATGTTTGAAATCAACGGCGTATTCAACGTACATTCGCCCTATGCTTGAATACGCCTGTGCCGTGTGGGACCCCTGGCAAAGTACTTTAAGTTACAAACTTGAAAAAATACAAAATAGAGCTGCAAGGTTTGTCCTAAGCCGGAACTCAAGAAATGACAGTTGCACCAATATGAAAAATGAACTAGGGTGGTAATTTCATCGCGTCGAAAGAAACTGCGGCTAAAGCTCCTGTACCAAATACTTCATGGTAAAACTGGCATTCGAAAAGAAAAGTACCTTCACAGTCCTCATTATATCTCTTCGCGAAATGATCATTGTTTCAAGATTTTAGAGTACCGTACTAGATCTAATTTGTATGCTAATTCGTTTTTTGTTCGTTCCATTAGAGAATGGAATCACTTATCAAATGAACAAGTGTGCTGTATTAATGAAGATGCGTTTTTCTCGACATTGTAACCCCCCTGCTGTACTGCCTTCGGGCTAAGCGGGGTAATCATTGAATAAAGAATAAAGAATAAAGAATAGAACCTACAGCTGTGTGCACTGCGCGTGTCGTTATCCAAGGTGAACTTTATGCCATTTAATTTTTTGTGCTGGCGTCATGCTCCCGCAAAGTCATTCTTGGATGGGACTTCCTTTCGCGTCATCGGGCCATCATAGATTGCTCACGTGCAGAAGTTGCCCTTACACCGCTGCCAACCTCTTGTTTGGTAGATTCTTTTTCTGAAGCTTACAAACTTGTCGTTGTTGCAGACATGAAAATAGCACCGAGAACATTCGCCCTTGTAGCCCTGACCTGTACAGCCGCTCCTGCCGGAACTGTTTTGTTCACTCCGTCTGACTTATTTACCCGCTGCCATAGCCTACACCTGCCCTTTGCCATACTCACCGTGGAATCCGGTGCTACCGCCATGCTCATTGCAAACTCGCTATCGCCGCCAGTTACCTCACTTCGCAGAGATTGTTTGGGTAACATACAAGACGTTGACCTCTTGCGCCCTCTGGAGTTTGCCAAACACCCTCCTCACCTCCAGCTCAATGCTATGACGCCACCTGGGGCCACACCGCCCGCGCCAAACTCATTCCATCCCTCTGTTGCCGCTGAGCTATCGCCGACACAAAGACGTGAACTCTTGTCCCTTCTTCGAGAGTTTCGTTCTGCCTTCGATTGCGCTCAACCATCTTTGGGTTGCACAGCGAACATCACGCACCACATTGACACTGGTACTCATGCTCCCTTACGCCAATGACCATATCGAGTTTCAGCGGAAGAGTGACGTATTATCAACGAAGAAATCGACGATATGCTCAAGCGTGGTGTCATCCAGCCATCCCAGAGCCCTTGGTTGTCCTCTGTTGTATTTTACACAAAAAGAATGGGTCTATCCGATTCTGTGTCGACTACCGCCGGCTCAATAAGATAACTCGGAAGGATGTGTACCCGTTGCCACGCATCGACGATGCTCTCAATTGCTTGCGAGGAGCAGAATATCTCTCCTCTTTAGATTTACGCTCAGGATATTGGCAAGTTTCAATGGCTGATCCTGACCTATCGAAGACTGCATTTGTAACACCTGATGTGCTGTATGAGTTTAACGTCATGCTGTTTGGAATCTGCAACGCCCCAGCTACCTTCGAACGGATGGTAAACACCATCCTTCGCGGCTACAAGTGGAACATGTGCCTCTGCTACCTAGACAACATCGTCGTTTTTTTCTCGCAACTTTTTGACTCACCTTGTTCGTCTTCGGGCTATTCTCACGTGTCTCACCTCTGCTGGCCTTCAACTTAACATCAAGAAGTGTCATTTTGCCGCACGTCAGCTCACTATACTGGGTCACGTCGTCTGCAAAGAGGGTGTTCTCCCGGATTTGGCGAAACTCCGTGCCGTGGCCGACTATCCGAAGCCCAATTCCATCAAGACGCTTTGACGTTTTATCGGCCTATGCTCATACTTTCGTTGATTTGTGCGCAACTTCTTTTCCATCATCGCACCTCTTACAAACCAGTTGACAACTTCCCAAGGCATTTCTACTTGGTCAAAAGAGTGCGACGAATACTTCACCGTGCTTCGGCGGTTATTATTATCACCTCCAATACTACGTCATTTTGACCCTAATGCGCCTACGGAGGTCCACACCAACGCCATTGGTGTCGGTCTTGGTGCTGTATTGGCTCAACAAAAACCAGGATACCAAGAATACGTGCTCGCTTACGCGAGTCGAACTCTCAAGAAAGACGAGTGTAATTATTCCGTCACTGAGAAAGAGTGCCACGCAATTGCCTGGGCTTTGACGAAGTTGCGCCCATACCTTTATTGCCGCCCTTTCGAAGTCGTCACGGACCACCACGCCTTATGCTGGCTATCATCGCTCAAAGACCCGTCGGGGTGCCTTGGCCGTTGGGCACTTCGCCTACAGGAATACGACATTCCTGTTGTATACCGATCCGGCCGCAAGCACTCCGACGCTGATGCGCTATCCCGCTCGCCGCTACCAGCGGACCCAACCTCCTCGTCACCTTCTTCAGCTGTCATAACACCAATCGACTTCGCGGACATGGCATCGGAACAACGCAAAGACATGTGGATTTCCCAACTCCTCGCCTTTCTGACTGATTCTTCAGGTAATTTAGCCTCAAGAACTGTCCGCCGTCAAGCCACACATTTCACTATTTGAGACGACTTCCTCTATTGGCAGAATTACTCGTCTGAAGGTCGGAGGTGGCTGTTAGTGATACCCAACAACATGCGCATGGAAATCTGTACTGCTTTCCACAACGACCCACAAAGCGCTCACACCAGCGCTCTCAAAACGTACAACCGTCTACGTCAGTGGTACTACTGGCGCGGCATGTACACATTTGTTCGCAAGTACGTACGTGCTTGTACTGCATGCCAGCGGCGTAAAGCCCCACCTCAACGCCCTGCCGGTACACTTCAGCCTCTGCCTTGTCCAGCGCGTCCATTTGACCGCGTCGGTATCGACTTATACGGACCACTTCCCACGTAGTCTTCTGGAAATAGGTGGATAATTGTCGACGTAGACCACCTCACGCGTTACGTGGAGACGGCAGCATTACCCGCAGAAACCACGAGGGAAGTTACGTTTTTCATCTTGCGCAACTTTGTTCTTCCCCATGGTTCTCCCCGCAAACTTTTGAGCGACTGGGGGCGTGTTTTCTTGTCTGACGCCATTCAAGCCTTGGTCGCGCAGTGCAACATAGTTCATCGCATGACGACAGCATATCACTTTCAGATGAACGGCCTCACACAACGATTTAATTGCACTCTCGGTGATATGTCGACAATGTATACAGCTTGAGACCAGACCGATTGAAACACTGTCCTTCCATTCGTCACGAATGCGTATAACACCACTACGCACGCGAAAACAGGGTTTCCCCTTTCTTTCTCTTGTACGGACGCAAACCATCGTGCACACTGGACACTATCCTCCCATACACGCCCGACTCCTTTGAGTACACTGCAATTTCTGATATTGCCAGGTACGCAGAAGATTGCAGATGATTGGCCGGTTCACTGACAACCGAGGACCAAGACCACCAGAAGCTACGGCACAACACCGACCGACATCTCTCTACTTTCACGACCGGTGGTCTCGTTTGGCTCTGGATTCCACCGAGTACTCCTGGCCTTTCGTTGAAATTACTGGCACGATACCATGGGCTCTACCGCATTCTCGCCCGTACGTTATGAGATTGAGCCTTTTACACAGTCTGATGACTTACGCTTTCCTGGCTGAGAAATTGTGCATGTGAGTCGCCTGAAGCTGTATTATGACTCCGCTATAGTTACTACGCCTTAAGTCGCTAGGTTGGATACGCTATTCACCGGGGGCCAATGTAAGGAACTATGCGAACGACGACGAAGCAGCAAGAAACGGCAAGCCACAGCGTTGGTTCAAACGCGCGACGCGAGCTTGCGCTTGTTTTGTATTTTCGGCCTGTTGACTTTCCTCGCTCTACTTGCGTTCCTCGGCCTTCCAGTTGGTCTGTACGTAAATAAACTACGTAACAAGCGTAGTGAAAAGGTTGTGCGATGCAACTGGATGTGCAGTAAAGTGGGGAAAGTGTCTGGACTTCTGGAATGGAAAGTGGTCGTCAAGACCAGACTATCTTGTCAGTGTTACGTGGCTGACTACAACTGTCAAGTTACTTGGAGTGCCACTGGAATATTTTAAAGATATCTAGAACTACTGGCAAGAACAAGCGAAAGTAATCCGGATGAAAGCCAATGGATGCAACGGTAATCATTTGATTTGTCAGTGTTTTCGAGGGTGGCTGTAATCTTTTCTTTGCCTAAAAACTTTGGTATGTGATGCAAGTATTGCATTGTTCAGCGGCAAACATAAAGGAGCTTCATTGCATCTTCGCAGTATTCGTGCGGGCCTCGAACTGGGAGAGATGCAATCGAACTAATCTTTTTCGAAGAGTAAGACAAGGAGGCCTGTGTTTACCACATCTTTTCATACGCCAAGTCGTGAGTAATTTTTTTTCGCTACACATGGGATCCTTTCTTACGTACAGTGTGCCAACTGAGACTGATGCCGGCTTTACCTCGATATGTGGTTAGCACAAATGACATGACCGGTGCAGTACGCAGTTATCTTTAGAAGGTTAAGTATACGGTTTTTATCTGTTCGATTTTCCAATGAATATTTGCTTTCGGTGACTCACAAAAAGTTGTACAAACATACGTGTGATGATGTTTTACCTGAACCCCTGTACCGTGCCATGTACGCTGGAGATCAAGGACAAGATATCCTTAAACGAGTGAAAAGAATGCAAGTTGCTCCTGCCGCGTAGTGCTTCTTTTTTAGGCTTCACAGAGGTACATTATCCCTCAGGACATTTGAAGCAGACCATGGTTTTTACTCACCTTGGTGTGAGTAAAAACCACGGACAAATTTTCTTATCTGTGAAAAAATGGGAACTATAGACCATGTCTTCTTACATTGTTGGGAGGGCGTATAATTTTGGGATGTACTTCAAAGGACGTTAAAGAAAAAATTGCCATCAAATTCTGACGCTATAAGATTTCTGCAAAAAGTGGACGAAGAAGGAATACCTTTTCATTTGATCATGCTATGTGGTCTTCACTGTTTACGGTGGGCCCGTATGGCGTGTTTTTATTGCGATCAGGATGCACGGCCTGCACAATGGTGTTTCCGTGAATGTATGGCCAAGTTTGTCGAACTGCAGGAACCTCAGGAGATTGTACCGGAGTGGTTATCAAGTGTAGAGCCCTTGGCAACACTTAAGGAATTTTAGTTTGTGTCAGACTGTTACTGCTTGTTTCTTTTGTGCTTGTGGTTTGATGTACGTGCCTATGAACAGGCAATAAAGCAAAAAACAGCGTAGCACAGCGGTAGAATACCTTGATGGCACCCTGTCGACCCAGGTTCGAGCCTAGCTGTGGCATTGATACTACCAGTGGCAGACAAGTACGGCGCTGCGCAAGACCCGAGTTGTGATATGATAACAGCTTTCGCTGTAAAAACTGCTTGAGTGGTCCCTGGTTTTTCGATGGCGCAATGTTGTGGTTTTATCTTACACTCCAGACAAAAGCGCTTGAAAAGCATTGCGAAACCAGCACAGCATGCGATGCCACACGTTTGGTGTTCCTCTGTTTTGCTATATTGCATCACCTTAAGCCACCTCAGTAGAATTCATTGAGTGTGTGGCTTTATGCGGATATCTTTGGCTCTGTGTGACTTCTAGGATAATTTTGTGATCTTTTGCAGCAATTGTTCGTATTTGTATCTTTGCATACTTTTCGTTCTGTTATTTTTGATTATCAGAACGGTGATCGCAATTCACTTTTTAGAATTTACGGTGTACTGTCTTTCCTGTGTGTCTCTTTCCGACGACGTTTTTACGCGTGTCATTGTTATTTGTGTTGTTCCGACGCATGCTGTGAGAGGCTTTATACTCGATTCAATAAAACTGTTGGGGAAATAACACTCTGTGAACACTCTGTGTGTTATGTCCCAACAGTTTGTGTGTGTGTGTGTGTGTGTGTGTGTGTGTGTGTGTGTGTGTGTGTGTGTGTGTGTGTGTGTGTGTGTGTGTGTGTGTGTGCGTGTGTGTGTGTGCATGCGTGCGTGCGTGCGTGTGTGTCCTACTTGTCTTCAGTATTTTTCCGCTATCGTATTTTGAAGAAGTACGAACCAACTCCTCGAGATCTCGTGACTCCGGGTCTAGAGGGCCTCATTTCAGTAGCGGGCCCCCATCGTAATGACCCATCATTCAACAAGTCAGATGAGGCGCTCGTAAGACCCACAAATATTTTTTTACATGGTTGGAAACAGAGAAGTCGACATAGGGTGATCAAGTGATCAAGTAAGAGCTCGTCGAAAAACTGCAATTACGCTAATTGTATTCGGCATATATAGTGCCGCACTGCCAACCCTAGGCGCGTTGTCCATATCTTCAGCCAATACAGTGCTAAATGGTCTCGGCACTCCACCCTCCAATTGCTCATTGGAAAAATTGTTCCTTATTATCGTGATATTCCCTGTCTTTTCTCGGATCCTGCAAAGCAGTCAACTAAAGCAGATGAGCGAAATTTAAGGTGCCCACACACACGTGCAATATAATCAAACATGTTGACCTGAACACGGATGCGCAGTGCTCACACTGTGTGGAGACCTTAAAGATCTTCCACATGGTGAGGACATGCGTGAAAAATTCCCACCTGCCCCCTTTTTCTACCCTCTTTTCGAGAAGCACGGGAGGCTGCCCTTCTCACCTGCTCCTCGCTGGAGTTTCCACGGACTCTAGACGGGTGCGATTTGGGGCCTCGTCTTGCGATGTCCTGAACAAGGGACGCCGACCATGTAGCGGGGTCATGCTTTGGCTTAGGATTTTTTTCCCTATAATTGGTTTGTTTTCTCTCTCTACCCTCGAAGGCAGGGAAATAAGCTGCACACTGCCTATGGAGATTCCAAAATATTATCACAAACGCACAGCACCATGGCTTCGCACACGACACGAGAACAAGATTTTGCGCACGTTCGATGATCCTCACTGATCTGGGTTCCAAGATTTCGGCCGGTAAGAGAGTGAAGGGAGGTTCTTAGTGCGTGTGTCATGCCAAACTTGCCAGTCTGCGTCCGGGAAGAACAATGTAGTGGCCGAACACGTTTGTTGTGAGACGTGCCACCCACTGTAACTGCTACTATGCAAAGAGGGGGAATGAGGAGTGCTGGACTGATCCCTCGTCGTTTTTCAGGGGTCACTCCTAACAACTGCAAGTTTCCGGCGCTTCGCTATCTTCGAAAGGCGCAGCTCCAAGCAGTTTGGTTGTGGCTGCCACCCGAAACAGCAAACACCTTGGTGGCTTCGAAAATGGTCGGTCACCTCTTTGTTTGTCCGTGAAGTCTTATATGGACGCGAGGTCACAATCGTTGCTGTCTCACCGATTTCATTTGCACCTGAACTATCGTGATGACACCCTGGTTCACGCTATACAGAGAGACAATCAGTGCGTCTCAACTGCACCTCTTTGCTTGAAAGGAGTCGGGAACTTTTCGACAGGTTCACAACCTCCGATAGAATTTTAATGCCGATGATGGTAATAACACTCCCTTTTTCGCTCGTTTATTAGGCACAGCTATAAATTCACCTTCACAGTGCCTCGAATTGTCTGTTTCATTACACACAGAGGCGCCATTAAATATGACCAGCTGTCTTCTGATGTAGTGAATCTCGTTCGTGCACGTAAACTAGGAACAGAAAATACCTCCTGAAACGGAGTGGTTCGGCGCTGGATTGGAACAATAATCAGGGCATGATGAACGTTTGATTGGCCGTGGCGGGATTGATTCTCGTTGTTTCTTCGTAGTGACGCTGGTCAGCACTCCCATTTTGTAGGAATTGTTTTTCGATGTTTAAGATAAATTGTGATACTTATCGAAGGGGTAGGCTGGTTGCTGCTTTGTGAAGGGCTGTATTTGTGAAAGACACCCTACGGAAGTTCATGTTAGCCGCGGTACAGTATCGGTTACGGTGCTCGGCTGCCCACCCGAAAGTCATGCAGTATATACAGGCAACGGTGGTCACATTTCAATGTAAGCGAAATATTAGAGGTCCTAATTGTGCTGTGCAATAAAGTCATGGTAAAGAACACTAGATAGTTAATGTTTCTAGAGCCCTCTAGTACGGCTACTCTCAAAGTTTTATCGTCGTGGTTTTTAGGCATAAAATTGCCTATATTAGTTATTATCTACTGCAGTTTCAACAAAACAGGTTCACACGGTGAGAGTATAGATTTAATTATCCGGCTTAATTCGTAGACTAAGAACATCGACGGTTATTTGTGAAATAAATTTTATTGAGATGTCCAAGCAAAGCTGCGGCACGTAGTCATGTAGTAGAAGAGATTTATCTGTTCTGATAACAGTTCATCTAAAAAGTTGCGATACATTTGTAGAAGTCGACATAGAACCCAGTTTATTGCGGCATGTTCTTGTTTGATTAGCGGCTTCGTAATATTCTTCTCGTAGAGCATCACCTTGACCTTTTGCACAGGCCAATTTCTTTATCTTATTGAATGAAAGCGAGCTGTTCACACATAGCAAGCGTGGCCCCGGCTTCACTGGCGTTGAAGTGCGCAAGCAGCCATGCAGTCATTGTGAGACTCAAAGTTATTTCCATTGCTCTTGCATCCTCCATACACAAACTCTCGGCAAGAGTTGGTCGCAGCGTCGTAGTAGAAGCGAGTGAAGTGAGCTCTACAAGGGCCACTGTATGGTGGCCTGAGGCAAATAGGTTTTTCGAATGGCCGAGGTCCTGCAGGAGAGGCAACAGGCATCAGCAATATAATACTTACATCAGACAAGCGCTTTGCTCAGAACAGCTACACCTTAACACTACTTATTGTAGCCTACATCCTACGTTCTCACACCTCATGTTAACAGTTCCCCATGAGCCCACCATTTTCTTAGCAAAAGCCATAGTTTCCTTCTGTTTAGTCCTGCTTATATTACTTACTCTCGCGCCTGACGTTCCATAGACGCATTGTAGGGCGAAAGTGGAAGGGGGGGGGAGGGTTCGTCTGAACAAATGATATAAAGAACCCATGGTACTCTACAATACGCAAATCATGATACCAGCGGTGCTGAATACGGAATATATTACTATAAACAGCGCTTTCTTATCGAACATAGTAAAACTCTTAGGGTTCAATGGCAGTGCATTCAGGTGTCTTTGCACGTTCGCACCGAAACAATAAATAAATAAAGAAAAAGCATTCACTAGGAACATCATCGAAGGTTAAGAGCATTCGAAAAATGGCAATTTGTAGATCACTTAGCACATCTGGCATGCTATGCCCATCGCGAAGGCGTCTTCTTTGTGCCTCTAAGGATGCAATTTTCTTACTTACACGAAAATATTTTAGTTGCATGCAGTTATCATGTATCATGTATTGGCAAAGTACCGAAAACTGTACTGCCTTTATAGGCAATCATCCAATTTAGTGCTAAACTCTATTTGTGGATATTGTAATGTTCCGCACAGAATGAATTCGCCTTGGTGACAATTCCAGAACAATGCTTTTACCTTCGCTGCTCTCAAGTCGAACACCTATTCCAGCTGCCCTCTCAATAAAAGATTTTTCTGTCATTTTTGCTTCACATTAGGGACATTTATTATAAGCATTATTTTCATTTGCCAATCATTCATTGTTACATTTTATTTTCCAGACAGACACACAGAATGTTGCATCCGCCACGTTGAACTAAAAAAACAACGCATTTATTTTATCGTGCTATGGTTGGCATTCGTTTATGAAGCATTGTAGATTGCAGAGATCACTCGGTAAATAAATAACTAATGTGTTTATTCATTTAGAATAAAGTGAAAGGGCTCTTAGTAAAAGTGAGCGAATATTCAAAATATTCCTGAACAAATTCGTCGCATAGCTTCTGTAGGAAATGTTGCTGTATATCACTGAGATGCACCACAATGACCTTCAATAAAACATATGTATTCAATGAACCTCTTGCGCACGCATACACGCCTGCACATTGTTATAGGAATTGTAAATCTGTTTTTATCTCTAGCTATGTCAAATATGATTTCGATAATCATCGTAAGTCTTAAAGGTGGCCATTGATGCTGCAATGCTAGTCCACTGGGTGATATGAATGAGTTATGAAAGAGAAAAAAAGATGAGTTTTATTGCTGAACACTAAACATGGTGTGTTCAATTGTCGTTTTGCTGGAGTGGGGAGCACAAAAAGTAATCGATTACTAGATTAGTGATAAATTGAATAATAATGCGATAGATCGTCTATTAACAGCGCCGGCAAGCATTGATGAGAAGCTCGTTGCTTCTTTACTGATTCATACGCGTTACATTCTAATAAAAACTGCCTTTCTCGAGCCCTTCTCGTCTTTCTTTGTATTACGTAGCATTAAGGCTAGTGTCTGTCCAAATATCGTGAAAATATTGTTGCACACATGAATGAAGGCAATAATAAACCTAATACTAATGAACCCTATAATAGACCTAATAAACGGCCCTTTCAACATTTGACGGCCTCCTTCAAGCGTAACAGAGTGGTGGAGGTGTGGGATAAGCGCCTCAGCTGTGGATCGAGTATGCTGCAGCTTCGAAGAAGCCGTCGACTTGCCAGCCTCCCACCATTTGCCGTGAGTGCCTTCGACATGCCCGACGAAGCAGACGATCTCAGGACAGCACCCCCTTCTCCGCTTACGTACTATCAAGTGCCAACGCCCTTCGGAGGAGAATTCGGAGAAGATATCGGCGCCAGGCTCACCAAGTACAAAAGAGTGAGCAAGTCCCATGGTTGGGATACAGCCGCTCAGCTAACCAACGCGTTGTTTTCGCTGACCGACACCGCACTGGTATGGTACGAGAACCACGAGGACACACTCACGACGTGGGACCTTTCGGTTGGAGAGGTCAGGGCGTAATTCGGCGATTCGGTTGCGAAAAATAATCTGACTGAGCAAACATCGTCCCAATGGGCACAGCTACCAGGGGAAACGTGTACCACTTGTAGAGAAGTGTTAGGGCTAAGCAAGGTAGTCTGCGCTACCATGTCGGAAGAGGACAAAGTCGATCACCTGCTCAAAGAAATTGCTGAGGATGTGTACAGTTTGAGAATTGGAAAAAAGAATTAGTTCTGTGCCCGACATCATGCGGCATTGCCGAAAGTTTGAAGTGCTCAAGATGCGTCGAATTGCGCCTAAGTTGGGTCGGCTGGCTAACGTCACAACTGTTGTCAGTGTGGACACGAATCATTGCCTCGACCTTTTTTCTGCCGTTTGACAGATTGTTCGCGAGAAAATATTCCACCGAGAAATCTCGTGTTCGACAGCTGATCATCCTGAGTTGCGTCTGTCACGTGATGCTATGGCAGTGCCTCCTATGACTACATGGCAACCAACTTGGAGTGAAGCAACTGTGAAGTACAGCCCAGCCCCACAGTTAAGGATGACAACCCAATTTCCCGCATCACGGTATGACCGACGCCCTCAGCGCATGCTTCCTTGATACCCGACGTCTCGTAATAACGTATCTGACCTGCATGCTCGCTATACAAAAACAAATGATTACGCTAGATTGATCGACGAGGAACCGACGTTTCGATCTCTGCCGGTGCGGTATTTCTGCGATGTTTCAGGACACATGTCGTGGTCTTGTAACCGTCAAGTGACTGTTCGGTTTTACCAGCCCTCCCACTTTTCACAACCTTCCAAACAGCCTCATGGGGACCTGCTGCTGACCCCCATACCACCTAGTGAAAACTGTTGGTCCAGTAACTTTCGCAACCACTCCCCGGCATCCGACAGAAGTTTCACACCTCCACCGAGACTTATTGCTCATTCTTCCTCGCCGCTGCATCGCAAAGCGCCCTCTTCGCCACCTGAAAGCTAGCCAGCGCGGCCGATGGGGGTGAAGTAGTTGGAAACGGGCTACACTCTAAAAAAGAGCGCGTAAAAAAAGTGTCTTTTCGTCCCACAACAATAATCGCCATCTATAATTCGATGCATCTTTGCTCTATCGCCCCGCGCCCGGTACATTCCGGTTACGATCGACATGCCCATTTTGAGGGTTACAATACATTCTCGATAGAAAAGTGGCCAGCGCTGAGTTTTCAGGAAAGGAAGCGAACGCAAGTCTGATGACGATTATTATTGTGGGACAAAAAGACACCCTTTTAACTCGATATTTTTAGAGTGTACTAACAGAAATACCTTCTGTGTGTATGTTTACAAACCGATAGCCTGTTTTTTTATTATGTGCCTGTGATGGCCTTAGTGCACACACGCGCAACATATTTCGTGAAGAGTGATTTCTTTAAAGGCATGTTATGGCGGAAAGTTGTTATTACCTGGGATGAAGCTACCATGTTCTGTAGAGTCAGTGGAGAGCCGTTGCGTCCTATTAGTGTGTGTAGCGCTGAAGTATTTTTGGGTGGCCTAAGCGTAACGAGAGAGCTTGCGATTATTCCTCGGTCTACACCTGACATCAATCCGAGCACGGACTTATTGCCAGAATGTGGTGCCCCTGTAGACTGTCACATGGGGAAAGTCTTTGTGACGGGCCAGATGCCGTCAGAAGTTGTAGAAACACCTGCGGACGACGAAACTAAGTTGTGTGTCTGTGGTGGTACGACCAACCTGCGTTTTCTACTGTACGTGTTCCTCTTGTCTGTCATAGCGCGGATTCTTACAGCTTCGCTAACTGTGTAGAGCCAATGCACACAACCTGGTTGAAGAAGAATGTGTTGGTTTTCTATTGTGTAGTGTCGATCGCTGGTGGACGAACTGACGTATGGACTCTAAACTGTTCCTCATGAGCCGTCACGTTACCGGATGGTTTGAAATTAGCTTTGGTCAGCAGAGCGCACGCGACCTTATCAGTGGTTGAGCTCACAGACGTGCCAGAAAAATGTAACAATATGCCTTTAAAGGTAACATTATTACAGGAACCTAGGCATATTGCACGAGTGCCGAATTAAACAGTTTTTCTAATGAGGCACTAGCTGAAATGTACTTTAAAAAACAATGAATTCCGGCTTACGAAAGTGCACAAATAGGTGCTTACCAGAAACCAAGTCTTTGGTCTTTCCAGAGAAGGCCCCAACACTCTGAAGTGGTGTGATGACGACTGAGGATAGCAAGAACGAGAAAAAAAGCGATTGCCTCATTCATCCTGTCTTCGACACATATTTGAGTAGTGTTGGCTACCATGTATATACTGGCAGGCTGATTTAGAAGCAGCACAGTGGATCATTTCTTAATGTTTGCCTTCACCACGACTTCGAGGGCAAGCTGACAGATTTGTAACATCTGATTGCACTACGAATCCCATATCACTTGTACTGGTACATTTCATGCGTATCATAAATATGCCTAATGTTCTCACATAGCACGCTAGTGGAACATATATGCCGGTCGATAGTTCAAGAGCAAGTAATTATTTTTCACTCTCAACGTGTAACGCAATGATACGCGCGAGAAAGCTTCCTTATATTGTCGCCTTAAAGAAAATACGGCATACAATAAAAGGCGTCCCCCACGAATCTGAAAAAGTTCACATGACCTTTTTAACAAGGTATCTCGGTAAAATATATACCTTAAGTTTAAATAGAAAATCTCGCGTTTTGAAGGCAGTTTTCAATCAAACCCTCTCGTTGACTTCCATTGGCCGCAAGGTGCCACATAATAAATCTATAGACGGGAACTATAATCGAGATTACAACCCCTCCAACGTGTCACCTATCCACATCAAGCAGTAAATTTCCATCTTCGTGATTTGGTTTGATTCGCGGCATTGGTATCGAGGAGCAGGAATTCATCCTGCTTCACTAACACTACGGGCATGCTAAACAATACGTAGTTCGAATAAACATCTATGGCAAGCTAGATTTTACAATTCACCACCAAATTTCATTGGAATGCCATATAATATACAACATGACCTGCTGTATTACCGTGTCATGAGAAATATCACCAGCTGCATTTACCGAAAATTAGGGTTGGTTAATAAATGGCTTGTAACGCAACGACATTTCTCTTACTAGCAAGCATGCACTTTCTACGAAAAGTTTTCAAACACATACCTAGTGCAGTGCCAAGGAATAGCAGAAAAGCGTAAACCTTCATGTCGCTATTGCTGCTAGAACAATGGCGTGTCCCCTTTTGTAAGCAGTGACGCTTTTATAAGAGCACTGATAAGCCTTTGAAGGAAGTGGAAACCCCTTATCTCTCAGCAAATTTTTCGCCAGGAAACTGCATTGTTGAGGTATTCACGAAGTCGTGAAGGGTGATAAGATAATAAGGTTTATTGATATGTGATCGAAGTTTTCTAGCTCATTGTCTAACACAATAGGAAGCCATTATTATACATGGAATGCCAGTCCTATTGTCTACACAGCTTGCTTTTTAACTAAATCACTGGAAGTTGATTGATATGTGGGGTTTAACGTCCCGAAACCACCAAATGATTATGAGAAACGCTGTAGTGGAGAGCTCCGGAAATTTCGACCACCTGGGGTTCTTTAACATGCACCCAAATCTGAGCCATTGGGCCTACAACATTTCCGCCTCTATCGGAAATGCAGCCGCCGCAGTCGGGATTCGATCCCACGACCTGCGGATCAGCAGCCGAGTACCTTAGCCACTAGAACACCGCGGCGGGGCCAATCATTGGAAGCGAATGGTACTTTCACTGGTTTCGTGTATTTATGCTGGACAAATTAGCATGTTAAAAAGCTTTAATGGATGGAAAATTCGTAGAATTAGCTATAAACGTGGCGAATAGACCCGAAATTTCTATTACTAGTATCTTTTTATGAGGGTTGAACTTGCAGACTGGTATAGTCTGTAATAAATGCATAATTGGTGTCTTAAATGTACATCAGTATTTCTACATGGAATCAGCAAGAGTGTGCCCATGCATTTATTCCTGTGACACATAACACAATGATCCTCAGAGATCAGTAAACTAACAAAATCAAGCAACCTTTACAAGCTCGGCTTGTCAAGCCCATTGTGATGGGGTTTCCCGACGCCTTTAAGAAGACAACGAATGGCCGCAAAACACACAAGCACGTGCATCCATCTTCAGCGTTGCCTCGCTGCACATGCTCACGTGGCACTTGAAAAAGAAGAAAAGAACCAGCCACGTTGACAGATCAGACAGATGCATAATGCTGATGCTCTGCAAGTCCCAGAACCTCCGTAGAATCTTGTCAGTGAGACAGAAGCCGTACTTAGTTGCAAAACGCATACGTTGAGAGCTTATTTCAAAGAGGTGTAAAAAAAATTGTTGAGCAACCCTAAGGTACTTCAGGAGCAGCTTCAGGCAATATCCTCTGAGTACGAAAGCATCACAGAGGTACGACAGCTTGGCTGCGGAGGTATCGTGTGCCGATCACCAGACAGAGATTGTGTAGAAGATCTTCTGAAATGCTCATCATTTGCCTCTATCCCGGTGAGTGCATATATCCCACCCAATCTTGCATGAACCAAAGGCATTGTGCGTGGAAATGACTCACAACTAAGCCCATGTGAGACGCTTAAGAAACTCTCCTTGACCGGCGTTATAGCTATATACCGGTGCAATTGAGTAGTAGACAAGGTGAATGTAGCCACCAAGTCAGTCATCGCAACTTTCGCCGGAACATCGCGCCCATCTGAAATAAAATCTTGGCCACTTGGCTGGAACCATTAGCACCGCGACCCCTGCAATGCCAAAATTGTTGGGGTTTTGGCCGTTTTGCTGGTGGGTGTAAATCTGGAATATGGTGTTGTATTTGTGGTGAACGTCACTCACACACTGATTGCAAGATTCAAGCTGAGAAGTACTGCCTCTGTGAGGGTGCTCATTATGCAGATTATTCCAGTTGTCCCGCTCTCTTTCAAGAAAGGAACTGTTGGAAGTACTGCGCAGACGACGATGGTCAAGGAGAGAAGCGATAGCAGTTATCAAGGAAAGAATTCAAGGGTATGCTGGGATCGCCATTTGACAAAATGCAATGGCAGATTCTAGCTTTGCCCAAACAATTTAGGCCGCAGTAGAAACGGCAGTATCAAAAGCAGTGGACAGGTTATTTATTAAACTCGCAGAATGTCACAGAGATAATGAATGCTCAGTAAACTCAGCTGATGAATAACTCAGCAGCTTCTCCTCAGACAAGTTCTACGCTGACATCTCAGCAGGAGGCAGGGTGCAACAGGAGAGATGATAGGGTGCTCCCAGAAGACACTCGCATGGTTAATAAACCTACAGAGAGATATGGTCACCTCCCTACTATAGATCTGAGTGTCAAAACTGATGTTGAAATAATTTCGCATGCCCACATACGTAGCTGATCCCCCTAAACCCTTCTTCCATATCGTCACAGACAAAAGCAAAAAAAGGGCCCAACCTAGCAAGGTCTTAAAGGCCAGAATACTAGAGAAGGTTGTTTCGACTGCTGGTATGTCCCACCATTGAGGCGATAAAAGCCTCACAGTGCAATTGTCGTTATATTTTCACAGTTTCCACAGACTTTTCTTGTATAATTGATGGATAAAAACAGATATAGCATTGATGCAAGAGACTTGGTTAGTTCTGGATCAGTATTTTTATTTAAAAAGTTATAGTTCATTTCGTTTAAATCGATTGTCAAGAGAGGGCGGGTTACTTACTTTCGTCTCTACCAGATTTAGCCACAAGGCGAAAATAACACTTCAGCTTCTTTCACCGAAGTACAAAATTTTACAAATTTTTTAGTCTTCCTTCATGTAGAACGTTTCATATAGCAAATATATATTATCTGTCGGGTGTTCTTGGCACAAACTCGTTGGATAGTGGGATTTCTAATAGCGGTATTATTATCCTATTGGCGGGAGACTTCAACTCCCATCACATAACTTTGGGCTCAAGGACAGACTCGTGAGGTACTCGATCACGGGACTGGTCTCAGGGTAATGGTCTCACTTGTCATAACTCAGATATCCCCATTTTTATCAGAGGGATGTCATCCTCATTCATCTTTAGCCTTAACTGTTTTGGGGATCAGGCCAAGGTCTGATCCCGGAGAAGTTATGTAGTAGACAAGATGACAAAGTAGACATCATGGTCGACTGTTGACACTGCGACTAATGGCAATCACATTCCAGTTACATTTCACAATGTATGCCCACTAATACCTGTTCCTTCTAGCAGACTTACGTGCATAAAATAAATTTTTGAAATATTTTTGAAAGGCTTCATGCAGTCTTTGTCTGAAGCAACGGTAAAGCAAAAAGCATTGAGCATTCGTTTAGTTATACAGGAGTCACGTAGCAAAGCAGAAATTGAGGTTCAATCAGTTGAACAAAAACTTGTGTCGCGATGGTGGAACGTTAACTGTACTCGGGATTTGAGGCGTAGAAAAGCTGCCTGGAGGAGGAGGAGGAGGAGCAGGGGGAGGAGGAGGAGGAAGAGGAATAATAAATGAGGAAGGACAGGGAGGTTAGCCAGTTCTCACACTGGCTGGCTACCCTGTACTGGAAAAGGGGGTAAGAGGGATGAAGGATGAGAGAAAAGAGACGTTAAAAAAGGAGAGAGAAGGTCATCAGACGATCCACGACGCTGTTTACAATATGTCTCTAAGACTACTTGCCCGCAGAAAGCGCAACAACGCTCTCAATGCCTTGCGTGCAGAGGACGGTCTCGGTCAGTGTCCTAATACCCTTTCTTCCGACAATTGGCGATTGTCTATTCTATCTAAAGCTTTCGACAGTTCTTTTCTTGGCACGCTGAAGTGAGGATAGTCGCAGAAAAGATGGGAGAAAGTCTCTGCGCAGCCACAGTTGTCACACGTCGGGCTGCTGGCCATTCCGATTCGAAACGAATAAGCATTCGTAAAGGCCACCCCAATCCACAGATGGCACAAAAGTGTCTCCTCTGCTCTGGTTATTCCTGATGGAAGACGGAGCTGTAGGTGTGTGTCCAAATTATGAAGACGGACGTTGGTGAATGCCGGTGAGTTCCACTGAGCGAGTGTCAGTTCTCGTGCAAGTGATCGAAGCCTTGCAGCGGCGTCCGTTCTTGATAATGGTATAGCTACACGAGGGGCATCATAATGAGCAGTTCAGGCTGCTTCATCTGCACGGTCGTTTCCATCAATGCTGCAGTTGCCTGGTATCCATTGATACGCTATGTCATGTTGTTTCTCTATAGCCCGGTGATGAAGCAGTCGTATTTCAGCAATTAGCTGTTCGTTTGGTCCATAACGATATAGCGAGGCAATGCTCTGGAGAGCTGCTTTGGAGTCGGAGAATATTGACCATGTCTTTTGCTTTTCTTCAACTAGGAACTCCAGAGCGGCACGAATGGCGGCGAGTTCTGCTGCCCTGGATGATGTCAGTTGCGAGGTCCTGAACCTTATTCTGATGGATTTCTCCGGAATTACCACTGCGCCTGTTGAACTTGTTGAAGTTACCAACCCATCCGTGTAAATGTGAATGCGTCTACTGTGTTTCTCATGCAGAAACAGAAATGTTGTTTGTTTTAGGGCCAAATTTGACAAATCTTTCTTCTTTTGCATTCCGGGGATGGTTATCAGGGCTTCCAGTGGATGTAGATACCACAATGGTAACGACGGTCTTGCTGCGTGCGTGAAGTTCGTGGGAATCACCGTGCGATGTGGGGCAATAATAGAGCAGAACGCAGAGCGTGGCCTGGAAGTTGGAAGGGAGCCGAGGTGATGCGATTGAATCCGGGTGGCATGTCTTATGTGCGTTCTTAAAGCATCGACACGAATGTGGGTTGTAATAGGGTGTCCATGATCGATTGCAACAGTCGCTGCTGAGGATGCGCATCTCGGCAGCCCGAGGCATATTCTCAGTGCTTGAGCTTGTAATGACTGGAGGACGTGTACGTTTGTTATGCGGGCCTTGCCAAGCACAGGTAGGCTGTAGCGCATGAAACCAAGAAAAAGTGCAGCATACAGTTGAAGCATGGCTCGTACTGATGCACCCCATGATTTTCCCGCAAGAAACCTTAGGACGTGGGTGATCATGCTGCCTGGAAGAAGCTAGCCTGGAAGAAGCTATTACACAATCAGTGTCCAATAAACTGGTCTGATTATAAACTCATTGCAGGTACTTTTAAACGTACGGTGGCTAAAGCAAATTTGAGATGAGAAGCATTTTAAATTTTTTTCGAAATCAAATAACAAAAGAGCTCTATTTCGTTTTCTGAGACATAAGAAACTAATTCGCCAAGCTGTAAATCCTGAATCTATACTTTAATGCCTCAGAAATTGAAGCAATCTTTGAAAAACATAGCTCAAGGTTTAGAAAAGCGATTTTCGACTAATGTTTATCCCCCTTCAGTAACCTTGCGGTCAAGCGACAGTTTTACCAAAATATCAATAGAGGAAGTGGCAGAGGTTATGAGAAAACTTCCGATGGCGGCTGCAGGCCCGGATGAAGTTACTTCAGCAATGCTGAAAATTTTATTCAATGAGTCACAGGCACATGTACTTAACGTAATGATTTATTTGATAAGAAAAGCGTGGATCAATCTGAATGAAAAATTGTTAAAGTCATACCTGTTCTAAACAACCAGATGAAGGTTACGTTTTAGACAATAAAGGCCAATTGCACTAACGTCCAATTTTGTCAAAATAATAGAGAGAGGAGTGCACGTTCGCATAATGAAATTTCTCGGTAAGAAAGGTTCTTCGCTCATGCAAGTTGGAACAGGAAGGGATGTCCCATATGGCAAGCGCACACTCACCTAGAGAGTCGCATACATCTGGCGCAGCGTCAAGGGCAGTACGCGGCTCTAGTTACCATGGACATCACAAAAGCGTATGATAGTGTCGAGCGTAGTATACTAGTGAGTCGTTTGAGAGAAATCAATTTGCCGGAATATTTAGAAGCGTGGATAACGGAATTTTTTGTAAATAGAACATTTTATTGTTCGCAAGATGGTGTTTTGTCAAGCACATAAAAACAGAACAAAGGAGTACCGCAGGGCGCTGATCTGTCACCGGAACTTTTCAATATTTTAATAGGCTCGATCCCATGCAATTAGAATGTTGAAACATATGTATATGATGATGATATCGCATTCTTTTCGTCAGCTCATGATATTCACAAGCTCTAGCAATGCTTCCAAATGTACTTATCTGAAATATAGCACTGGCTCGACGTTATTCATATCTCTATAAATATGTACAAGTGTGCATTAATAGTATTACTGATAAAAGACCCGGCTCACATATCTTTCTCATACAAAACCGATACCATTATATAAGTCTAAATCACCAAACATCTAGGAGTGATATAGGATAGCTCTCTAGCATGGCGAACGCACATTAAATATATTGCTGAAAAGGGTTTTCGGGCAGTCGGCAGATTACGACGGATGAGCAACAGGAGATCAGGAATGTGCAAAGGTATGGTATTATCAATATACCATATGTCTGTCAGGCCCGTTCTGGATTTTGGATGTGTCTCATACTCCGGGGCACCTGCCTATGAGCTACGTTCTCTTCTTTTTCAGGAGGAGCAGGCACTGCGCATGTGCTTAGGGCTACGCGAATTTGTAGCAAATAACATTTCATACATAAAAGCTAGAATTTCCTCACTCCTCATCAGATTAAGAATATTGACTGTACAAACGTTCCTAAGGGCATTTGAATCTCCTTTGAGACGTAAACAAACAGTTTTCGTTGTGCAGCCTGGTTTTTTTTTTCGTGATTGTCATTGGCCTAGATTTCACACACCTCAAGTAAACTTTGTACAGTCTCTTCTCGACCCACTGTCCGCGCAAATTAGGAAGGTTCTCCTAATTTATAGCTCGACAAGTTCTCTCCGAATAAACTTTGATGACATTTTCTCTAATAGTGCTGAACACCTGCCGAGTAATTTGTTAAGAGCTACTTTACACGACTACCTGTTGGGAATGTAAGCACATGTCATCATTGCGATGGACGCTTAACTGCGAGATGAAAAGAGTGGCATCAATATATTCTGCCCTGTTCTATACTGGCCCTTTTTCTTCCGAATTCCAGATTTCACATTTATATTTATTGCGGAATTTTCAGCTTTAGTATTGGCTCTTTGAAAACTGCCAACATCAATGAATTTGGCCATATTATTAACAGACTCCTTGTCGGTCTCCAGTGCACTCACGGCACCAGTGATTCAAAAGCATTAGGCGAATTCAACTCCCTAGTAACAAATCACTTAACCCAGGTGCGATTTGTATGTGTGCCGGGGCATAGAGGCATAACTCTAAATGAAACAGCTGATCCACTAGTGAAATCGGCCTTAGATGAACCAGCTATCAATATTACCCCTACAACAGCCGTTATAGTAGCTTCTAGATTTTGTAGGCAAATGATGATGCGAGAATTCTTTACACCAATTTTGAAAATTCTCTTGATTGCAACCATCTAATTACACCCTTGAAAACTTTCTCATGTCATAACCAATGCCTTGAAGTTTTAATCACTCAATTACGCTGTCGTAATCCTCCATTAAATTTTTCTTTGTTTAGAGCAGGCTTGACCCCTCCCCACTTCGTTCTTTTTGTGGTGAAGAGAAAACTGTGGAGCACTTTTTAATCTCTTGTAGATAGTTTTCAACATTAAGAAAGGTATCACTAGAACTACCGTTACGAATCCTTGGCTTAGCTTTGACAACGTCAAATTTACTATCCCTAGGTGCACATACCATAGGGCACAGCAACGGGAAAGTGTGCGCGGCTGTGCAAAATTTCATTGCACAGTCCAAGAAATTTACTTAATAGCCTCAATACCAAAAGGCTCTCAGTTAACTAATGTAGTCTATAGAAAATTTTTCTTTGATATCAATCATCTATTGTTCATTCAGTAGGAAATAAATCAATTATATTTCTACTCAAGAATAAATTACAAAATCTATTTTTTCTGCTATTTTCCTTTTTGACAGAATTTAAGTATATAGATTCGCTTTTTTGTTAAGCTGTCCAACTTTTGGCTGATCCCCCAGGATGGGTGTGAGCCACAAGTTTAGGATCTATACCTACACCTCCAGACGGAGCCAGAAACTCGAGAGAAGAAGAAGCGTTGGCCTGGCCGGATTCCTTATCAGTACGTATGTCGATTACGGCGTCAACAAAATCGATGGCCTGAAAGACGCTCCTTATGCTAGTTCTTCCTCAGCTGCAGCTACTGAAATTAGTATGGGTACCTGGCCATTGCGGCTTAGAAGTAAATCAAATCACCAACTCTCTGGAACGAGCAGCATTGGAAGGGCCAGTACTATCACTCCTTCCCGAAGTGGCCACTATAACTGCGACAAGATACCAAAAGCTTGCGCTTCGTGCAGACGCTATGGAAGAAATAATGTCAAAACCAGAATTTACTCACATAAGATTTCCATGAAAAATTCATTGGTGTCCTACAAGACAGTTAGAAACCATAATATCCAGATTTCGATGTCGTGTCCCCCCGTTAATTTTCTATTCGCATAGGGCTTGTCTGGCGATATCCTCAATATGTAACTTTGGTTCAGAATCAGAAACAATACAGCACTATTTTTTATCATTTTGCCGAAACAAATTGCTCAGGAAAACACTCTTAGTCCTCTTATTCGCAAGCCTGGGACTGAACTTCACAATGGAAAATACACTTTCCTTCGGTGCTTCCGATATAGGCTTCAGCCACGAGAACGTTTTCTATGCATTTTGCAAGTACATTAATGAAAGTAAAGTAATTAGGCTTTTGATTGCGTGGTTATTATTACTGCAAAATTATTCCAACATACCCAGGAGCCTTGTTTAACCATGCTGATTTCTATTCAAGGTAATGAATGATTGCATGATCTGAACTAGTGACAAACAACTATTGCACTCCTTTCATTCTGCTTAGGTTGGTTGGTTGCGGAACTTTATTGAGGTCCTGCAAGACGCGCGTCAGCGCGCCGCGGGTGACTCCCACGTCGGGACCGTTAGGCCAAGCCTATCGGCCGCTCCGCGGGCCTGCTGAACGGCCCAAAGTTGGTCGGCCAGGAGGGAGCTGCGCAGGGCCGCCTCCCACCTGGTCGATGTAGTGTTGGGGTTAGTGTACATTGCCTTTCACTCCCAGAGCATGTGCGCCAGCGTGGATACATCCCCACATGCGGGGTAAGCGTCATTGGGGAACACGTCAGGATAAATAGCGTGAAGGGATCTCAGGTTAGGGTACGTGTCGGTCTGCAGTAGTCTGAGCGTAAGTGCCTGTGGCCTATTGGGATTTGAATGAGGAAGTGGATATAGTCTCCGCGCGAGGTAAAAATGTTTTGTTATTTCATTGTACGTGGCAGGCGCGTCCCTGTTGTCCGCAACCCCATTGGCCCCGAATCGTTGCCCGGAACCCACGCGGTCGGTTAGCGCGCGCGCGGCCTCGTGGGCAGACTCGTTTAGGTTGGGGGGAGCGCCTTGGACCTGTCCAACATGTGCAGGAAACCAAATCAGTACGTGGTGCTTGATGTCGTCACTCCTACCACTCTGGAGCACGCGCAGGGCTTTGTTGGAGATTACACCGCGCTCGAAAGTGCGAATAGCTGATCTTGAGTCACTATAGATGACCTCCCTTTCACCTTCCAGGATGGCCAGTGTGATGGCCACTTGCTCGGCAATCGTCGGATCGCCAGTGTGAACCGATTCGCAGTTGGTGATTTGCTGTTTGGAGTCGATGACGACTGCGGAGAAGACGCGGCTCCCACGGTACGCTGCCGCATCGACAAAACTGACGCCGTGCTCCTCACTGTGAATTTGCTTGAGAAGAGTGACAGCTCTAGCCCGTCGTCTACCACGATTGTGCTCGGGATGGACAATCCTCGGTATCGGTGCCACGGTTATGAGGTCGCGAATCTCACGGGGCACCTATCTCATCTTCCCGTCCATTTAAGCCGGAGAGTGACCGAGCTCTCGGAGTATATGTCTGCCGGTCTGGGAGCTCGAAAGGTGCGCGAGCTGGGCCCGCTCCTGCGCTTCGGCAATCTCCTCTAACGTATTGTGTAGTCCGAGCTGGAGCAGGCGCTCGGTGCGCGTCCTGAACGGGACACCGAGGGCCCGCTTGGTAATCTTTCTGAGCAAGACGTTGATCTTGTCACGCTCGGCACGCTGCCAATTGTGCATGGCCGTGACATATGAAAAGTGGCATAGCACAAAGGCATTGACCAGGCGGATTAGGTTGTCTTCCTTGAGGCCTTGGTAGCGGTTGGCCACCCACCAAACCAGCCAAACCACGTTATCCGTCTTGGCGGCGAGCTTGAGTATAGTCTTGCCGTTAGAAGCATTGGACTCGATGGTCATGCCGAGGACCCAAATGGAGTCGACTCTGGGTATTGCGCTGCAATCTCCGGTGTAGAGCTTGATATCACTCTTCGAGATCGGCTGCCAGTTTTTGGGCTTGGGCCCTCGCCTAGTGGGTTGGTAGAGGAGGAGCTTGTACTTGCTTGGGGACCACCTCAGGCCTGTGGGACGGAGATAATCTTCCGTTGTGTCTATGGCCTCCTGCAGGGAGCGCTCGACTTGCCCGTCGCTGCCACCTGTGCACCAAATGGTGATATCGTCCGCGTAAATTGTTGGGTAACGCCTTCGATACATGAGAGCCTCTTGGACAACCCGACCATGACAAGGTTGAACAGGGTGGGCGATATCACTGACCCTTGTGGCGTGCCGCGTGATCCCAGCTCGATCTCCTCGGAGACAAGGCCTCCCACACTGAAGGTGGCTCTCCTACGAGTGAAGAACAATTTGACATATTCGTACAATCTGACTCCAAGGCCGAGCTCAGCAATCGACCGCAACATGATTGAGTGAGTAACATTGTCGAAGGCTTTCTCTAAGTCGAGGCCGTGAATGGCCCGCATGTCTCGAGTGTTGCAGTCGATGACTTGGTGCTTGAGCAGCTTCATAGCGTCTTGCGTCGAAAGCTTGGCTCGAAAACCAATCATGGTGTGCGGGTAGAGCCCATTGTCTTCCAGGTACCGAGTCAATCTATTGACGACCACATGCTCGGCTACCTTTCCCACGCGGGATGTGAGCGAAATGGGGCGCAGGTTGTCCAAGTTAGGTGACCTCCCCGGCTTGGGAATGAGCACAGTGCGTGCGACCTTCCACGGGTCGGGGACCTCGCCTCTCTTCCATGCCTCGTTGAAGACCTCGGTGAGGTAGTCGATTGACCAGTCGTCCAGATTACGCAGGGTCTTATTAGTTACGCCGTCGGGGCCCGCGGCAGACCTTCCATTGAGCCCGCGGAGCATCTGCCGAACCTCTTCGTGGCATATCTCGGCGTCCAGTTCAGTGTTGGCGGGTCCTGAGTACTTGAGGTACGTTGTTGCGGGGTTCGAGTCGACAGGGAGGTACTTTTGCACCAGCTGCTTCAAAACCTCCTTTTCTGAAGAGGACTGCTTGGCTTCGTGCATGGCTCGCGCTAGTACGTTCCGCTAGTTAGTTTTGGTGTTAGTCTCCCTGAGCAGGTGCTTGAGCAGGTTCCATGTCTTGCCATTACGCATCTGGCCATCTACCGAGTTGCACACCTCGTCCCACTGCGGCTTGGAGAGGACGCGACAGTGCTCCTCGATGGTCTTGTTTAGGTCGGAGATTTTCTTGCACAACCTGCGATTTAGGCGCTTGCCTTTCCAGCAAGCGAGAAGTGACTGCTTGACCTCGAGCAGGTGGGCAAGGCAGCTGTCCATTTTTTTCAACCGGAAGGTCAGTACTAATATTCTTCGTGGTACTTATGACGTCCTCTCTGAGCTGGCTAATCCACTGCTGTAGGCTTGGCCTGGTTGCAGGTAGGGGTCGGTCGTTGCGGACTTTGCGAAACTGGTCCCAGTTTGTCCAAAAAAACTCTCGTGCCCTCTTTCGGACCACTAAGAACTGCGTCACCAGGACGTAATGGTCGCTACCTAAGTCAATGTTTGAGTTGGGCCACTGTACATCGGGGAGATTCTTGACGAAGGTCAAGTCGGGAGTGGAGTCTCTGCAGGATGAGGTGCCCAACCAAGTTGGAAATGCCTTGTCGGTGATTAGAGTCAGGTCCATGTCCGTCGCGTTCTGCCACAGTTCCGCGCCCTTGCTGGTATTGTACGAGTAGCCCCAAGTGTGGTGCGGAGCATTAAAGTCGCCTGCCACAACCAGGGGGTCGGAACCCGCCCAGTTGACGGCCTTCTTTATGAGGGCCCTGCAGCGCTGCCATCGGTCTTTAGGGCTACTGTACACGTTGAGAAAAAAGATGCTGCTTCGGTCTGAGCTGCGCGGCAGAAGCTCGGTCATGTCATATTCGGCGCTGCTGGTGGCCATTTTTAAGTCGTGAGAGATGTGTGTGAGCTTGTTACTGACTAAGGTGCAGACGCCCCGGCCATCACAATAACGCGAGACGAGCTTGTAACCAGTCAGTGTGACGTTTGGGGTTATGTTTTTTGAAGCAGAATGACGAGAGCTTTTTTGCTAGAGCATCGAATGTACTGCTGCAAGGACGCCTTTTTACTAGGGAAGCCTCTGCAGTTCCATTGCAAAATGAGAAACGTCTCACTTGGCTGGCCATCTTGGTGCTTTTGTGGGCTGGTGCTGCCCTCAGATTGGCTGAGAATAGCGTGGACGATGGGGCCCGTAGCGACGGGCTTGGGTTGTACGACGGCGGTTGAGGTCATAGCGGGTTTCACTACGCGTTTGAGAAATGACTCTACCTTGGATACTCGGTCGTTTTGCGCGGCCAGGGTGATCTGCAGTTGGTCGAAATTCTCCCTGAGCTTATTGATGCTTTCACTAAGCGCGGATAGCGTGTCTCGAAGCTCAGACCTGACTCGAATCGTTAGACCCTTTTTGTTCATAGGCGACGGCCCTCTTCTTGGGGCTTAGGTGTCTTTTCTTTTTTCTTTCTTTTTTTCCTCTGGTGAGTGGTTTTGATATTGAATAAAAAAATCTTACTGAATTGACTCTCTGATTCTTGGATGATCCCTCTGAGTGGGTATGAGCCATGGCTGGGGAATCATCATCATCATCGAACATCAGCGTTCGGGAGGACGACATCGTGTTTTGCCCACCAAGATTTACGCCAGGAACTAGGTGAACTGTCTTTCGGCCATTGGTGGTCGAATGTTACTGCGGTAGCTGGTCCCTTCGGGTTCTTTCGAACGGTGGTTTGGCTGAGCCTTGGGTAAATTTGACCTGTTGAAATTACCTGACGTTTCATATTACTTGCTAAAGCAATTGAATTAGTGCTAACGTCTAATTTGTCTCCTGGCCAAGGGCACAGCCCTTGGTCAGCGTCCTTGCCTAATGATGACTTGCCATTGAAATATTTTTCCGCAGTGGTGTTGGCCGCATCCCTGTGGCGCTGGTTCCCTCGAGTGGTGGATTTATTAGGCTCAACAACCCGAAGGTGAGCCCATCCATCGAAGGAGTGTAACGCCATAACCGAAAAGTGCTGCCTCTGTGCAGGAAATCATGCGGCCCATTACCTGAACTGCACCGCAAGGTCCAAAGTAACACAACTACTAGAAATCATGGATAGGCGTCGTTGCTCGCGGCGAGAAGCAATAACAGTTTTTAAGGATAGGGCCTTTGGATATGCCGGAGTGACTTCGAGGCACGAACAACTAAGTGAGACGAAGATTCTGAATGTCATCGAAGCTGCAGTAGAAAAGGCGATGTCGAAAGCACTGGAACACATAGTTACGAGCGTAAGTGAGTGCAGCTCTCAAGTGTCTTGCTCACAGATGACACAGCTGGTCTCTGCAGTAGCAGTACCGATAGCCAAGTCGGCACCTTGTGGAGTGGCGGAGATGCCGAATTTAGCCCCACCGCAGCAATCCCGAGAGGAAAAAACACAAGTTTTGCCTGTACCTTCCACATCGACCCACGCGGAGGATCAGAGTGAAGTGGACGTATGCCAAGATTTCAGGTGTCAGAAGCGCACTGGATCTTCTGTAAAATATTCTTGCCCAAACTCAAAACCAAAAAAGGGCAACGAAAATGTCAGTGCACTAATCAAAGAGAGTATTTTAGAAGCAGCCATTGCTGAAGTGTTTCGCTCGTCAACATAGATACCTGCAAAGTAGTACAGTGGAATTGTAGGTCTTTGATCTCTTTTTCTACTGAGTTATTTCTTAATTATTCAATCATATCCAGATATATTGTTATTACAAGAAACCTGGCTTAACCCCGCTAAGAATTATCATGTAAACAGTTTTACAGCATTTTGGCTAGACTGTTCATCACTAGGACGTGGTCTTATTAAACTATTCTCGGATAAATTTTGCCGCACAGCGAGCATAGCTTTTCAACTTATGTCCCCAGACTGAAAATTTGGCAATAGACCTCAGTCTGCCAGGGCACCACCCTTTTTCACTTATAAACGTATATTTTCCTACAGGTTTGCATAATACTCAACATTAGAGAATGCCTTAGCTAATTGCAAAAATGATTTTCTTCTGGCTGGTGATTTCAACTCACATCATGTTTCCTGGAAATTTCGGACAGACCCTTCCGGTACTCTTCTGTGGGATTGGATGATTAATAAAAATCATACTTGCCTAAATGAAAGACAGCCTACATTTAATCGCGGATGGACACGATTGGTATTAGAAAGTCTTGGAAAGCAATTGACTTCTCTTCAAACAGTGACCATTTTCCTATATACATTGAAATCTCATGTGCTCTGAAATCTATTCAAACGACACAGAAAACATTGCTCAATTACAAAAAGTTTAAAGACTGCTTGCATTTAAATATTAGGGCAGTGTCCAGCGGTCACAATGAGGATCTCGGCAGAAATGTCTATTGCACTTTAAAAATCTCTAAGAAGACTTCAGAATTTGTAATTGCTTCAGTGTCAACCAAAAGTGCCCAACCTACTAGATGGTGGAATAATGAGTGCACACGAGACTATAGAAGAAGAAAAGCTCCATGGAAAAGACATATGTTATCAGAGTGCGAAAAATTGGAAGGATTATCAGTTCATTGCTGCAACATTTCAACGCACTGTAGCGCGAGCGAAAGAGCAATATGACCAAGAACACTTCGAGTACCTGTCTAACTCGAATAACAAACGTGCAATAATCAATTTCCTTCGTAGTAGGAAGAAGACCCCTATACCAGGAAACGTTGACTCAGTTGTTCACACCTCACAAGAACTACAGGAATCAGTAAATCAATTACATGAACGATTAGAAAACAGGTTCTCAATGTCTCTTCCTAATTTGACTTAAACAACAACTATCTATGACTACACAGAAATATTGACTTCTGAATAAAACCAGGCTGTGGAAAGATTGCCAAATATAGCACCAGGCACGATGTAATAACAAATACAATGCTAAAAATACTACACAGGGAATACCCGAACGATCTTGTAGGTCTCGTCAATTATTCCCTTAGAAAAGCATGTTCTCCTTCTGAATGAAAGATTGCGAAAATTATACCATTGCTTAAGAAACAGGGGACAGACTATAATTTGGACAACATACGACCGATAGCATTAACATCTAATGTAGTAAAACCTATTGAAAGGGTACTTTATGGTCGTATAATTTTGTTTAATAATTAGAAACTACTGTTGAGTACTTCCCAAATTGGCTTTAGATCTGGATATTCCATGACATGCACACGTAGATCTGGAAAGCCGTATTCATATTGCCCGCCACAAAAAGCAGTAAGCGGCTTTAATAACGTTAGACATATGTAAAGCATACGATAGCGTAGAGTACTTTATCCTGAATAAACAGTTATGGAGTCGGGTTCCCGCCTTATAATGTAGCATGGGTGACGGAATTTTTAAGTAGAAGAAAATTCTATTGTTATGAAGCGGTTTCTTTTCCTGTAAGCACAAGCAAAATCGTGGTGTACCTCAGGGATCACTACTTTTCCCTGTATTATTCAACATATTGCTTAGTACCATCCCCGTTCAGCCAGATGTGAAAACCCACGTTTATGCCATTCACATTGCATTCTTTGCTATGGCACACGAGTTCCACTGTCTTTACACTATCTTGCAAGCCTATCTAAATGAAATAGGTCATTGGCTGGATGGATTGATGTTGAACCTGAATAACAGTAAATGTGCTATTCTCATTTTTCGTGTCCGAGATCCTGTACACATATCTATTATTTACAAGCTTCAAGATATCCCGCAAGTGCAATTATTGAACTATCTTGGAGTTATGTATATTGAATATCTTAATTGGCGCCCTCACATTAAATACATCGCGACAAAAGCAGAACGCGCGATGGACGTATTGCGCAGGTTGAGCAATTGTAGATCAGGTATGAGAAGGAAGGCATTTTTGATTATATATGAAATGTATGTCTGGCCTGTGTTAGAGTTTGGTTGCGTTCTTTTTTCTGCTGCGCCAGCCTACAAGCTTCGGCCGCTCGTTCTATTGGAAAGAGAGGCTTTGATTGATTGATTGATTGATTGATTGATTGATATGTAGCGTTTATCGTCCCAAAACCACCATATGGTTATGAGAGGTACCCTAGTGGAGAGCTCCGGAAATTTCGACCACCTGGGGTTCTTTAACGTGCCTTCAAATCTAAGCACATGGGCCTACAACATTTCCACCTCCATCGGAAATGCAGCCGCTGCAGCCGGGATTTGATCCCGCAACCTGTGGGTCAGCAGCCGAGTACCTTAGCCACTAGACCACTGCGGCGGGGCTGGAAAGAGAGGCTTTACGGCTCTGCTTAGGACTTCCAAATTATACTGCAAATGCAGTGTTATACCTTGAAGCACGAATAACAACCCTATTATGTCGCGTTAACATTCTTACTGTGCAGACCTTTTTACGACTATATGAAGCACCTTTTAACCCTGAACAAATTATTTTTATTTCCAATCCTGACCTATTCTTCTCCGTGCATTGGCCCAGATTTCACAAACGACAAACAGTATTTGTTCAATCGTTACTTGAGCCTCTAAATGCACAAGTTCGTGATCTATTTCCTTTTACTAAGCAACAAATTTCTCCCGAAATGGTTTGCCATGATTGCTTCCTGCTTCAGACTAAGCTATTCTCTACAGACACTTTAAATGGTTTATTGCAGAAACATTAGGGTACTCTGCTAACTAATGTCTTTATTGCAACGAACGCATCTCAATCAGATGAAAAATCAGGCGTTGGAATATATTGCCCTGTACTTGATTAGTCATTTTCACTTCGCTTACCAGATTTTCTTCCTGTCTTTCTGGCTGAATTTATGGCAATAATGTTAGCTTTGCGAAAAGTAAATACTTCCATTCCAGTCGTAGCAGTCATAACTCATTCATTATCAGTGTGCTCTTCTCTCTCCGCATCCGGTTGCTAACCCATACTGAAACTTTTTAAATCATTGGCTCCCTGTCATCTCCAAAGTATTCATTTATTCTGGGAACCAGGACACAAAAGTTTGTTGTTAAACGAAATAGCTGATTCTCTTGCGAAGGCATCGCTTTCGACACCCATCATTTCGATTTTCCCTCATGCAGTACTCATTATGGTGGAGCGATGTCACACACTTAAAATCAGGCAAAATTAACCAGACCCCACACTGACGGCTTTTCTGGGGTACAACCACTTGTTATTTCCCTCGCGTAGTGAACTGTGTAATTCAAGGACGATGGAAGTTCTCATCACAAAATTTCATTGCCATGTTACCTCTCTTAATTTTTACTTGCATGGATCATGTATATTGAATTCCCCTCTGTGCATTTACTGTAATGAAGACGAAACGATCAGTCATCTTTTATTATATTGTTACGAGACAATGCCCCACTTAAACAGTGAGATAGGCGCTGAGGAAGACGAGGTGACTTGTGTGTGCGCGCGCTCTCTCTTGTTCGCCATCTTGGCTTGCGCGTTGGCGCTGTGTAAATATATTTTAAAACGCCTAGTTTCCCTTGTGCCTTCACGCAACATTTTGGTGGAAGGTGCTGGGTACAACGCACGACGGAGTTACGCAGCGGACGCCTAGTCTCTGCTCCCAACATGTCCACCGGCAGCGACGCTTCCTCAACTGCTACGCCCACTGCATCAATGGCGCCGACCTCTCCTGTTTATCTCGTGGCCGCTCCACCCCGCGATCCCGGCAACTTTTCGGGAACGGACGGCGAGGACGTGGATGAGTGGCTTAAACTCTACGAACTCTTCAGCACAAATCACAGGTGGGACCCAACCTTAATGCTGGCAAACATCATCTTTTATTTACAAGGAACGGCCAAGGCGTGGTTTAATAACAATGTGGACGGTATCACAAGCTGGGACGTATGCAAGACCAAATTACGCGAGTTGTTTGGTCAATCTGCCGGCTGCAAGCAGGCCGCTAGGAAAGAACTTGGCACACGTGTTCAGACGTCCACGGAGTCCTACCTGGCGTATATTCAAGATGTGCTGACCCTTTGCCGTAAAGTTGACCGAACCATGGCTGAAGCCGACAAGGTAGCGCACGTGCTCAAGGGCATCGCAGACGATGCATTTAACCTCATTGTGTGCAAAGGCTGTTCCACCGTGCAAGATGTTATCTTGGAGTGCCAACAGTTTCAAGAGGCTAAAAGCCGTCGCATTGCTTACCACTTTACGCGCCTTCCCAACACTGCTGCGACGTCAACATGTGCGGATCTCCATGTACCGACCCTGCCCAATTCACACTCCAGTGACATCACGAGAATTGTACGCCGTGAAATCGAAGCCATATCACCCGCCCCCTTGAGAGCACTGGCACCGAGTGATCCTCAGCCGACCATATCGCTAATACAGACCGTTGTTCGCCAGGAACTAGCCAACGCGGGTGTTCACACAGTCTGTTCTGTGCACCGTCCCGGCGCTGTCAGTTCGTCTACCCCGAGCCACCCACAGCAGTATCGCCGCCCTGCTCCACGTAATCGTGACCCAAATGCGTGGAGAACGCCTGATGACAGGCCGATTTGCTTCCGATGTGAACGAGTGGGACACATTTCCCGTCATTGCCGAAGCACGTGGACCTCACCGTATCGGGCAAACCCAAACTTCTCCAACCCCCATTCACCGGCCCACCTCTATGACCAGGAACCACCACGGCGTGAGGGCTCAGCTAATTACGACCCGACCACTACGACCACTGCCCAGTACAGTCGCTCACCTTCACCTCGACGTAGATTTTCCCGATCTCCACCACCACCTCGTTCCCCGTCCCCGTCCTCTGCCCGGCGGTTTTCTTCGGAAAACTAACGGCTGCAGCTCCTGGAGGTGACGCTGCTGATACGACTTGCTCTCCAATTCCTCTGTTGACGCTCCCGACCAATCAGAACTTGATCGACGTTGAAGTGGACGGTTTATCTGTTAAAGCCTTAGTAGACACTGGCGCCCATATTTCTGTGATGAGCCTGCACATTCGAGACCGCTTAAAGAAAGTACTTACTCCAGCCCCTTCACGCAGCGTTCGCGTTGCTGATGGTAGTACGGCTGCTGTTATTGGCGTCTGTACTGCACGCGTTACTATTGCCGGCCGTCAAACTTCAGTTCTCTTCACTGTTCTTTCTCACTGCACCAATGATGTGATCCTCGGTCTTGACTTTTTGTCCACTCATTCCGCTCTCATCGACTGTTCAGCCGGTACTGTGCAACTTGACCTACCGTGTCCGATTGATCCGCCCAGTCGACCGCAAGCCCGTATGTGCTCTGCTGAACATGTCCGTTTGTTACCGCAAACCGTGACCTGCATCACCGTTACGCCCTCGCCACTTGTATCCGATGGTGACTATGTGCTCGCGCCCATCACATCCCTTCTCTTGACCCACAGTGTTACCTTACCACACACTGTTATTCAGTTACGTGCAAACCACGCCTGCATTCCTGTGCTCAACTTTGCTCTGTGTCCGCAAGTGCTTCCGCGCGGAATCGCCCTCGCCATGCTGACTCCTTCTGAAGAATGCGTCATATCAGCTCTGTCTTCGAACGAGGCTCGACACTCCAGCTTCACACATGCTCGATCTTCGCAAGGAAGCCCGTCTCCTGATGTTAAAAAAATGATCGCGTCAGACCTTTTGCCGCATCAAGCTGACGAACTCCTTCGCGTTCTTGAGTCATACTGGGACGTATTTGACTTTTGTGATCGTCCACTAGGTCAAACCAGTGCGGTAAAGCACCGCATTGACACCGGCGATGCCTCCCCTGTCCATCGACGGCCATACCGCGTATCTTCGACCGAGCGTCACATAATTCAAGCAGAAGTCGACAACATGCTCGCCAAAGACATAATTGAACCATCATGTAGTCCATGGGCTTCCCCTGTTGTTCTTGTCAAAAAGAAGGACAACACTTGGCGATTCTGTGTTGACTACCGACATCTGAACAAGATCACTAAAAAAGACGTCTACCCGCTACCGCGCATAGACGACGCCCTAGATTGTCTTCACGGCGCTAAGTATTTTTCTTCTATTGATCTAAGAGCAGGTTACTGGCAAATTGCTGTCGATGACATGGACCGCGAGAAGACCGCTTTTGTCACCCCCGATGGTCTTTACCAATTTAAGGTCATGCCCTTCGGATTATGCAACGCTCCAGCCACCTTCGAGCGGATGATGGACTCTCTTTTGCGTGGGTTCAAATGGTCAATTTGTCTATGCTACCTTGACGACGTTATCGTCTTTTCCCCGACCTTTGAAACCCACCTCGACCGCGTTTCCTCAATACTGGCCGTATTTCGCAATGCCGGTCTCCAACTGAACTCGTCAAAGTGTCACTTCGGACGCCAGCAACTAACAATGTTGGGCCACCTTGTCGACTCCTCTGGTGTACGTCCTGATCCCGATAAAGTGCGAGCCGTGCGTAACTTCCCTGTTCCGACCTGCACTAAAGAAGTACGCAGCTTTCTCGGTCTGTGCTCGTACTTTCGACGTTTTGTGAACAACTTTGCGGAAGTCGCCCGTCCTCTCACAGACTTATTGAGAAAAGATGTCTCATTCACATGGGGCGCTGCGCAGGCTACGGCGTTCTCTACACTTATTGAATCGCTAACAAAACCACCTGTTCTGGCCCATTTCGACGTTTCTGCCCCTACCGAAGTACACACAGATGCCAGCGGTTACGGAATCGGTGCTGTTTTGGTTCAGCATCAAAGCGGCTGCGCCCGCGTTATCGCCTATGCCAGCCGTCTCCTCTCGCAGGCGGAAAGGAACTACTCCATCACCGAAAGGGAATGCCTTGCTCTCGTTTGGGCAGTAGCAAAATTTCGGCCTTATTTACATGGTCGACATTTCACTGTCATAACCGATCACCACGCACTTTGCTGGCTCTCGTCCTTGAAGGACCCCACTGGGCGCCTTGGTCGATGGGCACTACGGCTTCAAGAGTATAACTACTCGGTGTCCTACAAATCTGGCCGTTTACACCATGACGCTGACTGCTTATCTCGGAATCCAGTGGACCCACCTGAAGCGTTCGATGAATCGCCATGTGTGCTGTCTCTCTCCGCTTTAAGCAACATCCGTGAGGAACAGCGCCGAGATCCTGCCTTGCGTAACATCATCGAGAAGCTTCATTCTGCGGCACCCGATCCTTCTACTCGATTGTTCGTGCTTAAGGATGACACATTGTACCGTTGCAACGTCCGCCCTGATGGACACGAACTGCTCCTTGTGGTACCTTCCCACCTACGTGCGAGCGTGATCGGCCAGCTTCATGACGCTCCCACTGCCGGTCACCTCGGACTGTCTCGGACGTATGACCGCGTACAGCGTCGATTTTACTGGCCCAGTCTTTATCGCTCGGTCCGCAGCTACGTCGCCTCATGCGATCAGTGTCAACGCCGCAAAAAACCTTCTATGAGTCCTGCCGGGTTCCTCCAACCACTTGACGTTCCCTTTGATCCCTTCTTCCGACTTGGTCTTGACCTCCTAGGCCCTTTCCCTGCATCCACTTTGGGGAACAAGTGGATAGCTGTCGCGACGGATCATACAACCCGGTACGCTATCACGCGGGCTTTGCCAACCAGCTGCGCCACAGACGTTGCCGATTTTCTCCTGCACGACGTCATACTTCACCATGGCGCCCCACGCCAACTCCTAACAGATCGTGGGCGCTATTTCCTTTCCCGAGTTATCGACGACCTGCTTCGCTCCTGCGAGACGAAACATAAATTTACGACAGCTTACCACCCGCAAACTAACGGACTCACTGAACGATTCAACCGGACTTTAACTGATATGCTCGCTATGTACGTATCGTCCGACCACCAGGACTGGGACGTTGCATTGCCCTTCGTTACGTTTGCCTATAATTCTTCACGCCATGATGCAGCTGGTTTTTCACCTTTCTACCTGGTGTTTGGCCGTCATCCAACTTTACCTTTCGACACCATCTTTCCGACAGCCGTCGACTTTACGACTGAATACACCCGTGATGCTATCACCAGGGCTCGCAAAGCACGAGAAGTTGCTCGTCAGCGCCTTTTAGCATCGCAAGATCACCAGCGGCATCGTTACGACTCACATCACCGCCAAATTTCCTTTACACCAGGTTCTCTTGTGCTATTGTGGACTCCGACTAGACGCGTCGGACTTTCTGAAAAACTGCTTTCCCGGTACTCGGGACCCTACCGCGTATTGCGCCAGGTGACAGATGTGACATACGAGATAGCCCCGCTCGAGTCTTCCTCCGCCTCCGCTTCGCTGTCTACAGACATTGTCCACGTATCCCGCCTTAAGCTTTACCACTCGGCAACACAATAGAAAGCACCGAGACGGTGCTTCAGCACCCGGGGGTTATGTTACGAGACAATGCCCCACTTAAACAGTGAGATAGGCGCTGAGGAAGACGAGGTGACTTGTGTGTGCGCGCGCTCTCTCTTGTTCGCCATCTTGGCTTGCGCGTTGGCGCTGTGTAAATATATTTTAAAACGCCTAGTTTCCCTTGTGCCTTCACGCAACAATATTGTCGCCGTTTTGATTTATTTAGGCAAAGCATACTAGCACCACCTCTTCAAAAACTGCGCTTGCAAATTATCACAACCTGATTTTTTTTTCATTTACAGCCTCTACACTGGGTTTCAGCCACACGGATGATTTATTCGCCGTTCAGGAACACATCACTCTGACGAAACGATTGATTTCTTGCGAAATTACGATTTCTCTATTTTTTCATTTTTTTTCTGCAAATTCGCAATAGGCATTTCAAATCAGAATCAAATCATAAAAGTTTTTTAGGAATGATGCAATGCTGAAAGTATCCGGCAAATTCACCTTATAATCGGCCAATCCCCTCCTTCGGGTACGAGCCATTTGCACAGGGAAACAACAACAACGACAACATTGTCCAGAGCTACCTCTTAGGACGCAAACGTCCGAAGGACTCCGCACACGGCAAGTTTTCTGCTCCGGCGCCCAGCGGACGCAGGTCCTGCAACAACCCGTCTCGCCCTTTTCGTCAAACAGCATGGAAGCCACAGCGGCTGCTTCGTGGAACCCCAAACGCGTGAGCGTGCATTGTCTTTGAAATGTTTCCTAAAGACGCTTTGCCGATGGGCGTTCTTAGATTACTTGCTGCGCCTTTGTGTTGTTTGTGCCTTTTTGTGTAAAAATATATGTATGTTTGTGTGCAGTGTACTTCTGTCCTCTTCATTGCTGCCCTAACCAACGACTCTCACACGAATCTTGAAGCCTGCTCCCCTAGCCTCACTATATAACACCCGTGTTTCCATGCTCCAAAGCAAAGCATGTTAACCGGACGGCAACACACCCACAGTGGCAGAATGTTCATATATCTGAACAATATAAATCCACCTGGCTGGAAATCAAAAAGAGCAAAACACTTGCTACTGGCGCTTAATTTAAAAAGTAAAGACCTGTAGTATGAGGTTCCTGTGTAAGACAAAGTGTGAGGTTAACATCGAGATAATATAGGCTTTGAGGAAATGCACTGCCATCAGATGTTTTACAGGGAAAGCTGTTATAATATTAAAGCTCTGGTCACGCGTGGCGCCGCAGTTATTGTCGCCGCTCTGCCGCCGCTACCGTTGCAGTCCGTAACCACTACTGCTAAAAAAGGCTCTGAAAGGCGGCTCTTCCAGCTTTTGCTGTGACTGTGCCGCACCTTCCGCGCGCAGGCATGGTTTCTTTTTTTTGACGGTGATATTGGCATTGTTAGATATTGACATGGCAGTATGGCAGCTTGGGCTAGTTGGTATGGCATGAGGATAGTTATAGCGCGAGAACAAAACGATGACACACGTCTTTCGTGTCCTTCTTGTCTCTGTGTCGTCGTTTTGTTCTCGCGCTATAACTATCGTCATTGACATGGCGTTTGAAGGACTCACAAAAAAACAAAGAATGTGAAAGACACCGTGCCGATGTAGACCATAATAGGAATTTCTAGAGGCAGCCATTACCTACGCTGAAAACTCACAGATTCAAGCATTTGCCTGAAAAGACTCCCACAAAAACATCATATTTCTCCTCTTAGTTAAAGTATAAACCTTGGCCTCACTCCGCTGAATGCTTTCTGCATCTAACGTTGTTTTGAAGTGTCCTTCAGGATCTTTAGCTGTGGAAGCTTTTTGCACATTACCTATTTGGCATTGGCTCCTGGATCAGCCCATTTTAGACAAAGTGACGACGTAATGTGGTGACACAACAATAGGATATCATGTTACGTCACTTCTTAGTTATGGCATCATGACGCCACTGTAACCCCAATGGCTAATTTTCACATTTCATGAAGCATGTCAGGCATTGGTGTTAAAACTGAATGTTTACAGATTTCCCTAAGTATGACCTAAACGAGTTTCGCAAACGTAAACCACGCGGACTGAGGTTGACCGGTGTTGTGTGGCTAATTAAGAGTCGTGCTGCGCATGCTCTATGAGCAGCGACGTCACACGGCACACAGGGGCACCGTAGAAGGCCCCTGGAGTGACGTGTCACTAATGGGTTGGAACTTAACGTTTGTTGGCACGCCCACTAGTTAATCCATCTGTCAGTCTGTCTCTCCACCCGTAGCTCACGCTACGTATATGCTGGCAAAGCCGAGCTTAGCCGCGGCTATTTATTTCTCTGTTGTGTTTCCAGAGTTCTGGCTCTGTTCTCATCTAGGCATCGCTGGTCATAGGTACTCTTAAGTTTATTTCATTATGGAGATAATAAAAAAAGATAAAGTAAGAAAAACTTGCATTCATTTAAGGGCAAAAGTATGAGAATATATTTTTTTAATTCAAGGAAATGTGATGCTTCGTGAAGAATTATATACTACGTCTTTCATTGCTATCATTTTTTTATCGTGTTGAAACAATTGAGAATAAGCATGTGCAGAGTTTTCAATTAGCTAGTGTAAAAAATTCGGCTTACCTTCTAATTGCTCAGCTTTAAAGGACAAACTCCACAATGGAACAAAAAAAACACTAATGAAACGACGATCTGCTTTTAACAATGACGTGTCTTTGGTGTCTTCTCTTACCGCAGTATAGTTGGGATACAAATAGCTCTTGGATTGCACAATCAGGGACCTTCAGTTACCATTATCCTCAAATATAGGCATGGTCATGAAAGGGTTCTTTTAACAATCTAAGTACAGGTATTAAAAAGTGGGTAAACGCAAGAGGCAACCGTCGCCCCTCTCCCTCCTTTTGGTGATTAAGATGAAGAAGGAGGGAAGGGGCCGCACCATCTACACAACTCATGTGCATACCTGTTTGCAACTAAGATAACCAATTCGTTCTAATCACTCTCAAATGCCGGTTGCTTAAACGGGCCATAGTAACACTTTGTTGAATAACCATGGAATTATTTCACTGAAAAAGCGTATTGTCTCTCAAATTCAACGCTGCGAAAATTTCAAGAACCTGTACAGTACGAGCGGACTTTCACGTATTTGTCACACGCTGCAATCTTATTCTCTCTTCTCTCGTCCCGACGAAAGCGCTGGAAGCTAAGCAGAGATGGATGGGAGGAGCAAACAATAAACGTCATGCTCACCTCGTGACCTTGAACTTTTTCTCTATTTTTTTTCGTCCAATACGTGGCTTTCTTCAGTGCGATCAGGTGCGCACATGTGGACAAGTGACGGCATCTCGCAGCGATTTCTGTAACAACCGAGGGCGCCAAGTTCAAATCAGCCAATGACTGATTGACTGGTCGTCGATGTTTGATTAACGAGCATATTCCGTTATTTGTTCAGAGAAAAAAAGGAATAATCAGCTGACTCTGATAATTTATTGTGAATTTCAGGCCGCGTGCAGCGCTATACCACTAGCTCGCGTCCTCTAGTATCGATTCTCTAGTACCGATCGCCAGCGTTCTCTGATCATGCTCAAAAAGTGTTGCGAGGCCCCTTTAAGAAAAGTCCTCTTTGTTGATGCTGCAACGTATTGGAATCGAGGCGCATGCCGTCTCCGCAGTGGATGCCCACGGCTCACTCGTCAACCCGGCTATGGTAGGTACAAGCTTCACCTTCAGCTTTTACCAACTTCATTGCGGTCACCTTTCGAAGCTGCACGAGAGGCTCTGCCATTTATTCGCACTCTAGTACAGCTATAAGAGCTTTTTTTGCAGCCCTCGTCTCTTCAAAGGCCACTGCGATTGCAAACAAACTCTTCAACCAAAAAGGGGAGCGGAAGATTTCACGCCCTCACACATCACGTGGTTTCGGACTCACGTAGGAAACATTGCCGGATACCCTTAGTGCAACCCAAATGATTGGTCACACCAACTGGTGCGAGAACTTACCGCGTCTGTGGTCCATCTTCTCGCTTAAATGCAGCCTGCAGGAACCTCTACTACGAAAACCCGCTCGTGTCATACCACGACCTCAGCTCTCATCATAGGATAAGGCATCAAACTTTTCCCTCCTCCTCACACAAAGCTCCAAAAAGCACAAGCAATCGCTTACACCCACTAGCATACTCGTAAATACATCACATAAACGCTACTAAGCAGCATCACTCCCGACTTTCCAACTGTATGTCCACACTGTGGACTCGAATACAATGATTTCAACCAGATGCTCTGGCAGTGCCCTGAACAGCAGACGCAGACTTTTTTAGCAGTCTTCCTGGAACTTGGCGCTTCGAAGTATAGAGCTCATCGCTCAGCTCAAGGCTGTCCACAGGGCCCGGGCCATCACCGAAGGACTTTGTCTACCGCCCCTGACCTGAGTGAAGCCGACGGATTGATTGGTGGGGCCTTGGGCACCGCCTTCTTTCTCCTCGAGACCTCAATAAAGTTCAGGCTCTATGAGTCCCTCTAAGCATATTGTTTTAGGAATCACACGCAAGCAGTGTCTGATGCCCTACTAGGTTATCTTCTAGAGTGCATTTGTTCAGCCTCAACACAAAACTATTGCAAACTTATGAAGGGGCTTTCCGCCAATAATAATAATAATAATAATAATAATAATAATAATAATAATAATAATAATAATAATAATAAGATTATTAATAATAATAACAATTATAATAATAATCAGCCTGACTACGTCCACTGCAGGACAAAGGCCTCTCCCATGTTCGGCCAGTTAACGCGGTCCTGTGCTTGCTGCTGCCAATTTATACCCGCAAACTTCTTAATCTCATCTGCCCACCTAACCTTCTGTCTCCCCCTAACCAGCTTGCCTTCTCTGGGAATCCAGTTAGTTACCCTTAACGACCAGCGGCTATCCTGTCTACGCGCTACATGCCCAGCCCATGTCCATTTCTTCTTCTTGATTTCAGCTATGATATCCTTAACCCCCGTTTGTTCCCTAATCCACTCTGCTCACTTCTTGTCTATTAAGTTTACACCTACCATTTTTCTTTCCATTGCTCGCTGCGTCGTCCTCAATTTAAGCTGAACCCTCTCTGTAAGTCTCCAGGTTGCTGCTCCGTAGCTAAGTACCGGCAAGATACAGCTGTTATATACCTTTTTCTTGAGGGATAGTGGCAATTTACCTGTCATAATTTGAGAGTGCTTGCCGTGCTTCACCCCATTCTTATTCTTCTAGTTACTTCAATCTCGTGGTTCGGCTCCGCGGTTATGACCTGCCCTAAGTAGACATAGTCTTTTACAACTTGAAGTGCACTATTACCTATCTCGAAGCGCTGCTCTTTTCCGAGGTTGTTGTACATTACTTTCGTTTTCTGCAGATTCATTTTAAGACCCACCTTTCTGCTCTCCTTGTCTAACTCTGTAATCATGAGTTGCAATTCGTCCCCTGAGTTACTCAGCAATGCAATGTCATCGGCGAAGCGCAGGTTACTAGGGTACTCTCCATTAACTCTTATCTCTAGCTGTTCCCATCCTAGACTTCTGAAAACCTCCTGTAAGCACGCGGTAAATAGCATTGAGGAGATTGTGTTCCCCTGCCTTACACCCTTCGTGATTGGTATTCTGTTGCTTTCTTTATGAAACACTATGGTAGCAGTTGGTCCCCTGTAGATTTCTTCCAGGATGTTTATATTGTCACGTGATCACAGAACGACCACAACGTCTGTTCACAGTAGCAGCACTGGACGTCGAGCCGAACCGAACGTTAGAGCACGAGCACACCAACCGTGCTCCTCTTCTTTCACACCATGGCACATACTCGCATTGGCATGGCTAAACCTCGTTCCAAGCCTGTGGCATTACCCCCCCCCTTCGAAAAAAAAGTACCACCCCGATGACCAATGCCGATTAATAGTTAAAGTAATCGCGTACACGCACAAAGACGCATGATGAAGGAGTGTCAGGTGGCTCGGGGGTAGTGTGGCTTCATCCGTGACACATGAACAATATCGGCCTGCTGGGAACATCGAGATCGCCGAGCTGTGTCTTCAAGCAGTATTTCGTAGTTGACATCGGTGAGGCGCCGTAGTACTCTATAAGGACCGAAGTAGCGATGTAGTAACTTTTCCGAGCGGCCCCTTTGGTGAACGGGGATCCACAGCCAGACCAGATCACCGGGTTGGTATATGACATGGCGATGACGGGAGTTGTACCTCTGCGAGTCGATTCGTTGTTGTTTTCGGATCCACTCGAGTGCAAGCTGGCGGGCCGCGTCGGCGAGCCGGATAAAGTCGTGCGCATCAGCAGTAATATCGGTCGTGTCAGGCAACAGCATAGCATCAAGCATCGTAATTGCTTCTTGGCTGTGAAGCAACCGGAAGGAAGTGATACCCGTAGTCTCTTGAACCGCATTGTTGTAAGCGAACGTTACATAACGCAAAATTGCATCCCAGTTTTTGTGATCACGGTCGACGTGTATTGATCGCATGTCAGCGAGCGTCTTGTTTAATCTCTTCGTCAGACCGTTGGTTTGTGGATGGTGTGCGGTTGTTTTGCGATGAGCTGTTCCACTAAGCCTCGTGACGTCTTGCATCAATTGGGCTGTAAAGGCTGTTCCACGGTCAGTGATAAGAACTGTTGGCGCTCCATGGCGGAGGACGATGTTGTTGATGAAAAAATACGCAACCTCATTGGCGGTGCCTCGTTGTAGGGCTTTCGTTTCGCAGTACCTTGTTGAATAGTTAGTAGCGACTACGATCCAGCGGTTGCCATCATGTGACTTCAGGAAGGGTCCAAGCAAGTCCATGCCAATTCGTTCAAACGATTGTGACGGGGGTGCAACAGGCTGCAATAAACCAGCAGGGCGCACAGGTGGGGCTTTACGGCGCTGGCAATGATTGCACGTTTTAACGTAATGCTTGACATCCTGGGTGAGCTTTGGCCAGTAGTAGCGAGTCCGAATCCCGGCAAGGGTACGTGCGAATCCTAGTTGGCCGGAGGAAGGCTCGTCGTGGCAGGCTGATAGAATGTCAGCACGTAGCCCTGGTGGAACGACGAGGAGGTACTCAGTCGCATAACGTTCGAAGTTCTTTTTGTAGACGATGTCGTTGCGGAGACAAAATGACCCTGAACGTGTGAATGCCGATGGTGGACTCGAGCTGCGATCTTGAAGGTATTTGATAAGTTGTTGGATCTCTGAATCATTCCACTGTTGTTGGGCTAAGTCAGATTCACTGACTGCACAAGAGAATGGCCACCGGTATCATCGTCCCTCGATGTCGTCGTGAGGTTTAGCCATGCCAATGCGAGTATGTGCCATGGTGTGAAAGAAGAAGAGGACGGTTGGTGTGCTCGTGCTTTAACTTCGGTTCGGCTCGACGTCCAGTGCTGCTACTGCGAACAGACGTTGTGGTCGTTCTGTGATCACGTGACATTTTCGGGTGGAGGTACTGGGTACTCTTGAATGCACTGCAATCAGCAGCAAGGTTCCGACACTAGTCGCGACTTGGAAGAACCAGCTGACCTATGGCGTAGCAGGCGACAACTAGGCCTACCTCCTGAATTCGGACCATTTCCACAACTCGGCACTAGTATGGCTAGTGCGGGAACGCAAACCCAAGGAACATCAACGCTGCCTCCTCCATGGTTCTTCAACGTCTCGCGAACTCCGAAGCCGTTCCACGGTGACCCTTACGAGGACGTCGACGACTGGCTTGACGACTACAACCGTTGCGGCAGCGTCAACGAATGGAACGAGCAGTGAAAGCTTCGGTATGTCTACTTTTATCTCGAGGACTCTGCGCGCACTTGGTTCGAAAACCATGAAGCCACTATGATATTCTGGCCAGAGTTTTGCGACCAGTTGCAAAATACCTTCCAAAGCTTTGACCGAAAGGAGCAAGCGGAACGGCTCCTCAATCCCCGAAACCAGCGTCCGAACGAGAGTGTTGCCATGTTCGTTGAGGACATGTCGCGGCTGTTCAGGCGAGCCGACTCCTCAATGACGGAAGAGAAGAAGGTGCGCCTCCTAATGCGGGGAGTGAAAGAGCAGCTGTTCGCAGGACTAGTGCGCAACCCTCCCAACACAGTAGCGGATTTCTTCCGCGAAGCCACGACAATGGAGAGAATGCTAAGGCAGCGTTCGTACCAGTATAAGCATCCTAGCAGTCTTTCGTCAGTGTCGTTGGCCCTGCCAACACCTGACGTCACGGCTGTAAAAGACCTTACGGAGCTTGTGCGCAGTATTGTGCGCAAGGAGCTGCAAAAGCTGCACGTGGTGTCTTCTCCACCCCATGTTCCTGCTCTAACGGATGTCGTTCGCGAAGAGGTCCGGCAGCAGGTGCACCCCATGACGACTCTGCGTGCAGCCGAAGTTCAACCCATGACGGCCCCGCGTCCAGCCGAAGCTCCGCTATTAACGTACGTGGAAGCACTGCGTACCCCTGCACCGGCTGTTGGCTATCCGTCCCGTCCGTCCACCCTACAGACGGCACCGTCGTTCTACTCGGGACCACCGCAGTACGGCGACCCACCCCTTACACGGAAATCCAGTGTATGGCGTGCTCCCGACAACCGGCCTCTAAGTTATCACTGTGGTGAACCAGGTCACATCTACCGTGAGTGCACCTACAGGCACATGGGTCTTCCTGGCTTTCGTCCGGATGCTCGTCGACCCAGAGATAGTGAGTGGCTCCGTGCTATCGCCGAATACTTGGCAAGCCAACGATTCTCAACTCTTTCGCGTTGCCAATCCCGCTCACCATCTCCACGGCGTTCCACGTCACATGGCCAACAATCGACCTTGGCGGACGTCGTTGCAGGAAGATCACCTATATCCACAAGCCCGCGCCGGGGAAACTAAGAACAGCGACCTCTGGGGGTGAGGCCGCTGTTGTTCGACCGTTACAAGACCCTCCCCTGATTTGCCTGCCGACATCCGACGACATTCTTTCACCGACGTGTGCCATCGACGACAAACGGGTCTCTGCTCGTATCTCTGTCCTTGTCGACAACCACCCACTGACCGCTCTGGTAGATACGGTCGCCGATTATGCTGTTATAAGCGCTGACCTCGCTGCACAGCTAAGAAAGGTAACGACACCTTGGGGACATGGAACCAACCTCCGGACTGCGGGAGGTCACCTATTGACACCGCTAGGAATGTGCACAGCCCGCCTCCGAATTAGTGAGTCGACGTACATTGTTTCCTTCGTTGTCATATTTGCAAGATTGTATTGCGTTGTATATTTGTTGTATTGTATTGCGTTGTATTGCGCGAATGCTCCCAAAACCTGATTCTCGGAATAGATTTTCTCCGCGAGCATGGAGCCATTATTAACCTTCGCGACCTGCTCATAACGTTATCTAACGACCATACAGCGCTACGAAAGGATGCAGTTGCGCCGACCACAACACTTCGAATTGCTGACGACACCATGGCACATACTCGCATTGGCATGGCTAAATCTCGTTCCATGCCTGTGGCAATATTTACTTCATCTACGCCCTTATTCCGCAGTGTCTGTATGACTGCTGATATTTCTACTGAATCAAACGCCTTCTCGTAATCTATGAAGGCTATGTATAGTGGTTGGTTATATTCTGAGCATTTCTCTATTACCTGATTTATAGTATGAACGTGGTCGATTGTTGAGTAGCCTGTTCAAATTCCTGCTTGTTCCTTTGGTTGATTGAATTCTAATGTTTTCTTTACTCTGTTAGCAATTACCTTTGTAAATAGCTTGTATACTACAGAGAGCAAGCTAATCGGCCTGTAATTCTTCAAGTCCTTGTCATCTCCTTTCTTATGTATTAAGATGATGTTAGCGTTCTTCCAAGACTCTGGTACTCTTCCCATCAGGAGACACCTCGTAAACAGGGTGGCTAGTTTTTCTAACACAATTTGTCCTCCATCTTTCAGCAGATCTGATGTTACCTGATCCTCACCAGCAGCTTTGCCTCTTTGCATGCTCTCCAAAGCTTTCTGACTTCTTCTATCATTACTGGAGGGGTGTCATCTGGGTTACTGCTAGTTCTTATAGTATTAAAGTCGTTGTTGTCCCTGCTACTGTACAGATCTCTGTAAAACTCCTCCGCTATTTCAGCTATCCTATCCATATTGGTAGTTATTTTGCCCTGTTTGTCCCTCAGTGCATACATCCGATTTTTGCCTATCCAAGGTTCCTCTTCACTGCTTTGACGCTTCTTCCGTTTTTCAGAGCGTGTTCAATTCTCTCCATGTTATACCTTCTTACATCGGATACCTTACGCCTATTAATCAACTTCGAAAGCTCTGCCAGTTCTGTTTTGTCTGTTGTACTTGAGACTTTCGTGATTTGGCGCTTCTTAATGAGATTCTTCGTTTCCTGGAAAAGCTTGCCAGTGTCCTGGCTAACTACCCTGCCTCCAACTTCCACTGCACACTCCTTAATGATACTCGTCAGATTATTATTCATTGTATCTATGCTAAGGTTGGTTTCCTCACTTAGAGCCGAGTACCTGTTCTGAAGCAAGACTCTGAATTCCTGTACTTTCCCTCTCAGTGCTAGCTCATTGATTGGCTTCTTGCGTATTAGTTTCTGTCGTTCCTTTCTCAAGTCTAGGCGAATTCGAGACGTACCATTCTATGGTCACTGCATCGTACCTTGCCAACCACTTCCACATCCTGCACGATGCCTGGGTGTGCACTCATTATAAAGTCTCTTTCGTTCTTATTTTCGCCATTAGGGCTCCTCCCTGTCCACTTGCGGTTTCCTCGTTTTCGGTAGAAGGTATTTAAAATCCGTAAATTATTGCGTTCTGCGAATTCTACTAGTAGCTCTCCTCTGGCCTCTCTAGTACCGATGCCATAATCTCCTACTGCCTGTTCTCGAGCCTGCCTCTTCCCTACCTTTGCATTAAAGTCTCCCATCAGTATTGTATACTGTGTTTTTACCTTACTCATTGCCGATTCCACATCTTCATAGAAGCTTTCAACTGAAACGTCATCATGGCTGGATGTAGGCGCGTAGGCCTGTACCACCTTCATCTTGTATCTCTTATTCAGTTTAATTACGATACCTACCGCCCTTTCATTAATGCTATAGTATTCCTGTATGTTGTCATCTATGCTTCTGTGAATTAAGAACCCCACTCCCAGTTCTCTTCTGTCAGCCAAGCACCGATAGCAAAGGGCGTGCCCATTCTGTAGCACCGTATAGGCCTCATCTGTCCTCCTAACCTCACTGAGCCTTATTATATCCCATTTAACACCCTCTAGCTCCTCGAATAGTACAGCTAGACGTCCCTCACTAGATAAGGTTCTAGCGTTAAACGTTGCCAAGTTCAGGTTCCAATGGCGGCCTGTCCGGATCCAGAGATTCTTAGCACCCTCTGCTGCGTTGCAGATCTGACCGCCGCCGTGGTCAGTTGCTTTGCAGCTGCTGGGGACTGAGGGCCGTGAGTTATTTGACGTTTGCATGTGGGAGGTAGCGGCCAGATACTGCACCAGGGTGGCCAATCCTTCTCTGGTGAGGGAGTGCGTTCCCGGCGGTGGTTACCAGTGAGGCCGCACCCCAGGCCTCGTAATGCAGTTTCATCACCATGCGGATTTTTTTATCCGGTTGTGAACTGCGCGGCACTGGGATTTGAACCACAGCCCTTTTGCATGCAAGGCGGATGCTCTAATCATTACGCCATCGCTGCTGATTTAGCACTATCATTGCATAGTGCTAAAACAGACTAGGTTTTTTTAAATGTACACAGGTGTTTGTTACAATAGTTGTTTACAAAAATAATTAGCTAATAACCAAAAATAAGCAGCTCCCTCATATTTATTACTACATTAAATATTAGGTACACGTATATTCACTTTGTGCTGTGGCCGAGAGCTATTCGAAAACATACCATGTGCTTCAGTTAGCCATGGCACAGCCTAGAATGGACACTAGCTTAATTTTTACATGACTGTAAATAGTAAATACTCTGCAATAAGAATTTGGTAGTTGTGGTATTTCTCACATGATTTTCAATTTTCAGTGAAAATGCTGTCATCCCTCATTAGAGTGCATAAGTTTTTGGCATGTACAAAATTTGTTGTGTGCTTCTCGGATAACACACACTTTCATCCTAGAGGTAGGATTCCTGCTTTAGCTTTCTTGTCCATAAACCCTGGTCCAATTTTTATATTTGGCCATCGAATCACAACCTGTAGTTATTTTAACACATGACTGCCTCAGCAGTAAACACAGTCTTGCATATGTTGCCTAATGGATCTAGTCATTTCTGTTTTTAAAAGGACTTCAAACATATCTGCTGAAACACTCTACATGTTGGACACGGTACAAGCAACGAAAAGTTCTTGGTGTGTTGCTGAAGCCAACATTTGAATAAGTTTGCTTTTCAAAGTCTTGGCTCCAGTGACACTTAATTCATGATTTGTAACTTTTTAGTAACATAGCAGCCTGCCGATAAACATTGACATTTATTGCGAATGTCATTTCACGTAGCCGTGAAGACCCTGAGTGCAAGATCGTTATGGCATTTGTTTTGAATGTCATTCGCTGCAAATCAGAATGCACATGCTGTCTGACAGGGAGGGCTATGGAACATTGTTTATTTATTTTAACACCGTTCTGACCACTGCTAGCATTGTGTTGGGCCTGCATGCGACGTGACACTGGACGAAAAGCTGGTCTCTTTATAAGCGCTATGCAGTGGACACAATATCCTGTGCTTCCTGAAGATATGATACTGCAAATTCCATAGTGTAAGTTAATTTTTGGCTTTACTGGCTTTATAGTATAAGTCGATTTTGGGCTATGAAGTGTCTTTCATAGCCAGAAGAAAGGCAATATATTTTTTAATGCCGGGCAGGGGTCTCACTTGCACGTGTGTTGCTTATCAGCCTGAATTTTCAAGGATACTATAGGATTTTTGAGGCCCCGTGAAGAGATATTTCAAGATTAACGGCATCAAGTGGTATCCAATGTAACAATTCTTTACAACAGCATTATTTCCAAGACTAAGATATGCTTCACTGCAATTTAGAAGTGTCGAGCGGTGAAGAATACAAATAGCGATAAGAAATGCCATGCAGTGAAACAGAGTTTCTGCAACATTCACCTCACAGCAAACTATACTGATATATAAATAATCTAGTGTTGATGGTGGTCTTTTTTAGATTTTATTCATGCTAGTTCAACATGTCACCATATCCTTCAAAATTTGGAGCACTGCTAGGTACTCACTGATCCTCTCCAGAAAGACGATGTCAAAAACTGTGAACTATACTACTCCAGAAATCCAGCGACTTTCAAAGAATAGTTCTAAAACCTTCAAGCACAATGAAAATACACCCGCTCGAGTTCGAGGTTTCAAATAAGGAAGGATCTGTTCTGTGCCCATTGGGTTGGGATCGGTTAAGAACGGAACGCGACGCGCGCGTCTTCCTTCTTGCATGAGTGGGCACGCTGGGCACAGAGGCCCTGCGCAAGAAAAGCGCGAGCGCTGTTGAGTCCGACGCGAAGCGCGACCGACATAGACCAGCATCCGTTGGCACTCCCCGGCACGTACGGGCGGACGCGTGCAAAAGGCATTAAATGGTTTCGCTTAGCAATGTGTTCACGAGCGTCTGAAAGAAGCGTGGAAATCCCTCCCCGGCTTCACTTGCACAGGCAAACTGCTGGAAATCGTTGCACAACAAATGATAACTTGCAAATAGGTGATCTTGCCAAAATGTGTGTTACAGGATCAAGTTTGCCTCTTTGCCACGGGTTCAGTTTTCATTCTTAAACTGGCGTGGGGCACACGCAACATGGAATGCAGCTGTAGACGGACTCCTGACCACGACCGAATGCTTTCACAATGAATCAGTCAGTCATATTGTCTGCAAATTTACCAATGAAAAAACAAATATTAGAATTGATCTCAAGCTGGCGCATCATTCACAAAATGCCCTAATAAAATGGCACACCAGGGTACGCATAGTGCGACAAGTACAAAGCCAACGTGTGCGCAACGCAGCCGGCCTAAATGACGCTGTCACGTCAAAGTCCGCACACCTGCGGGACTACAACACGGCATCGGTATTTATCAGTACCACAACAGTTACGAGAAAGTTCACGAAACGTTTCAGACTATATAGAAGTCAACGCCGTGCGGCCAACACTATAGTCTGATTCGTACCACGGGGCAGCGTTGCGCAAATTGAAAAGCACGCTGCTTCACCAACCTATCGATGGTTCGACAAATGCCCGTGCTCGCGATAACTGAAAAACACTACGCGTTTCTGAAACACTTACCTGTGTCGATGGCGACTCTGAAATATCCTCGATGCTGCCAGTTAAAAATGGAAATGCAGCGTTCAACGCACCCCGCAACGCTGCAGTGGCTCGTCCAAGCGAACGCACCGAGCCGTCTAAATCACCATCGAAGTTAAAATCTTTCAGTAAGCACGCATTTGCTTGGTTATCAATAATCACGAACGAGTTACTACAAAACGCCATGGAATGTTGGCAGTCTTTTCTCATGCAGACACGCACACCTTCGTTGGAGTACGTGAACAAAGGAATCGGCAAGCAATTCGCACATTTCATGTTAAAACATTTAACTTCTCAGACAAGCACATCCTTGTTCACACATTGAGAACGTCTACAAAGGATTCGGCAAGCAATCCGTGGATTTAGCGTTAAAACACTACACTACTCGTTTTCGCGACGTCTTGGTCTTGAAGATCGATTCAGCATGGCGGCCACGTATCGCGACTCATTGCTAATTACGAAACTCACCTTTCAAAGAGCGCGACATGTTGGGCACACGAGATTCAACGAGTAGCAAACCTGTCGTGAAGCGGGCTATAAAATCCAACACACATCTACCAAAACGGGTCATTCGTTTGTCTAAGATGAATATGAGCGCCTGAAGTGAAGTGATAATAATAATAATAATAATAATCATAATAATAATGATGATGATGATGATGATGGTGGTGGTGGTGGTGGTGGTGGTGGTGGTGGTGATAAAGAGGGTGCGGCATCTACTATAACTCACAATCAGTTTAGTTTGCTGAGGCATACAATACTGCTTACGTGATCAAGTCGTCGAACACGATGCCGGCATCATGATGCCAGTGTCGTACGCGCTATGCCGTTTCCACGTTGGTTGTCGAATTAGTCGTTCTGTGCATAGGGGGAACACTTCGTCGCCCACACTGCGTTGTTGACCAGTGTTGCACTTGTCTTTGAATTAACACAAATAAATCATCTTTTGCCACATGAAAGCACTTCAGTTGATTCCCCGCAAGAACGCAACAAGACACTGGTATGTGGCACAGCATTGCGGTGTAATTGTAGAAGCATTTCACTACTGAGATACAGAAGCGCTTTATAAATGTGTCCCGCCAGGCGTCGAACACGCAGCGCAGTCACAGGAAAAGCTGAAGAAGCAGCCTTTCTAGTGCCCTTTTTGAAATAGTCTTGGGGCAACTACTCCTGTCTCATTTGCATGAGACCTACAATGGTGTAAATCATGATAATTTTTGTGTGGTAAGGAAGCGTTTACTATGCTGCTACCGGTCATTCTTGGGAGAAACGTGGTATCTGATACACACTTGTAAAGAACTGTATACATTCCGCATGTGGTGCCTGACGAGTGATGGCAATGAAGAATTACGCCAGACGCTTTGGTAGTGAGTGGCAGTCTTTGAAAACCCGCCAATTGCGCGATATACATTGTGTGAGACCCGGTTGTTGCTTTACTGTTTTAAACCGTTTTTTCAGATACGTGAACGCGATCACATATCCGAGAGAAAGGCAGGAAATATGAAGAAAACTAGAAGTCAGCTTGGGCGTATACAGGACGTAGCGTACCAGGTTCGTGCCCCCTCTTCTCTCCCGAAGTTTTTATTTTTTTCGCTATTGGTGCCCGGCGCTGCGCTGTGGCGAAGTCTTCACGCCGTGCAAACGAGCAGCCCAACGGGCCCGCGACGCAGAACCGAGACTCTGTGTTTCTGCTCCGACGGGGCAGTGGCCCACTACGTGCTAAACGGGTGTTACGCAGGACCTCATAAAATTCATCTATCCATCCATCCATACCATAGAGGGCAAAAAAAAATAACCATTTTAAGGGGGTGCCCTCTTTCTGAAGGTGGTTTTCCTTCTGTTCCCTCCAAAAAATGTTTCTCACTACGTGCCTGGAAAAAATCAGTAAGAATGTACAGGAGAGAAAATCACAAGGAAAGGAAAAGTAGAACAGATAGAGAAGAAAGAAAGAGCAAAAGTTGTTTAAGGTTTGGGGCCACCCTTACAAAAATGGACTTTGAGTTTCAATTGACCACGCACCGATGCCTTTTTGACTCTATAGTTGATCAATTAAACGGCATCTTCTGATGAGTGCACTCAATGAAAATTTAATTAACATGAGGTAAGACAGAGTCAATACACTCTCACTCTTTACATGTTTAATTGACATGCGTTAACAGAAGTTCAATTGAAGCACAGTCATTATTGTTTTAATTGACATGCGTCAAATATGTTCAACTGAACAATAGTCACTACATATTCATTTCACATGCGTTAAGAAACGTTCCGAACCGCAGTCAGTACACGTTTATTTGACCTAGTATTGATCACTCTCAATGAAGGATAGCAGATGATGGATGTTGACACCTAGCTACATCAACATCAGGGGCCCAACGCACAAAACGCGCGTATGTGTGTGTGCGTGTGTGCGTGTTCTGCAGTTTTATTGCGGGTATATTTCTGCAAGATGCATTCGTAATTATGGGCCCGGCATCTGCATACAGTTGCACCACTACGGGAAACAGCAATGTATTACATAAAACTGTACGCAATGAAATGCTTACAGGTACTAGCTGTCCGACGCACGTGTTTCTGAATTGCGTACATGGATATTTATCTCACACAACAGCGTGCAGCAGTCAAGTGCAGTGCATGCATATTCTTCATTGACGCGAAAAAATTTTGACTGGTGGGATTAGCAAAAATATCGTTCATTCATTGTTTATAGCGATGCAGACTGTGTGCATTGAGAGACAGGGCCTTTTTAATTATTATGATTGTATTATTTTATTATTATATAATCATTTATTCAATAAAAGTATGCTGCCGTTGTCAGATGTATGGTGAACATGCGGAGAAAACGTATCGTGGTAGCAGTTCTACACTAAGAGATTGCAGTTTAGCCGCGTCTTTCAAAGGTCGGGCCCGTTTTCCTCTGCTGCTGGCTCGCGTGGGGGAGATTAGTGGGCTGTGGAATGTGCATTCCATTGTTCGAAATCTCGCTGGTCTGCCCGGTTTTTTTTTTCTTTTATCAAGTATAGAGCGGTGATAGTTGCACGTGCAGAACCACGGCACTGAACGGGTGAAAAGGCGCCTGAGCCCTTTTGCTGTTGCGATCAAGACAGTAGAACGCGAAAAGAATAAACTGTAGAATGTTTATCATTGCGTTATAAAAACTTGAAGCTTAGTTCTCAAACAATCTCCTCAGTATTAGCTGCCAGTTACACCCGTGTGAAGAATAAGTTTGAGATAGCCGCTTTGCGCTTGTTGTGTATCCCTCGATGCCGCACTACTTTCTTCACAATCGCTTACCGAAGTCATACGTGTGGCTCGTGCTTGTCACTTGATTTTTCTTGTCCTGATTTCGGGGTAAGTGAGTGCCCTGATTTACGCAGACTATCTGCTCAAAAATGAAGAAGCTACTCCACTGCGAGTGATGCAATTGTTACGGTACATGGACAAGTTACGCTATACCGGTGGCACGGCTGTTCATCAGACCCAAAATCACAACCTTCCTGTGAAAAAAATCGACGCCTCGCCTACGTGCAATACTCCAGCGCTGCTTCCTTTCTGCAAACTACAGAAATAGACGCCGTCACCTTGATTTGTCATCAACATTCACTGTGTTTGCTGGATCTGCAAACCACGTGCCTCAGTTGATGATTTGGAAGGTAAGTTTGTAATTTTTCATTGGTTTCATACGTTTTATTCGTAAGATACGAAAACCGAAAAAGTATTGGGCGTAGGATGTTTTTAGAATATTCAGCTGCGTAATTATTCGGGTTTACAATATTGAGCCGTCCTATTCTAGATACTTTGTATTTATAACAAGGCCTTCTCTCTTTTTTGCATTTCTTACAGGTAGGCCTAACCCTAGTTATTCGGAAACAGGCGCTCCACCAACTAAACGATCCTAGTCGTCTCTATTGTTATTTTGGTAAAAATAAACATATATGCTAACAGATCTGTGTTTTGCTTCTTGGATTGAACAATTTATACAACACCGTGCATCACCGTGTACGTGCGTGTGCGGTATTATTCATGTGAATTGTGTACTCGTGTCCTAATTCATAATTATCACCCAGTTCATACCTTGTTTGAGGGACTGAACGTGCTTATAATTGAAATAACGCACGCGATAAGATATTGTCGCTCGGGCGAGTTTTCAATGATCACCCCTACTTTTTTGCTAGCAACCACTTAAAGAATGAACTGATAGCAGTCAATTTGGTACCACTTCTGAAACAAAATTCAAGTGACAAATTTTCAAGAAACTTTAGCGTGAATATTTGACAATTGCATAACACACTTGCATAAGGATGATTTCGACTGGACAAAATGAGGGTTGAGGATACACTCCCATAAATATGTTTCGAATGACACTCGCTACAGAAAGTCACTAGCTGGCCATTATTTTCTTTTGACTCCCTAAAAGGGCGCTCAATTCATCCGCTAAAATTGCTATTGAATAGAAAGACGGTGGCCAATATCCTTGTGAAACCCAAAAAAAATTCAATAGACGCCTAATTTAAAAGCAGTTAGTCCTATGGAGAAAAGTAAATATACACTCCCCTAAATTAATTCACTTGACACTCGGTCAATAGCTGGTCAATAATACCTTTTGACTCACTCAAAAGACGCTCAATTGATTCGCAAAAATGATATTCAATAAAAACACGGTGGCCGTAATTTTTGTGTAACTCAATAGGACAACTAAATAGACGCTTAATTCAAACACGGTACATTCTATGGAGAAAAGTCAACTTAGCCTCAACTACATCTCTATAAACATTTTTGTAAGGGCACTACTGCGAAGCTGCCTAACTTTTTAAAAGCAAATAAATTGCATGAAAAGTTTACACAGATGGTGCATCCAGTATTGCAACTGAAGCAAGAAGAACAAAGTCGTTTAGAAAAATGAGTGAATTTCTGGGTACTGCTATGTATTTCAACTGACTTGACTTAACAATGAGTGAGCAATCTAAAATGAAAAGGAAATTTCACGTTCAGAAATACTACGAATTAACACGCAGACGTGCGTTAATCAGGGAACTTCATTTCACACGTGTTGCAGCGGCTCCTGCAGCTGCAACACGTATTTGTTACGGACACTTTAGCGTTACGTATCGCTTTTTGGTGGGCGAAACTTTTTATGATGTGGGCTGGCCCACGGTCGTGCCTTCGTAGCCACCGCTCGTACTCGCTGCGCACACAAGATAGTGCTACGGCGCTTGTTGCACCGATGCTAGTGTACTGGAGGTGTACTAGTAGGGATATCAGATCCTCGATCCGACGCCCCGGCGCTCGCTCCAACGCATGCTCTCCTTCGCTCGGCTGTCGTCGGTCTGTGCGCTTCGCTATGAACGACAAAAACGCGGAGCGGAGGGCTCGCAAAGCGGGTGCAGGCATCTCGATATGCTCTCAGACGCATATTGTCCAATCATATTCCCACGCGCATGTGCCAGCGGCGGCGACAACGAAACAGCGTGAGCGTCCTTGGCCGAGGGCAGAGATAAAGAAGACGTTGCAGTCTTTGATCAATAAAGCACATTTGTTCGAGGTGCTTTGTCATATCGATCGCGCGTCATCACACTGGTGGAGGTGCTGGGTAGTCTTCATGCTTGGCACCCTTCGAGGACCCGACATACGAACTCAGAATCGCTACAACGCGTCGACACATCAGTCGAACGTTTCAGTCGCCGTCTACTAGGCCTGGCTCCCGAGCTCAGCCCGCTGCGAGAAACTACCAGCAATCGCTTGCCTCCTTCAGCCACCATGGCCACTGCGGTTTCATTGCACATGAAACTCCAGAATCCTGTGATTCCTGATTGTTTTTGGTGAGACTTATGAAGATGCCCATGACTGGCTGGACCAGTTCGAATGCTGTGCGAAGTACAACCAGTGGGCCACACAAGAAGACACGCTCACGCATGATTATTTCTACCTGAAAGACAACGCCCAGACATGGTACATCAACAGGGAAAGGAGCTTGGCTACGTGGGACGACTTCCGCAATCAGCTGGTTGACACCTTTGCTAGTCTCGACAGAAAGGACCATGTGTGACGTCTCTTGGATGCTCAAATTCAAAAAAGAAATGAAAGCGTTGCTATTTTTGCCGAGGACATGACCCGTATTTTCAGCAGGGCAGATCCCGAGATGCCGGAAGACAGGAAGTGGCGGTATCTAATGCGAGGCGTGAAGGAACAACTGTTTGCTCGGCTTGTGAGAAATTCACCAACCACAGTAGCTGAGTTCACGAAAGAAGCCACAGCTATTGAACGGGCCCTACAGCAACAGTACCGCCAGCAGAACCCGGTCAACTTTCGTTCGAGTAGTCCAGTTACGGCTGTGGCGAGCCTCTGCGACAACGATAGGCCTCTGCAGGAAGTCATCCGGCAGATTTTTATGAAGGAACTTCGGCAGCTTGGTTTATTTCCTGCCATCTCGCTTCCGTATTGCCGATGACGACGTCATACTGCCACCCCGAAGTTGCTTCTTTGTATCCGTGCACTGCGACTTCTTACAAAATGGTACTGGTATCACAGAAACATCAAGGATATCGCATTCAACAGCGGCCTTTCTGTGGCCAGGGCTGTCATCACTGTTATAGGCGGATGCGCTGAACTCTTGTTGACAAATTTCAGCAGAGAATGCCGACACATAGTTAAAGGCATGGCTATTGCCTATTTCGACGAATTCACTCAAACAGAAGATTGTCATTTAGTGGAGGAAGCAGCAGCGACTACCATCATTACACCGCCACCTGTTGACGTTAGTTGAACGTTATCTCCCATTGAGCGAGACCACCGTCTTACGCTGATCAAGTTCCACGGCTACTTCTCATCCACATCAAGAGTTGGTCAAACGGCACTGACGAAACACCGCATCATCACGTATTCCGCCGCGAGACCCATCCGACAAAATCCTTATTGCGTCGCCCTAAAAGAGCGTGAGACAATTCAATAACAGGTGAAAACGATGCTGGAAGGCGGTTTTATTCGGTCATCTAACTGTCCTTTGGCATCACCTGTAGTAGTTGTGAAAAAGAAGGACAGCAGCTTGCGTTTCTGCGTCGAATACCGGAGGCTCAATAAGATCACAAAGATGAACGTCTACCCTCTGCCGCGTATCGATGATTTATTGGATAGACTACGAAACACAAGCTACCTTTAGTCCATGGACTTAAAAAGCAGCTATTGGAACTGAAGTGGATGAGGGAAATCGGGAGAAGACCGCCTTTATTACGCCCGGTGGACTTTATGAATTTCAGGTACTTTCTTTCTGTTTGTGTTCAGAACCAGCACCATTCCAGCGTCTGATGGGCACGGTTTTGTCGGGGCTTAAGTGGCAAACCTGCTTGCTGTACCTCGACGACGTAATTGTCTTTTCGACAACTTTCGAGGAACACTTACGAAGGATTGAAGCAGTTTTTGAAGCGATACGCCTGGCCGGTCTTACTCTAAAACCCGAAAAGTGCCACTTCGGTTTCCACGAACATCAATTCTTTCGTCACGTCCTCAGCAGCCAAAGAAACCGACCCGACTCAGATAAAATTTGCGCGGTGAAGAATTTCCCGACGCCTGCAGACAAGAAATCAGTGCGACGTTTTTTGGGACTCTGTGCATATTACCGGCGGTTTATTGCCAATTTGACGTTAATCGCATGGCCATTGACCGAGCTTCTTAGGGAAGATATCTCTTTCACATTGAGCGAAGACCAGTAGCAGGTATTTTAAGAGCTTCGTCAGCGCATGCAAACACCTCCCGCGCTCGCCCACTTAGATAAAAACGTGCCAACGATACTACATACAGACGCTAGTAATGTGGGTCTTGAAGCAGTGCTCGTACATTCGAAAGACAACAATGAAAGGGTGATAGCCTACGCCATCAGGACGCTGTCCCGAGCGGAATCTAACTACGCTACGACGGAGAAAGAATGTCTTGCAATAGTGTGGGCAGTCCTGAAGTTTCGTCCTTATTTTTACGACCGCCTAATCACCGTTATCAGCGGTCTCCACTCTCTCTGTTGGTTAGTCAACTTGAAAGATCGGTCTGGTCGTCTTGCACGATGGAGTCTTCGGCTCCAAGAATTTCACTTCACTGTTGCCTACAAGTCGGGAAAACGACGCACCGATGCCGACTGTCTTTCTCGGTTTCCTGTTGAGACGGCATCCCCAGACAACGACGATGATGACATGGTCTTTCTGGGAATTGTGGACACTGCCGCCTTTTCTCAACAGCAGCGTGACGATGCTGAACTGCTACCACCCATAAATTACCTGCAAGGACGCACGAATAGCGTGCCGAAGTTATTTGCGAGAAGGCTGCCGTCCTACTGCTTGCAAAATGACGTTCTTTATAAAAGGAACTTTTCACCCGCTGGCAGTAGCTACTTGCTCATCGTTCTTTCTTCGCTTCGCCATGAGGTACTGCAAGCCTGCCACGACGAACCTACCACTGGTCACTAGCGTTACGCAAGAACATTGGCGAGGATAAGGCATAACTATTACTGGCCAAGACTTGCCGAAGTTGTCAAAACTTACGTGCAGGCATATCTAGATTGCCAGCGTCGCAAGCCACCATCCATCAAACCAGCTGGCCTCCTGCAGCCTGTCCGAGTGCCGGCGACACCGTTCGCACAAATTGACATGGATTTTCTGGGCCCCTTCCCAAATTTTGCCACTGGAAACAAGTATATCATCGTTGCCACGGATTACCTGACCCAATACGTGGAGACAGGCGCTCTGCCTAGGGCAACGGCAGCTAAAGTGACACAATTTTTCATCGAATCCATCGTCTTAAGACATGTTTCTCCCGCATTAGTAATCAGTGACGGAGGTACTGCGTTCATGGCCGAGCTTTTGGACACCATTTTCCGACTAAGTGGTACAGCTCACACAATGACAACGGCGTATCATCCCCAGATCAACGGGCTCACTGAACGCCTCAACAAGATCCTGGCTGACATGATAAGCATGTACGTAGATGTAGAGCCCAAGAACTGGGACGTCATTTCGCCCTACGTCCCGTTCGCGTACAACACGGTTCGTCAGGGAACCACTCGGAAGACACCCGTCAGTTTCCTTTACGGACGCGAAGTTACAACAACGTTAGACGCGATGCTCCCTCATGAAAATGACAGCAATCAGACGGACGCCAAACGGTTTACCCAGCGAGCAGAAGAAGCCAGACAACTTGCCAGGTTGCGAATCACCGAACAACAAGACGACGATGCCAAACACTACAACCTCTGGCACAGACTCGTCATATACAACGTGGGTGACAAAATTTGGGTCTGGACACCTATTAGTCAGCGTGGACTCTCTGAAAAGCTGTTGCAAAGGTGCCTCGCACCCCCCCCCCCCCCCCCTAAGGCTCTGCTACGCATGAGTGACGTCAACTACGAGGTTGTTCCGGACGGCGTTCAGTGTTCGAACTGCCGCAGACATTCACGAAAAATTGGCCTCGTGCTTCGGATGAAGCCTTACTTTCAATGACTAACTGTGCATTTTTGGTTTTGTCTTGCTTCTGGAACGTTTAACATCGGAACGATGTCTTTTTTAAGGGGGGAATAATTCCACGCGTATGTGCTAGTGGCGGTGACAAAGAAGCAGCGCGAGTGTCCGTGGCCGAGGGCAAAGACGAAGAATACCTTGGAGTTTTTGATCAATAAAGCGTATGTGTTCGAGTTGCTTTGTGTGCTCGTCGATCCCGCGTCATCCCAATATGCAATAAGAGCCGTCTACTGACGTCTGTGTAGACTCACAAGGGTGATATAGGGGTTTGGTACTCCAGTAATCACCCGCAGGCTGCGGGTTCTACTCCTGGCCATGGCGGCAACGATTTTGTTGGAGGCGAAAATTATTGAGGCCCATATACTTAAATTAAGGCCACGTTAAAAAACCTGCAAGGTCGAAAATTTAAGAGCCCCCAACATTGAAGTCTCCCATAATCATACCATCGTTGCAGTACGTCAAATCCCAGCAAATATTATTATGGTGTCCTTGGAGATAGCTAACCCCACAAGGTATATTGAATAGGTCGCGAAGCCTCTGGCGAAAAGTAGTTCAGGAGCTATTGCCGATGGCATCAGCATCGGCAGTTACGAGTGCTGGGATTGAAGCGCAACTGTGTGAAAAAAACAAACAAAAATAGCGGAAAATCAAGTATTTTCAAGCGATGCGATCGTTATATTTTAGAAAATACAAATATTTTTTTCATTATTACTATGTTGGTGCAATAGGCAAAAACATGACAGTATTCTACTAATACGGATAACTGTTATGTTAGCGCCCTATCCCCAAACTATTATTGCTCAGAGCAGACGCTGCAGTGCATGTAAAGGCACGCACATAAAATTCGTCTGCGACGACACACCTCCTCGTTTATTTTGGTGTTCCGCACTTCTCTGTGCATTCTCTCAATTATAGTGTTGCAAACTTATTTGTGCTGTGCGCGTAGTTCTGAGGGGCGTTTCATCGTTCCTGAACGTCCTGGAGGTGGTGTCCGGCCCACAATGTAGGATAAAATTTTACGCCAAGCACTTGCCTTGGTAGCTGCCAAAACAACGTGCTATGCAAGGATGCTATAGAATCTAACACTTTGCAAGGTATATGTGAACTGGTAGCAAAATTTCCATACAAGCCAATGAATCCTTTTTTCGGTGGCTCTTTACCACCATCGCCATTCATTTGAAAAGGGTAAAACTAACAGCAATCAAACAAAATGAAATATGACGTCCCAACTAGAAGTGGTAGCGAGACGTCGCGCACTTGCCCTACATGGCGCGAAATTGAAAATTTTGTTAATTGCTGACCTTTCACGTGCTGGTATTCATACGCCACTTTATTATGCCTTGTGCCTCGTTAATTACATGCTGGAGAGAAAACAAGGCAAAAAAGTAATATTGAGGAAGCAAAGTGTTTTATTATGCACTTGCAATATACGCAAGAAACTTCGCAGAGGCAATTATGAGACAACTGTTTATGACTTCAATACTATATTAGTTAAAAAACTCACATTCTGCAATCCTCTAATACCACTGCACCGAGCCATCAGCATTAAAATATAGCTTTGTCAGCCGCAGAACACAGCGTCTTGTTACTTAGCGTGTCGCGTTCACCATCACCAAAGGCGAGGGCACGCCGGCCTTGCGCTAGCGAAAGCAGTCAGCAGTCACGGGAGATGCTATTGACACATTCTGTGAGCTTGCTCAGCCCTGAAGTTGACACCTGTAAACAGCACGTAGAAAATAAGCAAACTACTGAAGGTATACACGAAACCACCAAGGAAAAGTGAGCGATGGCTCATTGACCTGGCAATGCGCCGAACCAAAGCGCGCTGAACTAAACACAAACTCTGATAGGAGATTGCTTAGATACGCACCCCCTTACCCGCCCTCCCATTTATGACACTCGACGAAAAATGAGGCAATCAACCATTTAGACATGTGCGAGAAACACCGTAAAGTGATCTTACAGTTAACTTTGACATATATAACATTACCACTATCTCACGAAAAAATCATATTCACTTTTTAGTTTTGGTAGCTTGTCCCTTCCTCACCTAGTCGCACTTCAATTGCCGGCGGGCGTTGATTCACGTGGCACTCGATTTCAGACAATTTTCGTTAGGAGTTTCGCCACCCATGTAATTTCACCATGCGCATACAGTCAACAGCAAAAGTTTGCGGGATTTTCAGCGCGTGGCGAAGGGGCGGAAAATTGCATTGCTGCCCCACCTAATGTGCCGCGGTGTGGTGTCGAGGCTACCTAGCGTACGCAGCTTCAGCCATTACCAACGGCTTGTTTAGACGACGCACCGCTCTTGGATCTAATCTCAGAATCCATGACTGATAATTACCTCAACAGCATAGTGAACGTCATGGTATAGTGAACGTCATAGTGAACGTCAGGCGGCGAGCAATGTATTTTTCTGGCGCACCGCGGCGCGTTGCTCTCCCCATAAACTTCTGCTCTTGACAGCAAACCTGCTGACCCTTGCCTTCTAGGTAAGCAAATAAAAACAAAGTTCCATGTAGTGCGCCCGCTGTATACTTCTATGAATCAATAATAGCACGGTATGGTTCCTTACCCTTACATGCCGTGCCTACTATAATTCGGGTCATAAGTGAGCATACCGCAAAGTTTTCCGTCGCGCAACATTTTATGTACCTGTATACATTACACGAAACGGTAAATTATTGCAGCATAAGGCATAACAAAAACCATGTAGATTCAGCACATTTTTTGTGATCATTTTCACGTTTGGTTCCTATTTTGTGCTGTTTAATTGAGTTATTTCGACCTATATACAAACCTGTTAAGCCATAGTTTTGGTTTGACTACGCATTATTTCTTCTTCTTAAAATTGAAGAACACAAGCAATGGCACCACTAACAAAACTACGCGTGCGAAGCCAATAAACAACGATGCCAATATGAGAGGGACGCGGCTGAATATCCGGAAGGTGCCACGAAGGCCAAATGAATGTTTCAGAATTAAGTTCTTTTGTAAAACAGAAAACAATTGAATGGCATTGCACTTAAACATCACTGTAGTCCTGAGTGGACGTTTTAGTTTAGCTGCCTTTTACTTGAAGCACTCTCACTGAGGACAGGCCGGCTCGCCTTAGCCTGAGACCTTAGCTAACTGGGCTAACAAAGATTAACTTGAGATCATATTTCAGCTAGTTCCAACAAACTGACGTCTCTTTTTTTTTTCAAAATATTGCGTCACAATCGCTTAGCTTTTGTTCCGCCAGAAGTGTGTTCTCTCAAACTGATGAAGCTAAGCCCCATGCAAAACTACTTGACCGCGATTTTCTGTACGTATATGAGCTGCTACATAGACGCTTCGGTACCAGTTACATTTACTTTGCGCCCATCTCATGACCATACGCTTAACTCTTTCAGATGTCACCAATGAAGAACCTCCTGTAAACGGGTGAAATCGCTGCAACGTTACTTCAAGGCACTTCATATCCTATTGCAACAGAAAAAATGAGATATTTCTTGTGTTTATTAGTGGTATAGAAACTCATTCTCATTAGGTTGTATTTAAATATTTCTTAACCATGAAGAATCCATTCATGCTTACTTTTGACATAAATCAAACAAAATCACGGGCTAGAAATATAGTGCATACTCAAACTTGAATATGTACAGTTTGAGCCAAGAGAAAAATCTTTTTTTTTTTGCACCCCTTGCAGGAACCAGAACGTCGCAAGATTTCTAGAACGTGGTAGGCTTTTCAGAGAAGTTATCAATGAATCTACGCTAGAAAATGAAGCTCCAATTCAGAAAAAGAATAATAGGCAGAAGGTTTAGCTTCTCCAAGGTACGATATATCTAGTTCTTCCTTGGCCTCTGCTTGATGCAAATAGCAAAAAGGAGTGGTGCATACATTTGTGTACATAGCGTCTAAAAGGCTTAACATCGAAGATGGCTGTCGATGTTCAAGTGTCGCGATGTCCCCGCTTCTCTTGGAACCGGTTCAGCCTCCTTTGGTTTACGAAAGGCGGGTAAGGCATTTGTTCTCTGCTCGGCTGTCCATATAAGGCAGGCCTTGCTCTGTGGGCGGTGTTATCGCAAGCGCCCTTCGTGCGATGAGTTGGCCGGCACATTTCACCTATGCTTGTCCCGCATTTATTTTCAGCTCTCGCGTGACTTAGCAAGCGTGTGCGAGATATCATTCGGGAAGTGGTGTTATCTATTTCGTCTGGACATGGAACAGCATGGCGAGGACAAAATAAAAAACCTGTCTATTGTTCTGTTGATTATTTTTCACGTTCTGGGCTGGGACAAGGAAACGAGAAAGAAGAGCGCGAGCGAGGGACGTGGGGACGCTCAAGTGACAGCAGAGCGCTTCCGAACGCAGTTAAATAAACAAGTGTTTTTTGCCTTATACCTTAAAGACGGAGTTGAGTCTGATCGCAGTGCCTGGAACGCCATCGTCTAAATAGTTCGTATGTTTGCTACAAAATTGAATCCCTCGTGGTGACGATACTCTCAAGGGGTCACAACGCCAAGCGTCGCCGCTGTTTTGTCAGTCATCTTAATTTTATTCGAAAAAAAAGTAGCGCTGATATATCGTAATGCAAGTAGTTGGGCAAGCATATTTGGAGAATAAAGAAAAACTGTTAGTCACGTGGGAGCCTTCTGAATATCATCGAACGTCGAGTGAGTGATGTTTGTCAATATTTTTATCAGGTGCACCGTTTTTCGTTTATAAAACTAACCTAATTTGCGTTTTAAGCAAAGTAGTTTGTATAAGGTGCTCTAAGCTCAGTAAATAATAACAGAACCCAGGTACGTTGCGAATGGACGTTGTGTGAAACATGCGTAGGGAAGGCGACTGTGTTTCAACTTTTTATTCAGCGAAACGTTACGAAATAAATCTACGAATGCCATACGCACAGACATATGCTAAGCAGCTGCATGTTTACTGTTGCGTTAACATTCCATCAGCAACGTGGGTATTGGAAATACTAGAAGCGATACGCTTAGATGTAGCGCACCTGCCAGTAAAGATGGTGGCTCTGGACACTGCTGAATGTGCTTCATTGAATAGTGCTTCTCTGCAATTGTTAACTCGACGTGGCAGCTGTATGATAGCAGTATGTAGGTACTGTTTAAAAAGATGGAAAGCCGGCACTGCAAGCAGAAGTGACATTTGACGATCATTACGCTTAAAAGCAGTTCCGATTGCGAGACTCTCCACCCGCTTATCCGTCCTCGTGTCCATCCATCTGTCCTGCCGCCTATCTGCCCGTTCATCCATCCTTGCTTCCCCCCGCTCCTGCATCCTTGCTACGTCAACACGTTCATCTACACGTGCATTCGTTCGTCCTGTAAACTAGCCAGCTACTTTAACGTAGACATTATGGCCCTTGGGACCTAAGGCTTCCGCCCAGTATTCTACCACAGAGCTACGCTGCATGGTGCTTGTGTCTTGTTGGCCCACCTAGCACTAAAGACACATCGGGGCTAGAACCCGGGTTCACTGGGTGACAGCCCAGTATTCTACCACTGAGCTACGCCGGTGCGTGTGACTTATTGGCGAAATTGCCTTAGGCAAGCTTTATGTCAGGAAAGTAATCGCGTTATTATGACTTATGAAGCGTTTTAAAACGGTGAAAGTGCAACCAGTCGTCATACAAGGCGAATAGCGTATCAAGTGGGCCGTCCGATGCTCCAACTCATTACACAAGCTTGTTCTTGTTTCCCTATTAACAGGGGCGTATACCCAGATCAGCGATAATTCCTCATCGTCGTCAGCCACTTCATGAACAGCTAGCACGACATTCCTTGCAAGTGTTTAACGGATATCACGCTTCTGAGAAGAAAGACGAAAAATAGCATATCGAAGTCTGGCCTTCTACGGAAAAGTTTATTAATAATGCCCTAGTCGGTATCAAGCAAGTGTGCTTGCAATAGTTACCCAATGAGTGTTTTGAAAATGCTCTGAAAGGCAGCTGTTCCAGCTATCGCTGTGGCTGTGCTGCGCCTTCCGCGCAGACATGGCGTTTGTCGTTGTTGTTGTTGTTGCTGTTGTTGTTGTTGTTGTTGTTGTTGTTGTTGTTGTTGTTGTTGTTGTTGTTGTTGTTGTTGCTGTTGCTGCTGCTGTTTTTGATGCTGTTGTTGTTGTTGTTTTACATTCGTCGCATCAATGTAGTTGATGGCGGCTTTTTATTAGCGCTCACACGTTCAAATTAAACATGAGTGTTTTCGCCGTTCCTGTGTAGATATAGAGCCTCAGTCACCTGTGGCACATAAGCGCGTTCGAGTGGCACATAGTTGCCCGCAGGTCTGCCTGGCTGGAAGTGTTCGGCGACGTATGCGACGGCATGGTGACATTATTCGTGTCATGACTAGTGAGGCGTATTCGTATCTTACCTTCTTATACTAATTTTAGTTTACACCAAGTTAATAGGTAATCACGTGAGCACAGAGACGTAGACGGCTAGATAGATAGATAGATAGATAGATAGATAGATAGATAGATAGATAGATAGATAGATAGATAGATAGATAGATAGATAGATAGATAGATAGATAGATAGATAGATAGATAGATAGATAGATTAGATAGATAGATAGATAGATAGATAGATAGATAGATAGATAGATAGATAGATAGATAGATAGATAGATAGATAGATAGATAGATAGATAGATAGATAGATAGATAGATAGATAGATAGATAGATAGATAGATAGATAGATAGATAGATAGATAGATAGATAGATAGATAGATAGATAGATAGATAGATAGATAGATAGATAGATAGATAGATAGATAGATAGATAGATAGATAGATAGATAGATAGATAGATAGATAGATAGATAGATAGATAGATAGATAGATAGATAGATAGATAGAAAAACTTCTTGCAGTACGCAAAATACTTTACATTTATTGCTGGTTTGGTTGCTCTTCTGTAATTCTTCTGAATCTTGGTGTGAATACTTGAGTAATGAATACTTACTTTACGGAAGGTGTAAATGCGGTAGAATTTTATGAGAGCACTGAAGTTAGCAAGCATTGCAATGAAGAAAAGACAACGCTAGTCTGAGAAATTTTTAGCCTATATTTACGTGAAATTAAGACTACGCAGTGCAGCTTTATACCTCAATCAAAATCAAATCAAATCATTTTATTTTCCCAGAAAGAAACAGGTTCTGGAGAGGTTCACTGGCTAAAAGCTGTTTATGAACAGCTTGACGAGGCCATTGAACCCTATACAAGGCAGGTGGGACAATGACAAAGATGTGTATAACAATAAAAGATCATAAGCTATCATTACAATACCAAATACGGTGTAATAAAAACATATATATACATTCCTACGAAACGTCCTGATACCAGCATAGCACAGAAGATTACATGGACGCGAGCAAAAAAAAAGAAGAATCCAGCAACTATAACACCATTATTGCCAAAAAATAAAATAATAAAAATAAATAAATGATGAAAATATCATGGAAGATAGATACAAATTTGCTCCTTGTGTATATGCTGCATCATGCAATGTACATCACATGTCAGACAAACAAAATTATACAGACAGAATTATATCATATAACCTATACGGTACAGCATGAATGCACACACTGAAAGAAAAATGAAATTGTACTATCGTACAGACAGCACATTTTACAACGTGAAAAAGTTAGCCTATATTTACAAAAAAGGATCGTAGTTCTTTTAATGAGCAACTGTTTACGTGACTGTATTTATTCAGAATCATTGGTAAATTGTATTGCAATGTTTGAGATTTGTAATTATTGCGAAACCTCGGAACAATCCAAACATCACTACTTCTTGTTCCTAACAAAACATTTTTTGCAGTTAGGCATGCGGTATTTTTAATGAATTGTGTAAACGAAATGGAAGAGAAATAGCAGGATCGCAGAATGCGAAAGATAAACATATATTTCACTTTAATAATACCGTTGTCCCGACACACAAGTTGTGTTGATGACAAGTAATCTAAATTAGCGACATGTCTAATAACTTTTTTCTGTGTGGTCTGAAGTTTTATTATGTTAGTTTTTGTAGTGGTTGCCCACACCAAACTGCAGTAATTTGTGTGCGAAAGAAAAAGAGCATGGTATATTTGCAGTTTCATCTTTGCGGGTAAGATATGTCTGGAACAAGCTAGCACAACAACTACACTAGAGGCTTTTTTGCAGATGTCAACGACGTGTTGGTTCCGGCTGAGGTTTGATGAAAACTTGACGTCAAGAATCAAAAGAAACTATTGTTCTTTCGTGAAGGGTTTTATGAATACTTCTTTAAGGAAGAAAATATCCTTAAGAGCTTCCCTATGAAGGTAGTTGGAAAGTGCCACGAAGACGTTAACGTATTATAGGGAAAGCCTGCATGAAAAGATTGAATTGGAAGGTAGCCGTCAATGTAGAAGTTCAGTAATTACTCACGCCGTCGGGATAGTCATCATTCTGGCACGTACGAATGATTACGGCGGCTGTCTTTTAGGAATATCACTGCCCGGAATTCGGAAGTGTGGTGCACTGTTGGCCTGTTATACCACAGGTCAAGTTCCTTAGTTTCCGCGCTAAAAATTCTTTTTTAATACAAAAGAGTTTTATGCCAGACCCCGCCAGAACTTCACTGACGTACTTCCGTGACGGGTATGACGGTGTTTAAGTATACACGAATAGCAAAGAAATGAATTATTTAGAGAAATGAATTCCTAGTTTTTCGAAACCTGGGATTTGAACTCTCGGCCTCTTTGATTGTGAGAACACGCAGCGCGCTTAACCAACTGAGCTATTGCCGTATATGCAGCGCTCGCTGTGGACGCACCTTATTGACCTCAAACTCCTTCACTCTGCACCCTGGGTATTTGTTGGGCTGGTGCAACCGTCTAAATAAAGGTGAAGTAGAAGCATTTCAACACTAATACAAACAGAGAACGCTATGGTAGTCTAAGCCCTTCGGCGCCTGATTGCCAGCATTCTAACAGATGCTATAGCATGAGAGCTAAAATAAGAGCAGCTTACTAACGCCGCCTAGGTGTCGTTGGCCCTACTTGTAAGAAGGTGTAGCTTGGCCTCCGCAATCACTTTCGACAAGTTTTCTGGGGCTGATCTTGTAGGCCACAAACACAGTCTGCAAATGCCACGCGCTTTCGACTTGACTTGGTGACGACGCACAGTTACGTGTTTCGTCTTTCTCGTTGTATTGGTATGAGTTATGCAACGTTGCTCGAATAAACTTTGTTTCAAAGCTCCCTATATTCGCCAGCGCAAAATGGTGGGCCAAACGGCAGTCGCCAGAACTCGCCGCGCTGCAGTCATACTTTGTGCTACTTTCCACGCACCGTATACGGTGGCGTACCACGCCAGTCCACCGCGTTGTGCCTAACGATGACTTTCTACTTTTACCATTATCAAATCTGGACACTCATCAATCTAACAGTCGATATTCTTGAGTGCCATTTGTGGACTGCTCATGTTGATACGCACAAGGTCTGCTGTATAGAGTGGCCCGCATGTGTTGCACATTCCAAGTAGATTTAGAATCAATGTACTGCCTATAATTGAGCTATCTGCATTCTGCTTAACCTCCTAGTATGGGAGGTTCTTGGTGAATTAGCTTTTTCAGCAGTATAGTGCTATGACAACCCCTACTGTTTCAACCGCAGCCGTCTCACCTAGACAAAAGCAACTCAAAATATCTGTAAAAGCTTAAATTAGGTTTACTTATTGTAATAAAAAAGCTCTAGACAAACAGTACTCATGTTCTCAACTAGTTGCGGAGAAGTTCTCGAAAAAAAAACACATGTGCCCATGCTTTACATATGCACTGTTCACCACAGAAGTCTTTGCTACACCTATTATTTGAGAGCAGAGTGCAAAATGTTACAGCAACATCACCTACTTTCTATAGCATTTTCCACCTTTTTAGAAAGCGCATGACTGAATTTCTTGCAGAAAAGAGGTCATTACCAACAAAGTGTAAAACGTCATGACTCTAACTATCATGTTCTGATCATGAGCGAAATAACTCAGAAGATTCAGTGGCAACCACTCCAACTTTTTAAGCACAATTCAAGTGAGGTCACCAAGTATGTGGGTTTTTTCAAATACCTCTGGACAGTTTTTTTCAATTGCTTTTAATGTAGAAAGAAGAGCTCGTGGTGACTTATGTAAGCAGCCTTCTTGCAAACACCTCTCGGAGTGAGTGCAATTTAGTGTGGTTTGGGTGCGGCTGCCCTAGGGGTATTACTGTGAGATGCTAGGCTTCCTTCGTATGCTGTCACCTATTCAATTTTTCTGTGAACGCTCCCACAGATGTAGTACACTCACACTGTGTCAGTACATGGTGCACTACGCTGCACTGGAAAGAAGTGACACCAACATGTGAAACACCTTCAATACCTGCTCTAAGGTTCATATGTGGGAACACTGCGATTAAGAAAAATGTGTATTGCTGTGATATGAAGGAAAAGTAACAAACACTGGACAATGGTAAAACATGACCACTTATATACAATTGTGTTGGTTCATAAGTAAATTATATATGAAAGCAAAAAATCGCTGCTTTGAAGGGAGCGCGACAGTTGATACAACTGATAGCATGTCAATGTGATGCCACTCCGATTAGCAACAGCGTTGTTCATCAGCTGCCTTTGGTATTGCTGTTCTATCTCTGGCCACTCATTCAGTCTGGAGATACTAGGCATTCGAGGGGCACACTGCATTGTGGGGAGGATTGGCCCTTTAGTTATGAACATTTTTCGATATATCAGGTGGCATTGCTGGGAACAAGTACGGGAGGCTACTGGGCGCGAGGTCCAACTTTCCGCATGACATTAAATTTTTTGTCCAACAAAACATGACGGTGGTGCATTACGATCTCGTAATTCTCAAATTGAGCGTCATATACTTTGTGTTTGGCAATGAACTTTCTGTCCTTGCCATGCAATGCTTACTCCCACCCTTTGCATTGCGTTGGATTTGTTGGAGGCCTGTCACGGTGAACATTAACAAGGTTATACCCCATTCAAGAACAAATTAGGGCATATAAATGATTCGCATCAATATGGTGGATTTGAAATACGAATTATAGTAGGATGGTCTCTACTTGTTTTTCGTCCGCTCACTCTACTGAGTTATCGTTGTTTGAGGTTACAACAACCTTTCAGTGTCTGGCTTGATCATGGTCTCAAATTACGTTCTGGGGTAAACGTCTGTCTTTTCACCTATACTTGTATTTATGCGCAGTATAGTATTTGAATGCGATAGCATTAAAGAGCTTGTTTTGCGGAAATTCTCATGTCGGTGACAGCATCTCCGGTTCTTCGCGAAAAAACTATCTTATCCGTGACCACAAAATCGAGAAAGCTTCTAACAGAATAAATAGTAAAAGACATTATTACCACTGACAATAGAACCAAAGCTGTCTGCGTGTCCATCAGGTGCTCGACCTCAGACAAACGCCAATAGTGAAAAACTGATGAGAAAAAAACCAAAATTGTGAAAACCATGTAGGAGTTCTCATTAGTATTTTGGGTTGAAAAAGGTATTCTGTTCAAACTTCTTTCCTTCATTTGGTAGAATAGATCTCCTTAGCGCGCGCAGTATTACGTGGTAGAAGTGCGGAATTGCGTCAGGCGACAAAACATGTGAAATGCGCTACGATTGGGTGCTTGAAAGGCCCACCTATTGCAGGGCGCTCCAACATATGCTCCCGTGTTGCCTTACGCACTAGTGTGGGGCCCTCCTCTTACTCACAAAATGAACATTTGTGGCATAGTAGGTACCTAACAATTGTTCTTGCAGTAGACATTCTACGATAATTTGAATCATCCAGTGTCGCACACGCAGCCGTTCGTTTTCTCACGGCATAGTTGAAGCATTCACGGAGACCGGCGCTAAGCCAACAATTGAAAACGTGATTCACACAGAGCCCGGCTACGCTATCACTTTCTACTCTCAGAGGTGAAGCACAAGCGTCCTCCAAGTTTTGTAACGATTGTGCAATTAATTGTCACACAATCTATATAATACTCAGTGGTAGCACCTCCACCATATGCGCCAAATGCTGCCAAATTTATAATAATCATGAAATGGAACGGTAATGTTTCTGTGCATGACAATATAAACTTTCGGCTAAGGCTATACCGGAAATTTCATTATGATTGTCCATCTAATAGCCTTCATTGACGGGCGAAATCGACCGGCGGCATTAAATACGAACTTTTGAAGCTTTCTACAGGAGCTTTCAACTTGGTTCCTGCAACTGTATAATGATGTTGCGAAAAATCACTAACAAACAAGTTGCGTAAAGCGCAGTCGTCACGGTGGTCGCCGATGTTATTAGTATAAACGTAGACAGTAACTTATTGTTCTGTTGGGATTGTGCTCATTAAAGCAATAAATACCACTGGAAAAAATAGTGCTTCTTGGACAACTCTGTGCGTTTGTTTAAATTTAGATGAAGATCATTCATCTTTGACGCAGTAGCATTATCATGATTTTAAGAATTCCGCCACTTATTCTATGAAATATTGTGGCAAGTTCCATCTCTTTAGCGCATTCAACAAAATGAAGTGATCCACACTGTCATATGCCTTGATTGATTGATATGTGGGGTTTAACGTCCCAAAACCACCATATGATTATGAGAGACGCCGTAGTGGAGGGCTCCGGAAATTTTGACCACCTGGGGTTCTTTAACGTGCACCCAAATCTGAGCACACGGGCCACGACATTTCCGCCTCCATCGGAAATGCAGCCGCCGCAGCCGGGATTTGAACCCGCGACCTGCGGGTCAGCAGCCGAGTACCTTAGCCACTAGACCACCGCGGCGGGGCTGTCATATGCCTTGGCTATGGCAAAGGTTACTAAAGCAGCGTATTGCCTTCTTTTTCGAGCAAGCTGTATTTGGCTTTCTAAATCACCATGGGCACACCAAATACAAAAAATAACTGGGAAAAATAATTTGGTTCTGCATAATACTACGTTGGGTACCATCCAGATACTTACTCGGCCATTTAGGATCCTATCTACTAGTTTCACATTGTTAGATGTTAGAGAGATTGGCCTTAGATTATTGGCTTTATATCCTACTCCTGGATTTTTCATTATAGGAATGATCATGGCTATCCTCCATTTCTGCGGCACCCATGAGTTTCTAATCAAAACAAATCGGCGTACCCAGCTGTAGATGAATGTGCTCCTCCTCGCTGAACTTCATACATGAAAAACGCGTTTTCGTACAAGAAACTACGCATTGCCAAAAACAGTCGAAGAAGCGACGAGTGGACACAGTGAACCTTTCGTGGTAGCCACAGGAACATTGGCGCCGCTGATCACAGCCATGAGCCGGCCACGGGAGAAAAATGTGACTACAGCGCCACTAGTTCTCGCGACCGCCACACGGCCTGCCTCTCTGGCGGAGCTTTGAAGCTGAGTTTATTCTAGTAACATTGTCAGCTATGTGCTTCGTCTCTGGAGTTCTGTTTGCGTGTGCAATGCAGTGCCGCTTCCACATGCAACGATCTCTGACATTTACGGATACGAGCGTGATAGTATAAGCTACGAGAGCTGTTGTATTATGCGCTGTTGATATACAACGGCATCGAAGGCCGAATGTTGAGTTCAGTAAAGTGATGAACATGCCAGGTGGTAGCGGGAGGCTTAAGTGGATTCAGAGCTCAAACTTAGAACTCTGTCTCTCGCGCTTGAAAAGTTGAGTGCATCGCGACCCAACTGGCTGCCATACACACACCAATGCAGGACCGAACTGATTTATCTCCACCGAAGCAACCAATAAGCAGGATGCTGCTGGCCAACACTACCCTGCATATCAAGCACATATCCACAGGACGGTCGCTGACCCCCAAATTACGTTAGTTCGCTTCAGCAGACCGTCAGTTGGCAAGTGATTAGATGAAAACCCGTTCGATTTCACTCTTGCGGTTTGTGATTGCTTGTGGTTCAAGTGTGATTCGCGCAGTGCTTTGGTGTGTGCAGTGTTTCCGGAGAGTGTATACCACTCGCGAGTTGGTGGTTGTCGGGACGGATATGTGCCTCAAGATGTCTACATTGATGCATCAACATCTAAGGGTGCTGTAGCCTGTAAACACGAACACAAATTATATATCAATATGTAATAAACATTGAACTGCTTCTGTGAAGACACATTTCACTTTCGTGTATTATACGGATTCGTATGGCGGAGGCATCAACTAGATTTTTTTTTCCTGGGTGAATTAGAGTAGGATGATCTATGTTGTATACAATGAAGATGTTCGATGTGTCGTGGCGCAAGAGCCATTTCATGGCCAAAGAGCGCCAGTTCATCTTACTAGAGATATGGATCATGATTGTGATAAGCGGCTGTATAGGGGCCATAACATTCGTCGCGCTAAGGCGGGTAAAAGCATAGAACTAATAAAATCATGACTAGGCTGTGAAAAGTGTGTGGTGGTAATGCATGACCAAAGCTTGTGATAATAAAAACGATGGTGGACATGTATGGAATTAGCACAAGTGGCTCCATCGTTCTAACCCTTGCGTCCAAGGGCCGTGAGGCAAGTGATTTGTTTTGTATATCCACTGCAGCGGAGACCTCTCTGAATAAGTCCTGCAACAGAATACCTGGGTATTTGATATGAAAAGTACGAACTTCTCTTCAAAAAGTTAACAATGATATGTCTGTAAAACGTGGTTCTCTACCGACGAACATTGCAGTATAAAGTGGTATCTGTTGCCGGTAGGGTAAGGGAAAGTGTTGTCTTCTCAGCGTGTCTAATTCTTTACACTGGACTAGAATGTGAAGTATGATTAGTGCTTCTCCACATCTGTCGCCCAAAGGGGGATCGCCCCCAGATAAAAGAAATGAATGTGTTGTGTGTGTATGTCCTGTTCTTAATCTTGTAAAATGTGCGTTTTGCTTGGTCAAGCGAGGCTAACCCATGGGGTTCAGATCATCTGCCCATTTGGCTGGTTCTAGAAAATTCTCCTAGCAGCCAGAGTGCTGCCTACACAGTGACAAATTGGGACAAGATCTGTCAGCTGATCGCGGGGGCACCATCACACGAAAACATGTTCCAACTATTGAGTGAATGTCTGCAGCAAGCTACAGTACGACGGCTGCGAAGCATATACAAGCCAAAACCTCACCGAAAGCTCTTGAGACTACGTGCTTGTCGACGACGTGCTTACAGGAGGGCACAGCGTTCCAAAAGACGCTCTGATTGAACACTTTATAACCACTAAGATGCAGCCATTAGGTTGCACACAATACAACTTCGTCGAAGACGCTGGGCCGCATTGTGTAGCTCGATACTTATGGCGAGTGGTTTTGGGAGTGTATGGCGCATATTAAAGGCTCTCCGAACACCTTAGGTCTTCAACAACCCAACTATAGCATTGTGCATAACAAGTGGACTCTTTCCGAAAATTCTTGCAGATGATTTTGCTATTAATTTCACCTGTCCTATGTCAAAATACAATGCCAGTCATCAATCTGTAACAATTTTATATGGACCTCCATGTGAGATGGATGAGGCAGAATTTACCCTGGCCGAGCTGTGTCATGCACTTAGCCTCTGTTACCGTCGCACCGCCCCAGGTGAAGATGGTGTTACGTACCAAGCCTTGCGAAACATTGATGAGGTCTTTCATCAAAGTATCCTGGACGAATACAACAAAGTGTGGCAAACAAGTCTGATTCCTGCTGAATGGAATTGTCTGTGGTGAAGCCAACTTTGAAGCCTGGTCGCCCTGCACAACTTTTGAAGTCATACTTGCCAATATCAATAACTTCTAATGTTATGAAGCTGATGGAACGTATGGTGCTGTTTCGTCTGGACGCCAGACAACAGGAGCTCACTTTCTTCCCTGATGTCATGAGCGAATTTCGTCGCCACCGTTCAGCCTTCGACAGCATAGCAGATCTTGTATCATCGCTTGAATCTGCTCGAGCAAACAGACATTCAGCGTATGTTCAATTTTTTGACATAGAGCAAGCGTTTGACTTGGTGCCACATAAGGCGATTATTTGTGCACTGATTATTGGAGGAATTTCAGGCCGTCTGTTGCACTTTCTCCATGATTTTTTATTGGAGCGCAGAATGAAAGTGCGCTTTGGAGAAGTAGGGAGTCAACGTCGCGCTGTTAAATGTGGCGTCCCGCAAGGCAGCGTTTTGTCACCGCTTCTCTTTAACAGCGTACTTGCTCGACTTCCGGGCCGATTACCGAAAGAATGTGACTTTGCTATAGGCATAGCGATTTATGCTGATGACATCGCACTCTAGGTCAGTGGTCCGTCACACCATGGTCCACGTGTTCGTAGTATATTGCAGCGAGCTCTGAATGCAACTTAAGAATACTTCGGGGAAGTTGGCCTGCAAGTTCCACCTGAGAAGTCAGCTGCCATTGCGTATCATCCAAGGCAACGCGCTTGTCGAAGCCTTAGCAGGCTTTACCTCGGAGACACACCGATACAGTGGGTACACCAACATCGCTATCTGGTTTAACATCGATGATCGCCTTTCTTAGCGCCCTGCTGTTAAAACTGTGAGGCGAAAAGCGCTGTCCCTGTTCGAGTATGTAACCGTCTTGACTGCTAGGGGTGATTGCATTGATCAGAAGACGGCACTACAGGTTTACCAATCAGCTGTACTCTCTTGCGTGATGTGTGCTTTGCCAGTAATAAATGTGCCGCCTGCTTTAATGTATTAGCTAGAATGGCATCATTGTGTTGCCCTTCAAGTACTGTTTGGCTTACCTAGTGAAGCACAATCCATCTAACTACTGACTGAAGCACGCAAGTTGCCGCTAAAGCTGCAAGCTGACCAGAAGGCGCTACATCATATTGAGCGTCTGAACCGAGCCCTACATGGCAAGACACTCCTTAACAGGCTTTTACAGCGCTCATTTTCTCGGAGGGATAAAATGGCGGCTGTGTTCAATGATATTACTGGCCATTCCGGTGAAACTATTCACTTGCCAACATCGACAGAGCACAGGCCATGTACTTTCCTTACCCGTCTGTCAATTCCAGGAATACGCAAAACGTGTGACCAACCTGTTTCGGAACTATACCAATTAGACCATTCACACTTATTTGACAACTTTGAAGACTATGCAAAAGTATTTACGGATGCTTCTGTACGCGCCGATGGCCTGAGCGCATCTGCAGCTTTCTTCTGCCCTTCAACTGATATCAGGCGGTTGTTCAAAATACCGCACCCCTCATCGTCGGTGACGGCGGAGCTAGCAGCGAATAATGTCGCCCTTAAGTACGTACAAGAACGGTTACCAGCATCGAAAGTTGTCATCCTCACTGACTCTCGTAGTGCCCTTAGCAGACTCACCAGCAAGGAGACCGAGAGCTCTATTCTGAGCAGCATCATGGAATCCATTAACAATACTCCGTCACGTGGGGTATGCCTAGCTGCATGGCGGGTACCTTCGAACCTGGGTATCACGGGCAATGAAGAAGCGGATCGCCTTGTTTTGTCAAACAACCATGACGACTGTGACTGTCTGGGAATTTTATGTACGACAGACTATGCTCGTCTGCTTATACGCCGACACCTCCTAAAGCCGCACCCAGACCATCGTGTGGCGAATGGATTGTTACCTCCCCGTGTTCGTGACCGTGGCTTGCCTCGTAGTTCCCGAGCGCTGTTGTAAAAACTAAGTGTGGTCTCTGCGCTGGGGCACGAACGATTACACCGCAAAGGGCGTGTAGACAGCCTGTTGTGCGCAGATTTTGGCTCCTGCGAAACACTTGAGCATCTCGTAGTGCACTGTCACACATTTGCTACGCAGTGGTCTTTGCTGATTAAGGAATAGAAATTTTTAGGACTCAAGTGCGCGATTCTAGGTGACTAGCCTCGTTCCGAGTGGTGGTGCTTCCCGACCCAACCAGGCCCACCAAGCTCTTCTTACATTTATGAAACAAACAGGACCTGGCCACCCGTTTACGAACAGTCTCTTTTTTTCTTTTTTTCTTTTTTTTTATTGCTTTTATTTATTTTACTACTACTTGTCGAAGTCTTCGTCATTTTTTTCTCTCTTGCTCATCTTTTTTTCCTCTTTCTCCCCGCTCATATTTGTTCCCTCTGTTTCTTCCCTCCTCTCGAAAGAATGAGCAGGCATTGTGCCCCTCCAGGTGGCAGTTGCCAGCTTGCTCTCTCCCTCTTTCTTTTGTGTCCTTCTGTATATGTGTAAGCAAATCAAATAGTAGCAATAATAATAATAATAATAATAATAATAATAATAATAATAATAATAATAACCCTGTAAGAATTATTTCTGTGTGGTGTGATTTTGGTACTGGTGGCGAATGACCAAGGTGCGGCTTGATGACATGCAATTTATTACCTGTGGGTGTGTCCCATGTGCTCTGGCAATAACCCCCTGAGTTTCCGTTTTAGAAAAGGTTTCAAGTCGAGTGCAGGAATTGGTATCGAAGTGTTGATAGCGGTTTCGTTGGCGGATCCAGCTAGCTGGTTCACCAGAACGTTTCCTTGTATTTCGCGGTGTCCTGGCACCCAGCAGACTACAACATGCTGCTTGGATGAGTACACTATGCATAGGAGTGAATAAAGCGAGACAAGGACAGGGTTTCAGTGCTTTTTAGGTGTTTTCAGAGCTTTTACTACGCTTAGGAAGTCCGTGTATATTATTCCCTTCTGTAGTTTTATTTGTTTAGTGTATTTAACAGCCGCAAGTATTGCATAGGCTTCGCCGGTGAAAATTCTTGTATCAGAGTGCAGAACGCCGGCTTCCGAAAAAGATGGGCCGACAGCTGCATACGAGACTGATATGTTAGACTTTGAAGCATCCATAAAAAAACTCAGGACATCTGTATTTATGTTGTAATTCAAGAAAGTGTGTCTGGATATGTGCAATCGGTGCATGCTTCGTAACCTCCAAGAAAGACACGTCCCAATCTATCGCCTGCCACTGCCACGGTGGCAGGCGTACTGCGGGAGCCATCAAGCGGTGTTCGAGTGGCACACCGGTTTCCTTCGCTAGGCCGCTCACACGGAGTGAGTAGAGTAGGGCTGTCTCATAGAAGCCAGTTTCTCCAACAAAGCAATGCTTGACACGTGCTTGATTGTAGAATGTGATGGGTGATTCTTGTCTGCACTTACATTAAGATAATATTTAAAAGACATAAAACATCTCTGCAGGTGCAGCGACCATTTGTTCGATTCCACGTACAGGCTTTCCACGGGGCAAGTGCAAAAGCACCCGTGGAGAGATGGATGCCTAGATGATGAACAGGGTCAAGCATTTTAAGAGCAGTAGGTGTCGCATACTGATATGCTATTGCCCCATAGTCTAGGCGGGTACGTATGAGGCTTTTATACAAACTCATTAAACACTTCTTGTCACGTTTTCACGTAGTGCGTGACAACACTTTTAGAACGTTCATAGCTTTTATGCACTTGTTTTTTTAATATTTGATGTGTGGTATGAAGGTTAGCTTGGTGTCTAAGATTAGGCCTAAAAATTTGTGTTTGGTATTAACAGAAAGACATTGCCCATGCAGTTGAACATGGGGTTCGGAATGAATGCCTCTCTTTCTGTAGAACAAGACACAAGTGCTTTTTTGTGCGTTCAGTCGTAACCCGTTTTCTTCTGCCCAATAGGAGACTTTGTTCAAACCAAGCTGAACCTGCTGCTCACGTATGACCAGAATACGAGACTTGAAACCAAGTTGAACGTCGTCGACATATATACAATAAAACATATTGTGAGGAATGGACAAGCGCAAGGAACTCATTTTGATAATAAAAAGTGTGCAACTAAATACACCACCTTGCGGCTCGCCTGTTTCTTGGACGAATGTTTAAGAGAGAAAACTGCCCACTCGAACGCGGAATGTCCGATTTGACTAGTAACTTTCGATTATACTGCACATTCTGCCACGCACGCCAAGATGGGACATGTCTCTGAATATTACAAAGCGCCATGCTGTATTGTAGGTGTTTTCGATATCGAGGAACACAGAGAGCAAATATTGTTTGTGGACGAAAGCGTCTCTGATCTGTGCCTCAATACAAACAAGGTGGTCAGTGGTGGATCTACCTTCTCGAAACTCACACTGATAGGTCGAGCAAATTGTTTGTTTCAAGGAAATGAACAAGTCAGCAGTTTCTCATTTTTTCGAGAAGTTTGCATAAGCAGCTTGTAAGTGCAATAGGCCAATAACTCGAAACTGACGAGGAGCCCTTGCCCTGTTTCAAAATGAGAATAACAATAGCCTCTTTCCAGGAAGTAGGGATGGTGCCAGAAAGCCAGGTAGCATTGTATAGGGAAAGTAATGTTTTTCGCGTTCTGAGTGGCAGGTCTTTCAGCATTTCATACATGACTTGGTCGTAGCCTGGTGCAGAATTACTGCAGGAGTTACATGATGTTTGAAGCCCAGCTAAGTTGGGATGTTGGTTGTATTCCTCGTATTTTCTGCACTTGTGTTCTAGTTTCCGCTTTCTATTCTTGTTTTATATTTTTGAAAATCTTCAGTATAGTGTAACGAGCTAGACACCTGCTCGTAGTGCGTACAAAAGAAGTTCGCCTGATCTTCCAAGGTGTCACCCTGTGTGTTAACAAGAGGGAGTGAGTGAACTTGTCTTCTTCTTATCCTACCAAGCACGCTCCAGACTTTAGCCTCTTGTGTATATGAATTGATTTCTCATAAAAACTTTTGCTAGCTTTCTCTTCTGGCCTGCCGACGCGTTCTCCTGCGTTGAGACTTTATTTTCCTAAAGCCGTCAAGATTTTTGGCTGTCGGTGAGTTCGGAAGCAACCTCCATGCTTTGTTTTGCTGTTTGCGCGCGTTTCGGCACTCAGAGTTCACCATGACACACGTCGTTTTTCAGGGTGCTCATTCGTTTGTGGGATGCATTTTTGGCAGCGTCAATCGAAAATGCTGTGAAGTAGGTGACAGCAGCATCGATGCTCAAAGTACATATATCATTCCAACCTAAACGAGCGATGGTATAAATCTGTTCTCAGTCGGCTCTGTTTGTGAGCCATTTGGGAACCCGTGGTGGACACTCAGTTGCTGTAGTTGTGCTCAAAACTACGGGAAAGTGGTCACTTCCGTAGAGATTACCGCTGACTTTTAACTGGAGTAGAGGCACAAGGGACGGAGATACTATGCTTAGATCTATGGAGGAATAGGTTTTGTTCGCGAGATTATAATAGGTTGGTTCTTTTCAATTCAGATGACACGCGCTTGACAAGAGGAGGAACTGTTCAATCAGTCGACCTCTTGCGTCGCAACGAGAGTCACCCCATAGCTTGCTATGTGCATTCAAGTCTCCAAGAAGAAGGTAAGGTTCTGGAAGTTTATCAATTAAATATTGTAAATCGTGTTTTTGCAGCTGATAGCTTGGGGGAATGTAAATAGTGCAAATTGTGATCAGTCTATTAAAAAGAACAGATCGAACAGCGAGTGCCTCGAGGAACGTTTGGAGTTGTGTGTACCTGCGATCCCTTGATTGACTATAATGGCTACACCTCCGGATGGTGTCACGGCATCATCATGGTCCTTTCGAAAAATAATGTAGTCCCGTAGAAAGTTGGTGTGTCTTGGTTTTAAGTGTGTTTCTTGTACACACAGCACTTTTTTTGAGTGTTTGTATAACAGTTCTTGGTCATCATCAAGATTACTTAGAAGGGCCCTGACGTTCCATTGTATATTTTGAGTGTTCGTGGTGAAAGTAAAGTAGCGCTGTGAGTACGAAGAGCGAGTGGCTGTGCAGGCGGAAAGTTTCAATTTATGTAACCGGGCCGTCACCAGATCCCATTATCTGTTTTTTTTTTCCTGGGGCGCTCCAAGGATCCACGCCGCTTCCTCGGCACCAAGGGTACCGACGTATCCATTGCCTCTTCGGAGGCACTGGATGCCCACACGTGCGAGCTGGTTGTTCGAAGTTTAGGCCTCGCCTCATGAAGGGAGGCCTTGAGACACGAAGACCCAGGGGTCCCTGATCTCTGTTCGTATGTAGGCGGAGTAGACTGAACTACTGCTGCCTTGAGGGCAGGCGCCACAGCCGACGGCTCGCTCTGCGCAAGCTGAAGCAGTGGCGATGGCTGGTGCGACGCTACCCCCGGAGGCGCCGCATCAGCATATGATTTTGGGCCATAGAATAGCGAGACCCTTCTTCTTGCTCCTTTGAATGAAGTGTTTCCCTTCACTTTCAACGTGCTGATCTCTTTCTCTTTCTTCCAGAATAGATATGACCGTGAGTATGAGGCATGAATTTCATCACAGTTGACGCAGTGTGCCGGTTCTGTGAAGGTAACAGAGGTGTGACCCGAAACTCCGCATTGTGCACAAGTTTGTCGGCCACGACAGCTTTGCGAGCCGTGGACATATATCTGAATTGAAAGCATCGTCGCGGGTTAAGTAGGTATGGTCGAACACGAAGCTTTGTGCACCCGGTTGTGAGTGTTTTGGGAAGGATGCTGGAGCCAAAGGTAATGATTATATGTTTTGTTGGAGTCTCTTTGCCATTTCGCTTCATCTTTATTCTCTTTACATTAATTACATTCTCATCTTTCCAGCCTTCAAGAAGTTCAGCGTCTGTCAAGTCAACTAGGTCATCCTCCGATACGACTCCTCGGACTGTGTTCATCAAACGATGTGCTGAAATAATGATGGAAACATCACCAAAAGTCTTCAAACGGGATAATTTATCATATTGTTCTTTGTCTCGAACTGCAATGAGGAGGTCACCACTGGCCATTTTTGTAGCTTTGTACCCTGTTCCTAGTGTGTCTATTAGGCACCTTGAAACTAGGAACGGTAAAAGTTTTCTGACAGGTTTTGCTGGTGTGTCACTGTGGATAACGCGGTAGCCTGAAAAGTTGTTTTTGTTTAGTTGGAATAGCTGAAAGCTTGCTTCGGTGCGCACCCTGTTCAGGGAGCGATCAATAGAGGGTTGGAAGTTTTTGGTCATAAAATATGGAGTGTGTTCTAAATTATTTCAAAATTTAGATCTCAAACGATCTAAATTAATCTAACAACGACTTTCGCGTAATTGCAGCTTCCACGCAACTCTAGTTTTTTGCAAAATTGTAGCAAAGCCTAAACATGTTTTTGTAGGTTTTCAGTTGTTTTTAGAGTGTTTAGCTCAAGTGTTTTGTTTCTTGGTAATGTGTCACCAGCGGTAGCATTACTCGCGACTGATGATTGTTTCACAGAACGTTGTTGCACCCTCAGCGTAGTTTGATTGCTTAGCATCGTGAAATGAATTGAAGTATTTTCACTTGCTTTCTTTGTACTAGTTTTCTCAGCCGACACAATTCTACGCAACCCCGTGTCTCGGGCACGTGCAGATATTACGTGGATAAAGAACTTGTGAGAATTCATTCTCTCAGCTTTCTGAGTCTACCAGCAACTGGCCTGGGATAATCTACTATGTGTGGCTGTCGCTTAGAGTGTTGAACGAGTTACCAGTCTGGTGGTTAAATGTGTAACATATTAATCTCCACTAGATATTGAGTGCAGTGCGTGTTTTGAAGTAAAAGTGTTTTATCAAGGTTCTGATGTTACACGCGGATACCGCTGCAATCATTGGGTCAATTTAAAAAGTGCAGTACCCTTCAGCATGCAGGGCAGAAGCGGAATGCATGTTTTATCAGAAGTGAAGGTGCAAACTAAGAGACGTTAACTTAGAAGCGTGGCGGTTTGGGCTAGTTGGCATGACACGACGATTGTTATCGCGCGAGAGCAAAACTATGACGAAAGGACAAGCGCTCGACCTCTCTTGTCCCTTCGCCGTCGTTCTGCTCTCACGCTATAACAATTGTCATTGTTAGAAGACGTTAAGGCAATGCGACATTGAGACAAAGAGTAAGAAACGGAGTGAGTTTGCAAAATGACTCGCACAGCTGGAGACCCTATTTGAAAGCAGAACGTGATGCCCGAAACTTCATACTGACTTGTTTAAAATAGTTTTAAATATTGCCCTCACCTTCCCGAAGGAAATTGTGAGGAAATGCGAATGCATTTCTTGCGCTAAAAATACTGACGTAGTAGTTTTAAAGGCATAAATTAATGACGAGACGAGGATTTGTACCGTAACCGTTTATTTCCACATTCATCAGCTAGAGAACGGTTGACAGTAAGGTGCGTGCTTCACTCCATTTATAGATACGTATCAGTGAGCGGACGGGTGATTGAGGCGCAGGGAGGAGAGAGAGCAAACGGCGAAATGAGTGGCGAAGCACATCACCTACGCTCTTCTACACTGCCTCCACACTATTGGGAGCTCCGCGGAGCTCCCGCGATGCTGATGCTCTCACACGCCAAAGCGCGGTTCTCGTCACAACTCGCTCTCCGCTAATCCGGCCGCACCACCTGCTCCGGCTGTTAGCGGTAAAGATAAGCGCGCGCGCCCGCAGCGGCTGCTATAGGAGAGAGAGTGAGAACGAAGAGATAACACCTGGCGAGGCGTGGACGCCGCAGGACACCTGACATAGCCCGACTAAAAAAAGGCATTCGCATTTAAAACATCTTCTGAGTATCAACCAACTCAACGAAAAATAAATCTGGCCGTGCAGTAGGTGGATGCACCTGTATCCATCATAAATGAAACATAAAGAGTATGTGAGAGGAGAAGGCAGGCGCAGCAAGATCACGGTTTTTTGTGATTACGATCGCATTTCAATGCAGTGGCAGGTATTAAGAACACTGAACAGTATCTTCCAACAAAACGGGACACTGGCGTATATTTGAAAAAAGTCAACGCCCTAAGGCTTGGGTGCTGTTGAAGCTTGAAGATTTTTTGATGTGCCTAGGCACCAACGGTTTCGCTGAAAGGACTGTGGAGCATTTATCAACACTGGGCAGCAATGGCTTTAGGTGTTCTCGAACTAATAATTGCTGAAACTTACCTTAGCAATTACAAATGACCACCATAGGACACTGTCATAGAACACAGAGTCACGCAAGCTTTTACAAAGTTCACACCATGAATGAACATGCACAGTAACAGTCGTATAAGATTTCTTACTGAAGTCCGCGTCCACGGTTTGACAAAACTATCTATGGACGAGAATAAACGGGCAACAACGCAACAACACTGTTGAACATCGACTAAATGCAGTGTGTGCGTCTGTGTGTGTGTGTGTGTGTGTGTGTGTGTGTGTGTGTGTGTGTGTGTGTGTGTGTGTGTGTGTGTGTGTGTGTGTGTGTGTGTGTGTGTGTGTGTGTGTGTGTGTGTGTGTGTGTGTGTGTGTGTGTGTGTGTGTGTGTGTGTGTGTGTGTGTGTGTGTGTGTGTGTGTGTGTGTGTGTGTGTGTGTGTGTGTGTGTGTGTGTGTGTGTAGGCCGTGTTTGAAACTTCGATGCTACGCATCAGTAGGCCGTTCAATGTGACACCATTATAGTGCTCGTTTCGCAGAAATTTCGGCAGCCTATCAGCACGATATCTGCGCGGAGTTGTACTCCGCGTTCAACATAAGATTACAGTATTTTGAGCCAAGTATGACGTTCAGGACTAATCGTAACAAACTATGCAGAAACCCTGGGAGGCCTTTAAGGCAGTGGTGCAGAATATAGGCAAGAACGCACGCATGGCCGGACTTCAGCATACGGCAGTGGTTTTATTTTCAAAGCTTGTCATTCATGCAAAAACTGAAAAGAAAAAGTTTGCTTCGTTTAGCCTTTTTACGCAAAAACGCTGTTTATACAGCGATAAAGTAGCCGCCACCGCATGTGATCTGAAACACCCCTCTTGATTTGTATCACCCGTCGAGCATAAGATGAAATATGCTAAACTAAAAAACATAGAAGCCTATGACGACTTTGCAGGGAATAAATATGGGTTTCGGTATGAAGTCAGGGTGGTTGATAAAGAGCCTTTATACTCTGTATGTCCACTATGCCTACCGTGTACTACTACAAGTTTAGAGGTGTTTATTACAGTGGTTGCTGTTCATAGAATGTGTTTCTTCACGAATCAAGAGACCTGGCTTAGGACCCGTTAATTATTAGTGTGTAGAGCTCTGACAAGGAACCCTTGTACCTATTCTTTGTTTGAGCGGCAACGTTAGTACATAGCTAATTAAATGTGTTGCAACTCAATCCTCAAGTCCTCATCAAATCGGGAGAATCTTTATATGAAACTGTAATTAACAGCTCTTGCTTAGTACTGGCGCTGAGAAACACTTGACACTGATCGTAAGTGCTTTATGAAAATTATGTGTTATTGCGAAAAATGAAGTAATCTAAAACTGAAATGCAGCATAAGCGATGCACGCAATTAGCACAGAAAAGTGGCAGTGTCTTCTCCACACCGCTGAACAACGTTGTGAATTCCAATTTTCGATTACAGTGCACGCAAGTTGCTTATGACAGGGCCATTGTTTTATTTCTTTAAAGAGACACGTTATCCGGTCTCAGGCAAGTGATTGTTTGTCTAAGGACAATAAAAAAAGGGGCATAAGATTGTAAACCAAAATAAAAAACCAATACCGGAGCTCCCCAAGGTGGATTCTAAGAAGGAGCGTAAAACTTCACGCAACGATTTCTGTTTGTGGAGTTCCCACCACTCCTTTTACTAAAACATCGCTGAAGTCATTGTTTAAAAAATAAACATCTGAGACTTCCCCAATAGGAGCGTTAGGAAGATTAGCGCTCTCAGTGTGTGAAATTGCGCTACATTTTCCGCGCATTATCTTGTACCTATTTGTTACGGCTATTGAGATATACGTCGCGTGCAGTTACTACAGCGACTTGCGCACCTGGCCGCGGAGGCGACGTTCAAGAAGCAGGGGCATTTGCTGTCTCAGCGGGGGTGGTGGCGCTTTCTCATGCACCCGCCTAGAGTCATTCCAGGCGTATTAAACGCATTTTCAACATTTTTATGCAAAGTGTTGATAATACGTGATCATTATATCTGATACTTGTATCTCTTCAAGCCTTATTCGTCCTACCAAGCCAAATTTGAGTGTTTATCCACCTTGTAACGGTATGTAGTGCGTGATTTACGGTGAGCGTAATCACACCTCAAGAGATGGATGGAGAAGAAGCTGAGCGCCTCAAGTGCGCCACATTCTAAAGCAATAACTCGGCAGTGCTTAGTCCGGCAGTTCTTGGGGCATTTGTAACGACCAAGATTGTAAAGCCACAGTCATGATGTTCTTCTCAATGCGCATTCAACTTCATCCTTTTTGCTGGTTGAAACATTTATTGTAAAGGGAACTCCTTTACTTATGCTTTACCTGGTCTGGGGCTCACAGGTATTGAAGATGCGCAGGCCTTCATACAGGCTGTGCCAGACACGAAGTTATTGCCATTGCTCTTGCATCCACCATATGTAAACTGGCGGCAAGTGTTGGTCGCAGCGTCGTAGTAGAAGCGAGTGAAGGCAGCTTTACACGGACCACTGTATGGCGGCCGGCGGCAAATGGGCCATCCGTTTGGTCGAGATGCTGCAAAAGAGAAAACAGGATTAAACAATTAAGTATGGACGATGTTCATGATCAGACGTTTAAAATATTATGTATGGATCCCCACAAAGCACCATTTTATGTCCTACACTTTTTTTTACCAGTAATGATATCGCAACAGTACCCTGAACATCAGATGTTGTATCATATACCGACCACACGAATGGTTTCCCCTCGTGTAATAATATATCTAGCAATAATTATTTAATAATTAACAGGCTATAATCACTATCGGCGTGATTATTTGCTAATGAACTCTACTTAAATGTTAGCAAGGCGAATACTATGGTTTCTGCTTCACTTATTGAGCCAGTTGAGTTTGTATACATTATTTAAGTCACAACCAATTGAAAGAGTTTTCAAGTACATGTTTGTGGGAGTGGTTTTTCATGATAATTTGCGACGGAAGCCTTACGTTAGCTTCAATAAACGAGGTATTGCACAGATAACTAGCAATCTGAATAAATATTGTGCGGTGTTACCATCAAAGCTTTAGCGTCAGTTGTACTTTTCTATTGTTCACTCTATAGACCCCAATCTTGCCTGCTTCTTCGGGGCGTGACTTTTAACACAATCACCTATACCTTGATAACACTGCAGAAAATATGTAATAACGTGATCTATCATCTATGTGAAAAGTCGCTTCTGAGCACTTTCAGCAGTTGTATTTTGCGCATCAGGAATATGTATGCAAAATAATTATCCAAAAAAATAAGCATTTTTAGAATTCAAGAGTAACCGCGAGAACTGATTTGGGACGTATGTCATCGCCACAACCAGCTACACGTTATAACCTACGAACCTCGCTAAATCTAATACGCGAAACAACTACAGAAACAAATTATTACAACGGCAAAATTTCAATATCGTCGATGATGAGATGATGAACATCCACTATTCAATATTAGAGAACATTTTCTATGTCAACATTCAGAAAAATGTTAAAACTTTTTGCTTTGATCGAAAGCTATATATTTTCACCAATATTCTTTCCATTTAATCATTTGTTGTGTTCTTAAATATATTCATATTCATATGGATAGATTGATATGTGGGGTTTAACGTCCCGAAACCACCATATGAATGTGGGAGATGCCGTAGTGAAGACTCCAGAAATTTTGACCAGCTGGGGTTCTTCAACGTGCGCCCAAATCTGATGGCGCGGGCCTACAACATTTCCGCCTCCATCGGAAATGCAGTCTCCGCAGCCGGGATTCGATCCCGTGACCTGCGGGTCAGCAGCCGAGTACCTTAGCCACTAGACCACCATGGTGGGGCTATCCATATCCAGGGAGTTAGAGACTGTGAATATATATATGTATTGCTTTATTATTTTATTTTTGTACCTGTGTTGTTATCTGTATTACGGCGCGTGAAGGGAACCGCCAGATTATAGACTGTTAGTGATGTCACCGTGTTATTGCACATGCGCGAGCGGCCTGTGGGTGTATATACCCCGGCTCTTGTTCTGTTGCTGGGGGAATCGTTGCTTTGTGCTGCAAGCATGTATTACCGTAAATAAAGGTGTTCCGTAAAGCCTTGGCTTCCCTCTCTGTGGATCCAACAGTACTTATTTTGTCTATTGATCTTTTTATGTAGCACTAAACTAGTAAAGTTGTAATTCTGTCAGTTACGTAAAATCCCAAATATGTAAATAGGCCTGTGAGTGTTTGCTTTCTTTTTTTTTTCTTGAACTTGTCTGCTGCTGTCTGTTGCCCACTTTGTGTCACGAGCCTAGTCAAGCGTGTATGAAAAAGCCTTTTGCTCTGGTGCCATGACAACACATGTCTCACGCATTGCCAGAACTGTGAAGAAATTTTTAAACTTCAAACTTCACCACTTACATCAAGCTAAGATTGTACTTATAGAAGCTATAAGTAACTGGTGATGATTCGCAGGTGTATGCTAGGTGCCGGGACCTTGATATGGCCCTGGGAGCCATTTTCTTAGTGCAATCATTCGTTTGTATTTTCGGGTGACCTATTGTTTCTCAATATGGTTGATTGGGCAAGTTGGTGATACATGATTGTTTTGAAGAGAGAGCGCACTACTTAGACGCGGACAGAAAGGCAGTGATCTACTTTTATCATTTTGGTGCTCCCCACCCCCCAGTCCCACATAGGTGTTGCTGCAGGAGGGGGGAGGGGTGATAGTACCGAGCTATGAAAACAACCTATAGTACTCTGCAACGGAGAGTACAATACTCTGCAATTGGTATATGATGAGTTGCACTAACCAGTGGTGCTATATAAAAAAATGAAAGCTTTAGGCTCCACCAATAATACAGCAATTAACAAATGTCCATCACAAGCATAGAAGTAAACTGTCATACAACCAGAGAGATATATACAGCTTTATTTACATATATTCAGAGGAGAAAATTCGACCCGAGCTATAATTTGCTGTAGCCTGCTACTGTACGCCAAAGGACAAAACTGGGGAGGAAAGCTAGTGATTAACGACAATGGTAAATGATAGAGGCTAGTATACACAGCCTTTTCAAATGGAGTAAAAATGTGGTGTGGTATAGTTAAATTACAAAGGACCGTGTCTAAATATCTGCCAAAGTACTCACAGAGAAAACAAGATTCCATAGAAGAGCTATCTTCACAAGCTTCTTCACCAAGTACGCTGACTGTGCAACCAAGCAACCCACTTCGCCTCGAAAAGAAGTGGCGAAAAAACTTACCGTCAATGAATGTGGGCAATCCGTGTCAAGCAAGAGCTCGGTTTTGATTGGCACAGACTCGGCTGGGCGCCGCAAGTGCTTTAAGAGAGAAAGCGCTCTTAGCTTGAATACAGCCGCTGCCTGTGGCGGTTGCGGTAGTAGCTAATCACCTTGAGCCGTCTTTTATTTTTGCGACCACATAGTGCTAGCGTATCGTGGAACCTCCGCTTTTAACAATGCTTTGTCACAATATTTAATTTCATAAAGTTTGCTTCTCTCGATTTCGCGACGAAAAGCGAAGCGCGTAGAACGACGTGCGGCATACACAAGCAAGGTTTAGGAAATTGGAGGGGCGTAAGCTTTCGTGACTTTCCAAAAGCAAAGATGATGATGCGTTTTGCCTATACGTAGCACACGCACGCACGTGTACTTTAATATAGTTGGCTTAATTTTACACCAAGCAATATCTTTGTGAACCTTCATTAGTCCCTACGATGCTCATTTACGCAGCAAAAGAGTGGAACTAGGACTTACTGAAGGAAGTTGATATGAAGCGCAGTAGGACCGCAGCTCTAGCTTTGCAACACGAATTTCTTGTAGGTACCCATGATGACCTTTGTGACGCGTCACGAGCTACATTTACAAAGCATTACTGTATGAGCAAGTGTTTATTTATTCATCTTTCATTTTTTCAGGTTGACCGTGTCCTTACTTATTCTGTTTTCCAGAACCACACCCAAGGCTGTTCGTCTTCTAGCTTCCTTTCATATAGCTTCATTTTAGGTAACCCCATTTTACAATAAAATATCAGTTGGAATTTCACGTTTGTCGCCATCTTTTACCATTTTTTATAGATTCCCGCGCTTTTTCACAAAGATCATTTGGTACCCACCACACGAAACCAATTCGCTTTTGAGTCGCATTATTCCCACTTCACGCTTGAATGCTACAGCCTCCACCAACGTTCCTGTAAGGCTACAGGTGACGCTCATCTCAGATTCACGGTAGTGCGTGTTATGCTGAAAATCATATGCTGTTGTCGTTCCCCTTACGCCCTCGCTTCAATAACACAGGCATTACGCCATCTGGTACCGACTATACGAAACCACTTTCTTTCCAAGTCACATTAAAGTCACTTCAGCCTCCATGCAATGACTTTGTATTTACTGGTATTTCTTTGTAGAGCTTCAGAAGGCACTTACGTCGCAAATCACTGCTGTGCCAGTTCAGGTGTAAATTGAAAGTACAGGCCGTTCTCTTGAGCCGCCATTAGGATGCCGAAGATACAACACCAGTGAATCCTCAAAAACCATGAATGTTCCTCATGAATTCAGCCTTGTTGCACACAGAATTAGTGATTATTATGAATTAATTAATAAAGGCCCACTTTTTTCAGAAGCACAACTCAAAACAAAGGAAACACTGCCATAGGAACTGCGAGCAGAAATACTCACCAGGCAACATTTTTTTAGTCAGTCCCCTGTAGGCCAGGACAGGTTGTAGTGGCGTCAGATTGGCTGAAGACAAAAAAAAAATGGAGTAGCCTGCAACAACTGTCTTTAACACGTATGCAGAGGTCGTTTGCATAAACAAGAAGTCTCGTTCAGAGGCTGCAAACTGAATATTTCCTGAATGTTTACATTTACCGCCTCTGTGAAGTTCAAACTAGCACGCCATTGATGTAACGAGATATAAGAACAACGTAGCCCCAACGCCACTTAGACCAGAGTTCAGCAACTTGCGCTACAAGGGCCACATTTGGCCCTCGAGGCAGCACTATGACGCTCGCTGCACGACATTATAACTTATCCCCTATCATTGGCACTTGCTATCTGAGGGCCGACTTCGTGATTTCCGACATAAAATTGAGCTGGCACTTGTAAACTATGTTTGTGAAGGGCCCTATGACGTGCGTTCAGAATATAAACTAAAGTGCCAACACAACCTCTTTCTTCTTCCCTTTAGCGTGTACGACCCTCATCTCCCCCCCCCCCGGTCACTTTGCCGCGCGGCCCCCGCTTGTTCACTTCATGCAAAATAAATGATCCTTCGCCTTAAAAGCTTAGCGAGCCCTGCCTTAGATGGTTCGTATTTTATGATGACTACTATATACACATTTGTGATACATAGCATGCCGGAGCCAGTATGGAGAGTCAAACGTTTTCTAATATGCGACTCGATTGCAGTAATTATTGCTGGAAACTGTACAGCCATGAAGCTGTGATATATCATTTTTTAACAAAACGTTCACACGGAGCCACGCCTGTTCCTGGATCCATTCAACAGTGAGTTCGGGTTTTTTAATGATACTGCTATTAGGATTCCGCAACCAATCAGCACTATTTTCATTCGCAGCACCTTAATTTTACCCCTACTACAGTCTTTAAGAATGGTATCAATCGTAGTTTGTTTGAAGTGAGCTGTCATTTCACTATATAGCAATCCAATTTTTCACGTGCAATGCATTATGTAGCCTGACCCCCCACTTATATTTTCTCTTACGGTTGAAATTTATTATCACTCTTGCTTTGTTTTCTTAACTCATTTATTATTCTTTATATTATCGCAATAAAAAAACTTTGAAGGATTATTAGCTCTGATTTGCGTTATGACAAAGAATCTTTTTTCGGCGCTTTACTTTACCAAATTTATTTTGGTCTAGTCAGTATTTTGCTCGTGCGTTACACTGTATGCACGCTATGCATCGTCACAATATGCGTTCAGTATCTCATCATTTGTGAACAAAAGATTCCACTATGGTAAATCAGCGATTAAGAACCTGGGCTGATGAGCCGAGGGTTGCAGTTTCAATTTCGACCATGATGATCGCGTTTTGGAGGAGACGAAATGATAGAAGCTCGTGTACTGTACAATGTCCGTGCAAGTTAAAACACACCAGGAGGTCAAAATATGAAAATCCCCCACTATAGCGTTTTTCAAATATATCGTGGTTTTGTAGGGTAAAACAGCATACATTACTATACTTTTGAAACTGGCATTTAAGAAACAGTTCTGGTGGCAGTCGCAAATGTTTGCATTGTGTAGGTTCCGTTTGCACGATCGGCCCTCTATATATTCTATTTGTCTCCCTCTCGGGCATAAATAGTAGTTTTTTCACTTTGTTTTGTCCATTGAACAAATTAAAACGCTGCATAACAAATACAAACTCATGCACAATATTATGTAATTTTATTTCGTTTCATAATCAGTGGTTTCAGTGTCTGTTTGTGTGCGTACGATATACGTACATCTATCACAGTCTAAGTATAAAAAACACGTGTGCATCACATCTGCCCTATTTACCTGTCATTATAAGTGATAGGTGTCGGAAGGGCGGGGGGTGACAGCCGGCCCCTCCTACGTTCATGCATGGCGTACTACCTACTGCAACAAAGGTCCATGTACCCTTCTAAATGCCTTTTTGCCCTCGCTCCATTCGGAGCTGAATATGACGTTTTTACTGGTGAAGAACAACTCACTGCTTTCTTCAGAGCATGTGTTTTCGCAGAGCTCTTTGGTGTCAAAATTGTTCGCATTCCCGGCACAGCCGCCAAAATAGAACTCTTCGCACTGCCCTGTCTCCGCGTTGTACCACCATCTCAGCAGTGGCATTCTGCAGAATCCTGGGTGGGCGGGCAGCTTGCATCGCTCAGGGATGCTGGAAGCCCCTGCAAAGAACAATAAGCAAACTTGAACGTTTACGCCATGGACATAAAATAGAACTCGAAAACGAACAATGCTGCCGAAAGCACCTTTTACAAATCACGCGTGAGTCTGTCATTGGATAAGTTAAAAGCAAGCTGGGGCTAATTTTGCCGGTAAAATGCATTATACTAAACTAACAATAACTCACTTGGAGTGCTCGAGAACCACACTGATCTTTTGACTGCAAAACTGCTACTTTATTTGCGTCTGTTCTCTCCTTGAAGTAGCGCGCAATTTGCCAGGACGTGGTCACGACGTCACCTGCTGAGACGTGTCTCTGATTGTCCACAGTTTCACTCTATGCTCAACGATTTGTGTATGGTTTCAACTAATTGCACCACATCGGTAAGCGTTTTAAAAAAGAACTCGGTACGTGTGTGCTAAACACGTCGTAATGAGTGAGCTGAACTTCACTCCGACGGGTCGCATCAGCAATGTTTGGGCTCTGAAATGCTGAGTACTTGTAACGTGCTTCGTTGAAGTAAACTATTAAGGCCCACTTCAAGAGCAGCGGTCCTTCTCTTATACGCTGCACAGCGTCGCAAATACGGTGGATGGTCGCCATTACAGTATAGGTAAGGAGGCTTTTCGACGTGGCTGCCGAAGGTGTCGCATTTGGCCTTGTTTACTAAAAAACTAGTTTGACCATTCTAGCTTTGCGAACGCGAGTTATACTTTGCGCACTTGAGCAACGTACAATTGTTCTGACAGGCCATAGTTTTTCGTGTATCTTACATGGATACAGTCCGGGAGATAACTGGGAGAGGGCAATGGTCCCAGGTCTTGTATTGAAGTGCTCTTTGAAATTGGTACGCTACAGCTTACATATTCACAAGAGCACTCATCTTTTTAAGGCTTTCTACTGCTTTCAATTGCAGTTTTGATGAAGACAAGTTGGCTGCAGAGACGAATTTTCAAATGCTCACAAATTTTCCACACCTTCGTGCTTCCATTTTCTGTAAACTTGTGAGGTTTTTTTTTTGTTACGCACAGTGCGTAAAATCAGCCTAATTTTTTTCGATTTTTTCAAAAAATTTTGAGACAGGTCTTTCCAGCATGTATGTGTACGGTCAATCTGCGTTTGCCAATTTGTCGCATTAAAACAACAAACTGGAAAGGGATAGGACAGGAAAGTAGAAGATAAGCACGAGTGTAGATAAGCTCGAACAGAGCGATATCACTAGGCTTCCGCTGATTTCCCCATTGTGTGTCAAGCCCACGTGAAGCCAGACGCAAAAGGGTGCATTGCTTTTGCCATTTTTGCCAAATAACCTTGATTTCAAGAACACTTAGCTAGAAGTGAGTCACGTACGGCTACGTACAGGAATGGTACCGACATTTTTCCCGTTTCCACAAAGAAACACACACACACACACACACACACACACACACACACACACGCACAAACCCTTCGGGTGCGTATGCTTCAAGTTCATCACTCGTATTGTACTAAGCTATCGCTGACAAGCTCCTAGAATCCCCATCAAAAGATGGGCCCTTAGTTGTGAATCAGTGATACCAAGTTTTGAAGTACTTAATCTAAAAATTTCTTTGCATACCGAATCTTAGTTGTGAGTAATTGCGGGTACAAATTGCCACTAATCATTAATGAACTAGACAAAGAGAGCAATATTCTTTAAAAAGTGATCTTAGAAAACTAATGTAAGGTGCAACAGCTTTAGAAGAGAACATCACTTTGTGGTTGATAGCGATGCACTGGAACGTGTAAAGGAATGCGTGCATTTACGAGAGGCAGTGACTGCGGAGGCCAACCATAAGACTTGTGTACTTAGAAGTATGAGAATTGGGTACATTTGGCAGGCATTTTCAGATCATGAATGATAGTTTACCGTCATGCATAAAATAAGGTATAAAACAACTGCACCTCATCATATACTTGCCTACGAAGCAGAAACCGGCAGGCTTACAAAGAAGGTACAGCTTCCATTGAAGAGGGTCCAGCGAGCAATGGTAAGAAAATGATAGATTTGCCCTAAAGAAGGTCTTCCAACGCTTTTTCGAAAAAAAAATCAATGGCTTCAGTAAAAGAGTTCATTGCCTAGCGAATAAACCAGCGGGGAAAATTTGGGAATCCATCGAGTGCTAGCGGAATTAGATCCGTCGCTCAATCTAATTGCTTTCTGCTTTTTTTTTATTCCGACGAACACGCTCGAGGGTGAGTTGGGTGATGTAACGTTGGAGGCAAGAAGTTACACCACGCTACATCATGAACCTGATCACTGTTTCTTTTTATTTTATTCGAACACGTGACTAACCATCATTCAGCACGCTGGATTCAGTAGCTATGCTGCCCACAATGCTCAAGTTATCCAAGAGCCGAGAATTCGCGTGTATTGCATGGTCATTTGCATATATGACATCGTTCGTGAAGAGCAGAGTGAGCGATTTTCGGCTTATTTGTAAATTACAGGCCTTGTGCTGGGCTACAATGCTTGCCTCGCCTGTTCACAGCAGTTCTGAGTACCGATCAGCAGCGTTTCATGGCCACGCTGAAAAAAAAATGTCACAGGGCGCGTCCGCTTAATAGAGAAACAACAACGAAGAGCCGGTCACTGAGCAAACATCCAAATGAAGCAGATGAAATGGACATGAAGCGAGGCATGTAGTGCGTGAGCAAAATAGCCGCTAGCCAGTAAGAGGGAATTCCATGAGAAGGCAAGCGCGAGAGAGTTTGGGAGGGGGGGGGGGTGCTCAGGAGTTTAGCGTCAGTTGAATAAGTGGGCGTATGAGATTCGAACGTTTGCGGGTCTAACGTGGCAGCAGCAAGCGTACGATCGTGGGTTGATTGATGGAAACACGAAGAGGCTGGTATTCTGTAACGAGTCCAGTTTGGCTTATGTTGATGGTGGTTATTCCTGTAGCCTGGTAGCTCCAACATTCGGCCATATTTGCATATGTCTTGAAATACTCTTTCAAATAGCTGAAATACACATAAAATAATAATTCACGGTTATACTGAAAGCAGCATTCAAGAATCTGTGAGCAGCAATGGGACCCAATAACGTTTACTGAAACGTTAAAAATAAAAAAAATATTTAAGGTCTCGCGTCCCAATACCGCAATATGATAAAGAAAGACGCCGTAGTGGGGGGCTTCGGAAACACCGACCACCTGGGGTTCTTTAGCGTGTACCTAAATCTAACCAAACGGGCCTCAATCAATCTCGCCTTCATCGAAAAGGAGGTCACCGCGGCCATTTACTGGAGGGTTATTGCGTTTCGCGCGATATCTTGTCTTTTGTAGCCCAAAACAATGCCATGGTGGCGACAAGTAAACGAACTAGAAATGCCTAAGTGCACTTTTGTGTTAACGCAAGTTCAATTTTAGGAGCGCCAGGGTATTAGAAAAACGCTGGAGATAACATACCCGTCAGAAGGCATATGAGGGGCGGTCACGTGTTTTTCTCTATTAGGTGCACCTTGGCAGAAGGGTTGAGCTTCAGCAAAAGCCTTCTGACTATCAGGTGCACCCCAACAGTTTTTTTGTCTGTCAGCATAAAATTTGGGGCGTTTAAGGCAGACTATTGGTTCGGAATAGCAAACTCAGCAGTAGTTCGTGACCTTTGTTACGATAACAAAATAAAAATGGCTCAAAGATAAAATTAATATTGTGATCAGTGCGACGCACGTACCAGCTTAACATCAGGTGCCTGCGGAGCAACTTCACTGCTTTTTGGTTGGAATATTTAATAGATTTGAACGATTGCCTATGAGTAAGGTAAGCTCCTGTGACTTCAAAATCACCCGCGAATTATTCGGGGGCTACATGGCATAAACCATAATGAGGCTTTAAAACCCAATTTTTTTTTACTTCACGAAAGTGAAAGATTTGGCCTCAAGCTTATTGCCTGAACATTTGAGAACATCGCCAATGGTACAAATGAGGTACATGACAATAAAAACGCTATATTTCATGAATGCTAAGGTTTCATAGGAGCATCACCTGTATGGGGCAACGCAAAATGGTAACTACACTGGAGAACGATCAAGGTTGTTTGAGCATTCTAATGAGAGAATTGAAGGCGCATACTACCTACACTAAAAGAATAAGTTCATATTTCATAGTCTTTAAAGAGAAAAAATACCAGGCCTTCGTGCAATGCTGAACACAGTCACAGCGAAAGCTAAAAAAGCACCATTTCTGGAGCCTATTCGAAACTCTCAATGAGCTACTAATACAGGTCCACTTTATCACTACTCAGTCGATTACATGGCTGATGACAATGAAGAATTATGGCTGAGCCCTTTGAAAATGGTTGGAAGCAATCAGCAACCCACTCGTATTGTGTGACGCCTGGTGTGAGCCGGATTGTTATTTTATGCTTATACCACATTATATTGCGTATGCTAGTGCTCTTCCTTGCCGACATAACACTGGCATTTGGTTTTTGCGCACTAGATTTTCGAGCACCAGCATGATCAGTGGCAGAATGTTGGGCTGGTACAGACAGAACTTAGGTTCAAACCACCTTCCACACCGGATTTATTCTCTTTTAGTTTTTCGTCTTATTTTGTGAAATTTCGGTTACGGAGACCAGGAGAAGTGATGGCAGCAGCGGTTGTGGCGGCGGCGGTGGACAGCTAAAGGCTTCCATGTTGGGATCTAATACCAGCTTTTGCCGTAAAGAGGGGTCCAACTGTAACCAGCATTTACCCGCATTTCTCGATAAGCAGTTAGAGGCATCTTGTGTATCTAGATTTCGCAAACACTTCAGAACTGATTTCCAGAGAGGTACAGGTACACAGTAAAAGAAAAGCTTTTGTTTGGGGAATAATAACAGTGTTTCCAAGCAGAGGTGACAGGGCCCCACCGGTTCAAGCCTTTTCACATTCCTGTCGTATCATCCAAGCTCTATAGGTTGACCAGAAACCACTAGAAACAATTTTGAAGGCGACACTCACCATCGTGTATCGCAAAACGGCAGCGTGGGGACGATGGAAGAATTTGCGATGAACAAATTCGTGACATTGACACACTTAATTTAAAAAAAATCGTAAGGGTTGCTTGCTTATGTTTCCACAAGTGGCTTTGTCTTTCTCAAGGCTTGACTTCTCTTCCGCAAGGCTAGTTTTAGCCTTTAGGAAGACAAGTCCACTTCTCGAAATGTCACCTCTAGAAAGACAACACCTGTTTGCGGATATTTCAATTACCACGCTTGATAATAATTTAGTGCAAATGCACAGCAACCTATCCTGACATTTGGCCACTCTCCTTATACGTGAACTAGGTACACTTACATGTCGGCTTCAAAAAAAAAGTGGGAAAGAAGCTCAAACGACTGAAAACTTCACTCCGCACTTTTTACATGCAGCGCAAGCGAAACTTTTTGGAACACATACCTAGTGCAGTACTGAGGAAGGCTAGAAGAATGTAGAAATTCATGTTGCCCTTAGCGTTCAAACGACTGCGTCACCTGCTTTTTGAAGAATTCTTTTATAGTGTGAGGTAACTGTATCAGGAAATTCCCAGTACACTATCTCGGGGAACATATTTCACCAGTAAATGGCATTATCCGATTGCTGCCTGAAACAATGGAAAAAGATAGTGTGGGTAGAATCATCACTGTGCTGTCAGAACGTCTAAACACAACGATATCGAGGAAACAACTGTAGCCACCAGATCACACAGGACGCTCCCTGTCGTAGCTATATAGATTTGATTCACAGCAGAATCCTTGGAAACTTACTTCACTTTTATGTGGTCAGGTGAACAAAACGGTCACATGCGAAGGTTTCAGCAGGAAAAGTATTGACAGAAAAATAGTAACTGGTTATTGAATAGAGAAGCGCAACAGAAATGTAGACATTCGTATGATTGGTACCTTTTTTGTAAGAATTGTAACATGCTATGGTATGAGTGGGCCCGTTCACAATAAACATTTTTTCTGCACTGCTTCTGTTACCTGCAGTCCTTATTTTTCTGCTCCCTTCCAGTCTTCGTTACGTATAGTACTAATCTCGGCGTAGATTATAATGTGAATTACAAATGTTTGCAGCTAAGTTACAAGATTAATTAGACGCAAGGGAAACCTCAATATCAACGGGCTACTGAGAATTTGGCGGCCGTTCACACCAAAACTTACTCACAAACATTCTAATGCATTTATTTGCGGGACTTTCTAGCCTTCATGAAAAAACCAGATTTCTAAAATTTACGTGCTTTTTAGACAGGTACATTATATGAAGCGTTCTGGTGTAGTGTAAGTTGCATATTCACTGTGCAGTTTAGAAAGACATATTAGAAAGCGGTAATGGGGCAAATAATCAGCACTCGCGCAAATAAAGGCTTACCTGTTTATTTTGGTATAACTTACGCCCAGCAAGCACATTAACGAAAGTAAAAACAAGTTGATTTGATTGATATGTGCGGTTTAACGTCCCAAAACACCCATATGATCCTGAGAGACGCCATAGTGGCGGGCTCAGGAAATTTCGACCACCTGAGGTTCTTTACCGTGCACCCAAATATGAGCACATAAGCGTACAACATTCCCGCTTCCATCTGTAAAAACAAGTTCCGACAAAAGCATATTGCTGTGGGTGTCCACGGTCATTGGCCTGTTTTATGCATGCGTTTCCAGATATTCATACGTAATCCCTGGTGCTCCGCTATATACCTTCTCGAATGAACTTCTTCGCACGCATTTCGAGCAAAAAGTGAACAGACAGTGCGCAAGTGGAGGGAGTTTCTCACAATTAACTACTTCAAGCCTCAACGCACATGAAAATTTTAAGCACGGATGGACGTTCTGAATAAGAAAAAACCAAAAAGGACCGTTTATTCAATTTTTAGTACAGATTCGTCACGCGTGGCGAACGTGTGAGATGCACATTCCTTTCTTTGCGAATATTTCAGTTCTTAAGTGCTGGAATTTCCGAAATCACCGAATGATAAAGAAACCATAAAATGAAAGCGTTACTACTGTGTCATTTACTAGCTGCATTTACTACCTACCAGAAAGTAGTCGCAGAAAGTTGATAAATGTGCTTGTATGGTGGTTTTAATCTTGTAACTTAGATGTACACATTCGTAATTTACATTGAATCGTACTCCAAGAATAATACCAGCACAGGCAATGAATGTTTAGTTAGTGATATATCGATGAAATCATTGTAAAGGGCCGAGTACATGCTTTCTCAGCGTGAAGCAGTAAACAGAGGGAGGCATGCTGCTAAGCTCCTAACCACGGGCAAAGTATGCGGCACCCCTGACCAAAAGTCACGGCACTGCACACACGCACACATGACCACGTGTTACATGCTGATGCTATTTCTAAAATCCGAATCAACTAAGTAACCTATATATGTTCAATAAACAAATCGTTGAAACTGAGCATTGGAGCATTTTTTGTTGTTGTTGACAAAACAAGACATTATCTCCACATTGCATTCTTTTTCACAATGCTTTGACATACTCAATGAGGTTATGGGATCAGAACCAACCCTAAAATTACGAACTCACCGTAAGCTTTCTTCACATATACTACAGTGAGGGAATATTCAGCGGTACCTCGTAAACTTACGGTTTAAAACAGGCACGTTGTCGGCATGACCAACACCCCAGTGGGTGCTGTTCGCGTGCTGCTCAGCAACATGCAGACACCAATAGCTCGAAGCGTCTTGAAACTTCCAGACACCATCACTCCAGTTATAGCCATCCTTCAGAAGTCTGTTGCTTAAGAACATGGTAAGCATCACTATGGATCCACCATCGACAAGCCTTTGGGTCCATGGGAACTGGCATGCAGGTTGCGTAGTGCAACACCAAGTGCACCGCTCCAAAGTCACTGAACTGACTCACCGTCTGTGGTGTCAAGCGCTGTGCTGGCGCTACGCCAACGGCAGCAATGACTTTTTATGTTTCACATAAAAAACAGCACCAATAACGAGGGACAATAAAAGAAGGAGAGAGACAGCAGCACTGTCTGTCTCCTTCTTTTCTTGTCCCTCGTTATTGGCGCTGTTTTTTATGTGAATCACGTCATACCAACTCGCCCAAGCAACCACGTTAGTGACTTTTATGTCTTCTATAGGCTTTATTTCCCTTACCCCCTTCCCCCGTGCAGCGTAGTCTAGCAGGGCTCAATATCGTAATCAGCGTGACTACGTTCACTAAAAGGCAAAAGCCTCTCCCATGTTGCGTCAATCACCCTGGTCCTGTGATTTCTGCTGCCAAGTTGCACCTGTGAACTTCTTATCTAATATGCCCACTCAATTCTCTGTATCCCTCTCACGCGTTTGCCTTCTTGAATACACTCACTTACCCTTAATTCTCATCGCTTATCCTGCTTGTGGGGTACGTGCCCAAGCGTTGCAAATTTCTTCTTGATTTCAGTGATTACACCATTAACCTCCGTTTGTACCCAGACTCCCTCTGCTCTCCACATACCTCTCGAGCTTACACTATTCATTTTTGCTTTCTATCGCTCACTGCACCACTATGAATTCCATTTGAAGCCTCTTTGTAAGCCTCCAGGTTTCAGTTCCTTAGGTATATACCGGTAAGATGCATCTGTTATAGACCTTCCTATTGAGCGATAGTGGTATACTACCGCTTGATTTGAGATTGCTTGTCCAATGCTCCATCCCACGTTGCTTCTTCTAATTATTTCACAGTTATGGTTCGGCTCCGCGGTTACTACCTGTCCTAAGTAGGCCTATTCCTTTGAAAATCCCAGCGTCTCCCCAACTATCGCAAAGCGCTGCTCTCTGCCAAAATTGCTGCATGTATCTTTAGTTTCATGCCGATTCATTTTAGGCCTACTCTTCTGCTCGTCAGATCAAATTCAGTAATCGTGACTGGTGATTTGCCCCCTAAGATACTCCTCCATGCATTGCCGATGGTGAACCGCAAGTTACTCAGGTAATTTGAGTGCATGTCTAAATGTTTCTAAGAATGTCTTCAAACCAGCTCGCCGAACTTTTCATATTATTACTCATGTACTTTTTATTAGCTCTTGTCCCCAACTCTACCAGTCTACACAGCCCTGAAAACGTCCCTTAAACATGTCGTGAATGCCATTAAAGAGATGGTGCTTCCCTGCCTTACAGCTTTATATATAAGAATTCTGTCTTTTTTTTTTCTTTCTGCAAGACTATAAGCTACTGTGCATCCACTGTAGATTTTTTGCAGTGTATTTATGTAGGGTTCATCAGTGCCCTGATTCTGTGGTGCCTGCATCTCTGCTAATTTCTCAATTGAGTCAAATGCGTTCTCGTAGTCTAGGAAGGCTCTGTATATAGATTTGTTGTATTTCGTGCATTTCTCTATCACCAGATTGATAGGATGACTACGGTATATTGGTATGTAGACTGTGAAAAGTTTGCTTCATACTTTGGTAGACTGAACTGTAATGACTTCGAAATTTGGTTAGCTATTATTTTTTCAAATATGCTGTAGAAAATGAGCAGTATTCTCTTCAGCCTGTAATTTTTTGAAGTCTTTGTAGTGCCGTTTCCTACGAATTAGGATAATGTTGATCTTTCTCCAAAATTATGGTACCATTTTTACCAAGACACACTTTGTTCATTTCACATCTGTTCAGTTTATGACATTAAAGGCCCACCTTTCTTGGAGGGGCATTACATAAAGGGTGGGGTTGTATTTGGGTTAACAAACGCAATGAACGTGATTTTAAGGCTGGTGCACACCGGCGACTAGCAGCGGTTGCGCGACCATTTGCGACTGGCGACGAAAAAGCGACTGATGTTCCCACCGGCAGAGGCTTCATGCGAGCGACCAGAAGTCGCAATACCGGAGAGTCACGTCCAGATCTCGTTATCAGTGAGAACTCCGGAGACCGGCGCCGATCAGCTGATCACCGCCAGCTGAGTGAGTGAAGCAAACAGAGCACGCCGCAATTCTTGTTTTTATCCGTTCTCGCCAGCGCAACGAAAAAATTGAGCATCGCTGATTGGTTCTAGCAGCTTTGCGACCGCAGTGGCGCGACTGAAAAATTGGTCAGGAAGCGACAAGCCAAAGCCGTCGCTTTGCGACCGTTTGGGACCGTTCGCCACTATTTGTGACCAGTCGTAAATGGTCGCGTGACCACTGCTAGTCGTCGGTGTGCACAGTCTTTAGTGTTGAAGCTGGTCAATAATACAATCTTGAAAGGCAGATGACGAGGCGATAGTGACGATGTCCCGAGGAAGGCCAATCCAGTCCCTGTTTTCTCGAAAAAATAAGGATGCAGAAGAAGCACTACTGCGAGATGGTGGGTGGGCAACCTGAAACGGATGACTATTTCGATGAGGTACAGGTGTTGCAGCTGTTATATAGGGTGATTGGTTGAGTGAGGAATGAAATAATTTGTGCTAAAGCATGAGAGTGGCAGTGCTGAGACGCACAGAAAGGGGTGGTAGTCAAGATTTTGCTTTAAAAGATAAAATACTGATATCGTTTGAGTAGGATGAGTGACTGAATCTGGCGGCACGCTTCAGCACAACTTCTAATGCATTGATTTGGTACGCTTGCTGTGGGCTTGATACAAATGATGCATATTCTGATTTTGGTCTGATGAGTGATTTATACGCAAGTAATTTAACATGAGGTGAGGCAAGTGGGAAATGGCGCTTAAGGAAACCTAGGGCTTCATTGGATGCTGATACTATATTAGCTATATGGGTGCGCCATCATAAGTCGTACTATTAGGTGATTTCAAGATATTTATAAGTTGCTACCGAATCAGTTAGGTTATGAACGATGCAATACTGGAAATTATATGGGCTGTGACGAGAGGAAAACAGACACCAGTTTTCGTTTGGAAATATTAAGGGTCGTGTATTACACCAAATGAAAACGCTGTTGTTGTTGTTTTTTCTGGGTGATCATGCGGGTTAATCATAGTGGGATAAATGTCACAGTAATCGGCGAACTTTTGAGTGCTGCAGGTTATATGATCGAGCAAGTCATTCATATATATTACGAAAGGAGGAGACCAAGGACAGATTCTTGAGGAACGCCTCATGTGACTGAGAGAGAGATAGATGAGCGTTAACAGAGACAGATTGTGAACGATTAGTGAGAAATTGCTCAATCTATTGAAGAATGTTAGGGTGTAGATGAACCTGTGAAAGTTTTAGCAAAAGGTGTTGGTGAGGAACTTCGTCAATGGCTTTAGCATAGTCTAAAAAGATTACATTGGCTTGCATATTATGGTCAAGGTTAGTGTGCAAGTCGTAAAGAAAGAGCGCTAATTGGGTTTCACAGAATAGACCTTTTCTAAATACGTTTTGTGATGCATGGAACAAGTTACAGGAGTCTAAAAAACTTACTATTTGAGAGAAGATGGCGTGTTTGACAATTTCGCAGGGTAGCCTAGTTAATCAACTGGGGTGGTAGTTCATAGGTGAGTCTCTGTTTCCTGATTTGTACACTGGGACGACCTTCCCCATTTTCCAGTCATCTGGAATGACTCCTGAACTTAGTGACTGTGAAAAAAAGTCAAACGCAAATATGCGGCACAAATTGATTCAATATTCTTCAGCAGTTTAAATATAATTGAATGTATACAAGCTGATGATGAAGTTTCATGTTGTTATTACCGATGTGACGCCTTCTTCCAGAAACGTGATAGCTGGCCCGGATTCTTCGATGTTGACTTACGGCGATTGTAAAGGGCGTCAAGCTCTTTAGCAAACACAGATGAAAATGAGCTGTTAAATAATTCCCCACACTCGTGGTCTCTGCTTGGTTCTTGTGCATCATGGATGGATGGAAACAACTTTATTTATACGTCCTGTACAGGGTGTAGCCACCTGCCTGGCTAATCCCACGTTGGGACTGGGAGGTCAAGCCCCCTAGCCCTGTCATGGGCGTACTGGACAGCCAAAACTGGGGGGATATGGTCGTGATACTTTATCATTCCTGTAAACCGTTCCCGGGAAATGCCACGGCCAAGCGACCCACATTCCCAGAGCATATGATCAAGCGTGCATACTTCTTTCTTACATGCCTTGCAAACAACATCCATATCTTTTATATCGTACCATTCTTTTACCTGTGCCGGTGAGTAATGAGACTGTGTCTGTAATTGTCTAAGTGTGACCGCTTGTGCTCTGTTTAGTCTACTGTGAGTGAGGGGGTGCAAACTCTCTCCTCCCCAGGTAGTAATGTTTAGTAATTCCACTATATGTCATGGTCGTATCCCGTTGTAGATTTTTGAATCCAGCAGAATCAACGCTACGTGTAAAATCGTCCCGGTCCGTAAGTTCGCGGGCAACGCTGTCGGCCGATTCATTTGGATTCATGGGAATGTCATCGAGTGATCCAAGGTGCGCTGGGAACCAATATATGTAATGTGCATCAATGGCCTGTTTACTATAAATAATTCGAACTGCTTGTGGTGTGATCCTGCCCCTGCTGAAGGCTCTGATGGCTGGTTTTGAGTCACTGAATATCTCAGTGTATTGATCATCCGTCAGGGCCAACGCGATAGCATCCTGTTCGGCGACTTCTGGTTTGGAAGTGTAAACTTTGGCGCAGTTGGTACACCTGCCCTGGTGGTCAACTACTACGCGGCGAACTTATTTCGGTCTTTATATGAGGCTGAGTCGACAAAGCAAGCCCCGCTGCCTCCTTTATCATACTTCTTTAATAAAACCTTAGCCCGGGCTACCCTTCTGGCAACGTTGAAGGTTGGGTGCATATTTCTTGGCAACGGGGCAATGACGATGCTCTAAGCAAAGTCCTGTTGTATCTTGGTGTACGTCTCCTGGTCTATGACAGGATTGATCATGATTCTATCGAGGATCGATCTCCCCGTGCAAGTGGTAGAGAGTCTTGCTATTTGTGACCTTTCTTGAGCCTCCGCTATTTCTCTAGTCGTGTTGTGTACCCCTAACTTGAGCAATTTTTTAGTACTGCTTGTGCATCATTAGTGAGCGAGATATCGTGGGTGTGCTTTGGTTTCAAAACTTGCCAAAATCAACGGTGGTTACTGATGAGTAGATGTGGGAAGTCATAGTGTTAAAATGAATGCTTGGCGTTCTGTATCTCGGCCATATAGAGTTTTTCCTATTCAGTATGTTTTTCCCAGCTGATTGGGGTTTCACGGCGTCTGGCCAAACGAAACAATCGCTTTCTTTTAAATGCGAAGCATCCCTTTGCGAACTTCAGTGACTTTGAGCGTATCTATCTATCTATCTATCTATCTATCTATCTACCTATCTATCTATCTATTTATCTATCTATCCGCCTAGGACTTCTAGCTCTCCTGGCCGTTTCGAGTAGGGTATCGATACCAAACTTGGTATGGCACAACATGACTGTATGAAGAACATATTTGACTAGCCATGACGTGAAAATCATGGTATGTATGTCATGAACGTCATGATTTACATTTCACGGCCCTGCAGCTCTAGCGGTGGTTTCGTTCACGTAGCATGTTTCAAAGCTGGTATGGTAGGACATGATTGCATGGTGAAGACAAGTGACAGACCGTAACATGAAAATCAAGACATGCGTGTCATGTACCAACATGACTACATGCCACGCTTATGATGCCCTCACAGCCATTTGGCTAGTGTCACATATACGAAATTTAGTACTATGGTTCTTGAATGGATGACAAACGTATATGACTGGTGCAAACATGATAATCATGAGATGCGTGTCATGTAAGAACATGACTACATGCCACGCTCATGATGCACTGGTGGCCGCCGTGTCGCTAGCTTCACTTATACCGAATTTGGTATTACGGGACGTGAATGGATGAGGAAGCTATGGTACTGGTGCAAACATGATAAACATGAGGTTGTGTCATGTCACAACATGACTACATGCTACGCTCATGTGTCGCTCGCGGCCGTTTCGATAGCTTCACATTACCAAACTCGGTATTACGCGACACGAATGGATGACATTCGTACATGACACATCCAAACATGATAATCACAACATGCATGTCATGTAACATGACTCAATGCCCCACACATGATGCGCTCGTGGCCGTTTCGCTATATAGCTTCACATATGTAAAATTTGGTATTACGTCGCGCCAATGAATTTCGAAGGTATGCGACTGGTGCAAACATGATAATCATCAGATGCGTGTCACGTGGGAACATCACTACATGCCACAGTCAAGGCGCGAATACATATCGACGTGATGCGGTGCGCATGCTCGCCGGCGTTCATTTTGTATCGTCACGCCGGCGTTGCCACGCCAGACACTTGTCCTGCCGTATACTCGCAGGCGCGCGCTTTGCTGCGTTACTGTGACGCATGCGCGTTTCAGCTCGTCCGGCGTCCCTCCATCGCGAAAAGATGAAGACGCAGTGTTGTCTGAGTAACGCACACCGGCATGAATTTCGCGCTGGTTGCCGTCGTGCCACGCCGATTGTGGTGGTGGTGGTAAAAAACATTTATTTCAGAAAAAGTCTTCTAGAGAGTGCCGACGTGGCCCATCGGCGTGCTAGAGTGGCCAGACCCTATTCCGGGACGCCAGTGGAGCTGGAAGCTGCCCGTGCGCGCTCCACCAAGGAGCGTTGCGCAGCCAAGGTAGAGCAGCCGAGCAGGTGCTCCTCCCAAGCCTCTCTAGTTGGGATAGGAAAAGGGGATGAAAAAAAATGCCCGCAGCTTCCCTCGGCGGAACACTGAGGAGGATGCGGAGCATATAATTGGTTAACAGGGTGTTAAAGTGCGACTTACTTGGGTCGATGGCTAAATTGGTTAACGTGGTTGTGAAATGGGGTGTTAAATTGCGACTTACTTGGGTCGATGGCTAAATTGGTTAACGTGGTTGTAGGAGGGGGTGTTAAATGAGTGAACACGTACACACGTATGCGAAAGGGCGGCGCTGGTCGAAGGGACGTCGATCATTGTGTTTGTGGATTCGTTGGAATTCATTTCACCGCGACCTTGGACGTCGACGCGCCGTACAAACCAACCGACGAGCGGCAACTGAGCAAGCGAGCGCCGACCTTGAGTATATATACAGCGCGACGGCACATGCACTGTCAGCTGTCGAATGTTCGAGAAGGGGGAGAAGCGCAACGGCGCATGCGCGCGCGTCAGCTGCCGATGTTCTCGAAGCGCGACGGCGCCTGCGCGCGCGTCAGCTGCCGATGTTCTCGAAGCGTGACGGCGCATGCGCGCTACATTATACAGCTAGCGAATGTTCGTGAAGAGGAGAAGCGCACGCGGTGTGTAGAGGAGGAAGGGTGCACAGATGGTGGAGGAGTGAAGCGCGCGCGGTGTGTAGAGGAGGAAGGGATGCACAGATGGTGGAAGAAGGAGGAGGAAGCTTGCGGACGGCGCCGCACTACAAGCCTCGAGTATTAGATGCTCCGCATCTAAAAGGGACGGGATTAACTGGGCACAATGCTACGACGTGATATGTGTCGGCGAGGACATGACAGGTCGAGCAGGTGCCATTGATTTCCGGCAAAAAGTGCCTGGCGACCGCCAGACTGATAAAGGTGTTAGTCTGCAGGCGGCGTAGCAGTTGTTCGTCCGCTTTCTCCAAACCGCGTGCGGGGTCCGGGTAGAGGCGGCGCGAAGCCCGGTAATAAGCCGAAATTCCGCGAAAGCGCGTCAGGTTGGTATTGCCAGATTCCGTCTCGGGACATGGAGGGGCAACGGCCCGGACAGGAGAAGCACGGCCAGCGGCATTTGCCGCCTCGTTGCCGGGCAGGCCCGAGTGGCCTGGAGTCCAGACTATACGAATGGGATGAGGGTTAAAGGGCCAAGAGGCTGCCTGTAGTAGGCTAGCCGCCAGTGGGGCAATGGAACCCTGAAGGTACTGAGAACAGGCCGAGCGCGAGTTTGTCAGGATGGTGCGTGAGGCAGGGTGAGAGGCGGCCAAAGCTATGGCAACCTCTTCAGCGTGCGTTACTGTGTCTGCTCGAAAGGAGAGGCCATCGACGTGTTTGCCCTCTGTAATCACGGCAGCCGTGAAGTGACCCGAGGGGGAAGGCCCGAGACGTCCACGTAGAAAACACCAGGACGATCGGAGTGTCGCGTATGAAGGGCCGCGGCGCGTGCTAGTCTACGGCCAGGGTGGAGGTAGGGGTTCATATTACGGGGTAGAGGTTCCACCCATAGCTTTTGACGCCAGAGCTCTGGTACCGGCTGCAGAGGGTCTTGGTCAGATATCGGGTTAAGGCCAAGTCTGTGTAGAAGACAGCGCCCTGAAGGCGTCTGCGACAGTCGATTGATTTTGTCAACGCGATGAGCTTCGCGCATCTCTGCAAAGGTGTTGTGTACCCCCACAGCCGCGAATCGGCTGTTGGAAGTTGCAATAGGTAGGTCCAGAGCGCGTTTGTATACAGTACGAAGATGGACGCCCAGCTGGTGCTCGTGTGACCAGGGGACGCGACTGGTCACAAACGCGTGGGCCAATCAGAGGGACTGAGACCCGCGAAGGCCGCCGCGCTTGGTAGACACTCACCGTATCATGCGGCTCACCTGCTCGCTGGTGCGTCTGAGGCCTGCTATTGTGCCCTTTGGATCCAAGGCGATGGACGCTGGTCGCGCCTGGCGTCAGACTGTATAGAGTGCTCGCGTTTTGCTGACGTAGCGTCGCTATGCCCAGCGTGCGTGCGTGTCAACGCTACATTGAAGTATATTGGGTCCTTCATGATGCACTCGCGGCCGTTTTGCTAGCTCCACATATGACAAATTTGGTGTTACGTGACGTCAATGGATGACGAAATATATGACTGGCGCAAACAAGATAATCCTGACACGCGTGTCATGTGAGAACATGACAACATACCACGCTAATAGCTTGCTCACGGCCGTTTCGCTAGCTTTACATATACTAAATTTGGTATCACGTGACGTGAATAGACGACGAAAGTAAACGACACATTCAAACATGATAATGACACGGAAGTCATGTACGGAATCGTTTACCTCCACCTTGTAACGTTGTGCTGATCTTAAAATGACATATCAAGCTTCTTATTCGTGCTTCGCGTATCATTGATTCTCAATGTACGTGAGATCTGCCAGTTTTTTTTATTTTATAGTTACTTCAAATTTACAGAAAACCATGTCTTTTTGTTATAAATGCGAAAGATAACCCTCGGAATGAACATACAATGAGTACATTTATTTATTATTGAAGATTGACCAGTTTTCATGTATTCTGCGAATTTGAAAGACATATTTGTATTCCAAAAAAGATTGTGTTAAGGCATTCATTATTTGCATCGTAGTTGCCCATATAGTAAAGGCATATTGTTTTGGCAGATACAAAGCTTTGGAGCAGAAATGAATCAGAATTAGGCACGTATGATTTTATGGTCGCGAATTTCTGGCAGGCAACTGATAGATGCAAGGTTCTCAGGACTCTTGGTTAGTATTAGGTGTAGTGTGTTTGCTGTTTCTTGTGTAAAACGTGTTGGTTCAATGACTAAATAACTAAACTGAAATTTCCACATACGTCAATGAGGGTTTAGCCTCAGCTTGACACGTTAATGAGAAAAGGCCTAGAACATGCCATTCGATGTCCACGTAATTAATGTCACCAAAAAGAAGGATGCGAGCGTTTGTGTAAGCGTCAACGTCTTATCTTAAGCTATTTTTCATGTGTCTGCAAAAGCCTGGATTAGTATGGGGTGGTCTATAACAAGCGCCGAGGAGGACTGTTATAGGAGGAGCGTGACAAATGAGCCATAATGATTCAATGTCTGGTGTGACGTGTACCACAGAACATGTTATATCTTGGTGAATTGAGATAAGAACGCTACCGCCTCGAGCACCTTTTCGGTCGCAACGATAAACACGGCATTCTGGTGTGTCGGTGAAGATTTCAGAATCTCAAACGCTATCGCTCAACCAAGTTTCAGTTGGCGCCAGTATGTTCCTCCCGGATGACGAGATTATATTTTATAGAAGTTCTCGCTATGGAAAAAAACTACAGATGTCTGTAAATATCAGACAAAACGATAGGGGTTTCAGAAGTGCCGTTTTGATATGTGAAGTGTAACGTCCCAAAACCACCATATGATTATGAGAGACTCCGTAGTGGAGGGCTCCGGAAATTTCGACCACCTGGGGTTCTTTAACGTGCACCCAAATCTGAGCACACGGCCTACAAATTTTCCGCCTCTATCTGAAATGCAGCCGCCGCAGCAGGGATTCGAACCCGTGACCTGCGGGTCAGCAGCCGAGTACCTTAGGCACTAGACCACCACGACGGGGCTTTCAGAAGTGCCGTACGTTGTCGATTTGTGGGTGTGCGGGAACCGATCAATTGCTATGTGATTGCTTTAGCTGTGCTAGACGTCTCGTCAAAAATATAACCTTTATTACTGATGTGCAGGTTTTTATACAGCAAAGAAAATCTAAATGAGTTCGCCTTAAGGAATGCAAATAATTATTTTCGTGTGTGTCGTACGGAAAGCGAAAAGTCCTCGCCAATACTAATGTTAGTATTTCTTATTTTTCGGCAGTTGCATAAGCTTGAGTTCCTGATTTTGTAACACGCAAGCTCGACAATTATGGGGACACTTTTGCCCGGCCTAGGCGATGACCTCTTGCGAAAGCGCGAGGTGCTATAATTACTAGTTTTGTTATGGCAGAAGTCAGTGATTATTTTTTTTCTCAATCCTTCTATGTATCGCTGTCGGTAGGGTCAGGAATGCCTTAGAAGATCAGGTTATTTCGACACAATAGGTTTTCTGCATCGTCTAGGCAGTCCTCTGGTTCTTCGATCTTGTGAGACATCCTACATGTGTCTGTGCGCATATTCTCATTGTCGTTTCAGATAGAAATAAGCGCCTGGTAGTGAGCCTCTTGTTCGGCCATTCGCTCGCATAAATGTTTTAAGGTTGTAATAATCGTGCTTAGCTGAGAATTAAGGCTCTGTTCTTCGGCACTGACTTTAGACTGGCCTGTGGCAACTTTATGAAGTTCTGTCAGCATGGCGCTGTTACCACTAGGACCAAGGTTAGTTTCAATATCGCTGATATCACGAGCAACAAATATATAACGGAAACACACTCGGTGGCAATGACAACACCATGGCCTCGGGAACTGCACCAAGACGTAATTGCTAGATGTTTTTGCAAACATCAAGTAGGCTCTACTAACCTGCATTGCAAATATTAGCGGGTTAGATGGCTGCGTTGAGATGCAGTCACAGAGCCCACAGAGTGGCACCAGTGATAGGTGTGCTTTTATATGCGACGAGGCTGTTGTCATCGATGATGGTGTGGTGTTCTATGATGCGTTAGGTACCGGTAGCCACTGCTTCCTTGGCGGCACGGTCATGGTCATCTCGGGCTAACCGCTCACGAGCGATGGGTGGCAGCATCCTGGCGCCACTGCGGATTACCGCAGTGCGCACTCCGGTGAAGATTCGCGCCGAGGTCAGCCGTAGCTGGCTCATACGGACGATTGTATCCCTCGCAAAGATTACCGGGTTAAATGGGTGTGCTGAGGCGCAGTCACTGAACCCACGGGACAAATTTTTTACGTTGGCAAATTTTTTTACCACAATTTCTCACAATTTTAGCAAGTCTGATGTTACGTTATCCTCACCGGCAACTTTGCCTCTGAGCATTACGTTTTTTTTTATTGCCCCTGTCCTTACTGGTGGACTATCAAGTTCCTCTGGGCTATTACTGCTTCTTACGACATTATCCTGGTTCTCTGGCACGCTGTACAGATCACTGTAGAACTCCTCCATCACCTCAGGTATCCTATCCTTATTAGTCGACACCTTACCTTCCTTGTTCTTGAATGCGTACATCCAATTTTTCTCGACGTACAGTTTTGTAGCGTTGTGAATTCATTCGTCTTTAGAGAATGCTCAATCTATTCATGTTATACCTTCCGATGTCGGCTTTTTAACGCCTGTCGAAGGACTTGTAAAGCTGCACAAGCTCTATTTTGTTCGTTTCATTTCTGGCGTTCATGGTTCGGCGTTTCATAATGAAGTTTCTGTATCTTCGGATAGCTTGCCAGTGTCCTGTCTAATAACTGTCTCTCCAGCATCCATTGCGTACTCCTTAATCATATTAGTGAGATCACCACTCACTGTGGTAACACTAACATCAGTACGTTTTTTTTCTTGATTAGAGCGGCGCATCCACTCTTATGCGGAACTCTGAATCCCTGTAATTTCCCTCCAAGCGCTACCTAATTAATTGGCTTTTTGCGCATCTATTTCTGTCTTTCCTTTCTCAAGTCAAGACAATTTCGACACCTTACCACACATGATCACTTCATCGAATATTGCCAGCTACTTCCACATCCCGTAAAACCAGGCTGATCTGCCTAGTTAAGCTCAATGGTTAACCTCTCTGCCTTTCTTTCATCCCTATTCACTCTCTCTCTGCCTTGTTAATTCGACCCTTTTAATTAGGAAAACAAATCATCGGACGGGTTGCAAATTGCTGGCAAGCGCATTCATTGTTCAATGGCATCACACTTTCGTGAATTTGGGCACGTTTGACCGCAGCCGCTTCAGTTCAGGTGATTCTCGGAGCCCCACGAGCACAATGCGCTGCAAATAAGCGGCGCATAAGAGCGATAATAGCATTCGCATACATCAGAAACAAGGTGCCAATGTCGACATGACTATCTTCACCCATTAGTGACGGAAAGGGTTGCTTTTGAGTGAACTTGAAAAGAAGCCAGTTATCCAGCTAAACGTAGCCATAATAGCCTTACCAGCTCAAGACGGAGGCGTGCGCATTAGCTAAACCGATGAAAAAGCTTCAATACAATATATTTTTTCTGCAAACAGTGAATTGAGTTGCTACTGAGTGCGGGAGTTTTCATGTTTGAGGGTAGTCGAAAGTTATGGCCCCAACTGTAAGTTTTTGTTGCTAAACAGGGTCGCAAGGTTGCCTATAGGCGCAAAGTGGCCAACAACGTCAACTCTGGTTCCTGTAGCGCTAGAAGATATGGTTCAGTGTCACAGAAACAAACGTGGTATTTGAATTCTGTTTTTTTATTTGAAACTGCCTTTTAGAGTTCACGTTATACTATAGGGATTCTTCAAATTTTCATTTAACTTCTTTTAAACGCGCCAGATTTTTACGACTTTTCACACTACCGCGAAATGTAGCCCAGTTTCAGTTTCTGGATGTGACTGTTGAATTTAAAAAAATACCACTTACAGCACTCATGCATTTATACAAGATCATGAGAACACGCTAATACGCTTATGCTCGAAAAAAACAACAAAATGGTGTGAATAAAAGTGCACAAAAACCAGAAAAAACTTGAGTGGCACGGCAAGCTCCAATGGGAGCAATAGAGCAACTTTTTTTACCGTATAGAAATATTGAAAACTTAGTGACAGAGCTATCTTAAGCAAACATTTGAGCCTCAATAGTAACGCGGGTGCCATCAAAAGGGTGAAACGCCCAAATTCGGGTTTTTCTGAGCAATGACACAACAAAGAAACTTATGTATACGTATACGTTTTTATTTTCACGTTAGAGTATCTGGCTGTCTCATAGCTATATTTGTGGTTTAATGTCCAAGAACCATGTCCGAGAATGCCGTATTTGAGGGCCCCAAAATATTCGGCCACACGGTTTTCTTTAACATGCATTGACATCTCAGAGCAGACCGGCCTTTAGCATTTTGCGTCCATCCGAATGCGAACGCCACGGCCGGCATCCAATCCAAGACGTTCGTATCAACAGCCGAGCACCGAGAGAGAGAGAGAGAAGAAAAAATATCAGAAAGGCAGGGAGGTGAACTAGACTAAGTCCAGTTTGCTACCCTGCACGAGGGAGAGGGAAAAGAGGAAGAAAAAGAGAGAAAGTGGAGGAAGAGATACACATTGCACATAACACACACCCCGCACACACAGTACATGTTTCACAGGCGCTCGCACAGTGATGTTGCCCTAAAGAATTGTAGGAGGGCTCGTGTGGCTTTCTGGGCTGAAAAACGTGAAGGCGATGCTCCTAAGATCTTCTCCAGGGTAAATGTTCGATCATCCAGCCTCCTTAAGGCACACTGGAGTGCTATTGTCCAGACTTCTTCAAAGTCTGACTTTGGACGATAGCACGGAACATTGTCGAGAGTTTCTACAATATGGCAGTTATCACAGTTGGGGGAGTCAGCCATACCAATGCGATAAATTAATGAATTGTTGAAGGCAACGCCGACCCACAACCGACACAGCATTTTAGCGTACCATCGCGAAGTCTTTGATGGCAGCTGTAATTGGAATAACGAAGCGAGGTTCTGTGGGCGTCGAGTAAAGTTCAGTTGAAGATTCCAATGCATAAGTGTGGTAATGTATGTGATATGGCGAACTTCTTTTGCGGCATCGACCCTTCACAGGGTGAGCAGTGTGGGTGCTCCATCGTGGGCACTACAGGCAGTGTTGTCGGCGAGGTGGTTAGCACCGATCCTACAGTGACCAGGCAGCCATTGAAAGATTAAGGCATGTCCTTTGTTAGTGGCGCGATGACAGATTTCATTGATTTGAGATACCATCTCATGGTAGTTCCCGTGTCGTAGACTTCGCATACATTGAAGGGCCGCCTTGGAGTCACAAAAGATAGCTCAATTAGCATGAAATTCTCGCATAACAAATCTAATTGCGGCTAGAAGGGCGGTGAGCTCGGAGCCCGTAGATTTTGTGACGTGTGAGGTCTTGAACTTGATGGTGATTGACCAAGATGAGATCACAACAGCGCCCGTCGAACTTCCCGAGACTGAACTGTCCATATAAATATCAGTTTGGTTTTAATATGATATATGCAAAAGGTCCAATGACATCTACTTGAGGGCTGCAGATGGCAAGGTAGCCTTTTGGTTATCCCCGGCATTTTAAGGTGTACAGGGGGTCTTTTCAGGCATCACTCCGGGCATAGCGGTATGGTTGCGGGTGAGAATCTCCAGGAGATGGAATTCTGGTTAGCCGCCACCACTCTCGAGAGCTCTGCCTTTGGTCTTTCCAGTAGCATGCTAGCAAGGTGGAGGTTATGCAGTCTTTATATATGGCGAATATGCGCCTGGAGTGTGTCGACAGTTACATAGGTTGTAATCACGTGGTCTTTCGCAATGGCAATAGTTGTGACCATGTTATAGCACACCTAGGAAATTCCAATCATGTGCGAAGAACTTGACCTTAAATTCTTTGCAGGACCCGGATGTTGGTTTTTTCGACATTTGAAAGCACCGTTGTGATATACCGAAAATACCCCAAGAAGAGCACTCTGTACAGTTCGAGCATTGCTGACATGGATGTTCCCCAAGTTTAGCGGCGAGAAATTTCATCACATGGGTGATAGGATCCATCGTGAACTTTCTTACAGCGCAACACCAGAAAAAATACAGGACAGCAAAGGAGTAGAACAGAAAGAAAAGACGGCGCTGGCACACGCACACGGCAATCATAGCTGCCAGGCAAGCCCGAGGCAGCGCCGTCGTTTCTTTCTGTTCTACTCCTTCGCTGTCCTGTATTTTTTCTGGTGTTGCGCTGTAAGAAAGTTCACGATGGATCCTAACCAACTGGCCCGACTTACCGTCTTACATGGGTGATAGAGCTGAGTCTCTTCTTCAAGTGCGCGATGTGAGCACTCCACAAAATATCTCTGCCAAAAATGGTGTCCAGAAATCGTTTACATCTCGTATACAAAATTTCGGCATACTTTATGGAAACGGGATACCAGAATATCGCCTTGCGAGTGAAGAACTAAGGCGAATTTCTCGAGGCAAATTCTCGGCCCCTGTGCCCCGAGATACTTTGACGTTGTTGTCGCTGCTTTTTCGAGCTTTGTCCGGACCTGGGGTGGCGTCACTTCTGAAGCCCAGATGCAGATGTCATTGGCGTACACAGAAAGGTTGACTGTGGTACAACTCAGGCAAGTCCAACAATCGTGAGGTTAAACAAAGTTGAACAAAGGCTGAGAACCCCAACCTGTGGGATGCCACGAGATGTTTAATTGTCTGTGGTGCGGCCTTTTGCAGTGTGCATGAAGAAGGATCTCTTCAATAAGTAGCTTAAAATTCATTTAAACATTTCTCCATCCATTAAAATAGTTGCTAAGGCATCGAATAACGTCGTGCATTATGTGGTCGTATGCCCTTTTCACGTCGAGGAACATAGCAACAAATATGCGCTTGAGGGACTTCTGTTGTTGGACACAGGTGACAAGGTCGATGACATTGCCTATAGAAGAACAGCCTCTTCGAAAACCAGCCATAGCCTTTGGATATATATTGTAGCGCTCAAGGTATACTCGAGGCGCGTGAGGACTATTCTTTTTATTACTTTTCCAACACAGCTGGACGGCGCAAGAGGTCGTAATGTGAGGTCAAGCGGTGATTTTTCAGGCTTGAAGATTGGTACCAAGCACCGAAACCTTGCATTGTTTCACAAAGGTGGACAGCTGCCTGTTTGACGAACTTACCTCGCCTTACTTCTGTTCCTGTGTCATTTTTAACATTGAGCAGTTTGATGCGTAATAAATAAACGCTAAAATAAAACAATGAGTCGGAATGTGGATAAACTAGACTTTTAAGTATCAGGTGTAGTTGATTGATATGGTGTATATGGCACAAGGGCCAGTGGTGGCGAAAGGGTGCCAGGCCAAGGTATGGGATATCATCAGTCGTGTATGAGGTGGCTAAAAAAGTGCCTAACGTTCGTACTAGAGGTGCGTAGAATATGTCATTGTTCAAATCATGCAAATGACGCGAATTATGTGAGATGATAATCAATGAGCAGTGCTTGCTGTACAACAATAGACTGTGTGGGTATACTACGAGAGTCTCACGAACACCCTTGAAACCAAGGGCCCGGATGTACGTGCTTTTTTTTCAATGAAACTACCACAGCATGGGCCTCTCTTGGGTGCCATGCTTACGGACCGCCTGTGTAGATGACGTAAAAACTTCGAAGTTCAAGTTTTCATGTCATTTACAGAAGTTTCATGTCACGTACATGAAATTTTCACGTCATCTACATGGCTGACAATATTGAGGTTCTAAGTTCTTCTAAACATTCTAAAATACATTCATACTTGAAAAATGTACCCTTGGCTTGGAACAATTACTTGATTTACCGTTCATATGGCTCTCAATAGCAGGAAACTTTCAAGTCGATATGATGAAACCTGACGTCACGGTTTTGAAAGTGTATTTTTCATAATTTGATGACGTTGATTCGACTTAATTTTCGAAAACTTGCTATGTTAAGTCTATGGTCCCGTCAGAGGACAATGTGCTTCATATAATACTCATCAGTGGTGGTGTATTACCCAAGAGATGCAGTCAAAGTGCATAAAGTCATGTTGGATGGCGCGAAATATACAATGTGGCGCCGATACCCACATTTTCTATTATAGCGCGTTTCCTCGCCTGCCAGGCCTCTTCTCGTGAAAACCAGTGGTGATTTTGGTATCATTAAAAGCTATTCACTAATAAGAGGAAAATGCAGGATACTTTAAACACTAAAAGAGAAAGTTCCTTGAGAAACTGAGGAAGCGTATTTTTATCAATAGATCTGGCGAGACTTTTGTTGCGAGGTCCTTCATGACGCTGCATCTCACTGGAATAGAATACCTGAGCGCCAGCCATTAAGTCTATTCTTATTTTTCGTTTGTATCGCGACCATGCTAATATTTGCCCTGCTACACATGTAAATGTTTTTTCAATAAAATTCATCTGATAGTTGACGCTATGATCTTGTGGTTATTTCTTCATCTCTGCTCTTTTGTGGTAAATTCTAATAGATGCTAAACTGAATCGCCAAGCAAGCTTCTCTTCACAAGTTATAAATCATTAGGCAGATTTTTCTTGAAGCTGCACGCCGAATTATATTCGTTCATATAACATAATAATGGACCAGCTTCGTTTCGGTGTGGGCATTTTCAGCTTGTTAAGTTCGCACAAGATCACTCGTGCAGCTATGAATGATATAAGCGGACGTCAGGACGTACAGCAAGAAAAGCCAGCAGCGCGTTCGTCCCGTGCTTGCCACCATGCTGGTAATTTCCATTTCGACGCTCCATCTTTGCAGATTCACCGTGCGTTACGAGGTAGTAGGCAGTTGTAGTTTCAAGTACGTATGGTCTTCACGTACGCAAGCGTGAAAAGTCTGCGTACGTTGCGTGAGCGCCGCTTCTGAAACGCTTTTGGTCTTAATTGTTACAGCTTTAACTCGGTCCCGCCTAATTAATAAGGCCTTAGGTAGCACACACCTAATTAGAAAAGCCCTGAATGCTTGGCGTTACTTCAATAGTTCTTTTATGGTTTCCTCATAATTAGCGTCGTCTTCATCGTGATGCTTTTATTAGCCCGGCCTTAACATGAAACGTATCAATTAGCCTCATATTATTTCGCAGGTAAGGACTGTTTTCTTTTGATACCACTCGGCATAACAAAAAGCATAACAGCTCTGCCGTGATACAGCGCTAAGTAAAGTTCGATTCAATTTGTGGGGTTTAACGTCCCAAAACCACCATATGATTATGAGAGACGCCGTAGTGGAGGGCTCCGGAAATTTAGACCACCTGGTGTTCTTTAACGTGCACCCAAATCTGAGCACACGGGCCTACGACATTTCCGCCTCCATCGGAAATGCAGCCGCCACAGCCGGGATTTGAACCCGCGACCTGCGGGTCAGCAGCCGAGTACCTTAGCCACTAGACCACCGCGGCGGGGCGCTAAGTAAAGTGTATATTGTATATTTTCTGCCTTGTATTGATTACTACATTATGGGCTTTCGAGTTGGTGGCTTGCGTGGCCCGCAAGCCTCCATGCAAGCTTTTTCGGTCTTGAAGTTGTTCAGGTTGGTGCCACAGCCACTCCAGGTAAACGTACGGCACGATTTTCTTGCGGGGTTATAGTAGAACCTTTCGATAGCATACTCGCAACGACCTCTGAAGGGTAGCCGTTCACAAACAGGTCCGGTTAAACCTGAAAGTAAAAGCAACAAGCACCTTGACGCAATCTCTAGGAAAGGCCTTGTAGAAAAAGTATCCACAACCCGTATCCTAATTTTGGCCAAACGTAACAATTGCTTACGCGCGTCTTTCGTGGTGGTATCAGCACAGCGACCGTATATGTAAGAGGCCCTAGTTATTCCTCTACGTGTTTTTTTTTTATCTAGCTTTCCCGCCAACAGGCCACTACCTCCACTTGCATCTTTCGCGTACCTGACGACATTTGCATTGTTCGTTCTAACAAGGCATCCTGTAAACTAGTACTCAAACGTAGACACTCAAGGATAGGCTCATAGTGAGCTAAAATTAGGAAGAACTATCCGTAGGATTTGGAGATAAAAACATCTCGCCGAATCCAAACACTTCTACGATAATCTGAGTAAAATCTTACACCTAAAAATCTTACAAGCATGACGCTTAGTTCAGATTTGCTTCTTGCTGGAGGATGCTGCTACGTGCAGGCACCACGCTCGATTGTCTCATAACATTACTCAGCGAACCACACTCGCCCACATGAATTTAAACGGGAGCGAGTGACCACTTGTCAGCGCACGTGCCGTTGGTCATGATAGATCGCCGATTTAGCGATGACATTTCTGTCTGTGCAGCTTCTAACACGCTCATTGCGAGGAGAGGAGAAAGGCGGCAAGGCGCGTGGCTAACCGCGGTTACTCAGTTTGTTCTTGAAGGATACGAAAACGTTTCACGCAATCGATACGCGAGATAATAAATTTTAAAGCTATGTCTATCCAGTGAGAACTTACTAAAGTGTTTAATCACACTTTTGAAACATTCTCTGTTGTTCTTGAGTGGCCGCCCGGCATGCATATCTATTTAGCTTTACTGAATCTTGCTATTTAACAGTGCGTTTCAAGGCAACTGGACATGCATTGAGAAAATGAACCGCTTATTTCTCAATAATATATAATTCCTTGCTTATAGTTTATGTTTATTGCTCGTGTTAGTGACACAGAGCTATGTTTCCTTATGTCTCCACTATCAAATACATCATGTAGTCCTCTCGTATACTTTTACTGAACGCAGTTCGTTGCCGTAACACACATCTCCAGCCGTATGCATCCTAAGTGAGTCTCGTGAATTTTATTCTTCCAACTGAGTTCAGGCTTTTCTTGTGTAAGTAGCGGGATGCATTCTCTGCTACCAACTGTCCTTCGTCATCATTTGCCTCTCGCATATCTTGAAGGCTGATTTGGTCCTATGTTTTCTTACCTCAAAACTTTCCCTGCCCATATCGTCATTCACAGCCTTATTTATGGTCTTTACAAGCGCAATTCACCGCGAAGCAATCAACAGTATTTTGATTCACGTTCAGTCTTGAGCGCACCTCTGATTTCACGGACACCACTGTGTTCGTAAATATGAGCCTTAGGGCCAGTTCTCTTGTCTACAAACCCGGCAGCACCTCGAATCTATCGTATCCTATTACATTTTCTGCTTCAGCACAGGAGTCTTTCTTTTCTTGTTGGCGTGCATTTTTCTTGTACTTGCGCGCATCATCCTCAGTTACTCGTACTTCAAAATACTTGCATTTATTCACCTTCGATATTCGCTAGCCCTGTGATAACGCTGACCGATCATTGATATGATTGATTTCGCTAACCCGCGTTTTCTTGCACTACTTCCTAGCCGTAGACAAACTTTGCATGTGAAATTTCTTGCTCGCCTCAGCTGACATTCTCCTCTATAGATAACTAGGCGCACCGCGCATTAGTGTTTTTTTTTTCGCTAGTAAGTGTTGCAAGTGGGTTGGCCAAGACACTATTTTCGGTGAGCCTAATGTCTGTAGTCATATATGTGCTTGCCTGGTCTGTCTCTCAATGATGATGACATTATCCAACGTACCCACTGATATGTGTGGTTACGATAATCAACTAAAGTCATAAACACTAATCATAAAAAATATATAAAAAATAGAACTATCACTTTGTTGTCGGAAGTATGCATGCGCTTTTGCACACAGCGTCTGACAGCCTGGCGGCTGAAACAATGGATGCCTGTGCGATTGCGAGCCGTCATTTCACAACTCGATGCTTGTGGTAAACAGGTGAACCAGGTAAATATAATGAAAAATGTAACCGTACAGTAAACCAGTATTGCTGTAAAACCTTTTAACGTGTAGGTGTATGTACCATCAGGTAGACCAAGATGTGAAGGATATTATTTCCGTCAGAGATCTGACGAAAGCAAATTTCTCACGAGCAAACAGCAAACAAAACTTAGAAACAAAAACAAATTGCTGACGCGAGAGTAGCACAGAAGACCTCATGGTTGAGGACGATACATGCAATGCGTGCCCCCAGGGAGCTTGCGCCACATGAGTAAGACAATTTGCAGTTCCACCTTGTAACTAACAAAGCTTCTCGCTCTCACCAGGCTATAGTTCCACAGTGCTGGTATCACATTCTGTTCACGGTGAAGTTTCATAACGTTGCATGCTATCGAATAAAACAGTTGGTTTTAGTGTTCGATATAACAGCATCCTTGTTCCTCTACTTCTCTGCTAAGGTGGTGACTCTGGCCCATGGAACGCTATTCTAGAAAATTCCACCGAATATTTCTTCCGAGCCAACAAACCTCTGGACCACCTGTCACCATGAAACGAATACCATATAAAACGATGGCAAACTGCGTCCACTTGCCATTTGAATTTGCCGGAGTCTGGCCAAGAAGCCCAGCCATGTGACTTCTCAAAATGGAGGCAGGTTTTTACTTGCGTAACATCGTCTCGCAGCAGGACATGTACGCCATCACGGTAGCCATTTTTCGCCCCGCTCTGTGGTGCGTTGTACTTCCTCCTGGGAAGCACGCATACGACCGACTACGAGGTTCAGTACGAGCCCTACCGCAACTGGGAGTGCCACGTGATGTGCTCCCTGCCGCGCTAAACTTTAATTTCGAACCTCGGGTGATCGCGACCCCACACCCCAACAAGGCAGGTCAAGTCCGATTCCACCTGGTTTCAACCATCCAGCATCAACCGATTCGTAGGTACATTGCTTTCAACGCCACTTCCGAGACGATGCTGTGCACTTCACGTGCCACGAATGACAGTCGTCTTAGGTCAACAGCACTGCCTACTACACCTGTTATTGCCGCCACCCGCGTCCATCTACCCGCACAACTCAAGGAAGTTGCACCTGCATGTGATGTGCATACACCAGCTGCGGTTCAAGAACTCACAGAAGCTACGGATTCCTTTTCGTGAACAGCTGTATCCACGGACGCCGCCGTGCAACTCGAGTATTCTAAGCGCTTACAGCCTGCGCGCTCCAGGCAAAAGGTGCCGACTCCTGAATCATGTCTGTTGCGCTCCCACTCTGTTTCCAGTCCCAGTCCCACCGTAGACGCTGCCACGCTTTAATTCTCATAATCGTCAGTGCAAGACGCCAGCTAAGACACTGCTTGCACCGACGCATCTCTGTCACTGCGGTTCTTGCTCGCGTTGGAAGAAGCATGCGACTGAAATAGAAGCGTGAACAACATGTCGTTTTCGTCCAGACCACAGATCTCACAGACCGCCAGCCGGTGTTAAGAAACGAACCATCTATTAGCGGACGCCTTTAAGTGCACAACGAAACACGTATGACGGTTACATGGATCTTTACTTCTCGAACGCACTGACTATTAATTATAGTAATGCGCCCTCTGCGCCACTAGCAGCCCCGGCCTCCGGCAGAAAATTCAGCACACAATGGCCCCTCTGCTTTCCCTATCTCAGTACTGTCAAGCCGACACATTTTTTACTCCAATTCCATCTACATGATGAGGGCCCTGTCACGTGTTTCCGTGCCGACGCAGCGACGAAGATCAAGTGGACGTAGGCACGACAAAGCGAGCGCGTGGGCCATCAAATAAAACAGCTGGTTTTTGCCATTCAATGCAGCGGCATCTTTTTTACTCTATATCTCCGCTGCAAGATGGTGACAGTACTATTGCCGACAAGGAGCGCTGCAATATTGTGAGCTCAGCGTAGGCCATGGGTGAAATGCGGATTTCACGGTGAGGCGATTCGGTGACGACACGATTCCCACCATATTAGCGTGTGATGCCTATCGCCTTCAACGCATTCAGGTTCCCACATGTACTGCTTTGAATGCGATGGCACCCACAAAGTAAACTGCTCCCCCTCCTTCTTGCAAGCCCATTCCCCCTTCTTCATGAGCACGCCTATGATCGTCTATATAGAGATATGCCATCTGGCGTCAACGTGGATACATACACGTCAAAAGCGCTGTAGGCGCCAAAAACAATTTTATAATGTAGAATATGTCACATAATGTTCTTGTGTAATCATTTAACTGACCTTGGGCATGCAGAGACGTGCTATTTTCATGCGATCTTCGTGCTTATAGCGGAAAAATCAATCATCTTTTTGCGACCTGATCGTGCGGCGTGGTCACGTTTCCGTTTATAATCTGCTTCTGATGGCTTTCAGAAATTTTCTTCACCTCCTGCTTATCCCGTTGCTATGCCTTCTGCTACAACTTAGTTCCCCCTCTCTTTCTCTATATGTCACGCGAGAGTGGTACTTCGGTAGCTTTTTAGTTTCAATTTAGCGTCTTTAAGGTTTGTTCCATATGTTTTCTTTATTTTCTGGGACTTTCTAGTATGATGCGCGTGACATACACGTCTCACGGCTATAGAATCTTTAGAGCCTAGACGTGATAATTGATCTCCAAAGCAGGCCTTCAAAATACATGGCAGAACGTCTTAAGAAATGCAGTTACAGGAAGCTTACGATGACGTTGTTTCTTGTGTCCTATCTGGAAAGTGTTCGAAATAAAATGATTGCATTGCGCTTTCCTTTCTGTAAAGTTCATTCAGCGCCGACTTTACGCGCTATTCTTGATACCCGCTAACTTCCGAATTGCCTTTCTATTATATATGGCTGATTTCTATTGCGAAAATATTAGAACCCGCACTTACGAAGTAAATAATCCGTATAGGTTTCGATTCTTCTCTTGCGCCTTTGGTTATCTGTAAAAAACAAACAAATAGATAAACAAGAGTAGCAAATTATAGGCTTCAATTCCTATTATTCGTTTGAAAAACATAACCGTGAGTGGTTAGAGAAAGCTTTCTTGGATGTATAAAAGAGACACTCTTGTCTCAACTCGCCTGTTTGCGTGGAAAAAGAATTCTTAGCAACACCCTGAGGGTGTTGAATTAGCGCAAATCATTCCAGCGCTCGAGGTGCAGCATGGAACGTTCCAAAAGCCTTTTGTTTTCACAATTCAAAGAATACGCTTCTCTTTGGTTCAATGCATTCCAACTCTTCCAACCATGGCAACTGTAAAAAATAGTCTTTTAATAAATTATTACAAAATTACGAACACAAATTTATGAGTTTTATGGTACTTTCACGAAATAATCCAAGCTGCGAAAAATATTCTGGCCACGTGAGTGCCATTACAACATTACGAAATGCTGGAAATACAGCTACGAAAAAAAACGATCACTTAAAGTCAACTTTTGCACACATTCTTTCCACACTTACATTTTTTTGTGCTTTCAGGGCTTCGTGTTATCGTTAAGCGACAGTTCACCATTGTAGCACTCTAGTTTTTGTTTCTTAAGTTGAATAAATCGTAGTGTATAGGGAAGACAGGCTCAAGATTGCGCAGCGCCGTTCACCGCCCAAGCGGAAAGAGGACAAGGCTCCGGTCGCTCGGACATGCTGGGTTTTCTCATTGCGCGCACAAAAAAACGTGTTCTTTGGGGCGCTTATCTCGCATTTTGCACGCTGTGCGCAGTCCTCCTTCATCATTTCGGAAAGCAGGCACACACTACTTCTGCATTGTGAGCTGCTACAACAGTTTAACCAGAAGACCTGAAAACAGCCCGTCGAATTCTACCGTTTCCAATGCAAGCAGTGCGAGAAGCAAAGACATCAAATGTGTGTCATGGCAGCTCACCAATACTCCAGGTTTGAATTTTTTTGTCGTGCACAGTACTACAAACTACTGATTAACTGAAAGAAAGGCAATGGGCGGACTCATACTCAAAGAAAGCGTGTTTGTGAACTGAATTCAACTACAGCAAATAGACAACTGCTGTACATTTCACGATTGGGCCCTGGCTTTCCGAGAAAACTAGTCATACTGCGAAAGTGGCGGAGATTGCCAGCCTAATACATTTTAAAAAGTCACAGCTTTACCACAAAGACGAATAAATGAACGCAATGTCGACAAATTGGAACGTCACACGCAAAATGGCAAGGACATTGAAACGTGCCCCGCCTTTCTCCCGCACAAATGACGCACGAAACGTACTCACAGGTACAGATGAACGTGACGAAGCGTGTCAGTTGTTACTTCATTGTATCTGAAAAGCGCACCCTTTTCGCAAACGGAGGCTGTGCAACGATTGCAGTGACCTCAGTGCGCCCCGTAACTACAACATAATTGTTCCAGTGCGAACCCAACGCCAGCCAACACGTATGATCTTTCCCACCGGGAGATAAGGACGCGCGAGAGAGCGTCTACTCCCCGCGCGCCAAAGTACGCGTGAAAGATGAGAGCCGCCGCGCGCTCTTTGCGCCATCTTGCTCATAATGCTGAAACCACGATAGTTTCAGCTCCCCCCTCGAGATGGCCGCCAATAGTGGTTGGTAAAAATAAATAGCTTGTCGTTTGAACGTTGATGGAGGGACCCTTCGGTGTATTAGTTTCCGTGAATGTATGGCCAAGTTTGTAGAACTGCAGACAAACTCGGGAGATTATACCCGAGTGGTTTTCAAGGGTATAGAGCTCATAGCAGCACTTAGGGAATTTCAGTTTGTGTCGGGCTGTTACTGCTTGTTTTTTGTTGTGCTTGTGGTTTGATGTACGTGCCTATAAACAGGCAATAAAACAAAAAAAAGCATTCGGTGGCTAAGTGGTAAACGCTTCGCGTTCACGATGCAGGAGGTCCCACGTTCGATTCCACGCGCCTGAGTATCTTTTCTTGATTTTCTGTTTTCTTGTGTTTTCATATATATAGATGCGTAAACATACATATACGGTGCTTGGCGCCGGCGGCTAAATCCAGCCTGAGAGGGTTCATACGATTGCTATCGCAATATTACCGTACTGTAAGCCCTGCAAGTGTTTTATTCAGCTGACGGTTTTAAACTTCTCATCGCCGCTGAGCGTAAACAGGTTTGTGCTGTGGGTTAGCGCTGAGCATTTATACGTACAAGTCTACAGGCAACACCCACCGATAAGTTAGCATGATGAGGTGTTCCGATGCTAGGATCGAACTGACGAGTTCGATGCCCGCATACGCCAGCAGCATTTCCACGGGAGCGAAACGCAGTATAGCAGTGCGCCCAGATTTTGGTGCGAGAATGATAGACAGGGCTTGTTGGTGTTGCATATTTCCAGCGTGCGGTGGTATGACGCTCAATGTAAACAGGAGTGGCACTCAGTGTGTGTGCACCTCCTGTCTGTTGTCGTCGTGCCGTACACTTTAAATATATTTAGGTGCACGTAATAAAAGAAAAACCTGAGGTAGCCGAAGTCAATCTGTAGTCTCAAACCACGGCGTCCCTTCTAATGGTATGATGGTTGTGGCACGTAAACTAGTATTTTCTTACATGCGCCTCAGCTGCGGGCGATATACAGCTGCAGCTATGAAAACGAGTTGAAAAAAGAGTCGATGCAGTTTTAAAATTTTCGATGGTTGCGCGAAATTTGACGTGGTCGTTGGGGGCAAATCTCGGTGTAACCAAAGACATCCCTGATCTTAGTGAGTATTGTGCGATATGACGCCGCGGGATCGAATCTCTGCTGTGACAGCTGCATTTCCGATGCAGGCGGAAATGTTGTAGGCCCGTGTGCTCAGATTTTGGTGCACGTTAAAGCACCCCAGGTGGTCGAAATTTCCGGGGCCCTCCACTACGGCGTCTTTCATAATCATACGGTTGTTTCCGGATGTTTAACCCACACATAAATTATTGTGTGATATGACGACGACCAAGCAAGGTGTCAGAAAAACCAAATCGACATTCGAATCAGTGAACACGCTGCGTAATCAGACGTGGATATTATCTGAAATGAAAAATGTGCAGCAAGAAACATGCATAGTCGAGTGAATATAAAATACAAAATACGTTTTTGTGCGCATCTTTATACTTTCGAAGGAGCGGCGTGAAATCCAAAGTGTCATTGAACTTGCGATACGACCTTCTTAACATCCGGTGAAAACCTCGGCAAAAGTGAAACTCTTGCGAAACTGAACACACCGGATAAAAATGGTGCCAGGGACTGAACTGGGGAGACGCAAGTTTAGTCTCTTCACACTGACCACCTAATTAATTGAAAGACGCATGACAAACTTGGCCTTGAAGCAATCGAAGTCCAAACGTATATACAAACGCACGCGAAAGCGTGGTGGTAGTGTGCCGACAGCTCCGAAAATACATGAATGCCGCAGCTAATGCGCACTTTACCACTAACATACATATAGAATTCATGCCGTCAACTCACTTTCAACGTCATAGAAAGGCAGCTGTTCACCTTTGACATTCATATAGCACTCGCTTAAAGAGATCGTGTTTGACTTGCTTGCTCCCGCAAAGGTTGCCAATGAATTGCTCTTGGTTCTGATATGATTCACACCATGAAAACTTTTTTTTAATTTTTTATATCTTCTAAATGTTTTTATATCTTTGGAGCAAGTCACAGGTGACGCTGCACGTGGAGGGTGACCAGATAACAGCGCGTGAACGTGCTGCGATAGCACAAGCACAAGGCGGGAGCGGGGTATCGAGTGACCGGCTTTTGCTAGAAAGGCAGCGAAGTGCACACGGCTCAGTGCCCCCTTGCCGAGGTTGGGAGGCCTATTGGGCATTTTTCACAAAATTCGGTTGTAGATCTAATGCGTCAATGATTCCTATTGAACTCTAGAACTGTCACCTAAAATCATGGCTTTGCCTGCATGGTGTGACGCCTGCGCAGCTCACATGCTGCAAAGTAATATCGTGAGCTGGACAAAAACGCTGGTTTGGGTATATGATGAAGTACCGTCTCTTGCATCTTGCGGTTGTACAAAAAAATTAGCGAGAAAGGCTCGATTGAAAACCCTGACAACTTTGTTTACACAAGATTTATTCAGAGCAGTTGTGTGTTAGGCAAACAAAAGTTTTGTTTTTAGTGCCACCATTGTATTTTTGCCACAGGGAATATACAAACGATTTCAATCTGTCGCATAAAAGAAGACATCACGTTCGTATCAGTGTCTGCACTTTTTTTTGTGAGTACTTTATATTGTACTTTACGAATAAAAGTGACAACTAACAGTGGTAATGTGTACGAATGTCATCGCTTAGCCATGACTATTCCCAAATAAATCGTTCATTAGCACAACAAACCCCCTACTCGCTACCCAACTCATGGTTTATACACCTGCTATAATTTTGCTCTCTCCTGCACCGTACTACACCATCTGTTTATGCAATTTTACATCATACATTAAGCGTGTTTAGAGTCACCATATAACAAATATTCGTAGAGCGCTGGCTTGCCACGGAGAAAACTTTGCTTCAAATCCCTCGCGTACCCTGTTTTTATTTTGTTTCTCTATCAATGCCCATGACAGCTGCGTTCGGGCATGGATGGCGGAGGTGATGGGCAGCTTGGCCACTGAAGTCTGCTGTTGCCGAGATACCAGAACATACCTTAAATGGACCTTGAAACACTTTTCCAAGTAACCACAGAATGAATTCACTGGAAGAGCTTATTGGCTCGCGAATTCAACGCCACAAAATTTTTAACAATTCGTTCAGTGCAAGCTATTAAGATTTGTCGCATGCTGCAATTGCATTCTCTGTTCTCTCGTCCCGGCGAATAGGCTGGAAGCTAAGCAGGGAAGAATTGCAGGGGCAAACGTAACGATCACCTCGTGATCTTGAGCACTTTCTTTTCTTCCAATTCGCGGCTTATTCAGTGTGATCGCGCGCGCAGGCGTGGACAAGTCGTGGCTTTAAATTTGAAATTTCTTAAAATTTTGTCGGCGTTGTGTTTGTACTATCAGCGTCAAATGAAGCCCGAACAGCGGCAAGCTTTCATGATAGTGCAGTACATACCGTCCACTTATCACTATTGACAGGTGTGCGCATCCGCTCGGCAGCTCTGCGCATGAATCACGCAGGAACTTGCATCACGAGTGCTACAATACTCACGGAAGAAACGGAGTTGGCCGAAGAAGCGGCTTTAGCCCTGGCAATAGCTACCATGGACGCCATAGTGATGATAGGTGACTCGCAGGTGGTCATACGCAACTACGCTAGCGGCCGGATTTCCCGCGAGGCAGCATGCACTCTCGAAATTCACGAAGGCAATTTCGCCACAAGAACGATAGTTTTTTTGTATGGACAACCGCCCACACAGATCCTCCACTCACGGGCAACGCGAATGCCCACGCCACAGCTCGTGGTCTTGCACTCCGAGCTGTGGCGCCTCCCAGTAGCCCCGATGTTTCGCAGACATACAGAACAATGTGGAAGTGAATGTGGGGGGATCGCATGACCACTTTTAGAGACATCACTCAGCACTACAGACTGAACAGATGTAAACATCCACCACCAAACGAAAAACTAAACAAGAAACAGGAGGTTGCCTTTAGACAATTACAGACTCACACGTTTCCAAAACCAGTGATTCTACGCTTCTGTTACCCAGACATTTGTGCTTCCGACGGCTGTAAAGTGTGCGGAGCAAAAGCGATGCTGTGGGATTGCACCGGGAGCGTGCAGCAGTCCCCTATGAACCGGATAGACATGGCAGTCTCTAACGGCGAGGCGCGATGGGAGGCGGCTCTGCTCCACTGCAAGCTCGCCCATCAACTGTGGGCAGTCCGGCCCGCCCAGAAAGTCGCCCGCATCCAAGGACTCGAGTCCTTAACCTAGGCTGGGATGCTTGTAGTCGCACCCCGTTAAATACCGCTGGACGCTGTCATAAAGACGTGGGTCTGTCCAATCGTTGTGTATGTATGTATGTATGTATGTATGTATGTATGTATGTATGTATGTATGTATGTATGTATGTATGTATGTATGTATGTATGTGTGTGTGTGTATGTATGTATGTATGTATGTATGTATGTATGCTAGCGCTTGCGACAGCGTTCCACCTTTGCCAACTTCCCACTACTCCGTCCTTGCAACCATCTCAGTACACCCCATTACCGATCCACGACTTCAACATCCATAAAGCAAATACTGTTTAGAAGTTGTCAATATCAAATGCAATATGGTCGCGTACTTGTTTCCACGTACGCGTTAAAGAGCCATAGATTGTCCTTCTGTGTTCATTCCTTGTTTGTACGTGACCGCCTATAGTTCCACCTTTGCAAACTGCCCACTACTTCGTCCTTGCAAATATTCCACTGCACCCCATCACCGATTCACCACTTCACCGATCATAAAGCCGGTATAATGAAGGATTAACAGAAGCACCGCATAGCTACCACATACGAATAATAAAATTTCTTTTATGAATTTATACAGTGTTTGTCACGTGTTTGATGATGTAGTGGGCGATAAATGTGGGTGGTTTACGGTTTAGTGATGAAACCCTCCAGCGCTTCGCCCCCCCTCCCCATTCACCATTCACTTTGTGAATATATTGTGATTTTTTACTCACTCACTCACTTGAGTTCATGAGGCAATGAGCTTTTCCCGTGAATTCATTCACTGGTTACTCGAAAAAAAATGTTTCAGGACTCCTTCAAGTTGTTATGATATGTGAAGGTTGCAATGAAGAACAGTACTGACAACTTTGAGGCAAAGATCGCTACAAATTTTCCCGTGAAAAATTATGACACAGTCGAAAGTTTGAGATATTGTATCGCGTTTTCTTCCCCAAGACCATTCATTTTTACTGCGCAAGTGATAAACAGGTTTGCGTGAGTTCTGTCTTCTGATTTGTTCTATATTCGTAAATATTTATTGGCCATGCTTACACACGTTCCTGTTTGCATTGGATGTGAGAAAAAAAACGGGAAGTTTTTTTTTGTGAGTGCATTCCCCAAGGCAAAAACCATCTTTTCCTAATCCTCAGTCAATGTAGCAGGGAGCAGGGAACACAAGCTGTGGCCTCACACCACTGCGAAGCACCGCCTCTATTTTCTTATCATCAGGTTTCGGGTTTTTCGGGACCCTTCGCCAGCATGTCAAGTTACTTCACATGGCGTCATGCCAGGATTTTCGACGTCATGGCGACGTCACGAATTTCACACTCTGCGATTACGTCTTATGGTGACATTATAATGTGATAAATATTTTACCTTCACTTCTTCCTGCCGCCGCGGGGAGTGTGTGGGCCGCCAGTGATGGTCAAGTGTCCCATTTTATGGGGTGTCTAAGATTTTTGCCGTGTGAGACCTTCAGGTAAAAGCCTGCGCCGGCCGTGTGAGTTGCATAATTTTAGTCTGGAAGCAGCTTGAATATTCAAAAATAAACCATCCTACCTGCGTGAAAAATGCAGTAGAGTCGCAGAGAAAGCTGAAAAAACGGCCTGGAGCAAGTTGTACTCTCTTGTGGCAACTAATGCAGGAATGTTATTGAGCCATATATTTTACAAACTTAATGAAGTAGGAAAATAAGCCGTTGCCACACAACATTATACATTCCCGTTGTTTCCTACTTCGGACGTTTTTACCACGAAAGTGTTTTATGTCGGGAAGTACCAAGACTTCAGTGACACATTTTTGTCACGGAAATGACGCCTAGAAAGTGCGCATGGTCAGAAAAAAAAAGTTCCCGCAAAGAGAGCTAAGATTTTGACGTCTGGGTCCACAACAACACATGCCAGGCACGCTATTCACTGCGCCACGATCACAGGCTTTGTAGGCTCTAAAAAGAAACCTTTTATATCTTATTTTTACACAAGGAATAAAACTTTTACATCTCCTTTGTATGAAAGAAAATCAAACTTCACTTGACTTCACTTACCACTGTCCTCTTACCACGTTCTTGCTGAAGTGCAGTAATGCATCATCACCGTGGCATCCGCAATTAGTTCCTTCGACGCGCCGTTTCTAAGCGTCTGTCCCGTTAGGCATGTTGCCAATAAAATAATTGCAATTTTGTCTATGCCTTAACACACCCCCAAGTGGCAGCCTTATCCCAAGCGTTGCCATCTCTCACAGCATCCATCCTTAGCAAAATCTTTGTGACGCTGCTTTGATTTAACTGCGCGTTTCCCACTCGGCGAATAGTTGCCGCCGGTCAAAGACACGGCGCGCGTTCTATTTTCCTCTGTTAGGGCATTGATGTTCAAGAACATGACGCAAGTAGTCGACCTTACCCCAAATTCGGCGTTCAGTAAGTCAGGCTCTCTGCCTGTCACATCGCTTTGTTGGCCCTACCTTTACCGTTAACTACTATAGATACCATAGGTAGCCACCATATCACAACTGTAATTCCTACACACTATACACTCTAAAAAAAAAGAGCGAGCAAAAAGGGTGTCTCTTTGTCCCACAACAATAATCGTCGTCTATATTGTGTTCCATCCTCGCGCTATACCCCCGCGCCTAGTACATTCCGGTCACGATCGACATGCCCATTATCAGGGTTACATTGCATTCTCGATAGGAAAGTGGCCAGCGCCGAGTTTTCAAGAAAAGAAGCGCACGCAAGCCTGATGACGATTATTGTTGTGGGACAAAAAGCCACCCTTTTTACTCGATATTTTTAGAGAGTGTGAGGCAAAAGGGTGTTAAAAGGGTGTGTGGTTCGTCCTTTTGGGCACTAAGGGGGCTGCCAAAACCATTTATCCCTTCAAGGACTAACTGCACCGGGTCTAACAGTTAGTCCCCACAGACGAGCTCAAGGAACTAACATTTAGTTCTTACATTTACACGTTAGTGAGTAACCATCAGTCCCACAATTCATCTGAAAGGACTAACATTTAGTCCTCACTACTGCACCTTATACACTTTAAAAAATATCGAGTAAAAAGGGTGTCTTTTTGTCCCACAACAATAATCGTCATCAGGCTTGTGTGCGCTTCCTTTCTTGAAAACTCGGCGCTTGCCACTTTCCTATCGAGAATGCAATGCAACCCTGATAATGGGCATGTCTATCGTGACCGGAATGTACAGGGCGCGGGACGATAGCGCAAGGATGGAATGCAATATAGATGACAATTATTGTTGTGGGACAAAAAGACACCCTTTTACTCGCTATTTTTTAGAGTGTAGGGCAACTGTTAATCCCCCTGTTTACACCTTACCGGGCAACCATCATTCCTCCCATTTGCACCTCGCCGGACGAACGGTTGATCCACTCAAATACTTCAATCGGATGAACTTTTTATTCTCACTTCAAACATTGTTTTTTGTTTATTTTCCGCCATGCCTAATACTTTTTTCGCCTGTTTTTCTGCGCAGTGAGCAACAAATAGCGCAGAAAAGAACACGCGAAAAAGTAGTTAGCCACCTATGTGTAACTGCTTTCGCAGTCACGGCAACAACGAAAGGCAAAAGCAAGACATCGAAATGTTTTATTTTTCTACATACACATGAAGTTTCTCTATTTTTTTAAGTGAATTCATGGTGAAGTGTACAAGTCTAGTCTCGTTGTCACATCTTGTTCACTCCTTGTAGAGCTCCTCTGACGGAAGCGATAGATGACAGGCATTGCCGACACCAGCACACGCAGCCTTCTGCCTGTTGTGTTCCCACGGCTTATGGTTGCAATGCTCACACGGCTTATTGCGGCGAAGGCTCACACCACAATAAAGAAAGAAGTGCGCATTGGCCCCTGCTCTGATAAACAAGCCCAACTGACGCGCTTGGTTAGAGCCCTGTTGCTCAGACGTCAATAAACCTTGTCGACACCCCAGTAGCGACGTGACAATTGGTGGAGGTGCTGGGTAGCCTCTCACGGATGTTTCAGACTCCTCTTAGAAGCGGCACCACAAGCCCAGTGCGAGTCAACACTCCCGTTCATCGGACAAGCCACAGAATCAGAGGATTACCACCCGAAGCTGACCCTACAGTTCACACCAGTATGATGAGCACGTACGTTCAAACCACTTTAACAAGTACGGAAAACCCCACGGTGACTCGGTACACCCTCGAAAGTCCACAGGTTCCGACATCGTTTCATGGCACCGAGCTCGAAGACGTCGAGGACTGGTTGGTCGACTTCCAGTGCGTGGCTGCTTTGAACGAATGGAACGAAGCCGCCAAACTATGGCGTGTGTACTTCTATTTAGAGGATGGAGCACGTACCTCGTACATGAATCACGAGGAACAAATGACATCGTGGCCCGAATTCCGCCGCCGGCTGTTGGATATTTACAGAAGTGCTGATCGCCATGAACGAGCGGAGCGAGCGGTCCAAGCCCGCATCCAGATTCCCAATGAAACTGTCCTGACCTATGTGGAAGATATTACGCGCCTGTTCCGACGGGCTGATCCGAGTATGACTGAGGAAAAGAAGTTGCGGCACCTGATGCGGCGAGTTAAGGAGCAGCTCTTTGCTGGCCTTGTATGGAGCCCCTGAACACGGTCGCCGAGTTTTTGTCCGAAGCCGTCACGATGGAAAAGATGCTTCAGCATCGATCCACCCTGTATGAGCGGCAAGTGAACAAGTTCTCACGACTATTGGGAGCAATGCCGAGTGTCTGCGCGACTTTATTCGCTCTATAGTACGCGAGGAGCTGCAAAAGGCTGCCGCACCGCCACTACCTACGGTGAGTTCCATTGAAAGTATCGTCAAGGACGTGCTGCATCATGCCCTTCGTGACCCTGTGAGTCTGGATAACGCCACACCCGCCCCGGCTGACAACCACCGTGTGACCTATGTGGCAGCCTTGAAGCACCCAGCTTCCTCTTCCCCGCTGTTTATTCAGGCACCTCCTACAGTTTCACTTCAGTCGGCACAGCCTCTACGGTACTACGAGAACACACGCACGCCCCCACCCCTCGTTTACGCCAGCCCTGTACATCTTGCGGAACAACCAGCACACTACCTTGACGACAGACGCGCTTCGCCTCGGAAATCTGATGTTTGGTGCACTCCTCATCGCCGACCTCTGTGCTTCCACTGCGGTGAAGCGGACCATTTGTACCGCCAGTGTCCATATCGGCGCCTCAGGCTGCGCGGCTTTTCAGTATATTCAGCGCCTCCTCGGTATGGCCAGCGACCCCGGGACATTGAGGACTACCTGGCTCAACAGCGCATGCCACCACTTTCTGGACAGCAGCCGCGCTCACCGTCACCGCGGCGCTTTTCATCTTCACCCCAGCGCCATGCAGGCGCACGATCCCTCCGTCCCCGCCGGGAAAACTAACGCAAGCGACCCTTGGAGGCGAGGTCGCTGGCAGTCGACGTGCTGAAGACCTCTGATCGACGCTAACAGGAAAAGGTGTAGACTTGACTGAGCGATATGTGCGGCTTTCTTTGGATATACCGGTGATGATGGCCGGCTATGCAGTACGTGCTTTAAATTATTGAATTGAAGTTTATTTTGTCCTGAAATTATTACAGGATCGGGAGCAGAGGCTAAAGGCTATATAGCCTGACATGTGACCTCTGCTCCTAAATACAGTTTGGCACGCAGGCCGCTCAATCGGTCGCATATGTTTTCAAAAATAAATATATAACACAAACAAATAACACACAGAACTAAATAAATAACACAATAAATAAAACCGTAACACAACAAAATTTAGCATGGTCTTGTCACACTATTTCGGGGAAAACATTAGAAAAATCACTTTATCACAAAAGCGTCATCTGAAAAGAAACTTCAATACAGAATGTAAAATAAAGCATAAGAAAAGCAACTGCAACACATAACTCAAATTGATTGATAGGATGTAACAAATCAAGTAAAGAAACTTTATTAAGCATACTCAATATCATGCTTCATTAGGATGGACTTGATGATGGTGTTCGAAGGTACGGAATTGAAATCTATGAGACCATGTAAACAATTTAACATTGTGGGTATTTGATACTGAATGTGTTGCTTGCCATAACTTGTCCTTATTGCTGGGATTTTCCGGCGTTGCTGACGCATAGTATAATGAGTGTTGTCAAGCGGGTTCTGAAGACACTGTGGCTTGTTTTGTTTAATCCACTGCAGAAGTTTGAAATGATACAGTTTTGTTATTGTTAGTAATGCGTATTTTTCGAAAAGTGGTTTGGTTTTCAAGTCCCTGATAATACCATGGTATTGCTCGAATGCTCGCGAAACTCTTTTTTGCAGAACTAGTAATTTTTGATAGTTTGTTTGTGTAGTAGTACCCCATACCAAGATACCGTATGTCATTTTAGAGTAGAAAAGGGCGTAATATAATTTTATTTGTAACCATTTTGGTAAGACTGGGCTGAGCTTATATAAACATCCAATCGTTTTACTGAGTTCTACCGTTAGTTTTTCTATATGTGTGTTCCATGTCAATCCCTCAGAAAACCATACACCTAGCAACTTCTGGCTGGTGACTTGCTTTATCTCTTTGCCCTCAAATAAAACAGTTGAACTATAGTTACGCGGCTCATCAGGTGTGGCAAATACAATGTCTTTCGTTTATATCATGGCTGACTATTCGATACTAAGCGGGAAAATGACCAGACTACTAAAGAAGGTAATCACGCCCTGGCATGGCTCCGTGATTCGAACGGCTGGTGGCCACACCGTCTCTCCGCTTGGAACCTGCACGAGTAGAGTTCGGGTCTGCGGTTATACTTTTGTAGCAAGTTTCCTTGTGCTCCGTGAATGTTCACGTGACGTTATTATTGCTGTTAACTTCCTGCAGGAGTATGGAGCTGTCATTGATCTTCAAGAGAATCGCATCACCTTCTCAGCTGACCGAACAATCGACAAGCAGGACGACCAACAACGTGCCGACGTTCTTCGTGTTTCTGCTGAAAGTAAAACACTTCCTCCAGAAGCCAGTGCTATAGTCGACGTCACATGCTGTGAATTGCGAAATGGTGAAGCGATTGCAGAAAGCAATTATGAACACCTGCTGACTCAAGGTGTTTCTGTGACGATAGTTATAGCGTGAGATCAAAACGACGACGCACAGACAAGAAGGACGCGAAAGACACGAGCGCTTGTCCTTCTTGTCTCTGTGTCGTCGTTTTGTTCTCGCGCTATACTATCGTCATGCCATACCAACTAGCCCAAGCTGCCACACTTCTAAGTGTTTGTGTGGCTAGGAGTATCATACAGCTACGTGATGGCCGATCTCAACTGCTCGTTACAACTTTCAGCAACGAAAACCGACACCTTTTCCGTGGCACTTCGTTAGCGTTTGCAGATTAATTAGGAACTGTTCCCATCTGCTTCTCGTCGGACGCAGTGGAGGCCACCGATACGTCTCTAAACAATATTGATATCAATTCTAACCTCACACCAGAAAACCAAACAGTACTGCGAAAACTCTTGCTTGAATTCAAGCCATGCTTCGCTACTTCCTCTAAGGTGCACCAGACTTCGATCACTAAGCACGAAATAATCACTTACGACGACACCCTCCCAGTACACTAACAGCCTTACCGCGTGTCAGTGAAGGAACGAGAAGCCATTGGTACGCAAGTTCGAGAAATGCTTGACGACGGCATCATCGAGCGTTCCAACAGTGCGTAGTCCTCTCCGGTCGTTTTAGTCAAGAAGAAAGACGGATTGCTACGTTTTTGTGTCGATTACCGGAAGCTGAACAGCGTGACTAAAAAGGACGTGTACCCGCTGCCACGCATCGATGACTCGTTAGACAGATTACGCCGCGCCCACTATTTTTCCTCTTTGGATTTACAAAGCGGGTACTGGCAGATTGTGGTTTACGAGCGGGACCACGAGAAAACGGCATTTGTGACCCCTGATGGCCTGCATGAGTTTTGAGTCCTTCCTTTTGGCTTGTGCTCAGTGCCCGCAACCTTCCAGCGAATGATGGACACTGTGCTTACTGGTCTGAAGTGGCAAACTTGTCTCGTATACCCTGATGATGTCGTTTTTTCTGAAACCTTCCAGCAACATCTTCACCACCTCAGGAGTGTGCTCCAGGCTATTCAATCAGCAGATATTACACTCAAACAGCAGAACTGTCACTTAGGTTATGAAGAGCTCAAATTCCTTGGCCATGTAGTCAACGCGAAAACAGTCCGACCCGACTCCGACAAACTTGCCACTGTAGCTGCGTTTCCGGATCCTACAGACAAAAAGACTGTTCGGCGGTTTCTGGGCTTGTGCGCCTACTATCCATGATTTATTAGAGGGTTTTCGAAAATAGCGGAACCCTTGACTCACCTTACACGCCACGACAGACCGTTTGTATGGGCTACCGAGCAACAGGCTGCTCTTGCCGAGCTACGATAGCGGATGCAGTCAGCCTCTGTTCTTGCGCATTTTGACGATGGTGCTGACACAGAGGTGCACACTGACGCCAGTAACGTCGGCCTCGGCGCGGTGCTCGTCCAGCATCAACACGGCAAAGAACGAGTCATAGCCTATGCCAGCCGCTCACTGTCCCGTACCGAGGTGAATTACACGACCACAGAGAAAGAGTATCTCGCATTAGTGTGGGCGATCACCAAGTTTCGCCCGTACCTCTATGGTCGTCCATTTAAAGTGGTGGCGGACCACCATGCCCTCTGCTGGTTGGTAAACATACGTGATCCCTCTGGACGACTGGCCCGATGGAGCTTGCGTCTACAGGAATTTGATGTTAAAATCCTATATAAGTCTGGACGAAATCATGGAGACGCTGATACGCTGTCGCGTGCACCCATACCTTTAGTCAATCAAGAAGAAGAGGACGAGGACGGTTTGCTAAGTGCCCTTAGCTCATCTGACTTGAGCAGACGCCAGCGAGAGGATGAAGAGATTCGACCGCTCGTCGACTATCTGGAGGGTCATAGCGCCGTTATACCTCGCCATCTATCTCGCGTCGTGACGTCTTTCTGCCTCCGAGATAATGACCTGTACAAAAAAACGCCCGTTCTACGAGCCGCGCTTACTTCCTCTTCGTTCCGAAGGACATGCGGGACGAAGTCCTCTCCGCGTGTTATGACGAGCCCACATCTGGTCATCTAGGTTACTCGCGAACGCTCGCCAGAGTAAGTGAGGCGTACTACTGGCCCGGACTTTCGGCAAGCGTGAAGCAGTACATCAAAAGCTGTCGTGAATGCCAGCGTCGAAAGTCGCCACCAAGCAAGCCGGCTGAATTACTTCAGCCAATTGATTCACCCCGCAAGACATTTGACCAAGTCGGCATGGACATTCTCGGCCCATTTCCTTTATCGTCCGACGGCAACAAATGGGTCATTGTTGCAACTGACTATTTGACCCGCGATGCTGAGACACAGGCAATACCACGAGCCATGGCTTCTGAGGGAGCACAGTTCTTCGTGTGCCACATTGTTCTGCGCCACGGTGCTCCATCTACAGTGATAACCGGCAGAGGAACAGCGTTCACTGCACAGCTTTTGATGAAGTTTTTTGACTAAGTAACACTAGGCATCGAACGACGACTGCCTACCACCCGCAGAGCAACGGCTTAACCGAGCGACTAAATAGGACAGTCACAAACATGATCTCCATGTACATCGACATCCAACACAAAACATGGGATCGCATTTTGCTTTATGTGACGTTCGCTTATAACACCGCCGTTCAAGAAACAACCCGATATACACCGTTTCACCTTCTCTACGGCAGCGAAGTTCAGACGATGCTGGATGCGATGCTTCCTTGTGAAGACGCCGATCAATAACAACTGACACAGAAGAATTTGCAGAGCGTGCCAAAAAAACTCGCCAGCTCGCCCAGCTATACATTGATCAGCAGCAACAGGTCGATGCACGATGTTACAATACGCGTCACAATGACGTATCTTACAGTCCAGGAGACTAAGTTTGGGTTTGGACCCCTGATCGTCACCGTGGCCTCTCTGAAAAATTGCTCAGCAGATACTTCGTTTCGTATAAAGTATTACGCCGCGTGAGTGACGTAAACTACGAAGTGGTTCCGGACGCTACGTCGTCACGATGGGTACGACGGAGACAACCGACCTCTGACATAGTTCACGTGGTGCGCATGAAGCCTTATTTTGCGCGTTCCTAGAAGACCACTTTTCCTGTGTTTTTTTTTATTTGTGCTCCGACAATTACCTCATCATTGGTGAACTTATCACGTGAAACATTTGATTATTGGTGCCCTTTTTCATTGTTTAACCTACTTTGTTATGGTTTTTTTGCAATAACATTACAGCATCGGGACGATGCTCTTTCTTTTTTTGTTGAGGAGGAATATAGCCACATACTTCTAGTAGTGGGTCGTATGCCAAGGTGAAGGCTCACACCACAAAAGAGAAAGAAGTACGCGTGGGTTCCTGCTCTGGAAAACAAGCCCAACCAACGCGCCTGGTTAGAGCCATGTTGCTCAGACGTCATTAAACCTTGTCGACACACCTGGAGCAACGTTATAATATAAAAACATGCGTGTAAAATATTACACACAAAAAACTTTCCTTTCATATCTCGCACAGTCCTTCAGAAGCTGCTCTGACGAAAGAGATGGATGACAGGCATCGCAGACGCCAGCACACACAGCCTTCAGCACGGTATTGTTCCCACGGCTGCACAGTAAGTATGTAAAATAGTGAGTCACGCGTGAAAGAGGATGAATACGAATGCATATGAGAAATACGTGCAAGGTGAAATAAAAACATACGTGAGATATGGCATGCCAATAAATTCACCGTGATGTCACGCATCGTCAGACTCATTTAAATCCCCGTAGCGCAACAGCTTAGGAGCGGCGACCGCAGCTACAACTCTGCGAACCACCGTGCCGCAAACAAGTCGGCGAGTCCTAAGCGAGCGAGGACGTTCAGTTCGAGCAAGTGGACGCGAGACCAAACACGGCGCTGCACGTGGATTGTCTGCCGCCAGTGAACTTCGAACAGGAGAGCGAGCGTACGCTTGGCCGCCACCATGAACAGCGCTGAGCTGGTTTGGAGCTATCGCCGAAGATATGGAATGTAATGCGGCCCTTTTTCACAAACTCTAGCGAGTGCAGCGCGCAAACGTGAGTCCACCGCCGCGCCTAACGGACGGCGCCGAGCTGCTTGCGACCGACTGACGGGAAAGCCAACTGTTATGGCGACCAATTATCAGTGAGTTCCGACGCTAACGATAGCCCCGCCAGCACGTGCTGGTGCACTTACAGCGCGCGATATACTGCAACCAAGCTCGTTACGAGAACCCGCAACGTGTTTTCGACGACTCCCAACACAGCGGCGAGGTCTCAGCCCGATATCGTTAGCCCGGAGCTCATCGTGGTGGTGAAGACAGGCGAGCACTCGCTGAGCGAGCGTACGGGAGGCCAACAGCAATGGCAGCCGATTTCCAGGCGGTCGCAAAGCACAGGTGAACTGCAGACGCCGAAGCGGACCTTCGCGGTGAATTTCATGCGTGCACGCAATATACAACACGACCGAGCCCATTGCCGGCAAGCGCGATCCATATCGAGCGCGCGACAAGTAGAATAGAATAAAGAATGATAACCTACTTGCAAAAGAATCCAGTGCCGATTTCTGCCCTGAGTCGGACTGAAGTATATATACGACAGGCCTGTTGTCTTCTCAGCCGCCATGTTGGCCTTCCCAACTGTTGCAGTCGTGTGTTGATCATGACTATCTTGAAGCTAAAGCTATACAGCGTGGCGTGTTCACGTATCGAGACTTGATCCAAACTTAATGGGTGCAGCGAAACTTAAAAGCAGCAGCCCACGCTGATCCAAGTGTACACACATACACCACATCGTAATTCCTATATAGTCGAATCCAGGCGGCCGTGACTGAGCATACAGAGCGCGACGCAACGCGAACTGTCGCCGGCAAAATACGGGCAAAGACTGAGCCAGGAGAGGAGAAGGACCTTGGCAACGCTTTGCGCGTTGCCTGCGTTCCCCGGACGGTTCATTTTTTTGGAGCGTGTTTGGAGACTAAGTGGTTTGAACGCGGCACGCTTCGCTCCGTGGTTCCTCCTCAACGGTCTATCCGTTCATCGCGCGCGCCTATTAGGCTCCGTTACTCCTTTTTCGGGTAATTTTGTCTTAGAGTGCATGACGCAAGTAGTCGACCTTAACCCAAGTTCGGCGTCCAATCTCTCACGCTCTCCGGCTGTCACATCGCTTTCTGTGACTTCGCTCTTACCATTATCTACTACAGCTACCACATGCAGCCACCATACTACAAGTACCCATGACCTCAAGGGTTTGTTGAATCATTAATGATGAACGGTAGCTGTCGGGATGAACATGTATGCATAAACGTCAAAGTGAATGCATCCACGTTAAACGGTGCTACAGCTGTCAAACACCAATAAACGTTGCGCGAGCTCTCTCATATCAATGCACAATAAAGCTTAAGTATTTCTGTAAGGACACGTTTTAATCTCGTGGTTTCCCCATTTCTATGATGGAGGAATCAACGATGTTTTTCTGTTTTTTTCTTCCACCATGATATGATATATAGTGAAAGATTGAGGTCAAACCCGTCCATAACCAAACTCAAGTACATTATACGGTGATTTACACCTCGGACACTTCTCTTTTCAAGACATAGTTGGGCACAGTACTTAAAGAATATCAACTCACGTGCGTGTACGGAGCATGTATGTTCGCACAGTTCTTTCGTTTCAAAATTGTTCGCATTTCCGGAGCAACCGCCAAAGAAGAACTCCTCGCACTGGCCTTTCTCTGCGTTGTACCACCATCTCAGCAACAACATTTTGCAGAATCCCGGGTGGGCTGGCAGTTGGCATTGCTCAGGAAGGTCCGAAGCCGCTGCGAAGAATGATTCGTATAGTAGATGATATACTCTATAGACTTATATTGACACTAGAGCAACAAAGTTCTCGTGAAAGCTGCTCGTATCAATTAAATCCCAGAGTAACACCGAACACCATAGGTTCAGATTCCTGAATGATTCCAGGGGCAAAATAAGCACCATGCAATAATGCCGAGCTATGCGCTGGCTGCCACGGTCAAGACGATTGCGTACGAGACGCCTTCGTGACACGCACTGATTCCAGGGGCAAAATAAGCACCATGCAATAATCAAATTCCACGGGTGAAGTTGAAACAACAGGAAGTGCATTGCATTCACTTTTTGCCATGCCCACAGTTAGTATGAGGCGACAATTACCGGCGCGTTGTGTGTAGCGCAATTATTGCGGCTGATGCAGAGCACGGAGTCAGTTACCGACCCGTCATCTAATAAAGCTGATCGGTTCCGCGAAGGCGAAAGCGGGAGACCTGAGCACGGGAAATGAAGGAGACTCTTTCGTTCACATGGTTCACGAGCGGAGCCGTCAAGGTCCCCCTGTTCGGGATTAGAAGGGGAAGGCTTACTCAGAAGAGCGTCTGGCAAGAACCAGGCCAGGCGCCGTCGTCTGAGTTTAAGCCATTGTTGGCATGCACGGAATGGCGCGGGGATGCGACCACTGGACTGACCGGGACATAGTGGCGGCATGAACACGAGCTTATCCTGCCGAGCTATACGTCATTACTGAGTGTTGTTAGGATGGTGGGGCGCCTCGTTGGCGCATGAACACCTCCTCAGCGCACAGGGCCAGATGGTGTAATCTACGCGCTTATGGAAGCTTCTACAAAGCGACGTTCATGAGAAAGTTCGTGAAGCCCGAGCGTGACATCATGAGAAACACATACAGTGTTTCTCATGATGTCTTTTCACGATAATGGACTGGGCGAACTACACACGGAAAATTCACGGTGTTACCGATGATTCTTTCCGGATCTTTGCCCACTTGTCATCATTCACCCCGTGGATATGCTGCGATTTTTTTTTGCATCTGTCATCTCTCCCTGTTTAGCTTCCAGCGCTTTCGTCGGGACGAGAGAAGAGAGAATGCAATTGCCGCATGCAACAAATCTTTAACTCCATTTGCACTCAACAGGTTTTTAAAACTTTGGCATTGAATTTGTAAGGCAATATGCTCTTCCCGTGAATTCCTTCTATGGTTATTTGATGATTTGTTTCAGGGCCCCGTTAATGTAAGTTAGCATGCAATGAAACCAAAGAATGTATACTGTATCTTTACTGAGAATTTCTTAATGTATAGTAGTAAGACTAACACAGATGTGAAGACAGTAAAGTCAACAAAACGATGACCTGTCGCTGACAGGTAACGAACATGATGTCTTCAAATAACGCACCCCGTCCTCTTACCAAATGAGCTACGGCCGCAGTCGTCTGCTAGTAGACATTATCTGCTATGTTCAAGCACCGTTCCGCGTCATTATTTTCAGAGGTATATGCAATCACGTTCATATACTTATAAGAGTTGATCGAGTGAGCGTTGTCAGTGCAACAGCTTAAAATATTCTCGCTAGCTTCGAAATATGTTTGTATATTTATGAAGAAGTGGAGGAAAGAGATACTTCCTTTTTAAATTTTTAACAAGGTAATTTAACCACAGTCGTTACGTCTTAGAGCACGAAGAACAGATTGGTCACACTGTCTACTTTGTTTGAATTTCACTGCTTCTTACTAGCTCAAAATACTAATTTTGTGTAGGATGTTTTTTGTACAGTCTCCTGACCATGTAACCTCCCTCTCTATTGCATAACCATTATTTGTAGTACTCTTTTAATTCACACCGAAATTGCTGTGAACTGTAAAACCGCACCTGCAGATTAGTGACAACACACGCAGTACAGACGCGTCAGATACAGCAGCAATGTAAGAGCACCTGAACAGGCAGTTGTACGAACAACCTACGGCACGTCAGTGCTGAGTACTTAGTACTACCTAGATGCGAATGCCGTACAATTACAGGCCATCGCATTTATTGCTATGGTGCTACTAGGAACACCATCATCTCAGCATTGTTTTACCGAAAATTTTGCATAACAAAAAAACGCTCATTTTCATGAAATAAATGTTGAGGAGTGCGCGAAGCTAAGTGCTTAGGTGCCTAAAGCCTACTTCAAATCGTCAACTAGGATATATTACTTGCACTTGTAGGATTTTTCTAGTACTCTGTCACAATTATGATTGACGATAGTCTATTTAAAAACTTAATTTGTGTCTCACATACGTTCTTTAGCGTTTCCCCACATTATGTAAATTCAGTGACATGGTGATATAAAATGACGTAAAGAGTAGGTGACAAACTAAGGTCGTAATATTCATAATACTTTCGTTGAAGTAATTGGCTAGTATAAATGACTTGTGTGTGGAGGTTTTTTTACGTTGTTCTCTCATGAGTATGACTGATACTAGTTTATGCTTAAACCTTCTTTTGTGCATAACATACGTTTCGGCTATGCCTTTCGTTACTCGAGTTTGCTCCATATCATGTAGCCATGACAATATACACCGAAAGAGCTTATGTGCAAAAATTTTACTATGCATCTTTTATGTGAAGCATGAACAAAACTTCTTGACATACATACCGAATGCAGTGACAGCGAATGCTATAAGAATGTAGAGCTTCATATTGTCACGTACGGTCAAACAACTGTGGGCGTCCCATTTGTGGGTGGCGCCTATAAGAACAAAAGGGCGGAACTTGTATGTCTATTATCTCTGTGCAGAAAAAAAAACGTCAAGAAGTAGCAACACCACGTGAATGTGTTAAACAATGGATGGTGTTATCTAGCCCACAGCTCGATATTGGTCTCTAATCAGTTTTCCTGAGCTCCCCAAAGCCAGTGCTGGTTTGAACAATGGATGTTGTCATCAGTTTTTCCAAGTGTCGCGTAATAACAAACCCTTTGAAATATCCACTCAAACAAACGGGCGCTGGCTGCCACGGTCAAGACGATTGCGTACGAGACGCCTTCGTGACACGCACTGAACCCATGCTTGTCCTGTTTGCAGAACGACTGCGTTAAATCCGCTCAAAGCGCTTGGGGCAGATGTCCCTGCAGGCGTTCTTGTGTCTCGCTCGGTAATAGGGGGCTCGTCCTCATTCACGGCTGTCGCGTTGGTGCGAGTTGGTGCAGCAGGCTGGAATACGGGTTTCTTAGATGTCGATATTGCACTTGCTGCACAGAATGAAGCGAGCACGTCTACAAAACCTTGACACGTGGTTGCTCCTGCCACAGCAGTAGCGGCATCGAGCCCTGCACAAACGTGCCCGTTTTTCGTCCGCTGAAATCTGGATATAACATTCCGTTATGCAGTGACGAGAGGGCAAGCTTCTTTTGTAATAGTAAAACACTTGGCAGTGAGTGCGGACGTACGTCCTGACCCGCCTTCCTCTCTGATTTAAATCTGGGTGAGCAGTAACGAAAGCATTTCTGCAGCCTGTCGAGCACTCTGCTCCCGGGTAGCGACGGCATACGTATCCAACGACGCTTCTTTCCCCTTCTCACTGTATGGTATCTCGCGGTGGACAGGCAGGCACTTCATTCACATGAGGTTGAAGACAATCTCGTACTGGTCACGTGAGACGCTCAAATTAGCCAATGCAGAGACTCTAAACTGGACCTTTTTGTATGGCAGCTGAAGGTTTTGCACATCGGTTGAAGACTTCACCAGTGCCAAGTCGGGCTCGTTAAGGAACGAGCCGTGCCGGCCAAATTGCTCCGTCAAACTCTTGGCAGCGATGTTGTACTTCTCACATGTCAGTCGGGTGCCTTCGATGGCCCTCTTGGCCGAACCACTCAAGTACGACTGCAGGCACTTTAACTTCTCACTCTGCAGAATTTCTTCGTTTAGGTGTATAGTTGCACTGAAATGAACCCAAAATGTCTGCTAATCGCGAAGTACGTCGGGAAACGCCGGTATCTGTACCTTCGGCAGGAGCACTCTGCGATGACTCAGCTGGTTCCTTGACTGAGAGTCATATCTGTTACTCGAAGGCAAGAGTCACTAACCTCGTTATGTGTTTAGGTACTGGCCCCACTGATATCCGCGTTCGGTGATTTAGCCTCTAGCCTGGCCACACTCGGCACCGTCGCTTTGCTTGCAGCCTGTACGAGGAAGAACCACGCTCGCGTCATGCCGTTAGCGACCCTTCGGTCATACTTTTCCGTGGTCATGAGCTCTTTCTTGCAGGCATCTTCTTCAGTCAGATCGAATATTTCTATGTTAAGGTTGACGTGTTCGACGTCCTCCTGGGTAAGGCAGGTAATGTGGAAGTCCCCCTGACTGACATCCGGAACAGTGGTCTGCAGTTCGCCCGTCAGGAGCGTGATAGCTCACGTGACGTTGGCCTGACGACGCCACGTTTCTTGCGCAGCCACTTCAAGTACACCATCGAAACTAGAAGTATTGAAAGGGCGTGACCAGGAGATTTGGCCACCACATTAATGTCGCGTAATAACAAACCCAAGCCCTACACCAAAAACTACATGTTTAAACCCACTGCTCATGCCTAACTCTCTCTTTCTTCTCTTCTATGTGCCCGTCATGTTGCCACCCGTGCACATTCATAGGCAACAATAAGCTCATCGAACGGAGTGCGGGCCAGTGCTATAAAAATTTAGAGCCACATACTGCCGTTCGTGTTCAGACAACTGTGGGTCCCGTTTTGTGGGTGACTCTTCATGCGAACAAAACATGTGTCATTCAGGAACTTGCAAGTACATTCTCTCTGCAGATTGTATGTCCGAAAGAAGAAACGTTATCTGGATGTGTTAAATAATAATACAGCTCCATACTGCCGTACGCGCTAGAACAACTGTGGCCCCTTTATAAGTGACGATTTGAAAGAATAAAAGATGGCTCATCAGTGAACTTGATTGTGTATTCTCTGTGCAGAGTAAACTTCCGGAAGCGGCCACATCATGTGAATGCGTTAAAGAATAAATGGTGTTATCTACTCTTGAAGTGCAATACAGGCCTGTTCTGTTCTGTTTTGTTCTGTTTTGTGGCACAGAGATCCGTAATATGATTTTCTGAGCTCAATGGCACAAGCAAAACAATGGCAAGCCGTCAACCCACGCCTAAAGCTGTCTGTCATAAATGTCTCAGGCTTTGTCTTTTATGAAGACTCATGGATGAAAGAAGAGCGTTTTTTTTTCGTATAAACGAGGAAAGATAACTATCAGTTCAAAAATTATTTGCCAGTGAATAGGCGAAAGAGTAAACATTCCGTGAATGTACATCCAATCAAAATGAAGCCTGTTACATGGCAGATTCGATTTCTTTAGAATCAGTACTCAACTGAGCTAGCAAATAGTTCATATTTGATCGGTTTTGTTTTAGAAATGTGAAACTTTTCACATCGAGTAGTAGACAGTTATCACCTAGAAACCTGAAAAGCGCCTCGGCTTCAATAGTAGAACGTAGTAGCGCAGTTGGCCACCACGTGCATTCCCTTCTCAACTACTAGCCTACTTCGGTTCTGGATGCATGCCTCAACGGTACCCGTTTAAGAAAGCGCACGACTTCTCACGTAACGTTGGTCCTTTAGAAATGCCAACTGCAGTTACAGTTGCTAAGTGCACACTACGCCCTAATGATTGTCGTTGCAAATCAGCGAAATTCCTAATACGTGGCCATCAGGCAGCACGTGAGCCTGTGGAACTGCTCACCTTTTGATAATATTTATGAGGATGATGATGATAAAATGTGTCTGAGCGTTTTGTATAGAGTGTGCCTTTAAAACACCAATCATTTACGCAATTCACGTGTTTTACCACCTGTTCCGATTATACTCTTTCACTACACGACTCGTTCACTACCGGACACCACACGACACTACACGACTCGTTCCACTTCATACCATTCATAGTGTGGTGTTTTTTTTTTTTTGCTCTAAAAGCAAGTTACAGATTCAACATTGCTCGGTGGTTGAACACCTGCTTGCCATGCAGATGTCCTTGCTTCAATCATCGTTTAGATGAAATATTTTTCAGTTCTTTTATTTTATTTGCATCTTTTTTAATCAAACTTTCAATTAACTTTCGTTCATTCATTTTATTTACATCTATCCCAACTTTTTACGATCGCGGAAAAGATTATGGCTTGGTGCTCACCTCCGATGACACCGTTGCTGACACTTGACACTGACACCGAAACTTTAACAAAACCAGCTGTTTAACGCAATAACGGCAACTCCACAAAGATAGCTCCAGAAATGAAATAACGGAGGAAGTTTTATATTTCACGTCCAAAATAAGGGCGCTATTCGAGAACTACTTTTACTGGTGGCGGGATGCATGCGATTTGGCTCTCTCGCCCTTGCTCCAATGCGGAGAAACGTTGTCGTCGAGAATAGTGCTGTCGGCTCATATCTTAACATGGCGCGTGGATGCTATTCGGTAGTTAAGAAAGCCACCAGTGGAAACCAGGACCACGCTGTGGAGCTTAAACAGCATTTTGCCAGAAAGAAAACGAGCGTATTATGCAACATACAGCATATGTAAACTTGTTTTTTTTTTTATGTGACCCGCTGAGCGTTGACTCGCGCAGTTCACGGCTAGCAAATTTTTCATGCATCCGTCCATCTATCTCACCACCACCACCAAACTCCATCTCATGCCACCGCGTGAAGTGAATGATGCAATATATAAGAAGGTAGTCTTTCTTTTTGGTAAACAGTTGCGTGTAAAGGGGAGCTGCCTTGTCCACAAGCCTTGTGTGGGGCGACGTTCACCTACGCCTTTGAGGTGTTATAAAAGATACTCTCGCGGTGAACACTCGATGCAGGGAGGCGTCTGTTTAACTCAATTTGCGCAAAATACAGGGTTCTTGTTACGAACAAAGCAGCGGACTACACGAAGCTTAGCTTTTTGGAGTGCTAGGGGCGAGGGTAAGCGTGGGCACGCACAACAGTTGCTAAGGGTAAAGGATTGAGAGCAGATAGATAACACCTGCCAGCACGCGGACACCGACCAACACCAACATGCCCCGATCATTAAATGCATTCGCAATTGAAAGTCGGCGCGTTTTATTCTCTTCCACGTTCAATAACGAAGGTGCTAAAGAAAAAATAAACCAAATAACTTTTCATATTTTGATGCAATGCCGTGAATACATCATCATCACCATCATAAACTTGACTACGCCCACTGCAGGAAAAAGGCATGTCTCATGTTTCCCCTGTCAACTCTGTCTTGTGTACGCTGCTGCCACATTACACCCGAAAACTTACTAATCTCATGTGCCCACCTCACTTTCTGTCTTTCCACCACCCGATTGCCTTCTCTGGGAATCCAGCTTGTGGTCCTTGATGGCCAGTGGTTATCTTGCCTTCGCGCTACGTGCCCTGCCCACGAGCATTTCTTCTCGATTCTGGCTGTGATGGCCTTAACAACGGTTTGTTCCCTGGTACACTCTGCTTTTTTCTTGTCCCTCATAGTTACACCTATCATTTTACTTTCCATTGCTTGCTGCGTCGTTCTCGAGTGAAGTTGAACCGTGTTTGTAAGCCTCCAGAATCCGGCTTCGTAGGTAAGTACAGGTAAAGTGCAGCAGTTATATACCTTCCTCTTGAGGTATAGTCGCAATCCATCAATTGTGATTTGATAATGCTCGCCGAATGTGATCTTACCCATTTTTATCCTTCTAGGTACTTCAATGTCGTGCTCCGGCTCCGTGGTAATACTTGTCCTAAATAAACGTACTCTTTTACAACTTCAAGTACACTGCATAGTATCTCGAAGCGTTCTTTTTTTCCGAGGTTGTTGCGCAATACTTTCGTTTTCTGCAGAATAATTTTAGACCCTACTTTTCTGCTCGCCTTGTGGAAACCAGTAATCATGAATAGCAATTCATTCCCTAATTTATTCAACAATGCAATGTGATCGGGAAAATGCAGGTTACTGATGTAGCCTTCATTAACTCGTATTCCAAAGTTTTTTCATTCTAGGCCTCTAAAAACCTCCTATAAGCATGTGGTAAATTGCATCGGGGAGATCATATCTTCTTGTTTAACGTCCTTATTTGCACTATTGTGTCGCTTTTCTTATGGAGCGCTATGGTGGCACTTGATCCGTTGTAAATTTCTTCTAGGATGTTTATATATGCTTCGTCGACGCCTTGATCTGCAGTGTCTGCATTACTGTTGATTTACCTACAGAACAAAGTGCCTTCTAGCAATCTATGAAGGTGATGTGGCTTCTGTGCTTTATCTTTCACCTGAGTGATATAATAAATATGATCGATTGTTGAATATCCTGTACGAAGTCCTGCTTCATTCTTTAGTTGATTCAACTCAAAGCTTCTGTTCTTCCATTAGTAATTACATTTGTAAATAGCTTGTTCGTATATGAAGCACAGTAAGCTGATGGACCGGTAATTCTTGAAGTCCTTGTCGTTCCCTTTCTTATAGGTTGATGGGCATGACTAGATCTGTCATTAAAGTTATCAAATCACAGGCCTTCGCCATCCGTCATCATTTCCGCTCACAATAGTTCTGGCGAGTGGCACTACGTGTTAATTGGGTCAGTTTCAATGTTCGAAGCTTTAGAGAGCCACTTCAAAGGGCAGCCCACGAGCTGCCAAAAGGAGATGTGTCTTGACTGGGAACGACATACGCTGCCGCCCGCACTGGCAAGTTGCGCGTTAACGAGCTTCTTCACGAATTCGCGCCCGTACGAAAGCATTTTAAGTGTTAAGAGTTGGAAAAAAAAAACATCTGCTGCCCTTTCTGCAAATGTGGAAGAAGTGAAGCAATTAGGTGTGTATCGCCCTCGTTTGGGCACTACACACCTAACTTGATACATGTTTCGGCATGTCGGTCGAGTATTGACTGCGAAGTGGTGGAATATTCTGAAGCAAGTTTAGGGCAGCAGCGCATTCGTGGACGCTCGAATAACAGCGTGCTTATGACGAACAGCGCCGAGAGCATCGATGGAAGTTCACGCTTCAGCTCAGCCTGTCACAGCCGTTCGCAGAGTGTAATCGTGCCTACATCCTTTATTTTTTACACTACAATGAAAGTTTCGTGCTTCGTGAATTCAACACCAAAAAAAATAGAACGTTTGACAAAAAAACACTATTTTATTGCAGAAAGACAATGCTGTCCCTCTAAGACTTGTGCGTCATGCCTACAAAAGCTACAGACCGACTACACGAGTTAAATCTTGCAAAAGTTCATGCAAGAAGTGTACGATTCAAAGTTGTTGCCGTTGCTTCGGCAGCCTCCGTAGACAAAGGGGTGGCAGGTCTGCGTGCTGTTGTCAAAGTAGAAGCACTCCAAGCTTCCCACGCACGGACCCCGCTGAGGAGGCCTGAAGCAGTAGCTGTGCATCCCCGCTGCGTAAAAAAATACAAAAGAAGTATATAGAGCAGCGTGTATCAATGCGAAACCAAAGTAAAGGTGATGGTGCGGAATACATGCAAGCCAATTATTTACAAACTACTATGACAAGTGAGTGTACGTTTCAACAAGAATCATCACTACTCAGAAGTATGCTTGCGTGTTGGTTCTAGAATACATATTTTTTTTCGGCGAGAAAAACAAATTACGTGTCCCACCAAACGCAATCAAAATATTGGCCTAAAGTCAGAATTCCCGCCTCCTGAACCTAACATCACTGACTCCTGCGTTGATGACATAGTTTATATATTCATGCTAAACTTCCCCCCGGTACAAAGTGGTATTTCCCGCGCATAATTATTTATTTTTTATGTGGCCCCTGAAGCATTCAGACACCTTGAAGTTTCCTATATTCGACTGACGCACCTGATGTGAGCAATCGTTCTACTTTTTTCTTTTACCACCGAGTGAGCTTTGTTAAAATGTTCATCTCTCTGTTCCATCATTGCGAAGAACGTTTCATGTTATAAAGAAAATAGCTATACAATTAGCACTGCCATAGTGTAATGCCCTTGCCTAATGCATATGAAACGAGTTAAAAAACGGGCGTAAGAACCACGAGATTTCTCTGCTTTGAGAGGAGCAGCAGCTGCCCCTATTTCAGATAAAGAGGGAAGAAAGGAGAAAACAAAACAGGCAGTTTGGAATTGAAAATATCAGTACAATACACAGTATACAGCAGCATAGCTTAATAATCATCTTTCATTCCTATTGTCTTTTGAAAGTACAACTATGCTTTCAAAACATCTACTGTTATAACAGTCGACTATTCCAATTTACCAGGACGATTTCTTCGTAGAAAGGCCAATCAATAAAAATACCTAACGCACCAGACACTGAACCCGCCATCTGTCAGTGTTCTTGTTTTTGTTTTCAAATTTAAACAGACGCTCAAGTGACTCCTCCCGCTTGGCGTGGCCTTCTCGAACAGCTTCTGCGATTGGATTGCTACTCCAATCGTAACAACCGTACATTCGACAACTACAACTGCGAAGAGAGAATGCTCTGTCTTCTCTGTGCGTGCCTACGTCTCAGTAAACCTTGCAAAGCAATTTATTGCTGACGAGAACACACCTTGTGGATCGATGCATGCCCGCCCGCAGTCCACCTTTTCGTCAAATCTGTTGTCATTGCCACCACAACCACCATAGTAGAACTGCTCGCATCGTCCAGTGTAGCTGTTAAACCACCATTTCGGATGACTCAATCCGCATTCCCCCTTTTCCAACTTCAGTTCGCACATGGGACTCAAAGGCGTTGCCGCTAGAAAGAAAAATAAAGTTGTGCCTCCTTTGTATAAACGCCAAAAATTCATAATAATAATACCCAGTCTTTGCATCTCTATTATAGTTAACACTTCTCTACTAAAAAATCATTACATGCAGTTGTAAGAAACTCTTTTCTGTCAGCTCTGCATTGTTTTTAGAGGTATAGCTACCACAATACATTGGCCACTTCGCAAACATCTGCAGAAATTACCGCTTGCGTCCCCTTGTGGCGTATAGGGTAAATGCGGCGCGTGGTGGCTTTATTAGCGGATGGCGGGTCATCTAGCCGCGCCTTCCCTGAAGGAGTGGCCTGTATGAGCTACCTGCCAAGTGCATATTGTGCGTCATGAATAGACGCTTTAAAACGAATTGCTACTTAGAGGCGTTAGGTGCAGCAATAATGCTGCTTTCAAAATAAGTATGTTCCCTAATACCCTCTCCTTGGCAACACAATAAACTTTGACTTATAGGTGACCTAAAGGTACATAACCTTTCATTGCCTCGCAAAACATATATGCGCTAATTGGTGTGCAGATATGCCGTGGCCAAGGAAGAGTGTTTATGAAGACGTACATATCTAACAAAAATATTTAATTCATTGTTCTCAGCTAATATACCTTTCTGCCACCACTACCGAATTACATATCAAAGAGAGAAAAGAGCGTACAAAAAGAAATCGTGATTGAAATATAAAACAATGACTACGGTTTTTAAAAAATTCTAAAACATCCCTCGTACCTTGACAACTGATGTTATGCGAAATATGCGGATGCAAGGTGAATGTTTAAATATCGTATTCAGTGAGGCGTTATGAAGTGGCGCTCAGTATATGTACAAATTCACACACGCACACACACACACACACACACACACACACACACACACACACACATGCGCGCGCAAACATAAAATTTCGATTGAAAAGGTTACGCCTGCCGTTACGCATGAAGGGTGTTTCAAGAAACGTGTTCGATAATCCCAGCAATCAAGAGCAATGCATTATTTATTGCCAGCCTTCATAACTATTTTCTTTCTGTCACGGGTGGGTGCGTGTTTTCTTTTCTTGTTTTCAATAGTATTCTATAAAATTTCTTACTTTCCTCTCTTCCTTGCCTTTCTACTCCCCCTTACGTCAGTCCCAGTGCAAGTTAACAAATCAAAACTTTTTTTTTTTCAGAATAACGTCTCTGTCATTCACATAACCTTTCTCTTTCTCGCATTTCAGTCCCGGCGGACATACTTATATAACGAGAGGGACAAAGCATGTGAGTATTAGATAAAATTTTTATTGAACTTTTTATTCTTTTTTTCACTGGCAGTCGTGTCAAAACAACGCAATTGGAGCCCTTCCAGCTAAATGTTCTGGAAACTCTTACATTTGACTCATCTGCTCTTTTCTAATTTTCTTTTCGAGCAACAAAATTCTAATTTAGCTTTCTAACAATATAGACTAACAACAAAATGTTTTAAATTTACTTTCAAAAATTACTTTTGAATACTGCAAAGCACTCCCTCAACTTGGGAAATTTCTGGAGTAATTTTCCGCACGCCAGTTTCATGTGATAATGCGGTTTCATGTTTTTAGTCGTTCTCAAACGGATAAAAACATGAAAGCGAGGTGGCAGCAAAAAAAAAACGAGGCAGCAGCAAAGAAATCTTCTATTCCCGTCGATCCCTTTGCGCTGTTTAACATGAAACATTGAAAATAAAGTTAACTATTTATTTATTCGCAACACCTGAAGTTCGGAGCTGTTGTGGATATTTCACTGCAGTTATTTCCTCCAAACGGGTCGCGAAAATTATGCTACTAGTCTTGAAAATATTTCTGCACAGGACGCTGACACAAGGTGCTTGGTTATTTTTGTGACAATGAGAGGGTTTGGCCTGTTAGTAAGTATTCCTTCTAAAACACATGACGTGCAAATGCGAACACAAGTATTTGTCACGTTTTTCAACATCCTGACTTCTTTTCCGTGTGTACGTAGGCCCTGTCTTGAAGAATAAGGCTTTCTGATCATTCTAAACAGATCATTTTTAAATGGCCCCAAGTAGAAATACTTCACAATAAGAAAAACTGCGGTTGCCAAAAATTCGATTTGAGGTGGCACTACATCAACCATAGATAAACTAAGAGACCTAGAAATTGGAGCTACCGTATCACCAGCGTGAAATAAATTTATCTGCTATTTTTATGCAGCCATATGTTCATCTCACCCTGCAATGCAGAAAAATTTATGTTGTGCTGGAGGATACTGTTCTGAACAAATCGCCCAGTCTATAGCCTTCAGAACAATGTTGAAGGAAACAGTTTCATGCCCAATTTTAAAATTCAGTTCGTAACTCGTGCTTAGGAACGCCAAAAGTACGCAGGCTTTCATTATTGAAGAGGTGAGCTACCAGTGGCTTCTCATGTCGCATGCACCTACTTTTATACTGCAAACGACCGTGAGTAGACAGAAAAAAAAATTAGGTCACCACTTGGAACGCCGTGCGCACTGTCCATGAACCAGTCGTTATCGGCTATGCTTGATATAAAGCCAGTAATAGCCTTGGCACTTGTTATTCCCGGTTCAAATGATAATGGCTTTAGAGTTTCTGCAGTGGTGCATTTTTTGACGCTACGAGAGCAAAATTTCATGAAGCCTAACAAAAACACGCTGTTTCTGCATCTTCAGCTAATCTCGATGTTCCTAATAATTAGGACAATAAAAGATACCACGTACTCTGGCAATCAACGCTATGCGAAGCATGCGGAGAGTGGCTTGTTGGCTTGTGGCTGGTTGGCTCGGGAGTGATAAATTCAGCATGCGTGTTACTTGCGAAAGGTTACTCGAAGATCAGTAAACTGCAAAGCATTGTCTACCGGTAATTTATTGAGAGTGAGGGGAGCTGGTATATGTGTGTCCTTGCAAAAACAAATCTGGGGCCGGCTCCTTCATCTACGCTGAACAAGAAGTAGTCTCAGCCTTTCTCTTTGATGTTATGGCATCGACTGACGTAGAGGCCGAGACAGGCAGCGTAGTGCAGGACTGGCCTCCAGCGTCAGCCTTAAGGCCACCCGAAAAGCTTTCTTGTCATGGAATTGGAGGGATCTGATGGACAGTCGAGCTGTTGTTACAAGTGAGTTGTGTGTCTGAGAGAGGCCACGTTGGTAAAGGCTGCAGCTGCGCCATACCCTTCATTATTTTCTTCACTGAGAGGAGGTAGGGTGCTGGAGGGTAGTCGTGCCGCGTCAAGGTGGTGTGCCTCATTTCCCTTATCTGCGCAATAGATTGCGTCCACATTGCGGGCAGCATTGTCATAAGAGAGTGGCTGAAAAACAGTCTGGCGCACGATTGAGTCCAATATTGTTGCACACCTTCGTACTTGAGACGGGCTTTGAATGCAGCGCGAAAGTGGTCGACGTCCATCACACCTTTGCGGTGGTCCGGGCAGTCGTAAAGCGGGCTGAGATCGTGCCGAGAACATTGTAAAAAAATTCTCAGAAAAGCAGTTGGTACGATGCAACCATACGCGTTAATTTGCAGTGCTAGGATCCTGTAGTTCGCGTGGCTAAACGGTCCACTTTCTGGGTAAACAAGGATATCACCCTCATAACGCCCGTGGATAGGAGGAGCCCGAGAAGCCCGTGGCGATGGCAGCAGAGAGTATGAAAGGCTCGCATCTCACGGCGTTAGTTGAGACCCCGCAGGCAGCTCGAAGCTACGAAGCTGTTCGGACGAACGTACGGTATCGCGAATCATCCTCGCAGAATAATCTGGTGAGCCACCAGGAGAACGACCAACGGCAGCTGCGGAATATGTCGTCGCCGCAGCAATCAGCGCAGCGGTGTCATTAATTGTGGAAGCGTGGTCGACGCGGTAAATGAAGTACCGTGACACTATCGTGGAGCTAAGGAGGAGGCCTGGACGCCTTTCCCAGATAGCTCTTGCAGCACCGCCAGGAGAACGGGTGACTAGGAGGCTCGCGCTGTCCCTGCACAAGTGTGCTTCTTGCAATGGCATGTTTGCTATTTTGAACTTCAGGAAAAAAAGGCAATGTTCCTAGATTAGCGTCTCAACAAGGCCAAGGGGAAATCAGCACAGCCAGCTTCTGCCTTGAGGCTTCGTTTCCGATCACTGTCATCGAGCAGAAGAAAGAGACAACTGAAGATATGCTTGAATGAAGGGTGGAAATATTCCAATGGCAGTGCTAAGAAACAATCTCAATATTTCCAATATGTCATACCATGCTTGGAACTAGCGATTCTTAATGGTTTCTAATGCTGTTCTAGTTGCTTTTAGGTTGTTTCTGGGTTTTGTTTAGGTGATGCTAGGTTTTTTTTCAAGCTGTTCCTGGGTAGATGCTAGCCATTCGCTAGATGATGCAAGATTTTTTCTTGTTGAATCTCACAGTAAAAAAGTGCGAGTTGTGCTAAAGGCCGCAGCAGAGATGACACCGATGTCCGCTCGCCAGAAGCAAAAGCCAAAAGCACGTGCTCAAACCAAGCGTCCGCACCTTGCACAGAAAAATTTGTGGTTATGTCGTCCTTCGCGTCATCCTAAGGTGACTCTCAAAGCCACCATTGCCTTTCCCGTTCTGTCGTTTTCTTCCGTTGTACGCAGCGCTGAACTATGTTTATCGCTTGGTAAACCCTGATGGTTTCCAAAGCTTTTTTTTTGGGGGGGGGGGGGGGTTGCGAAGTTCTTTAGGGTGAAGCCGTGTACTCCATCCACCATCGCCATAGTTTGATCGGTGTCTGCTGGGGCCGTGGTGGACCCCAAGAGCTCGCTCCCACTGCTCGCCATTTTTCTCTTTTTGGCCCTAGATCGATGATGGCGCACTCGCTATGGACGACGACGAAGAAAGGAAGGCGTATTTTAAGCTTTGGTACCTCAGGTTTGGTATACTGCCCCAGGGATGCCTTTGATGGCCTGTGTAATTTCGTTATAAATACTCAACGAGTGCCATTTAACCAGGTATTTAAAATAATTCGTCATTTCGTTTGGTTGAAAATTAAGTTTTCAAAATTATTCCCTTCAGGTTATTACGGCAGTCTTGAATACAGGATCAAAAGCATATTACTTGTAGTTAAATTGAATAGTTTTCGTATATTTGCCATTTTATTTCCTTATTTTCGGTTTTAAATTTCCTAGCTTACCTAAAACTACATTTACCAGTCTCTATGCTGCATTCTTGGCAAATCCCCCAAACTGGGTACGTGCCATGTATCTAGGATAACAAAGCAAAGCAGAGTGAGGGGCGGCTCAACTGCAAGCAGAGCTGATGGCTTGTAGAGCTGCCGGGACCTGGCGATGCCGGTAAGTGGGCCCGGGGGTGGTGGAAGTGGTGGCAAAATGCTGGCAGTGTTTGCTTCCGGTAGTTGGTAGCCCCAATGCTTGGTTCGAGCGCGATTTTTTTTACCTGAGTTTTGGGCACGGCTGCTAGCAGTGCAATCACCTCTGGTTTGATAAATATTAAAAAAAGACCAACAATAAAAAAAGTCTTGGACCAACGTCAATGCCGTGTTACCGTGATATAGTTTTGCTGGCGAGGACGATCGCAATGAGTACGTACTTGGTTCGCTCTACGTGAAATGCGCACCTCAATGCCGTATACGACCAACATAACAACATTGTGTATACTGTACACACGTCCAGTCACGCCTTTCCCTGTTCCAGTCGACAATGTACGGGGATCGACTGTTACCCGAGTCATCCCTGGGGCTTCACCCACTCATCATCATTCACATCATGGATATGAACTACGTCTGTGTAAAAATGTTAAGTAGTCTTGGCTGTTTGTCTGCTGCGCTCTTCATTTTAGTGGACCAGCGGGGACTAGTAGGATGTGCACAATTTCGGTGGCACATTCCTGTCACCATTATAATTGTTTTTGAAAATACCTGCACACACCACCTTTCTTACGGGCGGCTTCACCAGAGATGAATGAACACGCAAATTTTTGTATGACTGAAGTTCCCATGTTTCTGCTCCTGCATGCAATTTTGTCGTCGGGCTTCCTGAGCAGTGTGCCTTCCAACATTCTAACACTTTTTCTTATAAATACCAAACTCTATATTATGGGTTTTACTCACTCTAACCTCAATAACAACAGTACTACAATATTTACAAAACAACATTGCGTACTTCTTCCGTAAGTTAGAACAATTATTAGAAACCTGACTATTGCATTTTCAGACATTTAACTTGGGAATTCATTGCCATGGGATATCATTTTATTATAATTCTCATCATACATGCGTACATTAAGGTTAAATTTATTTAGATTTTGCAAAATGCATGGGGTTCATTGGATGTTATTCCTATATACAGCACACTTTGAAGATGTAATGCTGGCAACTTTGAAGTGCTTGAATGTCGCCTTCATTTGATCCTTGTTTGAGTTTCTGATTGCATGTGTCATTCATCTTTGTTTGAATTTACGCGAATTTGTAATTTCTTCTATTCAAGTTTTTATAAGTCTCGATATATAACTTGCGATTCTCGTAATCAATTTTGATTGATGATTAATTTTCTCTATTCATACGTATACTCCGGAAATATATGAAATGTATATCTCTTTGTATGCTGAGATTCTTCTGATCCCGCTTGATTTTTTGTTGGGAGGTTCTCCCGACAGTGTTTACTTCCAAACCTCTAATTGTGTCCTGATATATGAATCAATTTTTTTGTTCGTCGATTAAATTTTGTGAATGGCGGAAACGTCCACATGGGAGGTGCATTCTGTGACTATGAGAACGCGTTTCGAGCATAATCTTTTCGCAGGAATCGGCGTGGCAAATTTATGATCTGTAGCCAAATTTTGTCACTACGTGAACGGCGTGAGTGGCCTTTCGTAGCTATTACAGCGGGATCGTTTTAGAATACTTATGGAATAAAAACTCAATGCTGCATAAAAAAAACGGTGCAGTGTATCAAGACTTGTGCTTAAAAAATAATTGTACAGCCCCCTTATCAGATCGTCCACTGCCTGTGTTAGCGACTGTTACGTGAGGTCAAAGTCATGCGCAGAAACAGTAAAGTGTTGCATGATGTTCTTAACACATTTTTAGCAATATTTTTAGACTTAGTAACGCAATGTTCGTAGCACAACGCTGATTGAAAATATGTCTTGTAATACATTAAATGCACGTAATATACCAAGCTACAACTTTTGCGTCTGGTTTGATTGATTTTACACAATATTTCAAACCTGGTAACAAGTTATGAAGAGTTCTATTGTAGCACAATGAATCGCCAGCTGTGAACGCACACTTGGAAGACGTTTTCTATCGAATATTCAGTATGAAACTATCACTTTTTATGCGTCAAAAGGCAACATCCTAATGTCTGAATACTAAACTTGGACTACACGATGGGATGGGTGTCGAATGATGCAATAAACAGTGCCTAAAGTGCAGGGTTATTGAGACTGACAACTGATAGATTTTGCAGCAGAGTAGCGTCATGATACGTCTTCCACAAGTTTGTTTTTTTTCTTGCGAGCAAGCCGACACAATATGGGGCGATGACACACCATTCGTCAGCAAATGCATGGGTGGCGTTTTAAATGTGTTTACAAGTGGAGCTCCTCTTCAAAGCCATCATCCGCAGCTATTCCCTATGTAGAAATGTTCGCCCCGCCTGAGTGGTCTTCTGGCTAAGGTACTCGGCTGCTGACCCGCAGGTCGCGGGTTCGAATCCTGGCTGCGGCGGCTGCATTTCCGATGGAGGCGGAAATGTTGTAGGCCCGTGTGCTCAGATTTGGGTGCACGTTAAAGAACCCCAGGTGGTCAAAATTTCCGTAGCCCTCCACTAAGGCGTCTCTCATAATCATGTGGCGGTTTTGGGACGTTAAACCCCACATATGTAGAAATGCTCTGTAGGTGAAACTTTTTATGTTTCACATGTAATCTTGCCTTTGAGTTTTCCATAAATATGTACAATTGGTGACGCTCAGTCTGTTTTAATACCTCATTTTATTCCTGGCACTAGAAAGTTCCCTCTTTTTTCTCGATCAACACTTCTGTACTTTGTCTTTGCCTGTAGTACGCTGTGGAAAAGCCTTCCTATAGGAAATTCAGGCCTATTCGATGAATCGAATAAATACAACTTCTTCGAAGCAACCAGGATTGTGAGGCTATTACACGTTATTTGGTTTTGCCATGAGCGTCACATAACGAGTTAACAGAAATTTATTAATAAGAATGCCAGAAAAGAATTGCGTTCCCTCTCGTGACTCTCAAACATAGGCGATCTCAAGAGGGCCGTGTAGTAGGTGTAGGTTCTCACTAACATGCGATGACGTAGACTTGTCTGCGAATGTGCTATGTATTTTTTAAGCTACTTCTTTGTGTATGTATGTCTAGAATGAAAATTATAGCACCTCATGGGCTAAGGCCTGCTGGGCTGGGCCGGCATTAGTAGGTGTCACCGACGAACCAGAAAGAGCTCGGGCTGGAAGCTCCGACCCCATGGCTCGTATTTTAGCTGCCAGGCTTTGACTTCGCTCCGTTCTTAAAGGGACACGAATCTGAAACACTGTCTTCTGCTCATACTTACAAACTATTCCTTAGAAATTCGAGTATCATTAATTTCACCACGATAAGTCTATTTATAGGCGAGTAAATGAAAGTCGAAGTTTCATTTTCGAATTCGGAGCTGTAATCTCTACGCGTGAAGTCACAGATTTCAATCTGCATTCGTTGCATTTTGCGGCTACCTGCGCTTGAAGGTATTTTGAAACTTCGTATGCTATATCTACGGGCCACTTACAGGGAAATTTAGCTCAGCTTTACTTATTACGATGTACGTAGGCTTAGTTAGACGCTGTCAGCAGCTGTGACGCCACGACTTCTACTGCGTTAATTTTGAAGTGACGTAACCAGTCAAATTTTCGTGTGTATTTTCACGCATACAAACAATTGTCATGGTGAGCGTGGTTTTCGGTAATTGTAACAATAATACACCAATTTTAGAAATAATACTATTAGATTCTTCAAGTTTGTTTTAAAGACGTTGCACATACATATAGTTCTCACATTTCATCTCGAAAAAAAATGCTTCTTTTGTGTGGGGCAATATATTGGGAGTTCTGTGATGGACAAGTAATGAAATTCTTTTGCTTCTCGCATAAGGGGCAACTTGAGCTATGTGAAGCGTATGAGCCTGAAGTAATAGACCAGATGCTTTCATTGTTAACATCTGGCTATTCTGGGATTTACTGACATTCTTTGTTATTATATCCCTAGTGAAACGGGGTTTATTGGCACAAGTAGTGCTTGCACAGCAGGTCTATTGATGCGGAAAGCGAGCTGCAGCAATGGACCCAGGAATCACAGCACTCGGGGCAAACGCTCGCGCTTGGCTCCTCTCGCTAAAGGCGTGGCACACTGCGGCCCATAATCTTCTTCCTGTCTACAATACCCCGGCGACGAAGACGAGCCATCCTGGCAAGTCAAGGTGATGAAAGTAGGAGTGGGTCGTGATATGGCTTGAGACGACTCACGTGGACAGTCTCACGACCAAGGCGTCGCCTGTCTGTAGATGGCGTGACGGGCTCGATCACGTATGTTACATGAGATCGACGTTCGACCACGTGATAAGGACCGTGAAACTTGGGGCCAAACTTAGAGGACAGACCTGGGGAGTGGAAGGGCAGTCGGAGACAGACGAGCGAGCTCACGGCAAAAGTCTCGACTTGCTGGTCGCGGTCGTGGCGGTCTTTTTTGAGTGCTTGCTTGTCCGAGGTGAATGATCGGGCCAACTGACGACACTCTTCAGCGTGGTGCATAATTTCAGAGAGAGGGTTGAACACTGAGACGTCGGGACGATAAGGCAAAATGGTTTCAAGGGTGGAGCATGGCTCACGCCCATATAAAAGAAGGACAGGCGAGACGCTTGTGGTTCATTGCATCGCGGTGTTGTACGCATTAAGTCACAAATGGAAGAATAACATCCCAGTTTGATTGGTCGGAATTGACATACATGGCAAGCATGTCTCCTAGCGTTCGGTTGAAGCGCTCAGTTAGACCGTTGGTCTGCGGGTAATAGGCTGTAGAGGTGCGGTATACCGTGCGGCATGCCCAAAGGAGTTTTTGTACAACTTCGGATAAAAATACACGCCCTCGATCACTTAGCAGTTCACGTGGTGCCCCGTGACGCAGTACGAAGCGTCGCAAAACGAAATTGGCTACGTCATGTGCACCAGCCGTAGGTAGTGGAGCTGTTTCAGCATACCTCGTCAGATGGTCGACCGCGACAATGATTCATCGATTTCCAGTGGCAGTGTAAGGAAGGGGACCATATAAATCGATTTCAACGCGGTCGAAAGGGCGCACCGGATACGGTAGAGGCTGTAATAATCCGGGTCAGTGGGCCGCTGTCTTTCGTCGTTGGCATAATGAACAGGACCGAATGTATTTTTGTACAAAGGTGTACATACCATGCCAGTAGTAACGCTGGCGGATCCGGTGATATGTTTTTAACACACCAGCGTGAGCATGTTGTGGGTCGGCACGAAAATACGCACGGATATCAGATCACATGTGGCATGGTATAACCAAGAGCCAATTACGGCCATCCGCATGGTAGTTTCTGCGGTATAGTTGCGCATCCCGTATCTCAAAATGTGTGGCTTGGCGGCGAAGAGCGCGTGGGTACGCAGACGATGAGGAGTCGGAAAGAATGTTGAGGAGATATTTTATCCATCGGTCTTTCCACTGTTCAGACGCCATGCTTGAGACGGAAATGGGAGCGATGGGAAAGTTGGCGTCCGAATGCAGGTCTGCGCTGAATCTCACTGGTGATCGTGAGAGGGCGTCCACCTCAGAGTGTTTCCGTCCTGAGCGGTAGACGACACGAATGGGGAATTCTCGTAGGCGAAGAGCCCAACATCCAAGGCGACCTGAAGGATCTTTTAGAGACGCCAACCAACAAAGTGCGTGGTGGTCTGTCACAACATCGAAACTCTGTCCGTACAAGTAAGGACAAAACTTGCTCAATGCCCAAACGATTGCGAGGCATTCTTTTTCAGTTACGGAGTAGTTCATTTCCGCTTTCGTGAGCGCGCGGCTTGCATATGCGATGACGTACTCTGGAATACCGGGTTTTCGTTGCGCGAGTACAGCTCCCAGACCAACGCCACTGGCGTCTGTGTGCACTTCAGTGGGGGCACTTGGATCGTAATGGCGTAGAATGGGTGGTGACGTAAGTACGCGGCGCAGTGTAAGGAAGGCTTCGTCACATGCCGGGGTCCAGTTAGAAAGATTAGCTGGACCATTCAGTAGTTGCGTAAGTGGGGCTATTATTGATGCAAAGTTGTGGACAAAACGGCAAAAATACGAGCACAAGCCGATGAAGCTCCTAAGTTCTTTGAGTGAAGTCGGCTTCGGAAAGTTGGCTACGGCTCGAAGTTTGTCCGGGTAGGGGCAAATTCCATTCTTTGACAAAACGTGACCAAGTATAGTAAGTTGGCGAGCCCTGAAGCGGCACTTCTTTAGGTTAAGCTGGAGGTTTGCCTTAGTAAGGCACTGAAGAATTGTGCGCAGACGGTCGACGTGGGTAGGGAAATCAGGAGAAATACGATAACACCATCAAGGTAGCATAAGCATATCTGCCATTTAAGTCCGCGTAAAACGCTGTCCATTATTCGTTGAAACGTTGCAGGTGCATTGCACAGACCGAATGGCATAACCGTGAATTCGTATAGGCCATCCGGCGTAACGAACGCTGTTTTGGGACGGTCACACACTGCCATCGGAACCTGCCAATAACCTGAAAGTAAGTCTAGCGAAGAAAAGCATTCGGCACCTTGTAGGCAATCGATAGCCTCGTCGATGCGGCGAAGAGGAAACACATCTTTCCGTGTAATTTTGTTCAGTCGCCGGTAGTCGACACAAAATCTAATCGAACCGTCTTTTTTCTTCACTAGCACAACAGGTGAAGACCAGGGGCTAGAAGATGGCTTGATGACACCGCGCTGAAGCATATCATCCATCTGCTCTGCAATTACATTTCGTTCCTTGGGCGACACGCGGTAGGGGCGTTGCCACAAAGGAGGGTGCGTTCCAGTGTAGATTGTGTGAGCGACGGTGTTAGTTTGACTCAGTGCCTTTTCAGGAAGGTCAAATGAATCACGGAATTCATGCAGAAGGGTTATCAGCTGGTTCCGTTGATCCAGAGGAAGCTTGCTGTCGATGGAACGATCGAAGATATCCGAGGAGTAGTCATCCCGCGTAAAAGAAGGAGTAACAGAGTTCAGTTGAAGTTGCTGGCCAGTGTCGTGGGACTCAATAGGCACAATAACGTTGTCATCAACAGGAAGAACATAGCCCAGTGTTTCGTGAGCTCTTAAGGTGAGAGGGCATGAGCTATGATTGCAAACGACAATTCCGGAAGTATCTTGGTGAGGTGGCAGAACGGCGTATGGCAGAGACGAACCGTGGCGGCGACTGAAAACGTCAGATGGGGAGAACACAACGGTAGAGCCGGACAGTTCAGTGTGATTGACGGGGACAACATGGCACTAAGAGGGGGAACATCTATGTCGGAAGCCACAAGAAGCTTGCCAAGGTGAGTGAGCTCATTGTCGGTAGATGGCGCATCAGAAAACACAGAAAATTCCACCTGCGCGCGAGCGCAGTCAATTACGGCATGGTGGCGTGACAAAAATCCCATCCAAGTATCACGTCGTGGAAACAAGTGGCCAACACGAGAAACTCGATGAGGCACAGGACGTTCTGTATGATTACTCTCGCTGTACAAGCTCCGACTGGTCGAATAGGTTGCGTGCTCGCGGTATTCAGCAATACGTCGGAAGGCGGCGTCGTTACTTTTCGTATCGAACGGCAGAGTTTTTGACTCATCACAGATACGGCGGCACCCGTGTCAACAAGCGCAAGAGTTCGTAGACCTTCAACAAACAGTTCCAGAACGTTTGTGGGGGACGGGCGAGGACTTCTACAATGCGACGATTTCGAAGCTCATGCCTCCGGAGCTGCGGCAGTCAGTTTTCCGTCTCTGCGGGGTTCGGTCGGTGACGCAGCGGGGACGGAGAACGGTAGCGGCGTGGTGAGGATGAGCGACGGGGACCGAATGGTCGGTAGTCGGCAGCAGGGTGGTGGTCTAGTTCGGATGGGGACGGGTCGCATCGCACTGATTGTCGGTCGTATTGACGTATTGACGGGGGATTTCTCGTTGCGCCTTGTACGGGGCCGGGAAAGAGTCGTCAGAGTACCTCGGAGCTGCAGCCGGGCCCGTTGCGAAGCACCGGCGACAGAAGCGCGCCATGTGACCTCGATATCCGCATGCATAACAGATTGGACGATTGTCAACTGTGCGCCAAGGGTTTCCGTTATAGCGCTGTTGTGTTGCTGGAACTGGCGTCGTTGGTACTCGTAGAGGCTGGGGAGTAGGCTGAAGTGGAGGTCGTGGTGGAGTAGCAGCAACAGCAGCGTAAGTCAATGGCGCGGTGACAGGTGTTGTCTGACAGGCGGGCGGCAGTGCCTCAGAGACTTGCGTCTGTATTACCTGTCTGATGGCGGGCGCGAGACGCTCAGAAGAGGGTTCCGTTGCCGGTTGATACGACAGACACAAAAGTTGTCGGGCCATCTCCTCGTGCACATATCGTTTGATTTCCGACATGATTGTGTTGTGGTCTCCACCTAGGGTCAATGCCGCAAGAGTTTCGTCGGTAGCCGCTGGCCGCCGTGTCATGACTCTTTGTTTGCGCAATTCCTCGAAGCTCTGGCAAAGAGTGGTGAGTTCAGACACGGTACGGGGGCCCTTGGCCAGCAGCATCTGAAAGCCGTCGTCATCTATCCCCTTCAAGATGTGTTTGATCTTGTCTGCCTCAATCATTGAAGGGTCAGGGCGTTTGCACAAGACGAGAACATCCTCGATGTAGCTTGTGAAGCCTTGCCCCTGAAGCTGTGCGCGTCCCCGTAGACGCTATTCGGCACGGAGCTTGGGTACCTCGGGGCGACCGAATACACCGGTAATGCGTAGCTTAAAAGCACCCCAAGTGGAGAATTCCGAGTGGTGGTTGTTAAACCCGAGACTCGCTACCTCTTTCAGGTAGAAGGGTACATATTGCAGCTTCGATGTGCCGTCCCACTTGTTGCTTGCGCCTACCTTTTCAAATGTCCACAGCCAATCTTCTACGTCTTGCTCATCGGTACCGTCGAAAAAAGGTGGGTCGCGCACGCGTAGCGCAGTGGGCACGATGACCATCGGAGGCTGGGTCGTACCTTGCTGGGTGGTTTCTTCAGCCATTTCTGGGATGGCCGGTAGTTTCCTGTTGCGAAGTTCTAGGTTGAAATACCCAGCACCTCCACCACTCTGAAGCGGGGTTTATTGGCACAAGTAGTACTTGCACAGCAGGTCTATTGATGCGGAAAGCGGGTGGCAGCAATAGACCCAGGAATCACAGCACTCGGGGCAAACGCTCGAGCTTAGCTCCTCTCGCTAAAGGCGTGACCCACTGCGGCACATAATCTTCTTCCTCTCTACCCTAGTGTAGTTGGGATCACAATAATTAGAGTATTATAATAAATTTATAACTTGCCATTTCAACAGCACTGAAGCTGGAAAACGTTCTTAAACATTCCACGCCTGGTTTAGAATTGAAGGACTGCACGGAGTCTCACCAAACAGAATCCCTTTAAAAACTTTTGTTTTCGATGGCTTCTCACTGCTTCCGCGGTCGTGTCAATCGAGGTGGACATGCCCAACCTGCTTTGCAGGCCCACATTGTTAGCGTCTGAGGTTTCGTTTTGCTGCACTGCAGTAGAGGTTTCAAAGTCGCATCAGCGCATAATCTACAATGACACAATGACGAAATTTCACTTCCGCAAGGGCCAGGACAATGGGTGGGAAGAATGGAGCAGGGAAATATGTTGTAGCAAATGTCACCTAATCTTCAATTTTGAAGAACCTCTCCAATATATCATCTATTGGTCATTACTAAAGAGTGAGTTTCCAACGACATATCTACACCTGTCTCCAATATCACTAAAACTTCGACGGCAATGCTAAAATTTCGACGGCAATTTTCGATCACGATTGTGTATCAACGTTCGGTGGATGCATGGGGTGCTTCACAAGAACATGATTCAGACCTTTCATGCCTAAACAGCTTAATGAATCACCTATTAAATTTGATTGTTCTTGCTATTTTACTGGGAAGAAGGCCGTTGTGTGCGGGCCGTAAATCTCTTGTTTCAGGCACGCGCAATATAGAGTGCGAGAGATACATGATACTGCTGCTGCAGTTCTAGATTATTTATTGATATGTGCGGCTTCATGTACCAAAACCACCTTGTGATTATGAGAGAAACCGTAGTGGGGGCCTCTGGAAATTTCGACCACCTGGGGTTCTTTAGAGTGCACCCAAATTTAATCACGCGGGTCGACAGCATTTCCGCCTCCATCGAAAATGCAGCCGCCGCAGCTGGGATATGATGTTTTCACTTGCGGGTCAGCAGCCGAGTACCCTAGCCTCAAGACCACCGCCGCGGGCTGCAACACCTCTGGAATGCGCAAAAACAATATAGGTCCAGTAAACGAGGCGTCGGGTAAAGTATATTTGTTTATAAAATATCTGGTTAAAAAATACAACTATGAATTTGGTGCCTTGTGAGCTTCATTTACCTCAAACCATATGCATCCATTGAGCAAGTGTCAAAAAGTTTATTCACGATCTTAATACAAAGCTCAAACAAACGCTGAAAAGAGATCGAGATCTCTTCGTTCACTTACTGTCGATGACTCGCTCGCTGAATTCCGTGCCGACCGATAGTGCCCTCGCGATCTCCGACGTCAGCGTATCTCTGGCCGACTGGGCTGGCCCTACGTAATCCCCTGACGCCGATTTTGGACGACAGCGTAGTTCTAACCTACTGGACTTGCCCTACGCCATCTCCTGACGCCGACAAGAGCTCTAGCTAGTGATGCCCCGTCCTCGGACTCCTGTGACCGCGTTTCCATCTTTCCTATCTCTCTTATCCCCACATATGTTCTCGCTCACTGTCGCAGTACATCTCTTTATATATATATATATATATATATATATATATATATATATATATATATATATATATATATATATATATATATATATATATATATATATATACTTTTAATCCTGACCTTTTAATACCTCCTCAACCCATTCCTTGTGGGCTACCTTTGAAGTGTCCCACCCTGATGCAGACAGGTACGGGGCTCACTTTTCTCTTCTTTTTCTTTTTATAACCACTTCTTCACTTCCTGTCAGTCATACGCTCATGTAGTACAATATAACAGCCTTCTGCCAGGACAACATCATTAGGATGGCGTATATATTAATAATATAAAAACAGAAAGAGAGCACGCGCACACGGTTCCAAACATGCGTAATGCACACAGCTGAAAATTCCAAGGGGAAGTATATTGCAATAGTACTGAAAGTGTCGCTAGTTGGTGAAGCATTGCAAAACAGCACTCGTCTGTGTCCGTTACGTCTTCTGTCTTTGTCAGTGACGCACTGTACCCAAAAATGCAAGGAAAAAACTTCAAAGATGAGTTTTAATCTTGACATTGGAGAGTGCCACAACATTCTGGAACGAAAGAAGCTAGTGGATGAGTTGGAGAGCAATGTTCATTGTGCAGAATCCCACAGAGATCAGAGATCGCTCCAGTCGTTGAAGACACGAACGACTGGTGACGTCTTCAGAAATGGCAAAGCAGATGTAGCCTAAACCGTTGCGGCTAGCGCAAGCAATGCTAAAAACTTTAGCGTGGCAGGATACGTGATGAATTAGCGCATGGCGTGCCTAAAGCCGGTATTCTTTGGTAGTTTTATTTTTCGTACAATGGCATATGAAGAGACAAGCTCTAAAATGTGCCACAAAAAATTGCTTGACTGTGTGTAACAGCAGCGTCATAGAATGTAATATTGTTACGACAATTTATTTTTTGTTTCTTAGGGGTCCTTATATGTTGTTATAAATGTAGACATGGCGCGCACGGTTCATTGTAATTTTTCTCGAGGTCATTGTTCTTACAGCAACATTATAAACTCGGCTTCCTTCCTCTATTTTTCTTAGTGTGGTGAGGTGCTACTATGCTGGAGACAGACGCTACATATCCAAAAGCGTGCACAGTTGGCCTTGTAATTAGATGATGCGTTAAACTTTAATAGACCGCAATGTAAACAATCGAAAAAGAGCAGTCTTACTTGTGTCCTCTGTTTCATTTAGCTCAGTATTAAAGCTGAATTCCAGCTGCAAACCACTTCGCTCGGTATAATATCTCCTGCGAAGCGCTCTTGATGATTTTCATGTGTTGATGCATCGGCACGTAGTACGGGAGCCTTGTTAAAAATCATTGTGAACAAGGCTCTGAATCAGAGTCCGACAACGTCAATGAGTTTTATTCCCTTGCGGCCAGTGTCCTCGTTTCGCGTCTTTTTATTCAGTGATTCTTCCGGTCCATACGGGTGTTCATGGAAGCCATCATTGCTTCCAAATGTTATTTAGAGCAAAGATAGATACAGTATACCGCTCCCGAGCGAACACTTAATTGCACAGCAGCGCACACAGCAAGAAAATGCCCCCCGGCTTCTGTAACGCGCAATTCACGTTCATTCCGGAAATTAAAACGGCCAACGTCACTCACGCACTCGCGAAATACACCTCGGATGACACCGAACCCTCATGGAAAAAACACAACTACAGGGGCAAATTTCTCCGCCAAATCTGGTGGCAGTTTTGCAACAACCACCCCAAAGCCTGGACTGGGTTATGCGACGCCACAGAAAGCAGAAACATTGCATCCAGTATATCAGCTCATCTGTTTCCCCCACAAGTCCCTTTTTACAAGATGGTCCCGCATTTTCAAGTATAACTGTCTGTAAAGAAGGCGCCACCAAAGTATACATATTTGTCGCCTTATCGATTTCTTGTCAATTCTGCGCTCGGTAGAGGCTCGTTCACACCGAAGGTAGCCTGGCAAAGCGGCGAAGTGGGATTTCCGAAGCGGCGAGGCGGCGAATGCGTGAACCTGTTCAGACCTTCGTCGGGCCGCGCGGCAGAAGAGGCGGGCATCACGCGATTTTGCGCACCTGTCGCTATGACGTGTCAGTGCTTCTGCCAAGCGTACACCCGCGCCACGACCGCGCCTCCGCTGCGTCAAGGCGGCGAGCCTCGGCAGGCGGCAAAAAATTGCTCCAAGAGCGATCGCCCTTGCCGCGTGGATTTCCTCCCGCTTTCGCCGCCTTGAGAGGAGGTTTTTCCCGCTCCCGCGTTGTCGCCTCACCGCTTTGGCCGCCCCGCTTTCGGTGTGAACAAGCCTTAACACTACATAGATAAGTGCATCGGGCCTGTGTCAGGCCCAGACCTCGGTCGGGCCGGGCCAGGCGGGTAGGCGAACTTTTTTTTTTCGGGTACCGGTAGAGCCCAGGTGTCGCTTTGAGTCACCAAGCCGGGTTCGGGTGGGTAAGTTTGATTAAGTTCCGGGGCCTTGCCGGGCCCTGGAGCCCAGACCAGTACAATGCTCTAATAAAGACCCAGATTCATGGTTTAACAAGTATCGTACCCCGTACCAATGGTAGGAGGAGGAACAATAGGGAGGGCAGGTAGGTTAACGAGAGACATGCCCCGTTTTCTACACTACGCTGGGAGAAGGAAAAAGGTGAGAATAAAGATTGGAAAGAAAGAGAGAGAAACAGCGAAAGAGAGGAGAACATTCTCACTACATGGGCTGACGAGTATGCAGTGGTGGTACTGTGCAAAAATCAAAAGTGTTCACATTGGTCCGTAGTCCTTAGAAAGCGCAAGAGGGGTTTGACTACATTGTCAGCCGACGAAAGACGCGAACGGTGCTTCAGCAACATCTGCACAGAGAGTGGTCGATCGTCCATTTGTCGCAACGTGGCAGGAAGTACCTTTGCCAGATTTATAAAAGCAGCATTTACCTAACAGAAGGTAAAATGCGTAACTGATCGCTCTACTGGTCGCAATACTCACTCAAAAATTTTTAAAACTCATACTGTGATCGTTTTCACGGATCCGAATCAAATTACCACGCACGCCATATTTCGCTTGCCATGGAGTTCACCAAAGTATTGCACCAAAAGTCTCCACTACACTGAGTCTACCGAGGCGCTCCCACTTCACCCTCGATATTGTCTTTGTGCATTACTCGTGGCCTCTGAGATTGGCTCCGGCGACACGTCATTGCTAGTGTCACTCTGGTGGTTCCTTTCGTAATTGAAGAGCATAATTAGAGAAAGCGGTGCAACAGCTAGAAGAGCATTGCCGATTGGACGCTAATCGTGGACTGAGGTCACCATCACACGAAATTTTAAAGCGTTAACAAAAAAAAATTGCCAACCAAGCGCTTCCTCCAGATTGTTAACCAGCAGAGCTGAAACTTGTGGCCACAGGCGGTTGCAGACGACGCAGCCGAAGCCGCTCGACAAACTCCCACCGAGAGCGGGCGGCGTCTCTGGCGAACACATTTCTATCATTGCTTAATTGACGCTCCTCTGAGTACAACGACGCTTTGCAGCTCGCAGTTGTCGCTTGCATCAGCTCAGAAGATGGTCGGATCCGTGATACGCAGATTTTGTTCGAGCTTTACCACGTGAGCCTATTCTTGGGCCCGGACTGCTGGATCGGCCCGGCCAGTAGGCATTCTTTCAGTGATAAGCTATTGGCGCTGTTCTTGTAAAGTTGTCTGCTGTTCGGGCATTTGCATGATCCGTGCCCACCCCTCGTGGAAGTTCCAAGTTGAACGTTCCTGCGACGCCGACTTTTCACGTGCTGGTGAGCCGTTCTACGTCACGCTTGTGAACATCTCTCGTTTCCCCTCTCTCTTACACTTCTCTTCAACATTGCTTTCTATCGCACTTCCCACGTAATGTGCAGTGCTGTAAAGGTGACCTCCATCCAGAGACGGCACTAAACTCTTTTCTTTGTTTTTATTGCTTTTTTCAATTCCAATGGAGGTACGACTACGCAATATAGGAGATAGACAAATATGGGTGACGCACACACGTTGAGCACTGTGTGTGCGCTGTCCTTCCTTGTCCGTGTCCTATTTCCTGCTGCGTTACCTCTGATGTTCCACCAACATGATTAAGCTTCATGGCTAAGTTTTAAAGCTACTCTATCGAAACTGCTGCGGGTGGGCTTGGCTGCGCGGCTGCGAAGCAAGGCGATGAACGACGTTCCACAGTGACATCCGATGGCGCGCGCCTTTTCTTGTAACGTAAAGAATGACGTAACTGACGGAGCAGCCAATAGATGCACCTAGAGTTTCTTGTGGCGAACGGTTTTTTGTTTCGCCTAGCCAAGCTATACACAGCTTTTGCTGTTAGAGAATACACCACGGGAGGGCAACAAACGCGAAGGGAAACGTGACGCGTGTCGAGTTCCCTCTATAGCCTCACCTACTTTCTCGCATAACATCGACTCCCTGAACGACTATAGAATCTTATGAATTTTTTTATGTGTTGATCGATGATATCGGCGACACTTGGTCTAAATACGCCACCTCGCGGTATGTTACGGCATTGGGAAAATTGTACTTCTTTTGAAAACACTTTGAATGGAACTGTTGTAGCGACGACGCGTTGCCGCAGCTAATTGCGGAACACGCCCACTACTTCTTTCCAACGCTTCCACACGATGACACCTCGCCGCAAACGAGGAGTGCTAAAAGAGCAATGTCGGAGAAAAAAAAGGCGCGTTCGTGTAGTTTCCTTCCAGCTAGCGGCAGTAATACCGTGGGCTACGGTTTCTCGCATGAAGGAATGTTCGTCGGAAGCGGTCGTCTCGTACCAAGAAGCGGTGACTGCGAGTCCGGTCAACGAGAAGTTTTCATCTAGCTCTACGTATTTGCCAAATGATCACGTGTATTAAGGTGATGTATTTTCGAGACACGAATACATGAGCGAAACTTTCCATGACGTATTTCAGTAAAGGTAATACGTCATGAAAGTCTTGGTGGACATCCATCAAAAACACTTTCATGGCCAAAAAAATAAAAAGTTGGATAGCCATTTAGCGAGAGCGGCATTCTGGCACGAAAGTAACGTAAGGAAACAGCATTTGTAGAGGCACATTTATTGTCATAGACTTATGAACAACCATGACATGTAGCAGTGCATAATTGAAAACCATCTTAAATTCATCATGTGCCATACCATCTTGTCACTTGGCACTTGCATGCACAAGTTATCTTTTGGTCACAGGCATTTTTGATCAAGTACTTCATAACGTCATATTCACGGGCAATGTAAACTAAAGCTGTATATAGGCGTTCCGAATAAAAATCTTTGAAAAACCATGTAAGCTTCTTTCGTTAGCAAGGTGACGTATTCTGGCTGTCCGTTGCTTAAGCGCAAAACTCTATGCATGCATGAAGCGTCTCGAAGTTATTGCCGTTGCTCTTGCAGCCTCCGTAGATGAATGGACGGCATGACTTTCTCTGGGGATCGTAGTAGAATCGCGGCAAGTACGCCAGGCAAGGGCCAGAGGAAGCCGGTCGTCTGCATACTTCAGCTACCGTTGCTGTAAAACAAAACAAACGAGAGAAATGTAGAGAAACTACTCAATTATCGCGATGGCAAAACTAAATGCGTGCATATATCGGTTCTATCAGATAGGATGGTGCGTGGGAGCAGTGCTCTAATTAAAATGACAATGTTGTGCAAGTAGTGAAGCATATTGGGCAACTTAATCGATTGTGTTGCAATAATCGGCGCGAAGGGGGCTCGTGCATCCCATGTGTTCCTTATTCCTCCCTTTCTTTACATTGTCGCTGTTCCTACCATATCTGTTATGCCGCAAAGCACCAAGGCCGGTACTTGAAAACACATATTTTTTTCCTTGTTCTTCTGTTTCACTTGATAGGCGTTTAAGTGCAATCAGGATTGTACGCATAATTTTAGATTCAGTTCGCATGAAGATGCCTTCATTTTTCACAGAATATCTTATTAGATACAACTGCTTTATACGTCAGTACATTATTCTACTGCTACTATACTACTACAAATATTATTAATAAAAATCATTATAACAATAACAACAACCACCATAATAATAATAATAATAATAATAATATTAATAATAATAATATTATTAATAATAATAATAATAATAATAATAATAATAATATAAATTTTTTGCACAGAGCAGAGGGGTAAGGGCCAAAATAATGTAAGAAAGACGAAGGAGAAAGCTGTGAGTGCCATTGAATGTTTTTTTACCGATACGCATAGGCCAGTATCTGTAGTGCCTTCTTGTCCACTATCCCGAAATACAATGTTAAAGATGAGCACTGCTTCAAAACAGTTCATCGAGGAGCCCAAGTAGAATGGGACGGTACATGGATAGTGACGCATCTGTGCACGACGCGAGGAGTTTTTTGTCTCACACGATATAGCATTGCTAAAATTTAAGACTCGCTTGTGGTTATGCGCCCGATGCAAGCAAAAGTCCGAATAGCATGAAGAAATAAAATAAGGTTATGTAAAACAGAAAATTTTGCCCACCATCGTGAATCAACACTCCTGGCGCTCAATCGATCACGCCTTGAGATTTTTGGCTTTAGATAAAGAAAAATTTATTTACAGAAAAGCAGAGAGGCCGGCCTGAGCGAAAGTATGCTCAAGCCTGCAAGTCTACACTGCGAAGGGGAATGGGGAAAAAGAGTAATGTATGGCGATGGGGAGGTAAGGAGGTGACTATGTGTAGCTCCGTCAGGTTGGCGCAGAGCTACATGCGAGCATCCAATCTAGTAGCTTGTAGAAAAGCTGGGAACCTAATGGCCACCTTAATTTTGCAATAAGGACGCTGTTCATAGCTGCCACAGTTCCTGCTCGTTTATTGAGGCTAAAGCCTTTTGTGTATTATACTCGCGCCCGTTCGTCCATCCGTACCCTGAAACGGTCCTAGTTGTGGCATTTACCCTCACACCCTCCCAGCAATCACGTGATGGCACACGGCATAAAGCAACAGTAGCACCGCCACAGCTGTGCCTTCTGCCTTTTGCACTCTTTCATCAATCGAATTATTGCTCAGACTTTGTAGCAGCTAAAGACAAATACAAAGAAAAAAAGGAAAAAGAAAACGACAAAAAAGGAACTGCCATATTCATTCACGGGGCTTTTGCCAAACACACTTCGGAGTCTCCGAAGTGCCCCTCAATATTTATTCGGATAATGCTGCAGCGCTAACGAATCGCGTTAACAAAACTATTTGATGCATACCTCGCGTTATCACTGAAGCCAGATGTCATATATTACACTTTCAAGTGTTCTCTTTCAAACCAGATACTTCTAAACTTTAAACTGCATACGCAGGTGCACATCGCATAACGCTGGCAGTACCAAGGTAGCTAATGTGAAGAAAATAAGTGCATCGTTCCTGCATAAACCCCAAAACGTGCCCCCTTTCTTCTGGAGCGGCGGACTAACATGCGAGGCATGACTTCTTTCAGCATACAAGCGGAATGAGCCGTATTTATAGCACCAGTAAAAAACAAAGCTTGGCCAGAGATTAGAAAATAGATTTAAGCTCTGGCTGGACATATATGTGATAACCTTAATCACGGTTATGAAAAATATTAGTTAAAGCTTACCTGAGTGGAAGTCTTCAGTTGCGACAGTCGAAGCCGCTGCAGTTTCTTCTTTTCTGGAGGTCACTATAAATGAAACGCCACAATTCAGACATCTCATTGCAGCCACCAATTTTGTATATACAGACAACTCTCCGGCCCCCTACGCACTCTAAGAAGGTGTAATAGCCTTTCTTATCATATCTTTAATTAAAATACAATTAAATTTTATCTCAGTATTGAGCGACGTTTTAATTAATGCACGTGAATTTCGTGTGACTGTGTGTAAAATATATGTAATTACCACATGATTTGTCACATGACTACACTTTATAGTTAGCCATATCACCCACGGTCGCTATACGATATAACCATGTGACCCCAATGATTACCATATGACCCACGATTACCGTACGACTACACCAAAGCTGCGCGCGAACTGCAGCGGGGAAACATGCACGAAATGTGCAATGGCAGACTTTTAAATGCGAACGCATTCGTTCAGTCGGGGCACGTCAGGCATCCGTCGTGATCCGTTCACTGCTCTCTCCCATGGCAACAGCTTCGTGGTCACTCTACCTAGCTACCGGAGCCCCCACCATGTTACGCTTCGGCGCCAGCAGTTGTCACCAACAGCTGCGGGCCGGGCTTATCCTGGCCCCTAGCAACCGGAGTTCCCACCTCCTTGACTTGAGCGTGACTTGCCACTGCCTAATTGCAGTGCGCTTGAAATGCGTTTGCAGCGTTTGTGCTGCCAGAGTTTGTGAAGCGTTTTTTTTTAACCGTGCGTGCTAGCTACTAGAGCTGAAAACGCATATCACGCTTCTCGTGACAGAAAAACGACACGTGCGGCGAACGACGCTATTGGCTGCGAGGTGTAAGAAAAAAATGAAAATATTATTCTAACGCTGGACTCTCGCGGGTGAAACGTCATCGCCAACGGTACTCAAAGCATTCTTATTTCCTCATGATTCCCTTCGGGGAGGTGGGGGAACCTTTTTCTCACAGTAGTGCGTATAGTTCTTCTTTCAGCCCATACAGGGCTTTAAGGGTGCACATTCAATGCATCAAGGGGCTTCCAAAGAACACCCCTTCAGTGATTGTATATGCGTGGGTGGGCGTTTTACAATGTGCCATTTCTTACTCCGTTGTATATATGCAGCAAGTTGGCCCACTGTGCTGCTCTACAGTGGCTACAGTACTTGACTGCTGACACGTTTGGCGCCGGATCGAATGCCATCCGAGGCGGCCGCGTTCTCGATGCAGACAAAAACACCAACTCTCATATGCTTTGATATAGATGCACGCTGTAGAACCCAAGGCAGTCAAAATTTTCGGCGCCTTGCACTACGGTGTCTCTCATAACTACATCTCAGTTTTCGGATGTTAAACCCTAATTATCGTTATTTACCAAGTAGGAGATGTATATGTGCGTGAGGCTTAGTTTCACCCACACAAAGAAAAGTATCCGTGCCATGACGCAAAAATGTTTGGGCAAACAAACGAATCTTCACATTCAAAATGTGCTTTCTTGGGTGGAGCTGGTGGAATAGTTTTTTCAGATGATCTTCAAAATAACAGCGCGAAATTTAAGAAACCCAGTCAAACAAACCACACTACACAGCCACTTAATTGTGTCAACGTTTCTCCAGTATATGAATAATTTCAGCGCTGCTGCCCTCAAGACAATATATCACCAAATAGTATGGCGAGAAATCTGTAATTGGCGCTTTTAATCTGATTGCAGCTGCGCCCCGAGCAAACGCCTTTGGAAATATAATCATATTTTGTGCTAATTACAGAGACATGGTTCAGAAATTATCCGAGCAGTTCTTGCGGCTGACTGCCACGTCAGAAGCTAAGCAGTCACGGTTCTCTGATGATTATCGTGACTTGTGCAATCTCATTCATGTCGCTCGAATTTCGGTGGAGAACAAATCGAGAAGTCCCGGTACTGTGCTATGTGAGCGCGCTATTGAGAGCACAGGTCATCGAAATTACGTAGAATCTTCCGCAAAAGCGTCTTCAATTCTCTTGTATACTATCTACATACAGGCTTCATTTGCAATGCATGTGTTGGTCATGCTCAGCGCATTGTAATCTTGCAAGTTGTATCCCTTAACCTCATGTACCTCACTCGTTACCCTTCTCAATGGTGATTCCCTTGCTTTAGCCCAAATCCTAGAACTATAACATACTCTTGCATAACGTGGAGGATTTATTAAAAAAATGCTCGTATAAGTACGCAGAGAAAATGCGGGCTTCGAGTTGTTTTCGGATCTCACGTTCGGTTGCAACAATATCACATCGTCTCCCCGTTCTACACTTAGTTCGGGATTATTTGTACTCTATACAAAAAGCGTTATATTACCTAACGATTCGTTCCTATTTCATACGCGGCTTAACTGTAAACTGACCATGCTCTGATAATTTTACATCAACATAGTTCATTTATTGCACCTCAAGATTTCTAGCGCTGAAGACCCCACTCCCCTATAGCTCATTGAAAAAGGTGTTCTAGAAGTACCCCACGTGCTTTCTTTAATTGGTAGATTTGCGTGATCCTGTAAACCGCTTGTGAACGAAGTGACACAGATACTAAAAATGCGGTAGCTAGCAAGCAATTCAGCATGTCAAAAAATAGCAGTACACATGAGGTACTTGTACACTACCTTACTCCCACACTCACACTACCCTACTGCCACTGCGATGCATTAGCACAATTTACCAGCACGCTGAAAAATTGTGAAAATGCGTCGCAGTGGTGGTAGGCCCGATTGAACTGTGAACGTTGTGTTCTTTTTGGAGACTCACGTGTTTTGGACGAGCAAGTTTCTTCACACTCTTCCCTTGTCTCGTATCTGTTACCATTACCGCCACAACCACCGTAGACGAACTCTTCACATTTTCCCGTTTTAGCGTTGAACCACCACATCGGGAAAAACGCTTTGCAGATGCCGGCATCTGGCTCTTGATCGCACTGCGGTTCGAAGTCTTTCGTAGCTGGAAATGCGAAAACAAAAAGAAACCACCTTAAAAACGGTATAACTTTGAGCTCCTGGGTATGACTTCATCGTAAAAAAAAACAGCACTGGTACGAGGAATAAGAAAGACAGCAGGACTTTGTGCTGCTTCCAGTTGTCCTGCTGTCTTCTTTGCGCCGTGTACTTGCGCTGTTTTCCAAGATTAAGAAACCGCCATTTTCTTAATTTTTGGGCGCCGCGAAGGGGTGCCAACATATCATTAGGATTACTAAAGCCGATAAACACCGCCACGCTTTTAAAGCGGTGGTGTCATCCAATTTCGAAGCTATAACAAGCTTGGCCCCACCGTGGTGGTCCAGTGGCTACGGTACTCTGCAGCTGACCCGCGCGGGGCGGAATCAAATCCCGGCTGCAGCGGCTGCACTTTCGATGGAGGCGGAAACGCTGCAAGCCCTTGCGCTCAGATTTGGAAGCAAGTTAAAGAACCCCAGGTGGTCGAAATTTCTGGAGCCCTCCTCTATAACGTCTCTCATAATCATATGGTAGTTTTGGGACGTTAAACTCCACATCCCAATCAATTACAACAAGCCCCTTGTGGGTTTTCTTTGTATGCAAGGGCACTCCACCCAAAGGGTCGAACACACCAAACGTTTTGAGTATATTTGAATCCATTTTCAAAGTATCCATAAATTCTCATTCACCTGATCGCGACCCATCGCTATCGCGCCAACACTGACGTAGCTCTATAGAGGGGCAACGAAAGATGTTGTGAGGTCCCACCAGATCTGCAATGACATGACCGACCTTCACGCCTTCGCAACGTACCTACTGAGAAAGAATCGATTGCTGTATCACTCGCGGTTGCGGCAGTTAGCCATGGTCGTGTCAGTGCGTTTGTTTCGCTGGTTCTCGTGCGACGCCTGCGCCACACCAAGCACGTGGGTCAGCCGTGATCATACAACCTACACTGCTACGCGACTGCCCAACTTGGCACCCAGAATCCGAAAGTGACAATTTTTGTTCACATAGATAAGGCAATAATAGGTTACTAGCGATAATATATGAATCTTTTACGTGTGTCATCCTTCTGAAACAACTCCAGTGAAGAACGTGCAAGCCCCAATATTGGTGGCACCACCCCTTTAAAAGCGGTTACTTTTAGAGGTACGAGGGCGTATGTTGCACGATTGAAGTATGCAATTTATTCAAATATTCACAGGTACTGGAAATCAAACATTCAACTCAGATGAAAACAACACTTACTAGCTAATTTTTGTAGACCTTGTACTGAAGTGACGAAATAATGTGCATAATTAAAATTCCCCGCTCGTTCCACAAAGTTCTTCGCGTCGGCACTTAGGTAAAAAGCACTACCACATGTAGCCCCTGTGCAGAATTTTTATCTGTGTCCTTATTACCTGTTTAAAAAACCCATATGTACGTGCAAAGTACCCTCATAACCATCATTTCAAGGCATGTAATACTAAATTCGCCAGGATACTGCTATCCCGTAGTCTTTCGTCCGTTTTGTTTACAATACCACAGCTTATGGATTCACATGTTTTCATAGTGAAGAAGTTCTGGCTTTGAATTAGGTAAAATTCAATGGAATACTTCAACAATCATGAAGGCTGGACAGGACTTAAATGTTCATGTGAATTCAACGCACTGAGGACGCTCCGCTTGGCTTCCGACACAAAAGCTGCAAAATGCAGAAATTCCCATGCTTTCAGAAAAATAATTAATAAGACATGGTACACATTTTACTCCACTGCGCATGTAGTCCCCATAACTACGACTTTCGTTCATGCCAATAGAGTAAGCAAAGTAGAAGAAGACCATAGGCAATGTCACTTAGTGAGTACAGTAATAAAAACACTGCTCTATGTCGACGACTAGGCAGCTTCATTGCCCATGCAGTACATAGCGTGAAGTCAGCTGTTCAAATATCAGATATACATTAAAACAGCTGACATTATGCTATTAGTGGGGCTTCAGTGCGCTTATTTAACTCTGTATATTTGGGAAAAGTTAGCGAATGAAGGAGTGTTGAAATGAGTAGTTTCTCAGCGCACGAGAAAAACACGGACAGATAGGGACGGGACAGGCGCTACAGTATGAAAACTACAGTATGACGTACGAACACGTCCAAAACGCTACGTCGAAAACAGGTCATCCCTGACCTGTTAGTTCGCTTCTTGAACGAGAGGTGTCGATTTGATTACAAAGACTACGGCACAAATAAACGAACACATTCCTTTTCTCTGTATACATTCATTTACAATGAGCTCTCATATTGTCTTTATGTTCTTTATGTTCTTTTCTTTTCGTCTACAATGAGCTCTCATATTTCAAGAATGCTTATCGCCTAGAAACTCTTATGTACTTTTCCAAACTTAGTCATTTTCTTCCTCTAATCTTCCCGAGGACTCTGCCCCGTATGATCATCGCGAATAACGAAGAGGTTTTAGATCATTTAGGGTCACTTGCCCTTCCCCCTAGGCACTCCCGGGCTCGTATTGCATATATTAGGATTATAGCTGCAAAAAGCATGGTAGATAATCCTTCCCCAAAGATTTCTATTACTAGTTCTCATTGTAGACGAGTTTGAATCTACCCAAGAAGTTAGCTCAGTCATGTCTAGAAAGTACGAAAGAATCGGCACCCACCGAGTGCGGTAGCGGCGATGGCGAGGAAGATGCATAGTTTCATCATGGCGTGACCGTGCAGCGAAGCTGTTACTCAGGAACAACTGGCAAACTTTGAGGGTGAGCCACAGCAGCATGCGCCTGTTTTTATGTGCTAGAGAACAATGAGCTCCAGAAATGTTGGCCGACTCTTATCACTACTGTGACCTATGCAAGATGAGGCAAACAGTGCTGCTTACATACAAACTGTGTGCTACTTTACGTACAACCATGACCGCGATAGCATCATGATCTGCGTTATCTGCAATCACCTCTTCAGCCATGGGGAGAAAATTCGGGTCAGCTGCTTGGTGTTGACAAATTACTTTCAACGTCACTTCATTTTAGGCCAATTGAGGTTAAGTTCGGAACGAGCAGTATTCCTACAGTGCAACTGAACACAGCATGAGCTTGTATATCGATTATCCACTTGCCTCTAATCACTGTTTTCGCAATATGCATTTATTGGTGAATAATGAGCATGAAACCTAACTACCCACTCTATGCAAAGCAAGAGTTATGTGCGTGCTATTCAGTGTGGCTACTTTGTGCGCATGGTTGAACAAAATCACTTATGATTCGCGGTTTATTCATTTTTTGCTGCTGTAAAGGATGCGCTGATTCGCTTTATGATGAGCAAGTTTTGCGTTATAGTACGCTGCAGCACAGAAAAAAAAACAAGACGAGCCCTCAAGACAAAGGCTTGACTTGGAGCTGAAATCTAATATAAGCATTGCCTCTAAAACACCACAGCACATGAGTAAGCAGGGGTTATGACGTATACATAAACAAACTAATCCCATTTCCACCTCCTGTTTTTGTTCTGTTTATTTTAATAACCGAGCCTTAAAAGGCCACTGACCACCCCGGGTTAAAAGACGAGGAGGTTATTTCCTACTCTCTTTCATGCACAAGACGCATCCTCCTCGCCCCTTAGTTCTCGAATGCACATGAACAATATCAGCACCAATCGCTTTAACCTACCAGTATTTCACGCTACTCGGCTACACGCCTGTTATCGCCGTTTGCGCAGTTGCAAACACAAAAAATTGAGTTTCATCTAATGATTGCGCACGATGTTCATGCGAGACAAAGGAGGACGGATATGCGGCTGCTTGGCAAAGCAGTGCAGTAAACAAATCACATGTGATATGTCGCGTTTATCAAAAAATCGAAAGCATGTACACTGTAGACAGCACGGGAACTACAGTTTCTACGTCACAATAGTGAGTCAAACAGGACGATGAATACCAGAAAATATTATTGTGCTCTTTTTTTGTATATTGGGAGCCTGGTGAGTGGCCCTTTAACAAGTGCAATACATGGTGTAATCTAATTTTTCGAATTTTTAAATTCGTGCAGGATCACTTCACTTTTGCATCATCTACCATTTAGCCCAGAAAATCACACTGCTAAGGTACTTGCGGATAATAAAGTTGTAGCAATCGTGGCCGAATTCGTCTCTTCAGTTACCAATCCCTGTGAAATTCCTAGGACCACTTGGTAGGCCTGAAAACAACATTGCTTCCAATGACTTCTACAAGTGCATGCTTCAAGTGTTTCAAACGCGGGCAATGAAGCGACACATATCGTGCTCACTTCTATAAACGTCGTTCGCGATCACTTCTATCAACGTCGCTCCCCAATCGTCATTTTCCTCTTATCCCTTTCTTCGTGAATATGTGTGGTATTTCTTCGCATTAGCTATTACGGCTATCTGGCTGCCCGCAAATGCAGAAATTCGTGCATACCATGTGGTGTAAACAAATGGATGAAGATGTGGTGGCGTGAACGTTTGATAGCAACATGATAGCCCCGCCGTGGTGGTCTAGTGGCTAAGGTACACGGCTGCTGACCCACAGGTCGCGGGTTCGAATCCTGGCTGCGGCGGCTGCATTTCCGATGGAGGCTGGAATGTTGTAGGCCCGTGTGCTCCGATATGGGTGCACGTTAAGGAACCCCAGGTGGTTGATATTTCCGGAGCCCTCCACTACGGCATCTCTCATAATCATGTGGTGGTTTCGGGACGTTAAACCCCACATATGTAGAAATGCTCTGTAAATGAAACTTTTTTATGTTTCACGTGTAGTATTGCCTTTGAGGTTTCCATAAATATGTACAATTGGTGACGCTCAGTGTGTTTTAATACCTCATTTTATTCCTTGCACTAAAAACTTCCCTCCTTTTTCTCGGTCAAAACTTCTGAACTTTGTCTTTGCCTGTAGTACGCTGTGAATAACGTTCCTATAGAAAATTCAGGCCTATTCGATGCATCGAAGAAATACAACTTCTTCGAAGCAACCAGGATGATGAGGCTATTACACGTTATTTGGTTCTGCCGTGGGAGTCACATAGCGAGTTAACAGACATTTATTAATAAGAAAGCAAGAAAGAAATTGCGTTGCTTCTCGTGACTCTCAAACATAGGCGATCTCAAGAGGGCCGTGTAGTAGGTGTAGGTTCTCACTAACATGCGATGACGTAGACTTGTCTGCGAATGTGCTATGTATTTCTTGAGCTACTTCTTTGTGTATGTATGTCGGGAATGAAAATTATAGCACTGTATGGGCTAAGGCCTGCTGGGCTGGGCCGGCTTTAGTATATTTCATCGACGATCCAGGGAGAGCTCGGGCTGAAAGCTCCGGCCCCATGGCCCGCATTTTAACTGCCAGGCTTTGACTTCGCTTCGTTCTAAAGGGACACGAACCTGAAACACTGCCTTCTGTTTATACTTCCAAACTATTCCTTAAAAACTACAGTATCATTAATTTCACGACGATAAGTCTATTTATAGGCAAGTAAACGAAAGTCGAAGTTTCATTTTCGAATTCGGAGCTGTAGTCTCCGCGTGTGAAGGCACGGATTTCAAACTGCATTCGTTGCATTTTGCGGCTACCTGCACTTTAAAGTATTTTGCAACTTCGTATGCTATATCTACGGGCCACTTACAGGATAATTTTCTCAGTTTTACTTATTACAATCTACGTAGGCTTTATTAGACGCCGTCAGCAGCTGGGACGCCCCGACTTCTGCTGCGTTAATTTTGAAGTGACGTCACCAGTCAAATTTTTGTGTGTATTTTCACGCATACAAATAATTGTCATGGTGAGCGTGGTTTTCGGGAATTGTAAGAATAATACAATAATAATATAAATAATACTATTAGTTTCTTCAAGTTTGTTTTAAAGACGTTGCACATACATATAGTTCCCACATTTCATTTCGAAAAGAAATGCTTGTTTTGTGTGGGGCAATATATTGGGAGTTATGTGTTGCACAAGTACTAAAATTCTTTTGCTTCTTGCATAAGGGGCTACTTGAGCTATGTGAAGCGTATGAACTTGAAGTAAATAGAGCAGACGCTTTCATTGTTAACATCTGGCTATTCTGGGATTTACTGATATTCCTTGTTATATTATATCCCTAGTGTAGTTGTGATCACAATAATTAGAGTAATATAATAAATTTATAACTTGCCATTGGAACAGCACTGAAGCTGGAAAACGTTCTTAAACATTCCACGCCTAGTTTAGAATTGAAGGACTGCACGGAGTCTCACCAAACAGAATCCCTTTAAAAACTTTTGTTTTCGATGGCTTCTCACTGCTTCGACGGTCGTGTCACGCGAGGTGGACATGCCACACCTGCTTTGTAGGCCCACATTGTTAGCGTCTGAGGTTTCGTTTTGCTGCAATGCAGTCGAGGTTTCAAAGTCGCATCAGCGCATAGTCTACATTGGCACAATGACGAAATTTCACTCCTGCAAGGGCCAGGAAAATGGGTCGGAAGAATGGGGCAGGGAAAATATGTTGTAACAAAGGTCACCTAACTTTCAATTTTGAAGAACCTCTCCAATATCTCATCTATTCGTCATTACTAAAGAGTGAGTTTCCAACGACATATCTACACCTCTCTGTAGTATCACTAAAATTTCGACAGCGTTGCTAAAATAAAAAATTTTCGATCACGATTGTGCATCAACGTTTCGTGGATGCATGGGGTGCATCACAAGAACATGATTCAGACCTTTCATGTCTACACAGCTGAAAGACGCACCTAATAAATTTGATTGTTCTTGCTATTTTTAATGGGAAGAAGGCCGTTGTGTGCGGGCAGTAGATCTCTTGTTTCAGGCACGCGCAATATAGAGTGCGAGAGATACATGATACTGCCGCCACAGTTCTTGATTATTTATTTATATGTGGGGCTTAATGTACCAAAACTACCATGTGATTATGAGAGACACCGTAGTGGGGGGCTCTGGAAATTTTGACCACCTGAGGTTTTTTAAAGTGCACGCAAATTTGAGCATACGGGCCGGCAGCATTTCCGCCTCCACCGAAAATGCAGCCACCGTAGCTGGGATTTGATATCTTGACCTGCGGGTCAGCAGCGGAGTACCCTAGCCTCTAGACCGCCGCGGCGTGCTGCAACACCTCTGGAATGCGCTTCAACATAGGTCCAGTAAACGAGGCATCGGGCAAAGTATATTTGTTTATAAGATATCTGGTTTAAAAAAATACAACTATGAATTCGGTGCCATATGAGCTCCATTTACCTCCAACCATATGCATCCAATGAGTAAGTGTCAAGAAGCTTATTCACGATCTTGTTACAAAGCTGAAACAAACGCTGAACAGAGATCGAGATCTCTTCGATCACTTACTATCGATGCCTCGCTCGCTGGATTCCGTGCCGACCGGTTGTGCCCTCGCGATCTCCGACGTCAGCGTAGCTCTGGCTGACTGGGCTGGCCCTACGTCATCTCTTGACGCCGATCTCCGATGGCAGCGTAGTTCTGACCAACTGGACTTGCCCTACGCCATCTCCTGACGCCGACAAGAGCTCTCGCTAGTGGTGTCCCTTCCTCGGACTCCTGTGACTGCGTTTCCATCTTTCCTATCTCTACTATCTCTCATATGTCCTCACTCACTGTCCCAGCACATCTCTCTCTATATATATACCTTTAATTCCATCCTTTTATTGCCTCGTCACCCCATTCCTTGTGGGCTACTGTTGAAGGTGTCGCACCCTGATGCAAACAGTTACGGGGCTCACTTTTCTCTTCTTTTTTAGGGGCGAAGCTCCTTAGGGCGTGGGCTGTGCGTCCCCTGTAGCCTGTATGTAGCCACCTCTAGTTTAGTTCTTGCAGTGTTCACTAGATGGCGGTACCGTCCCCTGTATGTAGCCACCTCTAGTTTAGTTCTTGCAGTGTTCACTAGATGGCGGTACCGTCCCCAGTATGTAGGGCTTACTTTTGGTTCCAGGGCTTACTTTTGGGAACTCAGTGGTGTGCATGAGGGCAGAGGTGCAATCGGGAATGGATGTAAATCAAAGGACTGTGGGACGCCTCGCGTTGGGTGCTCACGGGAAGACGACAAACGAGGCTGTAAAGGGCGACATGGGGTGGGCAGGTTTTGAGGCGAGGGAAGCGCAGAGCAAAATAAGGTTCGAAGAAAGGCTAAGAAATATGAAGGAGAGTAGATGGGCAGAGAAGGTGTTCAGTTATTTGTATAGGAAGAGCGTGGACACACAGTGGAGAAAAAGAACTAGAAGACTCACTAGTAAATATACGGCTGGTATTGTGAGCCATATGTCAACAAAGAGCGTTAAGGGAAAAGTCAGGGAGGCGGAGAGGATTTACTGGATGGCAGCTATGGAGAAAAAACCGGCTTTGAGTAACTACCGAAAGGGCAAAAATGAAATAAGGAGGGAGGCATTTTACGATAATTCAAGGGGAAGCGCTTTACTGTTTGAAGCGAGATCGGGCTGCCTTAGAACGCGTAGTTATAAAGCAAGATTCAGTAAAGAAGAAGAACAATGCACATGCTGCGGGAAAGATAAGGAAACGGCGGAGCATGTTCTGATTGAATGTGGAGATATCCACCCAGGTGTACGTTTGGGCACGAGCCTACAGGAAGCCTTGGGTTTTAGGGACAACAATGGAAAGCTGAACACACCCGCGATTGAAATAAGTAAGAGACGGTTAGAGTATTGGTGGCAGAAAATTAGAGAGAAAGGACAAAAATAAATATGGGAAAAATAAAATATGGACAGTGTGCCGTAAATGGCAGAGAACTTAAGCTGAAAATTTACCTTTTTTTCCATTAAGATAGAATTTATCGAAGTAGAGGCATTAGGCCAACATAAAAAAAAAGAAAAAAGGTTTTTTTTTTGTCGAGCCTGGTGGCATACTTGTCACCACCCCGCTATAAAGGGGACGCTCATAGCATCCATCCATCCATTCCATCCATGTAGCCACCTCTAGTTTAGTTCTTGCAGTGTTCACTAGATGGCGGTACCGTCTCCTGTATGTAGCCACCTCTCGTTTAGTTCTTGTAGTGATTACTAGATGGTGGTACTTGTAGCTGATGATGAAAAGATGCAAGATGTTATAAACTAGAAAGCGGTACTTGTAGTTGATGAAAGACGCGAGATCTTATAAAATAGGAAGGATGTCACATATGGCGCGTGTCATTGGTTGAAGTCAATCGTTCGATTTAGTGCGGCGACGTACGCTAGGGGGAGCGATGTAATAAAATCGAGTGGGCAAAATGTACAGAGGATTCATGGTTTACCAGGTTTACCTCCGGAGCTTCGCCCACTCATCATCATTCACTTCGTGGATATGGCGGAATTTTTTTTCCTTTTATAACCACTTTTCACTTCCTGTCAGTCATACGCTCATGTAGTACAATATAATAGCCTTCTTCCAGGACAACATCATTATGAAGGCGTGTACATTAATAATATAAAAACAGAGAGAGAGCGCGCACACACGGTGCCAAACATGCGTAATGCACAGAGCTGAAAATTCCAAGGGGAAGCACATTGCAATAGCACTGAACGTGTGGCTAGTTGGTGAAGCATTGCGAAACAGCACTCGTGTGTGTTCGTTACGTCTTCTGTCTTCGTCGGTGTCGCACTGTACCCAAAAAATGCAAAGAAAAAACTTCAAAGATGAGTTTTAAGTTTGAGTTTGCAGAGTGCCACGACATTCTGGAACGAAAGAAGCTAGTGGATGAGTTGGAGAGCAATGTTCATTGTTCTGAATTCCACAGAGATCAGAGTTTGTTCCAGTCGTTGAAGACACGAACGACTGGCGACGTCTTCAGAAATGGCAAAGTAGATGTAGCTAAAACCGTTGCGGCTAGCGCAAGCAGTGCGAAAAACTTTAGCTTGGCAGGATACGTGATGCATTAGCGCATGGCGTGCCTAAAGCCGGTATTCTTTGGTAGTTTTATTATTCGTGCAATGGCATACGAAGAGACAAGCTCTAAAATGTGCCACAAAAAATTGCTTGACTGTGTGTAATAGCAGCATCATAGAATGTAATATTCTTACAACAATTTATTTTTTTCTTTCTTATGGATTCTTATATGTATTTCTAAAAGTAAATATGGCGCGGACGGTTCATTGTAATTTTTCTCAAGGTCAGTGTTGTTACAACAACATTATGAACTCGGCTTCCTTCAGCTATTTTTCTTAGTGTAACGAGGTGCTACTATGCTGAAGACAGACGCTACATATCCAAAAGCATGCACAGTTGGCTTTGTCATTAGATGATGCATTAAACTTTAATAGACCGCAATGTAAACAATGAAAAAAAAGCATTGTTACTTCTGTCCTCTCTTTCATTTAGCTCAGTATTAAAGCCGAATTTCAGCTGCAAACCACTTCGCTCGGTATTTTATCTCCTGGGAAGCGCTCTTGGTGATCTTCATGTGTTGATGCATCGGAACGTAGTACGGGAGCCTTGTTCAAAATCATTGTGAACAACGCTCCGAATCAGAGTCCGACAACGTCAATGAGTTTTATTCCCTTGCAGCCAGTGTCTTCGTTTCTCGTCTTTTTATTCAATGATCCTTCCGGTCCAGACGGGTGTTCATGGAAGCCATCATTGCTTCCAAATGTTATTTAGATCAAAGATAGATACACTATACCAATCCCAAGTGAACACTCAATTGCACAGCAGCGCACACAGCAAGAGGAGGCCCCCCCCCCCCTCCGGCTTCGGCAACGCGCAATTTTCGTTCATTCCGGAAACTAAATGGCCCAACGTCACTCACGCACTCGCGAAATACACCTCGGATGACACCGAACCCTCATGGAAAAAACACAAATACAGGGGCAAATTTCTCCGCCAAATCTTGTGGCAGTTTTTCAACAACCACCCCAAAGCCTGGAGTGGGGTATGCGACGCCAAAGAAAACAGAAACATTGCATTCAGTATATCAGCTCAACCGTTTCCACCACAAGTCCCTTTTTACAAGACGGTCCCGCATGTTAAAGTATAACAGTCAGTAAAGCAGGCACCACTAAAGTATACATATTTGTCACCTTATCGATTTCTTGTCGATTCGGCGTTCGGTAACACTACATAGATAAGTGCCTCGGGCCAATGTCAGGCCCAGTCCTTGGTCGGGCCGGGCCGGGCCAGGTAGGAGAACTTTTTTTCGGGTACCGGTAGAGCCAAGGTATCGCGTTGAGTCACCAAGCCGGGCTCGGGCGGGTAAGTTTAAACAAGCTCCGGGGCCTTGCCGTGCCCGGGAGCCCAGACCAGTACAATGCTCTAATAAAGACCAAGATTCATGGTTTTACAAGTATCGTACCTCGTACCAATGGTAGGAGGAGGAACAATAGGAAAGGCAGAAAGGTTAACGAGATACGTGTGCCCGTTTTCTACACTACGCTGGAAGAAGGAAAAAGGTGAGTAAAAAGATTTGAAAGAAAGAGAGAAACAGCGGAAGAGAGGAGAACATTCTCACTACATGGACTGACGAGTATGCAGCAGTGGTACTGTGCAAAAATCAAAGGCGTTCACGTTGGTCCGTAGTCCTTAAAATACACAAGAGGGGTTTGACGACATTGTGAGCCGACAAGACGCGGACGGTGCTTCAGCAACACCTGCACAGAGAGTGGCCGATCGTCCATTTGTCGCAACGCCTCAGAAAGTACCATTGCTAGATTCATAAACGCAGCATTAACCTTACAGAAGGTAAAATGCGTAACTGATCGCTCTCCTGGTCGCAATACTCACTCAAACATTTTTAAAACTCATACTGTGATCGTTTTCACGGATCCGAATCAAATTACCACGCACGCCATATTTCGCTTGCCATGGAGTTCACCAAAGTATTGCACCAAAAGTCTCCACTACACTGAGTCTACCGAGGCGCTCCCACTTCACCCTCGATATTGTCTTTGTGCATTACTCGTGGCCTCTGAGATTGGCTCCGGCGACACGCCATTGCTAGTGTCACTCTGGGGGTTTCTTTCGTAATTGTAGAGCATAATTAGAGAGAGCGGTGCAACAGCCAGAAGAGCATTGCCGATTCCACGCTAAGCGTGGACTGAGGTCACCATCACACGAACTTTTAAAGCGCTAACAAAAAAATTGCCAACCAAGCCCTTCCTACAGATTGCTACCCAGCAGAGCAGAAAATTGTGGCCACAGGCGGTTGCAGACGACGCAGCCGAAGCCACTCCAGAAGCTCCCACCGAGAGTGGGTGTCGTCTCCGGCTAACACATTTCCTTCATTGCTTAATTGACGCTCCTCTGAGCACAACGACGCTTTGCGGCTCGCAGTTGTCGCTTGCATCAGCTCAGAAGGCTGTCGGATCCTTGATACGCAGATTATGTTTGAGCTTTACAACGTGAGCCTATTCTTGTGCCCGGACTGCTGGATCGGCCCGGCGACTAGCCATTCTTTCAGTGATAAGCTGTTGGCGCTGTTCTTGTAAAGTTGTCTGCTGTTCGGGCATTTGCACGATCCGTGCCCACCCCACGTGGATATTCTATGTTGAACGTTCCTGCGATGCCGACTTTTCACGCGCTGGTGAGCCCTTTACGTGACGTTTGTGAACATCTATCGTTTCCCCTCTTCTTGCACTTCTCTTCAACACTGCTTTCTGTCCTGCTTCCCAGCTAATGTGCAGTGCTGTAGAGCTGACCTCCATTCAGAGATGGCACTGTACTCTTTTCTTTGTTTTTTATTGCTATTTTCAATTCTAAAGGAGGTAACACTACGCAAAATAAGAGATAGACAAAGAAGTATTACGCACACACACTGAGCACAGTGTGTGCGCCGTCCTTCCTTGTCCATGTCCTATTTCGTGCTTCGTTACCTCTAATAATCAACCAACACACTTAAGCTTCGTGGCTAAGTTTTAAAGCTAGTCTATCGAAACTTCTGCGTGCGGGCTTGGCTTCACGGCTGCGAAGCAAGGCGATGAACGACGTCGCACAGTGGCATCCAATAGCACGCGCGGTTTCTTGCGGCGACGTAGAGAACGATGTAACTGACGGAGCAGCCAATAGAGGCACTTAGCATTTCTCGTGGCGAACAATTTTTTTGTTTTGCATAGCCAAGCTATAAACAGCTTCTGCTGTTAGAGAATACACCACGGGAGGGCAACAAACGCGAAGGAAAACGTTACGCGTGTCTAGTTCCCTCTATGACCTCGCCTACTGTCTCGCGTGACATCGACTGCCAGAATGACTAGGATCTTATGAATTTATTTATGTGTAGATGGATGATATCGGTGACGCTCGGCCTAAATCCGCCACCTCGCGGTATGTTACGGCACTGGGAAATTTGCACTTCTTTTGAAAACACTCTGAATGGAACGGTTGTAGCAACCGCGCGTTGCCGCAGCTAATTGCGGAACACGCGCACTACTTCTCTCCAACGCTTCCAAATGATGACACCTTGCCGCGAACGAGGAGCGCTAAAAGAGTAATGCCTGAGAAATAAATGGCGCGTTCGTGTCGCTTGCTTCCAGCTAGCGGCAGTAATATCGTTGGCTACGGTTTCTCGCATGAAGAAATGTTCGTCGGAAGCGGTCGCCTCGTACCAAGAAGTAGTGACTGCGAGTACGGTCAACGAGAAGTTTTCATCTAGCTTTACGTATTTGCCAAATGATCACGTGTATTTACCTGACGTGTTTTTGAGACGGGAAATATATGAGCAAAACGTTTCATGACGTACTTCTGTGAAGGAAATACGTCATCAAAGTCTTGGTGGACTTCCATCAAAAACACTTTTGTCGCCCAAGAAAAAAGGTGGATAGCCATTTAGCGAGAGCAATATTCTGACACGAAAGTAACGTAAGGAAACAGCATTTGTGGAGGCACATTTATTGCCATAGACTTGTGAACAACCGTGGCTTGTAGCAGTGCAGAATTGGAAATCACCTTAAATTCAACTGTGCCCTAGCATCTTGTCACTTGGCACTTGCATGCACAAATTATGTTTTGGTCACAGGTATTTTTGATCAGGTACTTCATAACATCATATTCACGGCCAATGAAAACTGAAGCTGTAAATAGACGTTTCGGACGAATTTCTTGAAAAAAGCATGTAAGCTCCTTCCGTTAGGAAAGTGGCGTATTCTGGATGTCCGCTGCTTAAGCGCAAAACTCTATGCATGCATGAAGCGTCTCGAAGTTATTGCCGTTGCTCTTGCAGCCTCCGTAGATGAATGGACGGCATGAGTTTCTCTGGGGATCGTAGTAGAAGCGCGGCAAGTACGCCAGGCAAGGGCCAGAGGAAGCCGGTCGTCTGCATACTTCAGCTACCGTTGCTGTAAAACAAAAGAAACGAGAGAAATGTAGACAAACAACTCAATTATCGCGATGACAAAACTAAATGCATGCGTACATCTGTTCTATCAGATAGGACGGTGTGTAGGTGCTCTAATTAAAATGAAAATGTTGTGCAAGTAGTGAAGCATTAGTGCAACTTAATCAATTATGTTGCTATAGTCGGCGCGAAGGGGGCTCGTGCATCCCATATGTTCCTTATTCCTCCCTTTCTTTACATTGTCACTGTTCCTACCATATCTGTTATGCCGCTGAGCACCAAGGCTGGTACTTGAAAACACATATTTTTTTCCTTGTTCTTCTGTTTCACTTGATAGGCGTTTAAGTGTAATCAGGATTGTACGCATACATTAGATTCAGTTCGCGTGAAGATGCCTTCATTTTTCACAGAATATCTTATTAGATACAACTTCTTTATACGTCAGTACATTATTCTACTGCTACTATACTAATACAAACATTATTAATAAAAATATTTATAACAACAACAACAACAATGATAATAATAATAATATTAATAGCATTAATAATAGTAGTAATAATAGTAATAATAATAATAATAATAATATTATTATTATTATTATTATTATTATTATTATTATTATTATTATTATTATTATTATTATTATTATTATTATTATTATTATTATTATTATTATTATTATTATTATTATTATTATTATTATTAATTAATTTCTTGAACAGAGGAGAGGGGGTAAGGGCCAAAATAATGTAAGAAAGTCGAAGGAGAAAGCTGTGAGTGCCATAGAATGTTTTTTTACCGATACGCATAGGCCAGTATCTGGAGTGCCTTCTTGTCCACTATCCCGAAATACAATGTTAAAGACGAGCACTGCTTCAAAACAGTTGATCAGGGAGCCCAAGTAGAATGGGGCGGTAAATGGATAGCGACGCATCTGTGCACGACGCGAGGAGTTTTTTGTCTCCCACGATATGGCATTGCTAAAATTTAAGAATCGCTTGTGGTTATGAGCCCGATGCAAGCAAAAGTCCGAATAGCATGAAGAAATAAAATAAGGTTATGGAAAACAGAAAATTTTACCCACCATCGTGAATCAACACTCCTGGCGCTCAATTGATCACGCCTTGAGATTTTTGGCTTTAGATAAAGAAAAGTTTATTTACAGAAGAGCAGAGAGGCCGGCCTGAGTGAAAGTATGCTCAAGCCTGCAAGTCTACACTGCGAAGGGGAATGGGGAAAAAGAGTAATGTTTGGCGATGGGGAGGTAAGGAGGTGACTATGTGTGGCTCCGTCAGGTTGGCGCAGAGCTACATGCGAGCATCCAATCTAGTAGCTTGTAGAAAAGCTGTGAACCTTATGGCCACCCTAATTTTGCAATAAGTACGCTGTCCATAGCTGCCACAGTTCCTGCTCGTTTTGTGTATTATACTCGCGCCAGTTCGTCCATCCGTACCCTGAAACGGTCCTAGTTGTCGCATTTCCCCTCACACCCTCCTATAGCAATCACGTGATGGCACACGGCATAAAGCAACAGTAGCACCGCCACAGCTGTGCCTTCTGCCTTTTACACTCTTTCATCAATCGAATTATTGCTAAGACTTTGTAGCAGCTAAAGACAAATACAAAGAAAAAAAGGAAAAAGAAAACGACAAAAAAGGAACTGCCATATTCATTCACGGGGCTTTTGCCAAACACACTTCGGAGTCTCCAAAGTGCCCCTCAATATTTATTCGGTTAATGCTGCAGCGCTAACGAATCGCGTTAACAAAACTATTTGATGCATACTTCGCGTTATCACTCAAGCCAAATGTCATACATTACACTTTCAAGTGTTCTCTTTCAAACCAGATACTTCTAAAGTTTAAACTGCATACGCAGGTGCACATCGCATAACGCTGGCAGTACCAAAGTAGCTAATGTGAAGAAAATAAGTGCATCGTTCCTGCATAAACCCCAAAACGTGCCCCCTTTCTTCTGGAGCGGCGGACTAACATGCGAGGCATGACTTCTTTCAGCATACAAGCGGAATGCCCCGTATGTATTGCTGCAATACAAAACAAAGCTTGGCCAGAGATTAAAAAATAGCTTTAGGCTCTGGCTGGACATATATAAAATAACTTTTTCCACGGTTATTAGGCATATTATTTGAAGCTTACCTGAGTGAAAGTCTTCCGTTGCTACAGTCGAAGCCGCTGCAGTTTCTTCTTTCCTGGAGGTCACTATAAATGAAACGCCACAATTCAGGCATCTCATTACAGCCACCAATTTTTCATATACAGACAACTCTCCGGCCCCATACGCACCCTAAGAAGATGTAATAGCCTTTGTTACCATATATTTATTTAAAGACAATTAAATTTTATCTCAGTATTGCGGTAAGTTTTCATCCATGCACGTGTATTTCGTGTGACTGTGTGTAAAATATATGTACTTGCCACATCATTAGTCACATGTCTACACTTTATAGTTAGCCATATGACCCACATGCTCTCTACGATATGACCCTATGACCCCAATGATTAGCATATGACCCACATTTGCTATACGTACGTCTACACCAAAGCACGCACGAAATGTGCAACGTGCACAAAATGTGCAATGGCAGACTTTTAAATGCGAACACATTTGTTCAGTCGGGCTACGTCAGGCATCCGTCGTGATCCGTCCACTGCCCTCTTCCAGGACAACAGCTTCGGGGTCATTCTTCCTAGCTACAGGAGCCCCCACCATGTTACGCTTCGGCGCCGGCAGTTGTCAGTAACAGCTGCGGGCGCGGGCTAATCCTCGCCTCTAACAACCGGAGTTCCCACCTCCTTGACTTGAGCGTGACTTGCCACTGCCTAAATGCAGTGCGCTTGAAATGCGTTTGCAGGGTTTGTGCTGCCAAAGTTTGTGAAGCGTTTTTTTTTTTTTACCGTGCGTGCTAGCTACTAGAGCTGGAAACGCATATCACGCTTCTCGTGACAGAAAAACGACACCTGCGGCGAACGACGCTATTGGCTGCGAGGTGTAAGAAAAAAATGAAAATATTATTCTAACGCTGAACTCTCGCGTGTGAAACGTCATCGCCAACGGTACTCAAAGCATTCTCATTTCCTCATGATTCCCTTCGGGGAGGTGGGGGAACCTTTTTCTCACAGTAGTGCGTATAGTTCTTCTTTCAGCCCATACAGGGCTTTAAGGGTGCGCCTTCAATGCATCAACGGGCTTCCAAAATACACCCCTTCTGTAATTGTATTTACGTGGGTGGGTGTTTTACGCTGTGCCATTTCTTACTCCATTGCATATATGCAGCAAGTTGGCCCACCGTGGTGCTCTACAGTGGCTACAGTACTTGACACGTTGGTGCCGGATCGAAATCCATCCGAGACAGCCGCATTTTCGATGGAGGCGAAAACACTAACTTTCATTGCTTAGATATAGATGCACGCTCTAGAATCAAAGGCAGTCAAAATTTTCGGCGCCTTGCACTACGGTGTCTCTCGTAACTACATCTCTTTGTCGGATGTTAAACCTTAATTATTATTATGTGTAGGTGATGTATATGTGCGTAAGGCTTAGTTACGCCCACACACAAGAAAATATCTGTGCCATGACGCAAAAATGTTTGGGCAAACAAACGAATCTTCACATCCAAAATGTGCTTTCTTGGGTGGAGCTGGGTGGATATTAGTTTTCAGATGATCTTCAAAATAACAGCGCGAAATTTGAGCAACCCGGTCAAACAAACCACACCACACAGGAACTTAACTGTGTCAATGTTTCTCCAGAATGATTCATTTCAGTGCCGCTGCCCTCAAAGCGATATACCACCAAATAGTATAACGAGAAATTGGTAATTGGCGCTTTTATTCTGATTGCAGCTGCGGCCCGAGCAAACGCCCTTAGAAATCTGATAATATTTCACGCTAATTACAGAGACAGGGTTCAGCAATTATCTGAGCAGTTCTTGTGGCTGACTGTCACATCAGAAGCTAAGCAGTCACGATTCTCTGATGATTATCATGAGGACTGATGCAATCTCAATCACGTCGCTCTGAATTTCGGTGGAGAACAAATCGAGAAGTCCCGGTACTGTGCAATGTGAGCACGCTATTGAGAGCGCAGGTCATCGAAATTACGTAGAATCTTCCGCAAAAGCGTCTTCAATTCTCTTGTATACTATCTACTTACAGGCTTCATTTGCAATGCATGTGTTGGTCATGCTCAGCGCATTGTAATCTTGCAAGTTGTATCCCTTAACCTCATGTACCTCACTCGTTACCCTTCTCAATGGTGATTCCCTTGCTTTAGCCCAAATCCTGGAACTATAACATACTCTTGCATAACGTGGAGGATTTATTAAAAAATGCTCGTATAAGTACGCAGAGAAAATGTGTGCTTCGAGATGTTTTCGGATCTCACGTTCGGTTGCAACGATATCAAATCGTCTCCCCGTTCTACACTTAGTTCGGGATTATTTGTACTCTATACAAAAAGCGTTATATTACCTAACGACTCGTTCCTATTTCATACGCTGCTTTAGCTGTAAAATGATCATGCTCTAATATTTTTACATCAACACAGTTTATTTATTGCACCTGATGATTTCTAGTGCTGAAGACCCCACTCCCCTATAGCTCATTGAAAAAGGTGTTCTAGAAGTACCCCACGTGTTTTCTTCATTGGTAGATATGCGTGATCCTGTAAACCGTTTCTGAACAAAGTGGCATAGATACTAAAAATGGGGTAGCTAGCAAGTAATTCAGCACGTTGAAAATATCAGTACGCATGTGGTACTTCTACAATGCCTTACTTTCTCACTCCCACTGCCATACTGGCACTGCGATGCATTAGCACATTTTTCCAGCGCACTGGAAAATTATGATAACGCGTCACAGTGGCGGGAAGGCCTAGTTTAAATGATAACGTTATGCTCTCTTCGAGGACTCACGTGTTTTGACCGAGCAGGTTTCTTCACACTCTTCCTTTGTCTCGTATCTGTTACCATTACCGCCACAACCACCGTAGACGAACTCTTCACATTTTCCCGTTTTGGTGTTGAACCACCACATCGGGAAAAACCCCTTGCAGAGGCCGACATCTGGCCCTTGATCGCACTGTGGCTCGAAGTCTTTCGCAGCTGTAATTGTGAAAAGAAAAAACAACCACCTCAAAAAAGGTAAAACTTCGAGCTAGTGGGTATGGCTTCATCGTTAAAAAAAAAACAGCGTGGGTACACTGAACAAGAACAACGAAAGACAACAGGACTGTACGCTGTTTTCTGTGGTCCTGTTGTCTTTCTTGTGCCTTGTATTTGCGCTGTTTTTCACGGTTAAGAGATTACTGGTTTACGTAATTTCCAGGCGCCGCGAAGTGGTGCCAACACTTCATTAGGATTACCAAAGTCAATAAACACCGTCAGGCTTTTAACGGGTTGGTGCCATGGAATTTGGAAGCTATAACAAGCCTGCCCCGCCGTGGTCGTCTTGTGGCTAAGGTGACCCACAGGTGATAGGGTCGAATCTCGTTGACGCTGCTGACTCACAGGTCGTAGGGTCGAATCTCGATTGCGACGGCTGCATTTTCGATGGAAGCGAAAGTGCTGTAGGCCCATGTGCTTAGATTTGGGTGCACGTTAAAAAACCCCGGATGGCCGAAATTTTCGGAGCCCAACACTACAGGGTCTCTCATAATCACATAGTGGTTTTGGGGCGTCAAACTCATTTTATCAATCAAATGTGACAAGACTGTTGTGGGTTTCCTCTGTAAACAAGGACCCTCAATCTAAAGGGTCGAACAAAGCAAAAGTTTTCAGTATATTTGAATCCACTTCCAATGTGTCCTTAAATTCTCAATGATTGTTCCGTGAACTGGGAGCGCGGGAGTAACACAGACACGAAGCAAAGAGGAGGCGCTCGTGCTGTGTGGCTTCTCTTTGCTTCGTGCCTGAGCTTAAATTCTCATTCACCCGATCGAGACCCATCGCTAGTGCGCCAACACTGACGGATATCTATAGGAATGGCGACGAAAGTTGTTGTGACATCACACCAGATCTGCAATGACATGAGGGACCTTTACACCTCCGCAACGTACCTACCGACAAAGCGTCGGTTGCTACATCTTTCGCGGCTGCTGCAGCTAGCCATGGTGGTGTCGGTGCCTTTGTTCCGCTACTTCTCGTGCGACGCGTGCGCGCCAGCACGCGACACTCAGCACGAGGGTCACACGTGATAAAGCAACCTACACGGCTACGTGACTGCCTAACTTGGCGCCCAGAACCTCAAGGCGAAAATTTTTCACATAAAAAGGCATTATTACATTTTTTAGCGATAATATATGAACTTTTCGGGGTGTGTCATGCTTTGTATAGCCATAAACACCTGCAGCAAATAATGCAGGAGCCACAATATTGATGGAACCACCCTTTTAAAAGCAGTTATCTTGGAGTGCGAGCGTGTATGCTGTATTCTTGAAATTGCCATGTAAAGAGGTTTTCACAGCTACAAGAGAACAAGGACAAACATTGAGCACAAATTAAAACTACCTCGACTAGCTAATATCCCTTGACTTTGCACTGACGTGATGAATTCATGTATAATTGAAATTCTGTGCTCGTTTTACAAACTTCTTCGCGTCAGCACCAAAACATCTAACACTACCAAATGTAGCCCCAGTGTATACTTTTTTTTCAACTGCGTCCTTAAGAACTGTCTGAAAAAAAAAACAATATGCATACGTGTCAAGTGTACGCATAAGCGTCTTTTTGAAGTGTGTGATATTAGGTACGCCAGGATACCGTGGTGCCGTAGTATTGCGTATGCTTTCTTTACAATGCCCCAACTTGGATTTCTACGTTTTCTCAAAACTTTCAGGCTACGAATGAACAATAACTGAATTGAATATTTCAACAACTATGAAGTGAACAACACTATAATAATAATCTGAATTCAACGCACTGAGGACGTTTCGCCTGGCTTCTGACATAAAAACTGTAATATGCACATATTACCATGACTTTCAGAAAAAAAAAAGAAATTAGACAGGGTAAACATTTTCATTCAATGTGCATGTAGTGCTGATAACTGCGACTTTCATTCATGCCAATAGAGTAAGCAAAGTGGATTAATCCCATAGGAGATGTCACTTAGTCGCGAAATGAAACCAATGCTTAATGCCGATGATCATGCAGGTACATTGTCTATGCAGTATACACAATTGTGAAGTCAGCTGTTCAAATATTAGATCTGTTTTACAACAGCTGACATTATGCTCTTACTGTGACTTCAATGCCAATATTTCACTCTTTTTATTTCGGAAAAGGTTGCGAGTCAAGGAGCGTTAACATGAGTAGTTTTCTAGCGCACGAAAAAAAAACATGGACAGATAGAATCGGGACGGACGTTTCAGTATGAAAACTACAGTATGACGTGCAAACACGTCCAAAACGCTACGTTGAAATCAGGGCATGCCTGGCCTCTTAGTTCGCTGCCTCAACAAGATGAGTCAATTTGAATACAAGGACTAAAGCAGAAATAAACGAAGTCATTAATTTTCTCTGTGTACCTTCGTTTAGTATTAGTTGTAATATTATAAGAATGCTTATCGCTAAAAAACCATAATATTCTTCTCCAAAGTAGGTCATTTTCTTCTAGTGTTCTGGAAGACTCCGGACAATACGTTTCTTGTGGATAACGTACTGGTTTCAGATTATTTAGACCCACCGACACTTTAGCTTTCCATCAAGGCGCTCACAGCCTTGTACTGTTTTTGTTAGAAATTGAGCTGCAAGAAAGCCAGTACAGTATTATTCCCCAAACCTTCCTAATACTGGTGCTCATTGCAGGCTTGTTTGAATCCACCCAAGAAATTAGCACGGCTACGTCTAGCAAGTACGAAAGAATTGGCACCCACCGAGAGCGGTAGCGACAATAGCGAGGAAGATGCAGAGCTTCACCATGGTGTCACCGTGCTGAAAATAATGTTGCTCAGGACCTACTGGCAAACTTTGAGTGTGAGCCACAGCAGCATGCGCCTATTTTTATGTGCTAGAGAACAATGAGGTCCAGGGATGTTGGCCGACTCTTATCACTACCGTGTTCTTCGCAAGATGGCGCAAACAGTGCTGCTTACAAATTGTGTGCTACTTTGCGTACAACCATGACCGCGATAGCATCATGTTCGGCGTTATCTCTAATCACCTGTTCAGCCATAGGAAGAAAATTCGGTCAGCTGCTTGCTACCAGTAAATTGATTTCAGGATTGCTTGATTTTACGTTCATTGAGGTCAAGTGCTGAAGGAGCAGCATTCCTACAGTGCACCCAAGCACAGCCAGAGCTTGTATACCGATGACCCACTTGTGTCGAATCACTGTTCTTGCGAGATACATCGGTGAGTAAATAATGGACATGAACACAACGACCCGCTCCACGCAAAACATGAGTGATGTGCGCATGCTTTCCAGTTTGGATACTTTTTGCGCATAGTGGATGAAAGTTACTTATGACTCGGGGTTTATTTTTGCTACTTTAAACAATACGTTGATTCGCCTAACGTTGAGCATATCATGCGTCCCAGTACGTTGTTGCATGAAAAAAAAAGGCAGGACGAACCCTCAAGAAAAAGGCTTGACTTGGATGTCAAGTCTAATTTAAAAATTCCCTCTAAAACACCACAACACATGCGTAAACAACAACAAGGGCTTATGACGTACACATATATTAACAAAGTTCATTTTCCCGCCCCCTCATGTTTTTTTTTTTTTCAGTTAGCCGAGCCCTAACACACACAATACGTGGTGTAATTACTTTTTTCAGGTAGTCAAGATCGTGCAGGATCACTTCACTTTTATATCACTTACCATTTGGCACAGAAAAGCACACAGTAAAGTATTTAAGGATAATGCTCGTAAATTCGCAGTGATTCCGGCCAAATTCGTCTCCTCAGTTACGAATCCCTGTGAAACTCCGAGCGAATGTTGGTAGGCCTCAAAACAACATAGCTTCCAGTTTCTTCTACAAGTGCATGCTTCAAGCGTTTCAAACGCAGACAATGTAGTGAACGCATATTGTAACCAGTTATATAAATTCATGGTTGCTTCCAAATCCCCACTTTCCTCTGATCCCTTTCTTCAGAAATTTGCGTAGCATTTCTTCATAATAACCTTTACGGTTTTCTGGCTGCCCGCCTAAGCAGCAATTTGTGCATAGCATATGGTGTAAACAAGAGGCTAGTGCGTATGCTTGATAATGACCTCATAGCAAGAGCAGGTTCGAATGAGGTGTCGGCTCTTATAAAAATGCAGAAACGCTTCAAAATAGAATAACTCCAGGAGTTTTGCGTGCTGCAAAACCACAACATGGTTGTCAGGCAAGCCGTGTTAGGAGTATTCCGAATTGGATTTGAAAATTTGCGCTTCGTTAACGTGCGCTAACATCGAAGAAGACGGGTGCTATCGCACGTCGCGGCCTTTGAAAGGTAGGGACCAAGAGCGAGGATTCGAACCAGTGACCTTGACTTTAGCAGCGAAACGCCATTCCTACTAGCTACATTACCAGAGCTTTCAGTACGCAACAGTCTAATGAGTTTAATTGTCTTGCGGTTTCTAACTGATGCATTCATTCCACAAAACTCGTTCTCTTCATGGTGGCAGTATGTAGCAAGAAGGCGATAAAGCAATTCTCCTGTAAAACATTTGTGTTCCGGTGCTCAAAAGCTTATCTTACACTCCCTTAGTATTCCCTTGAAGTCCTTTATTACTGAAACCTTATACCAGTGCATCATGCTTTTATACAATTTCTTTCCAACATTGTAGCCCAAAATTATGTGTTTCCAACATTGTGACAAACAATTTGGTCGTGTAGAGTTTAGCAATATGGAATTGTGTAAAAATATAAAAGAGACCATCAACTGCGCACACACCCAACAAGCGCAGTAAACACAAAATTAGTATAACAAACAGCCGCATAACATGAAGAAACTAAACAAGTAATGAGCCATGGCTTGATAATAGAAAAAGCAGCTGTGCTGAGCTTAACCTGATTCAATTTTGGCTAACATAATTCCTTGTAGCCGGCACTTCTTAACCAAGGAACGATGCGTTATAAATACTTTTGAAATGACACCCGGAGCATCGGACCACTATGCGACTCAAATACTGTACTCTCGTAGATTATTAGTAATTGTAACCGCGTGTTTATTTTTAATTTTCTTCATAATATAGACAGGTTGTTCTTTGTTTATGCAGTCATTGTATTTTCTTGTTTGGTAGCACTTTCATTGTTTATAGTTACACATTTTACCCCACTTCACCTAAAAGAAAACTGTACTACTTCACGTGTTGCGACGTAAAAATAATTGCCGCCAATGCATCGCGTGACAATGTTCAATGAGCGAAGATGAAGCTTATGACTCTGGTGTTTACCATGGTGTTGACCTGGATGGTTCATCAACGTTTTTCTGAATTACTGGTTACATCCTGACATAAATCTTGACTTTTGTTATTTTTAAAGCTTGCCCTTAGGCACACACAGTACTTTGGTAGTGTCAAAAGTACACATTCAGATTAGCTTCGCACAGAAAGTCTAATAATGCTCAGCTGTAAAGTCCACTGATCCAGTAATCAAAGTCGGAAGGTCGGCCAAGCCTGAGACCGGTTGCATGGAGGTGGCGAATACGGCTGAGTTTTCTGTGCAAGTCCGCATGTGCGTGACAATTATATCGCTGATCAGGGCGTCGCTAAATCAGCGCGACGTACCAAAAGAGTCTGTGGTAATTTTGTGTTCAGAGTGTAGTCATTAATGAAATAAAAATAATCCCAGCAAGAAGCCTCCACACCATAACCTCCTTGATTCGAATTAAATGACCAATGAAGTCTGATCCTGCTCTTCGCTTCCCGTGTAATTCCTCCTTCATGTTTAGTGCAGCAGTACTGAGTGGTGAGGCTAAGTGAAATTCACGGCACACACGTGCTAGGAGTTCCCGCGTAGAATTGATGGATGAATTTGGCTGGAAAACTTGCCACGGCACCGGCACTGTGAAGGTGCCGTCAACGCAACTCTTCGTCGTGTCGTTATCACGTAACCTTAAAGCAGCCGCTGCCGATCAACTTGCTCTTTAAGTTAAGGGCTACTTGTTCACCCAGTAAAGCATAATGGTGTCTTGTAGTTTTACATAAATTTTCTTTGCGTGTATTTCACAAGTTTAGGCCCATGTCATGGTCACCAGCACACCTCACTGACTTCCTTGATAGCTTAGAGCTGAACTTCAGTCCTCACATTCTGTTTTCTAATTTTCTTCTTCAGTTGTCTTCTAGAGCAAACGCATTGTCGTTTTGAAACTCATTGCTGAAGATTCTAGGAAATAACTCTTTCCAGAAGACACGGAAAAATTTGCCTCGTAAAACTAACGTCACACCAAAGCGACGTTTCCCTGACCAAGATAGATAAAATAAACCAGTTCATCTCAATCAGCGGAGTAAGGTACTGATAACACTTCCGCGCGCTACATACTCAATCTGCTCCCATATTCAATAGAGCGGGGTAGCGTGAACAATAAGATAACGTATACTCACAAGCGCGTGAGCTGACCCATTTTCACCTATTTGCATTCTACAACGAAGTGGAACAATTAATAGGCAAAAGCTTTCATTGTGCGAAGCTTTGAAGGCTTCTTATGCAAAATCATTCCTACTGATTCTTATATTTCTGTTCAGAAACAACACTCTGCTTGGGTTCATATGCCTTCTATTACATCGCGTTGTCGGCTGCGCCCTCCTAGTGAGCGTCCAAAAAGGTTTTCTATACGAATAAGGGTTCTCCGCATATTTAGCAAAAAACAAATTCACTCACTAACTCAGCTAAGTGTCTAATTAGTATCTGATAATTTTCATGTGGGACTCATTCTCACCATAATGAGTTACCGTTCGACTTTAATTGAGCAATCAAACCCAACGGTGTTTGATCAAACTTCGGCGGTTGTTTTTTGCGCATTGGACATTGGGGCACCAGTGATTTTCTAATTTTACAATACGTTTATTCATTACAAATTATTTTTGCTTAGTTCGTACAGCTCTTGCACGAAGAATCTTTGCTATTTTGATTTTTTGTTTCGAGTTTTTGTGTATTTTTCTTTAATTTTTTGTGTATAACCACTATTGTATATTTATGAGAACTATGAGAACTAACTTACAATACTGCCAGCGAAAGCATGGCGAATGTTGCAAGAGGTAAGTATAATATAACTGTTAACAAAGAAAAGTGGACCGAAAAGATAACTTGCCGCACTATAATTACTTGTTACAGCATCCACTATACATTACTTGGCATAAGTGTCTGTTAGTTCTCATTAATATTGTCTTTAAAAATAAAACCAGCTTTTATCTTCGCACTTCTCTTCAATTTGGTGTATGGAAATTATAGAAATAGAGAAGCCGAGATGATATAACATCAACCTTTCCACAGCCATCCACTTAGATTAGAGCAAAACAGAATACACACAAACACCTTGCCACCATAGCCGACCACGTCCACCATGTCAGGCGAGTGTTTTTGAAGCTGTGTACCACGAATTTAGAGTGGTGACAGTTTCTCCTCTAGCGCTCAGCACTGATCGAGACAGCTACCAATTAGAATCTCACAATAAGAACGGCTTCCAGTTAAATACTTGTATCGTGTAGCTGAAGCGAAAAAGACGTACCCAAAACGCACACACGACGAGCGCACTAACAACGTTCACAGCTCGACACTTTGCAACGTTCATTCAAACACAAGAAAGTACGCTGGATAATAACGCGCGGACTTATATCGGATGAGCGTGACCTAATAAATGTCAATGTTCATACTTTTCTGTGTACTTGAGTAGCGCGCTACAACGCCACATTGGATTTCTTTTTTTTCCTTTTAAGATTGGCAGCGTTTGAGTGACCCCTCCCTGTCTGCTGCCGTGTGGTGGTGTCCAACGCATTGTTTGCCTCGAGTTACTCTGTATGGCTCCTTGAGCTACCGGCGGTAGCATATACCGTAATTCTAAGTTCATCCATTGTTCAACAGTGCGAATTGGTACATAAATAGACCATCGTTGTTAGTGCGCATCTCTAAGGCAGTTGTCAATATGAAGCAAAATCTAGAAACGTTCTTTTAAAACACAGCGATCGAGAAATTTCGTGGGGGATATTGTATACGCTGATGCGCCCCCAAGCTCTGCGCACTTCCACAAGTAAATGCTGTATATAAATTGCTCACCGTTAGCATTGAACAGGACGATTGGTGCAGAACAAAGATGCAAAATCTTGGTACACTCGGTCACAGGTTTCAATACCAAGGGCGTGCTCAGGATTTTTTTTTTCGTCGGAATTGTTTTCGTTTTTGTCTTTTTTTCTACATAGGGTATTTCAAGAAATGGGTGCATTGACTTATTGAAATATTGCAGGAAGGTGGTATCTGCGTGCAACTTGTGGCCTTCCCTTTACCGTGGCAGAGTAGGCATCTGGAGACATGTACAAACAATAATTACAGCATCAACTACAAAAATTGACACAATTAACAATTGCTCTGGTTGAATGGGTGATTTCAAGTCGCTCCTGCGAGTAGTCAATTGTCACTTTCAATTTTCTGAAAGGCGGGCACTGGTGACCACAGCAGGGCGAAGAAATCTGGCTCATTTAGCAGGTGAAACCCAAGGTGACGCACAAATAGCGCACCTACCATTCACTTCTAGGATGCCCTCAATGACGACACTGTTTCCCTGGTCATTCCAAGTACTTGTAGATACCATCATTCCAGATACTTTGTTTCGTGGGAACGCTTTCCTGTCGCATAACCACTTACCGACGCTCACTTATGCTTCTTTCCCGGTGCGAGGCAAGCAATGTCCTCATTCAGGGCACTGTCAAGAGGATGACAGCGCACTGTTTGGTGCGTTGGTTTCGGTTTCGCCCGGTAAACTAACCGCATTCCATTGCCCCACAATGATTACAAGTGGCCGCTTTTCAGAAACTTCAAAGTATCTACTGACTATTCACAGAACGGGCTTCCCTATATGGTGGTTAAAAAATTGTACTGTCGTAATTTTTTTAGCGCTGTCGTAATTAGTGTTTGCACACATCTCAAGATGTCTCCTGTCACAGTAAAGGCAAAGTCGCAGGTTGCGCGCAGATATCTTCTTTCTGTGATTTTTAATGATAGTACACACATTCCTTGAAAGGCCTTGTAAATGCATATGCGAGCACGACGGCAACCACACAAAAACGGAAGAGAATGTTTATATGATTTCTGTAACCTCTGATGCTTCCTACATCGATATTTCGGGAAAACTGTCACTTGGTGGTGAGATTAGTGTAGGGGGATAAACATTAGTCAAAAATCACTTTTCCAAACATTAGGCTATACTTTCCAATGACTGCTTCAATTCCTGAGACGATAAAACAATAGATTCAGAATTTACTGCGCGAGAAATTACTTTCAGAAATTACTCTCAGAAATCTAAATAGAGCTCTTTTGTTATTTGATTTAGAAAGAAATTCACAATGCTTTTCATCATACTCTGCTCATGCTTTAGCCATCAAATATTCAGATGTGCCTGAAATCAATTATATAATCTGACCAGTTTTTAGGACACTTCTTGTGTAATAGCCTCTTTCAGGGAGCTTTTTTACGCCTTAAATCCCGAGTACAGTTATCATTACACCATCGCAACACGGGTTTTTGTTCAACTGAGTTAACCTGGAATTCTCCTTTGCTACGCGACTTCTGTATCACTGAACAAATGCTCAATGTTTTTCACTTTACCGTTGCTTCTGACAGAGAGTCCAGAAAACCTCGCAAGCTTCTTTTAAAAATACTGTAATTTATGCACGTGAGTCTTCCAGAAGGAACAGATATTAGTGGACATACAATGTTAAATATGACTGGAATGTGATCACTATTGGTCGCAGTGTAAACAGTCGACTAAGAAGAGATTCCAAGGCCTGATCCCTAAAAAGTTGGACCACCAGTCACGTCACACTCTTCAAGTCACGTCACACGTGGGGCGTAAGCGCTATCTGGCAGTTATCTTGGAAAACGAAGCGCGCGCAGCGTGCTCGCCCGTCTCGGAGATGATAAGATGTAGAACGCAAGGCGACGGGTAGGTGCCACCACCGTGCCATCTTAGCGAAATCATTAGAAACACTCGCCTTTTCGTGCAAGCGTTGCATCGTCAGCGCAGCGTGATGAGCGCTACGGTCCTTAGAACTACTTATGCATGCCTTTTCTAGTAAAAAGGCACACATACAAACTATTGACGTGTTAATTGTTATAGCGCCTCAGATATGTGCAATTGTTGCCTGAAAATTGCACAAGTATGAACACTGAATTTTGAGCAATATTGATGGGCGCTGATGATGGCGTTGGCAATTTGGGTTTTCGTTAGGTGCCGTTTATACTTTAGAATATCGTCAAGGGTGGATAAATCACCAGAATACGACCACCATGTCTTAGACCGACAATAGGGCTTGTGTGGGCGCAAGAAAGCAGGCTCTTTGTTATTTAAAGCTTTTGAGGGCTTATTGGCCATGTCATCTTCAACTATCGCACAGTTTTGAGGATAAGTTGAAGAATTCGGCGTAGAATAAACAGGTACAAAAAAGAACCAGCAGAACAGAGTGCAAACTATCAACCGCGTTCATTAAAAAGCATACACATATAAAAAACCGCAAATAGTAACATGGTTAAAATCTAAACGGAGACAAACAAAAGGTAACACTGCTATCTATGTTTTCATTTCTCAGTAAAAATGAGTTGATAGTTTGCGCTGTGTTCGTGTGGTTCTTTCTTTAGCCCTATTCTTTTCGCTTATTTCTACAATGATGCCGGAAAACATCGCCTAACAAGCTGCTCTTTTGAAATCGTACGATGCGTCTCATGTTTTGATTGTGATGTCTGGCTAGTATTTCCGTCTTTTCAAAGAACTCAATTCTGCCACACTGAACGAGGTGGACGCAAAAAAACACTTGTCTCTCTTCATCTGCCGTCTAACGTTGAGGCATTTATACAACGCAGTACTCGCAACGTGCCAGGGAATGTTCTCCACTACTTTCGAAAAAAACTGCCGCGTATCTTTTTCATGTGGTTAATCCGAAAGTACACAGCGTCTTAGCAACAGTGCTAGTTCTTACAAAAAGCTGATAACGTTCTCGAGGAGATAAAAAACTACGTCAACACCCCACTTTGCCATTCATATTTACACCATGAAAGTATTGATTTATTTGTGGTGTTTAACCTCCCAAAACCACCATATGATCATGAGAGACGCCGTAGTGGAGGGCTCCGGAAATTTTGACCACCTGGGGTTCTTTAACGTGCACCCGAATCTGAGCACACGGGCCTCGACATTTCCGCCTCCATCGGAAATGCAGCCGCTGCAGCCGGGGTTTGAACCCGCGACCGGCGGGTCAGCAGCCGAGTACCTTAGCCACTAGACCACCGCGGCGGGGCACCATGAAAGTACGTTAGAACAACCGTTTTCCAGCAATCATGTACCAGACGCTTGATGCTCTGAGGACGAGCATTTGACGTACTGCATAGGCTTTCTTACACTAAGACAACACAGTTGTCAGAAGACCTGGCAGCTTTCAGCAGAGTTATTTGCGAACGAAAAGTTCAGTCTATCTAGTGACGCCGATATTAAACCTAGGCACCTTACAATCGTAGAGGGCCACCGCAACACAGGTAAAGCGCATCATTTCAGTACTTTTCTATGCAACTGTGTAATGGCCAATACTTCTTGCTAGGAAGCGCAGCCACCATTTCAAAGAACACACAACACAAGCGCTTAACTTCAACTAAACGTTCATTGCCAACGTCAGAGTTTATAAAGGGAGTGAACAGAGAAAAAGAATAAAAAATGGCATACAACGAAAAGCATACGTGCCAGTCCCGTACATTACTATCCGTTATTGTCTATCACCCCATCCCAAAAACATAGTTCTTTCCGCGTGAGCGAGATAGAGGGTGCACTAACACAATCAAAATCATCGCGTGTCACTTCAACCGCTTCTACTATCAAACGGGCTAACAAATCTCTGTCCCGATACAGCACGCACGTGTTATCAAAATAAGGCACACAACCGCACTCCTTACAGTGAATCGCCAAGTGACCATCGGTAACCTTCTGCACTTTATTGTGGTGCTCTTTTAGCCTTTCATTAATGCATCTTTCAGCTGTTCCAACATAAACAAGACCACATGACGAGGGCACTCTGTAAACAACCGACTGCGCACCCTCAACATAATGATTGCGATGCTTAATTTGGCAACCTTTCTCTTCTTTAGAAACAGGACAAGTTTGGGGACATATTCTTGACAGTTTTTCAGGAGCAGACATAACCACTCGGACGCCCACCTTATTACCAATCTTTTTAAGATTGTGTGCCACACTGGATATAGGGGACAACAGCCGTTTTACGCTGCTGCAGGGAAATGTTAATACGCTGCCTATTTTGTTTCTTTAGGTGCCTATGTACCGATTCAGTGACGCTTATAACCATTCGTTGCGGGTAGCCTGCTGCCTTCAGTCGCAAAAACTGTTGCTCAAAGCTCTTCTTCATGAGGTGAAAACAGAACTTCTTCAACGAATTGAAAAGTCACATTCGTGCAACAGACTTATTCACTACTTTGGTATGGGCAGAAGAGAAAGGCAACAATGGCTTTTCGCTCCTGGGCTCATAAAGCGAACAAACGTGGTCATTTTGAAATTGCAACGACAGATCTAGGAACCTGAGCGCATCACCATAGGGCACTTCATGTGTTAGTTTCAGAGGCTGATAAACTGTCTCAAATACTCCAAGTGTCAAAACAGCAACACTTTGAAACTCTTCGGCATCACACTTCAAAAAAACCAAAAAATCGTCCACAAACCTGAAGATCTTTAAAACCTTAGTTCCCGACAACCTCTCATCAATTAATCGATCTAAGTGGGCCATAAAGATATCACTAAGGACGGGTGCAATAGCCGAACCAATACAAATACAATGTTTTGGGATATAGGTGTTCCCATTCCAGTTAACGAATGTGGACGTTAAGTACAAAGCCAGTAAATCCAGAAAACATCTCACTGGCATACCACAAGTGTTCTGAAAGGTCACTGCAGCATACTCAAGTATGCACTGCTCAACAAATTCTAGAAGTATTTCATGAGGTAAAGAATAGTACAAATTTTTAACATTCATGGACATCGCCTTAACGACAGTTTGGGCATTCGATACAAAAAAATCACAATCTGCTCAGAATTCTTGGTGTGAAATGGGTCATTTATTTGAAGGAGATTCAGCTTTTCCTGTAGAAAGAACGCCACAATTTTTTGCCGAGAACCGTGTTCCGAAATAATAACCCGGAATGGCATTCCATCTTTGTGCGTCTTGCAACTAAAAAACATGTCAGGCTGTAGCACAAGTTTTTTGCAGCTGTTCGAACAGATTTGAGTGACACTTTTGGCTTAATATCAAATACCGACTCAATCGCCACTTGCGCTTTCTGAAAAAAAAAAAGAACTACTCGGGAAAACACAGAACCCGCCTTCTTTGTCAGAAGGAATGGCACAAAGCCCCGATTCTTTTAGGTATGTGACCACTTTTTTATGAGCAACACTTGAGGCTTGGGCCTGAACTTTTCAAGCACATCGACACCCTCGGAAATACACCGATCCTTTTCACAATCCGGAGCACAACCAGAAAGTTGTCTCACAAGAGACAGGAGCGTAGGCGCTTCAAGTCTTGGTTCAACAGAGTACTTGGGACCACGTGTTAACGTCTCTTTCACATAATCAGGAAGAACGACGTCATCCGTGGTGTGAATAATGTTGTCCTCAGCAGGTTTCTTCGGTTGGCGCTTGGACCTGAGCTGCGACAGTATTGTCGACCAAAGGCGTTCAGTTTCGCAGATCACAAGGCTCCGCAATTCACGCCATTTTTTCTTCTTAAGGTTAGTTGAGCCGCCTTTCATGTAGATATGATTGCGCAGAATATCTCGGTAGAGGCCTGTCTGCCTGTAACAGTTCGAACGCAGGATTCTCGCAATCCGGTTCCCACGGCTTACAGACGGTTGAAAACCACCACAAAAAGCCAGAACTTCTGGGTGTCTTAGCTTCATCCTTAAGCAAAACGAGAAGGAGCTGGCACGACATGTGACGAGGGCAATGAGGGTTACCAGAAGGGTTGTGTGAAGAGACGTTAATGATGAATAGCCCGCAGAACTAGAAATGTAACTCAATAAACAATTGCATCGGGCCAGTTGGTAAGGATCCATCTTGCTAGGAAGTGCAGCCACTATTTCAAAGAACACACAACACAAGCGCTTAACTTCAACTAAACGTTTATTGCCAACGTGAGAGTTTATAAAGGGAGTGAACAGAGAAAAAGAATAAAAAATGGTAGACAACAAAAAGCATACGTGCCAGTCCCGTACATTACTATCCGTTATTGTCTATTACCCCATCCCAAAAACATAGTTCTTTCCGCGTGAGCGAGATAGAGGGTGCACTAACACAATCAAAATCATCGCGTGTCACTTCAACCACTTCTACTATCAAACGGGCTAACAAATCTCTGTCCCGATACAGCACGCACGTGTTATCAAAATAAGGCACACAACCGCACTCCTTACAGTGGATCGCCAAGTGACCATCGGTAACCTTCTGCACTTTATTGTGGTGCTCTTTTAGCCTTTCATTAATGCATCTTTCGGCTGTACCAATATAAACAAGACCACATGACAAGGGCACTCTGTAAACAACCGACTGCGCACACTCAACATAATTATTGCGATGCTTAATTTGGCAACCTTTCTTCTCTTTAGAAACAGGACAAATTTGGGGACATATTCTGGACAGTTTTTCAGGAGCAGACGTAACCACTCGGACGCCCACCTTATTACCAATCTTTTTAAGATTGTGTGCCACACTGGATTTCGGGGACAACAGCCGTTTTACGCTACGGCAGGGAAGTGTTAATACGCTGCCTATTTTGTTTCTTTAGGTCCCTATGTACCGATTCAGCGACGCTTATAACCATTCATTGCGGGTAGCCTGCTGCCTTCACTCGCAAAACTTGTTGCTCAAAGCTCTTCTTCATGAGGTGAAAACAGGACTTCTTCCACGAATGAAAAAGGCACATTCGTGCAACAGACCTCTTCACTACTATGGTATGGGCAGCAGAAATAGTGGCTGCGCTTCCTAGTAAGATGGATCCTTACTAACTGGCTCGATACAATTGTTCATTGAGCACCAATACTGCCGCGCAAATGCCAATGCCAAAAATAGAGCTCTTGAAATTTCATTGCAATACTGGAGCGAGATACATGAACTATTATTGTGATTGGAACAGACGTTTCACCACCCGAAAGAGGAATAGAGTTAATACGCAGGAGAGAGGATATAGACTAGGTGTTTCGATTGGCTGGATGCGACAAGTCACTTGCAATATTCGTACGGCTCCAGCTAGGTCACAATGCTGTGCGAAATAAAAATACAAAAGCCTTCATTAAACTTTCTCAAAAAATTTGGTTTTAGTTTCTATGTATGAAATTCTCAAAACAATTACGAACGACGCTAGGTGCGCTACAGAACGGCCACCATAAGGCGAGACTTCTTTAGTGTTTGGAACTTCCCACTTATGCCAATAATAGATAGACATGTCAAAGAGAACGTTTCGTTGTTGTCGCCTGCTCTGGTTTTGAACATTTAAATATAACTTCCGTTCGAAAGCACTGATTTTGGTCTCTTCCTTTTTTGCGTTCATCTGAGTATTCATTAAAGGGACCCTGCAACACTTTTTGAGCATGGTTAGAAAACGCTGCCGATCGGTAGAAGAGGCTCCCGGCAACACTCAAGCCAAATTGTATACCGCAGCATGCTACCTCGAATTCGCAATAACTTATCAAATTCACCTAAAAATACATTTCTTTTTTTACGACAAATTACACAAGAAGCTCAAAAATCACTCGTAGAAGGCCATCTATGAGCCATTGGCTGATTTGAACATGGCGCGCTCGGTCGTTACAGAAATCGCCGCGGGAGGTCACGACTTCTCCACGCGTGCGCACGCAATCACCATGGTAAAGGCGCGCACTCGAGCAAAAAAAAAAAAAAAGAAAGAAGTACTCAAGGTCACGAAATGTGCGTAACGTAGTTTTTTTTTTATTTTCCTGCCATTATCTCCCTGCTTAGCTTCCAGTGCTTTCGTCGGGACGAGGTAAAAAAATCACAGCATATCCACGGAGTAAATGATGATGAGTGGGGCGAAGCGTTCGCCAGCCCGTCCGTGCGACCATCCGTGCGTCCATCTGTCCATGCGTCCGTCCGTGCGTCCGTCCGTGCGTCCGTCCATCCATCCTTCTGTCTGTCTGTTCGTTTGTCCATCCGACCGTACGTCCGCGCGTCTATCCATCCTTCCGTCCGTCTGCTAGTCTGTCTGTCCGTCCATCCGTTTGTGCGTCCATCTAGTGAACACTCCAAGTACCGCCCTTTCCCATCTCGCATCCCCTGTGGCATCCCCTGTGCGCACGCACACACACACACACGCACGCACGCACGCACGCACACACACACACACGCACACACACACGCACACACACACACACGCGCACACACACACGCACGCACACACACACACGCACACACACACACACGCACGCACACACACACGCACACACACACACACACACGCACACACGCACACACACACGCACACACACACACACACACGCACACACACACACACACGCACACACACACACACACACACACATGCGCGCGCGCGCATCGAACGAAACAACGCACGCTTCATTCTACAAGGCTTTGCAGACGACGACGTCGCCATCTAGTGAACACTGCAAGAACTAAACTAGAGGTGGCTACATACAGGGGACGGTACCGCCATCTAGTGAACACTGCAAGAACTAAACTAGAGGTGGCTACATACAGGCTACAGGGGACACACAGCCCACGCCCTAAGGAGCTTCGCCCCTAAAAAGAATGCAATGGCAGCATGCAACAAATCTAACTCCACTCGCCCTGGACGGATTATTAAAATTTTTGCGGCGTTAAATTCGTGAGGCCATAAGCTCGTCCAGTGAATTTATTCCATGGTTGTTTGAAAAAGTGTTTCAGGACCTCTTTTAGCTCCATACGTACTTCATCGCTGCAAAACTCAGACGAAAAATAAACGTCGCAGAGTGCCTTTAGGCTCAAATTGTGATCATAAATCTACTCTAGCCTTCTTTCCATTCATCTTATGCTACTTTCTTACAGCTGTACTTCGATGAAGATTCGGCAGCATAATTACGAGCATTATCTCTGTCAACCTTCATAACGACAACAGCTAGCGCCCTGCTTCTTCATGAATTCAAGTGCTTTAAATGTACTTCAGTGTCAATCGCGCCCGTTCTTATCGGTTCAGCGCGTTATCTTTGTATATACAGCTGTATCACAGGCATTGTTGAACTTGGCGTTTTAATGTGCGACTTGACACATGGTTCGTGAAAGAATTGGCGTGATATATACGCTTTTCTTTACATGGAATGGACATCGAAACTCGTTATTTGAGGTAAAGGCGTCCCAACATTCACAACGTGGAAACGTAAGCTTCTCAGCAAGGCTCATAGAAGCCTTTCCCCGTAGTTTGGGTGCACACAGGACGGCTCCACCATAGCAAAATAAGTCATCAGAACTGAAATAAAGAGCGTGAATCGAAGCTTTATCAATGAGCAGATGTCACAGGTCCCGTTAGTTAGGGAGGTGATCACCGGACTAATTCCAAGGGCCGAAGTATCGGCCCCCCGAACTGCACCACGAAAGCTTGGATACTCTAGGAGTGGTCCTAATTGGCGTGCCAGCGGATGCCAGCTGTCGCCCAAAGAACGAGTCAGGGCCGTGAGTTGATATACAAAACAAAGTTATATTCTCAGATATGGCAGATCAAACGATACACAAATATGAACGCTCAACAATAGTTGAATATGATATGTCAGCAATCAAACAACGTACTACACACTACGATTAGCTATACTCGAAACAACGGACACAAACAACAATACGCGCTACAGTGCAATCACGTGCATCGAACAACCAAGACACTTAAAAACTAAAGGATCTTTAAGTATCTAGATTCCCCTAGATTCCTGAAATTTCTAATTGTATCGTCGGCGCGATGCACAGCGCGATGCAAAGCCAAGGCTGGGGAAAGAGCGAGACGTTTCGAGGACCGTCCACGACGCGTGACGCAACCAGGCTTCGGAAACTGTCAAGTTCCAGTGATTAATTGTAGGGGGCGAGAAAAATCTACCACGGCGCGTTTCTGCTTCAAACACCCAGAGTGGATCTACTAACCTCTCTCACCACTCGCGTTACTGCACTTTCTTGTAGGGGCGCCCTCGTTGGGGCCAAGTTTTAATTTTAAAATGATGAAATACTACATATTTGCGTACCGCTACACATAAAGAACAACTTGTCCTTCTAACAAGTAGTTTTTCTTAAACATGTGCGCGTCATCACTTTCTTGTAATAGTTTTTGCTCCAACTGACTCGAGGTCAGAAGCAGCCTATTATCCTCACTTCAAAGTTTGCGGCTGCCAACGGTTGCAACGGCAGGTAACGGCTCGCGGTACGTTCGGCTGTGTCTCGGACTGTTTCGTTTCGCTGTAAATATTTCGAGCCTCTGCCGACCGACACACTCTTTCTCGTTCTGTTTATTTTGACTCGTTCAAATACTTTCGCGAAGGAAATTCAAGTGACTTCCGGGGAACGAAGCGACCGTTAAAGCTTTCATCAGATGAACACCCGTTGCAAGCCCAGGCCGGTGGGGGGAAACCAATTCATTTTTTTTTTTTTAAGAATGGTTGCTTGCGGGGCTAGTTGGTTCATTTCAACATATGTAGTTTTTTTTGCCAATGACTGCGTAGGCGTCACAAGGTGGCGGCGCATTGCAATATTAAATTTTAAAATTGTTTAACGTCTTAATCTGTAACCGGAAAAACGTGCGTTACTTGCGGCGTGGCTTCACGTGGGAACGAGTCGCTGACTCAATAGTTAATTTTGAAATTCTATCACCAGGTAACACCAATCAGGCCATTGCGATAAAAGAAGGCAAACAAATCACTGTCGCCTCGTATGTGTCTTCGTCGCTAGCCCATATATTAGTGCAAAAAACTTGCTAGTTATTAGTTTACTGCAGTCGCGTTTGAGAAACATCACATAATTATTGGTCTGGTTTTGCTATAGTGTGACAAAAAAAAAGCGTCACATATATGAAAAATACTTCTTTTTCTGCCACAGCTTCCTGGTCCATCTGACATGGAATCAGCTGTGTACAATAGACAAGAAGCCAGCTACATAACATGCCTTATGAAGAAGCAGCCCTGAGTGATACACGTGTTATGAGGTACCTACCAATACATATATGTATAAAATACTGCTGTTTACTAGATAACTGACTTTATTTGTTTCATTTGGAATATTTCATGCATTGATTATGCATTGATTTTATGCATCGATATCTGGTGATGTTACTTGTTTTTCCAGACTGCCATGCAACGACAGGATGACTACCCCCGAATGTCCACTCTGCAAGCACATTGAAACATATGAACATCCACTAGAACAGTTCATTTCGAACCTCACACATGCAATGCTGTATTTGTGAAAGTTTTACCACGCATGTCGTGGAGCGGTACTTTAGATTAGCCACAAGCATTGGCTGTCTACCATGGCATGGAATGTACACTTCAACAATGTTGAAACTGTAACACTATTATATTGTGCGGCACTGCTGAGCTCAACAACACAATGATTCCAGCCATAGTGGCCATATTTCGATTGGGGTGAAATGCCAAGACACTTGTGCGCATAAGGGTTTCTTCTATTCGCCTGCACCACATTATTCATTATACAAAGTGCTGCACCACGCTATTCATTTCAGTGGCAAAGCAATCGCATCTTCTGAATAGTGCCATTCATTTCAAAAAGCGCAGGAGAGGTACAGCACCAAAACTAGTTTATGACTTTCCTATACCACCTGCTCTGACGGCGCTGGTTTGGTGCAGCCGCACTCACAGCTTAACAAACAACATAACATTAGACGTAGGTACTGTGCCCACCTCTACAATTGTGGCGTGTTTTGCCAAGATGTTTGCACCTCAATAAATTAAGCGAACAAAAATGAACATTGCACCTTGTCGGCACCCTGTCATTCACTTGTGATGCCGCGCTGCTGAACTCGTGCTGCACAAGTTCTGAACTTCTCGTGCACAGCTGTGAACCAGTTCTGATTGGTGCAGGTGAACTAAACTGACCCTTAAAAGATGAAAGCTTGAAGATATAAAAAATCTGCTAACATAAGGTGTCAGAGCAAATGTTTCGACAAGCAGTCTTGTCTCCTGTGAGGCTACAATGTTATTTGTTTGAACCTCTGAAAGTCAGAATCAATCTAAATTTGCCCACTACTATACGGCTCACGATCACTTCATAGTTGACATGTGAATCGTCAGAAACCAATAATTGCAAAATTAACACCCTTGCAGTGAAGGGCATTAACAGGCTTTTGCGACATTTAGTTGTGCCTTGTAACAGTTTACGAACATCACCCAGAACTCTTTTGTCTTAACTGTCTAGCTCATGCAAGTTTACAAAAAGATGCGCCAAAGCTCGTAAGGTTGCACTCAATTGCTTTAGCTTTGTACATATGTTCAATGGGCTCCTAAAATAAAAAATCATGAAGGGGATGAGCACTTGCAGCAGAGCTTCCTTAAAGACGTGAATGCCGCCGTGAGGAGCAAGATTGCGTTCATTGCATGTGGTACTGTTTTCTTTTTCGTATAGCAGAGAAACGTCCCAGATTTCTATGAGCACATCTGCTTCTGTTTAAATTGAGTTCCCATAACTATAGTATCTACCACTACGAAGTGAAATTCTGTACACTACGGTCATGAAAAAAATCTAGGCAATCGCACAGGTAGTTGAAACATTCATGATCTTGACTTATCCACAGCCACACTGCAAGATAGTATGTATTTCAAGTCCTAACCTCTAAAAGTAGCAGGGAGAAAACAATTTCAGCTTTCAAGCACAAGTATACTGAAAAAGTAAACACAATATCAAGTATGTAACAAATGTGACCTTTATTGATCCAGCATTCGGACAGATTCACATCATGTACCACCAGTTAATTTCAGGAGTGCTTGCTTGCAAGAAAGTGTTCAAGTTCTGTCGATATGTCTATGCAAAAAAGGCATTGTGCTTAGGGCTGAGCAGACAGTGTACTGTAAGAGCACCAACAAAGATGTACAAACAACAAAATTGTACAATGCATGCCTCCAACTTATTTTCTTAGAATTAGGCCATTTCGATCTGTAAGCACACACCTCATAAATGTTCCTTTAGCATACATGTTCGCTGCATACTCAGCAGACCGGTCATTGCCTGCGCTGAGAAATTCTTGCTATAGTAACTGTGTAACTTATCTCTACAGTAAATGTAGCAAGCCTGAAATATTTTGGGCTCATCACCTCAATACATATTACATATCATTATATGAGCTCACGGCTGAAAATTAAAGCTTGTGCCTACCCTGTCGACACGACGTGACATTGCACAATTGTGAAGTACTCAATGTAGCGTTGCAGAGCGAGAAAAATTCAGAAGTACTGTGGGCATTTAGTATACCGATCCTCTTCATGTGTACATTATCATCATTATCAGGTGTTGCTCATGCATCCTCATCGTTGTCACGTAGCATCATCATCTTGGATTGTTAATCGTAGCTGTCGGCTGCCGGTTCCTCGGGCCTAATAAAGGTCTTCCAAACCAAGACTTCATACGTGGTGGAGCGTGCTGTTAGATCCCCCGTCGTCCTCTCGACCACTTTACCCCCTGGAGCTACGTTCAGGACGCCGCTTGGGCCAGGTGTCCGGAAATATGTCGCACTAAGATGACGTCGGTGCTGCAGCCGTTCCCACTCCGCCACCGCGTGCCGCGCCTTCTCACATCATTAACAGCCTCCAGCGTGAGCCCCATCCCTTCGCTGGTATGCGCGGGAAAGATGTGGAGGAATGGCTGGACGATTCCGAACGTGTCTGCGCTGCTAACCAGTGGGATAACACCTACAAACTCGCTCACGTCTCATTCTACCTCACAGGTGGCGCGAAGACGTGGTTCCTCAGCCACTTCATCGACATCCCCGACTGGTCAGCCTTCAAAGATCAGCTTCGCCATGTCTTTGGCACACCGGCTGTTCTTCGGCTCTCGCAAAGAAAGCTCTCGCGACTCGGAAACGACACATCGGGGAGTCTTATACATCCTACCTCGAGGATGTCCTTTCACTTTGCCGCCACGTTGACACCCCAATGTTAGAGTCAGACAAGGTGCGCCAGCTTTTTAAGGGCATTGCACCCGTCACATTCAATGCCCTTGCAATCCAGAATCCGGCTACCGTTGCTGACGTTGCGATCACCTGTCAGCGCCTCGAAGAACTTGAGTCTATGCGCCTACAACCTGACAATGACGCGGCCCGTATTACGACGGATCCCAACCTACGAGACAAAATAATGGTGATTATACGCAAAGAATTAGAATCAATGGGATTCACACTACCTTCAGTGTGTCCCATTCAGTCTTCTTCAACGTCATTGCGGGATGTCATCGGGGAAGAGCTCACGTCCACGACCCACATGGCCCACCTGCATCCCACTGTCGCTCCTACTCTCCCATCGTTCTCCCGCGCCATCGCCGCACCACCAGGCACCGTCAGCTCGACGTCGCCGCCACGAATGTACGCGTCGGTTGCTGCCGCACCTCCCACAAGCTTTCCCACAAGCTTTCCCACAAGCTTTCCATCACCACCACCTGAGCCATCATCTGTCCCTCTCACTGCTCTCTCTCCCGATGCAGTTAATGCAAGCTACTACCCTCCTTATCGATCGACTCGCCCTACGTGTTATTATTGCGGCTATCGTAGTCACATTTCACGCTTTTGCCGCAAGCGCCAGCAAGAAGAGTGCCGAGGGTACGACATACGCGAACGGGACTATAACGCAGGAGCCTTGTACCAGTGCCGTCGTTATTCGTCACCACCCCGTCGGTCTCCATCTCCGCCAACATCAGGTGAACTGCGCAGTAGTCATCGATCAACCCGACGCCGTTCACCATCGCCCTACCGTCGCTCCTCTTCTCCTCTTCAGCCTGCTTCCCTCGCTTCTTATCGGCGACCGGAAAACTAAGCGATGCAGTTTTGGAGGACAAACTGCATTCCGACACAGGACTCCAATTCCTCCAGTGCGCCCTTACAATATGATTGTAGTCACAGTTGAGGGAGTGCACGTTGATGCTTTGGTGGACACTGGGGCTGCGTTTTCTATTATTCGTGCTGATTTGTGTACCCGTCTTCGAAAAGTCATGACGCCTTATGATGGACCAACACTGGTTACAGCCCAGGGAACAATGATTCGCCCTTCCGCTCTCGGTACTGTCTGTGTGCTAATCGACGACATTCTTCATCATATAGAATTCGCTGTGCTATCCACATGCTCCCACGAAGTAATTTTAGGCTGGGACTTTCTTTCCTCTGCTTCCGCGGCTATTTGTTGTGCACAACGTGTCGTCCATCTTACTGACACAGACCACTTGCTCAGTGACGAAACCTACAGGCCACTTACACTCGTCGCTGCTGTAGACATCGAGTTACCACCACACGAACTTCAATTAGTCACAGTTTTGTCCAACGACGTCGACTCTGGTGACATTTTGGTCACTCCAGCGCCCTGTTGCCTTAATAAAGGCATATCTCTCGCATCAGGTGTGCCTCGCTTCAACAATGGATCAGCTGTCCTCGCTGTTACGAACACCACACCAGACAAAATTTTACTGCCGCGGGGCACTACTGTCACCTGCGTTGCCGATCTGAAGCCTGTGTGTGTCGTGCCTCTCACCCCTGCCTCCACTAAAGGTCATCTTGGAGATCATGCTGCTTCCTCGGCCTTTACAGCAGCCACCAACAAAGATTTGACAGACTCGCAGAAGCAGCAGCTGCTTGATTTGTTGCAAAAGCATGCAAACTTCTTTGACGTTCATTCATCCAGCCTGGGCCAGACAACTGCTACAGCACATCGTATTCAGACCGACGGAACATCCATTGTGAATTTCCGTCCGTACCGCATCTCTCTAGCCGAACGAAAAATCATTGAGGAAAATGTAAACGATATGCTGCGACGGGAGATAATCCGGCCCTCAACCAGTCCTTGGTTGTCTCCCATCGTTATGGTGCGTAAAAAAGACGGTTCCGTACGATTTTGCGTCGATTACCGAGCACTCAATAAGATCACAAGTAAGGACGTATACCCCATGCCACGTATCGACGACGCCCTCGATTCCTTACAAGGTGCTGAATTTTTTTTAAGCCTCGACTTGCGATCCGGCTATTGGCGAATCCCCATGCATGAAGATGATAAGGAAAAAACTGCGCTTGCAACCCCGGACAGCCTATACGAATTCGATGCTATGCCGTTTGGTCTATGCAATGCACCCCCAACTTTTGAGCGCATGATTTACACCGTGCTGCGTGGCCTGAAACGGAAGACTTGCCTATGTTACCTCGATGACATTGTTGTCTCTTCATCAACGTTTCCTCAACATCTGCAACGCTTGGACGAGGTCCTGACGTGCCTTGCGGGCGCTGGTCTTCAAATTAACACCAAGAAGTGCCTTCGCCAGCAGATCTATCAAAGATTTGCGAAGTTTTCTTGGTCTCGCCTCTTACTTTCGGCGATTCATGCAAAACTTTGCCTCCATAGCCGCACCACTCCATAAACTACTTGCTTCTAGTACGTCCTTTCAGTGTTCTCAGGAATGTGAATCGGCTTTCGACAAGTTGAAGAGGGCTCTCACGACCGACTGTGTACTTTGTCATTTTCACAATGATGCACCGACCTTCCTGCATACAGACGCTAGCGGCCACGGTTTAGGAGCCGTTCTCCTGCAGCGCGACAACTCTTCACGAGAGCGAGTGGTTGCGTACGCCAGCCGCGTCCTCTCCGCAGCCGAGAGGAACGACACGACATGATCACCGAGCAGGAGTGCCTCGCCATCGTTTGGTCAGTGCAGAAATTTTGTCCTTATCTGCACGGTCGCCATTTCACCGTTGTGACCAACCACCACGCTTTAGGTTAGCTTTCGACACTCAAGAACTTGAACTTTATTTTAACATTCGGGATGCTGAGGGCCGTGGTCAAAAAGCCTCTAATGGGCTTGACTGGGACCACGACCCCTTACAAATGGGCAGCATAGGCAACACTTTTATTGCAGCGACAATGTACAAAAATTTGAGCAAGCATAAAGTATAATAAGCATAAGCATAATAAAGCATAAGCATAATAAAGCATGAGGATTGAAAAGTAATAAACTCAAAGAAATGACCGTAATTATTTCCTTACACATACGATATCAATAAGAGAGTGTAACGATGCAAGAAAAGAAGATCGCAAGATTAGCACCAAAGTAAAAAAAAATATGGGGCATGTGCCCATACGCTTACTACACTTACAATCAGAACAGTCACTCAAATGGAAGACGATATGGCATTCAAGTGAAACGGCAGGAGGAAGCGCAGCATTTCTTTGCCGTAGTTAGTGCGCGTGCGCGGGATAAGCCATGTGTGATTGAAACGCGTGTTATAAAGACCTTTGCGGTGGTTTAGGTTGGCAATGGTTCCTAAAAGGTTGTCGCCTTTTAATCCTGCCTGGTAGCGTTTCACAAGCATTGCGCGGTAGTATTCAGGTAGAGGTAGCAGCTTCATGTCGTGAAATATGGGAGTGGTGTGACTGCGATATGGAGCATTTGCAATGGCACGAACAGCCCTTTTCTGTATGACGTGCAGTTTGCGGATATTTGTTAGAGTTGTCGTGCCCCAAACCAGATGACAGTAGTTGACGTGAGATAAAAACAGGGATTTATAGATGAGAAGTTTAACTGCCTTAGGTAGCGAGAAACGCACCCGGGATAATATGCCCGAAATCCTTGATATAGTGCCACATAGTTTTTCAGTGTGTGCGTTCCAAGACATGTGTTGATCGAAAATTATTCCCAGACACTTAATACGCTGTACTATCTCAAGTTCTGAACTGCCAAGTTTTAATGGGACATGACAAGGGGTTTGTTTATTTTTCGGCCTGAAATAGACAGCTTTTGTTTTTGATGTGTTAAGTTTTAAACAGTTAACGCATGTCCACGTGGCCAACTTCACCAGTACCTCATTTGCGTCATTAATTAAGTTTGTATAATTTTCAGCAGTAAGAAGCAAGGTTGTATCATCAGCGTATATAATACATTTTACAGACGTGTCAATTTTTACAATATCATTTACGTATATACAAAAAAGCAGAGGCCCTAATATGCTACCTTGTGGTACACCCGCTGAAATTGGAGGTACAATTGCCGACGACTACCTACTGCTGCCGATACATTAGGTATGATTCAATGAGTTGTAAGAAAACACCTCGAAATCCATAGTGTGCACATTTCTTTAGCAGCGTAATGTGATTTATTGTGTCGAACGCCTTTGAATAGTCTACGAAGATGCCTAAAGTGTGTAGTTCGCGTTCAAAAGCATTTAGTATAAATTCTTTCTGTTCTAAAAGAGCATGTTCAGTCGTACGGCCTTTGATAAAACCAAACTGCGAAGGAGTGATGATGTGGTGCTTATCTAGGAAAGAAACCATGCGCTTTTGAATTAGTTTTTCCAGACCTTTTGAAGTTACTGGAAGTATAGTTATCGGTCGGTAATTGTTTAGTGCATTTTTATCTCCTCCTTTGTACAGCACAACCACTTTTGCAACTTGTAACTTTTGTGGGAAAATTCTGGTGGAAAAAGCAAGATTAAAAATATGCTCTAATAATTCAGCAATGATATCTAATACGTGTTTGATGGGCTTAATCTGTATGTCATATGCATCACAACACGTGCTGTTTTTCACAGACGAAAAAGCATGTGAAAGTTCACCAGCTGTTGTTGGCGCCAAAAACGCGCTCTCAGAGATACTGTCAGACAAATATGTGGTACAAGCTGAATTGTACTGTTCCTTTGCTAGAGATACAAAATAGTCATTGAATAAGTTTGCTAAATCATCCTTACAAATAACCTCACCGTCTATCACAAGCTCAGTAGGCCTGAAGTCATCACCGTTACGGCCAAGAAATTTGTTTAGTCTAGACCAAGCCAAGTCTTGTTTATTCATTACATCTTTGTTGAAGATGCTGTTTAAGTACGTTCTCTTTTTGTAACGCAACAGGCTGTTTACTTTATTTCGCTGGGCTTTGAAACGTTTAAGCGTTTCTTCGTTCTTGTTTTTGAGGAAGTTTTCGAACAATTTATTTTTACGTTTTATTTCATTAAGACAACTTTTAGTCAGCCACGGTTTTTTGGCTTTGCGCGTATGCTTGAGCTGTTTGTACGGAAAGCATTTCTTGTACACCCTTATCAGTTTGTCATGGAAAATATCATAGGCGGCTTCAGGTTCTTGCTCGCAATACACGCCTGACCAATCGGTTAACGATATCTCCTTGCGAAATGCAGCCAGTGTATATTCATTAATATCTTGAATAACTATCGGTTCTCTGAGTTGGGCTTTGAACTTTGAACTTTATTTATTTCAACATTCGGGATGCTGAGGGCCGTGGTCAAAAAGCCTCTAATGGGCTTGACTGGGACCACGACCCCTTACAAATGGACAGCATAGGCAACACTTTTATTGCAGTGACAATGTACAAAAATTTGAGCAAGCATAAAGCATAAAGTATAATAAGCATAAGCATAATAAAGCATAAGCATAATAAAGCATGAAGATTGAAAAGTAATAAACTCAAAAAATGACCGTAATTATTTCCTTACACAAACGATATCAACAAGAGAGTGTAACGATGCAAGAAAAGAAGATCGCAAGATTAGCACCAAAGTAAAAAAAAATAAGAAAAAAAATATGGGGCATGTGTCCATACGCTTACTACACTTACAATCAGAACAGTCACTCAAATGGAAGACGATATGGCATTCAAGTGAAACGGCAGGAGGAAGCGCAGCATTTCTTTGCCGTAGTTAGTGCGCGTGCGCGGGATAAGCCATGTGTGATTGAAACGCGTGTTATAAAGAACTTTGCGGTGGTTTAGGTTGGCAATGGTTCCTAAAAGGTTGTCGCCTTTTAATCCTGCCTGGTAGCGTTTCACAAGCATTGCGCGGTAGTATTCAGGTAGAGCTAGCAGCTTCATGTCGTGAAATATGGGAGTGGTGTGACTGCGATATGGAGCATTTGCAACGGCACGAACACCCCTTTTCTGTATGACGTGCAGTTTGCGGATATTTGTTAGAGTTGTCGTACCCCAAACCAGATGACAGTAGTTGACGTGAGATAAAAACAGGGATTTATAGATGAGAAGTTTAACTGCCTTAGGTAGCGAGAAACGCACCCGGGATAATATGCCCGAAATCCTTGATATAGTGCCACATAGTTTTTCAGTGTGTGCGTTCCAAGACATGTGTTGATCGAAAATTATTCCCAGACACTTAATACGCTGTACTATCTCAAGTTCTGAACTGCCAAGTTTTAATGGGACACGACAAGGGGTTTGTTTATTTTTCGGCCTGAAATATACAGCTTTTGTTTTGGATGTGTTAAGTTTTAAACAGTTAACGCATGTCCACGTGGCCAACTTTGCCAGTACCTCATTTGCGTCATTAATTAAGTTTGTATAATTTTCAGCAGTAAGAAGCAAGGTTGTATCATCAGCGTATATAATACATTTTACAGACGTGTCAATTATTACAATATCATTTATGTATATACAAAAAAGCAGAGGCCCTAATATGCTACCTTGTGGTACACCCGCTGAAATTTTTAGTAAATTGGAGGTACAATTGCCGACGACTACTTCCTGCTGGCAGTACATTAGGTATGATTCAATGAGTTGTAAGAAAACACCTCGAAATCCATAGTGTGCACATTTCTTTAGCAGCGTAATGTGATTTATTGTGTCGAACGCCTTTGAATAGTCTACGAAGATGCCTAAAGTGTGTAGTTCGCGTTCAAAAGCATTTAGTATAAATTCTTTCTGTTCTAAAAGAGCATGTTCAGTCGTACGGCCTTTGATAAAACCAAACTGCGAAGGAGTGATGATGTGGTGCTTATCTAGGAAAGAAACCATACGCTTTTGAATTAGTTTTTCCAGACCTTTTGAAATTACTGGAAGTATAGATATCGGTCGGTAATTGTTTAGTGCATTTTTATCTCCTCCTTTGTACAGCACAACCACTTTTGCAACTTGTAACTTTTGTGGGAAAATTCCGGTGGAAAAAGCAAGATTAAAGATATGCTCTAATAATTCAGCAATGATATCTAATACGTGTTTGATGGGCTTAATCTGTATGTCATATGCGTCACAACACGTGCTGTTTTTCACAGACGAAAAAGCATGTGAAAGTTCACCAGCTGTTGTTGGCGCCAAAAACGCGCTCTCAGATATACTGTCAGACAAATATGTGGTACAAGCTGAATTGTACTGTTCCTTCGCTAGCGATACAAAATAGTCATTGAATAAGTTTGCAAAATCATCCTTACAAATAACGTCACCGTCTATCACAAGCTCAGTAGGCCTGAAGTCATCACCGTTACGGCCAAGAAATTCGTTTAGTCTAGACCAAGCCAAGTCTTGTTTATTCATTACATCTTTGTTGAAGATGCTGTTTAAGTACGTTCTCTTTTTGTAACGCAACAGGCTGTTTACTTTATTTCGCTGGGCTTTGAAACGTTTAAGCGTTTCTTCGTTCTTGTTTTTCAGGAAGTTTTCGAACAATTTATTTTTACGTTTTATTTCATTAAGACAACTTTTAGTCAGCCACGGTTTTTTGGCTTTGCGCGTATGCTTGAGCTGTTTGTACGGAAAGCATTTCTTGTACACCCTTATCAGTTTGTCATGGAAAATATCATAGGCGGCTTCAGGTTCTTGCTCGCAATACACGCCTGACCAATCGGTTAACGATATCTCCTTGCGAAATGCAGCCAGTGTATATTCATTAATATCTTGAATAACTATCGGTTCTCTGAGTTGGGCTGGCGCACAGTTTACGGTTTCGTTTATCAGCATAAATATAGGAAGGTGGTCACTGATGGGTGCGCTTAGTACGCCGGACAAACATTTCGAAGCTTCTATGCTAGTAATGAACATATCTATTAATGTCGCAGTGTTTTTGTCAATGCGGGTTGGGATGGTGATAACATTAGAAAACCCATTGGATTCAATAACTTGACAAAGTTCTAACTGACTTTCTGATGGCTTTGCAACATCGATATTGAGATCACCTGCAAGAACTAGTGTACTACCAGTGTCTCCAACCCAACGCAAGTATGTATCTAAAAATACTAAGAAGTTCGACTTGTTACCACTAGGAGGGCGGTATAAAACACCAGAAACAAAACCGTCACTTTGTACAGTCAATATTTCATAATCATTAGTGACATGCGAAAACTCGTGAACCAGCCTACATTTTACTGAGTTTTTAGCCATCATCAAAACACCACCTCCTATTTTTGTTGGGCGATTCAAAAAGAAGGTTTCATAGCCGGGTGATCTTAGAACCTCAGATTCATCCCTGTACCATGTTTCCGTCATCATAAGAACATGAAGTTCAGAGCGTATAGTTGAAATAAGGGTGGTTATTTGGTCTTCTTTATTTCGTGCAGATTGTGCGTTGAGGCGAAGGAAGGACAAGCCATTCTTTTTCGTGGAAAGTAATGCGCCTAATTTTTCGAGTGTCACGTAATCTTTGTCAGCCATCTTTCTCTTTAGGTAACAGTCGCTTTGGTCATTAACAGTGGCTATTCTCTCATTACTGAGAGGTCCTGCACGCTGGCGATGACGTTAACTCGGCTGTCCTCAGTTTTTCGCACCTTGATGCGACCATTGTCCACCCACAGAAACTTCCATTGCTTTTCTCTCTTTAGTGAGAGCGCTTGTGCAAACAATCTTTTGTTGTTGGGTGTGAGGTGGTCATTAACGTACACATTGGCACCTTGTGACTGAGCGAAACCGAGTGACTCGGTTGTTAGACGTGCCCTGCGTGCTTTACGCAAAAATTCATCCTTCTTGACCTGAGAACAAAACCTCGCGATTATGTTCGTGTCCTTTTTTGCTGGCACGCGATGCACAGCGTCGATATCATCCTTTTTTATGGGACAGTCAATTACATCACCCATTTTCTGAAGAATGGTGGCGCAATCCTCCCCCTTTTTTAATGGCACACCCTTTATCTCAACGTTGTTAAGTCGCGAACGCTGTTCCATGTCAGCCAGTTTAGCAGCCAGTTCATCATTTGATTTTTGAAGAGACTTGTTTTCGGCTGAGGTGAGCTCATGCTTCTTTTTCATTTCTTCATAAAAAGTGCTGATGGCAGAGACACTTTCACGAAGCTGTTCAATTTTGGCTCGAAGCTGTTGCACTTCGCGTGACAGCTCAGCATTTGACGGCATCATATAAACGTAACAGTGACTACAGCACAATAACCACTGGCAGCAGCAGTCGCGACAATAAAAGTAGAAGCAAAAATCAGCGGTGCAATTAATGCACAACCAACCTGCGCAAAGGAAGAACGTTGCTCAGTGGACTCGACTTCCTGCTGCCACGACCGCCACTGCCAAAATGTGGCTATACGAGCACAGTGTTGAGCCTGAGTAGTGTCTCCGGTAGGTGTCCTCGCAGTCCTGCTTGCGCAGAAAGTTCGTTCTTTGTGGCTGTAGCGACAGGGTAGTGACGTTGCTTGACCAGATATTCCAAGTAGACGGGTCGAGAAATCCAGAGAATATCCCGATAGCCCGAAGAGCCGAACCAGACAACTGTCACGATATGCACAAGTCAGCACCTGCGCAAAGGAAGAACGTTGCTCAGTGGACTCGACTTCCTGCTGCCACGACCGCCACTGCCAACTTGTCAGGACGCCTCGGCCGCTGGATTCTACGCCTCCAAGAGTATGATTTTGACATCGTATACAAGTGTAGCAAAAAGCATAGTGAAGCCGATGCTCTTTCTCGCTGCCCACTTCCAGCGGCTTCGCTCAGAATTTCCGCAATCACTTTGCACAACACACCCTCGGAGTCCATGTCTACGGCGGTTTCCTGACTCGCCTCTGTGAACTACCTGTCTTTGGACGACCCCCACGATTTTTCTTCTCAACAGCTGGCTGACCCATACTGTCGGCGTATTATAGGCTACCTCACTGGCAGTTTCCCTCCACCTAACGCGAGTCTCCATCACCAACTCTCGCAGTTTAAGCTGGACAACTCGGTGTGGTGCTATACCGCAAAATTTACCATCCTGACGGTCAGCGCTGGATTACCGTTCTACCCCGATCTTTTCGGTCCGAAGTCCACAGAGCGCTTCATGACTGTCCGACTGCTGGTCACCTTGGTTACCATAAAACCTACGATCGCCTTCGAAGTCGGTTTTACTGGCCAGGTATTACCACTAGTTTACCTCGGTGCATCGGGTCCTGCACTACCTGCCAATGTATAAAACTACCCACATCTGCTCTAGCCGGTACCTTACAGCCTCTTCCATGCCCAGCCGCACCATTCAAAGTTGTAGGCGTCGATCTTTATGGCCCCCTTCCAGTCAGTGCTGCTGCAAACCGATGGATAGTAACAGCCGTTGACCATTTGACGCGCTATGCCGAGACGGCATCCGTCACTACCGGTTCAGCTTCTGAAATTGCCGATTTCATCCTCCGAGCCATTATGCTGCGTCATGGTGCTCCACGTGTATTGCTCAGTGACCGTGGAAGGGCTTTCCTCTCACAAATAGTGAACGAACTTCTTCACGCCTCCGGCACAACTCATAAGACTGCCTCTAGTTATCATCCCAACACTAACGGCCTCACTGAGCGATTCCACCACACTCTTGCTGACATGATCGCCGCCTATATTCAACCAGACCACCAGAAGTGGGATGTAGTTCTACCATTCGTTGCTTTCGCCTACAATACGACCATTCAGCGGACAACTGGCTACTCCCCATTTTACCTAGTTTATGTACGCTCCCCTACTTCTTTCCTGCACGTCTCTTTTTTACCTGCCACGCGGATTCATCTCCATCCTCTTCAGAGGAATACCTTTTACGGCTCGCAGAGAGCCGCCAACGTGCTCGTATAAACACTGAAGCCCGACAGCACGAGAGAAAGTTGGTGTATGATGAATCGCATCGTGCTGTATCCTTTCCACCTGGAGACGAAGTGCTCCTTTTGACGCCGATTCGCACACCTGGTTTGTGCGACAAATTCCACCCATGGTTTATGGGGCCGTACACAGTTCTTGAAGAAACTTCACCAGTGAATTATCGCGTGACGCCACTTGTAGTACTGTGACGTCCCCGCAAACATGGACTAAACCCGGCTCCTTTCAAGATGTGTACGCTCGTTTCTCAAACCCACGCATAAAAAAAAGGAAAAGAAAACCTTCGGTGTAACGAATGGGCATTCCGGAGTTGAGTACCAGAAGGATTATTTCTATTATTCTCACGGGCTACCCCGCGCAAACGCGAGGACCGGGTGGCGCCTTGTCGTCTACAGACCGTGGGAGAGTGTACGGTGGAGATAATCGGCGCGCACCCTTCAGATCTGTGGCATGGGGGAGCAGCAGAGCACCTTTTGTTGGTTCGGGGAATGCGACCTTTGCGGCAAGCGCCTGTGCCGGGTCCAGTATGCCTTTCCGTCAGCCTCCGTGGCTCCAGGGCTCATTACTGCGTTCTGCGCGGATGGCCGCCCGCGGCGGTGAACGACGAAGAAACGGCGGCTATGGAGAATTTCGCGGGAGACGCCGAGCTGCAGGGAATGGTTGAGACTTGGTCTGGACATCGGCTCGCCAAGTACCGAAAGCATCAGGACCATTGTTCGCCCGTAATTAAAGTGTCATCGGACGGCTCGTCCATCACTCTCCCTGAAGCTTGAGTTTGTACCTTGTTACTTGCTCGGCTTTGTTTGGGAGAGGGTTTTCTACTGGTATAGGCCGCTGGGGTGGCCGTCGAAGATGATACACTCGGAAAGAGAAGAAAAGATATGCCGCGTGGAGTGGCGACTGGTTTGGTGCCCCGGTAGGGCGGAGTTGGGTCCTACAAAAAGGGACTACGAGACGATACGAGGGGAGCCAGGGGTACGATGCGAAGAAGGTCAGAGAGACCGAGCGTTGAGGTTGAGATCGTAGAGAGACGGAATGGAAAAGGAAGATAACGGTGCGAAGAGATAGCGATGAGGGGCGATGAGATGATGACTGGGGCAAGGACGGTATGATGAGGAATGAAAGTTGGGGATAGGAGGCGAGTGAATGGAGCATTCTGAGAGGCACGACGAAGGCGACGATGACGAAGACGATGAAGACGCTGTCGAATCGGACAATGACCCACAGGAAGAAGCCCTGAGCCCCGACTCGAACAACCAGCTCCGAGGCCCCCGTCAACATGGACCTTTCGCGAGACGGACTTTATGCACCTTATTTAGATTAGCTTTGCTGGAAGGGAGGTGGCGAATTGAGACATTGCGCGGTTTTGTTAATTAATGACTTCATCATTTGTGTCGTCGTGTGTTTACTTTGTATTGAGGCACCCTTGTATTGTCACAGCTACTTAACTTATGTATCCTGTTTTGCGTGTCGCAAGTATTGGCTGATGTGTTACAATTTCGTGTAACAGAAATGTCGTTCAAGGACAGTATGTGTGTATGCCATTTGCACTTGCTAATAAATTTAATGAATCAGTAAACAGAAACAGGTCGTAGCATCTCTTACTTCCCGGCCCCAGCACGAATCCCTGTATTTGGAAAGCGATTAAGACACGTAGCCAAGAGGGAACGGGATAGAAAAAGGGTTGAGTGTTCTTCCCTCTCTTTGGCGATCGGTGGCGTAGCGGAGGACATCTCAGCATCAGCAGATTGCCGTTATCGAACTACTTAGGTCGTCCATGTCTCCCGTATGAAGCCCTTCATGCGACTTTCTTTGTCCCCTTCACCTGCCGCGGCCAGGCTGGTCGCTTTCACGTGGGGGGAATTAGTGTGGGCATGTAGTATACCAATCCTCTTCATCTGTACATTATCATCATTATCATGTGTTGCTCATGCATTCTCATCATTGTTCCGTAGCATCATCATCTTGGTTCGTTCATCGTAGCTGTCGGCTGCCGGTTCCTCGGGCCTAATAAATGCCTTCCAAACCAAGACTTCTTATTACACGCATCCGCAATTGCTTATTTAACAAATTCAGCCAAACTGCATTGCTCTCCCTGCGCGAGCTATCTATCAGCAATATGCAAGTTTCATTCCCAATTCCACATCATGCATTCACTTCACTTCAACATCAACACTACAGGGCAAGCGCCGCATCTGACGGAAGAATGGGACCCTTGTCCTGAAGACACGCTATTAAACTCGAGCGTCGCAACACAATGAGAGCGAAGTTCATTCAGCGATCCCGATGTTCAGGTATATGCATATGCTTCTTAGTTTTTAAGAGTCATTACACGCGGGTTGAAGGCTTTCGATATGTATGAGTGACTTGTTTTGTTCAGACCCGACTGTATACTTGTACCGGGTTGTACCGGCTAGGACACTCGCAATAAACGATGCGAACCTTACTTGATTAACGTTGTTTTCGCCAGTCGAGGCCAGCTAGGTGACCTGGTGATAATTACAGACGCAAAGCGCGATTTAGCAATGATAAAAAGAACAGACAAAGCGAGCAGCGCGAACCAGCCGCGGACCTATACATCTGCAGCAAAAAAAAATGCGTCTGTTTATTGAAGATGGATGGATGGATGGATGGATGGATGGATGGATGGATGGATGGATGGATGGATGGATGGATGGATGGATGGATGGATGGATGGATGGATGGATGGATGGATGGATGGATGGATGGATGGATGGATGGATATGGCTGTATCCTGTAGATCGGGCGTTGGCTAGCGCCACCAAGCCGTAATGTCTAATGAACCAAAAACTATATTTATTTTTTTTTCCTTAAAAAGTGAGTTTGAGGATTAGTACTTTGCAGTGAAGAGTTTAATTTTCACTCGTGCCTTGACTTTAGCCACCAATCAGATAACCTCCTTCTAGTTAAGTCTACCCGCTTAAAGTTTATTTTGCCCTCCCGGTCCCTAAACCCCAGTGCTTTGAAAAACTCTGCGCCATCATCCTGAACTATAGAATGAAGCCCTTTACAGAACATTATCAAGTGTTCGGCAGTTTCTTCTTCCTCTCCACACGCACTGCATACTGTGTCTACCCCTTCGTATTTGGCCCGATATGTCTTGGTTCGCAGTACTCCCGTCCTGGCCTCAAACAGTAGAGAACTACCCCGAGTATTATCATAGATCCTTTCCTTGGCAATTTCCTGCTTAAAAGTTCGATAGATCTCTAGTGCGGACTTCTTAATCATTCCCATTCTCCACATGTCAGTCTCCGTTTCCTTCACTTTCTTCTTAACTGATAGTTCTTTTTGGTTTGGCCACCTGCTGTTTTCTAAGTATTTACCAGTCAACTTCCTGGTTCGCTTCCTCCATTTTGTATCGACATTCTTCATGTACAAGTAGCTGAAAACCTTCCTAGCCCAACGCTCTTCCCCCATTTCTCTCAATCACTTCTCAAATTTTATCTTGCTGCTAGCTTCCCTGCCCTCAAATGATGTCCATCCCATATCACCTTTTACTCCCTGATTTGGTGTATTCCCGTGAGCTCCTAAAGCAAGCCTACCTATTCCACGTTGCTTAATTTCTAATCTTGCTTGAACTTCTGATCTCATACACAAGACCGCATTGCCGAACGTCAGCCCAGGAACCATGACTCCTTTCCAAATTCATCTCACAACATCATACCTATTGTAATTCCACAGTGCCCTATTTTTCATGACTGCTGCATTCCTGTTACCTTTAGTCGTCACGTATATTTCGTGTTCCCTCAGATACTCGGTCCCATTGCTTATCCATACGCCCAGATATTTGTATTTATCTGTTATTTCTAGCGTGACCTCCTGTATTCTAAGCTCACTACCTTCGTTGTCATTGAAAATCATGACTGCTGATTTTTCCTTACTGAATCTAAAATCTAACCTATCTCCCTCATTACCGCAGATTTCCATCAATCTCTGCAAATCTTCCTTGTTGTTGGCCATTAGCACTATATCATCTGCGTACAGTAATGCTGGTAGTGCCTCATCAATAAGTTTTCCTTGTTTGACTAAAGAGAGGTTGAAGCCCAGTCCACTTCCCTCTAATTTTACATCTAATCCTTGTAGGTACATCATGAATAATAAGGGTGGCAGGGGACACCCCTGCCTAAGCCCCCGTTTTACCTCTGCAGGCTTGGATACCTTTTTCCCACTAGTTTTTCCCACTTTATAACTACTTTGTTACCTTTATTGATACCCTTTAAAAGATTAGTGACTACATGTTCCACGCCTAGTGTGTCCAGTATTCCCCACAATTCCTCTTGAACCACGCTATCGTACGCTCCCTTGATATCCAAAAATGCTAGCTGCAGGGGCCTGTGTTCCTTTTCTGCTATTTCGATGCACTGCGTCAGTGAGAACAGATTGTCTTCCAACCTCCTGTGTTTCCGAAAGCCAATCTGCAGTTCCCCCAGCACCCCCTCATCCTCTATCCACGCCTGCAGTCTTTCCTTTATAATCTGCATCGCCAGTCTGTAGACCACTGATGTCACTATGATAGTACGGTAGTAGTTTATGTCAGCTTTGTCCCCCTTTCCTTTATAGATCATGCTCATCCTGCTAAGTTTCCATCCATCGGAAACTTCACCATCGATTATTATTGTGCTCACTGCCTCTCTCAAAGCCTGCTTAGACTTCGGACCTAGTCTCTTTATCAGCCTAATCGGAATGCCATCTGGGCTTGTTGATGTACTACTAGGAACCCTTTTCTCAGCCTTTTCCCACTCTTGTTGTGAAAATGGAGCCATTGCACCACTTGATTCGTCCTTGTCTATTGTGGTGCATAAAGTACTTCTTTGTTGAAATTTTTCTGTCACCCTTTTTCTTATATATTCAATAGCTTCGTCCCCTTCTAGCCTAGCACCTTGCGCTGTAGTTATAAAACTCTGCTCTAGGCTAGTCTCATTTCTTAGGGAGTTCAGATGGTTCCAAAATTTCGCAGCTGCCTTTCTATCTTTTTTATGTACTTCTGCCAGCCACTGAGCTCCCTTCCTTCTAATCTTTTCATTGATCAGAAGGGATGCATCCCTTCTACAGCTTAGAAAGGTTGCCCATTTTCTTTCAACATCATCTGTCGGTTCACCCCGCTGCTTAGCATGTCTGTGTTCCCTAGAGGCTTCGTGACGTTTTGCTACGGCTCTCTTAACTTCCTCATCCCACCAACTTTTGGGTTTGTGTCTTCTTTTCTGGGGTGACTTGTCGCGCGTCTTAGCAAGCTCTAGCTCAAAGAGTCTAATTAGATTCATGTATGCCCACACTGTCTTATTATCCTCCGTGATTACTTTCTCAACTTGTTTAGTGGCTATTTCAATTTGCCTTTCTGGATAAAAATTTTCCTGTAGTTGCCCATCTTGTCTCCTTCCCACTTTCACTGCTCTTCCAAAACTTAGCTTGATACGTTTGTGATCGCTACCCAGACTTCTGGAGCCACCTTCATCTATGTGCATTCCCCTGAGCTTATCATACATCCTGTGTGACATCAGTGCATAATTTATCGTCGACTGAAGCCTTCCTACCTCCCATGTTATTTGCCCTTCACACTTCTCGGTACTGTTGCAAATGATCAAATCAAGCCTTTCGCACATATCCATGATCATTTTGCCTGTCGGGTCGGTATACCCATCTATATCTTCTATGTGCGCATTCATGTCTCCTAGTATAATTATCTCGCACTCTCTGCCTAACTCCTGAATGTCCTTTGATATACACTCTACCATTGTCTGGTTTTCTTCTCTGGCCTTTGCCCCCGTCCACAAGTACACGAAATCAAGGAGTGTCATTTGACCTGCCACTTTCCCTTTTAGCCATAAATGTTCCTTGCACTCCTGCTTGACCCTTTGCCAGTCTGTACTTTTATGAATGAATGCCCCAATACCACCCCCTTTCTGCTGCCTTCTGTTCTATTACAATATTCCCACGCGTAGTCCGGATTCTTCGGAGGTTGTTCCATGTCCCTGAGATGTGTTTCTACAAAACCGTATACCATCGGCCTCTCTTTCCTTAGCTGTTCTTCTATCTCTTCCCACTTCAGCCTGTTCCTACCACCCTGCATGTTAATATACCCTATGTCTGAATTGGCTCGGCGCTCGTGGCTACGTCTAATTATGCCCCGGACTCTACCTATCTTAGATATTGGTGCCACTTTGGAATTGTACGTGTCCATACCACCTGTCGAAGAGTCTCCCTGGTTGTTTCCCTCGTTATTAGCTATCCTGCACCCTGAAGGGCTCGCTTGCCCTCCAAAAAAGCTACTGCGCGTCCTGCAAGTCGCCAACCTACCTCATGACCTAGCCGCCTATCGAAGTGAATTCTGTCTCGTTGAAACCCCCCCCCTCCCATCTATGCACCTATCTGTTTATTTCCACCACCTCGAAGCCTTTCTCTCGACTTATCCGCCATATCTCTTGGTTTGCGTTGACCACCGCTCTTTGCAGGTTGCTATCACGCACCGGTACCTCCGGTATCGTGCATATCACTACCTGTACCTTAGGAGAAGTGGCGCGCATGTCATCGGCGCCTTTCGCCAGTGTGGCTGCTAGTCCTGCTGCATCTTCATTTAGGACATCGTTTAAACCGCCTGAAATTATCACGAGGTTTCGTCTATCAGCTGTCGTTTTGAGGTTTGCGCTCGCTTGCCTCATGAATGCTTCCAGCTTGCGGCCTGGGAACGCCCCTATTGCAACCCTCTTGTCACCTCTTACCCTCCCTTTGATGGCTTCTGTGCATCGATTTAAATTCGAGTCCCCGGCGATTATCACATGCTGTGACTTTTCAGCTGGAGCGTTCTGCACCTGAGGGCTACTTGCACCTGTGATGCCGACTGCTTTGTTCCCTCCCAGCCCCACTACTACCTCGCTGAAGCTGGGCCTTGCGACAGTTGAACCGGCTAAACCTGTTTTTTCCAAACTTGCTTGCTTTTCCTTCTCCACCGTTCTGGTTGCCGGTTCCCTACTGTTCTCTCGGTAGGTCGCTTCTTTGTTCAGCTTCGCTAGCGCTTCCTCGGCGGATTTCAGTCTTTCTCCCATTGCCCTCGTTTTCTCTTGCTCTGTCGCCAACGCAGTCTCGAGCTTGGCGATTCTCCTCAGCAGTTCACTCTGGGCATTCATAATTTTCTCCATTTTTTTTTCGACCTCACATTGCCTACACTTCGCGTCAGCCTCTTCTCCATCCGCTTCTACGCTTGGGTTCACTTTCAAACCCACTCCACATCCTGAACACTTTACAGTCTTTTTAGCCATGCCTTTCTGACACCAATTGTCCCTATACTCGATAATTACTAAACTCGAGCCCTGCACTACGAAAAAAAAAGAAAGTCTAAGCTCTACTACAAAAATTTGCGTGTTCAATGTACGCGCACCTCCCCCACGGGGTGGCAAAAGAAAAAAAAACGACAAAAAATTCAAACACACACACCCACACTAACTAATAAATACCTGGTGACAAGCCCCCGCAAAAACCGTACCATAAAATAAGAGCTACGAAGATTTCAACCGCTGCTTTATAATTATAAAGACAAGCTCAAAACATGCAAAAACACTTATCTGCGCAGTCGATCCGGAGCGCTGAAAAAACACGTTCATCCACATTGACAGCCCGAACTGGAATTGTATTACCAGAGCCATCTCGCCTCGCGGTATTGCAGTTTAGTAAGCCGCCGCTACGTATTTGCATGTTGTTTTGATACAACTGCCCAAAGGTACAGTTTCCGTTCCCTAAGCTGGTAGGTGTTCTGTGACGCAACTCTACATTACCACGCCTCTTTCCTTCGAGATCTTTCCTGGGCTTGCTCGGCGGCCGATGTGAGGAAATTGGTCGGCGAAACTACGCTTCAGAGGGGGAGGGGAGATGGTGCGCCGAGGAATCTTTGGATGCTTGTTTTCTTCTTTAGCGTTGACCTTGAGGCGTTTCTGTGGCGCTTGGTCGCCAGAATTCAACGGCGCGCTCTTTTTTTTTTTTGAGCGTTGGCAGGCCTCGAAAACTGTCAAGTTCCCGCGATGACCATGGAGGGCGAAAAAATTGACCGCGGCGAGTTTCGTCATTAGCGCGTATAGTGGAACTACCAACTCGTCTTTTAGTGGTCGAATAGGTCAGTGTGCATTTTTCCAGTTAAGGGTGGTGTACGCGGCAGAAATTTGAGGGCAGGGAAGCTAGCAGCAAGATAAAATTTGAGATGCGATTGAGAGAAATGGGGGAGGAGCGTTGGGCTAGGAAGGTATTCAGCTACTTTACATGAAGAATGTCGATACAAAATTGAGGAAGCGAACCAGAAAATTGACTGGTAAATACTTAGAAAACAGCAGGGGGCCAAACCAAAAAGAACTATCGGTTAAGAAGAATGTGAAGGAAGCTGAGACCGATATGTGCAGAATTGGCATGATTAAGAAGTCCGCACTAGAGATCTATCAAACTTTTAAGCAGGAGATCCAAGGAAAGGATCTATGATAATACTCGGGGTAGTTCTCTACTGTTTGAGGCCAGGACGAGAGTATTGTGAACCAAGACATATCGGGCCAAATGCGAAGGGGTAGACACGGTATGCAGTGCATGTGGAGAGGAAGAAGAAACTTGATAATGTTCTGTAAAGGGCTTCACCCTATAGTTCAGGATGATGGCGCAGAGTTTTTCAAAGCAATGGGGTTTAGGGACGGCGAGGGCAAAATAGACTTTAATCGGGTAGAATTAACTAGAAGAAGATTATCTGATTGGTGGCTAAAGTGAAGGCACGAGTGAAAATTAAACCCTTCACTGCAAAGTGCCAGCCCTCAACTTCACTATTTAAAGGAAAAAAAGATAAATTTAGTGGTTAGTTCCCTAAGTGTTATGGCTTCGTGGCGTTAGCCACTCCCCAATCTAAAGGGTACAGCCATATCGATCCATCCATCCATCCATCCATCCATCCATTCATCCGTCCGTCCATCCATCCATCCATCCATTCATCCATCCATCCATCCATCCATCTCTCCATCCATCCATCCATCCATCCATCCATCCATCCATCTATCCATCCATCCATCCATTTGTATCTCAGAATGTGTCAAAACACCGTTGAAAGTAATTAATACGTCTTTTTAATTGAATGAAATATTTTTGTCGTGCCTTTACTAATATTACTGGTTAATGGACTGTCGCCTTTCTGCATTTCGAAATCGTTATCTCCCCCCTACACTAATGCCCCTCGCGGGCGCTGTAGGTACTGTAAATAAATAAGTAAATAAATAAATATTACAAGGGCGGTGAATATTTTAGTTAGAGTATTGAGATTATTCTGACGCTCGAAAAGCAGCAGCCCATTGGCATCGATTGCGTTTCTTTTGGTTAGTTTGTTTAAATTAGCCGTGGTTAGCCACGGTTAGCCGTGGTACTTTTACTCGATCGGTTTCGCGAAGCCCCGTTTTAATTCAGCTTTGATAAATCAGTGCGAGCTTGTGTGTCAGACTTTACGGGCCACTACGACGAAGCGAACGTGTCTAGAGGCTGTGAACCAAGTCAGCTGCTGCGCTTCACCGACGTCCGGCTGCGCAGCCTCCAGCGTGAAAATTCAACGACGGAAAATCGCTCGGAGACTGCGTACGAAGACGGAATAATCTTGCACAATGTGAGCGTGTTCGCCGGCGAGTGAAAATGCGCTGCTTAGCATCTGAACACGACCCTTTTCTTTTGAATTCACTACAGTTTTTGTCATTTCATAAGGCTTTTCGACTTGTACAGCTAATAGGATGCACATCTTGTGAATGTTTGAGATTGTTTACTTCGTTGTCTCATTCGCTGAAAATATCTTTACTGCTAAAATTTGTAGCATGGAGCACAGCATAAGTTCTACTTGTGTCTCAACAAAATGATACTGCTGCAATATATGCTCATAAATTCAATACATAGTAGAGCCAAGTGAACCTTTAGTACATATACGCCTTTGTACATTTTTGGTAAGTTTTTAATGAAGCATATTACATTTGCATGAACCATATAGTCCATCCAGTTGGGTAATTACCTAGCTTTGTTCTCTGAAGAAATTCATTATGATGCCGTCCACAAGACAAATGCACGAAAACCGCAATTTTATGTCCACACTACCTCTCTTATATGCAGTGTTCCCATATACATTCTTCTCATTATTACATCACCAATCCGTTCGCACTTTTGCCAGAGCAACCAGGACTGTTTTTCTTTTTCTCAAAACCCAACCGCAGCCTCCAAGGACTGCCCATATCAATGTACGCTTGAATGCCTGAGCACTGTGAACCTACCTGAAGTGAGCGGAGAAAGTGTCATCACTGAAAGCAAGCTCATGGGCCAAAATCCTCGCAAGGTATGGTTGAAGACACATTATTTATTGAACATAATTTGTTCAACCATTTCTGTCTTACCCTGCTCATGAGTGTGTTTTTTTTTTCTTCTCAGAAAACTGGACTAAAGAGAGACATTGATTTCCACGCTACCCCCATCCAGTCGTAAAAAGCTCTACAGTTGCCATAGCGACAACCCCATGCGCTACCAATATGCCAGGCGGACAAATGGAAGCTTCATACTGAAAAGCAGTGATAGCGTACGGTATGTAAAGCTGTACAAAATTGGGTTCACAGATTGTTGTTTCTTGCTTTATGAATTAATCAGTTTACAAAAAAATGTGCAGGCTTCAAAATTCTTGGACAGTGTATGTCTTGGGATGCATATACTGTACTTCACTCTACGTGTCAAACTTTGCGTACAATATCGCACATAGCGAGGTAACAAATGGGCTTGTAGTAGTGCATATTTAGCAGCACTTTTTTTCACATTGTGTATAGATTGCTGTGAATGTAAAGACTGTTGCGAAGCAGTGGTAGGTACAGCTATAGCAGTGCTGAAACAGTTACTGATACCACGTGCATGTGGGAAGTGACACTAACAAAGTAGTAAAAAAAACTGTGCAAAAACTTGTGCCTTCATAAAAAGAGACGTCCTGCAGAGATAGCAATCACGGATTCGAATCATGAGAGTAAAATACGTAGAAGAATAAGAATGCGTGGATCACATTCGCCAAGTATTCTCAAATTATGAACGATAATCTGTTACCAACCCTCAAGAGGAAGGTTATATAACGGCTGTGTCTTGCCCGTCCTTACCTATGGAGCAGAAACCTGGAGGCTTTCAAAAAGGGTTCAGCTTAAATTGAGGACGACGCAGCGAGCGATAGAAAGAAAAATGATAGGTGTAACCATAGCCTCCATTATTTTCTGTGCCTGCGCTTTCCGCCGGGATCAAAGGGAGCCGACCGTCAGGCTGAGTTCCCGCAATCACCACCAAGCGGCGCTGCCTTCTCAGAACCGGCCAAAGACGATGGACAAAGACGATTCTAAAGTGGCATCAATATCTAAGATAGGTAGAGTCCGGGGCATAAATAGACGTAGCCACGAGCGCCGAGCCAATTCAGACATAGAGTATATTAACATGCAGGGTGGTAGGAACAGGCTGAAGTGGGAAGAGATAGAAGAACAGCTAAGGGAAGAGAGGCCGATGGTATACGGTTTTGTAGAAACACATCTCAGGGACATGGAACAACCTCCGAACAATCCGGACTACGCGTGGAAATATTGTAATAGAACAGAAGGCAGCAGAAAGGGGGGTGGTATTGGGGCATTCATTCATAAAAGTACAGACTGGCAAAGGGTCAAGCAGGAGTGCAAGGAACATTTATGGCTAAAAGGGAAAGTGGCAGGTCAAATGACACTCCTTGGTTTCGTGTACTTGTGGACGGGAGCAAAGGCCAGAGAGAAAAACCAGACAATGGTAGAGTGTATATCAAAGGACATTCAAGAGTTAGGAATAGAGTGCGAGATAATTATACTAGGAGACATGAATGTGCACATAGAAGTTATAGATGGGTATACCGACCCGACAGGCAAAATGATCATGTATATGTGTGAAAGGCTCGATTTGATCATTTGCAACAGTACCGAGAAGTGTGAAGGGCAAATAACATGGGAGGTAGGAAGGCTTCAGTCGACGATAGATTATGCACTGATGTCACATAGGATGTATGATAAGCTCAGGGGAATGCACAAAGATGAAGGTGGCTCCAGAAGTCTGGGTAGCCATCACAAACGTATCAAGCTAAGTTTTGGAAAAGCAGTGAAAGTGGGAAGGAGACAAGATGAACAACTACAGGAAAATTTTTATACGGAAAGGCAAATTGAAATAGCCACTAAACAAATTGAGAAAGTAATCACGGAGGATAATAAGACAGTATGGACATACACGAATCTAATTAGATTCTTTGAGCTAGAGCTTGCTAAGACGCGTGACAAGTCACCCCGGAAAAGAAGACACAAACCCAAAAGTTGGTGGGATGAAGAAGTTAAGAGAGCCATAGCAAAACGTCAGGAAGCCTCTAGGGAACACAGGCATGCTAAGCAGCGGGGTGAACCGACAGATGATGTTGAAAGATAATGGGACACCTTTCTAAGCTGTAGAAGAGATGCATCCCTTCTGATCAATGAAAAGATTAGAAGGAAGGGAGCTCAGTGGCTGGCAGAAGTACATAAAAAAGATAGAAAGGCAGCTGCGAAATTTCGGAACCATCTAAACTCCCTAAGAAATGAGACGACCCTAGAGCAGAGATTTATAACTACAGCCCAAGGTGCTAGGCTAGAAGGGGACGAAACTATTGAATATATAAGAACAAAAGTGACAGAAAAATTTCCACAAAGAAGTACTTTGTGCACCACAATAGACAAGGACGAATCAAGTGGTGCAATGGCTCCATTTTCACAACAAGAGTGGGTAAGCGCTGAGAAAAGGGTTCCTAGTAGTACATCAACAGGCCCAGATGGCATTCCAATTAGGCTGATAAAGACATTAGGTCCGAAGTCTAAGCAGGCTTTGAGAGAGGCAGTGAGCACAATAATAATCGATGGTGAAGTTCCCGATGGATGGAAACTTAGCAGGATGAGCATGATCTATAAAGGAAAGGGGGACAAAGCTGACATAAACAACTACCGTCCTATAACAGTGACATCAGTGGTCTACAGGCTGGCGATGCAGATTATAAAGGAAAGACTGCAGGCGTGGATAGAGGATGAGGGGGTGCTGAGGAACTGCAGAATGGATTTCGGAAAGACAGGAGGTTGGTAGACAATCTGTTCTCACTGACGCAGTGCATCGAAATAGCAGAAAAGGAACACAGGCCCCTGTGGCTAGCATTTTTGGATATCAAGTGAGCGTACGATAGCGTGGTTAAAGAGCAATTGTGGTGAATACTGGACACACTAGGCGTGGAACATGTAGTCACTAATCTTTTAAAGGGTATCTATAAAGGTAACAAGGTAGTTATAAAGTGGGAAAAACAGGTATCGAAGCCTGCAGAGGTAAAACGGGGGCTTAGGCAGGGGTGCCCTCTGTCACCCTTATTATTCATGATGTACCTACAAGGATTAGTGGCAAAATTAGAGGGAAATGGACTGGGCTTCAACCTCTCTTTAGTCAAACAAGGAAAACTTATTGATCAGGCACTACCAGCATTAATGTACGCAGATGATATAGTGCTAATGGCCAACAACAAGGAAGATTTGCAGAGATTGATGGACATCTGCGGTAATGAGGGAGATAGGTTAGATTTCAGCTTCAGTAAGGAAAAATCAGCAGTCATGATTTTCAATGACAACGAAGGTAGTGAGCTTAGAATACAGGAGGTGACGCTAGAGATAACAGATAAATACAAATATCTGGGCGTATGGATAAGCAATGGGACCGAGTATCTGAGGGACACGAAATATACGTGACGACTAAAGGTAACAGGAATGCAGCAGTCATGAAAAATAGGGCACTGTGGAATTACAATAGGTATGATGTTGTGAGAGGAATATGGAAAGGGGTCATGGTTCCTGGGCTGACGTTCGGCAATGCGGTCTTGTGCATGAGATCAGAAGTTCAAGCAAGATTAGAAATTAAGCAACGTAGAATAGGTAGGCTTGCTTTAGGAGCTCACGGGAATACACCAAATCAGGGAGTACAAGGTGATATGGGATGGACATCACTTGAGGGCAGGGAAGCTAGCAGCAAGATAAAATTTGAGAAGCGATTGAGAGAAATGGGGGAAGAGCGTTGAGCTAGGAAGGTTTTCAGCTACTTGTACATGAAGAATATCGATACATAATGGAGGAAGCGAACCAGGAAGTTGACTGGTAAATACTTAAAAAACAGCAGGTGGCCAAACCAAAAAGAACTATCGGTTAAGAAGAAAGTGAAAGAAACGGTGACTGACATGTGGAGAATGGGCATGATTAAGAAGTCCGCACTAGAGGTCTATCGCACGTTTAAGCAGGAAATTGCCAAGGAAAGGATCTATGATAATACTCGGGGTAGTTCTCTACTGTTTGAGGCCAGAACGGGAGTACTGCGAACCAAGACATATCGGGCCAAATACGAAGGGGTAGACACAGTATGCAGTGCGTGTGGAGAGGAAGAAGAAACTGCCGAACACTTGATAATATTCTGTAAAGGGCTTCACCTTATAGTTCAGGATGATGGCGCAGAGTTTTTCAAAGCACTGGGGTTTAGGGACCGGGAGGGCAAAATAAACTTTAAGCGGGTAGACTTCACTAGAAGGAGGTTGTCTGATTGGTGGCTAAAGTCAAGGCGCGAGTGAAAATTAAACTCTTCACTGCAAAGTACGAATCCTCAAACTCTTTTTAAGGAAAAAAAATAAATATAGTTTTTGGTTCATTATATATTACGGCTTGGTGGCGCTAGCCACCGCCCGATCTAAAGGGTACAGCCATATCCATCCATCCATCCAACCATCCGGCAGAGCCTGTTCACTGACTCCGGTGCTACCACCGGCACTGACGGGTGGGTCCTTCGTTGCGCGTTTGTAAGCGCGGCAAGCTTAAAAAACAAAAGTGTGATACCACTCCCGTGTGCCACTTAAATATTTAGGAGAGAACATATGCAAGAGAGAAAGAATAAGTACGCAAGATAGCACATTGAACAGAACACCATACCTTCAAGGAAACGGTAGAGAAACTTGTTTATTGCGTATTATTCATTCGCAACCTGCGGAAACGAACAAGAGGGCGTCGATCGAAATGTTCCTCACACGCACACAGTCTGACGAGCTTTAGTACCCTCGTTGACACTGTTCACAAGCAGCAATCACAATTTTAGCAATCACAATTTTTTTTTCTGATCGCCGCGTCACTTCTCGGGGCTTTTGTCGAAGGCTGCAAGTAGCGTGGATATTCTTCGAATACGCTAGGCACCACACCTTTCATGAGCCCTCGTGTTTTACATCCTTGCTTAAAATCAGAAGCAGCGAAATGATGACTGCACACGGTTGAGTAGCAGGAAGTGGTGTTCGGCGTCCAATTGTCTCGTGAAATGACTTTTATCCACTTTTGCCGCAACTCCTCGTCGCTTGGAATTTCGTGGAATGAAATTCCTACTTCCTTCTTTTTGCTTGAAGACTTGCAACCGGGCACGCAACAGTACGCCATCGCACCTGACGCGGGTCCTCACAGCCGAATGAACCACTGAGACTTGTGTGCGTAGGCCGCTGCACGAGACAGAAACGAGAGAAACCGTAAACTAAAATTCCTGATTACTTAGCGAAATTCGCTGATAGGTGCGCGGAATAGCCTCACGAGAAAGAAGCGCGAAAAATGATAGCAAACCATGAAACCGGCCCTGCAAACACGAGGTGCAAACGACGTTGTTTGTTCACGCGCACTCACTTATTGCCGCGTGTCATCTGCTCACGCAACACAATGAAGCAACAGTTAAATATCATACTTGATGAAAGTACTACGCTGCGAAGATAGGTGCGCGGAAAAGTATTGCCAGAAAGAAGCGCGAAAAATGATAGCCGCGCTTGACAACGGCCGTGCAAACGCGGGGTACAAACGACGTTGTTTGTTTATACGCACTCAGTTAATGCCGCGTGTCATCTGCTCACGCAACACAATGAAGCAACAGTTACAATTATACTTGCTGAAAGTACTACGTATCGTTTTGGTCGTAAATAATTGGTGTTGCAAACGTATGCGACACGAACAAAGGTTTCCTGGAGATGCGTCGCCGCGGCTGAATGCGCCGACTCGATTCTGGGATGCGAGCGCCCCTGGCGGACAACAGACACAAAAGAGAGGAGGATGCGGGAGGCGGCCGAACGGGCCCGGCGGACTGACTGCGCGGGCACAGAAAATAAAGGAGGCTATGGTGTAACCTTAAGACACAAGAAAAGAGCAGAGGGAGTCAGGGAAAAAACGGTGTTAAGGATACCATAGTTTGAATCAAGAAGAAGAAATGGACATGGGCTGGGCTCGTAGTACGCAGGCAGAATAACAACTGACTGGATTCACAGAGAGGGAAAACGCATGAAGTGAAGACAAAAGGTTAGGTGGCCAATGGTATTAAAAAGTTTGTACGTATAACGTGGCAGCAGATAGCACTGAACCAAGTTGATTGGCCGATAATGGGAGAGGCCTATGTCCTGCAGTGGGTTTAATCATGCTGATGACATGCCAAAAACAGGCACCGGCATGCACGCAAGCACTGGGTCCTAATGTTGAAACGTATGCCAATACCTATGCATCAAATACATGTTTGTTTACATGGCAGACTTAATGCAATCAAAATTAAAAGTAATCAGTAATTTGAATTCGCTTGCATTCATTCCATTGTGACTCGATGAACATATTTCCTAGCTTGTCCAAGGGTTCCACTTCAGCATGTGAAATCTCATCTGCTCAGAAATGCTGCTGTTCAGCTGTTTTCCTCCTCTAGCTAATTTAATTTGGTTTATTTTTGGAAAATGTTGGGATCACTCTGGACAGATTTGTGTACGCAGCAACGAAAACAAGGGGCTCCCAGTTTTGATTAGTTGTTGTGGATACCATTTTGTTCAAATTATCGAGAGATTTCCCCCAATAGAATTACACAGAGCTGAGCGTTTTTACTTAACCGAGTTCAAATAACGACCTTTTACTCTAATATTATTTTTTCTGTGTAAAATACCTTACGCATGACAAGTTATTTTTAAAGGAATGTTAATTTTTAACAGAACAATGACTGAGTGCCCTCAGTAGGCATATTCAAAGTTGGCCAGTGTTTGTCATCATCATCATCATCAGCCTGACTACGTCCACTGCAGGACAAAGGCCTCTCCCATGTTCCGCCAGTTAACCCGGTCCTGTGCTTGCTGCTGCCAATTTATACCCGCAAACTTCTTAATCTCATCTGCCTACCTAACCTTCTGTCTCCCCCTAACCCGCTTCCCTTCTCTGGGAATCCAGTTAGTTACCCTTAATGACCAGCGGTTATCCTGTCTACGCGCTACATGCCCGGCCCATGTCCATTTCCTCTTCTTTATTTCATCTATGATATCCTTAACCCCCGTTTGTCCTCTAATCCACTCTGCTCTCTTCTTGTCTCTTAAGGTTACACCTACCATTTTTCTTTCCATTGCTCGCTGCGTCGTCCTCAATTTAAGCTGAACCCTCTTTGTAAGTCTCCAGGTTTCTGCTCCGTAGCTAAGTACCGGCAAGATACAGCTGTTATATACCTTCCTCTTAAGGGATAGTGGCAATCTACTTGTCATAATTTGAGAGTGCTTGCCGAATGTGCTCCACCCCATTCTTATTCTTCTAGTTACTTCAATCTCGTGGTTAGGCTCTGCGGTTATTACCTGCCCTAAGTAGACATAGTCTTTTACAACTTCAACTGCACTATTACCTATCTCGAAGCGCTGCTCCTTTCCGAGGCTGTTGTACATTACTTTCGTTTTCTGCAGATTAATTTTAAGACCCACCTTTCTGCTCTCCTTGTCTAACTGCGTAATCATGAGTTGCAATTCGTCCCCTGAGTTACTCAGCAATGCAATGTCATCGGCGAAGCGCAAGTTACTAAGGTATTCTCCATTAACTCTTATCCCTAACTGTTCCCATTCTAGGCTTCTGAAAACCTCCTGTAAGCACGCGGTAAATAGCATTGGAGAGATTGTGTCCCCCTGCCTTACACCCTTCCTGATTGGTATTGTGTTGCTTTCTTTATGAACCACTATGGTAGCAGTTGATCCCCAGTATATTTCTTCCAGAATGTTTATATATACTTCATCTACGCCCTGATTCCGCAGTGTCTGCATGACGGCTGATATTTCTACTGAATCAAACGCCTTCTCGTAATCTATGAAGGCTATGTATAGTGGTTGGTTTTACTCTGAGCATTTCTCTATTACTTGATTGATAGTATGAATGTGGTCAATTGTTAAGTAGCCTGTTCGAAATCCTGCTTGTTCCTTTGGTTGATTGAATTCTAATGTTTTTTTACTCTGTTAGCAATTACCTTTGTAAATAGCTTGTATACTACAGAGAGTAAGCTGATCGGCCTGTAATTCTTTAAGTCCTTGTAATCTCCTTTCTTATGTATTAAGATGATGTTAGCGTTCTTCCAAGACTCTGGTACCCTTCCCGTCAGGAGACACCTCGTAAACAGGGTGGCTAGTTTTTCTAACACAATCTGTCCTCCATCTTTCAGCAAGTGTGATGTTAGCTGATCCTCACCAGCAGCTTTGCCTCTTTGCATGCTCTTCAAAGCTTTTCTGACTTCTTCTATCATTACTGGTGGGGTGTCATCTGGGTTACCGCTAGTTCTTATAGTATTAAGGTCGTGGTTGTCTCGGCTACTGTACAGATCTCTGTAAAACTCCTCCGCTATTTTAGCTATCCTATCCATATTGGTAGTTATTTTGCCTTCTTTGTCCCTTAGTGCATACATCCGACTTTTGCCTATCCCAAGTTTCCTCCTCACTGCTTTGACGCTTCCTCCGTTTTTCAGAGCGTGTTCAATTCTCTCCATGTTATACCTTCTTACATCGCATACTTTACGTCTATTAATCAACTTCGAAAGCTCTGCCAGTTCTATTTTGTCTGTTGTACTTGACACTTTCATGATTTGACGCTTCCTAATTAGGTTCTTCGTTTCCTGGGAAAACTTGCCATTGTCCTGTCTAACTACCCTGCCTCCAACTTCCACTGCACACTCCCTAATGATACTCGTCAGATTATCATTCATTGTATCTACGCTAAGGTTGGTTTCCTCACTAAGAGCCGAGTACCTGTTCTGCAGCGACACTCTGGTCGATTGATTGATTGATTTGTGGGGTTTAACGTCCCAAAACCACTATTTGATTATGAGAGACGCCGTAGTGGAGGGCTCCGGAAATTTTGACCACCTGGGGTTCTTTAACGTGCACCCAAATCTGAGTACACGGGCCTACAGCATTTCCGCCTCCATCGGAAATGCAGCCGCCGCAGCCGGGAATCGAACCCACGACCTGCGGGTCAGCAGCCGAGTACCTTAGCCACTAGACCACCGCGGCGGGGCAGCGACACTCTGGATTTCTGTACTTTCCCTCTCAGTGATGGCTCATTGATTGGCTTCTTGCGTATCAGTTTCCGTCGTTCCTTCTTCAAGTCTAGGCGAATTCAAGACCGTACCATTCTATGGTCACTGCATCGTACCTTGCCAACCACTTCCACATCCTGCACGATTCCTGGGTGTGCAGTTATTATAAAGTCTATTTCGTTCTTATTTTCGCCATTAGGGCTCCTCCATGTCAACTTGCGGTTTTCTCGTTTTCGGTAGAAAGTATTCAATATCCGCAAATTATTGCGTTCTGCGAATTCTACTAGTAGCTCTCCTCTGGCGTTTCTAGTGCCGATGCCATAATCTCCTACTGCTTGGTCTCCAGCCTGCTTCTTCCCTACCTTTGCATTAATGTCGCCCATCACTATAGTATATTGTGTTTTTACCTTACTCATTGCCTTACTCACTGAACATATTATATCCCATTGAACACTCTCTAGCTCCTCGAATAGTACAGCTAGACTTCCCTCACTAGATAAGGTTCTATCGTTAAACGTTGCCAAGTTCAGGTTCCAAAGGCGGCCTGTAGTCAAGAGATTCTTAGCACCCTCTGCTGCGTTGCAGATCTGACCGCCGCCATGGTCAGTTGCTTCGCAGCTGCTGGGAACTGAGGGCCGTGAGTTATTTGACGTATGCATGTGGGAGGTAGTGGCCAGATACTGCACCAGGGTGGCCAATCCTTCTCTGGTGAGGGAGTGCGTTCCCGGCGGTGGTTACCGGTGAGGCCGCACCTCAGGCCTCTTAATGCAGTTCCATCAACACGCGGGTTTTTTTTTTCCAGTTGGGAACTGCGCGGCACCGGGATTTGAACCACGGACCTCTTGCATGCGAGGCGGATGCTCTAACCACTATGCCATCGCCGCACCTGGATTGTTATGTTCTAAATGTAGGTTTCAGCGGTGTATCAGTCAAGTTTGTGGTTATTTTGATAAAAATGTTTTAATGAAATGAGATTTCTGCTGATTACCCCCTTAGTTAAGGGTCTAGAGAGTACGGAGTTGGGCCTCCAATTAGCCTATGGGGTGCTGTTTATTGATATAATTAGTGGACAAAATATAAATTCGTTTGTGAGGTGATGTTACCAAATTAATCTTTTTTAGTGATTAGGATTAATTTTGGTCACGAAATAGTTCCGGTACTATTACTCCGGTCCTGATGAAACCTTAGCGGCGACAGGTATACAATTAGGGCTTTGCTCTGTATGAGTTAGAAGTTTCCCGGTAGGTTATTAGCAAAGTTAAAAACGATCGTAAGGGAAAAAATCCACGCGGTTCAAGACTCTGATCGGACGGGCGTACCTTTCTCCCGAGCAGTGAGCCACCCTCCTCCTCTGAGCGAAGGAAGACGCGGGCGCCACACGTTTATTAGCGGTTTTCGTTATATTCTTTCTAACTCTGTATCTTCCGGTTACCTTAAGCTATCAAAATTATTTTTACACGGAAAAAACCGGACTGTTGTGTTCTAAAAGAAGATATTAGCTATTTTTCGGTGGCGTTTGTAGCTCCTTTTGAAAATTTGTTTTATTGAAATGAGCTTTTTGCTGATTATTACCTTAATTAAGGGCCTAGAGTGTACGAAATTGGGCCTCCTGGTAGCCTATGGGGTGCGGTTTATCATTATATTAAGCGGACAAAATTTAAATGCGTTTGCGAGGTGATATTACCAATTTAATCTTTTTAGTGATTAGGCTTAATTTTGATTGCGGAATAACCCTGGAACTATTAAACCTAGCCTGATCAAACTTCAGTAGCGTCAGGTCTACCCTAAGGACTTTCGACTTTATAAGTAAGAAGTTTCCCGGTAGAATATTAACGAAGCTACAAGCGATCGTAAAAAACACGTGGTCTGACTGTTCTTTTCACAGATTCACACTGTTTTCCGCTTCTAAAGTTTAAAATTTTCGTTTGTAATAGCAGTATTTGTAGCGGTTGAACTCCTTGTATCTTCACGAACAAATAGACTTCAATTGCTGCTGTCTTTCTTCTTTCAGCTGTCGCTCCTTTGCCTCTCTTTCTTCTTTCGCCTTTTCAGCTGCCAGCCTTTGTCTCTCCAATTAAGCTGCTTTTTCTTCCTTGGCCCTCTCAGCTGCCAACCTCTCTCTCTCAAACTCAGCTGCTCTTCCTTCCTTGGCCCTCTCAGCTGCCAACCTCTCTCTCTCCACCACCTGCTTCTTCTTCTGGCTCACCCACTTCCGTAGTTTGGCGCCAAAAAGACCCATTTTCTCACCAAGAGATACTAACATCTACAGATCCATGGTGCCTCTCAAATAAAATTCTAGCCTCGTGCACAAGATATCTGCCGAATCAATCTATCGAAATACACTCTGCACACTCGTTAACGAGAACACTGAGCAGCACACAAAAATTGTTCTGATAGCACTGTCAACAACTCGAGGCTATTTCTCACTACTTTGGACACACTGTGCACCAAAAGGTCCTGTCGCAGATGCCAGAATAATTGTCGCAGGTCCCGTTAATTAGGAAGGCGATCGCCAGGCTGATTCCAAGGGCCGAAGTATCGGCCCCCGAACTGCACCACGAAAGCGCGGACAATCTAGAAGTAGTCCTAATTGGTGCGCCAGCGGACGCCGGCTGTGGCCCTAAGAACGAGTCAGAGCCGAGAGTTGATAAACAAAACAAAATTATATTCTCAAATATGGCAGATCAAACGATACACAAATATGCACACTCAACAATAGTTGAATACGATATGTCACCCATGAAACAACGTACTACACAGTACGATCAGCTGTACTCGAAACAACGGGCACAAACAACAATACGCGCTACAATGCAATCACGTGCATTGATCAACCAAGACACTTAAAGACTACAGAGTTTGAAAACTTATTCAGTCGAAAGTCCTTGGAACAAAGTCTGATTGATACTCTTCCAAAAATCACTCACTCAAAGTCCAGCGCTGTTGTCGATCCACTGCCCCCGAAGTTTCTCTTCCAGGAAACCTCGCGTCTTCGATTGGCCGCTCTCCAAGCACCAAACGTCTTCGCTGGTAACACGTCGGCTTCCCTCGCATTGCGATTGCAGGACGCGTTTTCGCACTCTGGTGGTAGACACACTTTTCTCCTTGTAGCACAATCCTTCACCCTTCAGGTGGAAATCCTCTTCGTTACCTGCTTTGTCACTGAGGACAGAAGCCTTCGCCGACACCGCAGAATGACCCTACGCACACTTGCGCAAAACGTTCATCTTCTGCCTACGCACACGGGCGCAAACTTTCTTCTTCTCCTGCTTTGTCACCAAGGACAAAGCATTCTCCGGCACGGCGGAAACACCCTATGCTCAGTGGCGCAAACTTTCTTTTTCTCTTGCCTACGCACACGGGCGTAAACTGTATTCATCTCCTGATCACCACTCTCCGCTGCTTCCTTAAATACCTTTCGCGCTAGATTCCAGAAATTTCTAATCGTATCGTTGGCGCGATGCACAGCCAAGGCTGGGCAAAGAGCGATACGTTTCGAGGACCGTCTTCGACTCGTGACGCAACTCTACATCACCATGCCCCTTTCTTTCGAGATCTTTTCAGGGCTTGCTCAGCGGCCGATGTGAGGAGGTTGGTCGGTGAAACTACGCTTCCCCGTGGGAGGGGACACGGTGCGCCGAGGAGTTTTTGGATGCTTGTTTTCTTCTTTAGCGTGGACCTTGAGGCGTCTCTCTGGCGCTTGGTCGCGAAAATTCGATGGCGCGCTGATTGATTGATTGATTGATTTATTGATTGATTGATTGATTGATTGATTAAAACTTTATTTTTGTCCTGAGAAGACGCAGGAGAGACCCGCGCCACCCGGCTAATCTCTCGTTGGGACCATCAAGCCGAGCTTGGCGGCCCGTTCACGGGCACTCTGGACGGCCAGGGTTTGATCCTCAAGTTCGGGGCTGCGTAAAAGCGCAGCCCACCTGTCCTCACTGAGGGCGGGGCCGATGGCTTCACATTCCCACAACACATGATTGAATGTGGCTAACAGTTCACAAGCGGGGCAATCCGCACTTGGATACCGTTCAGAGTAGATGGTATGAAGAACCGCAGGGTTAGGATACGCACTGGCTTGCAATAGCCTTAGGGTGACTGCCTGCGCCCTGCACAAGGCCGGGTGTGGGAGAGGGAATACCCTTCTTGACAGATAGAAGTGCTTTGTTATTTCGTTGAACGTAAGTAAGGGTTCCCAGCGAAGCAGAGGGACTGTGGAGGCGGCGCAGTCAGTGAGTCCCGCGTGGTCTCGTGTGTGCCCTCGTTCGGGTTAGAAGTAGAGCCCTCAATCGACCCCAGGTGAGCGGGAAACCAAGTGAGAGAATGGGGCGTGTTACTCTTGACGCTGTAGAGAAAGCGGAGGGCCTGAGGGGCTACCATCCCGGTTTCGTAGGCTTGGATAGCCGCCTTGAAGTCGCTGTATATTGACTCTCTGCGACTATCTAGCATAGCGAGCGCAATTGCAACCTGTTCGGCTATCACGGGCTTCGATGTGCGTACTGTGGCGGAGCAAGTGAGCCTGGAATTTGAGTCGACGATGGAAACAGCGAATTCTTATTGTTGGACATATAGCGCAGCATCCACAAAGCTTGCATCAGTGGGGTTGCTACGGACGTGCTCGAGCAGAGCTCTACCCCTGGCCCTACGTCGACCGTTGTGCGCAGGGTGCATATTGCGGGGTATGGGTGCGATGCGCAGTTGAGACCTGATGTTTCTGGGAATCTGCATGAAATCGGGGCACTGGTCAATAGAGTTGAGACCCAAATCATGGAGTACCTTGCGGCCCGATTTCGTTCCGGAAAGCCTGAGCAGCTGTGAGCGCTCTTGCGCCTCGATTATCTCTTCGAGTGTATTGCGAACACTGAGCGTGAAAAGGTTTTCAGTGCAAGTGCTTACAGGCAAGCCGAGCGCGAGCTTGAAGACCTTTCTTATGAGGGAATTGAGCTTACTTCTCTCTGCAACATTCCAATTAAACATGGCCGCCGGCTACGAAAGGTGGCAGAGCACAAACGCATGTATGATGCGGATGAGATTGTTTTCCTTGATTCCCCGGTGTCTGTTGGTGATCCTCCGGATGAGGCCGAGAGCACTTTCCGTCTTGGTAGTTATCTGTCTGAGTGCAGCTCCGTTAGCGCCGTTTGACTCGATATACATTCCCAATATTCGGAGCGAATCCACTCTGGGCACTGGGGACCCATCACCAGTGAAAAGCCGTATTTTACTTTGAGACGCAGGTTTCCAGTCACAGTGGCCGCTGTCTCGGGGTCTTTTCCTTTAGAGCAGAAGTTTGGATTTCGATGGGGAGCACCTGAGACCAGTGGGACGCAGGAAACGTCGATTGCGCGCTGCATGGCTTCCTCAACTTGACCATTGCTCCCGCCGGTGCACCAGATGGTTATATCACCTGCGTAGATGGTGTGATTGATTCCTTGAATATTCGCGAGTTCCTTGGAGAGCCCGATCATCGCGATGTTAAATAGTGTTGGTGAAATAACTGAGCTCTGAGGCGTGCCGGTGAACCAAGGTTGATCTCTCGTGAGAAGTACCCTTCGATCTCGAGCTTGGCAGTTCTCTGGTAAAGAAAGAATCTCACGAAGTCGTAGGCCCTCTTCCCTAGCCCTAGGCTGGCAAAAGACTGGAGAATGAATTCGTGAGAAACGTTGTCTAAAGCCTTCTCTAGGTCTAATCCAAGGATGGCTCTGGTATCTCCTGTGCTCCGGTCGATGATCTGATGCTTTATAAGCTTCATGGCATCCTGTCTCGAGAGACCAGCTCTGAAACCAATCATATTGTGGGTGTACATGTCATTGGTCTCGATGTGCACCTTGAGTTGGTTCAGAAGGGCGTGCTCTGCGACCTTACCGACACAGGAAGTTAAGAAAATTGCTCTTAGATTATCTATTCCTGGTGCTTTACTAGGTTTCGGGATTACAACTGTGTAGGCCGTCTTTCATTGTGCGGGGACCTCCCCACTGCGCCACACCTCATTAATTTTTTCCGTAAAGAATTTGATGGAGTCATCATCAATGTTCGGGAGCATCTTATTGGTTATGCCATCAGGGCCAGAGGCGGATTTGGCATTTTGGGAAAAGAGAGCCTGCCGTATCTTGGCCACAGTATAGTCCTGGTCCAACTCCGGCACGTCGCACCCCGCGTAGTCTGGAAACTGTGTGGGTGCAGAGCTATCCGCGACTCGCAGACACCTGTCTATAAGCTTGTTGACAACCAATTCTTTCGGGATAGAGTCAGTATCAAGATGGATGGCTCGCACGAGGGATCGCCTCTGGCTGGACCTGGTGCTGCCCTGATCGAGAAGGTGTTTGAGAAGACCCCAGCTCTTCCCAGATCTCAGCTGACCCTCGATGCTCTCGCAGAGATCATGCCATTGTTGTTTACACAAGGTTTTGTAGTGTTCCTCGATCACCCTGTTAACCTAGGAAACCTTCTTGCCGAGCCTCCTGTTATGCTTCTGTCCCTTCCACCTCGTGAGTAGGGCTTGCTTGGCTCCTAGTAGGTGTGCCAACCTGCTTTCCATGTTTTCAACATCGAGGTCAAAGACGACCTCCTTGGTCGCTGCCGTGGCGTCATCTCGGATTCTTTTGTAACATCCTTCAAAGTCTGTCCCAGCCGTCGGTGCTCTCTCAGCTCTGACTTCGCGAAAAACGTCCCAGTCGACCACCTTGAATTTTTTCGTCCTAAAGCGGGAAATCGCGAAGGATACCTCGATGATGTGGTGGTCACTTCCGAGGTCTAGAGCCGTGTTGACCCACTTGATCCCATCTATATTCTTCAAAACATTCATGACCAGGATGGTATCCCGACATGTGGAGTCACCTCTCCTAGGGGGGAAATCCTTGTCAGTGATAAGCGTCAAGTCGGCTTCTGTCGCAGTCTGCCATAGCTCGCGTCCCTTGGGGGTATCATGCATGTATCCCCACACACTGTGTGGGGCATTGAAATCCCCTACGACTACAAGGGGGTAACTACTGGTCATGCTCACAGCCCTTTTGAGGAGATAGTTTGCTCTCGCCCTGCGATAACTGGGACTGCAGTATGCGTTGAGAATAAAAAGGCTATTTCTTCGAAGACCCTTCTTGGGTGAGTTCATTATAATTTCAGTCATTACGTACTCAATGCCATCGGCAACTGCACCGAAGTCACGCGATAGGTAATTGTACCTTTTGCTGATAAGTGTGGCAACTCCCCTACCTCCTGAGTGTGATGACGCCACTAGGTAACCAGGGAGTTTGATGGGGGTGCCAGACGCAACTTCCTGAACAGCGATGATTTGGGGCTTAACATCGAGAGATCTTAAATATTGCTGTAGAATGGGCTTTTTGTGAGTAAACCAGCCACAGTTCCATTGCCAGATTCTGAACTTTTCGTCCTCGCTATCCATGTTTAGGCTGAGGGGATGGTTGAGCAGCTATAGCGGCCCCGAGGATCGCGCCCTCAGTCGGTGGCGCTAGTACATTGCGTTGTGCTGGGACCTGCAAAGGAGTCGGACCGCGGTCTCTCCTTGTATTGACCTCTTCAAACTTGCTTATGCGTTCACTCAGTGCTCCTAATCCCACCTTAGGGTGCGCCACTGATTCTTGAATTTTCGCTAAGGTAGCCTGCATGTTCACAAAGGAAACCTTGAGTTCCGACAGTAAGTTTACCGCCTCTTTTTGTGTGTTCTCAACCACTCGGCGCTTGGTTCCGCTAGGCCTGTGAAGTGCCTCAGACGTATCCATGGCGACCGGGGTTGGGGCGGGCTGCGCCGAAGGGGGAGAGGACGCGAGCTTTCTAATCTCCGCCATCTTCGCTGCTAGCCTGCTCATTTCTTGCTTAAGCTGCGCGTTTTATTTCCTCAGCTGCTCGTTAGCTCGTCGCATCTCGTCGAGCTCACTCGCGTGGGGATAAGCGTGATCCGATTCGTCGCCTCTAGGAGACTCACGTCTTCCTCGGGCCTTGTCAGCCCAGGAGAGCGTCGGCTTCTTGCTGTTAGAGGTGGTGGGCGTGAGGGAGCGGGACCTCGTCGGCCCTGACGAAACCTGCCCCGGCTTTGAGTTGGAGCGAGGCTGAGAAGTGGAACTTCCCCGGGCACGTTCTGTCGACCTGGAGCGCGAGCCGGAACATTCCTTGGAGGCACCGCGGCGCCTGGATCCGGAGCGGCCTCCCGAGTGTCCCCTGGAACGGGGGCGTCGTCTGCGCTCAGAATCTGTGGTGGTTGACGAAGACTGGAACTCGTCCGCAGTGTCGAGGTGACGTTGCGGGGACGATGACGCAGCACTAGCCATTCTGGCACGCTCACTGCGACGACGGCGCACAATGTACGGGATCTTGAACCTTTGAGCACAGTCTTTGCTAGCCGTGAGGTGCTGGCTACCACAGAGTTTGCACTTGGGAGTACACACATGTTGCTTGTCGGGGCTTGCCGCACCACAGCCTCGGCAAATCGTGTCACCGGGAGTGGAGCACACGTCAGCGCGATGACCAAGACGGCCGCACGCATAACACACGTCGATTTGCTTGCGGTAGGGTGAGCACTGCATCAGCACTGGTCCATACCTGACGAAGTTCGGTACACGATACCCGTCGCAAGCGATGATGACCGTGCCAGTTTGGGCTATTCTCTTGGCTGCTAAGGCGAGTGGATTATTTGCGTTGACAATCTTCGCATCGATGACGTCAGAGCCGTCTTGAAGTGGGACGTTGCAAATCACCCCTTTGCAAGTGGAGTGTGGGGCAGTCTCATAGGCACTTAGCTCGTGCACCTTGCCCGAAATGAGTATTTGCTTCATCTGAACGTATCGATCTGCGTTTTTGCGCTTAGGAGTACTGGCAACCATAATATTTTGCCGCATATTCGGGCATAGAGTATCCTGGCACAAATCTTCCTGGTTTATGCCAGTGGCAACTAGTATTGCGTCTGCCACCGTAGCTGCGCCAACTTTCGAGATATTGAGTCCACCTCTCGGCCGGATCACAATCTTGATGTTATCTTGAGGAAAGGAGGGCATCTTTCCCGCCCGTATTACTTTGGACTTCAGCGCAGCGCCACTCGATTTGCCGCGGCGTGCGCCCGGCTGCGACGATGGCGCGTTAGAGTCAGCAGTACGTGTTTTGGCGCCAGCTCTTCTAACCCCAGTGGACTGCCAACCTTTATCTTGAGTAAACTCTTCTTCTGAAATATCCTCTCCGTGCACTTCATACTCCATCGTGAGCAAATAATTCCACGCACCGGGCCTCCGAACGGCAGGCCGCAGGAGAGAACAAGCCCAGCAAAAGCGCGGTCTCCCGAGCCACTCGTTAGGGTTAACGAGGGCACCACTCCACGGGAAAAGAAATTGTTCCTAACTTGACAAAAACTCACTTACTGTGGTCAAATATGGTATCGGTAGGATCCTGATGACTACTCGCAACCGATGCGAGCCACAGTTCATGACCACTTGAAGAAAAAAACCGGCGGCGCGTTCTTTTTTTTTTTTTTGAGCGCTGGTTTGTGACAGCAGATTGCTACTGTTTGGTGCCAGCTAAAGCGGGTGCTAGCGGGACCGTAGTAACACTGAAATTCGCGCTGTAAAGTGTGCCTTCGAGGCTCTCACAGCTGTTTTCATAATACCACGGAGCATAATGCAAGACCCGTTGCAGCTGTCACATCTGAAATAGCCGAACCAAGAAGATTCTTTATGTCAAGAAATCTTCGCTGGAGATGGCGTGATCCACTTTTAGCATGTGAACAGCTGAACATCGACGCAATTAAGCGTGGCATGTTTCGAAGATACTTTCGTTCGGAAATGAAGACGATGTACGCAAACTGCTGTGTGTCACCTTAAGCTTTCTCGAAACGATTCTGACTACGCAGAGAGCTACAATGCCAGGGGGCGAGGCAAAGCACTCTTATATTTTGGCGACCGCCTATCCGGACGGGCTGTGAGACTTGATGGCTTCTTCGGCCAAGACAGCTGAAGCATATCATTCTTCGCTATGGAAGTTTTGCAGCCAATTAGTGACAGGCTCTTCCATTTTTTGCACTCTATGAACAGCCACACGTGGCTCACCATCGACATGCTGGATAACTTCTGGAAAATATGAAGCAATGTTAACGGAATGGACGCAGTGGCTGAGCAATTTTAAATTGTGGTGTGCCTGCGTAATTTTTTTTCAATTCAATAATGGGACACGTTTTACACTTACAAACTACTGAGGCTTCATTAGCTACATTGCAAGAACAACAGCTACATGCAGCAACATAAGACTGAAACAACGGTACTTCAGTGGACACAGGAGATATCATTATTTGTAACAGCAGGCTGTACCTTGCACGAAGGGCAGTTTCTGTGCGCAGATCGTTCTTATCTCGGCCACAATCATGATTATGGCGAGTCATTAAGCTGATGCATTGAAATCAGAGGAGGGAATCACGTCTATTATATGCTTATTTCTCTATTATTTGCCTTACGTGCACCAACTGCGGGGAAGAACGCACAGTGGACGCGTTGGCACAGTGGAGGAGCGGAATCGTTAGAAGCATTGAATTTCACTCTTCGTTGGCCACTTCGGCAATAGTAAGGTATATGCGACGCTTGAGGAGCAGGTGCAGGGCAGTCGCTATTGGGGAATGCTGCTTATTCACTGCGACCCTCTTCTGCCAAAGACCTGCGGGGTATTTTTTACAATTATACAATGCGTATTCGACATACCGGCGGCATAATCTGGTCGTGGTAAAATTACGGAGTTGTCTGACTTTCCTGAAAGTACAGCAAACCAGAGTATTTTCCGCCAGACTATGGAACGAATGTACAAGGCAAATGAAATGCTCCCAAAAAATGTCAAACATGCTTTTAGGACGCACATGCTGGTGAAGCAGTCTCTCTCACTCGAGTGTATACGTTTATTCGTGGTTCCTTCACGAAAATTCGGCAGTCGAAAAGGAGGCATCGAGGCTGCCTTTGAACTTTATAAAGGGTATACAGACTTGGATTCTTACCGATAGGGAACAATTCTGATTTCATTACATTGTGTCTTGATGTGAGGTCGCGGACAAGTGCCGGGCACAGGATGACCTACGAATCGCTGCCGCGTCCGATCTTTCATCGCACTGGGCGCGTCTTCATGTTCCCCTGCATGCGCTGCGCTTTCGAAGGATTAGTATGTTTCCCGCATATTCTAAAAAGAAGTAGCCAGGCGGAGAAATTGCCTGTACCCATTGAGGATCCCCCTGGAACGAACAACTATCTTTTTCTAATTATGGCATGTGTACCTTTATGTGCTATCATGATGTTCATGTTATGGCCCGTTGTTCTTGTTTGTCCTAACTTAGTATAGTTCCATGCCAATGTCGGTGTGTGCAAAGTTAGCCAAGATACACGGAGTGCGCCGAGGAGCAGATGGCTAGATAGATAGATAGATAGATAGATAGATAGATAGATAGATAGATAGATAGATAGATAGATAGATAGATAGATAGATAGATAGATAGATAGATAGATAGATAGATAGATAGATAGATAGATAGATAGATAGATAGATAGATAGATAGATAGATAGATAGATAGATAGATAGGTAGATAGATAGATAGATAGATAGATAGATAGATAGATAGATAGATAGATAGATAGATAGATAGATAGATAGATAGATAGATAGATAGATAGATAGATAGATAGATAGATAGATAGATAGATAGATAGATAGCTTTTATAAAGACTTCATTTCACTTTCGCTAATAAAGGTCCCTCATTCAAAACCAGGACTATAACGAAATTAATCCACATTTGCAAAGTAAGCTCAACTACACGTAATATCGCAGTCAGACTGGTAAACCTCAACGTTTTGCGCGTACTCCCAACACACTACACGTGGTTGACCTTTGCGTGGTAGAGAGCGAACGATACGTAGATTAGCTTGACAGCCATCTGGATAATCTCCACTGGAGGGTCGTTTGAAGCATTCCTAGTCTGCGCCATGACTTCCTTGAGAGCTGCCTTCTTGCAGCATCTCGACGGAGAGTCGGAAGTGTCTTTCTCTGGAGGAACCTTTCGTAGGGTATGGTGACTCAACCCTTATTCATGCGAAATATATAACTGTTTCTTCTAAATGTTCGTCTCACCACCTTCTGGAGTCAACGCGGGTTCCTCCCTCTTTATTGGCCTGTTTGACTGTCTGGTAAGTGTTCTCGGTGCATTTTCACATAGACACACCGATATATATATATATATATATATATATATATATATATATATATATATATATATATATATATTCGAAACATAAATGCACTCTGCTCCGCTTCACGAGCACTGAAGAAACGGCGAAGTTAGTGATGGGCACTAAAAATGGATGATTCCATCAGTTTATCAGAAATAGAATACATTGAATAATTGATTGATTGATGGATTGATTGGTTGATTGATTGATTGACTGGCTGATTAATATGTGGGGTTTAACGTCCCTAAACCCTCATATAGTTATGACAGACGCCATAGTGAAGCACTCAGAAAATTTTGACTACCTAAGTTCTTTAACCTGCACTCAAATCTCGGCACACAGGCCTACACCATTTTCGCCTTCATTCAAAATGCAGCCGCCACCACCAGGATTTGATACCACGACCTGCGGGTCAGCAGCCGAGTATCTTAGCCACTAGACCACTGCGGCGAGTCGCAAATAGAATAGAGCACATTCATAGGTCAGCTAAACTTCTCAAGTTTGGTCAGACTCCCTCATGAAATATTTTTTGAGCTTTAGACCCACTCAGACTCGCGAAATGTTTCCCGAGCCAGACTCACACTCAAGAAATGTTTTTTCTTCAATCAAACTCAGAGGCGTAGCCAGAGGGTGCCCCCCCCCCCCCCGCCGTTTTTTTTTTTCGGCACGGCATAGTGGTCAAGGAATTACCCTTTCAAGGGGGTACCTTCGCCAAAATAAAAAAGATGCTCCCCCTCCAAAAAAAATGATGATGATGAGTGAGGCGAAGCGTCCTTGAGTCCATCCGTACTTCCGTCCGTCTGTGCGTTTGAAGTTTCAAGTATGAAGTATGAAGTTTATTATTATTAGCAAAGTAACAATACATAAAATGAAATAAATGTTTTACAGAGTAGGGTGCCATAGTCCGAAGACTGTAGGGGGACCCACGATAAAGAAAAGCATGGAAAAATATTGCAATGGCAAATGGCAAGACGAAATAGTATAAATAGAACAATGTTACATAACAGGGTTTATAGCAAAACAACGAAACGAATAAAACATTGTAATAGATACAACTACAACAATACAAACGCTGTATCACAAATCAGAATGAACTACACAGAATAATTTATGATATTTGTAGACATAACTTGAAAGATTTTCGAATGTTTGTAGGTTAGCTAAAGACGTCATAGTGGGTGGAATACAGCTCCATAATGAAATGGCTGTGAATGACATTGATTTTATGCCGTAATTAGTGTGAACTCAGGGTAGCAGCAAACTTCCTTCTACTGCGAAGCGAGTGCAGTTAGTGTGTTTTAGTAAGTTACTGTTGATGAGATCTAAAAGTAGCCGACGGTTAATTATATTATAAAACAAACAAGTACAATGAAATTCAAGTAACTTACTGATGCACAGAATAATATATTGTTTAGGCAATTTAATGGCGTTAGAACGACGGGGGCTGGAAGTGATAATGCGGATAGCTTGATTTTGTAAGTGTTGCCTAGATGGGATATAGTAATGATAGGTATTTCCCCAGGTAGTTATGCCATAGTTAAAATGAACTTAGATAAATGAAAAGTAGAGTGATAATAACACATTAGCAGAGAAGTATTGCCTAGCTGCAATCATTGCGCAAATACCAAATGCAGTTTTTTTTTCTTTAGGTCCAACAAGTGTAGACCAAAATCAAGGGTTTTGCCTAAACGTAAACCAAGAAAATAAACAGAATTGCAAGCATAGATAGTATTAGGACCCGATGTTACAGCATTAGAATGTTTTTGAGATGATCTGAAAACTATAAATGGAGTTTTAGAAGGGTTTACAGTTAGGTCATTGTTGTTACATCATAAAGCCACATCATTCAGTACACAATTTAGTTTAGATATTAAAGATGGAACTGTTTTGGCTTTACACTATACTGTGGAGTCGTCAGCATACAACACACAATGCTCAGAACATACGACATCAGGGGGATCATTTATATAAATAACAAATAAGAAGGGGGGGGGGGGCAAGAATAGACCCTGCTGAACACCTTGATTAGTAATCTTAGTGGTAGAGTAAGAGCCACAAGAAAAGACCACGTTTTGACGGTTAGACAGGTAACTTATTAAAAAGTTTAAAGGGTGTCCAGTGATACCATAAGATTCTAACTTATTCAAGAGAATGGAGTGATTGAGCGTGTCGAATGGTTTTGTTAAGTCTAAAATTCTGAACCCGAGAAGTTACAGCTTTAGAGGGAATGTTAGAGGAAGTCAGTCAAAAAAATTAGAGCATGGTTAGTGGAGCTTCCATGACGAAAGCCAAACTGGGAAGGCTTTATAAGATTACATTTCGTAAGGTAAGCATTAAGACGCTTTACAAACAGACAATTTACCAACAGATGTTCAATTAGTTTACTTCATGATGAAAGGATAGACATAGGCGTATAATATTTAATGGCAGCGTTATCACATTTTTTTTTAATTTAGTATGGCCTTTCACGCTTTAATGAGTCAGGAAACACACCCTCAGAAAAGAGGGGGTTAATTGTAGGAGTGAATGTTAGAGAAATGGTATGAGCGACCATCTTTAAATGACGCGCACAAGTGCTATCCAAACCAGGAGAAGTACTTTTAAGATTGCGAATAGCTGATACCATTTCGTCAGCTGAAGAGGGGAAGAGAAAAAATAAGCGAGGTAAACACGGTAAACAATGTGAAGTAACATTTTTAGATCAGTTGGATGACGAATATAAATACTCAGAAAATGCATTAGCAAGGTCGTGATAATGACAATAAGTAGCGTTATGGTCAGTGATTTCCGTAGTGGGCGCGTTGACTGCAGGTGAATTTACGAATTCATTAAACAGCTTCCACTGTTTTTACGGTTATTTTTATTCTTCAAAAATTGTTCATTATGATAAAGTTTCTTGACACGTTTTAATGAAGAGTTAAGAATAGTACAGTAACTTTTATAACGAAGTGCCAAGGTGTTATTAAAGGTTGCCTCTTCAATTTCCTATAGAGATTATTCTTTTTCCTCAGACTCGTTAATAAGTCAGATGTCATCCCAGGGTCTTGAGGTTTTGGTATTTCTTGTTATGAGCAAAGATATGTGTACTGGCAGAAGTAGCTTTCGAGAATAAGAGATAAAATGTATCAACCACTGATTGTGTATCAGTTTATGAGCTTACTTTGGACCAGTCACATCTTAAAATAGCATCAATGAAACTTACTTTGTCAAAGCGCGTGGTAGTAAAGACTGTGTTGATTCGAGCTATAAGGCTACCAAATGTGATGAAGATGGGATAATGATCAGTAATGTCGACATTTACTACTCTGGCTACTTTAGGACTGAAGCTAGAAAAAACATGATCTAAAAGAGTGGTAGAGCCCCGTTTGTTGGATCTAGTGTGCGAATCAATGAGGCACATTAACCCGTATGTTTAACCCGTTCTTCTGTCCATGCGTCCATCCGTATGACCATCCGCACGTCCATCCATCCGTGCGTTCATGAGACTATCTATCCGTCTGTCCATTCGTTCGTCCGTTCCTCTCTGGGTCTGTCCATCCGTCCGTCCATCTGTTTGTCTGTCAGTGCGTCATTCCATCATGACAACCCTCCAAGTACCACTATCTCGCATCTTTTCATTATATATTCATTTAAAAATACCCCCATCTAGCGGACGTTTTAAGGAACAAACAAGAGGTGGCTCCTACGACGACACGGGAAGTACGACGCACGGCGCAAAAAGCTTCGCCCCTAAAAAATCTGGCTACGCACCTGGCCAGACTTACTCAGACTCAAACTCACCAAAACAATACTCACCGGGACTCGCCGAGACTCAGACACACGGCTCGATCTGAATATCAGTGAGTTCGAGTGAGTCAACTCATGGCCTCGTCAGCCTAAAATTATCATCATCATCATCATCGTTTGCTAAGCCCACTGCTGGACGAAGGCCTCTCCCATGATCCGCCAGTCAACTCGGTCCTGTGCATGGCTGCTTCCAGTTTATACACGAAAACTTTTATTCAGATTGACTAAAGAAACTACTGTGACGGTACGAGAAGTACTAAGAAGTTAGCAGTGATTCGGTAGCAAAATGAAGTAGGTATTTGCTAAACTAAGCCCACCAATAAAACCTTTTGCTAATGAATATTTACTTGCTTGGAACCAAATGGTCCTTACTTTTTTAATGACCTTCAAAGTTTATATGATTTGCATTGACAGATGAATAAATAAGTTTTTTTTCTTTTTTTGTGCCAATGGTGCATCATCATCAAAGACACTGCTAAAACAATGAACAATAGCAGAAGCTGCTATCACATTTTTATACTTCACTACTTCCTAACTGCCTGCCTCACTTGTAACACGGGTATCATACATAACTAGTCTTTTGGCTACATATTTCACAGCAATATCAAGAAAATAGCTTTTAGTAGACATTCAAATTATCAACATGTACAAACACTGGCCAACATTTATTATACCTACTGAGTGCACTCAGTCATTCTTCTGTTAAAAATTAACATACCTTTAAAAATGCCTTGTCATGCATCAGGTATTTTGCTTATAACAAATAATATTACAGTAAAAGGTCGTTATTTCAACTTGGTTAAGCAAAAGCGCACAGCCCTGTGTATTTCTATGGGGGGAAATCTCTGGACAATTTCAACACATTGGTATCCAACACAGCTAATTCAAACTGGGAGTCCCTTGTTTTCGTTGCTGCTCGCACAAGCCTGTCCTGAGTGATCACAACATTTTGCAAAAACAAACCAAACTAAATCAACTAGAGGAGGAGAACAACTGAGCAGCAGCATTTCTGAGCAGATGGGATTTCGGATACTGAACTGGAGCCCTTGGACAAGCTAGGAATGATAGTCATGGAGTCACAGTGGAATAAATGCAAGGGAATGCAAATTACTGATTACTTTTCATTTTTTTGCATTAACTCTGTCATGTAAACAAACATGTTTTTGAAGCATAAGTTTTGGCACACGTTTAAACAATAAGGCTCACTGCTTGCGTGTATGTCGGTGCTTGTTTTTGGCGTATCATCAGCCTGATTACACCCACTGCAGGACAAAGGGCTCTCCCATCATCGGCCAATCAACCTGGTCTTGTGCTCTCTGGTGCCACGTTATACGTACAAAGTATTCAATATGATTGGTCCGCCTAACCTTCTGTCTTCACTTCATGCGTTTTCCTTCTCTGTGAATCCAGTCAGTTACCCTTAATGACCAGCAGTTATTCTGCCTGCGTACACGTGCTCAGTCTATGTTCCTTTCTTCTTCTTGATTTAAACTACGATATGCTTAACACCGATTTGTTCCCTGACCCACTCTGCTCTCTTCTTGAGTCTCAACGATACACCTATCATTTTCCTTTCCATTGCTCGCTGCGTCATCCTCAATGTAAGCTGAACCCTCTTTGTAAGCCTCCGTAGGTAAGTACAAGCAAGACGCAGCTGTTATATGCGTTCCTCTTGAGAGTCAGTGACAGATTATCATTCATGATTTGAGAATGCTTGCCGAATGTGATCCACCCATTCTTATTCTTCCTTATTCTTCTAGGTATTTTACTGTCATGATTCGGCTCCGCAATTGCTACCTCTGCAGGTCATGCCTTGTTTAATGAAGGCACGACTTCCTGCGCAGTTTTTCTTTTTAGTACTTTGATAGTGTGACTCCCAACATGCACGCGGTATTAGTAGCTGTTTCAACACTACTATAGCTGTACCTACCACTGCCTTGTAACAGTCCTTACATTCACAGCAATCTATACACCATGTGAAAAAGAAGTGCTGCTAAATATGAACTACTACAAGCCCATTTGTTATCTAGTTATATGTGATACTCCATGCAAACTTTGACATGTAGCGAGAAGTACAGTATGTACCCCGTGACATGCACTGTCCAAGAATTTTGAAGCCTGCACAGAGTCCAGTAAACTAATTCATAAAGAAAGAAACAACAATCTGTGCAACCAATTTTGTACAGCTTGAACATACCCCACACTATTACTGCTTTTCGGTATAAGGCTTCCATTTGTCTGCCTAGCATATTGGTGGCGCATGGCGTTGTCACTATGGCAACTGTAGGGCTTCTTACGACTGGATGTGAGTAGCTTGGGAATCAATGGTCTCTCTTCAGTCCAGTTTTCTGAGAAGAAAAAAAAAACAGACTGATGAGCAGGGTAAGACAGAAACGGTTGAACAAATTATGTCCAATAAACAAAATGTCTTCAACCATACCTGCGAGGATTTTGGCCCATGAGCTTGCTTTCAGTGATGACACATTCTCCGCTGATTTGAGGTAGGTTCAGAGTGATCAGGCATCCAAGCGTACACTGATATGAGTAGTTCCTTGGAGGCTGCGGTTGGGTTGGGAGAAAAAAAAGCAGTTCTGGTTACTCTGGTAGAAGCGTGAATAGATTTGTGATGCATGACTAAAAAGAATGTATATGGGAACACTGCATATAAAAAAGGTGGTTTGGACATAACATTGCTGTTTTTGCGAATTTGTCTTGTGAGTGGCATTATAATGAATTTTTTTAGTGCCGTTCTTCAGAGGACAAAGCTAGATAATTCCCCGACTGGATGGACTATATGATTCATGCAAATGTAATATGCTTCATTGCAAACTTACAAAAAATGTACAAATGCGTATATGTACTAAATGTTCACTTGGTTCTACTATGTATTGAATTTATGAGCATATATTGCAGCAGACTCATTTTGAGCAGAAACAGGTAGAACTTAAGCTGTTATCTGTGCTACAAGTTTTAGCAGTAAAATTATTTTCAGCGAATGTGACAACGAAGTAAACAATCTCAAACATTCACAAGGTGTGCATCTCACTAGCTGTACAAGTCGAAAAGCCTTATGAAGAGACAAAAACTGTAGCGCATGCAAAATAAAAGGGCCATGTTCAGATGAAAAGAAGTGAATTTTCACTCACTGGTGAACACGCCCTCATTGTGCAAGATTATTCCGTCTTCGTAGGCAGTCTCCGAGTCATATGCCGTCGTTGAATTTTCACGCTAGAGGGTGCGCAGCCGGACGTCGATGAAGCACAGCAGCTGACTTGGTTCACGGCCTCTAGACACGTTCGCTTCGTCGTAGCAGCCCCTCAAGTCTTACACACAAGCTCGCATTGATATACCAAAGCTGAATTAAAACGGAGCTTCGCAATGCCGGTCGACAAAATGTACCGCGGTTAACCGCGGACAACTTAAACAAATTAACCGACAGAAACGCAATCGATGCCAGTGGGCTGCTGCTTTTCGAGCGTCAGGATGATCTCAGTACTTGAACTAGAACAAATACCACTCTTGTATTATTGCTAAAGGTATAACAAAAATATTTTATTCAATTTTAATGAAAAACGACGTATTAACAACTTTTTAAGAGTGCTTCAATACGTAATGAAATAAAAATTTCAGCCGCGTTAAGCGCCCCTAACAGGAAATATCCACACTAACTTATCAAACCGCTAAAGACGTAGTTAGTAGTTCCACTATATGTGCAAATGACAAAACTCGCCGCGGTCGATTTTTTCGTCCTCTACGGCCATCGCGGCAACTTGAGAGTTTCCTGGGCCTGGCTTCGCTACGACGGCACGGTAGTGACACCTGCCCGTCGCTTTGCATTCTACACCATATCCCCTCCGTGACCGGCGCGCATCTTTTTCCGCGGTCGCCTTCGTTTTGGAACATAACTTACAGATGGCGGTCGTGCCTAACGTGCCTAGGAAAGAGGGACAAAGCTGACATAAACAACTACCATCCTATAACAGTGACATCAGTGGTCTACAGGCTGGCGATGCAGATTATAAAGGAAAGACTGCAGGCGTGGATAGAGGATGAGGGGGTGCTGGGGGAACTGCAGATTGGATTTTGGAAAGACAGGAGGTTGGAGGACAATCTGTTCTCACTGACGCAGTGCATCGAAATAGCAGAAAAGGAACACAGGCCCCTGTGGCTAGCATTTTTGGATATCAAGAGAGCGTACGATAGCGTGATTCAAAAGGAATTGTGTGGAATACTGGACACACTAGGCGTGGAAGATGAAGTCACTAATCTTTTAAATAAAGGATATCTATAAAGGTAACAAGGTAGTTATAAAACGTGAAAAACAGGTATCCAAGCCCGCAGAGGTAAAATGGGGGCTTAGGCAGGGGTGTCCTCCGTCACCCTTATTATTCATAATGTACCTACAAGGATTAGAGGCCAAATTAGAGGGACGTGGACTGGGCTTCAACCTCTCTTTCGTCAAACAAGGAAAACTCATTGAACAGGCACTACCAGCATGGATTCGCGCAGATGATATAGTGCTAATGGCTGACAACAAGGAAGATTTGCAGATTGATGGACATCTGTGGTAATGAGAGAGTTAGGTTAGATTTCAGTTTCAGTAAGGAAAAATCAGCAGTCATGATTTTCAATGATAACGAAATATAGTGAGCTTAGAATACAGGAGGTCACGCTAGAGATAACAGATAAATACAAATATCTGGGCGTATGGATAAGCAATGGGACCAAGTACCTGAGGGAACACGAAATATACGTGACGACTAAAGGTAACAGGAATGCAGCAGTCATGAAAAATAGGGCACTGTGGAATTACAATAGGTGTGATGTTGTGAGAGGAATATGGAAAGGGTTCATGGTTCCTGGGCTGACGTTCGGCAATGCGGTCTTGTGCATGAGATCAGAAGTTCAAGCAAGATTAGAAATTAAGCAACGTGGAATAGGTAGGCTTGCTTTAGGAGCTTACGGGAATACACCAAATCAGGGAGTACAAGGTGATATGGGATGGACATCATTTGAGGGCAGGGAAGCTAGCAGCAAGATAAAATTTGAGAAGCGATTGAGAGAAATGGGGGAAGAGCGTTGAGCTAGGAAGGTTTTCAGCTTTTTGTACATGAAGAATGTCGATACAAAATGGAGGAAGCAAACCAGAAAATTGACTGGTAGATACTTAGAAAACAGCAGGGGGCCAAACCAAAAAGAATTATCGGTTAAGAAGAAGCTGAAGGAAGCTAACACTGATATGTGGAGAATTGGCATGATTGAGAAGTCCGCACAAGAGATCTATCGAACTTTCCAGCAGAAAATTGCCAAGGAGAGGATCTATAATAATACTCGGGGTAGTTCTCTACTTTTTGAGGCCAGGACGGGAGTATTGCGAACCAAGACATATCGGGCCAAATATTAAGGGGTAGACACGGTATGCAGTGCGTGTGGAGAGGAAGAGGAAAGTGCCGAACACTTGGTAATGTTCTGTAAAGGGCTTCACCCTATAGTTCAGAATGATGGCGCACATTTTTTTTAAAGCACTGGTGTTTAGGGACATGGACGGCAAAATAGACTTCAAGCGGGTAGAATTAACTAAAAGGAGGTTATCTGATTGGTGGCTAAAATCAAGGCACGAGTGAAAATTAAACCCTTCACTGCAAAGTACGAATCCTCAACCTCACTATTTAAAGGAAAAAAATAAATCTAGCTTTTGGTTCATTAAGTATTACGGCTTGGTGGCGCTAGTCACCGCCTGATCTAAAGGGTACAGCCATATTCATCCATCCATCCATCCTAGATGCGCATGTTCGCCTATACGCTATAGGCACTCTAACGCAGCGCCTTCAAGATACTATTCACCAAATTTCTTGCGCAGAACATTAAATAAACGTTTGGTTCACTCTCTTCAGACGCAAGACTATCGTCTTTCGACAACACAGTGTAACATGTAGATTCGGGCCAATTTTTTTTTTATTGTAAGAGGGTATTGCAGTAAGATTGCATAGCAATATGCACTCCAATGCCTCCAGAGCCAACGTTTATATGGAAACACATGTCTAAAGAATTTTGTTCTATGCACCGTTCGCATTCAGTTATTCAAATCTTGACACCTGTCGATCAAACAGCTCCTCCACAGGATTGCCTACACAATAAAATCAACACAGCTTCACTACAAATACTGGCTTATAACGCGTGCAGCAGAGGCTTCTGGGTGCGCTTTTGAAGAAAGCTGCGCGGGTGCTCATCATGACTGTTAAAAGACCCCCTACAGTAAAAGTTTTCTTTGCGACTTTTTTTACAGTGATTGGTAGCTTTGCATACGGTAATGCCGAAATTCAATACTAAATGCTCAAACTCATCGTATAATTCAAACGTTGTTAATTCCAAACGATATGGCTTGAGTTCCGACAGTTTAAAATGCCCATCTATATAACATAAGAAAGTAGCACCCGAAAGGCCGGCAGTGTTAGAGACGACGTGCGCTGATTCATCGGGGACGCTGAAAGTGCTGTTTTTGAATATGAGTACCCGTGAGCGGTGAAGAATGAAACGATGTGGATGATTTGAGCGTTTTTCTTTCAGAAAAAAAAGATAAGCATTATTGACTTATGTAGCCAAAACCACCTTGTGACCAGCCCGACAACATAGCTAGAGGGGTAACGAACAATAGCCCTCGCCGGGTGCCAGTCGGAGTATTGTGCGCGCTTCGCACATGTTCTCTATGACGCCAGCAATACTTGCTCAACTTTTGTAACGTCCCGAGGAGAGCCCCTATTTACGTCAAACCACTAAAAGTGTCGATTGCTCCTGAATACTCGGTCGAGCACGCAACGTTACTTCAAAACCCAATCAAAATATCTTACAGACAACAAGACAACGCTTTTTATTAATGATCGGTCAGAAGTGCCCCCGAATGGAGGACTCTCAAACAACATAACCAGCTCGAGTTTCCAAATTTGGTACCAGGGGTCTCTTAACCGAGATTGCTACTGCTGCTGAAGCCCTCCTACAACCCAGGAGCGTAGCCAGGGCATAGTACACCATGCGCGTGCCCCCCCCACCCCCTGGACTCATCATGGCATGAAAAACGTCATGGCATAAAAAACGAAAAATGCCCATTTCTACGTGGTGCACCTCCCGAAATAAAAAGCTTCCCCCAACACTTCTGGCCATGGCCCTGCCGGATCCCACATACCTTTATTCACCAATTCGTTTCCTCAAAGGAAACGAAGTGGTGAATTGGTACTTCGCGACTGCCAACATCCGTGACACCATGAGAAACGAAGACAAGACAGAAAGCCCACAAAAGCTGCAGGCACAGATAGCCATTTGTTGGGCAATTAAGTTTTTAATAACGCCACGTTCTTAATCTTAATTTTCCAATATTCGCAGCTTTCGCCTCTGACATCAATGTCGCATATGGTAAGAATCAAAGTGAGCTGTATTTGCGGATGATCACGCGTATTATTTTGATGCACTTAATTTAAATCTACAAAAAATGTGGGCAATGCTCGGTGCAGATTGCCCCTCAGTGTTCGAGGAGATCCACGATTTTAGATCACTTTCTGAAGACTGCGCACAGCATGCGAACACTCGAGATTATTCCAGAGCTTGCGCGACCACCAGTGATAAGGCTGGAGAGTTCGATGCTTGATGTACAAAAGACAGTCGCAACGGTGATCAGAATATTGACTGCCGACGCTCTAATTGCCGCTACCATTGTGCACTGTGTTTTACCGCAGCCCTACGTTTCTTTTCCTGGCCACAAGTTCACACAATAAAGAGTTTCATCGTGACACACCACCTGCTGCCTTGATCTACGATATGACCACGTGACAATATTGTACATGGTGATGTGTTGAGAAAAAATGTAATACCATCAATACTCGTTTCATTTTTTCTGTAAACGAGTACTTTCTTCAGCATAACACGCTCATTTTCATGTGAATAAAGCCCGTCTCGTTGTCCATTCAATAAACTGACTATCAGGATGGCGATCAGTCTCTCACTGATTCAATCGGACCATTTATGTAAACTATTTCAAAAATGTAAAAGTTTGTCGAGAGTATAGTGAAAAATAAATTAGGTATCCTTCAGTTGCGCCTTTATGAGTTGAACGCGATTGCAATATGCTGTCCTTATTGTGGGGAATAAAGCACTTAACTACTTAGCACATAATTTTTATTGCATGATACTAATCGAGAACCTAAATAATTACAATTGTTGCGGTTTAAAGTCTCAAAGCCACCATATCATTATGGGAGACACCGTAGGGCTCCCGAAATTTCCAAATTCTAGCGTTCTTCATAACGTTCACTGACATCACACAGCACACGGTCCTCTACCACTTCGCCTTCATCGAGATGCGGCCGCCGCGACCGAGATCGAACCGGCGACCTTTGGGTCAGCAGCTTAGCACCATGGCGACTGTTTCAACAAAGCGGACAGGTCCGCCGATAGGTATCGAATAATTTTACACATGTAACAATAGGTAGCGCGACATGGTCTAAATATACGCATAAAATAAGCCTACAAGGTTCTCACGATAAGTTCCTACTACTTTGCTCTTAGTTTTCTACCTCAATCCTTCTGCACGCTGCCTCTGTGATGTCTGTAAGTAAATAAATGGGAGATCTTCATATTATCTGGAACCTTTGTCTTCAAGCTAGGCACGCTCGGTAACTGAACATGGCTGCTCTGTTTCAATCTTGCTGCCTATTTTTGCGAATTACGAGAGGTTTTAGCAAAAAGCATGCTTCCTAGAATTTTGACGTCATTGGGAACTCCACCGCAGTGTACCTGTGATTATGATGGTCGAATGCTGACCCAAATGTCATGGACTTGATCTCGGCCACCCCGGTCAGATACATCACCATCATCATCATTGTTATTATCATCATCAACATCATCATCATCATCATCCTGACTACGCCCACTGTAGGGCAAAGGCACCTGCCATCTTCCGGCGATCAACCCGGTTCTGTGCTAGCTGTGGCCACGCGGTACCTGGAAACTTCTTAATCGCATGTGCCCACCTAACTTTCTGTCTCCCGGTCGCACGTTTTCCGTCTCTCGGAATACAATTAGTGGCTAATAATTACCGGCGCTTATCCTGTCTACGCGCTACTTGCCATTCCATTGTCACTTTATTTTTCTTGTTTGCAGGTATATCTTTAACACCCGTTCGCTCCCTGACCCACTCTCCTTTTTTCCTCTCTTTTGAGGTTACACCATTCATTTTTCATTCCGTTGATTGCTGCATCTTTATCAATTTAAGTTGAACACTTCATCTAAGAGTCGAGGTTTCTGCTCTGTAGGTAAGTAAGTACTAGTAAGATGCACGACTTATCTACTTTCCTCTTTCGAAGGAGGCGAAATACCAGAGGTCTGTGTGCTGTGTAATATTAGTGCACTATAAACAACAGCAGACAGTCAATATTTGCGGAATCTTTGAAAACGGCGTCTGTAATAATCGCATTGTGGTTTGGACACGTAAAACCCCACACAGTACTATTTATGCCTTAGGAAACATTGATACGGGACGTTTTCAAGTGCTGTACTCTTCACAGGCTGTACGGTGTGGCTTACAGCTGCTAAGCAATCTAGAAGTTGTGCAGACATGCCAGATATCGCCAGATGAAACATCGATTGTTAGGAGATGTGGGTTTTACACGCTGTCTACCACACTTGTTCCAGAGGTCAATCTGGAGTGCTGCGTGCAATCGCAGCTCGTGCAAAACCTTGTGCTAAACAAACGCCACGACGAATGTGCGGGTTTCTCACACTGGACCTAGTTTTCTCATTCCCAGCGTTATGATAAGATTTTAGGTAAAAAAAAAAAACGCGAGGTTATCGGCTCACGGGAATTCCCATGTGCTTCAGAAAACCCATGCATGCACTTATCAGTGTGGATTTCTGCATGCGTCACAAGCAAACTTATCGAAGCACTTTCACCATTCCATGTGCTCCGGCCACTTTATATGAGGGGGAATATGTATACCTACTACATTGCAATTCAGATGTCACACAAACACGCACGGAGTCATCGATTGACACAAGCTGGCATTCGAGTAGTCGCGATGGTTATGGGGCTGAACTGCTGAGTGAAGGGTTGTGCATGGGATCAAATTAGGTCCACGGTGGCCGCATCGCGATTGCACAATAATACGGGCGCCACTGTTCTTAGATTTCTGTCTACATTAAAGAACCCACGTGATGCAAATTGCCCGAACCCTCTATTACGACATCCCAAAAAATACATATTGTCATTTCGGACGTTGCACCACAGCAATTATACTTTTTTTCCAATTTTCAACCGAGGTGCAATGATCAATGCTCTGAATATATAGAAAAACATATCTAATAACCTAACTAATTACTTTAGAGCGCATATTGAAGAACATCTGCATGACCATGGAATTGTTAGGTAACGCCAATGAGAAACTTGTTACTTTTGTAAGCAACGGAGAGACCAAAAACGGACGATCTCATTTGTTTTTGCGTGCCCAATCTCGCACGCGCAGTGGTATTTGTCTGACAACAGTGACAACGGGGACACTATCTGGGACACTCACATGGTGTTTATGGCTAAGAAATTAAATGCAACTCGCTGATATGTGGTCAGAGATACTGTCTTCTTGTGCCGACAAGCCGGAAAGCCGGCGCTATGACAGTAACAGCGGGAGTGATTTAGTACGCACTCGAACTCAACGAAACATATACTGTACAACTCTGTGAATGGCGTTCATGCCGCCTACTAACACCAATTTTTTGTGCTGATCTTATGATAAACATGTGCTGCGATATTTGAAAAGAGCGACAACGCGAGCCTATCTAAACTTAACATGCGAGGACTCGAAAAATTTACTTGAGCGAACTGTGGAGGAGAGGGAGCATTATTGTATTGTTCTTACCTCAACACTATAAAACAAATAACAGTGTCTAAATTTCCTGAATGGCATAAAGAGGCAATGAAGCATCTGCAGTAATCAAATATACTTCCCAAGGAAGTGCCTTTTCCTAGGAATATGCAAAAAGCTCCACACCCACGCGCATGTGTTCCAGCCTCTTCAGCAACCAGAGAATGCTATCATTGGGCACATAGCGACAAGAGAACGCTATGTGCTCTTATTTCGAAGGTTTAGCGGATCTCGTTACCACGGCTCCTCTCACACATAGAGGCTAACTATTCCAACTAAAGCTCATTATGTGTGCGAAAAGGAAAAATGGTACGTTACTAATGCATTCAGCAATCTTTTTTCCTGAACCGAGCAAAACACTATTTCATGACTTGCCAACATTGAACTTCGTTTTGAATATTGCTTATGTATGAAACTCATACACTGGCTAATTTCTCATTAGTGTACACTAGAATGCCACTTCTCGTAAGAACTGACTGATTCTGCTAATTTCAGCTAATAACAATGGCAGATCATACTATCACCTTTAAAAAATTAAGCGTCTTTGTTACTTCGTTATCCAGCGTTAGTCAGGTAGGACGGTTCGTGTTCTTGTGGTATGCATGCTAATAACTTCCTAATTTTTTAGATCCAAAGAGTAATGTAGTCTCTCAATACCTATTGTTTCAGTAATTGTTTATTCTTGACTATTTCTGGGAATATGATGTGCAATTTCAAAGTGAATCCTAATTCTTGCGTTTAGTATATTGTCACATTCGTTCACTCTTCGAATTACTGCAATTTGGGCGTGCCAGACATCTATGATGGCGAAGTGCTAAGAAGAACGAAAACTTTTTAAGAACACAAGACTTTTTTCACACTGCATGAACTTTTCGTGGGTTTCTTTAGTTTTATCTAATTATTCTTTCATTGTTCTCCTTCTGTGAAGTCTGTTTATGAAAGACCGCCCTTAATTTAAGCTGTTTGATCTGCCTCTAACTTATCTATTCCAAAGAATATTTTCGTACCTAAAGACACCTTCATATTTATTCGTGACACACTGCTTTATTTACTTCTGCCACATTCTACACCAACTCACCGAAAGACTGTTCGTTTTTTTTCTGTCCATTCCTTCGCACGATCGCCGCTTTAAGGAAATTAATGCAATTGAACGAGCACCGATACCGATGAGAAGTATCAAGTTCTGGATTAGGTGTTCACTCAAAACCTGGGAACGTATGAGTTAATTTGGTAAGCTATGAATTGCGGCCTTTAATTGGAAGTTAATTTTTAGGGCAAATAGCGTGCGAAGGCTCAACGGGGCGTTTAGCATTATAGCTGCGACATCAATAGTAATGGCTGCGCTAAAAGGCTACATGACATGTTCATGTGACATCATGTGCTGCCAAAAGTTAATCTGCTTTTATTTTCCTCCATCTTTATCACTAAGGCTATTTTTCTTTTCAAGGGTGGCTGTGGGCCTTGTTTGCGTACCATGCTGATAAAGGTAAGGAGGCAGTGACTTGACGAGGACGGGACAAACTGAACACACACGAGCGCTAATGAGCACTTGTGTGTGCTCCCTTTGTCCCGTCCTCGTCAACTGAGTGCTGCGCATACGTTTATGAACATTATTTGTCTTTTTACTTCAGCTCTGCAAAATGTTTCAACGACAACCTTGTTCATTTACTGCTGCCATGCATGTTCCATCTTTTAGTTAGTCATGCATCATATATACCGTGCGCTTCTGGTTCACCACAATGAAACTGCCCCGGGTATTATTTGGCCAGGTTCCCCTCAAACTGCTCAATGCAGCTTTTCTTCCTTTACGGCGCCGCAGCTTTGTTGTGATTGAACTCGATTGAGCCCAACTCAAAATGATGCCCTAAGAGGCACACTAGCCCTGAGTGAAGATAGACTAGTAACGATAACGTCGACTGTTGTCATCCTGTTCCCGAATGACAGTGACACCTGGCAACGGGTTCTTTTCGTTTGTATTGGTTCTGTTTGTCTTAAATCCGGCGTCTTTGCCACACCGCTTCGAATAATTTCTTCTGTGCTGATCATCGTGTGATCACTCTGAGGGATGACATTAACTGCATTACGTGCCTGCATGTCCTCAAAACTGGTGCACTGCTCACGCCAGGGACGTTTGAAATACCGCGACAAAAATATTTTTCGCGGGCAGTTCCAAAGATGGTGTATAAAGACCTCTTTGTATAGGACTACACATGTACCTTACGTCTTCGGTCTACGCGTACCCACTGATAGTGCTTCTCTTGAGAGCTTGATGATAACATAGTCGCGATGCATCCAAGTTTCTACAGCGTGTAAGTATGTGTGTGTAGGGGGGAAGGAATGAGAAGAAAAGCAAGCCTGGCGAAATGCTTGAATTCGTAGACGCAAACAGAATTATGAGCCGTGCGTATGGGCGTTGACGATGATCATCTGCGTTGAGTAAATCGTTTGTTCTTCTTTGCCGCCACAGAGCTTATTTTTCGCATTGCCTACATTATACATATTTGGTACTTTTACTTTAACACAAAATGTTTTTGTCTTGTGGTCCACCGAAACTTCAGCGACGTCGCTTTTATCATGAACGTCGCATCGGTATACGAATAGACGACAAATCACCAGAAAAAAAACTCTTTTTCATTCTTAATACCCGCTAGTCGAACCTACCACCTCTAGGTCCCCGACAATGTAAGTCACGCCGCTTTACACAGTAGGGAGCTTTAGAATACCGTTTGCAAGTGCTGCGGACGTTGTGGTAATAGCGGGCGCCTTATGAGCTTTAGAATAGCGTTTGCTCTGCTGTGAACCGCAACGCACGATCGCAGCGACATAGCAGCCTCGAAACCAGCGCTTGCGGGCCACATGTGGGCCGCCATCACCACCCGTAGCCTCGGAACCAGCACTCGCGGGCTTCATGCGGGCCGCCATCACCGCACGCAATTTCTGATTTTTTGCGTGCGGTCCGCGAACGCGAACGCCGACTTTCGTTACGACGCATGCGCAGTGGCAGTGACCGCACCGCAAGGGCTCGCGGTGCGCTATTCCAAAACTTCCTATTGAACAGCTGACGCTCGCGCACGAGTCTTATATCACAAGCGCGTCTTAAATCACGTGCTCTTCCCGTCACAGTGGCCCCGCCGCGGTGGTCTAGTGGCTAAGGTACTCGGCTGCTGACCCGCAGGTCGCGGGTTCGATTCCCGGCTGCGGCGGCTGCATTTCCGACGGAGGCGGAAATGTTGTAGGCCCGTGTTCTCAGATTTGGGTGCACGTTAAAGAACCCCAGGTGGTCGAAATTTCCGGAGCCCTCCACTACGGCGTCTCTCATAATCATATGGTGGTTTTGGGACGTTAAACCCCACAAATCAATCAACCGTCACAGTGAAATTAGTTGGCATTGGACGGTGTCGTCGTCTAGGACATGTGAAGTGTACTGCAGTAGGACATTAATGATCGCAGCAGAGGCTCGATGCTTGATTCCCACTCCATTTCACTTCAGTGCGGTTTGAGTGAACGCAATGCCTGGTAGCGTCACAGCTTAAAATACGAGTTCTGCCTTTGACGTTGAGGAAGCTCTGTATATCAGAGCATTTATTAGTTACCGAGTCGCCGGGCAGCGCACACCTTGAGGCTTTTTTTTAACCGCTGCGCATCTCTTTTAACCACTTCTGGTGCAATTCGCTAGCTCTAAAACACGTACATGGTAGAAAAGGCAACACGGACAACCATATCGACCTATTTGTGTCAGTCAAGCCATGCCCTTGATGAGTCGATATCACTCTAAAAAGTATACTGTGGTGTTTCAAACACTGCGCTCAGAACGGATCATACCATTAATAGAAACATAAAAACCTTAGAGCAGCTAAAAAAGTTCTTCACTGATGGAGTAAATACAGGAGGATCCATGCTACCTGAATGAAAGGAGGCTGAAATAATCCTTACTCTAAGCCTAGAAAACCAAAATCGCTCGAGAGCCTACCTCAGGCTTGGGCAAACGTTTCGAGATCGTCCATACACAACTTTGCAGATATTAAGAGTACAACAACCTCCTACAACATTTCATGTCCGGCTTCTCACTGCGGCTTCCCACGCAGGTATTGTCTTCATTCTCCATCGCGCGAAAATCCTAACCCACCACCTGAAAGCAAAGATATAATCCTGCTTGCAAAGGCCTTGCAATGAGCCTTGAACAGCATGTATCATGACACTATATGGACAAACCTCCAAGAGGCACGTCGTGGGAAGAGAACTTAGAACTCCGTGCATAATTATTTTTGACAACACAATGACATCCATAATTGTGGGCCATCTAGGCAGAGAGAGGACATGCATAGCGAGTTAGGGCAATCCACAATACTGTCCCCCCCTACTGTTCAACACATAGATGCAGAAATGGGCGCTAATTTTGGGGGAAGATAGAAATTGGAATAGCCATCTACACCACCAAACGCCTAACGCGAACGCCGCGATGACGAACTGAACGCGCAGCTTCCACGCATGAAGCAATGCTACAGAGGAACGCAGCTTTCTTCTTTTTTTCTTCATTGGTCATGTCAATGCCGCAATAACGATTTGAACGAGCAGCTGTCCCAACTTGAGCCACACTCATGGAAGCACAGCTTTTCATTTCTTTATTCATGCGAACGCCAAAGTTAAGAAGTAGACATGCAGCTTCCCCCCCCCCCCGCCATGCTTCAGAAGAACGCAGCTTATAAATGCGAAGGATTTCTTAGCAAACTTCGGTGACATTGTCTCTATCTATCTATCTATCTATCTATCTATCTATCTATCTATCTATCTATCTAGCCGCCTACAACTTTTAGCTCGCCTGGCTGTTTTGATAATGGAATCAATACCAAACTTGGTATGGCATAAGATGACTGCATGAAGAACGTATTTGGCTTCTCATAACATGAAAATGATGACATGTACGTCATGAATGTCATGATTTACATATTATGTTCCTGCAGCTCTTGCGGTGGTTTCGTTCACATGGCATGTTGCAAAACTTGTATGGTACGGCATGATTGCATGGCGAACACAAGCGACAGAACCTCACATGAAAATCATGACATGCGTGTCATGTAACAAAATGACTACATGCCACGCTCATAATGCGCTCCCGGCTGTTTCGTTAGCGTCACATATACCAAATTCGGTATTACAGTACGTGAACTTATGACGAAGGTATGTGATTGGTGCGAACATGATAATCATGAGATGCGTGTCTTGCAACAACATGCCATGCACATGATGCGCTGGCGGCCGTTTCGCTAGCTTCAAATCTACCAAAATTGGCATTACGGGAGGTGAATAGATTACGAAGATACGATACTGGTGCAAACATGGTAAATATGAGATGCGTGTCATGTAATAACATGACTAAATGCCACGCTAATGATGCACTTGCGGCCGTTTCACTAGCTTCACATATGCCAAATTTTGTATTACGTGACACCAATGGATGACGAACGTACGTGACTGGTGCAAACATGATAATCGTGAGATGCGTGTCATGTGAGAACATGACTACATGCCACAGTCAAGTCGCCGATACATTTTGACGTGACGCGGTGCGCGTACTCGCCAGCGTTCATTTCGTCGTGTCACGCCAGCGTTGTGACGCCAGGCGCCGGTCTTGCCATGTACTCGCAGGCGAGTGCCACGTTGCGCTGCTTTGACGCATGCGCCTTCCAGCGCGTCCGACGTTCCTCCATCACTAAAAGAGGGAGAAGGAGTGTTGGTTACAAATCGGCGCGAAATGCAGCATGTCGGATTTCGCGCCAGTTGCCATCGGGCCGCGTTGACGGACACTGGTCGCGCCTGGCTTCAGACTATAGAGCACTCGCGTTTTGCTAATGTAGCGCCGCTGTGCCCAGCGTGCGCGCGCGTCAACGCTGCATAGGAGTAAATTGGGCTCTTCAAGATGCGCTAGCGGCCGTTTTGCTAGTTCCACATATACCAAATTTGGTGTTACGTGACGTCAATGGATGACGAAATATATGACTGGTGCACACATGATAATGCTGACACGCGTGCCATGTAAGAACATGACAATATACCACGTTCATAGCGTGTTCGCAGCCGTTTCGCTAGCCCCACATATAGTAAGTTTGGTATCGCGTGACATGAATGGATGATGAAGGTAAACTGACACATTCAAACATGATAATCATGACACGAAACTCACGTACGGCATCATTTACCTCCACTTCGTGACGATGTGCTGATTTTAAAGTGACATATCAACATTTCTCATTCGTGCTTCGCATATCATCGATTTCCACTGTCCGTGAGATCTGCCAATATTTCTTCTCTTATCACGTGAACGCCGGAATGACGAAGTGAACTCGCAGCTCACCGCGCTCCGGCGGCGCGCAGCTCTTAATATATTTGACCATGGGAACGCCACATTATCAATGTTACCGCACAGCTCTCATGCTTGAAATGACGCGGAAAAAACGCAGCTTTTCTTTATTTCTTTATTCACGCGACTGCTGAAGCGGCATAAAGCGATTGTACACCTCACGCGCATCGAGCCACGCTATCTTGTTTGTGCTATCTTTCGCGTCGTTTGCTGACCCAACAGATGCATCACAACGCGCTCGCGTGTCTAAAGCTGATCGTTGCCACTAGTATTTACAAATAACGCATACTTATCGCAAGAAGACAACTATCGGCCACGAGTTTTAGTGAAGCTACGTCACAACTACGTCAGAACGATCAATACGCTAGTGCAAGAGCGCTACTCCTAACTGATAACCATTACGCTGACTTACAGATTGTGATAGACATAACAGACGGCACTCTTATCTTTCCATAGCATGTCGGCTTTCTTGTCTTATGCCGAAGCAATCTAATCATACTCACACCAGTCCCTTGTATGGTTCTTTCACTTTTCTGCTACGTATCTTAGAATGCAAAATAATGAAGCACTACTTTAGTAGTGCTTATCTGAACACTGACAAAAACAGTACCAGGTAATCTTTTTTTCAACTTTTGTAGAGTACAACGGCTTGAGAGACGCGAAAACGGTGGCTCCTCGCAGCTGAACGGATCCTCAATGGCAAGCACTCTGTTTTGTTGTAAATATCTGCAGTGCATCATGTGTAGTTCTGAAGCCGCGACTTTAGTATAGTGGTTATGGGGCTCGACTGCTGCTCCGAACATCACGGGATCGAACCCGGACTGAGGTGGGCACATTTGAGATGGATACAGAAACGATTGAAGACAGTGTACTTATAATCATGTACGCCTAACAAACCCCAGGTGGTCCGAATTTCTGGAGGCCTGCTTACAGCGTCCTCAATAACTGTATCATGCCTGGGGACATTCAGACCCAACAGTTAAATGGAATAGGGGCCACGAAGAGATCAGGGACCCAAACAGTTTGCAAGCCGCCAAGCCGCATGCCCAGATACCAAGCCACTCTCGGGCTTGCGTTCGCGTTCACCTAAGACCTAAAAATCAAAGGCTACCTTGTGTCCCTAAGGAATCTTGAATAGTAAGTGTAACTACGCAAAGTCAGCGCCCTCCACGACGCAGTACGACACAATTTTAATTTTGTCTCGTGTCGTTGCGGTTGACGAAATTCTCATAATCTGGTCATCCTCGAAACACAAGAATAGCCTACTCAACGCCGCTTGCATTCTTGGCTTCCCAATGATCACAGCCTATCTTATTTTTCACTGTGTTATCTCTTCGTGTGTGAACTGCACGCGTCTGCGGAATATATTTATGACACGTACGGATGGCTATTTAAGTACGCCATGTTGTCTTTTCAAGTGGAGCTTCCATCAACATACGAATTTCGGTGGCGACGGTATGGCTCGGAAAATGCGTTTCTGTGTAACAGCTGCCGCTGCCAACAGTTCTGTAGAAATTCATGTGTACAGCGCAACAACAAGAGCAAGGAACAACATAAACAGGAAACAGAACTATTGCCTGCCTGTGCTGTTCCTTCCTACTGATGTTGCGCAGTACCCATGGTATTCAGCGTAAACCAACTCGCTCAAATCATGCTCTCGTTGTATTTCTGTATAGCAGCGAATGTGTAGAAATTCGGGTATTCAGTCACCAGGAACTATAATTAGAGGTAGCAGCACAACTATTCGGTGTGTCAGTGACGTATGACAAAACGACATTCCAATGAATTGTTTCGTGGGCATGCACTTTTGTTCACCCTCTTTGTAACTTAATTGACTCGAATGACGACGACGTGTTCTCGCCCAGGTGCAAGCAGTCTGTTAATAATAATTTCTGGGGTTTTATGTGCCAAAACATCATATGGTTATCAGGCACGCCATGGTGGAGGTAGGGTTACGAACTCTTCAATAAAGCGCGTCGAGACGAGAGATGGGGCGGGGGGGGGCTGCATTAGCATCGGGACTCACCGGGATGACCTTTCTTTTTTGCGGAATCTTCAAGAAAATTTTTTTATTTCTTTATTACTGCGGCTTCTAGCGGTATTTCAACAGAACACGTGTTGTTTCGCAACACTTCTTCATTCCGGAGATTGTGCTCGTAAAATTTGTCGCATTTCATGCACATAAAATAAAGTGACTAAAGCTTCTTGCAGGCACTGCTATAGTCACCGCAAAATTGCTCCACTGAAATTCGTGTTCAACATAGCGAATGGATCGGACATTGGTTCACATAAATCACTCTAACTTAATGGTCTGGCATGAATCCGGGACATGCCCCGCCGCGGTGGTATAGTGGCTAAGGTACTCGGCTGCTGACCCGCAGGTCGCGGGTTCGCATCCCGGCTGCGGCAGCTGCATTTCCGATGGAGGCGGAAATGTTGTAGGCCCGTGTGCTCAGATTTGGGTGCACGTTAAAGAACTCCAGGTGGTCGAAATTTCCGGAGCCCTCCACTACGGTGTCTCTCATAACCATATGGTCGTTTTGGGACGTTAAACCCCACATATCAATCAATCAATCAATCCGGGACATAGATGTGTCCCGAAAGGACACATCTATGGGACTCGGTACGCTGTGGCACTCGGGACGCTGCGGGAAAAATTGGCCCAGTCCAGCACAGCACACGGACGGTGGGCGGATTTTGAAAGTAGAGGCCCAACTACGTACCATGAACATTTCATTTTACTTTATACAGCAAAAACTGTTATGAAACCAGAACAACAATCGAATTCGCTTCCGTAATTGCCCGTTGCCGCCATGGAGCCAAATGAAACAACAAAAGCGTTTAGGATTGGAGGGCTTTGAACACGGATGTTCTGCGAGGAAGTTCAGTGTTCTCGCAATAAACCACAAAGGTGCTTGAGGGGCTTAGCAGAAGGGACCTATGCATGCGTCATGGCTGATCATGTCATCTTTGACAAACCACGGTGACGACGTGCGCTTGGGGCAAAGCCGCAACACCCAGTTGGCGAGCTTCACAGGTTCACGTCACGTGATGATTGTTGAATGCGTTATCGCAGCCGTATTTACACAGCGGAAAGTGACGCCGAAGATCGTTCTTTTCGTGTGTGTGAGTAACTAACCTGGCACACTTATTTAGGTGTACCCAAACGTCGGCGACTGCCTCGTAATTCTCTATCTCTATTCCTCCTATTTTCATATTTTCATTAGGACCATTTTTCGGGGCTCCACGGGTTGTTCTTTCAGTAGTTACCGATTTGAAAGGCCGTATTACAAGCATCGGGTATCAGAACAAGGGATTATCAGTATGACTTCATAGCTTAAAGCCCGTCATCCACTACAAAAAGCACACACGCTACTGCACACTTAAGGCCATGTAGTGGGTGCATAGCAAGTTCCGAAATGTTTCATACACTAGGTGTTTGGAGTATGCACTAGAAACAGAATATCGCTACTGCGTTCAACTCTTACAGCCCCCCGCCGCGGTGGTCTAGTGACTAAGGTACTCGGTTGCTGACACACTGGTCAAGGGAAATAATCTCGGCTGCGGCTGCTGCATTTCCGATGGAGGCGGAATGTTGTAGGCCCGTGTGCTCAGATTTTGGTGCACGTTAAAGAACCCCAGATGGTAAAAATTTCCGGAGCCCTACGCTATGGCCTCTCTCATAATCATATGGTGGTTTTGGGACATTAAACCCCACATATCAATCATATACTCTTAAAGCCGAAGCTTAAGGGTCCCCAAGTTGTCGGGATCAGTGATGTTCGCGCCGTCATGATGCTTGGTGTTCGGATAAGCTTCTGAGCTTTATAGTTGCACGTTGACATAGCTCTAAAGTGTGTGCTACAAAGTTCTTCATAGAGCCAGTGGAACATCCACTTACAGGACCACCACTTGCAAACGCACAGGAGGCACCTCAACTAATGGTGCTTTACGTCAACGCTCGCAGCTTCTGTGTGAGTTGTGACGTCTGACCAGAGGGCTTCGGTGAGCACATTTTATATATATTATTTTACTTTTTGGCCTTCACGCAAATAAAATTTTTCACCACCACCACCTGAGCGAAGCCTACACGCAAAACATCGTTACAAAGGTGATGTTAAATCGGCTGCTAGTATGCAGTTGTTTTAAATCATGTCGATACGGTACCATAACGTTCGTATTTCATTGCCAGCTATTTAAGCTCCGAAACATTTCTTTGATTAGGGATACGTACACTCACATATAATTGCGAGCTTTCTTTGTAAATAATCAGCTAACCTGTACCCTCTTCAAATGAGAGATATATGAAATTATAACCCTAGGAGGTTAACCTGATAGAACCAACTGGTTTGCTACCCTGCGTAGCGGTTGCAAATAGGGTTCGTACAGAGAGAGAGAGATTTAGAGATAACTTAAAGCGAAAAAGGAAAAGACGCATACACATGAACACGCACGCAGGACGTTCAGATCAAAGTCGTTCTTAGAGGCCGCTTGAACGCTGGAAGAGCAGTAGTGCTTGCACAGCCTTTTTTTTTTTTTTTTGAGGCGCTATTTCCAGTCTATGTAGCAGAATTAGTTCTTCCGGAAGAGTTCAGGTGTCTAGTTTATGAAACGTATTTCAAAGTGCCTGTCTCTGTAAACACTACTGTGGGCACTCACGCAGAACATTTTTAATCATCTGAACGCTGCCACAGTGGTCACATGTTGCGGTGTCGGCCATCCGATTGCAGAACGCGTACTCATGCGTAAATGCGACACCAAATCATAATATACGCAGAAGGGCTGCGTCACATCTACGACGTCCCAGAGGAATTCGAAGATTGCGGGTTGGATTCAAGAAATACAGCCGTGCGTGCTTGGAGTTCAACTCATTCCACTGCGATGTGGTGCATTAGCGAGCAAGCACGCGGAGCTTCCATTTAGCGTCAGTGCTTGAGAGTGGTATTAACCTCTGGTTATTTCCTGTATGAGCTTAACGGTCAGCATGATCGACCCGTTAATTGCCGATAACCCCACAATAACTTTGAAGCCATCGAAAAGTCACTTCACGTCCTTTTTCGAGTAAGCGGCGACCATTTTGTGCCCATTTATCCGTAACACGTCACGCGTGAGCAATGCTGCTCTCGATGTCGTCAGGTGAGACGCCTTAATTTTTATTGCCTTGGACTTCACAGGTTGCGACGGCTACCGTTGAGCTGTTTGGCATAACAGAGGCGTAGGCGTATGCGTGCGTTGAGCCTTGGTACTTCTCATACAGGAGGAGCAAGGCGAGTGGTTTAACAGCTGTTGACAGTCTGTTCTTTTTTACGGATGCCGGGTATCACTAGATTGAGGCTACGAAGAGTCAGGTACCAAGGAGAGTTTGAAGGTCTCGTGGCGGGCGCGAAGCATATCGGCAAACACTCGCTATACACGGCATTCGTTTTTTTTTTTTTTGCGTAGCCTGTCTGAGGCTAGTTGGTAGCGGGGAGTGCGAACAAGATGACTTATATGCGTCCTCAGTGTTTCAACTTCAATGTGTGTTTTTACGAGGTGGTCTCCGGCGATCGCTATAGAAGCCATCGCCGATGCGCTAGTAGGTAGGCCTAAGCGAACGCAGAGCGCTTGGGCATGAACACTTTGCAATATTCGTGGGCTTGTTTTGCTCACTTTGGTTTATACAGGCAAGCTGTACCACAGGAAGCCGTGAAAAAGTTCCCTGTACAGCTAGCTGTAGCACTGCACTGGGCGACATTGACGTTCTTCACAGGGAAGACTTGGGGCACCCTTTTAGGCTTCCGATTCTGTCTCCAGCGATGGTGGTTCATTTACAGTGCTCGGCTGCAGACCCGAAAGACGCGGCAGTAACATTTCAGTAGTATTTTTCAGAGGTTCGAGAACTTTGCGACTAAAAATTTTTGAAGCCGTCCCCTACGGCATCCTTCGTCATCCCATCGCAGTATTCGGATGCAAACCCTCCAATTATTCTAGTGTTTATAATAATTTTAATATTAACAAAATAATAATATATATATAATATTTTATTATTATCACTCTTATAATCATCTTACTATTCCCTAACAGACGCGTGATGTCCCGTGACTATAAAAATTGTGCGTATTACGATGCAAAAATGTTACATGGATCACTACAAGACCGACATGTTTTTCTGACAGAGCAATGTCGTTCGACTCCTGGTATCACGAGGAACGCAAGTTGTTACAAGAAGCTTTACTGGACGCGACAAGCGAACAAACACGAGCTGGCGCATGCGTTGTTTCTGTGTTTGAAATTTACACGCAGAATTGTTTAAAATGCTAAAACGTTGAGGTGCACCACTGTTTTGTGCTTTAGGAATTCACAAACAAGGCCACGTTTCATTTGTGATTGTGCTCGCTGTCTAGAACGTACGAGACGCAGGGTTCCTAGGGGCATGACCTTACAAGTGGAGCAGGCTACAATGGCATGGCTCTTCCTCAGCGCCTAACTTTGATATTCAGGTGGCTACAATTGTTTTGCGCATGTTTTGGATCGCCCTGCAACGAGTTGAAAATCTCGCATTGCACTGGCTGCTCCAAAGATACGGACTGGCAGGGTGACTAACCTTCGTATTTACAAACGCTTCTTGACTCGAATTTCGTCCTTCACTTGACAGCATTGAGCACTGCGCCTCTGCTCGACTGAAAATGACGCTTCACTTCTAGAGAATCGCTGCAAATTATCGATGATATGCAGTGACTTGTTCTGCCTAGAGACGGCCTCCCATCTACTTTCTCAAGTCAAGGTGAACCGTTGAGTGAAGGGACGTTCTAGAATACGGGGGTAAGCCCCTTGTGCGTCACACTGCAGTCTCGGAAATAAATGTACATTAAAGTTTTTGGAGCAGCTGCCATGTTATGAAAGCGCAACGTATCAGAGCTCTTAAGGAAGCCTTGAAAGCGAATAGCCTAACACGTGCAGCAGTGCAAGCCAAACTGCAGCTCACGCTCTCACAAGTGCTTCCACGCACACTCAAAACAAATGCGTAGGCAGAAGTAAGGACAGCTGTATGAGATCGTGTGATAACGAAGCCGATAAACAGCCCGAAGTGCGCAGACAGCAAAAAATGAAAAGTAAAGGCGGTCAAGTGAACGACCGTGCCATCGCTCAACGTGCTGTTATTCGCCCTTTGTATGTTTACATACTTGCCTCTATTTCTCAATAATAAAGCGCGTAGCTGTAGAAATCGTTTACCGTTGGGCAGAAGCAGAATTTTCAAAGCCACATGCTTCTTCATTGGCAGTCATCACACTTCGTTTAAAAAATAAAGGTCATAGAAGCTAGCGACACTTCTTGCAGCGTAGACGCGCTCGCACCAAGTAATACTTTAATCACTTTACCACCCATGCAGTGATCATTTTGTCTTAATAAAGATACCCGAGCTCTTCCAAATAAACAAGCGCCGTCCTTTATACGGTTGTCAATAGGTTGTTCATCCACCACGGTCGAGCAGTGGTCACTGCACTCGACTGCATACCCGGACGCTGCCGGCTTGCTCCCGCCTCGGATGTTGAAGTTCATGACTGCGGAAAGCCTGGCGGCCAATGGAGCGTGCTATGACAGTGCACGGTAATGAACACCAGATGATCAATGCTTCCGGAGCCCCCCAATACGGCGTTTATTATAATCGCATCGGCGTTTTGAACTGCAGACATCGTGAATGCGAATAGGTTGCTTACGGTTTCTTTGTTATCGCGTCATGGCCTCCGCAGTTAGTCTTGGCAGTGCGCATCTGGAGCCAGTCATGGAGTAAATGTTTAAAGCGACGAGATCCACGCGCGAGACACGCCGAGTTACACATCTCGGGTTTTACACCCCAAAATCACGATATCACTATGGGGGGCGCTGTAGGGGAGGGCTCTGGAAATTTCGTTCCCGTGAGTTTCCTTAACGCGCCTTGACATCACGCAGTACACTGGCCTCTACCAATTAGCCTCCGTCAAAATGCGACCACCACGGCCGGGATCGAACCCGTGGCCTCAGGGTCATCAGCTGAGCCCTGACACCACCCGACCTCCGTGGCAGACAACGTGCATGGTTGTCTACATAAATTTCACTGACCGAACTATCGTGCGCAGCTTCCGCAGCTTTGCGCCTGGTGGGTTACACCGGATATATTTTCAAGAGGGTGTGTAAGTTTACCAATCTCTCTATTTCGAGGGCAACAGCTACCGCCCCTGCCACGCCGCATATTCTTGGCTCGGGTATGTAACGGTGTCACTTGGGCCGCTTAACATATTATTCTTCGGCTACCGACGCTGCATTTTTTCGGCCTGATTTCAATCGCCGAGTCACCTCGAAGCAAGTAACACACGCGTCTGGCAGCGCACTCGATAATGTCTTGCATTACTTTTGACTGATATTAGGAATGTTAACTTTGCGTTTTGTCTTAAAAATGTGTTTCTTGCTCATTTTTACCCGTTTGCTCTGTGTATTCTTATTTTATATTGCAAGAAGGCGAAGTTCTTGTCATGTGGCTGTTTTTATTGAACGGGGAAGTGGGAACAGTCAAGCTGTCTATACGCAGCTGTTATCCCACCAAGCTTGCTGTTTGTGGATTTTTCGTACTTATGTGGCCATAAACTTCCAATTTCACACGGTTTATATCTGATGTCCGGTCACTTTTTCGGAGTAGTTAATGAGACGGACCATCTGTCTGTAGTGTTTTACTTCTTGTTTTTACATTCCAACACCTACAGTTCCGGACAGTTTTGTGAGGATTAGATGCAACTTTGCATATTCTGTCTCTGTGGACGCTATTATGGTTTATTTGCATTCTCGCCTGTTTCTGTCCATGTAAACGTGACAAATGTGGCTCTACTGCTGTCGAAGAACTTCCGTTCAACAAGATTTCGTATTTTCATCACTACGGAAAGGCACACAGCTTTATCGCACGTTCAACTGCACCTGCCGCCAGCAGCTGCTGATGAATTTTTTGACAACGTTGCGCATCCGGCCAAATAAAAGTTGCCAGGAGACATTGTGAAATGGGGAACAAAGCAGCGCAGGAGTGCGGCACACAATAGCACAACAGGAATACTTTTTGAGGCCACTCTGTGTACGAGCTACATACAAACAACAGCTTGCGAATGCTCACATGTTTCTATCAGCCTTGCTTCGGCAGCCTTCGTCATAGAAAAAAAAAGAAATAGGTTGAAATAAATTTTTACAGATGTATAGCTTTCTTAAATGAAATACAATTCGTATGTACTGAAGTGGAATGGGAAAGTAATAAAGCATTGTCTGAGACAAACATTATTTTACAACGACTTTTCATGTGAATTTAACAGGCGTTATAAAGGATAAGCAGGCGTACTAGTGAGCGTATCATATTCGAAGCACCTACACCAAGTGTCATCATTGGAACTTCTTTTCTGTGAGTCAAACGAGGGCTTTCCATGATAATCAGTATACGCAGCTTGTCTGCTTTGGTCTGATAGAGCACCTCCTGTTGCACTTACGCCGGCACAGCGGCCACTTCATTCATCGTTATCGCACAGCGATGATACGATTACATGTACTCGAGAGTTCGGGCAGTGATCAACACGTGCGTCGTCCACCACGTCCTGCTGCTGAAAGCGTTTCGACACCAAGCATTGGCTAGTTGCATCTTATGCCGTTCAAAACCAGTCGTCCCAGTAGGAGTGCTCCTCTGCTGTCGTGTTGTTTGAGTAAGTGTTTTGAGCTCTATGACACTATTTACTCCAGCGGCACCATTCACCGCAGTCAACTACAAGTTGACGTTGGCACACGCGCTGGGCCCCTTGGACCAACCATCACCGCAATCACCTCGCATGTTGTGCTTCCGTAGCAAAAGCTACATCAGCTGGCGTGGCGCATCTGTCAACTGGCTAAGTTGCGGCGGCATCGCGCTGTGCACGACTTTTATTGCGCCACAAGTATTCGTACAACGGAACATCTTGTATCTTCTCAGCCGGCAAGATCATGACCGACAAATACGGTGAAGTTGTGCGCGACCCTAGCAACGAGCAGTCAGCTCACATAGGTGATGGCGCCTGCTATGTCACATATGGCAGTGCCAATAGTGTCAACGTTTCTGCCGACGGCGGTCGCCATAACGGCTTCTGTAATGAAGCCTTCGAAGCATCTGATTCGTTGGAGAAACTTTCTAGTGTGGGTGATTGCTCGAGCACGAAGGACTTCGTCGCTTCCGGTGTTACAGAAAGGGCTCGCCCTGTCATCCAGCGCTCACTCACCTTGGTCGAGACTACCATGCTTCGTCCCCAACGCGTTTCTCAACGAATACGCACCTTGTCCGCGGGTGTGCACACAGAGTACGACGTTACACGAAGACGTAACTCCCGTCGGCTGCGATTCTGTCCCCGCGGTTCTCTTTATGATGTCATCCAAGACCTGCCCTTCCGTCCCATCATTGGAAACGCCGAAGAAGGCAACGTCGCGGCGACCATACGGGAGGAGTCGTCACCTGTTCCTCCGGACAAGTCGATGTCCGATGAAACCAAGGACGATGATGTGGATGAGACGCCGGTAGAAATCCTGGTTCAAGTATTCGTTCCTTTTATGCTAGCTGGGCTCGGCATGGTGGCAGCCGGCGTACTGCTCAATAAAGCGAAGGACTTAGACGCATTCAAGCAAATCCCGGAGCTTATGGTTATGGTGCCTCCTCTACTGGGTCTCAAGGGAAATCTGGAAATGACATTAGCTTGCCGTATATCCACGCTGGCGAACCTCGGGAACGCGGGTAGCCGGTCAGCGTTGCTCAACATCGCGGCGGGTAATCTCGCGCTCATCCAGTGCCAAGCAATCGTCGCGGGTCTGGTAGCTGCCCTGCTCGCTGTCATCAAATCATTCGCTGCAGGTGGCTACCTGGACTGGAATCATGTCCTCACTCTCTTCACAAGCGCAGCGCTGACGGCCGAGCTCGCTAGTATCGTGCTTGCGAGCGTCATGATTCTGGTTATAGTGATGTGCCAGCGACTGCGCATGAACCCTGACAACGTGGCCACTCCTGTGGCCGCCTCCCTGGGTGACGTCATTACCCTGGCGCTGATAGCTGGCTTCGCTACATTACTGCATGTTCCTCTGCAAGACTATCAGTGGGTGTCAGGCATATTGCTGGGCTTAGTAGTGCTGCTGGCTCCACTATGGGCCTTTCTTGCTTACCGCAACTCTTACACACGTGAGGTTTTAAGTCAAGGGTGGCTACCAGTGCTTTTTGCTATTGTTATCTCAAGTGGTGGTGGCTACATACTGGAAATCGCCAGCACCCGGTACAAAGGACTCGCCGCCTATCAGCCAGTTATTAACGGCGTTGGTGGAAACCTAGTGGCTGTACAGGCTAGCCGCATATCCACGTATCTACATCTCACCGCCGAGCGGCCAAACCTGCCACCTGATGAGAGCCGCTGCGTTGGCCCCTTTGCAGTCTTCTTCGGGAGTTGTCTTCATGCGAGAACAGCTCGCCTCCTCTTGCTCCTACTTGTTCCAGGTCAACTTATATTTGTGGCGGTTATTGACAGTGTGGAAGGCGATGGCGAAGCTTTTCATGGTCCTTTCGTGGCGTTGTATGTGGCAGCGGCAATTATTCAAGTGTGCATTCTGTTGTACGTCGCCCGTGTCCTCGTATACGCTCTCTGGAGCCGCGGTACAGACCCAGACAACGCAGCCATACCTTTTCTGACTGCACTTGGAGACCTCCTAGGCGGTGGCCTTTTGGCACTTGTGTACTGGATTCTAGATTTGATAGGCTCCAGCCGACCTCTGTGAAGGCCTCACTTAAATGCTTGATGTCCTTGGTGGAGACAGATACTACGCCACCGTGAGTGAAAGGAGGCAGCGAAACTTGTACAGCAGTCCCCTTCCGAGTTGTGACGCCGTCTGAACCAGTGCATCTGCTCAGCACCGCTAGATTGACGTTCGCGGAAAAATAAACATTCTGCCACGTTTGTTACACTGCGCGAGAGACTGTATGTACGCTTGAAAACGTGTCGTTTGTGTGCCAGTATAAAAGTGCTGCATTAGGCTTTATTTTAATGCCGGAACACCCTCCTAATTCGAGCATCGTGCCTCGAATTTACATACTTCGCTGGAATGTGCGCTGAAAAGTGTTCTGGTAGTGGTCTCTTCAGTTCTTGTCATTTGTTACATAATGCATATCTGTTAGACGCGAGACATTGCGATCAAATGTTACATTGTTTGACATAGGCTGGAGTGTTGGTTTTTTTTATAAATGTACATTTTGTAATGTTTTATTCCATTTATTACGTTCTAAGAACGTTAATTCACTTGGTGTTTTGTAAATCTCGTTGTTTCACACTAAATAATTGATTTCAAAAAAACGCCTCGGCCGTTGTTGTCTTCACTTTTGCTTCGAATCATACATTTTTGTGTACTTTGTTGTTAGTCGAAAGTAAATGCCCGACGGCCGCTGTGTAGTCCATACAAGTGATGCTCTGAGGCTCTATAATCCAGCAGTTACTGCAGCTGGCAAAATAATCTCAATAATTGTGAATTATTCTGCCTAAGCCTTTTGTCGGCATAAATGGTAAGGAGCTGGAAGACCATACAGAAGTACCTCAATTTAATCTTCCATTAAATGCTGTTTTCTGGTAGTTAAAAAAAATTGATGCAGGCAATGTTGTGGCTTAATAATGTTACTCCGCCCTTCTCGTGTTATCGGACGGCCCTTCTTTAAGATTTAAGATTTTATTGACGATGTTTTGATTAGATTACATGAAATGCACAACACTGATTAGACCCATAGCCATACGCTAGTATGGGGTCTAACAGGAGAAGGTGTACAGCCAGAATACAATTTGTATAAAAAATCAGAACATCAAAAAACTTTTTTTCAAGAAAACGAACAAAAATAAGCGAGACATTTCATTAGGATTTAGGATGACGTAAAAGCTTTATGGAACGTACAGGAATATATAGTTGACACATTATTACACTTCATTCATAATTAATGAAGTAAACAAGTACAGACAAAACATCAAACTATGTGTAAGGTTTTGTTTATGGTCAATAATATTGTTCTACATGTTGTAAATGTTTTAAGTGCACTTGAGAAAGCCCTAGAATGTTTAATCCTAACTGAATTGTTACTCCCCACTTCAGCTCTTATGAACTGTAGTAAGTGTTCACCATACACGTTTTTAGTAGGTGGAAAATTGAAATGCCGCAATGTCGCGCATCTAGTGACGCGGGACAAGGAAGAAAAGATAGATACATCGAAAGGTACACTGCGTGCACTAACATTACTGATGGTGACGGCGGCTTTATGTTGCAGAATGTAATCAAAAGGTAGAATTTCTAACTTGTGAAACAAAGGCACACTAGGTTCATTATATTCCGCGTGGTCTAATATTCTAAGCACTCGCTTTTGTATTATGTGGATAGAATGAAGGTAACAAAGTATGTTTTAAAGGTACATCCCCATGAATCTAAACAGTATGATAGGTGACAATGAACAAACGAAAAATAAAGGACTCGGAGAATAGTGCTACTAAATATTTTCTAGCAGCCAGTAACATACTGCAGCCAGATGCTAAGTGCATACATAATAAATTTGTTTTTTCTAGTGTAGTTGGCTATCGAACAACTACACCGAGATATTTAAATTTTTATATATCATCAAGTTGGCACTTTTTCATTGTATATCTAAATGACTCGCAGTTTACATTTTGGTAACGGGAGAAAAAATGGTGTATTTGGTTTTCTTTGTGTTGAGTGTTAATTTGTTCACTGTAAACCACTTAAAAATATTTTTTAGATCTTCATTAACTCTATATTCTATGTCGGCTATGTTATCGGCGGTAACTATTAAAGCGTTGTCATCAGCGTGCATTAGAAACTCGGCCGGTTTCAGTATGCATGGTAAATCATTTACATATACTGAGAATAACAGTGACCCCAGGACCGACCCCTGAGGTACCCCTGTCTTATGTTTAATAATAACGACGTAAGATCTTGCAAGCCAACCATTTGATGACGTCCATCAATGTAGTCAGAAAATAGGCTAAAAACTTTGCCACGGAGTCCATAGTGTTTTAATTCCATTAGCAGAATATTAGGGTCGACGGTATCAAATGCCTTTTTAAGTCAATGAAGGCAACTGTCACAAGAAGGTTGCCGTGTAGTGCTGTGTTAATCTTCTGTGATAACGATGACACAGCTGTTGATGTGGAATGGTGTGATCTAAATCCACGTTTCTCGATTGCTTCAGTCACTTTTTTTAAATATGGCGTGCCATTTTTCAACATATTTCAAGTGCCGTCATGCGCAGGTCATGTTTATTATTGCTTTTAACTAACGCAGCCTAGCATTGTAATTGTTGCTGTCAAGAGCAGATTGTTTGGAATGATTAGAACACTGTTGGTCATCCAGTTGATCTTTTCTTCATTTCATCAGTTGCTTATTTTTGTCCACAATGCTTAGAGAAGGCCTCTACCAACGATCTTCAGTATACCTTGATTACGCAAACTCGTTCCTTTTTGCTGTATACCGAAGAAGCCTAGTATGATTGCAGTGTAGGAGGAAAGTTCCATGTTCATCTTTGTTCATCTTGCATTAAGGAACATACTCAGTGTAACAAGGGCACAATAGCGCTACTTCTTGCATGCTCCCGTATTATGTGTTTGAAGTGACCAAGTAAAGGCATATCTGCAGGCATTATTTTCTTCTATAGAATATTAAAGCTAGTGGTTGCACCAAGCACTACTCTTCGATCCCGGCAACGGCGATCAAATTTCGATAGGTGCGAAATACCTGAAACCCGTGAACTGTGCGATATCGGTGCGCGTTAATTAACACCATATGGTCGAAATTTTCGGAGGATCCAATACTGTGTCTCTTATAATCACAGCCTCTCTTAAAATCACATGTTTGTTTAGGGACACAGTACCGCAAATATTGCTAAGATGGCACTTCATGCACGTGGGATTCAGGTCACAACGGAAGCATCAGGCCGATTGCCAATCCTGTGAGAGTTTGAACTGCCTTAGCGATAAATTCCCGGCCTAAAGGAACGGCTATTGTTCACACGCTAACGTCACGCTGACTTCAATATAAAACGTGCGAAGTCTTGTAGGTGGTATGTATGAACAGAACGAATTCGTGCTATCACTTTCGTAATCAAAGAACCGATGGTCGTGCTGACCCAACAACTAGCTTAGTATCGTTGGTATTGTGCTTACTGGAATTCGACTGTGATCATTGCGGAGCACCAACTGCCTTATCACCTCAATATTTTAAAGCATGCCAGCTTTGAGAAGCGTCGTTATGAATATCCTAAAACTTACTGTGCGAGGGTCACGCATTCGAGTGTAAATGCTATCGCGCACTAGTGATTAACGTTATTTGAAAGTATAACAGTGAGTCGTGTGTCGCTTCTTCCCTGTCCTTGTCGTATAAGCGCTGTTTTTTTTATCCTTTTTTTTTGTTTTCTGATTCCAGGCCATTAGACTTGCTGAGTTTCTCGCGTGTTTTGATAACTGCGTTCACACAGGAAATACCAGAAAATACCACCATATAGCGTGAGACATTTCCTAACTTGAAGCACCGTTCTACCCAATTGATAATAAATGCGAAGCATTTCTTAGCGAACTTCGGCGATATTGAGCGTATCTATCTATCTATCTATCTATCTATCTATCTATCTATCTATCTATCTATCTATCTATCTATCTATCTATCTATCTATCTATCTATCTATCTATCTATCTATCTAGATGCTTACGTTTGGGTGCTCTCGTTGTCACCCCCTTCACTTGGCGTGAACATAAATTAGCAAGCCCAGCCGCGGTGGTCTAGTGGCTAAGGTACTCGGCTGCTGGCCTGCAGATCACGGGTTCGAATCCCGGCTGCGACGACTGCATTACCGATGGAAGCGGAAATGTTGTAGGCCTGTGTGCTCAGCTTTGGGTGTACGTTAAAAAACCCTAGGTGGTCGAAATTTCCGGAGCCCTCCACTACGGCTTCTCTCATAGTCATATGATGATTTTGGGACGTTAAACTTCACATATCTATCAACATAAATTAGCATGAGAAGATAAGATGGTTAGACGAATATGACGCGCTGGTCAAGACATGAATAATGTGATAATCCCGTCGCGTACGTCGCCTAACACTTCCCGCCAGACAGTGGCACATACTCACAGGTGGTTATTATGTGCCGCTAGTAAGTGGGTATGTGTGATAGATGATTGACACTTAGTATCTACCCGAAAACGATGAGAACACAAATCGGCAATTTTAACGCGCGAGCGTTAAAAAATACTCGACATCAGTAGCGTCGACCCAATCAAAACATAGAATAAATGTCAGAGTTAAGAAAAACTCTCAGCAGCGTTGGCCACCCGAAAAATGCAAATGATAAATTTCAGGGTCCCAGCAGGAATCAAACCCAATCATTCTGCGTGTCTATCAAGCATTCAACCACACAGTTACGCCAGGTCTACGAACTACTATTCCAACAGACGCTAATATTCGTGAAACGTGAATAGGGGTTGCAGCGCCACCTACTCAATTTTATAAACATTACATGTGTACTCCTTTCATAAGCCGTCACGTCTGGTTAACGTCCATTGTGGTGAGGTGCCACGCGCTGAAATTTATTTATGTAGCAGTGTCAAGGGCCAGCCTCTTCGCGAGCATGAGCACTTCATATCAGCTTCTGATGTTGCTAAAACACATTTCCAGCTGACATAGTTGTGCAAGTAGAAAACTGGTTATAGAAACATCAGCAACTCTTCAACATAAGTCTCTGCGTGCAATATTTGTGCATATATTTGGCGTCATTTCAAGACGTGTCGCTCTATAATGAAAATGCAACACAGCCACCTTCCCTCCGCGTGCTTCACATAAAGTTGATTCCCAGATGCGTGGGATCTGCCGTTTTTTTTTAATTATTACAATTGCTCAGTTTTAACGTCCCAGAACCATGATATGCATAAGACAGACGTTGTAGCCGAGGGTATAGAATGACCACTTTTTTTCTTTTCTGTGCTTCCAAAGACATTAGGAGAGTGTAACAGCTTAGCAGGCGACTTAGTAAATGTAACAATACATGTTTTCTATGTTATGAAGCTGTTCTTCCACTATGTGTGTACTACGTGTATTGAAAATTTATTTCTTGATCCATAATAATTTTACGGTTAGTTTTGTATATCTACGCATTCATTTGTACTGATTATGTTTTGTCCCCCACCACCTACGTAATGCCTATTGGCCAATGTATGAATCCTGTAAATAAATACTTAAATAAATATTTATTCACCAGGCACTTGCACATGCTAAAGAAGTGCTATACTTGAATATTTTCACCAGGAACGCTGCTGCTTCGTGGACACTTTGTTTCCCAACCCGTTTCCGATTGCATTCTATGCGAATTGACGCTCATAATTGACATACAGATCGTGCGACCCATGATACGTCGCCGTAATGGTGATACTGTGGGTCACGCAAGGTCGACACAAGGGCAGATTATGTCGGCTACCAAACCTGTAACGAAAAAGGGGAAAAAGCCTCTTACCATAGGCACCAATGCCCTACAAACTACTAAAGCACGTCTAGTTGAGGAGGGGCTTTACAACAAAAACCAAAAACTCAACAACACTTTTATTGCAATACTCGTAATCTTATGTGGGCTAAAGTAAACAGGAAATTCGTTTTATGGTTTACCTGGCATTTGCCAAAATAGTTCATTGTCCCACTATTTCCGTTGAGCGCTAGTGATTGCGAGCGCATGTATGCAGCCGTCTAAGTGGGCTTGGGTTTAGCTCGAAGTGACCATCATTCGCTCACTCCAAAGTGGGAAAAGGGGCTCGATGGGGTGAGCTTTAGAATGACGGAAGGAATAACATGCCATGTAGTTCAAGTATACAGCCAGTCCGCAAAGTGTCTACAAAATTTAGGGCATGTGCGTGCTAAAGGGATTCGGCAAGCCGCTATACAAAGTACACCGCATGCGAGGGTAAGCGAAAACGTTAGAAGAAAAGAGCGGAGCCAAGCAGAGTGACGACGATCGGTGAGGAAGGAGCTAGAAGCTTTGGGCGGGGAAAAGTAAAGCCGAGTGAGAGGAGGACTCCTGAGGCAGAGAATCGGAAAGGAGGAAGGCAAGCCTTACTTAAGAACTTTTTCGGGCACAAAGGCAGCTTTTCAATGTCTCATGTCACCCTTTTGGCATGAACCTGAGGAACAGTTAGTAGCTGAAATAAGGCTTCTTCATCACCAAGCAGTCGAGGAACAACTCAACATATCGCATCAGTGGATATCAGGTCACTGCGGTATATATGGAAATGACCGTGCAGATGAAGCGGCTAGATATGCACACGATGGTACTCAATACACAGCCATCCTGTTCTCAAGAACCGACGCAGCTGCAAGACTTCGTTCGCTTGCCCGTGACCTCACACTGGTACAGTGAAACTCGGCGAAATTCACAAACACTCGCCTGCATAACTTCGATCCCGATCTCCAGCTTCGTCTTCCCTCAGGAATGTCTCGAGCTGAGGAGACTTTTCTATGCCGCCTCTGGCTTGGAGTCACCTTCACGAACGTATGCTTTTATATTATTGGAATGGCCATCTCCTCTATATGCACTTACTGCGGCTGCGAAGAAACCATCGCCTCCTTCTATGTGAGTGTACCCATTTCAACGCGCCAAGACAAGAACACACTGAAGCTCTGGATAGAATAGATGATCGGCCTTTGTCGGAAAGAAGAATTCTGAGTCATTGCCCGAGTCCATACTCAGCCCAGAAGGTTTTAAAAGCTTGATTGATTGATTGATTGATATGTGGGGTTTAACGTCCCAAAACCACCATATGTTTATGAGAGACGCCGTAGTGGAGGGCTCCAGAAATTTCGACCACCTGGGGTTCTTTAACGTGCACCCAAATCTGAGCACACGGGCCTACAACATTTCCGCCTCCATCGAAAATGCAGCCAGCGCAGCCGGGATTTGAACCCGCGACCTGCGGGTCAGCAGCCGAGTACCTTAGCCACTAGACCACCGCGGCGGGGCGTTTTAAAAGCTTTATTACACTTTTTGTGGGAAACTGGCCTTAGAGACAGATTTTAGTGTCGTATTATCTTTCATTTTGCTTTCCCTCTTTCGCTATTTTTTGTCTTTCCTGGAAGATAGGAAATATGGACACGGTCACAGGAGTCCGAGGACGGGGCTCTAAAGTGCGTCAGCTGGCGCACAGCATGCGTACCCTCGCTTTTCTTGAAGGTGGCGCGCTGTGCGAAGAAATGCCGTGATGTGTCTCAACTGGCGCTTCCAAGGTATTGGCTTTTTGAACCATTGCGTTCTTGTGCTAGCGAGCCATTGTATCGTATTTTTTTCATTAACAAAGTACTTTGGTGTACATGGCCATTACACTTTTTAGCTAATAAAACAACCTCGGTGACCATAAATACGCAATCCAATTGCGTAGTTATCTAAAGAACGTGAAATGTCAGTGATTGAGAAGATTTGCAACTTCGCGCATCGTAGTACAAGTGCGCGACGTGGGCACCACTTCCTGACGTCACATTTTATTGTTTTATCTTTCGCTTGCTGTTAGTTGACCCTCCGATATGTGGATGGCGCCAGTGGCAACGAGCTGCCGCAACTTAACACGGGATTCTATGAAAGATACCATACCAGTTTACATATAGGTACAGTTGTTGGCATCCTGTTCGATCCTGGCTGCAGTGGTCGCATTTCGATGCAAGCAAAAAGTTAGAGGCCCGTATACTGCGCGATTTCGGTGTATACGTTAAAAAACACCAAATGGTTCAAATTCATAGAGTCATTCATTACAGCCTCTCTTAGTATCGTGGTTTGAGGACGTAACACCCCAGATATAAATAGTATTGGGTGGCGTCGTCACAAAGAGCTATGAACTGTGCTTCAATTATCTACTTCTGGAGGGCCGGCTACGGAAGATTTTACTTTTACACCCATTGCAAAGTTTGATCGCCATCACCACTCCACTGTTACTTGATTTAGAAAAGGGGGGGGGGGGGTGAGGAGGGCTGCGCTGTGGTGAAGCAACACCACGCAGTGAAAAACCCGGCGCATACCTCTAACCACGCACTGTATCTGCTTGTCGGAAAGCGTCGCAGACAACCGCCGCGATGCTGGAAATTCTGAGAACTCCTGACACTGGGCCACTTACACATATACCTTATCTCCTGCAGCTTTCGAGCCCGTTATCGCAGCGTTTTCACTTTTCGCCAGTGCTGATATAGTTCTACAATGTAACGATAGTATATATGCTCACCTTCCTCTTATAAATGCTAAGTGCCGTCTATCATGAGCACGCCGAAGAAACGTGCCATCGCTTGGCCATTCCTGCAGCTTTGATTCTACGCCACGGCATCGTTCGGCACCACTGAGACGCAGCGCGTCTTGCGCGGCATGTGTTGAGCAATAGCGCAAATATAAACAGACTGTTCAAGTGTTGCTCTTTATTACAGATTATAGGGTTACGACGTTTCACAACCACTCTATATATTAAAGGAATCATCACATGGTCACCCAATATTTGACGATTTTCAGAGAAAAACAAAGGTCAAATACGCCTGTGCACGTGTGAAATCTAGACTGTAAAAGATTATTACAGTCCGAAGTAGGCCATAAAAGTTGTCCGCTGTAAACTCCGCCTACTGCCGGCAACCGCCATTTTGCCATGGCGTGCGTAACGTCATAAGCCGTAAGGAGAAGTGTCGTCGTCCGCTACTAAACAGCACCTTCCGCACGCGGTTAGTTCTGCGAGTGCTGCTTGCCGCGTGTTCTGCACGTGTCAGTCTGTTGCTAGGGGTGCGACGTGTTGCCGGTACTATAGTCATAAGCAGCAAGGACGTCGTGCACATTGCGCGTTTTGACTCCATCGCCACCAGCTTAAGTGACAAAAAAAAAAGCGTTGAAGATGGGGTGAACCAAGATGCCAACAACCTCGGCATTGTGCAAACGTTACAGACGGCCTTCCGCAATGATAAGTAGTTTTGTTTGAAGCGTGGAAGGCCGACAAGTGAACTTAAAAAACGGGGCTATGTCGACGCTGCATCCGCGAGCAATTATCGCAGTGGAATTGGTAAAGTCCGCGGATTTTCGTTAGCTAGCATACATTCATGCATGGCTTTCGGTGATGAACATAATAAATAAGTAGTCGTAGCAATGGTGCCCGTTGGGACCATTGTTGTTCTAAGGCCGAAGCCCCTTAGGGTGTGGGTCGTTCCCTTCTTTATCGTAGTAGTAGTAGTAGCATGTAGCCAACTCTAGTTTATGAATGGACCTTTTTAGAAATCGCAGCTCCGCGTCTTCCTCTGGTGGATCGGCGCTGGGGCAATATGGGAGAGCGGAGCGCCGGCGGTCAGCGCAGACGACGCTTTTCTTTTCGCCTGCTTTCATCGCGCGCCGTGAGTGGTTTTGGCTGGTGTAAGGAGCTGCTATTGTGAAAAAACGCTTCTTCTGATCGCTCTTACTTTCATTCACGCGTACTAGACTGTGTTGTTCGTCGCAAATAACCGTAATCATCACTGAACATGCCGAATTAGGAAAGCGGCGGACACACTTGCTCGGTTCTGGGATGTGATAATACGCTTAAGTCACTGAACGTTTCATTCATTGCTTACCCGCCACGGTGGACTAGTCACCAAGGCACTCGGCTTCTAGCCCGCAGGTCGCGTGGTTGAATCCCAGCCGCGGCGGCCTCATTTTAGATTGCGGCGAAAATGCTTTAGGCCCGCGTGCTTAAATTTCTGGAGCCCTCCACTACGGCGTCTCTCATAATCGCATGGTCGTTTTGGGACGTTGAACCCCCAACATTTATAATATTCGTTCATTGCTTGGTACGACTTCATGGCTTCGATGTTTGTGGTGCTGCAGCTAAGTGGGACATTTGTTATCCATGTCCTCACTGTGATTACGGGGCTGGAATTTTACACTTGCAGCTTCATCATCATCATCAACATCATCAGCCTGACTACGTCCAATGCAGGACAAAGGCTTTTCCCGTGTTCCGCAAGTAAAGTCGGTCCTGTGCTTGCTGCTGCCAATTTATACCCGTGAACTTCTTTATCTCATCCGCCCACCTAACTTTTGTTCTGTCCCTAACCCACTTGCCTTCTCTGGGAATCCAGTTAGTTACCCTTAATGACCAGCGGTTGTCCTGTCTATGCGCTACATGCCCGGCCCGTGTTAATTTCCTCTTCTTAATTTCAACCACGATATCCTTAACCCCCGTTTGTTCCCTAATCCACTCTGCTCTCTTCTTGTCTCTTAAGGTTACACCTACCATTTTTCTTTACATCGCTCGCTGCGTCATCCTCAATTTAAGCTGAACCCTTTTTGTTAGTCTCCAGGTTTCTGCTCCGTAGCTAAGTACCGGCAAGATACAGCTGTTATACACCTTCCTATTGAGGGATAGGGGCAATCTACCAATCATACTTTGAGAGGGCTTGCCAAATGTGCTCCACTCCATTCTTATTTTTCTAGTTACTTCAATCTTGTTTTCGGCTCCGCGGTTATTAGCTGCCCTAAGTACACATAATCTTTTACAACTTGAAGTGCACTATTGCATATTTCGAAGCGCTGTTTTCTTCCGAGATTGTTGTACATTACTCTCGTTTTCTGCAGAATAATTTTAAGGCGCACCTTTCTGCTCTGCTTGTCTGACTTCGTAATCATGAGTTGCAATTCTTGCCCTGAGCTACACAGCAATGCAAAGTCATCGGCGAAGCGCTGGTTACTAAGGTACTCTCCATACACTCTTATCCCTAGCTCTTTCCATTCTAGGAAAATTCCAGCTTACCCTGTTCTAACTACGCGAATTTATCAGGTGAGAGGCTTAGACACCTCGTTACAAACTCACAGGATTGGTCCCCTGTTTATCCGCCTAAGATTACTTGATAGAGAAGGCCATCTTTTTCTTCTCAGTCGATGTACTTATCCTACCCCGCAAGTCTGTGACTGTCAGCAGGGTTTTGGCGTGGGTGCGAACACGTGTTGCGTCGTGGTAGGGGGAAAGCACTGGTGTAGCTTAGGCGTGGGCTGGTGCTGGTGTGGCTTGAAGGGGGCCAGTGCCCTTTCCAATCCACACCTGCACCTGCCCACGGAGGCAGTGCGAAACTGATTTTGCAGTGCCTCCATGATGAGACCACATTGCACCAAGCTCGGATGTCATGCGATGACGTGATCACGTGAAGTCAAGTGATGTTTTGAGGACGTCACAATTTTGGCAATGTCTGACGTCGTATATGATGCCATCACGCGGTGGTTTTCTTCGATTACTCTACGTCGCCGACGCGGGACGCAAACGGTCGAGTTTCACGTTTGATGAGGCATCAAAGGTTTTCACCTAAAAACAAAAATTGACCGTTGGTGGTTTCGGCGTTCCGCAGCGTCGGCGTCAACAGGAGTGATGCAAAAAACATCGCATGATGGCGTCACCACACGACGCCATCGTGACATCACAGATCACCAGAATGTGCAAGGTCATCATACGGTTCCATGATCACGTCATGAGACGACATCGTCCCTTTGCAATGATTTTTTATCGTGTGCTCAGCCCACCAATCACGGAGGCCGAGCAGAACTAGGTGAGGTGCTGAAAGTTTGGAATGCCTCCAGTCATAAATCAGTGCAAAGCCACTTTAGCTGAAGAAAACATTTGCCGGGGGGGGTGGGGGAGGACCAAAAATTCACTGAACAAAACGAAACAGACGGCTGTCGCTTTCAGCTCGCCTTGGGTGAATGCATAAGAAACCCTGCGCATTTGTTTTTTTTTTTCTTTCGCTGTTACGTAGTGTTTATTTTGCTGTTTACTGCATGGTGATGTTTAATCGCATCTGCTTTTTATTAACCATAAACCTAGAGGCCTCACCTATTTTTCCCTAACGTATTGCTTTTTTTTTCATGTGTGAAGGCAAAGAGCACTAGCTGTAGTTTCATGATTATAAATACAAAAGCTACACTCTCCGTCAGTTTCTTTCAAATTGTTAGCTTATGTAAGCGCTGCTGTGGCCGTCTGTACTTTTCCCACACTGAATTTCTTTTAAAGTCATACCGACCATTAACAGCCTTGCACAGCAACGTTTTCTGGCTTAAACCATCTGTGCCCAGATAATTAGTGCTTATTAGCACCGTAAGAATGTTCACGCTGCGTCATTTTTTCTTCTGAATACGCCTGGGGCAAGTTCTTCAGATGTTTTGTCCTTGGCGCTTTTGGGAAAGATGACAGGAACAGTTGTATGTTTTGCGTAGCTTGGAGAGGCAGATCTATACAAACGAAAAATTACTAAATTAGTATAATCATCAACTGTATTACAACAAGAGAACACGAGAGTTGAAACAATAAAATAGAATATTGGGTGGGTTATGCACACTGACGCTCAATTCGCTGCATATTTCTTCCAATTGTTATCTAGCCATGACCTTTGGCACAGTGAGTTCCGAAACTCTTAATTTAATTTCCAACTCACAGTTGTGGAAAGAAGAACTACGCAGAGAGAGCAGGTTTTACGCTGCTTGAAAGCAAATACTGCATGCGAAGTGTCCGTTCAATGGACGTGCTGGTAGCTGATTTACTACTCTCAGCGTCCTAAGTGCCAACTTTCTCGCACGCAGCATTTGAAACAGGCAATTTTTATTCACATATACACAGCATAGTGGGGCTCGATTGCACTTATATGGGTGGAATTTCGACATTATCATTCGCGAAGTGCATGGTCTTGCACTGCGTATCGCGCGGAAGCATATCACGAGTGACAATCCCCGACATAAAGCACTAATAGTGAAGCAGCATGGTCATACTGACAATAAAACTATTGACAAAAGCTTTCACTACGCGGAAATGCGATCAACGAAGCACAGGGGACTCGCCTCGAAAGCCAAGAAAAATTTCCAATTCAATTGGCCTTTTCGCGTGTACGTGAGCAATTCCCCAAGTCTTTAATAAGTCAAGGATACTAGTGTTTCCTGACTGCACGTTGCTCTTGGTGGTGCCTCTTCTGTGAGTGCAGATTGAAACACGGGTATGAAGCGCGACATTCCCGCAATGATGCGTTCTTACGCCCGCGCGCTGTGGGATACGGGATGAGCCAACGCCTCCGCCAGCAGACGACACTCCACCGGCGCCTCGGTTACCCATAATGTTTTGCAGCCGCCGTAGGAAGGCGCGCGTTTATTTCTTGAAAAGCCCGATTCTCATTAGGTGGGTTTGTGTGTATATGCCCTTGGAAACGTTATCACTGGATGGCGTTAGTGTCTTTCATATAGTTGATGGATGGACACATGCATGGACGAACAGACTGACAGACACACACACATGCACGCACAGACGGACGGACAGACAGACAGACAGACAGACAGACAGACAGACAGACAGACAGACAGACATACGGATGGACACACATACACATGGATATGCAGAGAGACCTAGACAGACAGACAGACAGACAGACAGACAGACAGACAGACAGACAGACAGACAGACACACAGACAGACAGACAGACAGACAGACAGACAGACACGCGGACATGCAGACAGACGCTTCGCCCCAGTTATCATCATTCACTCCGTGGATGTGCTGTGATTTTGTTTGTGTTGATGCGTTTTATTGACGTGACGTATGAGCAATGAAACTTGAGTTGTTATTCAACGTCTTTCTCTGTGTTTTCTCGGTCCATCCTCACTAGTATAGGTGCTGTTTTCGCCACGGTAATAGCGAGTTCATATGTTTAAAGCTTATGCAGGTACTGTCTATTTATCATAAATATTCAAAGGGCCCTGGTGGTGCACTCAGTTGTTATAGAGATCACCGCAAGAGGCCGTCACTTGCCCACACGCGCGCACGCGATCGCACTGGGAAAGCCGCGTATTCAAATGAAAAAAAAAAGAAAAAGAGCTCAAGGTCAGGAGCAGCGCGTGACGCCTTTTGTTTGTCCCTCCCATTCCTTCCTGCTTAGCTTCCAGCGCTTTTGTCGGGACGAGAGAAGAGATAGTGCGATTGCAGCGTGTGACAAATTTTTGTAACTCTGCTCGTACTGGACGGATTCTTAAAAATTTTTGCGACGTTGAATTTGTGAGGCAATACGCTTTTCCAGTGAAATATTTAAATGGTTACTCAAAGCAGTGTATCAGGGCCCCTTTCCATGATGTCAAATTTTCTTCTCCTGCCTGCCCATTCAACAACAAAATACCGAAAGCTTTAACATTGAGGTGTTTTATCGGTGAATCCCTTCAGTAAAGATGTAATTATATGCTTATTTAGTAACTGCACATTTTGGGTGAACTGCACCGTTCGATCCGATGCCGACGCCTTCTCTGTATGTATAAAGAAGCGGTTCTTGATAATAGCACCCTTCAAACCACCTTATCGGCGTACGCACACAGCCGACGGCGACTCCTAAGTCAATACTGCCTTATCCTCCACCACATGTGGTCTTGCGCACACCAAGCGAAGGTCGTCAGACCGCTCGTATGCTTCTCTATATGTGACAACATGAACAAGGTGCCACCGGCGTTTCCCTTGGAGACTCCATCTGCAGATTGCAGACGCTGCCGATCCCTGCGATGTGAGCGTGACCTCCCTATACGTAAGTAACCCTTCAGTTTAGGAACTCGCCGTTATTGGTTTGCAATACGTCGCGATGTTTGAGGTGTTTAAAAGCAAGAAGGCTTACACGGAGTCTTGCGAGCAAGCTTCACCGCAGAGAATATTGCGTAGCACCGCCACGCTAAAGGACGCTAGTGCAATGGCAGACCACGGCTACCACTTTTGAATTAAACCTAAATAAAAAAAAGTCTACCAGTTCCACTTCGCGGACACCTATGAAGCAATAGAGCTGGTGATTTGCCTTCGTCAGGCTAACGCGTTTCTTTCTCTTGCGTTTCTGTGAAGCGTTTCTGACGCCATGCATCTTCTTGTAAGCGTTTTTTTTTTGTCCAACACCTTCTTACACTCAGCACTGTCTTCCTGCCATGACCGCCGTAGTGCGAGCTTGGATGAAGCTCGTGTTCCCGAGAAGCTCGGACCATTCTGCATAGCACCCCTAAGCAAGAACTTCATAGGCTGAGACTTAAGATTTACACTAAACATTGTTCCTTTGTTTAGCACTGAAGGAACCATCTCAGGAAAATAGACGTTCCCAAGAAAAGCTAAAACCATCGACATTCATGGTGGCTTGGTTTGCACACATACCCGTGTCACACGGGGGCATAACTTCCGTGAATTCCGCTTGACTCCCTCATTTTTACGTCAGCGGAGATAAGGTCCGTGTCACACTGTCTCCCTTACGTCAAAGAAGTTTAAGGAAGCTGAGGAAATACGGCCCGGTTCATTAGTGGCCGTATGATGTACACCATCTCCTGTAATCCTTCAGTTATAGAAAACACTGCAAAACACGGAACAGTCGCTGTGAACATAATAATAGGTGCTATCAATATTTTAAAATATATTTTCTTATTAAGACCTTTCCGTATTAAACAATGTATCCATATCACGCGCTCATCGAAAATTTTAAAAAAAAATACGTGAACGACTGCACGTACTTCCCCAAGCGATACCACGCGACGAGCCGCTGTGAATAAGTGTATTAAATTTTGCATTTTCAATAAGTGTATTGGAGTTCGTATACGCACCACTGGGTTTACGTTTGTGAATCTCGTTTTATTCGCCCTGCGGCACTTTTTGTTCTACTTCAACACTGCATACAGTCATGGCAATCAGTGAAGCGGGTTCTTCTGTCTTCACCGATTCCAGTAGTCCTGCTAGTAGCACAATCGAACCATTGTGAGAACCATCCTCGGTAAAGGCTTCGTGTACTGAACTGGATACATGTGCCCATCCAGTGTTGGCAAGAACAACGTATGGTGGTACCGCAACTTTAAAAAAATCAAAAGAACTCGCATTTTATTTGACGATCATGTCACGTGCATTGTATTTGACAACCACCACGTGCATACTAAACATGCACCAACACGAACGTGTTGTGTTGCCATCGCTCCTGTCAACATAACTGCTAACATGTTTCCAGGTTAACGTTTCTCTGACAAATGCTAGAGCAGCTGCTTTATATTTCGGTTTCACTGACTTATCGTTTTTATAATCATTCGCCCTATTGAAAAGTCTCTTAGTAAGTTTAAACGCTAAAACGCATCTTGCATGCATACGTAGCCGTAGCAGTGCAGCCCTGGTACGGCTTGCCGCCTTCGTGGATATTTCAAACTGTCTTCATTGATGACATGGAAGGGCACTTCACGCGGTTTAGTAAAGCAGTTGTCAGTCTATGCATCTCTCTCTCTATTTCCTATTTGGTCTCTCAGCTGTTGCCGCAGTGGCTGGCGCCTACCCGTGTGCGCCGTTAACTTCGTCGAAAGCCGTAAACATTTCCCGTCACGTACTGAAGCATGCAAACGCCTGCGCGAGCAGCTTTTGGCCTCTTACGTATACGTCCTGATGACGCCCCGACTCTGCTGGTCCTCTAATTGTATTTCCGTTCTGGGTATTCCAAGCTGTATGTTGAAGTGGTGCTAGCGGAGAGCTTGTTTTTGTGAACTTGTTTCTGCAAAAGCACGCGCCTGAGAAATTCACGTGTCATCAAGAACGAATACTAGAAGGAAAAGCGGGAATTATAGAGATATGGATCCTGGATAAATTTTGTAATCGTTTGACAAGTAATTGTTGCCTGGTTTAGTCGTCAATAGAGTCATCGCAATCGAATATTTTAGGGGCGAAGCGCCTTATAGCGGCATCCGTTTGTCCCTCGTAGCTGTTGTAGTAGTGTGTAACGAGTATAACATTTTGACCTCCAAGGTGGTGATGGTGAGAGACTTCTTCTGTGCGTTTTTGAACAATAAAAGATAGTGCTCAATGTACATGCCAATGGCTGCTAAGGGGGAATGAGAAACAGGAGAATTCGGCTTTTGGTTGATACGCACGCTGCGAGTTTTTATTGTTCAACAACGCACAGAAGACAAGAGAGGGTTGCTACGTTATAATCGCTGGGCGTAACCCCCTAGGTTTTAGAAAGGTTTAGCGAGCGTTGGGCCACAGTGCCATGAATACAGTGAACTAATACATTACGATGACCTCGACGTGGTTCAAGGTGGGAAGTAGACACGGAGCACAAGCTGTAAAAAAGTGTGCGTGTGTCTTGGAATGTCCGCTGGATGGCGGTGCTTCTATATGAGGAATATATGATGAAAAGATGCGAGATGGTGGTACTTGGAGTGTTGAATAGGTGGACGAACGGACACACAGGCAGATGCATGGACAAACGCACGGATGGCTGCACGGACGGATGGACGCATGGACGGATGCAGGAGTGGATGCATGTACGAAAGCCGGGACGGACGCACAGATGAACGTGTGGACGCACGAACAGACGTACGCACGAACGGGAGGATGGACGCACGGGCGGGTGAATTGACGCACAGGCGGTCACACAGACGCACGCATGTGTCGCGAGAGCAATGTTTCGCGGAAAACCTTGTTCTTTTACGGCTCACAAGCGGAGCAGTCAAGGTCGCCCCCGTTCGGGATTAGAAGGGGAAAGCTTACTCGGAAAAGCGTCTAGCAAGAGGCAGGTCAGGCGCCACAGTCTGAGTTTAAGCCATGGTTGGCAGGCACGCATGTCATTGAGAATGACATGGGGACGCGACCACTTGGCTGACCGAGACATAGTGGCGGCAGGTAAACGACCATATTCTCCCCCGCTGTTGTTAGGATGTCGGAGCGCCTAGCTGTCGCATGTACACCTGGTAAGCGCACGGAGCCTAATGGTGTACCCATCGCTCTTAAGGACGCTTCTAGGAAGCATCAATTAACGAAATAACTGTCGGGGCTCGAGCGTGAGAACGGCCGCCGACGGAAGTCAGCCGATGGAGGCAGCACGAGTAATGTTGGGCAGCACGGCCTGGCATGGGAGAGAGTGTCACGTGCGGAGAACCTATCCCTTTGCGTGTTTCATTGGGTGACGAGTTTTTTACAAATGTAGTGCCTTTTATGAAAGTGTTTCTGTTATTGGTTGTGATGATGCGAGTCCCAACATGTGATTGATTTTTGTGAAGACTCTTTGTTCGACCAAGGGTTAAAAAGAGGATGTTTGAATTTAAAAGGTGAGCGGAGTCGGGGTAAACAGCGGATCTCACCACCGGAGACCATGCCATGCAGGCCGAGGGGTATGCCACCATTTTCTATGTTTTGTCTTTGTGACCTAGTGCATTTTGTAAATTGAAGTTGTGTTAGCCAAATAAACCCCCAATGAGTGCTCCCCGAAATCATCGTGTTGACTTCTCATCGATTGCCTCCGCGGAGTTTCACCCACACTTATTCGTCCCCCTGGGCGTCCGATGCGCGTAACTTTGAACAACCCCGACGTTTCGCTACAAAGTGGTGGAGGTTGCTCGGTAACGATAGTCCCGCTCTGAAATTATGCCCCGAGTCAACAACAAATACCAGGAACCTACCTCTGACTGTTCTACTATGACGGAACCCCATACCTTCTTCTCTGCTATGTCTACCCCCCAAGCTAAACCATTCGTCGGACCACCAGTCTTTAGAGGCGCGCCGGAGGAATCTATTTCCGAGTGGCTACTTTGCTACGAACATGTAGCGTCGCTTAATAATTGGGACCAAGCCACGAAGGTGAAATTTCTATATCTGGCTTTAGACGGAGATGCGAAAAAGATGCCCCTAATACATGGGAAGAATGGGCGACGCTACTAAAAACGTCCTTTACGAGTCGCCACTCAGTCGAGATCGCCTATTTGCGGCTACAAAACCGCACTCAATTGCCGTCCGAAACCCCCGAGCAGTACTACTATGACGTCGTACAGCTGTGTGCAAGAGTGAACCCGTCTATGACGGAAGATGATCGGTTGCGGCACCTTATACGCGGTTTACGTCCGGATGTTCTGGAGAAAATGATAATCGCAAACCCGGAGAGCTGCACTGCATTCCTCCAAATTTTGCAACGCATAAATCTGGCAGCTTTGATGAGCCGTGTCTCGGGGCTACAACTGATTGGCATCCAGTATTTCACCGGATCCCAGTCGTGGATGCAAAACATCGCGCATCCCGTAGGGTTCGCCGCCGCAGCGACAGGGCACCCTCCTCCTACGTATTTCGCCACTTGCGCCGCGGCCGAATTGCGTTGCCCGCGGGAGGCTGCCGACCGCGAGAGAGACCTGAAAACGATTGCGGACTCGGTTGCCTTGCTGTCTGTCCGGCTAAAAGGCATCGAAGACGAGGTGCGTCGCCCCCCAATGCCTTGGCCTCAGAGAACTTCCCGTGCGAACGACGGGCGTCCCCGATGCCAGATTTGCCGCCGCATAGGTCACATAGCACAACAGTGCTGGCAGCGGTTCCGAGATGACAGGAACGATGAGGCTGAGCTCCAAGGCGATCAGAATGTGCAGCCTAATGCTTCGGGAAACGAGAACGGCCGGGCCTAGGGGGCCAGCCCGGCCGCCCCATCGGCACATTGTCGGAAAGTCAGCTTCTCACAGTCCTCACACGAGCCACGGTACAGAAACAAAACTTGTAATTGACACCGGCTCGTTCGTAAATGTCATCTCAGAAGAATTAGCTAACAAAATATGTGCTTCATTCAAATCGAGAAAAGACATATTCATCCGAGGAATTGACGGAGGCTTGCTCACCCCCAATGGTGAAGCTGAAATAAAACTTGAATTTGGCACCCCCAAAGTTCACGAGACGTTTTTAGTGGTCAAGGATTGCCCGTACGAGCTACTCGGTGGTCTTCCTTTTGGTCGAGCAGCCCGGCTTCTCATTGATTTCTCCAAAAAAGAGCTGCAACTAAACGGTGAAATTTTCCGGCTACGTATAGACTCAAGTGCCCCCGAACATAATGATGTACTTACAGTGCGGTGCCACGAGCAAATTCGCATTGAACCTCGCACAGAAGTCGCTATTGAAGTAAAGGTCGCAAGGGACGGAATTCACCTCGTCGAACCGAACAGCACGCTCAGAAACGGACTTCAGGTTGCACGCACAATAACGAGGATCGTGAATGGGAGAGGCCTCATTCGCATAGCTAATTCTACCATGTCGCCAGTAAACCTGCTCAGCGGAACAAAGCTTGGATTGGCTTCATCTATTCATGACGCACAGCTGGCAATCACGGCCCCCGAGAACGATCGAGTGCCTCAAGAGTTTGACATAGAGACTGGGGATCACCTACAGCCATCTGAGCGGGATGAACTGCTGTCGCTCATTGAGAAGTACCGCTATCTATTTACGAGCAGTGACAACCCCATCCGGCAGACTCATGTCGCAGAACATGTGATCGACACAGGCGATTCTCGACCAATTCATCAGCACCCATATCATCATTCCCCTTTTGAAAGACAACAGATTGAGCAACAAGTAGAAGAAATGCTGCGCGATGGGATAATTAGAGAGTCTCACAGTCCTTGGTCATCACCTGTCGTCCTCGTGAAGAAGCCAAATGGGACTTGGCGTTTCTGCGTCGATTTCCGCAGAGTCAATGAGGTCACTAAAAAAGATGTGCACCCACTGCCACGAATTTATGACATTCTCGACGTGCTACAGGGGTGAAAATACTTCACCACACTTGATCTAACATCAGGCTACTGGCAAGTGGGCATCAAGGAAGAAGATAAGCAAAAGACCGCATTTGCCTGTGGACCCGGCCTGTACGAATTCAATGTTGTCCCTTTCGGCCTGTGCAACGCTCCTGCCACATTCCAGAGAATGATTAACAAAGTCCTCAGTGGTCTTCTCTGGAGAGTTCGTTTGGCCTACTTGGACGACATCGTTATTTTCTCGAAGACTATGGCAACTCATTTGCAAGATTTGGAAAGTGTGTTTTTGGCTTTGGACGCGGCAAACTTACGACTGAAGTCCGAAAAATGCAGCTTCGCCCGCCAGGAGATTAAATATCTTGGACACATTCTCACAGGTCAAAGCATCCGGCCAGACCCAGACAAAGTAGCAGCGATCAAAAAATTCCCAAAGCCACGAAACAAAAAAGGTGTACAGAGCTTTCTCGGAATCTGTAACTACTATCGGCGATTCATCAAAGATTTCTCTCGCATTTCTCGACTTCTGACCAACTTAACCAAAAAGGATGTTCCTTTCGTCTGGGATGCGGCATGCGAAGTGGCCATGCAGTCCCTCAAAGAGAAGCTGATCACAGCCCCAGTTCTGCGTCAGTTTGAGCCGGGAAAGCCGATAGAGGTGCACACTGATGCCTGTGATTACGGCATTGGCACCGTGCTTGTACAGAAAATTGAAACTCAAGAGAGAGTCGTCGCCTATGCCAGCCGCCACCTTAACAAGGCTGAGATGAACTACAGTACAACTGAGAAAGAATACCTCGCCGTTGTGTACGCCTGCGGACAGTTTCGGCCATACGTCTTTGGTTCTAAGTTCACGGTCGTGACTGACCAAGCCAGCCTGGCTTGGCTAATGAAAGTAAGGAATCCGAACGGTCGTCTTATGCGATGGTCTCTGTTGCTTCGGAATTCGACATAACGTTGCGACACCGCCCTGGCCTTAAGAATGGAAACGCCGACACGCTTTCCCGCCTTCCTCATGATCCCGCACCTGTAAGCGAAGAAAACCCCTTACCGTTGCTGGTTCTGGATCAGGTGGATGTTGGAAAAAAGCAGAGGGCAGACCCATGGATGAAAGAATTCATGCAGCACATCGAGCACCCGGATGCGCCCGTTGTCAGGAAAACTAAAAGAACAGCACGGAGCTTTCGGTTGATCGACGGTGTACTGTATCGAAGAGCGAAAGGGTACAGGAGGATCGTGCTGCGCTCGTTGTCCCCAAGTGCTTGAGATCTGAGATTTTAAGGTACTGCCATGACGCCACCACGGCAGGCCACTTAGGTGTCAAGCGCACATGGGAGAAAGTTCGTTGCCGATATTTCTGGTCGAAGATGTTCTCGTACGTAAGCAAGTACGTTCTCTCCTGCCCCGACTGCCAGACACGAAAGCAACCACCGGGGAGGCCAGTCGGTTTCCTCCAACCGATCCCACCTGCATGTCGACCTTTTCAGCAGGTGGGCATGAACTTCATTGGGCCTTTCACTAAATCCAAAGCAGGGAACCGCTACATCGTCGTGATTACCGACTACCATACGAAATGGGTCGAGGCTGTCGCGTGTCAAGCGGCCACTGCCGCAGAAGCAGCAAGAGCTTTCGTCGAACAAATCGTCCTACGTCATGGTGCCCGGGAGAAAGTAATAAACGATCGTGGGCAGCACTTTGTCGCCAACTTGACCGAAGAAATATTCCGGCTCGTGGGTAGTGAGCATGCCACCACAACAGCATACCACCCACAGGCCAACGGCTTGTGCGAGCGTTTTAACAGCACGTTGGCTGACATGCTCAGCATGTACGTTTCCTCACACCACCGCGACTGGGATGAATTCCTACCGTACGTTCTTTTTGCATACAATTCTTCCACCCACGAGACGACTGGATTCACTTCCTTCTTTCTTCTTCACGGACATGAACCGACACTACCGGTGAATGGAGGGTCGGGCGCGCAACGCGGATTCGACTACACCCTGGATGCAATGAAAGTGGCCCGCAGGCTGCGGCAGGCTCGAAAAATAGTAAATGAACGGGAGAAGCGTCAGCAGGAGAAGAACAAGCGCAGCTATGATGCTAGGCGACGAAGTGTTGTTTATCATCAGGGCGACTTGGTGTACTTGTGGACTCCCTCCCGGGCGAAAGGGAAGACGACGAAGCTTCTTCACAAATATCAAGGACCTTTCAGTCTTGTGCGCCGGGTAGCCGAGAACAACTGGGAGGTGGTAGACCAAACTGGGAAAAAACGTGACGTTGTGAATGTGGCGCGTTTAAAGCCCTGCCACGTTCGATTGGCTCCGATGCCAACGACGCGGACGATGAGTCTGATGATAATCATGAGGTGCGCGATCTCGGTGGTGATGTGCGCGAGGGCAGTGCCATGAGAGATGACCACGGATTGCATCGAAGTGTTGTGCGCGAGTGCAGTGCAAGGAGAGATGACCGCGGATTGCATCGAAGTCTTCTAAGACACCGACTTCAGCACTGTACAAGCAGAACGAAGACCGTTGCGTACACTACGCTGGTCCGCCCCTTGCTCGAATATGCAGACGTTGTTTGGGACCCATACACAAAGACGGATTCAGCGATGCTCGAACGGGTACAAAAGAAAGCGCTGCGATTTATTCACAACGCATACAGCAGGCGAGTATCCGTGACAGAACTGGGCAGGCGTTCTGACCTACCAACACTAGAGTCCCGCCGTAAATTACATCGACTTAAAATATTACACAGCATAGTAATGGTTATTCAAAGCTTGACTTCAATACTTATCTCGAATTCAACATGTCACGCTCCACCCGGAACAAGCACAACAAAACAATCCTAATGCCTTTCACGAGAACAAACGCTCACCGTCTATCCTTTTTCCCGAGAGCGATAGCAGAATGGAACACTTTGCCACGCGACGTTACTAACTTAACTAATCAAAATGCTTTTTCAACGGCTATTCAAAATTGTGTATGATTGGAAGTGCTGGTCTTGTTCCCCTGTTCTATTGAACTAACGTATTTCACGTGTTATCTTGCTACCATGCCACAACGCACACTGCTTGTCTTTTTTTTGTGCAATATTTTTTATCTTTACATGGCAACATCCGATTAATTTTTTTTCTCACGCTTCCTGGTCAATGCGCGTAGTGTACTTTGTGTGTTTTGCATTAGACTAGCATCGCCGGTTTTATTGTATATTCATGTAGCTATTTGTAACGAGAATTACTGCTGCTTTGCGAATCGTGGGCCGTGTTACTGATTGCGTGCGCTTGTGTGTCGTGACAATCTGTAAGCTTACTGCATTATTGCTTCCCTGTGTACCGCGGACCGTGTTACTGGTCGCGTGTAAACTTTGTGTTCAAACTCTGCACTGTACCACTCCTGCCCTGGCTGCCAAAGGGTCGCTGGCAGTATTGAATAAATAAATAATAAATAAAGTGTTGTGCGCGAGTGCGGCTCCAATGGTGTTGTGCGCGAGCGCGGTTCGCGAGTGGGTCAGGAACTCTGTTTGCAACATTGTGTGCGAGGGACACAGACCAGTAATCCAGTACAGCAGTGCGAAAGCTACGACACGGACACTGAACTTTACTCGGGCTGGAAGACATTTTCAAGTAATAACAACGCACAACAGGATGTCAGTGCTTACGAAACGGACACTGAGTTGTATTGCAGTACCGACGAGTGAACCTATATATTTCTGTGCCCAATGATGTTGTTTAGTTCTTTTCATCTGTTGTTTTTATGTAATTTTTTAAGGCCTCTCACCTTTTATACACATGCATAAGTGTCTTTAAATAAGCATCTCACACACTTGTTGAATGCAAAACCTTTTTGTATAATTAGTCTATTTCTTGTCGTGTTTTGCAGATAAAACAAGTGGGACACTCTTTTTCGTAGGGGGGAGGTGTCGCGAGAGCAATGTTTCGCGGAAAACCTTGTTCTTTTACGGCTCACAAGCGGAGCAGTCAAGGTGGCCCCCGTTCGGGATTAGAAGGGGAAAGCTTACTCGGAAAAGCGTCTAGCAAGAGGCAGGTCAGGCGCCACCGTCTGAGTTTAAGCCATTAATGGCAGGCACGCGTGTCATTGAGAATGACATGGGGACGCGACCACTTGGCTGACCGAGGCATAGTGGCGGCAGGTAAACGACCATATTTTCCCCCGCTGTTGTGAGGATGTCGGGGCACCTCGCTGTCGCATGTACACCTGGTAAGCGCACGGAGCCTAATGATGTACCCATCGCTCTTAAAGACGCTTCTAGGAAGCAACAATTAACGAAAGAACTGACGGGGCTCGAGCGTGAGAACGGCCGCCGACGGAAGTCGGCCGATGGAGGCAGCACGAGTAATGTTGGGCAGCACGGCCTGGCATGGGAGAGAGTGTCACGTGCGGAGAACCTATCCCTTTGCGTGTTTCATTGGGTGACGAGGTTTTTACAAATGTAGTGCCTTTTATAAAAGTGTTTCTGTGATTGGTTGTGATGATGCGAGTCCCAACATGTGATTGGTTTTTGTGAAGACTCTTTGTTCGACCAAGGGTTAAAAAGAGGATGTTTGAATTTAAAAGGTGAGCGGAGTCGGGGTAAACAGCGGATCTCACCACCGGAGACCATGCCATGCAGGCCGAGGGGTATGCCACCATTTTCTATGTTTTGTCTTTGTGACCTAGTGCATTTTGTAAATTGAAGTTGTGTTAGCCAAATAAACCCCCAATGAGTGCTCCCCGAAATCATCGAGTTGACTTCTCATCGATTGCCTCCGCAGAGTTTCACCCACACTTATTCGTCTCCCTGGTCGTCCGATGCGCCTAACTTTGAACAACCCCGACGTTTCGCTACACATGGATGAACGGAAACAAGAACGAATGGACGGACAGAGGCTTCGCCCCACCATCCATCATTCACTCCGTGGATATGCTGCCATTTTTTATTGGTTAGTCTACTGACCTAGAAATAAAAATAGAAATGTTTTTTTTTCTTTCAACGTAAATCAGCACATTTGTAGAACAATAGAAGCCGATTATAAATCCCAGTAGAAACGTATTCGATAGTTTGATAGGCGAAAGTAGGATGAAAAATAAAAATGTCTAAAGGTTTGAAAAACGTGTTAGTGATTTCGGTAAATATTGGGTACTAAAGGCGACTAGTGAACCGTGAAACGACTTCCAGCACGGACCCAGGAAAGACAGAATAGCGAGAGAAGAGGCTTAAAACAATACGCATTATTCAATAAGGAATGTCAAAACGAAACTGTATACTTCTGAATGAAACACCCAATAACAAAGTAAAGAAGATGTTCTTGAAATATGTAAAAAAATAACTGCATCATGGTAAAGCACACTAATGACGAGAAGGAGGGAAAAAATAACTAATATTCGTATCTGTAATTCAGGCTATCGGAATATATCCAGCACTGCAGTTTAGGCAGCAGTTCGCTTGGTGCGCGCAAAAAAAAGAGGCACTAAGTAAATACACGACGTTGGTTAGGCATCCATGACCCTGCTGTTCAACCCTTTTTAAATATGATAGTCTTTCTTGGGGACCTTTGACGAGAAAACTTTGGTCTGTCTGTCTGTCTGTCTGTCTGTCTGTCTGTCTGTCTGTCTGTCTGTCTGTCTGTCTGTCTGTCTGTCTGTCTGTCTGTCTGTCTGTCTGTCTGTCTGTCTGTCTGTCTGTGCGTGTGTCTGTCTGTACATTAGTTTGTTTGTCTGCCCTAACGATACCTCAAACGGCACCAAGCGGCCAACCCCATCCGCAACACCCACGAATATTGCTCAAGGTTCAGCGTTCATATATAGTTGCGTGATTGTCAATTAAAAAGCAATTATTGCTAATATCTGAGGCACCATAACAACACTTCGAAGTGTGGTATGTCTGCCTTGATACCAGAAAAGGCACACACAAGTAACTCTGAGGAATGTAGCGTTTATCGCGCTGCGGGCTAGGTGGTTGAGTAGCTTGCGGACGCGTCTGCATCAGCTCCGCCAACTGACGTTGTTCAACTGAGTCCGATGTGCTTTCCCTCCGAGATATCTACTGGAGCAACTCCGGCAAGTTTCAAGGAACACCTGGATACCTCATTAATCACGGTAGGTCCACTGGAACCTCTTTTGTGGGTCCTTTCTCCGACACCAAGGGTTAGGCCTATTTGTGCTTATACACGGTATCGGGCGCCACAGCGCGGAAAGGCGGAACGCGCGGCCGCTTGTTCGGCCGGCCCCCGAGGAGGCCATGCCTCATGAGGCTATGGTAGAAGGAGAGCAAATCCCCAAAGAGGAAGCCGAGTCCAACGGCTTGATTACCGCCCACAGAAAGCGGAATGCGGATAAAAGCCGCTTCAAGCACGAGACGCACTCGGCTAGGCAAACTGGAGCCCACGTTGGCCCCGCTAAAGCCAGCCAGCTCAGAAAGGTTGCCGCAGCCTCCAGGCTACCGCGCCTGCCCACATCGCACTTTCGAGTGGTCGTCCGGCCGGGGGGATGGCTGGACGTGCGAACATGCGGTCAGTTAAATGTTACGCAAGCCATTTTAATGGCTGCCAGGCTGCCCCCAGCGGCAGCCGAGGAGGATATTGTGTGTGTGAACCCCATGCAGAATATCTTCGTTATAAGCACACTCTCCGAATCGAATGCCAATGCATACTGCAAAGTGCAGGAAATATTCTTGAAAGATAAAAAGCACTCTATCTCGGCTTACATTACACCTCCGGGAAATACCTGTAGAGGTGTGGTCAAAGGCATCGACACCGATCTGGCTGAACCTGCACTGCAAGGCCTTTTTGTCACACCCAGAAACCCGATGGTGCTCGGAGTCAGGCGCATAAAGGAGACCCCTACCGTGATTGTACTGTTCAACGGCATGAAAGTGCCCAACTATGTTCACTGCGGCCCCAACATGCTACGCTGTACACTGTACAAGAGGCAAATCGACACTTGCCGTAACTGCGGCCGAATCGGCCACAGGCGCGATGTCTGCCCTAGACCGACTGAAAAAGTGTGTGAAAAGTGCGGGACTTCAATCATCGCAAACGGACACGAATGTGTGCAACCGAAGTGCGCGCTATGCGGAGACGCTCATCTCACCGGTGACCGTACCTGCAAAAACAGATACCAAGTTCCCTACGTTGTAAGAAGGCGACGTAGAAAAAGAAGGAAAGGCGGTCACAAGACGAAGAACGCTACGAGCAACGCCGGAGACCGGCAAATCGCCGCTCCTACCAAGCCACCAGCTGCGGCTGCTCCAAGGAACGCCGCCACGGAACGCTCTCGGAGTTCCCGGGGTGGCTTCAACTCGCAACCTACCTGGGCGGACAAGGTAGCCGGAACAGGTGAGGCCCATGCCCCCGCGCAGCCAGGGCAACTGTCACAGCAAACGCGAGACAAAATACAATCACTAGAGCGCGAGAATGCGTCTCTTCGACAGGAATTAGCTGATATTATGTCAATCTTGCAAGAAATGCAGCAGCGAAAGCACGCGTCTAGCGATCAAGCTACCGCAGCCACAGCGTCCGTCAACAGAGGTGCGAAACGCAGGGCAGGCCCTGAGCTCATGGACAAAGAGGCGCTTAACGTCTCAAGCATCCGAACACTGCTTGAAAAGCTAAGAAATGGCGTTATTACTGAAATTACTCCTATCAGGCTCCAACTGACCGAGCACACCGCGAGGCTTCAAATTTTAGAATCATACAGGCAGCACGCACTGCTTGGTACACCCCCTTCGAGTCAGTAAAATGGATATAGCAAGCAATCTAGTAATCTGGCAATGGAATTGTGTCAGCTTCCGCAAAAGAAAGGCAGCACTGCAACACTTTCTTAGCTTTGCTACCGAAAGGCCATCAGTAATCCTCCTCCAGAAAACGCTCATCGATGTCATCGCTCTTCGTCACTATCGTGCAGAAGCGTACTTCAAGGAGGGCAAGAGGGGTGTAGCGACACTCGTCTCAAAGCATCTCGCCTATTTACGTCATGACGTTAGGCCGGACTTAAAAATTAAACACATCATGATCAAGCTCATCCCGAACGCTAAACTTAAGCAATCTGTTTTTATTTTAAACGTTTACAGCTCACCAGCCGACAGAAAAGAGACGTTTCATGCTCTTTTCCACAAAGTGTGTAAAATTGCAGGTGATCGAACGTTCATCATAGCAGGGGACTTCAACGCACATCATCAAGATTGGGGCTATATCAAGGATACCGCAAAAAGCAAAGCCCTCGCAGCACAGATCATAGCTTGTGGTCTCACATTGGTCACCGATCCACGATACCCCACCAGGATAGGAATATCGGTCAGCAGAGATACCACACCAGATTCGAGCATGGTTAGGAATGCAGAGGAACCTATATGGACTAACTTACAAGAGAATCTTAGTAGTGATCACTACATTACCAGTCTCGCGATAAGAATCTCGTCACCCTCGCTCAGAAAATTTCACGTCACAGATTGGGACCTTTTTTAGAGCTATCAGAAAGCAAGACGTGAATAAATACAACTCGTTAAACGAATTAATCAGTCACCTCAAAGAAGACGTTGCTGCTTCCACGAAGGAAGTGAAGACAGAAAGAGAGATAGAGCGCATGGATAGTCGATTAGCCCACCTTCTGGAGGCTAAAAACGCGGTGCAGGCTCAATGGAAAACGGAGAAACTAAACTGACGCCTACGCAAAAAAATTGCTGAACTTAATAGGCAGATAGATGAGCATAGTGAAACGCTAGCTCGACAGCAATGGGATGAAGTATGCAATGCCGTAGACGGGCAAATGAGGAGTGGTGCGAAGTGGAACCTCCTCAAACATCTACTGGGAGATAAACAATCCAAAACCAATCAGCAGCTTACAATTGACAGGCTTATCCACAACCTAAAGGACTCTGGCCTGACAGAGACATAAATTATCGATGAGCTCGCCTCGAGATATCTTTGCACAGAACCCGCCACACACAATGACTACCCTCCTGCTTTGCCAGAGAACGGAACAGACCCTCTTAGTTCCCCATTCATGTGCACAGAGGTACGAGAGGTTCTATATGAGCTCAACGGCAGATCAGCTCCGGGTCCCGATGGGATCAGTAATAAACTCTTAAAGAATTTACCTGACGAGGATATCGAGCTTCTAACGAATAAAATCAACGAGGTGTGGGAGACCGGCGAGGTTCCAATAGAGTGGCGCGACGCGACCGTCATCCTCATTCCGAAGCCGGGGAAACCCCTAGAGATTGGCTCGCTCCGGCCGATATCTCTCACTTCATGTGTAGGGAAGGTCGTTGAGCACGTTATCCTCAAGCGGGCCACTAAATTTGCTGAAGAAAGGAATCTCTTCCCATTTAATCTAATTGGATTCAGGCCGTCTATGTCAACGCAGAATGTAATGTTGCTTTTAAAACACAAGATCATTGGCAGGGTCTCCAGAGACACCAGACCTGTTCTGGCACTTGACCTGGAAAAGGCCTTTGACAAGGTCACTCTCACATACTTCATTTCATTAAAGAAGCGGATATAGGAGAACATTTTTCTTAAGAACAGAAAAGCTACCATTCGCCAAGGATCTATCGGCTCGAAGACGTTTGATCTTGGACCCAGAGGCACTCTACAAGGGGCAGTGCTATCCCCATTTCTATTTAAGTTATCGCTAAGAGCACTTTCACACAGTCTGGCCGAGATTCAAAGTCTCGGTCACGCGCCTTCTACGCTGACAACATCACCGTCTGGTGCGAGGGAGGTAGTGATGGGCAAATTGAAGAGCGATTACAAACAGCGATCAGGGTTGTCGAAGATTTTCTTCACAAGGCAGGACTCTGCTTGTCGGCTAATAAATCGGAACTGCTCCTTTACCGGCCAACAATCGGTGCAAAGAAAGGAAGCTTCCCTGATATCATGATCACCACAATGAACGGCTCTATTATTCCGATCGTAAAGAAAGTTAGAATCATCGGTATGTTCCTGGAGGAGGATGGCAGTAACGCCTACACGTTAGAACGCATCGCAGCCAAAGCCGATTCCATGACAAAATTAATCACGAGGGTGGCCAGCAAACGAGGGGGGTTATCCGAGGAGAACCTTTGTAGACTCTTTCACGCCTTCCTAATGAGCCACATCAACTACATCACCCTGGCCCACAAGTGGAGCAGGAGAGATGAAGCCCGATTAGAATCAATAATTCGCAAGAACATAAAAAAGGTACTGGGTCTCCCACAGAGCACCAGTACAGAACATCTATTGGCGCTAGGTGTCCACAACACCTTCAGCGAAATAGTAGAGGCACAACGGGTCGCCCAAGTTGCAAGACTGGCTTCCACGGAGGCTGGCAGACAGTTACTAGTGCATATTGGTATACGGTCTCCATTGCCAGACAGAGGGAGTGCGCGCTCCCTATAAAAGTCAGGGAAATGTATACAGTATCTCAGGTACCTAGAAACATGCACCCCCAATACAACTGCGGCAGACGCAAAGCAAGGACCAGAGCCCTTCTTCAAACAGCGGCTACGATTGAGGACAATGTCGCCTTCGTTGACGCAGCGCAATACGCAGCTTCCAATCACTTTGTTTCAGCAGCTACGTCGTTACGGGGAAAGCTGCTGACATCACTTACACTAAAAAATTCGGATGCTGACAAAGCCGAACAGGTGGCAGTGGCCATTGCCATGGCCACAACGAACCGTACTACTATTTACACGGACTCGCGAGCCGCCAGTAGAGCATTTATGAAAGGCTTGGTGTGCAAAGAAGCCGCGCGCGTTCTCTATGCTGCATGTTGGACAGGCAAAAAGCCTATAATTTGGTTCCCTGGTCATGTGGGCAGTGATGCTCACGAAACCATCCCAAACGCCAACGAACTTGCACACTCCCAGGCGCGAGGTCTCACACACCGCGCCGGAAGTGGGCACTTGGAGGCTGAGGGAGAACAGTGGTAAAGAGACCCTCTTCTCACTTTCAACGAGGTCTGTAAGCACTATCAGCTAGGGCGTAGGAAGTTTCCGCTTCCACACCCACATCTAAACAGACCACAGGCAATCACCCTACGAATGTTACAAACAAACACGTATCCATGTCCGTTTACTTGGTCAAGATTCGTAGACGGAATAGACCCACGCTGTCCGCGCTGTGGTCATCTGAGGTGCACCCTCCAGCACATGCTGTGGCAGTGTCACGACTTGCACGGGGGCTCAGGGTCTCCCTCCACTAAGGAAGACTGGCTACAGCTTATCACCAGCTCCGCAAAGGACCAGCAGCTAAGGGCTGTCCAGAGAGCCCGCGAAGTCGCCGAGAGCTTTACCTCCTGGTGCCATCGTGGGTGGGGTCCCCAGACGGTACCCCCTGGCGGGGGCATTCTCGTCTTCTCAGGACCAAATAAAGTTCTTTGACTGACTGACTGACTGATCGCGCTGCGCTGACAGTGAAACGCGATGCTCAAAAAGGTGTTTCCAACGCTTTGCTACGACGTCACGTTGGTGGCATCTGCCCGTCGCTTTGCGTTCTACACCTTACCACCTCCGAGACTGGCGCGCATCTTTCTCCGCGGGCTGCACGCCTTCGTTTTCGAAGATAACTGCCAGATGGCGCTTGTGTCTAATGCGCCTCGGTGTGCTCGTACACCTCCTCTACATGCTCGAGGCACTCTAATGCAGTGCCTCCAGAATACCATTCACCGACTTTCTCTCGTAGAACATCAAATAAACGTTTTGTTCACTCTCTCCAGACGCAAGACTATCGTCTTTCAACTACTTTTGTGGTGTACCATGCAGATTTCGAACCAATTTTAGGGATGAAGCTGCTTAAAGCGGCACCCGATCGTCCCTCGTAGTCGTAGTCGTAGTGTGTAACCAGTGTTAAATTTTGACTTGCAAGGTGGTGCCGGTGGGAGATTTCCCCTGTGATTTGTTGAAGGATAAAAAGTTCGCAGCGTGCGCGTTAACTAAAAGCCGAATGCTTCTGTCTCTCACTCCCTATTAGCAGCTATTGGCATGTACATTGAGCACTATCTGACAAGAAAGGGTTGCCACGTTATACTCGCAGGGTGTAACCTCCTTAGTTTTTTTGAAAGGTTTAGCGATCGTTAAGCCGCAGTGCCATGAATACAATCAACTAGTATATACCATGAACTCAAGGTGGTTAATTATGGGAAGCAGATACGAAGCGCAAGCCGTAAGAAAGTAAAAGCCGAATTCTCCTGTCTCTCATTTCCCATTAGCAGCCGTTGGCATGTACATTGAGCACTATCTGACAGGAAAAGGTTCCTACGTTATACTCGCCGGGTGTAACCTTCTTCGTTTTAGAAGGGTTTAGTGAGCGTTGGGCCGCAGTGCCATGAATACAGTGAACTAGTATATACCATGAACTCGAGGTGGTTAGAGGTGGCAAGTAGACCCGAAGCGCAAGCCGTAAAAAATTGTACGTGTGCCACCTCTCGTTTATTTCTTGGAATGTCCGCTGGGTGGCGGTGCTTCTATATGGGGAATATATGATAAAAGATGCGAGATCGTGGTACTTGGAGTGTTGAATAGATGGACGAATGAACACACAGACAGATGCATGGATAGATGCATGAACGGACGCAGGGGCGGATGCATGGACGTACGCAGGGACGGACGCATGAACAGACGCACGCTCGGACAGGCGGATGAACGCATGGATGGTCACACAGACGGACGCATGGACGGACGGAAGCAGGAACGAATGAATGGACGAATGCTTCGCCCCACTCTTCATCATTCACTCCGTGAATATGCTGCCATTTTTTTAACTAAGTGCTTGTTCTAGTACGCCAAGAATGGCGAATTCGTTTGCTTACTGACTCTTGGCAAATTTTACCGATTCTTTTGAAGCAAAATAACATCGGAATAAGCTCTACGCCGCCACTCTTGTTGGAAGATTAGTTGACCCAACTCTCAGTCTTCGCGTCAAACGGCTCTCATGCAGTGCTGTCAATGAAAAACTCACAGATGCGTGAAGAGACGCTAAAGTAATCGTCGGCGCCATTGGCGTCAGCACGAACCAGTGCAATAACTTGCGTGGGCAGAGATCACTTCATGGTAATGTCTTGAAGGCGTCGCTGATTGACAGAAATAATGACGTCATGTTTGGTCACGTCACTTAAAATGCTTTTAATACAGAATAAGCTAAGAAGAACAGGTGTCTTAGGGTAAAATTTTCAGAAGCATCATGAAACCCTAAAATTAACTTTCAGCTAAGTTGGCGCCAGCACAAACTATTCAAAATAGACTCGATCACCGACATGTTCATCATGTGCGAGATCGCGATAATTTTTTACGTCTTTTTGACGTCAGCTTCTGCGCCAGACATCATTTGGCAATGCATTCGGATATTGAGAAAAGAACTTTGCTCCACTCACTTGAGCACTTTGCGAAATTTTATGTACAAGTCACTTTTCTTCACAAACCCCTCATTCGACAGAAACCGCTTGTCCTGGTTATTTGTAGCGGCTTTTTCTGGTAGTGCATTACTGTGAAATGAGCTCTTAATGACTCGACCAGTTGGCTATCCTGTGAAAGGAGGTCACTTTCACGTTCAAATAATCTATGGGTAATGGGTCAGGAACCAAGTGACGCGCTCCTACTTATATTTAAATGCGAATCATTTCTCAGCGAAATTCGGCGATTTTTAGCGTATCTATCTATCTATCTATCTATCTATCCATCTATCTATCTATCTATCTATCTATCTATCTATCTATCTAGCCGCCTGCGACATTTAGCTTTCCCGGCCGTTTCAATAATGGTATCGATACTAAACTTAGTACGGCATAACATGACTGTATTAGGAACATACATGCCTAGTCATAACATAAAAATCATGATATGTATGTCATGAATGTCATGATTTACAATTCATGGTTCCGCAGCTTTTGCGGTGGTTTTGTTCACATGGAATGTTGCAAAACTGGTGTGGCATGGCATGATTGCATGGCGAACACAAGCGACAGACGCTAACATTAAAATCATCACATGCGTGTCATGTAACAACATGAATACGTGCCACACTTATGATGCGCTCGCGGCCGTGTCGCTAGCGTCGCATATACCAAATTTGGCATTACGGGACATGAATGGATGATGAAGGTATGATACTGGTGCAAACATGATAAAAATGAAATGCGTGTTATCTAACAGCATGACTACATGCCACACTGATGATGCGCTCGCGGCGGTTTCACTAGCTTCACGTATGCCAAATTTGGTATTGCGTGACGCCAATGAATGACAAAGGTATGTGACTAGTGCAAACATGATAATCGTGAGATGCGTGTCATGTGAGAACATGACTACATGTCACAGTTAAGGCACCAATACATTTCGACATTACGCGGTGCGCGTGCTTGCCGGCATTCATTTCGTCGCGTCACGCTGGCCTTGCCGCGCGAAGCGCCGGTCCTGCCATATACTCGCAGGCGCGCACCGCGCTGCGTTGCTTGGACGCACGAGCGTTTTAGCGCATCCCGCATCCATCCGTCACGAAAAAAAGAGAGTTTTAGTACTGCAGAATGGTGCTACGTACGCATTACGCAAGCGCCTTGCGTTACGTGGCGTCATTTGACACTAATCGGCTTTTAGTACGCCGTAGTACCCGCGTACGTAACGAGCGTGAAGCGTGTTGCGCCATCTGGTAGATCAAAATAAAAGCACGTGTTGTTGACAGCCAATGTGAGCCAATCCAAGTGTTATAGCCAGATTATGGCTATTTTAAGCCACAGAGCCGGTCAGTGCTTGCCTTCGATGCCACCATTTTGCAAAACGAAGTCTCGCGCTGTCGCGAACTTATTCGAGAGCGGCGCGATCCTCATACGTACGCACGCACGCATCTCATGCGTGCGTACGTAGCGGCTGCGTACGTATTGCGATACGTGCGCGTTGCGGTCTGCGCATGCGCACTACGCAGAACGTGGCGTCCTTACGTACGCAACGCCGCCACGTACGCAGCGTACGCAGAACTAAAACTCTCTAAAATGGCAGCATATCCACGGAGTGAATGATGGAGAGTGGGGCAAAGAATTCGTCCGTCCATTCGTTCTTGCTTCCGTCCGCCCATGCGTCCGTCAGTGTGACCGTCCATGCGTCCATCAGCCTGTCCGTGCGTGCGTCTGTTCGTGCATCCGTCCCTGCGTTCGTCCATGCAGTCGCCCCTGCGTCCGTTCATGCGTCCATCCATGCATCTGTCTATGTGTCCGTTCGTTCATCTATTCAACACTCCAAGTACCACAATCTCGCATCTTTTCATCACATATTCCCCATATAGAAGCACCACTATCCAGCGGACATTCCAAGGACTAAACGAGAGGTGGCACACGCACACTTTCTTACGGCTTGCACTTCGGGTCCACTTCCCACCTTTAACCACCTCGAGTTTATGGTATATACTAGTTCACTGTATTCATGGCACTGCGACCGAATGCTCGCTAAACCTTTCGAAAACCAAGGAGGTTACGCCCAGCGAGTATGACGTAACAAACTTTTTCAGTCAGATAGTGCTCAATGTACATGCCAATGGCTTCTAATGGAAAATGAGAGGCGGAGAATTCGGCTTTCACTTTCTTACGGCTTGCGCTTCATATCTACTTCCCATTTTTAACCACCTCGAGTTCATTCATGGTATATACAAGTTCACTGTATTCATGGCACTGCGGCTTGACGCTCGCTAAACCTTTCTAAAGCTAAGGAGGTTATACCCAGCGAGTATAACGTAACAACCCTTTCTTGTCAGATAGTGCTCAATGTGCATGCCAATGGATGCTAATGGTGATCGTAGCCTGCGCGTTAACTAAAAGCCGAATGCTCCTGTTTCTCATTCCCCATTAGCATCCATTGACATGTATATTGAGCACTATTTTTTATTGTTCAACAACGCACAAAAGAAGTCTCTCACCAGCACCACCTTGGAGGTCAAAATGTTATACTTGTTACATACCACGGGGGACGAACGGGTGCCGTTATAAGGAGCTTCGCTCAGAAAAGGGAGACGCAGTGTTAACTAGGTAATGCATCAGCGCAAAATGCAGCATGTCACATTTAGCACTGGTTGCTGTCGGGTTGCGTCGACGGACGCTGGTCGCGCCTGGCGACAGACTATAGAGTGCTCGCGTTGTGCTAACGTAGCGTCGCTGTGCCTAGCGTGCGCGCGCGTCAACGCAACATTGTAGTAAATTGGGCCCTTCATGATGCGCTCGCGGCCACTTTGCAAGCTCCACTTATACCAAATTTGGTGTTACGTGACCTCAATAGATGACGAAATATATGATCGGTGGGAACATGATATTCCTGACACGCATGTCATGTAAGAACATGACAACCTTTCACGCTTATAGCGTGCTCGCGACCGTTTCGCTAGCCCACATATACTACATTTGGTATCACGTGACGTGAATAGATGAATGTAAACGACACATTCAAACATAATAATTATGACACGGAAGTCATGTACTGCATCATTTAACTCCACCTCGTAACGTTGTGCTGACTTAAAAGTGGCATATCAGCATTTCTCATTCGTGCTTCGCATATCATCGATTGCCACTGTACGTGGAATCTGCCAATTTTTTCTGCACGTGTCATGCAAAGTTATGCCATCGCGGACTAACAAGAGCACTTGGATTGTGAGGTACCCGAAACCAAAGATTTCTGGCTTACACGGGCTGGCTTCATAGTGTAAAGCAAGTAGTATAATGCTTCATGGTATAATGCTCGTAGTTATCGTAATTAATCTCAAAAAAGCCCAACATAAAGGTGGTACAAGCTTATGCGCCTAAATCAAGCCGCAATGACGTATTATTCGAAAGCTTCTATGAACGAGGCAATGTGTAAAGTAAAAACACAGTACACTATACAGATGGACTACTTCAATGCCAAGGTAGGAAAAAAGCGGGCTGGAGACCAGGCCGTAGAAGATTACGGCATCGGTACTAGAAATACCACAGGGCAGTTATTAGTAGAATTCACAGAACGCAATAATTTACGGATCTTGAATATCTTTTACCGAGAACGACAGATCCGTATGTGGACATAGAGGGGCCCTAATAGTGAAAATAGTAGTAGTAGACTTTTAATAGTAGAAGTAGAAGACCTTTAGTAGTAATAGACTTTTATTCAGCCGCAATTTACAGGCCGAGCGTTTCGACCACCTCTGCGACCAGTCAACGCTGTTCTTCCACTTCGGCGCCAATCCAGTCGAGCCAGGAGGTGGTGGAAAGGAATGGAGGAGGGTATAGCTGGATTGCTGAGCAGTAGGACAGTAAAACAGGCTGTGTCACAGGTCGGCATATGGGGAGGGGCAAATTGGACAGCAGGGGTAGACCTATATTTATAAAGGAAAAGGCGAGAGGGGGTTATCAGGCAATTCATTTGTATGGGCCGTAGAGTTAGAGCCTCGAGCGCAGTGAGTGATGGATGAGGGGGAGGGTAGAGACACTTGTCGAGCCGGAGCTGGAGATATACCTCCTTGATAGTGGGACGCAAGGAGATCTGCCCATCGTTATTCGCGGAGCTCTCACTGTCTTCCGAAAGTGTGGGCCAGGAAATGAACGGTGTCTGGCGTAATATATCGCAGGTAAGCTGATTAGCCAGCTCACTACCGTTAATACCTGAAAGCCCAGCAACCCAGCGGAGGAAAACAGTGGAGAGTTCAAGAACAGAGACCGCTCGCTCGACCTCCTGTTGAAGAGCAGGGGGCAACATTTTGTTCTGTATGTGACGGATGGCGGCGTGAGAGTCAAAGTAAATTATGTACTCATGGAGAGAAAGGAGGGAGGAAAATGACTGCATGACGTGGATCATGGAAAGGACCTCGAGCGAGGGTACATTTTGTGGGTGCAAGTTTGGCCCGCTTGTGTGCATGTCAGGTGCCGAAAGGTGTGGATGGTAGATAACGTAGCCCCATAAGCCCTGAGCAGCCATGTGTGATGCATCCGTGTAGGCAACTCCCTGTGTAGAGAGAGGAGGGGGATGATGTTGTGCTGCCCCATGACGCCGGCCGGCGCGAAGAACGGGAGACATATTGGATGAAAGGGGAAGTAATCGAAGGTTAGAAGCAGGAGCGCTAGCCGCAGAAGGCAAATTGGGGACGGAAACATGAATTTCAGGGACAACCACTAGGGCCAATAGTCATTGGCCTTGACGAGTGAGAGAAAGGCGGGTAATCTGAGAGTTGTGATGTACAGAAATAAAAGAACGTAATGAAAGGAAGAGGCCTGTGGCAAAGGGTTAAGTAGTTGAGAGTAGTGACAGGGAGGTTTAGAGCTGCCTTGTAGAGGCCTATTAGAGCTTTTTTCGAGTATGTTGAGGTTCGTTTGAGTGAATCGAACGTAGGGTACAAAGTACAATAACTTGTTAAGGGTGAGCGCATGTGCAACCCAGCACACGTGAACCTCGTGGAGTCCTAACTGGCGAGTGACAACGCGTCTCAAGAGGTGAGTTACCGAGTCATGGGTCAAGATTACGTGAAAGCAGAGCAGTGTGTGCAGCCAGCCAAACAAGAGGGCGCCACCGAAACAAGAACGAAATAGACTGTATAATGAGTGCACACCCAGGCATTGTGCGGGATGTGGAAGTGCTCGGCAAGGTAGGATGTAGTGACCATAGAGTGCCAAGGTCTTGAATTCGCCTAGAGTTGAAGAACAAAGGACAGAAACCAATACTCAAAAAGCCAGTCAGTGAGCTCGCACTGAAAGGAAAAATAGAGGAATTCAGTCTCGCTTCAGAATCGATACTCGGCTCTTATTGATAAAATTGCCCTTAGCGCCGACGCCATTAATGATAATCTGACGAGTATCATTACGGAGTGTGTAGTGTAAATTGGAGGTACGGTAGTTAGAGAGGACACTAGCACGCTGTCCAAGGAGACGACGAACCTAAATCGAAAACGACAAAGCATGAACGCCTCAAACACAACAGACAAGATAGAACTGGCAGAGCTTTCGAAGTTGATTATTAGCGTAAGGTATGCGATGTAACAAGATATAACGAGAAGACAATCTAACATGCTCTAAAGAATGGAAGAGTCGAAGCCGTGAAGAGGAAACTTGGGATATGCTAAAATCAGACGTACGCAATACGGTACAAAAAAGGCAATGTAACTACCAATATGAATAGGAAGGTAAAGTAGCAGAGGAGTTTTACAGCGATCTCTACAGTCGCTGAGACAACCATGACAATAATGTATACATATAAGAACTAGCATTAACACAGATGGCATCCGACCAGTAATGACAAAATAAGTAAGAAAAGCTTTGTAATCAATGCAAAGAGGCAAATCTGATGGTCAGGATCATATAACACCAGATCGGCTGAAATTCGGAGGACAGATTGTGTTAGGCGAACTATATAGCCACCCTGTTTAAGAAATGTCTACTCACGGGGTGGTACATGAATCTTGAAAGAGTGCTAACATCATCTTAGTCCATAAGAAAGGTGACGACAAGTACTTGAAGAATTACAGACCGATCAGCTTGCTTTCTATCGTATGCAAGATATTTAAAAATGTAATTGTTAACAGAATTAAGCCAACAATAAAATCCAATCAACCACGGAAACAAGCAGGATTTCGAACAGGCAAGTCAGCAGTCGACGAAATTCATACTATCAATCCGGTGATAGATAAATGCTCAGAATACAATCGACCACTACACACAGCCTTCATAGATTACGAAAATGCGTTTTATTCAGTAGAAATATCAGCAGTCATCCAGACACTGCAGAATCAAGGTTTTGACGAAGCATATATAATTATCCTGGAAGAAATCTACAGGGAAGCAACTGCCATCATAGTGCTCTATAAAGAAAGAGACTAAATACCAACGAAGAAAAGTGTAATGCAGGGAGGTGCAATCTATTCAGTGCTATTTACCGCTTGCTTACAGGAGGTTTTCAGATGCCTAGAAGGGTAAGAGTTAGGTATAAGAGGGAAATAAGAATACGTTAGTAACCTGCGCTTCGCCGATGACATTGCATTGCCGTGTAGCTCAGGGGATAAACTGCAACTCATGATTACAGAGTTAGACAAGGACAGCAGAAAGGTGGGTCTTAAACTTAATCTGCGGAAAACGAAAGTAATGTACAACAACCTCGGAAAACAGCAGCGCTTCTAGATAGGTAATAGTGCACTTCAAGTAGTAAAAGACTATGTCTACTTAGGGCAGATAACAACCGGGGAGCCAAACGACGAGATTGAAATAACTAGAAAAATAAAATGGGGTGCAGCACATTTGGCAAGCACTCTCAAATTACGACTGGTATATTGCCACTATCCCTCAATAGGAAGGTGTATAACAGCTGTATCTTGCCAGTACTTAGCTACGGAGCAGAAACCTGGAGACTTACAGAGAGGGTTAAGCCTAAATTCAGGACGACGCAGCGAGCAATAGAAAAAAAAATGGTAGGTGTAACCTTAAGAGACAAGAAGAGAGCGGAGTGGGTCAGGGAACAAACCGTGTTCAGGATATCATAGTTGAAATCAAGAAGAGGAAATGGACATGGGCCAGGCATATAGCGCGTAGGCAGGAGAACCACTGGTCAATAAGGGCAACAATAAGGGCTGCAATAAGGGTTGCAATAAGGGTTGCAATAAGGATTGCAATAAGGGTAAGCAAGCGTTAGAGGGGGAGGCAGAAAATTAAGTGGGCCGATGAGATTAGGAAGTTGACTGGTATAAAGTGGCAGCCGCAAGCACAGACCAAGTTGACTGGCGGAACATGGGAGAAGCCTTTGTCCTTCAGTGGGCGTAGTCAGCATGATGATGATGAGGGCGATAAGGAAAATACGGGCGAAATGTTTAAATGAGAATCATTCCTTAACGAACTTCGGCGACTTTGGCCGTATTTATCTATGTATCTATCTATCTATCTATCTATCTATCTATCTATCTATCTATGTATCTATCTATCTATCTATCTATCTCTACCGCCACCTGCGACTATTCAAATTATGTGCTAGAGTTGCAGTGTTTTTTACGCTCTATGGCGAAACAGTCTGATACAAACGCTGTGCCTTGTAATCCTACCCTGGTTTTTGCACTCACAAAGTTCCGAAAATAAATCATTAACTTGGCTGTCCAACTTAGTTTCATCCTAGCTCAAAGTGATGTATGAAAACTTTGCGATGATGGAAAAAAGACCGGGAACATCACAGGAATCTCAGTGCCGTTTAGTTCTTGCACACCACTTGAAAAAAGGTCTCAGCGACGGTTGTTGGAGCTGAACAGGGCATATTGAAGATCAGTATAAACAATGGTTCACTGCAGCAGTAAGCCTGTCTCTGTACTGAGGCCCCCTGAAATACCTTCCTATGGCATCCGAGATTACGCGGCCTGCCCAGACAAGCCATTTGCTTTTTAAGGCGAACGCCTTAGATATCTACTTATCAAAGTCACGTTGTGCGGTACGAACAAAAGGCACACTTTTCGAGAAAAAAAAAAGACAAAAGCGGGCCTATGACTCGTAGCTCCAGGTGCACCCGCCCCCCGCTCGATTTGTCTGTGCTTTGTTCACGCAAATAAAAAATAATAAAAGAGCGCCATTGGCGCGATGCTGATTTTCTCTTCCCAAAAGCGTGAAACCGAGGCCGACAGTGAAGAAGACAGCAGCGCCCAGTGAAGTAAACGCTTAATTAGTGCGAATTAGTTTAATGGCGATAAAACGCGTTAACTATTAGGTTATCAAGCTAAAAAATTATTACAAACCAGTAAGGGAACATCGCAATCGTCACAGTTATTTAGTGAACCTCCGACATCGACTTGAACTGCAGGCTAAAAACTACACTCCATGGTGGCCATCGCGCTCGACTACATTTAGGCGAGTGCCAAAGGAAGCCTCCTTGTTTTATAACATTACAAGAGCCGGCATCATGCGTTGCAGCTCCGCAAACTAATGAATCAATGCATGAAAGAGGCAAAGCTTGTGTTGCGTATTAAATGCAAGTCTATTTGAGTACCTAAGCACAACTACGCCCCAATAGAGCTAAGCAGCGTAGATTACCAGCTAATTGTAATCGTTGATTATCCATGTGCATCGCTGCTTTCCCCATGTTTATTAGTGCGGTGACTATTAGGAAAAATTTAGGCGTGAGTTTGCCATCTTCGTCTTTATTGTAGTGACATTCAATTTAATGCTCTAGTACGATGCGATCCCGTCCTCTTCACGATGTGTCAACAGAAAACACGAAAAAAAAACGTGTGGATGTGGGCCAATAAAAGTGCCGGTTTGATACGCATAACATTCGCAATGTACCGGTGCACTGTCGGCGGAAAGGCGAATAGGAATAATGTCATAAGAGGAGGAAGGGCACATTTGATAACATGCTCGGTCCATGCCCCTATTTCTAGACCACGCACACAGACTGCAATGGGTGCGAAATATTGCCGTCATCGTGGACATGCATGTCGGCCCTCTACACATCACTCTCTGAACCATGCGCGGTGGAATTTCCGATTTCATATCGCCAAGACAACTGTGAAGATGGTGGTTGGCTTCACCAGTATTTGCCCATTTTCGCAGTTCTTGTTGTTCTTCGTATGAAGAACAGTTTGGGATTTCAGAAAGGCATTTCTCTGCGCCCTAAAATCCCTGCAGCAAAACGTCTAGTGGCCTTCACACACATTTATATAGCCGACAGATTTAATCAGTACTTTAACTCACTAGTTCACAGTAGTCATAATTGTGAATCATTACGTTATTTTCCTCCTGCTTGAGACAATTCTGTGTTTTATAATCCTATAGACGCGCAAGGTGTCACCAGCGTTTTCCAGCATTTCAAGATCAGTAAAAGCGAGGACATAGATCGCTTAAAATTTGAACCAATAATACATACTATAAATCTCGTATGCGCGTGATTTTCCCATAAATATAAACTCGTGTTCACCACTGGGCTGTTTCTTCAGAGCATGAAAAAACACCAAATTAAGAGTTATGTACTATAAGGGTGAATACAAAAGCAATTTAGGAAAGTACAGATCAATCCCAATTTTGCCAATCTTCTCTAAGGGTGTGTAGAACTCTTTTTCGCTCGACTGTGTAATTTTTTAAACGAACACAACATTATTACGTCGTCATAGTTCGATTTTCAGCCCGGCCTCTCAACCGAAAGTGCCTTGCTATAGTGAAAAGAACTTATCCTAAGAAATATAAAAGCTAAAAAAACTAACGCTAGAAGTATTTCCAGATTTCTCCAAAGCATTCGATAGGATGAAACATGATCTTACGCTAGGAAAATATCACTGTTACGGCATTTGCGGTGCAGATTTAGCTTTAGGAAGCTACTTATCAAATCGAATACAATATGTATCAATAAACTGAGACCTAGCTATCATCAGTCATTAACGTTAGGAATGGTGTACCTCAAGGTAGTCATTTGAGGCCTCTATTATTTAATGTTTCTATTAACGGTATTGTACGTGTTTATTGCTCTGTAGACTATGTAATCTATGTGGACAATACAAGTATAGCTTTTTCTGGAGAAGTTACTATTGACCACGTTGTTTCTGCTGATGAAATGCTAAGCAAGATATATGCTTGGACTGTGGTGAATTCTCCACATATTAGTGCTCTAAACGTAAGGCTGTACTGTTCCGTGCGAAGTCCAAATTATTTAAAACGTTACACAAACTAATACTTAATAACGTCGAAATTAAGCTTTCTGAAACCGTTGGAACTCTTCGTGTCCGTGTTTTCGCCCGTGTGGCATGAAATCACCCTACCGAGCACATTAGTGAGCAGCTTTGTAAAGTCGTAGCTGTGGTACGTCGATGCCAGAGTATACTATCTGTGAAACAAAAAAATGTTAGTATGTAATGCTCTTTTTTCATACAATTTACATTATTGTCATCTGATCTGGTCCACTGGTTCTATAGCATCATTAAATGAGCTGGTTGTGCTAAAAATGCTTTTCGAAGTATTGAAGGTCTATCGTATAACGCACATACTGCTCCAATGTTTGCAAAATATAGAATTTTAAGAAGTGCTAGTTATATTACAAATATCAGCTTCCGTAAACTTTTATTTCAGTATTACGCAGACGAACTAACCTTTTGCGTACACTCGCCTGCCTTGCAACCTTATTCTGCCAGTCGAGTCACTCGTTGTACTCAGACTTGGCATGTGCCATGTCCCCACAATAACTATGGATTTGAAACGCTACATAACTATCTTTCAAGTGTGGTGAGCAAACAAAAAATTTAAAATTGATAATCAGCGCATGTTATCAAAAACTAATATGTTAAACGGGATGCTCTCAATGTGTTGTTCATGAATGTTGCATGATTTCTGGTAGGATCATTTAGTCTCGTTCGTTCATACAATGATTTGTTATGAATAGCGTTGTATTTTTTTCAGAGTTGTTATTTCCTTATTTGCTGTCATGAGCCACATGCGCGTTCTTTTTGTATTGTCGCCTTTCGTTGACTGTACTGTTTTTTTTTAACTTTGTAACTTAGTTTTTTTCTGGGTGGAAGAGCCAGTCCAGCTGTGACATGCAGTATTTTTTCTCTTCGAACCAAACCATGCATGCAATATGTTTTTGTACACTTGTCACAGGTTTGTGTAAACACAAACTCAAAACTAAACAAAGATGTGGGTGGAATCCTCTTCCCTCGCTTCATTTCGGAGATGTTTGACCAACTAAGCTTTCTTCAATTCTACGAGCATACGGAGGTGATTAAGTGGGGCAAAAAACAAATCCCCTGAGATCAGGAAATACTGTTCTTTTTAGCAAGAAAGAAAAACATACTTTTCGTAAAGGTCAAGTCTGTTTGAGTTTGCTACAAATTGTTGTGAATTCCCATCCGTGCTTTCAATACTGATAATCTCATGTCAAGTAGAACAGAATAATAAAAAGAAATAAACATATTTGTGCATTTATACCACCCTTGGATCATCAAATCCTTCAATGTATATCTTTTGTATTTCGTCAACCAACAAACATATGATCATGGACTTGTACTAGGCACCCGCAAGCACTACGTGACTTTTTTTGCCCTTAGTTCATTTTTACATTTCAGCTTCGTATATTAGCAAGTGTGATCCAGATGTTCATCGTCACAGATAGCTGAAATTGAGACTGATGTTTTACAGCTTGGTTTTGTGACACTTAAGCGGATGCTCCTGTCCCGTGGTCTCAAAACGTGTTTTGAGCGTGGTCATGTGACTAGAAGGATAAGGGTCGTTTGACTAAAGGTGCTTCTTTTTTTTCTTCCCGTAGGCATAAACTAGATGGTTCATGCACGTTATACTTTCCGCGTCGAATCTCTATTGGTGCATTCTACACATTGAAGTCCTCCTATGCAACTCAATTATAGAAAAGGTGAGTAAGCTTTCACTCAAGCAGAAAGGGGAATTCACGTACGAACTTCATTAACTACCGGAACATAGACATGCTGTCTTTGAACTTACTACGTTTTGATTAAGGCGTCACTGTGAGGGCGTGCGAAACAACTTAATTGCCAAAAGCCACGAATAAATGATAAGCTAGGCTTCTTGTCCACGTATAAGGTCAAGCTCGATGACTCATTCTAATACTCACAATCTTTATAGTACCACGATACACACGTTCTGAATTTCTACCTTCTCACTACGAGAGACTCTTGAAAATGAGTGCATGCAACCTCGATTACTAAAACCCTTACCACAATGTTTTAGGCTAGGATGCTGCGGTTACAACTTGCGTCGCTGGGCTGGTCAGAGTAAGCACCGTCTGTCGCCTTGTCGTCGGTGCTATACAGTATATAATAGCGACACAATTGGAAGCGATATACGTACGGCCTAGATCGACAAAAGAAATTGCACAGAAGGCGACCCTCGTTTACATTATTGTATTAGTTTGTTGATAACGATAAATTACGTTTTATGCTCAGCTAGCTCTTTAGCTTCTTAAAGCCTCTTGTCCCTCTTCATACACATTGGTTCACATGCTTTGACGGTAAGCGGAGTTTTGTAGATGGAAGACCCAGTGTCCTTATCGGACTACAGACATTATAAAACTATTTGACGATAACGCCTAGCAATTTCGGATTCTTTGGGAAGCCAACATGATGACAACTCGCACGGTTAGGTTTTACGCGCTACTTTTCTCTCGGGCTAGTAAAATTTACATTCACCAAACACGCGCTTTGATTTTAGTTTGTTTTATAGTGAGCCTACATGCCTATCAAGCGCTCTGCGAATCCACTTCGACTCTCCCGCTTGACAGGGTACTCCAAGAACGAGCCACGATGGCCGAGTGGTGGTCCTTCACGAGCGACAGACGTCCGCTCGTCGACTTGCTGTGCATGCTGTACGGCCTCAGCTCGTGGCTCGCAATCACTGGACTGTGGATGGAACTGCCGCTCCTGGTACACGCCTTACCGGAAGGTTGGGCACTGTCCGCCTCACTCAGCCTGGCCATCCAGCTGGGAAACGTGGGCCCGCTTCTCTACGGCCTCGGTCGATTCTTAAGGACGCGTGCATTCACGGGTCCACGGGCACTCAGCGTGGCCAATCACGTGCAGCTGTGCATTGGACTCGCCGCCTGCGTAGTGCTGATCTGTGCGTGGAAAGTAACTGCTTTTGTGCTACACCGGGAGACAAGCCTCGTGCTGTTGTTCGCGGCGTTTGCTCTGTCTATCGTGGACTGCACTTCGTCAGTTGTGTATCTGCCCTTCGTTGGCCGCTTCCGAGAGGTGTACATGACCTCGTACCTTGTGGGAGAGGGCCTCGGCGGCGTCGTGCCCAGCCTTGTGGCACTGGCTCAGGGACTGAATGAGCCGGAATGCGTGAACGAAACCGTGACGCACAGGAATAAAGGTGTGAATGACTCTGCTGACTCGGAAGAGCGCCTGGTTACGGTGCTTTATGTAGGTGCCACGAACTTTGACCCCGAGGTATTCTTTGGTGTGCTATTGCTGTTGGTGGTGCTCAGTTACGTGGCCTTCGTTCTGCTTGACAACTGCAGGTCGTTCGAAGCTGAATGGGTAAGTCATCACTCTTCTTTTAGTAGGCAAAGGTGTAAAATAGGAATCATATTACGCCTTTGCCACTAACCGGTCACTTTGGCGGACATTATGTCAAGCTTCAGGCATACCTGAAGGAAAAAAAATTATCGTTATACGAGTGGCCTGTAACCGTTCGACAAGTCCCTCAATTGGCTTCTCTGACTTCGGGTCGTTTTCTTTATTTATTTGTTGCTTATTATTTACCGGTTTATTTATTTATTTATTTATTTATTTATTTATTTATTTATTTATTTATTTATTTATTTATTTATTTATACAAACCACCAGGATTTGGAACATTCGGGTAGGTTAGGTCATACAAAAAAAAAGGACTGTGAGAGTAGATACATTTTCAGCCAAGCAACTGATAAAACAAAATCACCGAATGGGCACGATGGCTTGCACTACTCCAACAATACATCATTTGCTGGAATCAATAGCCATTGCATAAAGATGAATAACATCTTGATTCAGAGTTTAGCTGCAAATTAATACTGGAAACAAACACACGAGTGTGCAAGCTACATTGGCAGTGATTAGAAACACCAGAACCTCATATCACCATCATGCAGGTGTTTAAGACTATAAAACAGACTAATATCTATAGCATCTGGTGTTTCTACGCAAATATGAAAGGTAAGATATGAACGTCTTGCAGGTATCTTTTAAAAATACAAGAAAACAAAACCATATATATATTCCATAAAAGCATCCTTTTCACCAGCTCACCCGCACTGTTTTTCAGGGTATTGAAATAAGAAGACGCAATATAATAAATTTAATAGCGCCCCTTTCACTTTTCTCTATACTCCCGGAAAACCAAAGGCTATAGAAATAGCTTCGCTGCGTTTACTGCTATTGCAGCAGGACGACTTTCAGCAGCAGGTGACACGCCACCATCAGGTGCTGTCGGCGGCACCAGACGCAATGCACCTTAATCCTCTGCCAGCTGCGAAGGAGGAGGATATGCGGAAGCAATGCCCGAAGGCATCTCTTAGTCAGAACAATGCGGAAGTATGCTTCAAGAGCACCAATGCGAAGCCACGCCACTACGTTGTACTGCTTGCCATACAGACATGGGCCAGTTTGTTGACCTTCGGCTTCTTGCCTGCAATACAGGTAGGTAGCTCCCGAAAACTTAATGAACGTTTCTCCGTGTTGTAACCACATGCAGAAGTTTATTGCACATCATTCTTGTAGCGCCGTATCTTCGCTTACGCGCACGAAAACTGCTTGTTGAAACAGAATTATTCCCAAGAAATAACAAAAAATGAAAGGTGCATGTGCATATGAAAATAATATGGATTTGGCTCTCGCTGACAGGTTTGAATTAAATATGCACACTGCTTTGGGCAAAGAAGTAACAAAGTTTGGACCATACGGCCAGTTCGGCCGCTGCTTCAATCTCGCCACACTATATACGGCAACGTTACATAGACTATAATTGACCGTTATACACAGTAAAAATATTACACCCTTATAGGTGTAAAAAGGGTGTTAACGCAATTTACACTTTTTTTAATGGTTTCACGGTCTTTTTCTTTTGGAACACCCTACAATAAGGGTGTACAAGCAAAAAGGGTGTTGTTGAACAATATGAAGGGTGTTAAAGGAAGGACTTAAGGGTGTACCCGTGCCACACGGGCACAGAAAATGACATTCAGTAGCGAAGGCACTCAGTTCCCGAGTGACATTTTAAATCTCGGCATTGCTGCTACATGTCCAAAGCGAATGACATTTCACTTGATGATTTCGATCGCACCACCTTCCTCGTGAGCATTGGGTGAGTAGCGATAAAAAAAATAAACAAGCGTTTACAAGCTTCATACACATCCACTGATAATTAAAAGAATAAATAAGCATATTACACTGCCATTAGATTTCGTTCATTACTCTGTTTCACGACGTTGCAACCAACCGTGTAGCAACTTAAGCCAAAGCTAGTCAGATCTACAGCATAAAAAGAAAATGGCGCCTGGCGCATTTATTTTACAGTGCCTACCAGCTGAAGAGAAGTTCTTAAGCAGTTGTTTGAGTGATAATGGTAAATAAAATACGCGAAAAGTTTCCTTCTAGTCAAATCAACTGTCGTTTTATACAAATACTTCATCAGCTGTGCCCTCGAGAGTACGCATTTCTCAATTGAATGAGTTCTGGCGATGGCATTAGAGGACGAACGGCATTTGGGTGAATGCCAATTCGTTCATCCGTGTGGCACCACGCGAATGGCATTTAATCTGAAAGCATTATAGGAGATAAATGCCATTTTCTCTGCCCGTGTGGCACGAGTATTAAATGCATCCATGCTTACATATTAAAAAGACTTACGTGAAGCAAAGTGTCTGTTGTACTGCATTTTTTTAAGGTTATGGTGTCATTGACACCACACAAACAAGGAAATCCTTTATAGAGCCATTGTCACAACGTTATTTTTTGCAATATCTTTATTTTCATATGGAAAGATCATGATATACACTTTTTGCTTCACAGAAAACTGTACAAGAACAATCAACAAAATGCACAATAAAAGGAACACACACTCGCAAAGGTTCAACATGTGTCTGGATATTTTTATACTTACATATGGAACAAATTTGGTATCGAAAAAAGGAGAGGTACTTTTGAAATAATTTTTCTACAAACGACACCCAAACAACATTCCGGAAAGTTCAAAAGGCCGCCACGTGACCGACAAATTTTTACTCTCGGATATATTCTACCATTTCACTATTTTCAGTGCAGTAAATCAGCACATTTTTTTTTCAATTACATTTGAGATGGTCGCTAAAGTGGCTGGGACATCTGACGTGAAATGACCCAGAAGCAGCTGAGAACAAAACTTAATTTTTTACAAAACCATTCTCAGTTTAAAGCTGTTAGTAAGACTGAAAATCCTCCTCACCCTCCCCCCCCTCAGTATGAACACTTTTTACTTGTTAGCACTTTTAATTGCTTGTTAAATTTCAAACAGAGAGACAATAAAAAATAATTTTGCACAGACCAAGATATATGTGCTAATGTAGCAGAAATGCAAACCACATATGCAACAAAGAGCAAGAAATTTTCAAATGTATAAAATAAATACATTATAAGTTATCAGAATACTACTTTTGATTGATTACACTCATAACAAATGATTGATGAAATGTTCCTGCAGTGCGTGACAACTTCATAACAAAAGCTGCATTTCACATTTGCACAACAAATGTTGAACTGATCAACAGCCTCAACATGTTCCATTCCGGCAACCAAGAATAATTGGACTTTTCGAAGTCATATATGTCTTATAAGCCTTCATTGAACCTAAGTGATTCACGTCTACAATAACTTTCCAGTAAAAAATAAAACACAGGCTTCAAGCTAGACAAGGCCGATATTTTATATTAATGCTTGCCGGGTGTTGATCACAGTACGTCCCTTGTGTTGCCGCATGTACAAAGATCATTGTAAAACTCTGAAAATGATGTCAGTACTTTGTACTCTTGTGTTGCATTCACATTGTACACATGGAAATGTTCATCAAAAGAAACAGTCTCAAGCATATTTACCCAAATGAGAAGAGTTTTGTTTACATAGTATATTCCGCACACGTGAACAAACTTTGGCATGTCATCGAAGGAAATATCTAGGAAAGACAACAACCATCCTTAAGCAACCTTCCAGACACTCTTAGAGAACTTACAGTAAATGAACTTGAGCACTCAAGGCCATGCTCAGAAACAAAGTGCTGCGCACATTCAGAAAGGTGCTCATGCTGCACAGTACTGCAACCAGTCGTGGCAGTACCGTCATCCTCAGGACATATAAGTGTAAAGCTTTGCAAAAACTGATGTCTGAGAGCCAGAGTTCTTGAGAGGTTCTTGCAGTTGTGAATTTTGCGTGAAATGTCCTTAAAGTACTGGTGTTTCGCCTCAAACCGCATTGCCCAGAGAGTACTTAGTGGTCCAAACTTCATTATTAGTGACGGATAGTGAATGAGGTAGTGAACCTTGCAACGAATTGATGAGGATGGAAACAATAATTTGAATTCCAGACAAAAAAAAAGTAAACTTTTCTTTGCAGATAAGCAATATAGCTAGAGGGAATTCTGTCGCACATAATGATGTCTACGATTTCTCGCAAAATAAGGTAAAGCTGCCATACTTCATTTCCAGTAGGAACACACTCACCAACGAAAAGTGCGAGGTGTTGAAAAAAGCAAAACACTTGAGTTGCTGATACTTTCGTGGGTGCTTTGCCTTTCAAGAACCCATTTGACAGAGGCTCCGATTCGTTCCGCACATCATGTGGATCATAACGCCATTGACATATCACCTTGTTAGAGTGAGTAAGGGAAAAAATTTTGTTTGATTAATGATGAAATAATGTGATGCAAGGCAAATGGCAATACACCCTCATGAATGTCATGCCTTAAATCTGGTGGTACATGTTGCGATGAGTCAAAGCCTCTGAACTCGAAGGCAGATGTTTCCCTAACGCCATACAATGACGCAGTGGGAAGCCCTGCCCTCAGCATATCTAAATGCTTTTGGTGGTCATTTGGCATTCGAAGAATAAAGTCACTTTCTAAAAACTTGTGGTTCAGTTCATGGCGCAATGCCATGCAAAACCTGCATATTCTGCCATGACTGAATGAACACTTAAAGCCTCCTACTCGGTGGCTGGACAAGTTATCCCCAGTGAAAATAAAGACTGAACCTTTAAGCATATTTTCACCCACCTTAATGCCCTGTTCTAATTCCTTTACATCCGCAATTAGTGGAGCTAATATTTTTGAAAAGCCGTAGGAAGACACATATTAGGGAGACACAAAAGCAAGGTCACCACTGAGAGTGGTGACCTTGCTTTTGCAACAAAATTTAGGACTGAAAAATAGACAGCTGTCATTTTGTGTATCCCTCTTTTGCTACCTAATGGGTTACACACCTCGAATTTGTCGCTGTAGAGTTGTATACTTAATTTATATTTGTCCCCGCTAAAGTAAGCATGCTCTTGAAACTCAGTGCCTTCAAAAATAGAGCACAAGTAATTTTCTTTTTAGTGGTAGCTGTTGAAGTCACTAGACAGGTCAGAATTCTATAGGACGCATTTCAGCACATCACAGAGGGGGACATACGCGATAGTGTGTTTTCCATGCATGTCTGTTCCAAGCAGTATTGTACGAGGCTCTACAACAGGAAAATGGGTCCGCCAATATCTCAAGTGCTTTGCTTTTATGAGGAGTCTGTTTAGCTGCTGCTTGCACTCCACTTTACGACTGGCAGCCAGAGTACACGTGCAAAGCTGTTCATCATCTAGCATCACTTGCATCAAGGAAATAACATCGTTCGCTATTTCGTTCAAGGAGGTTTCTGGAAGGTGTCTCGCTTCTTTCCACTTGAGAAGCAGTGCTGCCAATTGATTGACATAATCAGTGGGACAGGGACTTGATTCAGATAGTTCAGAATCAATTACCACTTCTTCTTGGGCTTCTGATTCTTCCATCGGTGAATCATTTTCGCTTCTTTGCTCTACTTGCTGCGGAATGGTCTCAGTGGGCTGTGTTTCATCCTCAAGCAGCTCGGCGTGCTTTCTGTACACATGTCTTTTGTAAGAAAAAAACAGCCTAAACGTTTTCATGCAGCCACCTAAGCCACACAGCCAATTGCTTTCATGCCCATGAACCGTGCGAAGATGTCTGAAGAGTGCCTTGAGCGAGACCTTAGGACACGAACATCTGGAGCAGCGAAAGTAGCGAACGCCTGGCATCTGAAAAGAAATCGGCGTTTTTTTTAACTAAGAGCGTCATAGGGAAGCAATGCTCAGCAGAGAATAACTAACTTACTGTATTAGTATTTGTAGTCTCATGCAAAAATTCTGGAATTCACTGAGTTCCTTAAACTAACGTTAAGGAATAACAAACACTTCTCCTACATGAAGACCTCCTATAATTCAATTTATCCACTCCTCGTTCACACTAAGTTACTCAATTCGTTTTTTCACAGCCCAGTTACTTAAAATTTTCTGTGCGCCGGAGTATACTGATGTGAGAGCGACAGCAGTTAGCAGGCCGCTGCAACCTTTGCATTTTTTTTTCATTCCCCCTTGTTCTTCTTTTTTGAAAAATCAGCCGGTACTAACCGTTCTACTTTGAGGTGGCGGCTTTAGATAGTGCCACGCCTTCGCGTCTATAGCCGCCTATACAGCTCACGATAGCACATATATATATATATATATATATATATATATATATATATATATATATATATATATATTGTAAGGACGAGAAATAAGACACAACGCCTTTGCTGCAGGCCGGCTGTTCTTATTCTGCTTCGTCTTCCTCGGCTTCCTCCTAGCATGCGAGTCTGTGCCAGAGAGAGTTCCAGTTTCGGTTTTCGTCATTACACTCGGCCATGACTGCTAGCGCGCAAAGGGCAATTTTCTCTGGAGGGCGGCACTGGGAGTGCCGTGGTAGTCTGTCATGTGCACGCCTCGAGCTGTCCTGTGGAACTGTCCTGTACTCTGGTGGACGACCCTGGCTGTGTCGAGGTGGTCGCTGCAGGTCGCGTCCGCGCGGCAAGTTAATGTAGTCACCTGGAGAATGTAAACCCAGCAGGTGATACTGGCTGGTGCGGAGTGATCGCATTGGTGGCGGACCATCGCGATGACTACCCCTTCGCTGCTTGGATGACATTGCAGGGACACCAGTATGCAGTACTGCGGCCCACACTGAGCGGGGACGCCTGCGTTGTTCAGAGCGAGGGAAGGTACGATGGGCTATATCGATAGATATCAGCGACATCGCTGTGTAGACTTTGCGCGTAGACTTGCGACGCAAGTCGTGCTCTAGCGTCTTCGCTGATGCACTGCTGGTCGAAGTGGAGGTTTTTGCCAATCCGTCACGTGCGTTCATGTCGACATGGCCAGTTGCCTCGCCATCCGGAGCAACCGTGAACTGCACCGGAATGACTTCGATGGCATCCTCCTCAGGTGGAGTAGGCACTTGTGGCTCGTTAGGGGAGACGGCATTTGGCAAGTTACGAGCGTCCACGCACTCGGCCAATGACGGCAAAGGTGGCAGGGGATGGTGCGGCTCCTTACTATGGGTCAAAGGTAATTGTGTGTCAGGTGTCGACGCGGAGTCAGAGATCTGCCCGGAGGAGTACACCGTCCAGCTTGTCTCGATGATTGCCGCAGGGTACTCTGGGAAGCTGTCCGGGGAGGGGGCACGCGGCACAGCTGTAGGGGGGCGCGGCGCCTCGTGAGGTTGATCTCCGAGGTAGGGCAGGTTGGCAGAGGGTGCAGCTGCCTCGTCGTTGTGCTTCTCAATAGCCCCTTGCTCGGTAGTGGCGAGGGTAGAATGAGAGGTAGCAGTGAGGTCAGACTCAATTCTTCCAAACGCAGCAATGAGCTTGGCGCTCCAGTCCGCCCAGGACTGCTGCCGCACGCCTTCGTACCTGTGCCACGCAGCAGCAGGATTTTGAAGGCGGTCTAAGGCCACGCACCACTTCTGATTGTCGCTCCATCCCTTGCGAGCTCCGAGAGCATTGATGGTAGCCACCCAATCGACGGCATCGTCCTGGAAGCCGCGAAACTCGGGTAGCTCGGAGGCAGCCGGTGGTGGTGTCACGGCAGGCGAAGCTCCAGAAAATAGCGACGCCACACAGCCAAGTTGGTGTGAAAGAGCCGCGAGAGTATACTGGAGCTTGCTGCGGCTCTCGGGGGAAGTTGTTGAATGGTCTTGCGAGGCGGCCGCGGCCAACGCCTCATCGATAATGTGAAGTCCCGGCAAGGCAGCAGGGAATATCGCAGAACTCGACGCTGTCAGGGCGCCGACCTCGAGGCGGAGTCGCGCAATGGTGCGCGAAAGCTCGGTGGCACTCTCGGGCGGCCCACATGCGGAGCCAGTGGGGACGTGTTCCCCGATCAGCGTACTCACTGCTGTGGTACCCTCGGCCGAGGGAGCTTGAACAGCACCCCTGAGCGGCTGAGGTGCCGATGAAGCACTGAGCAGGACGTTGTCGCAGTGGGAAGCGTGAACGGCATTCCCGGTCAACGACAGGCCATGTACTGTCGTGGTGGGGCCGGGGCAAGCCTGCCCAGGAGCCATCGAGAAGGCCTGGACGCCGTCCCCGAATGGCGGCACAGGTGCTCCCGGCTGCAGGAGGGCTGTCGGCTCCATGATCGAGGAAGCGTGAACAGCGTTTTTACGATGAGAGAACCACGCTGCCGATGATCCACGAGGGTACGGACAGGTGGCTTGTGCCGCAGGGTTCACTTGTGGACCTGTGCTCACGGCACAATCCGTGGCGAAGGACGCGTAGACGGTGTCCCTTTTCATGAAGAAATACCGGTGATGGGTATACTAGAGCCGCCGAGGAGGCCTTGGCGCCATCCCCGAACGGTGGTGTCAGTGGCGGCAGGTGAACAGCTGCCGAGGAGGGCTTGACGCCGTCCTCAAGCGACGCTTACCGCGGCTGCACGTCGGCGGGCGTTCTGGATGACGAAGCCGGGACGTAAGCCGTTTTCTTCGTCGACTGCGCCATTGTAAGGACGAGAAATAAGACACAACGCCTTTGCTGCAGGCCGGCTGTTCTTATTCTGCTTCGTCTTCCTCGGCTTCCTCCTAGCATGCGAGTCTGTGCCAGAGAGAGTTCCAGTTTCGGTTTTCGTCATTACAATATATATATATATATATATATATATATATATATATATATATATATATATATCTGCGGTGGCTCATCGCATACACACCGACGGAACTTCTATTGTCCGTCGTCGACCATACCGTGTGTTTCTTCCAGCGAACGCGAGATCATCGACAAGCACGTTGCTGATATGCTCAAGCAAAACATCATCCGCCCCTCCTCAAGCCCTTGGTCGTCACCTGTCGTTCTCGTAAAAAAAAGAGACGGTTCGGTATGATTCTCCGTTGACTACCGCGCATTATACAAAGTAACCAGAAAAGACGTATATCCCTTGCTTCGCATTGATGATGCCTTGGATTCCTTACAAAAAGCGGAATATTTTTCGAGCCTTGACCTGCGCTCCGGTTATTGTCAAATTTCGATGCACGAGGATGACAAGAAAAAAACTGCCTTTGCCACACCCGATAAGCTTTACGAATTTGATGTCATGCCTTTCGGCCTCTGCAATGCGCCAGCAATGTTTGAACGACTGATAGACACTCTACTGCGGGGCCTTAAGTGGAAAACATGCTTATGTTACCATGACGACATCGTCATATTTTCTTGAACATTCGAACAACACTCGCAGCACCTAGATGAAGTTCTGACGTGTCTCGCAGCTGCTGGCCTTCAGCTCAACACCAAGAAGCGCCACTTTGCTAGCTAAAGTATTAAAGTACTCGGACATCTCATCAGCAAAGATGGAATCCGGGCTGATCCCGACATGATTACTGCCATTCTTCACTTCCCGGTACCTCAACGCGTCAAAGAGCTCCGAAGCTTTCTTGGCCTTGCGTCGTACTTCCGGCGCTTTATACGAGACTTCGCCACCATTGCTGTACCACTTCACTAACTCCTTTCTTCAGGAGCGTCATACGTATGGTCGGACGAATGCCAAATGGCTTTTGACACCTTGAAACGTGCCCTCACGTCTGAGCCAGTGCTTTGTCATTTCGATAACGCCGCACCCACTCTCCTCCATACCGATGCCAGCGGACACGGACTCAGCGCTGAACTTCTGCAACGAACAGAGCGGTATGACGAACGTGTGATCGCATACGCAATTCGCACCCTCGCAGCAGCAGAGAAAAACTACACCATCACCGAGCAGGAGTGTCTCGCCGTTGTCTGGGCCATCCAGAAGTTTCGACCATATCTTCACGGCCGCCACTTTACCGTCGTCACTGACCACCACCACGCTTTGTGCTGGCTGTCGACGTTGAAGAATTTCTCTGGACGTCTCGGTCACTGGATACTTCGTCTCCAAGAATACGAGTTTGACGTTATCTACAAATCCGGCAAGAAACACAACGATGCCGATGCCCTTAGCCTCTGTCCTTTACAATCCTCATCAGGCACTCCTTGCCTGTCGCCAACTGTGAGTGAACCATCAAAGTGTCTCCGTCAGTTCATTCACTCGCCGCTGTCGATCTTCTTTCTACCTTCAACAACGACACGTTTGCATCCCACCAACGCAGCGACACTTACTGTCGCTCTATAATGCAGCGCCTTCAAGGCTCCTCTCGTCCTCCCAACGCTCGCGCCCATCGACAGCTGCGGAACTTCAAGACTGAAAACTCAATCCTTTACCGCTTTGTCTTCCACCCCGAAGGACAGCACTGGGTTCCTGTTGCTCCTCGTTCCCTAAAGGCGCAGATTTTAGAGCCGTTTCACGATGACCCCAAGGCTGGTCATTTCGCTTTTCAAAAAACATATGAACGCATCCACAATTGTTTTGCCTGGCCTGGCCTTTCCAACTGCGTAGCACGATATGTTGCGTCATGCTCGCTATGCCAACGCCGCAAGCGACCCACTTCCTCCCCGGCCGGTCTTCTACAACCTCTTCCGTGTCCTGGCGCTCCCTTCGATGTCATTGGCATTGACTTCTACGGGCCGCTACCAATATCAGCTAGCGGCAAGCGCTGGATTGTCACAGCAGTTGACCACTTAGCAAGGTACGCCGAAACAGCTGCACTTCCTTCAGGATGAGCAGAGGACATTGCCACATTTTTTCTGGAGGCAATCTTTCTAAGACATGGTGCACCACGCATCTTATTGATCGATCCTGGCAAGGCATTTCTCTCGAAACTACTCGAACAAGTCCTCCACGCATGTAATGCGATTCATATGACGACATCCAGCTACCATTCCCAGACTAACGGCCTCACAGAGCGCTTCCATCGAACTTTGACCAACATGATATCTATGTATGTGACGCTATGATGAATCGGAGACGTGGCCCAGCTCATACTCCATGTTTATTCTACTCCGACTTCTTCTTTCTCGGCTTCTACCAATCATCGCTTCATACGTCACACGATTCCCCCTCCCCCCGAAAAAAGGCATGGATTACGAACAAGGAAAAGTACACAAGGAGAGTTTGAGAAGTCACAAATGTCAAAATGCACAATTGGTTTCATGGCCCCGTGGTGTTCCGTAACCTCGCAAAGCTTCACGAAAGAGTGCAGCAGTCCGGTTAATGCAGGCGTTCTGGTGGGCGAGGCTGATGGTTGCGTCCTGGATAACACAAGAATGCTTTGGACGTGGAGATAGCGGAAATCGCAGCTGGCATTGTTGTGAAGAACAAACGAGGTTCGAACGCCTTGCAGAATGGACAGTTCGGATATCGTAGGCATGGAATTCTTCGTCTTGGCACAGGTCGTGCAGGCAGCTTGCGTGCGCGTTGATCGAGGTTGATTGGGTGCTGCCTGTGTTTCTGCCGAGTACAAGGGGTGCTTTTGTGGCTTTTGGAGATTTTCCTATGGCGATGTCGCAGATGGTTTGATGGAAGGCACATTCTTGATCTTTGGTGGAGAATGTATCCACGACGATGGGTCTTTTTGCAATGTTCTTTGAGCCTTAAAAGTGGTTTCGATGAGGTTTGCTTTCGTTGTTGACAATGTTGAAGTATACGTTGACGTGTTAGTTTCTTGGTTTCGTCGACTTGCTTGTGGTGTGACATTGATCGTGCTGTGTCAGGATTCTTAGCAAGTCCTTCGCAGGCTTCAACGACGTAAACCAATGCAGATGTTTCCGGCACAAAACAATGTGCGGGGTTTCGTGCACTTGAATCTTCTGTATTCATAAATCGTTCATTGTTGGTGGTTGCCTGAAGATTACTAGTGTCATCAGAAGTCGCACCTGTGCTTTTGTTTTCATTGTTGGCAGTGCGGTTGCATACAGGATTCACGTCACTTCGATCTTGTAATTGATTAACACTAGACGCTTCTGCAGAAGACTTTCCTTCACAAGATGCTGATTGTGAATGCTTCTGTCTTTGTGGCACTGCTGAGGTGAATGCCAAGTCAGTTTGCAAAGTACGCATGTGGCATGAGGTATTAAATGCATCTCGGTCATCAATAGCAGATTCAATTCTTTTATGCAACAGTGAGTTGAGCATTGGTGATATATCCGCGGATGAGGAACCAGGTGGAAGGTTGGGAACACGACCACGTGGTCTTTTCGTGAGCATGTGGCTAACTTCACCTGACGGGAATTGTACATTCATGCTCTGTACTCGAGTGCGTGAAGGCTGCTTATGACTGCGATGACTGAGTTTAATGCACTGAGAGTGCGTGGGCTAATCGAATCTTCACTATAGTTTTCAAACCAGATGATCATTCCTTCTTTTATCTTTTGCCAAGACTCGTCGTTGTCGAATATGTGGGTGACGTAAAACTTAAATGCCTCACCGGTGACATAGTCGCTGAAGTTCGTAACCATCTCCCGTTCCGACCAAGATGCAGCGGTAGCGTGGAGCTCGAACAGGTCGAACCAGTCCTGTACAGGTCCATCGTCCGCTGCTCCGGTGTACTTGGGGATGGGAAGGTCGGTCGATGGTTCTGCCATGATGCCGGTAACTGCTTGCGCTTGAGATCACCTCTTCTGTGGTCGATATTCAGTTGAGGCGTATTGCCGGTGGCTTCGTGAATGATGTGTGGCTGACGAGCGGCGGCCAGGTCTTCATCCTGTCGACTTGCGTGACGCTATGATGAATCGGAGACGTGGCCCGGCTCATAATCCATGTTTATTCTACTCCGACTTCTTCTTTCTCGGCTTCTACCAATCATCGCTTCATACGTCACATGAATATCAACGCCGACCACACCAACTGGGATACCATCCTGCCATTCGTGACTTTTGCGTACAATACCGCTACGCAGCGCACCACGGGCTATTTTTGACGTCCCTGTGAACTCGTCATCGTCATCGAGGGAGCACTTAATCCCTTGCCTGGCCGATTGTCGCCGACGCGCCCACCTCAATACACAGGCAAGCAAACAAGAGCGGAAGACTCGCTACGATGGCGTCCACCGCGTAGTTCACTTAAATACTGGAGACGAAGTACTGTTGTGGACCCCAACGCGGGTTCCCGGCTTGTGTGATAAGTTTCACTCACGTTTCATCGGCCCCTACGCTATAGTCGAGCAGACGTCTCCTGTTAAATATCGAGTAACCCCTGCTGCCATGCCTTCCGACGGCCGTTTTCGTGGTACGGAGGTTTTTCACGTGTCACGCTTAAAACCATTCGTGCGCCGTACACCACCGTCATAAACAGCGGCCTAATTGGCCGCTTCCGCGCGAGGGGAAATTAGCGTAAGCACAATATTGACAACGTTTGACCTTCATCTTCTTCATCTGTATATAATCATCATCACGAAAAACGTCGTCTTCATTCGAAGGGTTGATCAGGCGATTCGGCCTAATAAACGCCGTCGAGACTCCAACGCTGCTACTGTCCTACAATATATATATATATATATATATATATATATATATATATATATATATATATATATATATATATATATATATATATATATATATATATATATATATATATATGTATATATATATATATATTTATATATATATATATATATATATATATATATATATGTGTGTGTGTGTGTGTGTGTGTGTGTGTGTGTGTGTGTGGGTGTGTGTGTGTGTGTGTGTGTGTGCGTATAACACCAATAAATGCACTTATCATACAACATTATGTTCGGGGCAGCTTTCTCCGGCAAAAGTCATCGGTTGCTGCTTGGTAGACGCTGCTTGGCGGAAATGAGATGACTTTATGAAATGCGATGGCTTGGACGGGCTGGGCCATCAGCCCGTTCACCCCGGCCCGCGCCTTTGTAGCCGAACACCGCCACCATCACCCAAAGCTCCTCGCAGAAAACCCAGGAAACCCCCCCCCCCCCTACAAACCGAGGAGAGGAGAGCGGGGGCGAGGGGCGAACCCTACCCGACATAGGCTGCGACGAACCTTAGAACTACCCCCCTAGACGAACTGTGCGCACGCGTAAGGCTACAGCAAGCTAAATCAAGCTGTCGATGGAAAATATGGTACCGTCATCGAGCTTGATCACAGGGCTAAATAAAAAATAATTAGCAGAGAAGGAAAGGTAGGCCGGTTAACCAGTCTACGATAACTAGTTTGCTACACTAAACCTAGGATGGGGATGAAAAAATTGTTATGTGGCTATGCTTAGCCCGCTGAAAAACAGGAAAAAGATAGTTCAAATTCCTTAATTTTTCCGTGCAACTGCCTCAGATCCCAAGGAAAAAATATTTGTGCATCCAGGAACTACCTGGGGTCATATTCGCTAACGGCAAACCTGTCATAAGTACGAAATTATTATTTAAGCCGGCTGTCTGCGAAAAAGCACCCTTCCAAAATATTAAAATATGATTTCTATGATACCTTATCATACGACTTTTGAAATAAGAAGCACACAGTCATGCGATACAGCCATCAGCCTTGCCAATTATTCTGCACCACGCAACAATCAAGGCGAAAGGCCACTCATCGAAACGAAACTTTACCGCCGGTGGCATCAGCAAGAGCGAAGCAAACAATCATCACCTGAAGACGTATCTATATGACATCGTCATAACGCCACGAATCACTAATATTTGTGACGCTACATGATTATGTCTGCAACACATGATCGCTTCTTCTAAAGTAGGCCGATGAGGGAGAGAGCGCAAAATCCAGGTGACGTGCAGAAAGCTTGTGCCTTTGATTCTCAAAACAGCGCAAAACTACGTTAGAGGCACGCAGAAATCTTTCGGAGGCTAAAGCGAACAAATAAGGAACCGTGTGGGTTTTTTATATATATACCACGGTCCTGACCTCTCACAGTATTTTGCGACAGAAGCTCAATTTCCACCACAATGAATGTATCGAACAAAATGATAAGCGCTATTAGAAAAGGCTTCACGTTCTAAGCTTCGTCGAAAAACCTGTACCGCCGTGACCTAAGACGGTAATATCGAACGATACCTTTTTCTGTGCTGGTGCCTTTTTTTACTCTTCCCTAATCACCAGCGATCCAAGCGATGGCCAACCTGTAATATTATCAACGGTGCCAGCCATGCACGAGGAAAGGAAAAGCAAATAATCGAGCATGTCAAGTTTCAGGAAATTACCCAGAGTCTAATGTCGTCTAGGTACAAAATATGACCAATGAAATCCTTGGCGTCGTGCACGATTACAGCGCGAACCTAAACATACGCCTTCAACCTCGACTTTTTTCCTGAATTATGAAAGCTACGAGGGCAAAATCGACATTAAAATTTTCAGAGCGATATTATTCAATATAAACATATTATTTGCTTTAGTCTCAATTATGCATCAAGGCAACACGTGAGAAATGAAGTTGTGGTACCTGATTATAAGAAATAAAGTTGTGGTACCCAATTATATTACAACACAAACAAAGGCAGTACACCTTCAGTGGCAGTGAAACTAAACACAAGTTATTTGCGTCGTATGTCTGCAACGGCCAGCAAGCATGCGCGATTGTGCACGCACGCGATTGTAGTATGTTCACGCGTCGGACTGCGAGAGGTTGTGGATACATTATACAACTGACAGGAAGTATGCGACACACCTGCAAACAAACGAATCTCTTCTACTGCGACGATGCACGGCACAGACAAGATGGAGTCTATATATTGCTTACGGGCTTCGCAGTGAAATTACACAATACAAAACTTGCAATTGCACAGAACTAATGTGTTTCAATAACCATCACAATGTCTTCATTTAACCGCGAATGATATGGGAACGTGATGCGGCTAAAGCAAACAAAAGAATCAGCTCACGAATTCGGCGCATCTCTGACAATGGAACCCAAGAGCAGCGCGTAACGAGAAGCGAAGGTTGGCGTTGACACCTTTTTGATTCGTACTTCAGTCGATTATTAGTGCTCCTCTATCTAGTACTCAAAGATAACCACTTACCTCTGAAGTGTTGATTGGGATTCAACAGCCACGACGAGCGCACGCCGTTCTCACGCGCTACTCGAATATGGGATGTGCTTTATAAAGAAGGAGACGCCGCCATTACCACTTCCTTTCGGGAGCGCTGTTAGCACGACCACGGCGGCTGGCCCTTCTTTTTTACTTCTTTCTCCGGCGGCCGTGGCTGGGCAGAGCGCCTTCGGGAAGAGGGGACGAAAGATGTAAGGAGACGAGAGAGAAAGAGTGGCAACGTCTTTGAATGGTTACATTCGCTTGCAAGTGACGACTCCGGCAGCAGACCCGTCAGAGAGAGATAGTGTCCATGCAGGCATGGTTTAACCCCTGTCCCTCTCCGCCCCCTCGAATTCAATGTAGTGAAGCGAGCGTGGAGGGAGATACCATTGCATAGAAGGTGCCATGCTTCCGAACTCTCTCAACATCTCTTTCCACAGCCGCGAGCTTTCACTCCTCCGCACGGAGGAATGCTCCTCCGTCTGTACTCGTGAGTGCGCGCCATTTTGATAACTGCGCCGTTGAAAACCTGACTCTCGCGCCGTTCGCTGAGTGCTGAAGCGTTTGAATAGTATTTGGCGTGCATTTTTTTCACTCCCGCTGAGGACTTTAGGACGTCAATTTTGTGCGCGGTGTCATCCGAGATGCCGCCGATTCGTTGTCTGTTGACTGTACTGCACATTCAGATAAAGCGGACGTACGACTTCGAAGAAGGTTCCGTGGTCGCCCTCAAACATACGATTGCCACATGTCCTGTTCTTGGGTCGCAAGTACAACTGTCTTGCAGCAAATTTCAGGTAAGTGACTGCTTATTTGTTCAACTGTGTTTTGTTGAGAGCGATAAGTGCTTTTAATCTTTTTTGAAAGCTGAGGCCCGTTTTTTTATTATTTTTTTTTTGCTACGAGCTGCAAGCTTGCAAAGTTGCGTATTTAAAGGCTAGGGATGTGCGCTTCTGTACTATTGTTAGTGGGGCCCGGTTTGCCGAAACAGTGTTGCTGAGAGGAAAACTAAGCGTGCAATTTTTCGTATTACTTTAAGACTCATGCGTTTTTGTTGTCTGTCTCATACATGTGTACGCGCGCCCGAATCGACAGTATGTCGAAAGGCAACTATTGTTTCGCGTATCGACATCGTAGCTAGGCCTCACTAGATGCTTGTCAATGGTCGCAAGCCTTGTGTTCACGTTCTGTCTACATTAACCTCTCCTTGATGTAATTTAACTCACCCCTTCCACACACAACAAAAAAAAACGTGTTGACACTCGAGATAACATCGGCTGCAATGTGGCCGAACGAGTTCGCCGTGCACTTTTGAGCTTAGTTCGCTGAGCATGCGGCTGAACTACACTCGCATCAACAAAGTTCGTTGATTTTGAACGTTTGGCAGCGCGCATGACTTTTCGTAGAATGCACAAATAAAGCACGAGAACGTGGTGAGGCGCTTGCTTTAATATTTTCAAGAATGTCACTTTTGTTCTTATCGTACACAAGCGTGTGTTATCCTCGATATCGTCGTTCTCGAGTGTTTTGTATTGTTGAATTAACATAGCGTGCATGATGTGAGTTGTGGAGTCGTCTCAAGTGTACGTGAGGGGAATTTCAGAGTGAGGGGATTAGTCGAAAATTCATTTCGGGTGAAGATGCCTATGCGTACCTGGGTGCGTGTTTGTGTGTGTGCGCGCGCGTGCGTGCGTGCGTGTGTGTGTGTGTGTGTGTGTGCGTGTGTGTGTGTGTGTGTGTGTGTGCGTGCGTGTGTGTGTGCGCGCGCGTGCGTGTGTGCGTGTGTGTGTGTGTGTGTGTGTGTGTGTGTGTGTGTGTGTGTGTGTGTGTGTGTGTGTGTGTGTGTGTGCGTGTGTGTGTGTGCGTGCGTGCGTGCGTGCGTGCATGCAAGGCATTCCGGAGGCCGTGTCTCCAACAGGCCATGCGTGGTGGCAGCTGAGCCGTGTCTTCGCGATCTAGGAACATAAAATAGTAATGGTAGTGAACAAACCCTCATACATCTTTTTCAGTTCATTGACAATTTACCGGGATGGTTTGCTGGTAATGGTTCCTCTGTTCAATGAACTTGTCGACCTCGCTACTGAAGACAGCATACCTGATATGTTGAAAATCGTTCTTATGGCACAGCAAGAAAGTAGCGCGAAACAAGCGCCGTCATGTTCATCGTCACAGGTAAATTTTCTGAGTTTTATGTTCCTATTGTTCATTATTATTAAGAATTAATGCTCTTTTATAAATACTTAAATTATCAGCTATTTAGTTTTGATGATCGGTTGCAACTGTTGGCGCGAGAGATTTTTGGCAGTGAGAGCAAAACGGCACGAAATGTCAGAGTTTGTTACCAGCTGATGTCATTCTAGATGTCACCAACTCCAAGTTATGCGGAGGTTTTTCCAAGTCCGATGTTAAGTCCTAACGCCTGATGCTCTTCTGTAGATTAATTGTCGAATATGGTACAAATCTTTTGCGGATGTTACGATCTAGCTGCTTTTTAGTTTTACCGGCTTATGTTGATTTAAATACATTTTGTTGGAATATTAATTACGGCTAGGGACACGTATGCTGTGGGTGAAAGAGGAAGTGTGATTGTGAGCAGCAAGGCAGGGGGACTTGAGTCAAGCACAGTGTTTCTTCGCGGAAGGTGCGGGTGAAATCGGTGTTGTGGAATATCAGGTAATGAATGAATAAATTTTGAAGTATTTTATTTAAAGTATTATTTAAGTTTAAAGTTTTTTATTGAAGAAATTGTTTTATTATCTGCGCTTTTCGCGCGCTGGCATGCAAGGCCCTGGTTATCTTTTTTTTTTTTGCGTGCGACACAACCTTGAACAAGCTCTCGCGCAATTGTAGGAGGGTGCCTTTTTTTTTAAACATTGCAGTTTTTTTTAAAGTCTATGATACGCTGGTTTCTGTCGTTTTCGCACAAACTCGATGCCGAAGCGAACATAACTTTCTGCAGCTAAAATGATGACCACGTGACAAACTTAAAATTGTTCAATTAGCATTTTAATTATGGGCTTTAGTGCCGTATATATCAAAGTTCTAGTGGGAAATCAAAAGTTATCGCACCTGGCCGGCACGAAGCACAGCACAATACCAAAATGACCCGTGGAGCGGAAATGGTGAAACTTAAACAAAATGGCGCACCAATGCAGAATCCAGTCGAAAAAAGTCTGCAAACATCCTAAAATACCCAAGTAGACAGCTTATCATTTGTCTAAGATGGGTGGTCCTGATATTTACCGTTCTGAAAATATAAAAAGGCTAGAAAAAACATTTCACTTCTCTGCAAAAAGAAATACCAAAGTGTCTGCGCCAGAGGTTTATTCTTAGACAGGGGAAAAGTTTTATTGCAGTTTTCTTGTGCACAGTTCGAAAGAAATTGACAAGCACCACACACTACAAGCAATAGTGAAGCAATTCGCTGGTACAAGTGAAATGACTTCTGGCAGCTTGTAACGAAGATATACGACCACTGTGCACTTTTATTCAAATTCTGTCACTTCCTTTTCACTGGTCTCACATAACTGAACGGTTGCACTTTGTGTGCGTCAGGTGTAATAAATTACAATGTCGCCCTTAGATTCACTCACCAACGCATTGAACTAAATGCAACATTCGTGATTTCTAAGAAGTTGCTGTACCAATAACTAGTGGGCACTACAGTGTTGTAATATAAACACTTCTTATTCAGTAAATAATAAAAAAACTTATGAATGATTTTTCGCTGATTGACCACAATGGTGTCATTCAAGCTGCAATAGAATATTCTCCATCTGCATGAAATTTTTGCTAAAGAATGACAACAGCATTGTCATATAATTGTTATAAAGATCTATACTTCCCGAACAAAAAAAAACCCCTCTAGAGTTGCAGAGTGTGTTCTTTCGTTTACCGTCTTTAAACATGATATATATGCTGTAATATATTTTAGTGAACCTTGATTAAGGTAAACTTGTACGCCCCACCATACGGCAGAGATTGTGCAGTGTGTACTCTGTTAGAGAAGTTCCGTGCAGCAGAGCCAAGGCTACACGATCCTCGAACGCAGGTTGTTGCGAAGTGAGATGTAGTGCCCCGTATACGTAGCCCGTTGTCTGATCGCGTGACTTTTGCAAGCGGTCTCGTCGGAGGATTTTTACTTTTAAGACTTCTCTGCGTGTTGTAGCTGTGATTTGTATAACAATTTTGTCTCATTTTCTGTAGAAAACAATTTTCGTGGCCCCGTAATACTGAAGAAAGAGTCTTTGCTTGTACGTATTATGACATCCAAATTTCCAAATAAATAACGCTGTTTTTATAACACCGTGAAACACTGCACAGGCTCGCCGAGTGACGGAGGAGGACGGTTCCCTCGATGACCGATAAGCCTTTGCACCGGTGCCAATGCGGCTACAGCGTATACGTCGCTATAGCTATAGCGTGGCTTTCCTGTCGGTAAATACGTCGTCCTTATCGAGCTTGCAACAAATATTGCGTTTGCTTCCTCGCTCGTAAATTGAAAACCTTTTAGGGTTTTATGACGCGAGCTTTCACTTTTGCTGCCAGTGCGCTGTCGTACGTAAACTAGCTTGGAGAGTTGTCGTCGTTGCTGATCTCCCGGCCGTGAACGCGAACTTCGTATCTCGCTCGCTGTTCTTGGTTCACCGCTAGTGCGATCGTTTTGATGCCGAATCTTCATGCTTTACAGAAACTTTTCGCGACAACATACCAAATTACAAGCTAGGCATAATCATCGTTGGTTGCACTTCGATCGGAAGCGGTCGCGTGAATCTTAGTGGTTAGGTGCCGAATCAACGAAGCTCTTGGTGGTAGCAGCACTTGACGGGAAGGGATACACATCGTTAATGAAAAAGAGAGTGGCACGTGCAGCGCTCAAACACTGGTTTGCAATTTGATTGCGATGTCTTATATCGGGTGCGCGCCCGTGAAATCGAATGATTGGCGTCTTTCAATGCGTCACATTCTGGACGTGATTCGACATATTTTCTGTGTAATGCGCATCGAGGCTGTCTAGTAATCAGCGAATTTCCACGATGGTGCTTTCATTTGTTAGATCCCCCACCCTTTCACGTTAATTTCATTGGCAACGCGTGTCTTTGGACGTTAAATTCTTTTAACATAAAGAATTTTAAATGTTAGCAAGCACGCATCGCACATTTCGATTTTCAGACACGCGAAGCTGCATGGTCAACACGTTTTGCGCAAGTGCAGTTCTTTAAAATGATTGGTTTGGTTATAGTGTGGTACCACCCATAGTGCGGATATTCGCCACTCCCGCGACTTACAATATATGAGGTCTATACTGTATACAGACTCTCAACAAAGGCTGGCATCACAAGCAGATTTACTAGCCACACCGCATTTGTTCCTGCCACACTATAGTGGCATGGGTATGGCGGGAGTGCCATCTAGTGATTTCACTGCTGGAATAAGTCATCGCTCTGTGGTTTTACTCCATAAGACTAGTACTATGCGTTATGTCATTTCTGTGTGTTTTCCGTTTTCTTCTATGGCTTGCTTCCTTTTTCTATATCCTTCTTTCTATTTCTTTGCATTTTCCTATTTATAACTATTTTTTGTCTTATTTTCATGTGTTTTTCTATGCCTAATTTTTTTCTACCTGTCTTTTTTTTTTTTTTGCTCTCTGTACCGGGTCTTTTGCCCATCAGAGTTATTGCATGCCACGCCGGGTGAATATGCGCCTGTTTTTAGGAGCGAAGCAGATAAATAGTACGAGAGAGCGTGTACCAGTCCATGGAAATGCCGATTTTTGCTCGCACTACCAGGTGCAATGAAAAGCTTGAACCAGCTCTGCTGTTATTATTATAAAATACCATTCGATCATTGCAATGTATGAATACCAACTTGCCGCAGCCCTGTATGCTATGTATTGTATCTCAATGTTGTATATTATGCATTCCCATCCCTGAAACCGCCCGCGAGGGCTTACAGTATTATAATAAATAAATGATGGCAGTATGAGCTATAGCAATAGGTTTACAGTTTCAAGAATGTGTTGTAAAATACTGGTGTGTATTTAAATATCTCCCTGCTATAAGCAATATCTAGTACATTTACTGGCCAAAGTAATAAAAGATAGAGCTCTCAATTATTGTAACACTGCAACTTTACGAAATACAGCTAATTAAGTTGCCCTTGCTATGTTAATACTCACTACTCACCAACAGCTAGGGAAGTACCATTGAACAACACTGCGAATGGAGTGCAGCGCAGTGTATTAGAATGCCTAATGAGACATAAAAACGCTGTTTACAGCACATAGTATGGATGTTTACTTGTACTGGGGGTCTTGTTAGCCTTCAGAAATGTCAATGAGGTATTGCAAATCAGTTCTTTAGAGATCCGCAAGGTGGCAGAAAATATTTTGCAACAACCAGGCGAGTTTCCAAAATTGGGTATACTAATGCATTAGTGATCACGATTTTCCGACCTTCTGGTTGAAGAATGGTTCCCAAGCAAATGCCTTCAGTCTTGTGAGAGGCCACGGATTGCAGATATAAGGAATTTATTTACCCCTTCTGCGAACATATGAAAAGAAGAAAACATAAAAAGTACCCTCTTCGCTGAGTTTGTGGAGATTTTCATAATTTGTTTATTATTGAAATGATGCCACTGTTTCAACTCAGTGGGGTTCGTTTACTTTACTAATGGCATGAAAGTAATACATTAAAAGTGACTTCAATGAAACCAATATATGTGATTTCTCAAAAAGGAAAAACGAGACCTAAACAGCCCAACATGAACAGTTGTAGCCATCTGGCATCAGGGAACACAAGTATGATGAATATAGCCTTATTAGTTCAATTCCAGACTAACGTGTGCTGATAAAAAGTGTAGTTATCATGGCTCATTTCGTTACCAAGTCTCATGACAAATACATGCTCATTGACAGTAGTGAAAGGGTTAATGTGCTGCTTGTCCTCCCCTTATTTGTATCATGGAACAGTTGCATTATTGTTTGTTCCCTTGCTTTCAGGGCACATTACAAGCTGTTGTTGGAACTGGTGAGCATAACACACCAAGCATGGTCATTGAGCCTGTCGAGCGGTAAGGGCTTTTTAGGGTCATTTGTCATTGCAGTATGGACAGCTATGAGTTAAGGGTAGAGATGTGCAAATATTAGTTCACCATTTTGAAGCAGTTTCGAGTAATAAAAACCAGGTCGAATTGAATATATTCAATTCGGAATGATACATCAACCGACTAGGAAAAAATCAACTTGAAAAGAAAATTATTATCAATGAGCATTACATAAGAATTATGCAGTGTTGCTTGAGGGTACCTCATTTGCAGTTATTTAACACATTTGTGAAGGAATGATAGCTGTTTGGTATAAATAAAGAGCTGTGACATGAATGTACGTCATCATTTCTCTAGACAGTAAGATTAGCTATTCACCAGTCACACTAGTGCTTATGTGTTGATCTGGTCATCATAGCTTAATCCTTTAATTAAACTTGGAAGATTTATTAGGTAAACTTTGCAACATTACTCTTGGCTATATAAATATTTGTGTTCATTTGACATGTATTATTAAAAAGTCATATTCTGTTGAAATATTTCAAATAATGTAATTTTTTAATTATATACCTTTCTAATCCAAAGCATTATTTAAAGATAAGAACACTAATTGGTTAATGACGTGCAGTCTTCTCAAAGCCATGGTGATTTTAGAGCTACACTTACACATGTGTGTTCAGGAATTGCAGAAGTGCAATGAATATGCAGTAAGAAATGCATGTTCTAGTCATGTTTTTCTTATCTTCCACCTTGATCAAAACTACTTGAGCTGTTTTTATAGATGTGAGGCACTATTAAAGTGTTGCAATAACAATCCAGTCATGACTTTCGACTTGACTGTTAATATATATTGCAAACTCACTTTTTCAGCTTCTATAGCCTTTAGAACACTATAAATCAAGCAGATAGGCTTGATGTTTTATTGCGAACGACTCCTAAACTTTTAAACTGCTGATTTACAAACTACGGACTCATATAAACTGCTGTCTAGCACTCTAGACCTGAGTGCGTTTCTGTTGCTTTTACTGCAGGTTTCTTGTTGTTTGTTTCATTCAGCCCACTTATCTGCTGATTTCTGGCTTTATTTTTAGCATGTGCATAAGCAGAAAGATTACTCGAAGTGTTATTTTTCTTGCGGTAATTTGCATCGTGAAAAATTATTTTTTTCAGCCCACTCGGCTCAGCGGATGATCATGGCATAAATTTTAAACTACCCAGCCTTGGTGCCCTCCATGAAAAAGTGATGAGCTCTCCGCTGCTAACACCTTCTACATTCAGGCAAATCATTGACATCATGCACAATGAAATGGCCAAGTCAACACTGTGAGTACACAGAGCTGCACATTTATATATGGTGTCCTGCCCTGTTAAACTTCAAAGTCTGACAGCTCAAGCTGCAATGTTCACCTGTCTTGCAGGTATCCAACACGTTCTTTCTACAGTAAGGTGACAAACCTGCTCCTTGACAAGTATCCACAGCTGAAAGATGTAATTGGAAGTAGGCAGGCAAGTACTGTTATGCTGTAAGGTATTCTGTGATACTTATGCTGATGAATAAAACATCGCAATTGAGGAAGTTAGCTTCATTTACTGACATTGCCTCAGATATACTGTGTTTACCAAGGTCACCATCACAAAGTGTTATCTATATTCCTAGATATGGCTAATAAAGGAGTGCATGGCTCCTTAATTTTCCTTAATCACATTGTTCCTTAATGTTCCTTAAAGCTTCTTAATTACATTTAAAAGCAGTCTTGGGTACATTTTTTTTCAGTGTTTCAGGATGTATTGACATAACAACATTCACTTTAATAGAACATATGTTCACTTTTGAAAATCTATGTTTGCATTGAAATGACACGGTATGATACTTACAATTACAAAAAGACTATTGTGCACAGATTCATGTGTAAAACTATCGAAAACAAAAGGGAAATAGAGGGTTTTTCATTAGCTAGGACTCGAGGGGTCAATATAGTCTTAAGCTTTATATGCTGTAGGGTGTAATTGGTAGTGGTCACTTTTCTTATTCACAGCCGCTGTCACAAGTAACAACAAGTTGGGTCTTGTATATGGCCGCATAAACAATACTTAGGCTCAAATGTCCTGCAGCTACATAAATCACCAGACAAGTGGATAAGTGAGTGGGCTACTAAATTTTAGTCAGGATATTGCAGCAGCCATTTATCTGTGATAAATACTTTTAATAAATAAGCAGTGCTGCTAGACGTTTTGTGAATGTTTTGCAGCTAGTCAATGCTTTGGATATATTTATCAATTGTGCATTTCATTACCAGAAGTTTTAAGGTTACTGATATCAGTGGGCTTATAGTGCTTGAATTTTAGTTTGTGTATTTATTATGAAAAGAAATTCATTGAAAAGGCGAGATATGCATGTATCAATATGTACATGAATATATTGAGCATCTCCATTTTCTGAATTGACAAAACTCCTTAAAAGTAGCCCTCCGCAATAAGTATAAAAACCTAAGAAGGATCATGATGATGTGTTAGCAAGTTGCCAAAAATTTGGTGCCCAAAGGAAAACAGGAAGCATTACTGAGCTTCAAAGGAACAAAGCTGGGAAAATGGTGAGGATAGTTTAATACCATGCTCACAGAAATTCCCACCCATTTGTAGAAGCTGCATGAATAGTCTCATCAATAGCTTGCAATTTGATTCCAATTTTCAGAGTGTGAGCATCACAGATCTAACAGCAAAAGATGATGACAGTATTGCGAAACATGAAGATCGGCTTGTTTTGGAAACCAGAAAACTATTGCCGAATGAGGAAGTCGTGGAAAAGTTAATGGCCTTGACAGATGGGAAGAGACTTCCTCACGTTGCGACGAAAACCGTTCGTGATGTGAAAAAGAACTACCCCTATATGATGGACTTTCAGTGAGTACGCTGGCTTTTTTTTTTTAATTCTAGGTGGGGCACATCTGTGGTTTCTGAACTGCATTGCTGCAATTATATAAAGGTGAAGAAATATAACTGGGTAAGAATACAACTTGTTGCCACTGGGGTCCCAGCCTGCAACCTTCAAGTAACTCATATAATGCTCTGCCAGTCGAGCTACAGTGCCAGTCGAGCTACAGTGCCAGTCTTTCTCCTGTACACTTAATTGGGGTGGATGTGTGCACTTAAACTTGGGAGTGTTAGACAGTGCGGCATGCTCTAAGCTGTTGCGATGAGTGTTGAGCACTTTTTGCCTGCTGCCACCATGCAGCATATTACTTTTGTACTAGCTGCAGTTTACCAATAATTCCTCACATACTGTCCGAAGGCATCAAGCCTGCCAGAACAAGGCTCTTGCTCTAAACGCAAGAAAAAAGTGGAAACATTAGGCCTCGGTTTTCTTCGTATGACACAGCTTCAATGAAAACTAGCTCACAATAAAGATAAGAAAAACATGGGGACGTGATTTTGAGTACACACTGTATAGTTATTTGAATGTTGTCTATTTCATGGTCGAGGACATATGTTTAGTGGGCAATGTTCTATTTGTATATCGTAGAAAGATTATTTGGGTGCCGCTAGAAACTATTTTAGAATATATGAACAATTATGTAGCTGAGGCTGCTCATCATGAAAGCCCTGACATTTTGTTTTAGAATGTTGCTCGCTGTTTAATCTATGCAGTTCCGCAATGACTTTACAAGATTGACAGATATAAAACCAGTCCAGAAGGTTTCAACAGCCATCGATAGATTAACCAAATTGGCAGTGATGAAGAAAATACCTTGTAATAAAGACGCGAGCCGAATGTTGGAGAGAGCATGCCAAATGGACCCCAAGAGGATGAGAACAAGACGTGAGTTCATGAGAATTTTATTTCAGTTTGGCTTGTACTCAATACTTAGAAATATGATTGTGTAAAAACAAGGAAGAAAGCAGACAAGGATAACTGCGTACTTGCTATGTTTCTAAAACATTACATTACGGTTTTTCGATAACATCATAGTTAATTTTCCACAATGTAATATGCATGCACTCTCCTGCATACTATAATATTTATCAGCAAATAATTTATTGTTTGCCCTATCGTGAATCCTAATAATTGCCTATCTTTCATGAAACTAACCCAAGCTGTTCAAGGAGCTTTTGCCACTTGAATCAGAGTTACGCTGGCTTTAGCCTAGTGCATTCAATCAGTTACATTGCTCAGGTCACATACTTTTTTAGCACTAAGTTCTTGTGTTGACCTACTTTTTTGTGGTACTTAAAATAGCAATCTGCATTATCATAAATAGCTCATCACCATTCTAAAGATATTTTAAATCTGTAGAGGGAGTGAAACATGTTTGTGTACATATGTATTACTTACTTTTTGTATACCTTTCATGACTTTTTTTCAAATTCAGTGCTTTCAAATTTATTGTTTGCTTTATTTATGCATCATTTCTTGATTTCTTGTAATGACACAACTTCTAATAAATGTAGAAGTTGAAGAAAAATGGCCATGAAAAGTGTTCACAGCACACACATGCAAGGGTACTTGAAATGTTGGCAGCCACACATCCTTGCTCTCGTGAAGAGAGACCTTATGCAGCTCCCCACTAAAGGCTAGCAGAGTGGAATTGCGTCCATATGTATCAGGAGGCTAACTTATCACAGTAGGTCAAATCACAGGAAGCTGTACTAGGAGGCCATATGCATCACAATCTGTAAGAAAAGTCGTTTCAATGTGCCCTAAGTTTGCAGTTCAGAGCGCATTTGTGTGTTCTTTTTTTGTCCATGTTTTCTGTCAAGTGCTACACATCTGATAAATGGATGAACCTCCACAGACTGCCACCTTTACACTTACTGTTTTGAACAGCGTAAACGATGAAAGACACATATGATAGCTGGACATCAGGAATGCCTGTATGGAGTCCTTTTTTATGTTTTTTATTGTTGTTTATTCTATGAGCTCACATTATCTGGCCTAACTCACCCTTTTGATACATTTCAATAAACTTGCACCAGTGACCCTTCCCTAAATGTAACACTCTTTCTTTCTTTCTTAAGGCCACGAAGAATATTGTTCTCACGAGGGAATAATTAGCAGTATGCTGATGGCCCTTCTCTGTAGAAGTCACCGCTAAAATTAAACTATATTCGAAGGGAGTGTAATTAATAGATTCATTCCTATGATGAATGTGGTTTTTTACGTGTTCTGTGAAAGCTGTCTATCACATTTGTGGTTTATACAATTGTAATCGAAGTCAAAACATTACCCTTCTAGCCACCTTATTGAGCACATGCCACTTGTTTACAAATTTTGCACGATAAGCTTGCATCTTCCCCTTCCAAGGCTTATTTAGAAAGCATTTATAGATGTTGAAGTGCATGCGTCATTTCCTCTTATGACAGTTTGAAATTATTCATTACTGTCCAATAAAATAGCCTTGCATAATTTTATTTTTTACAGATATTATGGCACTTGTAGCTTTGAACATCATCTCTGAGAATGTCAAGGAACAGTCAGCATGCTCAATTTTATTTGTGCAAGAGACTGTGAGTATACGAAACACTGAGTAGCTAATGTCACTGTATGTTAGCAAACGAAAATTTAGACAAACTGCATCAAAGCTCACTCACTATTGCTAGCAGAGGCCAATGGTCAAGTTATGACAAAGCAATGCCAGTACAGTTAAACCCCTTTATAAGAGGCATGCTTCGGATGGCAATTCTTATCTTTTATACAAGATGTCTCTTATAAGCAGGGTGTCTCGTATGCATTTTCTTATCTGCTCATATTTTAGTGTAGGCACACTGGTGTTTCTGATACCCGTTTGTCTCTTATATCAGTGTCTCTTGTAAAGGGGTTCGACTGTAATACCAAATTTAGAAATGGCGATAGATAACGTGTAAAACATAATTTTGTGGCTGTAAGCCGTGACCGACTTTAATGAAAAAATTGTGAGGGTCAGTCAGCCAGTATTTTGTTTTTAAAGTGTATGACATTGCTATGCAATTTTGCATCCATTTTCTCTAAATGATGCCTTGCAATACTCACTTTAGGCTGCATTTTACGTCAAGATGGTGTTTTTTCATTCTAAACATTGTTTGGCATGTTGCTTTGCAAAACAGCAGTAACTCCTGCTAGCATATACTTTCTCTCTCTATCTGATCAGTGTAATCACGAATTAGTTTTGTGACATGAATCTTTTAATATATGAATGCAAGGCCCCAGGCTCATTTTATGCTTTGTTTGCTTTGTGACATGTCTTGCTTTTAAGCAGTGTGCGTTAAATAAATTTACACAAGGCTATCCTCTGCCACCATTATTGTGTCTGCAAAACAAGAGACATTTTCAAACTCTTGAGTGCTCCTGAACCCCTGCACTCCATACCCGGGTTTAAAAAATCTGAGTATCAAGTTAAAAACACAGACAGAATAGCAGTGTGATGAGCGTTAGAGTTGCATGGTAATTGATTTGTACAGCAAGTAAAAAATGAATTGCAAGATGAAACAAGGATAAAAATATATGGTACAATCTACATCACCTTCTCCAGCCGTTGTTCTTTTTTTGTGTTTGTTAAGGAGTGTTTTTATTGTTGTTAGGAGTTTTTTATTTGTCTAGGAAGAAGAAATTTTTATTTTTTAAGTATAACACAGTTAATTTATGTTAGCTGATGTAGAATAACTAAATATGTCTGAAGAAATTTTTTCAACGAGGCTTGCTTTCTTTCCCTAATGAGGCAAGTTTTGTGCATGCTAAGGGGCAGTGAATATCAGCTTTTTGTTTGTGTATGTCGAATGGATGCATAAATTTTCATTGCTTTGCAGTGTGATTGCCTAGAGAACTCGTGACAGTACAATCGCTTCTTTCATTTTGTCAGATGCACTATATTGTTTCAATCTCCCAGTTAAACTATAGTTATGGTGCACACATTGAAATTGTTCTTAATGATAGATATCACATCTATAATGCTAAAATCAAGTTGTGTTTTTTGAAGTGCACTAAACCTGTTTTTTTAAACTGTACAGAATTTGAAGTAAACCACTCGGTGAAGTCTTATGCATTCTCACTTTGCCAATACAGGACAACATGCCAGCAACGCCATGTGTATCTTATAATGGGGTCGTCCTTGAAGATGCAGAGTTTTTCTGTCTGATGGTAGACCAGACAAAGTGTTTTCAAGTGACTAATGCAGAGGAAGGACTTGTCGCATTTATGTGTGCAAACTGGGTGTTCAATGTTCAATACGCTTGTAAAGCGTTCAACACCCTCATCGTCCTCAAAAGATTTTTTCTTGAGCTCAAAAAGACAACACCAAGGTCTGTTCCGAAGTTCTTAAACATTGTTGTAAAATCCACATAGCCATATGATAATGCCATATGGTAATGTTCTTTCACATTTGCCTTACTGCATATTTTTTATGGTTGATTGTATTAGTGTATAAAAGTTTATTGATTATTGCCGTTTTTAGTGCCGCATTATATATTTTGCATTTGCTTCACAAGTCACGCATGTTTCTCCTTTTGCATAGCTGGGCACACATGCTGTCAAATAACCCATGGTCATTGAACTTCTTAGTTATTACCATATTACATTCCTGCAAGACAGGGCTATTCTGCAATTGTTTTTGCTGCTTGTTTGTTAACCTAAATAAAATTGCACTGCCTTGGTTATGGTCAGATTAGATAATGTGGGCCGTTGTGATATAATGCACATTGCAAGAAGCACGTGTAAAATTTTGCAATAAATATAAATAATTTAGAGAAAAATTGCCTTATGGTACTTCTTGATATTTACTCTGCACAAATCCATATTTATTTCTAAAATGCATCAAAAACAGATTTATTTAAAAGTGAAAGCGATGTGCATCAACATAGCACTGTTGTTTTTATATATGCACAATATCTTTAACTTTGTAAGACTGAACCATGATTTAGCCATGAGAGGTTTAACTGCAAATTAAGTTGCTGAAATATGTGTATTCTCTGCATCCTGCAATAGACAGGCACACTGCTTTGAGTACCATATATCTTGAATTACAAATGTGGATATGTGTGTGTGCATGTGTAGAAATGCATACAGACACGTATACAAGGCACCCTCTGCATGCTTTGTTGGCTCACAGCCTTCAGCGGATATACATGAGACGTGCGGTATTCAATAAGAGCCCAGATATTCAACTGTAAGACATAATTAAAAGCATGCCTACATATATATATTACACATGAACAAGTTAAATGTTATGCATTTACATTATACTTATATATACTTCCAGTCTTGTTTGTGCCCTTTGCATCTTTAATACCATCTGCCATGCATACCCGTTAATGCTCTGTGGAAGTCGATATATAGTTATGCATATTCGTGCACATATGCATTGACTTCACCCTCCCCTGAAGCAAAACACTGCAGCGCATGCCTATTGATATAGCAGAGGGTGCACACTTTTCCAACGCCTTTGAAAAAGGGTGTTCCAGTTCAAAACACCCTAACACCCCAAGTTTCATTTTCCTCGACACCCTTTGTCTAAGGTGTTCACATAACACCTTTTCAGTAGGGTGAATCTAAAAACACCCATAGAGTGTTCCTCTGGCGACAAGCCCATTTACACCCTTAAGGGTTCAAAAATTACTGTGTACAAATGATTAGGTGTAGCTATATATATTTTCAAAAAGTAATCGGTCACTGCTTTACTGCTTAGAAATCGAACACGTCTAAATACACGTATTTGTACGCGAAACACTAGAAAGTGCTTACCGACACACTTTTATTTAAGGTGGATAAAGCCAATATATACTAGACAAATAGGCAGTGCTGCTTCATGTGTGGTCCACTGTATGGACAATTACCTGATTTTTACAACTAAAAGGGGCTGGAAGAAGGAGTTTTTTTAAGCTAAGCAAGTTTTTATCGAATGGGTGCTAGGTCTTACCTTTGCGGCTGAGCTTCCTGTTAACGCATTGCAGTTTCTGGACGTTGGGCTCTGTTTTGAAGTCACCTCACACCTGTTGGTTCTATCAACCTAGGTCTCAGTACAGCACTTCAACTTTTCACCGAGGCATTTGAAGATGCTTGAGAATGACAAAGCTATTGCTTGCACAGATGCTGCGTTGTGGAAGTCATGCCCTGTATAGCGACGGAAAGTGTAGAGTTGCAGTTGCGTGGACCGACGACTTCTGGTTATTCATCACCTGTCATTTTAGTGTCTTATGAAAACGTAGTTAAGAGGTTGAAAAAAACTATGTGCGGTCTTTCCCGGGCTTTGCGTTCACATTCAACGTGTGAAGTATACGCACTCATCTCACACCAGCTCGAGATGTCACATAATTAGAACACAAAGTGCAGCACTATGATGTGAACGTCGTGTTTTCAGCCCCTCAGAAAAATGTCGCGATTGTTTGCTGTGGCAATGAATGTTACAGACTAAATGCTGAATTCTAGTCCTTCTATTTGCCATCTTCAATATAGGCGGAAGTTTGGCCACTGTGCCTGTATAGTGCTTTGTGAATTTATTTTTTGTTGTGTGTGAGTGTACTTGGGACAAACAAGAAGGTGTATAAATACTTGACCACAAAGAGCACCTTAATCACTGCACTAGATACGGCGATTTGCATGTCAAAAAATTGAAGGGAGTGTAAAGTAGGTAGCAATTACATGTGTCAATTCTGTCTGGACGAAACAAATATTTTGGTATCGCCACAGAGATCAATGCACCCGAGATACTCTGTGACGTATACGTGTATCACTGTCCAATGAGCTTAGTTCATCAGGTAATCACTGTGCATATGTCGTCCTTCAGTCATTAAACGTTCAGCTGGGAGTCTGCGCACATCTTGTCTCCGAGTTATAAAACTTTAATATGCGTATCACAACATCGCTCATTTTTCAACTGAAAGAACACAAAGAAACAAAATGAATTCAAGTCTCCAGAAAGCGAAATTGGTTACTCGGTTGACGCTTTTTACGTTGATTGGCAAGGCCGCTGCGCTAAGCTGCAGGTATCCTTAAATTTTTCGTATGTTGGCTGAATCTGTCACAAAATCTCTTGCTTCCGCCTATCTAATTGGATAGGCACTTAAAGAATGACACAATGTAAACGGCCCTGGGTATTAAGGGCAAAGCATTTTAAAGTGTAGGCTTGACCATTGTCCATGCTCATGGTGGGAATGAGGATGACGGTGATGACAATGCAAGGTACGCCCTATACATCATGACGATGCCCTTGATGGCGGTGAATAAGCGCGTTCGAGAAAAAATTCTTATTCTATCATGGATGAAAGCGCTCTCACGTGCGAAAGAAAACGCCGACGTAGACAAGCTACCTTGGAGGCAAGAACTCGCGAAGCAGTTGCAAAGTTGAGACGGCCGACAACAAGCTGCAAAAGCAGCGGCTCATTGGCCCGAACACTGAATATACTGCACACTCACGTTTTCACTCATCCATGTGCGCGAACCGGCAATGTCATGGGTCATTAACGGTACCAACGATGCCCAGTGCTTGAAACACTGGTCACTTTTTGCTTTGCGGAGATGTGTGGATTTCATTTTTATAACTCACGCTGTCTGATGCTGTCATGACCTCAAGTACATTTGGTATATCTGCTAATTTGTGCCATAGCTGATTGTTGCCACCATCCACGCATAATACATAAATGATCAGGTTTTTTTTGTTTGCTTTAACTGATTAGCTGAAAAATAATGATGATTACGTCAATTACACAATTGTATCATACCCTATGCGCTCAATATTGAACTCTACTAGATTGTACTAGTGTTACCTGCTTGGTTCGTAGCGCCAATGGCACTGCATAAACGGTCCTCAATCCCCCAAGGTATATCTTATCATCTTAACAGAGAGCATATCTATGCTGACTCATTAACTGACACAGAAGTCTTGTCTTGCTATTTAAGACGCTAATCCAATGCGCAAAACCCTGGTCGGGAGAGCCAGCATTCACTAACAACTCCTGCCTGAACATCTACCACGCAGTCATATTCGTGCCTACCGTACGGACCCCGAGCACTGCATCTATCAGTGACCCTCTGTGGCGTCGCCTATCCTGTGGCCTGCGCACTCGCCATGTTTGTCGCACTTCGCCGGTTGAGGCACATATGGGCGCAGACGCTGCTGGGTACACTGGGTGCCTGCTACATTGCCCTGACAGCCACCACCAGTCCCAGCCCACCGCTTGTGGACACCGATGTTGGCTCATTCCTGGTGGTGAGAGCACAGTTACAGCTTGTTAAGAACAGCAAATATTCTATAGAATGTCGCTGAGTGTGACGACGCATTCTCTCGTAAAAAAAGAAGGCTTGGGCCCGCTGGACAGCCCGATATTAGTCGTCAAGGGCAGAGCTGTGCAACACCGTCTCCTAGCGGTCGCGGAGGCAACGGCTAGAGGCTAGCTCACCAGTAGTTATCATTACCCCTTGATATTACCATAGTATGTGCTTACGAGTGACTGACTCTAGATTGACTGTTCCTGCATTTTTTCCTTATATATATATATATATATATATATATATATATATATAGAGAGAGAGAGAGAGAGAGAGAGAGAGATTTTATAGCTTGCATTGTTCTCATCCCTGAATGATCATAATCACCATCATCCACTTGTCTTTGTGTCATCGTCATCGTCTGTGTACTGGCTCTGTCCGTTCATTTTGCGAAGTCTTTCCTCAAATAAATGCTGTCGCAACCAAGACTACCAAGACTTCATTCGTGGTGGATGTAGATTTTCGGTCCTCTGTCCATCAGGCTTGTGTAACATGGTTTCTGTGGAAGTGGAAGGAGTGCAAGTTGATGCTTTGGTGAACACAGGCGCGACATTGTCCGTCATACATGCTAATTTGTGTGAGTAATTAAAGAAAGCAATGATGCCTTCCGATGGTTTCACATTAGTTGCTTCTCAGGGGAATGTCGTTCGCCCTTCCGCGTTTTGTACTGTACATGTTTTCCTCAACGGCATCCGCCATCATGTCCAGTTTGCTGTCCTGTTCCGCTGCTTTCGCCAACTAATTTTAAGGTGAAATTTCCTATCATCTGCGTCTGCGGCTATTTGTTGTGAACAATGCATCGTTCACCTTACTGATATCGACTAGATGCTTGACCACAACAATCAGAAGCCACTTCGTCTGGTCGCTGTGAAAGACATCGAACTGCCGCCACTACAAGAGCACGTTGTCAGCATCACGTCCAACGACATCTATCATGGTGATGTATTAGTCTCCCCGTCACCACTGTGCATTCGTAAAGGCATTGTTCTTCCACCCGGTGTCGTTCGTTTTTGCAATGGCTCTGCACGTGTCACCGCCGTAAACTCTACACCAGAAAAGATCCTACTGCCACAGGACGCTACTGTGGCCCGTGTTGCCGACTTAAAGCCTCTATTTGTCATGCCACTTCAGGCCATCACATCCACAGATCCTTCCCTCGGTGAGCATGTTTCTTCCTCCGCCTTCATCACCGCTATCAACAGTGACTATACAAAACCACAGACGTGTCAGCTGCTCGCATTGTTACAAAAACATGCAAATTCTTTCGTTATTTGCTCGTCTAAGCTGGGCTGCATAATTACTACATCACATCGAATTCAAACAATTAGGACATTTATCGTGCACCGCCGACCTTACCGGGTGTCTTTAGCTGAAAGAAAATTATAGAAGAAAGCGTTGCTGACATGCTTAAACGGAAAGTCATCCGTCCCTCATCTAGCCCTTGGTCGTCTCCTATTGTTTTGGTCCGTAAAATGATGGCTCTGTGCGTTTTTGCATGGGCTACAGGGTGCTCAATAAGATCACATGCAAGGACGTGTACCCTATGCCACGCATTGACGACGCCCTTGATTCCCTACAAGGCGCGGAATTCTTTTCAAGCATCGACTTGCATTCTGGGTACTGGCAGATTCGCATGCATGAAGACTATAAGGAAAAAACGGCATTCGCAACCCCCCGATGGGCTTTACGAGTTCAAGGTAATGCCTTTCAGGCTCTGCAATGCACCCGCGACTTTTTAGAGCATGATAGACACCGTGCTGCGCGGCCTGAAATGGAAAAGTTGCATTTGCTACTTGAACGGTATTGTTATCTTTTCGTCATCGTTTTCTGAGCACCTAGAATGAATTTATCAAGTTCTGACGTCCCTTGCCGGTGCAGGGCGCCAAATAAACACTAAGAAATGCTATTTCGCTAGCAAATCTATCAAGGTCTTAGGACATGTCATTATCAAAGATGGTATTCGGCCCGACCTTGACAAGATTTCTGCAGTCCTTCACTTTCCGTGTCCCGAAAGACCAAAGGAGCTTCGCAGTTTCCTTGGCCTCGCTTCATATTTTCGCCTGTTTATCCAGAACTTTGCCTCTATAGCTGCTCCATTACACCAGGCACTTGCTTCTAATGTCCCCTTTCTGAGGTTTCAAGAATGTCACACGGAATTCGACCTGTCGAAGAGGGCTCTCGCATCTGGACCTCTGCTCTGCCACTTTGACGAAGCCGCACCGACTATCCTCCATACCGACACTAGAGACCTTGGTATAAGAGCCGTTCTTTACAACGCGACAAGTCTTCCCTAGAGAAATTTGTTGCATATGCCATTCGCGCACTCACCACTGCCACAAAGAACTACACGATAACTAAGCAAAAGTGTTTGACTGTGGTTTGCTTGGTGCAGAAGTTCCACCCTATCTCCACGGCCGTGCTTCCCAATCGTTACGGACCACCACGCCTTATGCTGGCTATCTACCACTGAAGAACTTGTCTGGACGATTGGGTCAGTGGATACTACGCTTGCAGGAGTACGACTTTGACATAACTTACAAGTCAGATAAAAAACATCAAGAGGCCGACGCTTCATCTCGTTGCCCGCTTCCAACTACCCAAATCAGCATTGGTGAGAGTTCAACCACCACATCTACTAAAGTTTATACGCTCGCATCAATAGGGCAACCCTTTTTGGACGACGAGCCAACATTTATCTCCCGCCAGCGGTCCTATTCATACTGCAGACACATGATGGACCACCTTTCGGGAGTTTCTCATCCACCAAACATGCGACATCACCGTCAACTCCTGCACTTTAAGGTGGACAATTGGGTTCTCTAACGCCAAATTTACCATCCTGACAGTCAGGGCTGGCTTCCTGTGCTGCCACACTCTCCGACTTCAGGTGCTCGAAGCCTTCCACGATGACTTGACTGCTGGTCATCTTGGTTTACAAAAAAACTCTTGACCGCATTCGATGTCATTATTACTGGCCTGACCTTTCTTCTAGCGTAGCGCGATACTTCGGTTCCTGATACCCATGTCACAGTCGTAAGCTCTTGACGTCTGCACCTCCTGGACCTCTACAGCCACTTCCACGTCCTTCAATGCCGTTCGAGGTTTTAGGTGTCGACCTTTACGGGCCTCTCCCCATCACATCTGCTGGCAAACGATGGATAATGACCGCCGTGGACCACCTGACACGCTACGCTGACACGTCCTGCGTTATTACTCAGTTGTGGAAGTTGCGGACTTTGTTCTTCACGCCATAATACGGCCTCATGAAGCTCCTCGTGTACTGCTTAGGGATTATGGTAAAGTCTTCCTGTCACTAATGATAAATGAAGTACTGCGCGCTTCTAGAACTACTTACAAGACAGCTTCAAGCTACCACCCTCAGACAAATGGTCTCACAAAAAGATTTCATCGAACCCTTGCTGACATGATAGCCGTGTACATCCAACCCGACCACAAAAACTGGAATACTCTCTTACCATTCCTGACCTTCACCTACAACACCGCTGTTCAGCGAACAACTTGCTACTCACCGTTTTACCTCGTGTATGGACGCACCCCGACTACCTTTTTCGACGTCTCCTTCTTTAACAGCCATGGCGATTCATGTCATTCTTCTAGCAAAAAATACATATCCCACCTGGCTTAGTCTCGCCATCAGGATCGCATGAATACTGAAGCGAGACAGCATGAGCGGAAGACCATCTATGACGCGCCCTATCGCGTTGTGGCTTTCAACCTAGAGACAGGGTGCTGCTTTTGACACCTATTCGCACTCCTGGTCTCTGTGACAAATTCCAACCATGCTTCATCGGGCCATACATAGTTCTAGAACAGAATTCGTCGGTCAATTATCGTGTGACACTACTTGTCGCCCCAAAAGACCGCCGTTACCGCAGCACCTAGATTGTCCACGTTTCTAGCATGAAACCTTTCACGCTACATTCCCCGTCACTATTACTTACGGCAGCCAAGGTGTTGGCTTTGAAGTGGGGAGAATTAGTGTGGTTGTTTCTTATTTACATCGTTCTTATCCCTGCATGATCATAATGACCCTCATCCGCTTGTCTCTTTGTGCTCATGGCCACTCTGCGTCATCATCATCGCCATCGTCTGTGTACTGGTTCTGCCCGTTCATGTTGCGAGGTCTTTCCTCAAATAAACGCTGTTGCAACCAAGACTGCCAAGACTTCAAGATATATATATATGAATATATATAAATATATATATATATATATATATATATATTGTTATGGCGTTTATTAGCCGGCACACAGCGAGTCTACACAATGGCGACAGTAACGGCCAAAACACGGGGTCTCCGCGCGAGCGGCGTTCTCTTTGGGCAGACCCACTAGAAAGCACATAAGAGTTCGACCCACTTCAGTGTTCGGCGGCTTTTGTACAATTACCCCGGGGTCGAAGAGGGAGCCGCCTGGCGACCTAACAGCTTGTCACTACGAGCGGGTCATAGTAAGCCTTCAGACGCTCCACGTTGACTATGTCGCGCCCGCGGCGGCGCATGTCCGAAGATTGTTCAATTGGCTCGATAAGATAGTTGACCGGAGATGTGCGCTCGATCACACGGTAGGGACCTTCATATTTCGGGAGTAGTTTGGAAGAAAGGCCAGCTACAGAGGTCGGGATTGAGAGCCATACAAGGGAACCAGGAAGGAAGGTGGGCTCAGAAGTGGCGGAGCCATCACGAATACTCTTCTGCCGCTCTTGCTCATGCGTCGTAAAAGTCTTGGCAAGCTCGCGACACTCTTCAGCAAGCCTGGCGGTCTCGGAAATAGGTGTACACTCAGATGGATCCGGCGTGTACGGGAGTATCGTGTCGATGGTGTGTGACGGGTGCCTTCCGTACAGCAAAAAGAAAGGTGAAAAACCAGTCGTGCTCTGAGGGGCGGTGTTGTAGGCGTAAGTGACGAAGGGCAGTATGGTATCCCAATTCGTGTGGTTGGCGGCGACGTACATCGACAGCATGTCGCCGAGGGTGCGGTTAAAGCGTTCGGTCAGACCATTCGTCTGCGGGTGGTGAGCAGTAGTTTTGCGATGGACAGAATGGCACTCAGTGAGAATGGCATCGACGACTTCTGACAAGAAGACACGGCCTCGATCGCTGAGAAGCTCCTGGGGTGGACCGTGGCGCAATATAAATCGATGTAGTAGGAAGGACGCAACATCACGCGCAGTAGCCGCAGGGAGAGCGGCGGTTTCGGCGTATCGCGTTAAATGATCTACGGCGACGATGGCCCAGCGGTTGCCAGTGGACGTCAGAGGAAGTGGTCCGTACAAATCGATACCTATGCGCCCAAACGGACGGTCAGGGCAAGGTAGCGGTTGCAGACCGGCTGGTGACATGTGTGCGGACGGTTTGCGGCGTTGGCAAGCGAGACAGGAGCGAACGAGCTGCTGCACATAGCGGTACATCCCGCGCCAGAAGTAGCGTTGTCTAATGCGATGGTAGGTTTTGAATACCCCAGAGTGCGCGCACTGTGGATCAGAATGGAAGGATTCACATATCTCCGACCGCAGACTGCGGGGTATCACGAGTAGCCACAGCCGGCCATCGGCGTCGTAATTGCGTCGGTGTAGGAGGCCGTCACGAATGGCGAAATGGTGAGCTCGACGACGCAAGGCACGCGTGGATGGCGTTGCGGACGGATCAGAGAGCAAGTCGATCAGTTGGGCGATCCAATTATCCTTTCGCTGTTCGGTAGCGATGATGTCAACATCAATGGCAGAAACAACAACCGAGGATACTGAGCAGAGCACGTTAGCTTCAGGCAGAGGAGAGCGCGAGAGGGCGTCGGCGTCAGCATGCTGGCGTCCGTTGCGGTAGAGGACGCGGATGTCGTAGTCTTGTAAGCGAAGAGCACAACGGGCGAGGTGGCCTGAGGGATCCTTCAATGATGACAGCCAGCATAGTGCATGATGGTCAGTGACGACATCGAATGGGCGACCATACAAATAAGGTCGAAACTTTGTAAGAGCCCAGACGATCGCCAGGCACTCTTTTTCCGTGACGGTGTAGTTTGTCTCGGCTCTTGTGAGCGTACGGCTTGCATATGCCACAACATAATCAGGGAACCCGGGTTTGCGCTGCGCCAGGACAGCGCCGAGGCCTACACCACTGGCGTCCGTGTGCACTTCTGTTGGGGCCGTAGGGTCATAGTGGCGAAGAATGGGAGGAGACTTCAACAAGTGGCGGAGCTTCAAGAACGCGTTGTCGCACTCTGACGACCACGAATTGAGGGGCCCGTTACTTCCGAGGAGCTTCGTCAGCGGTGATATAATCGTGGCGAAGTTTCGTATAAAGCGTCAGAAGTATGAGCACAGGCCCACGAAACTACGCAGTTCTTTGACGGACGCAGGTTTTGGGAATTCGGCCACGGCCCGAAGCTTGGCTGGGTCAGGAAGAATGCCATCCTTGGACACGACGTACCCTAGGATGGTGAGTTGGCGTGCTGCAAAGCGGCACTTCTTCAGATTTAGTTGCAAGCCGGCATTGCTCACACGTGCGAAAACTTCTTTTAGACGTTGGAGATGGGTGGAGAAATCTGGAGCGAAGACAACAACGTCATCGAGGTAACACAAGCACGTGTGCCATTTCAAGTTGCGCAGTACGGTGTCCATCATGCGCTCAAATGTCGCAGGTGCATTACACAGACCAAACGGCATGACGTTGAATTCGTACAAGCCGTCGGGTGTGATGAAGGCAGTCTTCGGTCGAGCGTCATCAGCCAGGGGTACTTGCCAGTACCCCGAGCGCAGATCGAGAGAAGAAAAAAATTGGGCTCCGTGAAGGCTGTCAATTGCGTCGTCGATGCGCGGCAGTGGGTAGACATCCTTGCGAGTGATCTTATTGAGCCGTCTGTAGTCCACACAGAACCGCACAGAACCATCTTTCTTCGCAACAAGAACAACAGGAGACGCCCATGGACTGTCCGAGGGCCGAATGACGTCGCGTCGGAGCATATCGTCAACCTGCTCGTTAATTTGCCGGCGTTCAGCAGGCGACACGTGGTATGGACGTTGCCGTAATGGTGGATGGGCACCAGTGTCAATACGATGCGTAACAGTGGACGCGCGACCGAGAGAACTTCGCCCGACATCGAAAGAAGAACGGTATTCTTGCAACAGGTCTAGAAGCTGGGAACGCTGCACTGACGTAAGGTTGTCATCAATGAATGGGCCAAATACATCAGGAGATGATGGGTCAGAAGTAGAAACAGCACTGATGGTACGTGAATCGGGACAACGCGAGTCTTCGGGTACGTCCAGGACTTGTGCGTCGTCGACTGCTTCCACTCTGCCGAGACATTCCCCTTGAACCAAGGTAACAGTGTACGGGGATGGGTTGGTCACAAAAATAGCGGCGTTGCCTTGGGTGATTTGCACGGTCGCGAAAGGTACTAGCAACCCTTTCCTCCTGGAAGCACGGTAGGATGGCGAAACAAGTGCAATTGTGTTGGAGAGACCGGTGCAGTAGACGGATACGCCCATCGTCGAGCTTGGAGGCACTATAGTATCGTCTTTCACAAGAATCTTGTTCAGTGTCGAGGGACCATCTTCTGGCGTCAAATGCGAGAAGGGCGAGAGTTCAATTTCGGCGGCGGCACAATGAATGACGGCGTCGTTGCGCGAGAGAAAATCCCATCCCAAGATGACGTCATGAGAGCATGCAGGAATGATGATGAATTGGGCGACATACAGAACGTCCTGAACGACAACGCGAGCTGTGCAGCCTGCTGTAGGATTAATACGATGTGAGCTAGCGGTACGAAGGGACAGTCCAGAAATCGGCGTCGTCACTTTTCGAAGCAAGCGGCAAAGGTTTTCGCTCATAACTGATACCGCAGCTCCAGTGTCAATAAGAGCAGATGCATGAACACCGTCCACAAGCACGTCAATGACATTAGATGGGCGGCTCTAAGGGCTTTCACAATGCGATAGCGTCGCAGTCCTTGCCTCTGGGACTGCGACGACTAGTTTTCCCGCTCATGAGCAGAAGAACTTGGCCGCATGGGGGACAGAGACCGACGTCGTGGAGACGGCGACCTTCGAGCAGACGGACCTGGGCGAGACGACAGTGGCACAGACGGCAGTTCCTCGTTATACGAACGGCTAAGGCGGCCAGCAACAGGAGAAGTGGGAGCCGGCTGTAGTCGAGAGCAATAACGGGCTACGTGACCGGCGTAACCGCAAGCAAAGAAGATGGGCCGGTTGTCGGGTGTGCGCCATCGGTTTGCCGGGGTGGGTCTCGCCCGGAACGGTGTCTGGAAAGGCTGCATGGTGGGCTGAAAATGAGGCTGAGGGGTTGCGCCAACATATGCAGCCGGCATACCCGCTGCAAAGGACGGAGGTCGTGCGGCAGCTTCGGCGTAAGTCACTGGTGCAGGCGCTTGAACGACTGGAGGCGGACTTGCGACCACTTGGGCGTAACTTGGGGGTGCAGGGGCCGGAAGTTGTTGTGGGTGGTACGCAGGCATGACCTCCGCTATTTCCTGCTCAATCGCTCGGCGGATGGGTGGAAGAATGGTAGGGGCCGATTGTTGAGCAGCCGGTGGGTGGGCAAAGGGCAGGAGAGAGAACTGCCGCGCGATTTCCTCACGTATGAAGGACTTGAGATCTGCCAGCAGTGCCACCTGATCACAGCTCGCTTCCAAGCCTGCAAGCCCTGCATCTCGTGATGTGGAGCGACGGGTCATCGAACGCTGTCGGCGGAGCTCCTCGTAGCTCTGGCACAACGTGATGACCTCAGCTACTGTGCCTGGGTATTTGGCAAGCAGCATCGTGAAGGCATCATCGTCAATGCCCTTCATGACGTTCCGGATCTTGTCTGATTCGGACATGCTGTCGTTCGACTTCTTGCACAAGTCCAGGACATCTTCAATGTAACTGGTGAATGACTCACCGGCCTGCTGAGCGCGTTCGCGTAAGCGCTGCTCGGCTTGCAGCTTGCGAACGGCAGGGCGGCCAAAAACGTTGGTGATAGCAGTCTTGAAACCGGACCAGGTTGCAAACTCGGACGCGTGGTTGGTGTACCACAAACTTGCAACGCCCGCAAGGTAGAACACCAAGTTTGTCAACTTGCCGTCCTCGTCCCATTTGTTGGGGACGCTCACGCGCTCGTAAATGGCGAGCCAGTCCTCCACGTCAGTGCCATCGGCGCGCGTGAAGATGGGTGGATCGCGGATCCTGGGGACACCGGGACATGGGGGTGGCATGGGAGCAGGCGTTTGCTGAGAGGCGTCGTGGGACATGGTAGATTGCAGCGTACGTGAGCGTAGTTCCAAGGGCATCGAAGGGGATCGTAGCACTCTCCACCAATTTGTTATGGCGTTTATTAGCCGGCACACAGCGAGTCTACACAATGGCGACAGTAACGGCCAAAACACGGGGTCTCCGCGCGAGCGGCGTTCTCTTTGGGCAGACCCACTAGAAAGCACATAAGAGTTCGACCCACTTCAGTGTTCGGCGGCTTCTGTACAATATATATATATATATATATATATATATATATATATATATATATATATATATATATATATATATTAGGTCTAATTCATAGTGAAGGAGGAGCAGCAAGAACCCCAACGGATGTGGAGGTGTTGAAGGAGAAAGACGACGTGCACTACTGACCGCAATCTTTCTTAGAAGCTCTGTAACAGAGTGGTGGAGGGGCTGGGTACGTGAGCACCAGAAAACGCAATCACGACACTTTTCCACCCGTTAGAGTCGACTCATTGCGGGACTTACAACAGCTTCACGAGAAGACATGCTGCCGGGAACTCAAGCTACGATGTCAGCGGCCCCACCGCAGCTCTAGGATGAGCCACCCTGTATGCCGGGACTGCCGCTAAGGACGTCGGCGAGTAGTTAAAGCTGTACACAAGGGTGAGCCAACTTAACTGCTTGGACTAAGCCGCTTGGCTGTCACACGATGTACTCTTGTTGACGAATACTGCTCTCTATTCGCATGACAACCACGAAGATGCGCACAGGGCGTGCGCCTTATTTGAAGAGCAATTGAAAAAGTGTTTTGGAGATCCAATCACAAAAAAGAAGAGAGTCGAACAGACCCTGTCCTAAAGAGCCAAGCTCTCCGGCGAGACATGTACCATGGACAACAATGATATTCTGAAGCTGTGCAGACTCGTGAACCCAATTATGTTCAAAGAATATTGTGGAACATCCTAATGACATAGCCGAAGATCTATAGCAATCTCTAATTACCAAAGAAAACTTGACATCTGTGTCTGTGGTAATCCAACACTGCATGCCAAACGTTTGAAGCACTCAAGATGCGTCGCACAGCACCAAAGTTCGGTCACCTGCCTAATCCACCGACCGTAGCCAGCGCCGACGCTATTTTACCATTCGACCTTTCGTTAACGACACAGCAGATTGTACGGGAGGAACAGCTTCTGGCCGCGAAATCCACCCCTTTGGTACACAAGACTCGCTAAGCAATGAGCGCGGACTATAATCTATGTCACGTAAACCATCTGTTTATGCCGACAACCTGGACAACTACCAATCCATGTCCCAGTCAGAACCTGCAGGCTGACCTCACTTCAATAACGAGTGGCAGCACCGCATCACTTGCCGCAGTCAGAACCTGTAGCCTGACTTCACTTCGATAACGAGCTGCAGCACCGCAATACTTACCCGAAGCCACGTTTCCACCTATGTATTCATCGTCGAGGATATACAGAGACCACGCTGATTAGGACGAATACTTAGTGCTCGCTGACGGAAGTGAGGGCTTTCAGCCGCACATGGGTCAGCAAAACTTGTGGAGCTCTCTCAGACTCACTCACGAAATATATCTCGCGCTTTGGACTCACTCCGACTCACACTCACTGAATTCTTTCTCAGCCGGACTCACTCCGACTAAGACTCACTAATGTTTTCTTCAACCGAACTCACTCAGACTCAAACTCGTCAAAATATTACTCGCACGAACTCACTCATACTCAGACTCTGAGTGAGCCAACTCATGAGTCCGTTAGCTTAGAATTATGTTTCTGAAGCATGACGTCAATGCTCTCAGCATCAATAATTCACGTAATTGAAGCTAATATTGGTGCCTTTTTGATATAGTACCTTCGAAAAAGAATTATGATGCTCGTAAAACAGTAAGGTTATTTTTCTAGAAAAATATGACAATATAAGACATATTTATCAAGAACTACCTGGGAGGAGCTGGTGGGTAGGAGGGGTGTCAAGGCCGTTGCTTACATAACTCATTCCCATGATTAATAAATATTAAAATGGTGTATGAAAGGCACTGATTTGGAATAGTGATACGTTAATATAAACAGGAATCCAGGTAAAGCTCATAGCGATGCTGAAGAGGAGTTTATATAACCATAAGTCGGCAAAAGAAAGAGAAACTCACTAACCAAACATATCTTGTGCTTTTGACTCACTTGGACCAAGACTCACCAAAATTTTCTAGTGCCGAACTTTCTCGTACCCCCACTCACGAAAATTTTTTTCAACCGAGCTTCACCACACTCAGACTCACGAAAATATTAGTCACTTTAAACTCACTCAGACTCGCGGCTCGATCTGAGTCTGAGTGAGGCCGAGTGAATCAACTCATGAGTGATTTCACCGACCTGTGCAGCCGCATCGCGCATTTCAGCCTCTTTTACGTGTGTGCTATAGCTGTGGTCTCACAGCTTACATCTGCAGGTTTTGCAACCGTTGATTACTATAACAAGAAACCTCACCAGCATTCTACCAAACTAATTCTGGGCACTTCACCACGTCATGGCTAACGTGTCCGTCTGCTAGTCATCGGCTCTGTCAAGGTGACTTCCGGAACCCATCACCGACCACTGACAGCAGCTTAATGCTTCCGCCTGCCTGTCCGACGTGCTCCGCGTTCTCCGTCGCCACGGCGTCGCCTCACGTCACCAACTCCGGAAAACTAAGCAGTGCGGCTGATGGGTGAGGTCGCTGGATACTGTGCGCTGCCAAACGATACATTTCAAACAGCTTTCACGCTTGAAAACAAAGTTCATGTGTGTGTGGACAGTGTATCTACTATGGCTCTTGTGGATACTGGGACATCGATTTAATTGATGACACTGATAAGCCTCAGTTTCAAGGCTCTAGTCCGACAAAAGTTATATTTAATTGGAAAAATACATCGTTTCTTAGCGTTAGTAGTGACACGTTGAGCCCGGTTGATGTTTGCAGAGTTGGCAATTGTTTGTTGCAAAGTAATCTGTACAGATTTTACCATTATATCTCGATCAACGGACGATGTTATTTTGGATGTAAATTTCTTGCAAGAGTTTGATGCGACGAATGTAAACTGTCGAAGTGGGGAACTGTCAGTACACGACGAAGTTACGCCAGAACTCGTGAAGAGCTCCCCACGCCGCCAAGAAAGTGCCTTTTGTGTCACTCAGGTTGTTGCTGTGCCCACACACGCATCTGCGTCTTGGTCATTTTTTCTGGGACTACCACTACAACACTTGACGTCCGCAACACAACCCTTTAATTCGGCCTGGGTGAAAAAGGTTTTGGTTCCGCATTGCTTAGTGTCGGTCATAGACGGGCGTTCCGGGTTATGGACGAGGACTGGCATGAAGCTCACGCTAGTCAAAGAAGAACTGCCATTTTTCTTGGCTGTACTCGAGCCTGCTGCAGATGAGTTCCTCCATTCCTGCCCTTCGGACTCGAAAGTTACTACTGATGGTATGCAACCTACTAAGTGCGACCAAGCGCCAAACGTTACTGAATATTTTATCGAAGCACGCGCAAGTTTTCGACTTCTCGCAAATTGACAACGCTCCCGCTATTCCAAGGTCTCGAGCCCACTATTCCATAAATACAGGGTGAGCACAAGCTATAAGACAGAAGTCATACCACATGTCACCTGACGAACGTGTGATAACTGGCAAGCAAGTTGAAGAAATGCTGCAGAAAGGAGCAATTTAGGAGTCAAGGAGCACTTAGGCTTTATTTGCCAATCTCGTCAAAAAGATGGCAGGTGGTGATTTTGTGTGTATTACCGGTGACTGAACAGCATTACCAAGAAGGACATCTTCCTATTCCCTCATATAGACGACTCTTGTGACTGTTTTCATTCGGCTTTTTACTTTTCTTCTGTCGACCAGAGATCCGGCTACTGGCAAATTTCGATGCGTGACAAAGACGTTCGCAACACCCCATGAACTTTTGGAATTTAATGTTATGCCATTCGGCTTGTTTAACATGCCCGCCACCTTCTAATGTTTCATACACACCATTCTGAAAAGTTCAAAGTGCTTAAATTTAAAAAGTGCCATTTCCTTGAATGCCAAGCTTCTGTGTTGGGACATCTCGTGAACAAAGACGGCGTCAAACCCGACCCTGCAAAGGCGAGGCTCTTGAAGCGTTTGAGCCACCTCAATCCACCAAAGCACTTCGCAGCTTTCTGGGGCTATGATGCTACTTTAGGCGGCTCATTCATCGCTTCGCTTACGTGGTTTATCCTTCAAGAAGCCTCCTGTGCAAGAACGCCTAGTTCCAGGGGACACCCGAGTGTTCTGCTTCTTTTCGACAACTTAAGTTTCTGCTAACTTGGCAGCCAATTATCCGATACGTCAATTCGTAGACCTTGGAGCTGTTCTTATTCAGCGCACCAACAACAAAGAACATGGCATTGGCTAAGTGACCAGGTCGTTAAGAAAACGCAAACAAAACTGCATAGTTACTGAACAGGAATGTCTCATCGTTATTTTTGCCGTGCAGCGCTTGTGGCCTTACCTGTTTGGGCGCGAGTTCTCTATTATCACCAACCATCCCTCTCTATGTTGGCTCGTCAATCTTAGTGATCTGTCGGGACGCTCTGCACAATGGGCCTTACGTTTGCAAGAGTACAGCTTCACCTTCTCCTACAAAAGCAGGCGAATGCATGCTGGTGCCGATTGCCTGTCCAGGATGCCTCTCCATGCAACAGAATGCGACGCTGACAATTTTGACAACTTAATTACAGCCGCACATCGCAATGTCGCAGGTATCGCAGCATTCCCAAAATTACAACATGAAGATCCGAGTTTATGGCCCTTTTTCTATGCAACAAAAGAGTCAACAGCGTGCCCATTTTCGTGTTCGAGGGAGTTGCTGTATAAGAATTTCTCAGGGGCAGGTGCTCAGTTTCTTAACGTGGGACCAGAAGCCCTTCGCTCTTCTGTATTGCGCATCGCGCGCGATGACCCAACTTCATGTAACCTAGGATCAATACAGACACTCCGTTGTGCTAAAGAAAGGTTTTACTGGTCGCTAATGTACAAGACGACAGACACGTCTGTAGCCAGCTGTGACGAATGCCAGAGCTGCAAGAGACCTGCTGTGGCCTCAGACGATTGCCTAACGCCTTTCGTGCCATTCATCTCACGTTTTGAACTAGTAGAGATTGATCTTATAGGACCGTTCTCACGTGTGTCTAAAGGGAACCGTTGGATTAGAGTAAGCACCGACTTCCTGACTTGATTTTGTGAAATGGCGTTGCTACCCTCTGCAACAGTAACTGAAGTACAAAATTTGTGCTCTATTCGACAATGCCTCGTTAATTTTCTCCTCGAGTGATCACTAGTGATCGTGGTCGTTAGTTCACAGCTGAGATTGTTGAAAAGTTCCTACGCCTGTCTGCTTCAAACCTATGACATTGCACACCCTATCACCCGCCGACCAATAGCTGGACTGAGCATACAAATAGAACCCACGTGAGCATGATATCCTTGTACGTTAGCTCAGACCACAAAGACTGGTATGGAGTGCTGCCAATCGTCACGGAGGCATATATAAGGCGCAACAAAGAACCACTGGATGCAGCTCTTTTCTTTTCCTTCACACTCATCCCCCTCGATACTCTTTGGACACAAGCTTTGCTTTTCACAGCCACAAGGCACTTGTATCACGAAAACGCTGTGCCACACGGATAAGGCTCGGCGCCTCGCCCTATTCCCTACTCCGTCTTCAAAAGAGCGCTATAAATCCTGGTATGACAGCCGACACCGTCAGGTCATCTACAATCCTGGTGACCTAGTGTAGTTATGGACTCCGGTACAAAAACGTGGGCTGTGTTGAAAATTACTCGCTTGTTATGTTGCAGCATCCATTTTGATAGATCTTCTCAGTGAGTTTAATTATAAGATGGCACACCTCACCGTCAATGGAAGACGGTCATCCAAGACTGAAGTCCCACATATAGCACGCCTGAAGCTTCTCAGCGACGTCCCAACTAACTTCTCGCCTAGTGAACGTCATCTACAAGAGGGGCAATGTTAGTGGGTCTAATCGAGTGAAACAGGGGCTGCAACAACAACAACAGAGATTGAAGAAGGAGAAGTGCACAACTGGCCGGTACTCATCACCCAGCTCATTGTAAATAAACCTTTTTTACAAACCCCGAAACAATATATATATATATATATATATATATATATATACGTATATATATATATATATATATATATATATATATATATATATATATATATATATATATATATATATATATATATTGTGGTAAAGCCTTTGAACAGTGGGTCATCCTCTTCAGCGCCTTCTAGTGGGTCGCCCTTTTTCTTAAGAAGAAGAGCAGCTCGTGCAGAGAGTCGATCCCCGCATTGACTGTCGCTGTCGTGAATCATCGCTGAGTGTCCGTGAATAAACCGCTTAACAATTTGGTGGAGAGTGCTGAGAGTGCTGTGCCCTTCAAACACCTTCGGTCAGCATTCGATGCCCTTGGAGCTTCGATCCCGTACCGTGCCTCCAACCATGTACCAAGACGCCGCCCAGCAAACCCTTCCTCCTACGTCGCCGCCATGTCCCGGTATCCCCCGCATCCGCGACCCTCCTGTCTTCACCGGCGCGGATGGCACCGACGTCGAGGACTGGCTTGCCATGTACGAACGTGTGAGCGTCCCCAATCATTGGGATGAGGCAGCTAAACTAGGTAACCTGTTCTTCTACCTTGCGGGTGTGGCCGGAATGTGGTACAATAACCACGCATCTGATTTCCCGACTTGGTCCGCTTTTAAAACCGCTGTCGTCGACGTGTTCGGCCGCCCTGCTGTTCGTAAGCTGCAAGCTGAACAGCGTTTACGTGAACGAGCCCAGCAGACCGGTGAGTCCTTCACAAGTTATATCGAGGACATCCTTGACTTGTGCAAGAAAGTGGACCTGAACATGTCTGAGGCTGACAAAATCACGCATGTTCTAAAAGGTATCGCCGACGATGCCTTCACCATGCTCCTGGCAAAGAACCCCCGCACTGTGGCAGAAGTCATCATGTTATGCCAAAGTTACGACGAGCTGCGGCGGCAGCGCTTGATGACCCGTCGTCCGCCACCACGTGATGCTGATCTCTCGGCCTTGTCAGCAGTTCTAGACCACGCAACCTTGCTCGCCGAAATCAAGTCGTTCGTGCGTGAGGAAGTTGCCCGCCAGGTCTCTCTACTGGCTTTTGCTTCCCCACAACAAGCTCAACAGCCATCAAGTACACTTCTACCTCCGCTCCGCCGAGCCATTCAGCAGGAAATCGCGGAGGTCGTCCCTGAATACCACCAGCCACCTCCTGCATCTGTGCCACCCAGCTACGCCCAAGTTGTTGCCAGGCCGCCCCCACCGATTTCTGTCACTGTTCCGCTAAATTACACCGAAACCGTCGCGAGGCCCCAGGCCTTTGGAGAACCTGTCTCGCCTACATACGCCGGCGTCACCCACGTGCCCCGAGTGCCGCCTACCATGCACTCATATCAGCAGCCGGCTCGCCAATCGCGTTCTGCGACATGGATGCGACCAGCAAACCAATGGCGCACTGCTGATAATCGCCCCATCTGTTTTGCTTGCGGTTGCGTCGGTCATGTGGCACGATATTGCAATCGTGTGCAGCAACCGCAGGTCGCCTCCAACTTTCCCAGCCAGTCAAGCCGCTCTTATGACCAACCGCCGCCTATGTCACCGTCGTCCCGCCCCGTTCCGTCTACCCGCCGTTCACCATCTCCACGACGTCGCTCACTGTCACCGATGCGGCCACGTCCACTCGAGGGCGACCAGGAAAACTAGTCGTCGCAGTCCACGAGGCAAGGGCTGCGACGCTGTCGAACTGCGGAAGCCCTCAGGAAAGCCCGTCGAACGTGATAGACGTGCTTGTGGATGGCGTTCGTGCATCTGCCCTTGTAGATACTGGAGCCGCCGTATCCGTGATGGACGAAAAACTTTGCCGATTACTGCGCAAAGTGACCACGCCGCTTTGCGGGCTCTCCCTCCGTACAGCCAGCGCCCAAAGCATTCACCCTACAGCGATGTGCACAGCCCGCCTTATGATTCAGGACGTGATGTATGCGGTCGAATTCATCATAATTTCTTCATGCTCTCACGACGTCATCCTAGGATGGGATTTTCTTTCCCGCCACGACGCCGTCATTCATTGCGCACCAGCAGAAATAGAACTCGCGCCATTCTCTTCTTTGACGCCGGCCGACAGTCCATCCGCTGCAAGCAAGTTACTCGTCAGAGACGACACTCAAGTGCCTGCAAACTCGTCCGTTGCGGTGTCGCTCTACTGCGCAAGCCTTTCTGACACCGCTGCCCTTCTCTCGCCATCTCATCGTGTTTTCATAAGAAAAAGCTTGCTGGTTCCTTTCGCGACCGTCCAACTCACTCACGGCAGCACCACTATTTTTGTTGTGAACCCATCTCCGTACTGCGTTACGTTGGTGCGAGGAGAATGTCTCGGCAGCGTGGAACCCATCGAAGACGCGCAAGTTATGGATCAACCCGATGACATGCACTACCCAAGTTCCTGTACGCTTGGTGCTGTTTCGACATCTGCTTCATCATCCGATGATATATTCGGTCCCTGCATACCCGACGACCTTACGCAGGGCCAGCGTTCCCAGCTTTTGGGCCTGTTGGAAGAATTCCGCTCTTCTTTCGATGTCGCTCAACCTTCTCTCGGCCGCACATCCACCGTTACGCATCGCATCGACACAGGCGCACAGCCACCGCTGCGGCAACGTCCATATCACGTATCTCCCACAGAATGCCGTGTAATCAACGAGCAAGTCGACGACATGCTTCGCCGCGATGTTATTCGCCCCTCTAGCAGCCCCTGGGCATCTCCTGTCGTTCTCGTCACGAAGAAGGACGGTTCTGTGCGGTTCTGTGTGGACTACCGACGCCTCAACAAGATCACTCGTAAGGACGTGTATCCACTACCGCGGGTAGATGACGCGATTGACAGCCTGCAAGGAGCAGAATTCTTTTCATCCCTCGATTTGCGCTCAGGGTACTGGCAAGTACCTATGGCTGAGGACGCTCGACCAAAGACCGCTTTTGTCACCCCCGACGGCTTGTACGAGTTTAACGTTATGCCGTTTGGGCTGTGCAATGCGCCCGCCACCTTTGAGCGCATGATGGATACAGTTCTGCGTGACCTGAAATGGCACACGTGCCTGTGCTACCTCGATGACGTCGTCGTTTTCGCTCCTGACTTCTCGACGCACCTTCAACGCCTTCGGCATGTTTTAACGCGTCTGAGAAACGCCAGTCTGCAACTGAACCTAAAGAAGTGCCAATTTGCAGCTCGGCAGCTGACAATACTCGGCTACGTCGTGTCCAAGGACGAAATTCTCCCTGATCCAACCAAGCTTCGGGCCGTGACCGAGTTCCCCAAGCCGACATCCGTGAAGGAACTGCGCAGTTTCGTAGGACTGTGTTCCTACTTTCGGCGCTTCATTCGAAACTTCGCGACTATCATATCGCCGCTGACGAAGCTTCTCGGAAGTAACGGGCCTCTCCATTTGTGGTCATCACAGTGCGACGACGCTTTCAGAACACTTCGTCGTTTGTTGACGTCGCCTCCCATACTCCGCCACTACGACCCTACGGCCCCTGCAGAGGTACACACGGATGCCAGTGGTGTCGGCCTCGGCGCTGTCCTTGCGCAGCGCAAACCAGGGTTCCCGGAATATGTCGTGGCGTACGCGAGCCGTACGCTTACTAAAGCCGAGACTAATTACACAGTCACCGAGAAAGAATGTTTGGTAATCGTCTGGGCCCTTGCAAAGTTCCGACCTTATTTGTATGGTCGCCCATTTGATGTCGTCACCGACCACCACGCACTATGCTGGTTGTCGTCATTGAAAGATCCCTCAGGCCGTCTCGCCCGGTGGGCACTTCGCCTGCAAGACTATGACATCCGCGTGCTGTACCGCAATGGAAGGCAACATGCTGACGCCGACGCCCTGTCGCGCTCTCCCTTGCCTGACGACAATGCCAACAACTCAGTGTCTCACCTTGCCATTTCTTCGATTAGCATTCATGCTATTGCTACTGAACAGCGCAAGGATCAATGGATTGCCTCACTGATAGACTTGCTGACTGATCCATCCACTCCATCCACTCGCGCGTTGCGTCGTCAAGCCCACCATTTCGCCGTTCGCGACGACCTCCTCCATCGACGCAATTACAACGGTGACGGCCGCCAGTGGCTACTAGTCATACCTCACAGTCTGCGCTCTGACATATGCGAATTATTTCATTCTGATCCGCAGTGTGCGCACTCCGGGGTATCGAAGACTTACCACCGCATTCGCCAACGGTACATTTGGCGCGGCATGTACCGCTACGTGCAGAAATTCGTTCGCTCCTGCATAGAATGTCAGCGCCGCAAAACTTCAACGCACCTGCCGCCGGTAGGTCTGCAACCTCTACCTTGCCCTGCCAGGCCGTTTGGGCGCGTTGGCATCGATTTGTATGGGCCACTTCCCCTAACGTCGGCTGGTAACCGCTGGGCCATTGTTGCTGTGGACCACCTCACGCGATACGCCGAAACGGCCGCTCTTCCCGCGGCTACAGCGAGCGATGTGGCTTCCTTTCTGCTCCAACGATTCATTCTGCGACACGGCCCACCCCAGGAACTTCTCAGTGACCGAGGCCGTGTCTTCCTGTCTGAAGTCGTTCAAGCCATTCTCAAAGAGTGCAACGTTGTTCACCGCAAAACTGCTGCTTACCACCCGCAGACGAATGGCCTCACAGAACGCTTCAACCGTACGCTGGGCGACATGCTCTCCAAATACGTCGCCGCCGATCACACAAATTGGGATTCCATTCTACCCTTCGTCACCTACGCATATAATACCGCCCCTCAGAGCACTACTGGCTTTAACCTTTCCTTTTATCATATGGAAGGCACCCGTCACACACCATCGACACGATACTTCCGTACAGGCCAGATCCGTCTGAGTGGGCACCTATTTCTGCTACAGCCAAGCTTGCTGAAGAATGTCGAGAGCTTGCAAAGACCTTTACTGCGCATGATCAAGAGCGGCAAAAAAGCATTCGCGCTGACGCCAGTACTACTGCACCCACATTCCTCCCGGGAGCGCTCGTCTGGCTCTCGATCCCTACTACTGCAACTGGCCTATCTTCAAAACTATTGCCTAAATACGAAGGCCCCTACCGTGTCGTCAAATGCACTTCCCCAGTCAACCACTTGATTGAACCCATCGAACAATCTTCGGACATGCGTCGTTGAGGACGCGACATTGTTAACGTGGAGCGCCTCAAAGCCTACCATGACCCGCTCATTGTAACCAGCTGTTAGGTCGCCAGGCGGCTCCCTTTTCGTACCCGGGGTAGTTGTGGTAAAGCCTTTGAACAGTGGGTCATCCTCTTCAGCGCCTTCTAGTGGGTCGACCTTTTTCTTAAGAAGAAGAGCAGGTCGTGCAGAGAGTCGATCCCCGCATTGACTGTCGCTGTCGTGAATCATTGCTGAGTGTCCGTCAATAAACCGCTTAACAATATACATATATATCTGGGTAGATGAGGTGCGAGATCACCGGGTAGAGATAGGTCCTGGTCTGTAATCACCGCCAGTCTACGACTGTTCTTCGCTTAACTCTTGATGAGGTGGTGAGAAAACACACCTTTGCAATTTGTAGTGTGGTCCTGCGGTCATCCCGTTCGCACCTCTCTCAATGAAGTTTAAGCACGGGAATATTTTACTCGTGCATTTTTATTGTATACGGAGGTTTTGCTTTTCGCCACCCAAATACCATCACAACATAAGGGTGCCTAAAATATGTTTCTTAGTCAGTCCGTTGGCTCCTAAAACTTTAGGATGCCTGCAGTGCTTGACATTTTTGTTTTTGAACGTTCCACCTTCTGGTACGATTTCACCAAAGGCTCGTATTTTGTACTCCTAATTAAATACTATTTAACAGTGTACTACTTTTAAATGCTAGTGGTGGCGCATTCCTGGTATTATTTTTTGTGAGTAGGGCGCCATAGTCCATGAAACAGCTTTGAAGTAATTTCTTAGGCATATTAAACTGCGTTCCCGTCGACAGCTACAAAACGAAACGAGTGGTCTAGAGCAGCTATATTTAAGCGTACGCACGAAAGAAAGAAACACTGGGACAGTGCTGACACTAACAGCTGCTGCAGGTCGTGGGATCGAATCCAGGCTGTGGCGGCTGCATTTCCGATGGAGGCGAAAACGCTGTAGGCCCATGTGCTCAGATTTGGGTTCACGTTAAAGAATCCCAGGTGGGTTAAATTTCCGGAGCCCTCCACTACGGCGTCTCTCATAATAATATGGTGGTTTTTAAACGTTAAACCCAACATATCAGTCAAATCATCAACACTAACAACTAGTGCGTATTGAAAGCCTCCGCTAAAAAGAAAGGTGTGGCAATCTACAAACTTTTTAATCGCTTAGGTTTATGTAATGTTTGACCACTTCTTGTACCTGCAGATTACCGCACCTATATATTCAGTGGAGGGCTCGAACACGCGGCAGTTAGTGGCAGTAATGTCCTAGCGTTTCCTTAGATCATGCGTACGTTTTAATTTAGCTGCAACCACTCGCAATGCAAGATCGCTAACTAGCCCAGATGCGAAACCATTCTGAAGCATACGTACAGAGTCAAATTCGTTCGGCACCATGATGTTCATTTTACTCTATATATCTGCTTATTTAGAACTCGAGACTGTCGAGATACACTGAAGTGTCCCCTACTTTATCTTGGACGCACGAGCATGACTTTTCTACTGAGAGCACAGGTTCACAAATGAAGTATAAAAATAAAATTAACGGTCTGAATGACCCACCCTAAGTGAAATATGCTAATATTCCGTATATCTTGCAAACTACACTTACCCTAAAATTGCCACTTGTCTGCTGGCACACTAGAGCACAAAAAAAAAGAAAACCCCGCAAACTGACGATCCTCATTTGTGTTCCGTCCGTTGTGTGCTTTTTGCGCTGTAGTGTTGCAGAATGATCTACCAACAAGCCCAACTCGCCGCTTAGTAGTGTAACAGCAAGTCACTTGTTAATGCTGCGACACTAAGAAATTATGCAACGTTGCCACCTAACTTCCATTTCTTTCATTTATGCAGCGTACGTATAAAACAAACCAAATGTTCTCATTCACCTCGCAGGTTTCTTGCTGGGTGTGCACCTTCCTGCTGCTCAGCTATGCCAAGACTATGGTCACGCTTTTACTCACTAGCCACGGCGAGAACGCGCTCTTCTGGGTGGGCGCCTACACCCAAGCGGGTGCGCTGGTCGGAAGTCTGGTGCCATACATTCTTGTGATCGTGGGCGTATTCGTCGAACGAGATCACTGTGCCCAGTCCACCTAGAGACGTGGACATAAAGTGTACATAGTCTACGTCTGCTGCCTTTGCGAAATCCCGGGGAGTGCTCAGCAGAGACATCAATAGTGCCTACAAAAACTTGGAGAGGAAATGTTCTCGGGGAAAATCAAAGAAGGAAAAGGCCAATGTGGGATATTAAGACGCAGTGAATGCACGTACAGTGAGAACACGTAAAACAAGGGCTGGAGAAGTGCCCGTGGATGCAAGCCATCTTCCCCATCATTAATCATGCCTTCACCGTGATCGCGAAAGGCTGACGAAGACAACAAGAAGTGTACAAGAGTGTACTCGATGCAGAATGAGAGTTAATGCAGGAATTCTGGCTATAACCGCGCAACTAGAAGAAAAAAATTTAGTGTAGATGTATTTCAAACTGAGAGAAAATGCAGAGATTGCAGTCAGTTCCAACATATGCGAGCGGTCAATACGATGAAAAAAACTATCAGCGTGCGTTCCCTGCGCAGACTGACCTGTCTGTGAACGGAAATCTTCCATTTTGATGAGAGCGACAGATATGTTACGACAAAAGTCTCTTGTAGCTCGTCCGTCTAAAAATCTATCCTACTTCGACCGGTGGCGTCATGAACGCTATTGGTAATGAGAACTTTGTGACGTTCGATGCGCTTGTATATATTGATGCCGAAAGGCTAGGAGTACATAATAAGGTGAATTCAAAGATAACTTCACATGAAGGAACGTATATTGAAGTAATTAATTATTGATTCAGGACAAAACAAAGTGATTGATGTGAATTAAAAATGAATAAAAATTTGATCAAATAATTCATGAGTAAATCAGGAGTCAATCACGTGACATAAGTAACTTGATGCGAATGAAGAGCGAATAAAGTAACTCAGATGTGAATCTGGGAAGAATATGTAATATCAGTGTGAATCAAGAGCGAATCATGTGACTCGTGTAAATCACAAATGGCTCAAGCTGCTCAATGATGAATAAACATTCATAAAAGTGAATCAATATGAAATTCGTGAACTATAAAGCGAATGAAGTGTACTAAATAAGCATATCTCAAAGACCTTAGGTTTCGGTCGGTAGTCATTAAGACAGCTAATGAGAACCGGTGATGTTTCCACGAAGGCGTCACCAGCAGTATTGATCTTCGAATATCTCAACTTTAACTAACATGTTATACGTTCAAAAAACTTTGCAACCCAAGTGATTTCAAAGGAGGTGGGAGGATCAGAGATTTTCGCTCGGGTTCTTAGGACTTAGTCAGTAGTCAGTAGGACTTGGGCTGTAGTCAGAAACTTATGGTTCATCATTTCGCACTCATGCAATGTCAGCATGCTTGTAAGACGTGTAATATATTCTTTTATTAGATCAATCGCTTAAATCACCTATTAATGCATTACATTTTGTATAGTTTGTCGTCATCACTGCAACGACTTCTGTGTGCATTGCTTAATAGATTGATATTTAGAAGCCGTAGTTCTGATGGCGCATACTTTCACAACGCCGCAGAAATCTGTTACTATGCGTCGAAGTGTATTTGTTGTGCGGTGTGGAAGCATGCATCGAAGTTCAGCCGAGCAAGGGAATACACGTGAATTAAGAAGAACACCAGATGCCTTCCATCACTTACATAATAGTGTAGTTACTGCGTCCGCAAAGTCTCTGTGCATGCATAACATTTAGGTAACAAATACTAATGCTATATCACTCAGCCACTTAAATGTACGCAATTTACGATCTTCTCAGCGTCGCAGCTGCAAAAATGGTTGATGGCCTGAAACCACACTGCACCAAATCTTGTAACATAAAACCGCACGTGATGCAAGTCAAGCGACTTACAAGTGTCTTGATTTCTACATGAAGGCGGCTGAGATATTCGTCCTTTAAGTAGAAACTGCACAAAAATCCGTTGTTTTCCTACTTATCCAGAACTCCGCTATCGCCGTAAAAGTAAACTAAGCTAATATCGTAAGTTAAGGCGCAGAGTCCAAGCCAGTATACACTTCTGAACTTTGTAACCAAAGAGTGCTACGAAGTGCATTCTCGTTCCGCTTCACCGCTTTTACAAATATTTGCGTGTCGTAGATATGAACATCTCCGCGTTACCATCGTGCTCACGAAGTTTTGCATATTTCTCGAACACATCCCTAAAGGAACGCTTATCACATAGTGTGCGTTTAATAAAAACCTAGCAACCATTGTTCTGAAGCCAGTCGGTATCGATCTTTCAAACTCATCTGCGTCTGATTGCATTCCCATCAGTTCATTATACATGTATTATGTTTTTCAGACATAGAAAGATAATCCTTGGAACGAGTACGTTACCATAGGCCAATATGCACCGAAGTAAAAAGCTGGAATGCGTCTTTGCACTAGCCGTGTAGTATTTCATTGTGTGCTCCGAAGATCCAAGAGACCTTATGCGAAGTTGCTCGGATATCTGTGAACAGTGAGCCAGATGCCATCTTGGTTGTGTCAAGCGGTAGCGGTGTTCTCATGAAGTTGCGTGTGGTGTTGCAGTGCACTTTTGTGTATTCACTCTGAATTTCGTGTCTCAGTGCTCCATTTTAGCCGCTTATGATCCTACTGCTACGAAGAAAAATGGTGCAACGGCTACGCTTTTCAACTGCCAGCCATGTGTTGTGAACGAACTATTTGGAAATTCTGCCTCACATCAGTGAATATGCTTCAGCCAGCCTCTGCACGACAGTCTAGTCTCTCCCGTTGACGAAGTAGTACAACTTTGCAGTCGAGGCTCACACCGCCTTGTGGTCGGTAGCTACGCGCACCTGTGATTATGGGTCTATCAGCGTCAAACCAAACGTGAGCAGTGGCGTGTGCGCACATACAGTTTGACATCACTGCCCGCTACGGGTTCTTGTTATTCATGACGACGCGTACAGCCTTTACAAATACTAGCCTCTGTGGGCGTGTCGTTTCGCCCTGATAGCATGATAGTGCTTCGACACTGCGCAACTTGAACAATAGAAGCATCTGTCGAGTGAGGTGTAGCGTCGCATTTTGTCTAAACACTTCCAATGCGCTGTAAAGAAAATCAAACCTACACATATTGGAATTATGTAAAATATATCCATACCTTCGTATGGATATCTTATAGATATACTTGACTTTAAGTCCAAATACAACAATAAGATTATGAGAGACGCTGTAGCAAGTACATCCGATCTGTTTTTTCTTGAACATGCACTGACATCACATGATACACAGGCTTGTACCCTTTCAACTCCATCGAAGTACGACAAGTTCATATGTAAAAATCGAATGCTGATCCTTCTGTTTGCATATTTTTCTATTCTAATAAGTGGACTGACGAACGAGGGCATTGCACTTGTTGGGCTCGGCATTGGGGCAGTAACGCACAATCAAGATCACTCAACGAGGGGGAACGTAATTTCAGTGGCGTGTCATGAGTTATTGTTGACGTAATGCAAGAGCGAAGAAGCAACATGATAAATGGCATAGGCAGTGCTGCTCAGATGACTATGACGGTGGACAAGAACGACACCGACGAAGCCACTACTCACCTTCTTGCTGCTATTCCGAAGTAAGGTGATGGTGCTAGTCATTGCGCTCATTTTCATTCATGCAGAAGTGCAATAGGTAGATGTGACATCGTACACCCTAGTACTTGGCGAGCTTTCTTTTCCTACATTTCGTAAAAGACAAACTGTTGTGTTCTGGGTTTTCGGTTTCGGATTGACATGTGAGGATGCCAGGGGGCGCCGCTCTGGCATCCAGGATTTCAAGGCGACTGTAAAATAAACAGTGTGTGTTAGGTAACCATGGAGTGCGGTTGTTGTGCTTTCTTTCAGCGCTTCGCGCCAACCCGCGTGTTCGGGCTACATCAAGTTTATTCATTCGATAGATTCATGGGGAGACGGCACATGTTGCGCACAAAAAAGCAACTATTAGAGTTGGCTTGCGGTTACTAATCCTCGCAATAAATTGTATTGCACGGCATTATAAAGCAACATAAGAACTGGCGACACCATCGTACGTCTATTAATGCGCACACACGGGCACTAATGCGTTTTAGACGCAAGATACACATACAGCTAGTATTTATTAGATATAATAAACAATATCGCATATCCAATTGATGAGCGCTGAGTTGTTGATTTCGCTGAACAGCTTCTGTGTAAGCCGAACGCTTCTCCAATTCGATCCGAATGTCAATGAAAGCTTTGTCACATAGGCGACCCTTCTTTCCTTCACTGCCGGTCACTCCGCGTTTATATCAAAAGGGAACATAGGAGTGTTGCCGCACCTCCATCACCATGAACAAAATAAAATGGTAGTACCGGAGATCGGCATCCTTCATTCTTGAATAGGTACGTCGATATTCGCGGCGCTGTTTTCGTCCAGAAAGTGTGCCAAGTGATGTTTCAAGTCGGAAATCGTGGTAGCCTTCGGCAACCGCCTTCACCAGCTGGCGGGAGGCGCACGTGGAGATCATCGACAATGTTGTCCGCATTGCCATGCGCGATTTCACCGTGAACAGGAAACCTGTTGAAGGGCTTCACGCTCAGTGCACGTTGAACAACATGTTCATTGTGTATTCCAGCAGTGCCTTCGGTGTCGACATACTCCCGTGACTCTGCGGGGAGGCAAAGATAAAAGGCAGAAACGCGTTCTTGGGCTAGTTGGTTTAATAAATACTGGGAGGCACGAAGAAACGAGGCCAAGAAGTGTGCCAGTCCTGTTGGCTATTGTCCTCTTTCTTCTGTGATTTCAATATGTATTAAAAGATATGAGAGGGTCAGCTGATGACACGTGTTCCACTGCCACATGCATAACGGAGTACGCGGTATGATGTGCTACGTGTGTCCACGCTCGGCGTCGTTAGAGGGACCTAAAATAGGGGGAGTGTCCAGAGTGCCGGATCCCGCGTGGGCCTTTTGCGGTGAACTGCCGAGCCGCACCGCTGCTGCGCCGGAGTTTTAAAAAGAAACCCGACGCAGAAGTATATATATATATATATATATATATATATATATATATATATATATATATATATATATTTATATATATAAATGATGTGAAAGCGCATCTACTTTCATATTTATAACCTTGCGGCAACCGAAGTTAATCTTCTATATATATATATATATATATATATATATATATATATATATATATATATATATATATATATATATATATATATATATATATATATATATATGCGTCGGGTTTGTTTTTATTATCTACAGAGATCGCTTCAAGACAGTACCAAACGTTCCCACAAAATGCTTGCATTGCTTCAAGCCTTAACCATACACAATGAAAACAGTTTCAGACAACTGATTCCTAACATCACATATTTTGAAGGTTCTTGGTGCTTAGTGCTGGCACGGCTCACACATTTTACAAAAATATGTATCCAAGCAATTGCATAGCATGCAATTGCTTGTCCGTGGTAAATGAGTGTGCCTCAACATGGTACCTGGCCTCAATTTACTGCTCTTTCCTGGTAACCCGCCGCGGTGGTCTAGTGGCTAATGTACTCGGCTGCTGACCCGCAGGTCGCGGGATTGAATCCCGGCTGCGGCGGCTTCATTTCCGATGGAGGCGGAAATGTTGTAGGCCCGTGTGATCAGATTTGGGCGCACGCTAAAGAACCCCAGGTGGTCAAAATTTCCGGAGCTCTCCACTACGGCGTCTCTCATAATCATATGGTGGTTTTGGGACGTTAAACCCCACAAATACATGCTCTTTCCTGGTGAACTTAATACAGCGTACACTTTCTTTTTGCCTAGACTCTGCATTACTGCGACACAGCTCAACATTTTCCCTGTAATTGACAGAGACTGTCAGTCATTCCTATAATAAACGTAAAGACGTGACTTGATAGGTAAAATCGAACATCTTGTGTACCACGGGTATATAGCTGATGACCACATTTGTTTCCGGGTGATCGCTCGTAAGATGCACTGATGCGCACATGATGATGCGCTGATATCAGTTATTTACTTCGTTTTTTTTTCTGTTCTTTTCATAAGGTGGAAAGTCTTAGCTGACACGTCAAACGCGCGAACCGCCGGTTTCCCGAGTCATCATTACCAGCGGTGCAAAAAATTAGACGTGATGACGTCAGAGTCAACAAAAATTGTGATAGCATCGTGTCCTCATTTGGCGTGTTATATGATGACGTCATCACGTGACATGGTCGCTTTGCGTTACGACCGTAGCCCTATCACAGGGGCCATGTAAAAGGCGACATGCATGAACCTTGCAATCTTTTATCATGGGGGCAGTGCGAAACCACATTAGCTGAAGAAAGCTTGCTTAGGGGCTAGGATAAAGGAATCGAAAGAAAAATAGGGCCTTCGCCGTCACTTAATATAGGCGATTACATAAGTAAGCTTGTGTATTAGATTTTTTATTTATTTTTTCTACGTGATCACCTCTTGTATATGTATAGGTAGGTCTTGAATGTTGATATTGATGTTGCTGATCACGACGTTTTAAATCCCTGGCAAAGACCAATCGTCAGAAAACGCATCATCCAAATTATTTCTAGCCGAAGAAAGTGGGTTCGCATGCCACATTTTCTATCATCCTTGCTGTTTAAACGTGTTTTGTATCTATTTGGCAAAAAAAAAGGTTGCTTCACATACCGTATTATTACCATTAGACATTTCGCAAATCACAAGCATTTGTCAAGTTAGTGATACCGTAACCTTACTACAGTTAGTTTTTACTTTTCGTGGCAGGGACACGCAGACGGAGACATTACACTTCGCACGAAAATGCTTGAAACAGCAGAGCGCGGAACGCAGCCGTGTAAAGCAAAGTGATTGCGCGAAGTAAACAGTATGTTATGAAGTATGAAGACGCGTTAGCATGAGATAGCCATTTACTACGTGAATATACGCGGGTTAAGTCAAACCCATCTGCATAATTTCAGGCCTGCTCACTTTATGTACCGAGGGCTCTGCAGCACTTCGTTCAAACTGGTGTGTTTCTGCAAAGGCGCGCCTATGCTTGCTCTCATCGCTCGATCGACAGACATGGATTGCCAAGCCCGACGAAAGATTTCATGGCGAGCTGGTGTCCTTGTTGGCGACTCGAAAAGACCGTCTTCTTTTTTCGTTCTTTTTTCGCGAACTGCAGCGCGGATATGCGATGTCATTCGTGCACTGGATATTCGCAATCTGTACAGCTGCAAATCCGAACGGTTGGGCGATGCTGCATGGCGAATTGTCGTGGCAAAGGGACCGAAGTTGCAAGTGTTCTAGTTTCCAATGGACAACCAAAGGATTAAATGGGAGCGTGTCCTTCGTCAAGCTGACGTCGACATCTCTTTTCTTCGTGACACGACGGTATGTGTGTCCATACTACTTATTCACAAGTCGTTCCAATGAACCCGTCCCCGTTATGTTTCGTTCTTACTTTATGATACAGGTGCCATATGTGCTTCGGCGTAAAAGGCCTGGCATTAGGGAGGTTTAGAATAACGTTTGCAGGGGCTGCGAGCGTAGCGGGCATAGTGGGCGCCATATGGGATTTAGAATAGCGTTTGCTCACCCTCGGGAAAAGACTAGCGACTCTCACCCCGACCGCAAACCCAAATGCACGGAAGCTACTCACAGCACTTTGCCGGCCTCGCGGGCCGTGATCACCGGGCGCTATTCAAGATTTTCTGCGTGCGGGCAGCGAACGCGGACGGCGACTCGCGTTACGATGCGTGCGCAGTTGCAGTGACCCCACCAGAAAGGCTCGCGGTGCACTATTCTAAAACTACCTATTAAATCACTAAACGCACGTGCCAGTACGTTTCCAGAACAGGCGTTTTTTATCTGCGAAGCATTTCTTCGCGAACTTCGATGACTTTAAGCGTATCTATCTATCTATCTATCTATCTATCTATCTATCTATCTATCTATCTATCTATCTATCTATCTATCTATCTATCTATCTATCTATCTATCTATCTATACTTACAAAGCTTTTGGCTATTTTCATTATTACTTCCATTTTGCCCCTCCATGAGTCAAATTTTGGAGCTTACGGAACATGAATTGGCCCAAAATTAACTTAATCATCTGCAGTTTGAACGCAGCCCAAATAAAGTATATGAAGCTTGACCGAAACCGTGCACTTGTATTAATCTGTTCCAATTGATATACTGTTACTTGCACTGTACCAGCTGGTGTTGCTTAGAAAAGGACTAACCCAGGCGTACATAATGTATGCCTGCAATGCACAATCACTAGAATATACTTGTAGCACCCAATGCATACATTTCAATATAACTTTCAAACTGCTCATCATACTTCAGCGCACACACACTAATACAAGGCTGTCTACCTGCCTCTTGTTTGCACCGTGACCCACTGTCGCTCCTTTGCTAGACCACCCAGGACGGGAACGGTCTTTGCAAGAGCATCATGATCATTCAAACTTGGATAGCTTTAGGGAAGCCTTAGAATCTTTGTTTTATTTACAATGATTGCATGACTCACTCCCGCATGTAAAGCATTGGGACCTCAATAAAGAAATTGCATTACTGTTTTGCCAACCTTTTCTGAGTCACCAGTGTTCTTGGGAATCAGCAGGGGCATGCAAATTTAAAGCGTCATTTGCCCAAGCCACACCAGCACTCCCCCACCGCAATGCAACCCCCCCCCCCCCCCAAGATTTAACTCATGCCGACATCCATGGCTATTGAAGTACATGCCACAGTGATGCGCGAGAAACTTGAAAGCTACTACAAATACATGACCAAAAGACAGCTGTGCAAGACATTTCAAGCAGTAAAAGCAGTTCATAAGCATGCCTAGAATAGTTGCACTATCAAATGAAAATAGCCACAGATTGACTGTACTATATCTCAGTGTAACTATCATTATCTGGTGTTACTTAGCAAAAACCAACTTCATTTCGTAAATGAAATAATGTTTTCTTTGTATTCTATAGAGCAGTCGTTTTACATCAAGAAGTATTTCTCCGCAGCTATAAACTATTAAATTTCTTGGTTCATGGGCGATTTTGGCAAATATTGATCGTAAAATGTTGCATGAACATTACTAGAATGTTTACCTGTTAAGTTAATTCTTCGTGCAATTTTAATATTTTTTTAATATTTGAATATATAACATTCAATGCTTTGTTTGAATGTTGCACTAATGTTCCACATTCAACGTTACTTTAACTGTGTATTTCTAATATATATATATAACGTTTTACATACAACAAATAACGTTATACGTTTCATGTAAAACGTTCAGACAATGTTGTTGGAAAACATAAAACGCTTCTTCAACATTTGCAACAAAAATACAACGTTACTTTAATGTTTTGTGCTACCTGGGATCTTCCCTGTGCGCGTAAAAGTTTGTGGATGCTGCAGACGGGCGCAACTCAAGCAGAGATTGAACGTGCTGGTTCGCTCCGTTAGACGAAGTAATATGTAAAGATGCGTTCCTCAAGCAGCAACTGCATACTTTTATTCGATGGCCGCGCAGTCTCAACAGATAAGTGGAAGCTTTTGCGCCAGTAGTATAGCCACAGAGTGGCACTACGGGCACGTGCTCTTGCGAAAATTTCCTCCTTTCAAAAATGATCCTCGACTACAGTTTCCTGTCCGGTCGACACTTCGGAACAACTACGTCCACTACCAACGCAAATATGCCTATGCCACTGCTTTGTGCCCATGTTGTCTCACCATTTCCTTCACGTTGATGTCACAATTAATACAACAACCACATTGCTAAGGGAGCAACCGTGTTCCTTTACGTCAGTGTTTCGCACAGTTGCGCCAGATCATAAACTAAAGAAATTCGCTGATAATCTTACTCATTAGAATAAAGCACGTCATGCACTGCTTCGCCCTTGCAGTGAAAGTGTGACTTCTTTCAAGCAAAATTCAATGAACTGTTCAGGCAAGGATTTGTGTATTAGGTGTAATGCGTAAAAACTGTCACAGGTAGAAGCTCTCCCAGCAGAACAAACCGTTTCCCAAAAAACCGCGGTCGCAGACGCAGCGTCCCTTGGTTGCGCCCAACGGCACTACGCAAGAAGCGTGCCGACTGCACTCTTCATCGGCTCGGCACGGCTGCAGGCCGTCCACGTCGGCACGTAGTAGGTCTTGTTGACTGGGAGTGGAGGGTAGCTTGCCCGCCTCGTCTGCACCGCGCGAACGGTGTCCTGCACGCGGGTACTCCATGCTCAAAAACTCGTCCGCGCTGCCACCTCGAGGTCGATGGTGTCTCCAACGCAACTGCGGATGCAATCAGGAAGACAGACCTGAGAAGGCCGAGACAAGTTTTGCAGCTCGACTTTTATTTAAAAAGTGTCGACACCAAATTCCGCCCGTATCCCGACCCGAAACTCACTAAAGCGTTAACATTGCTTGCTTGCAAGAAAAAAAAATGCTGTGTCACCCCTTCCCAAACAAGAACTTCGGAAAGAAAACACAGAAATCACTTCAAAGTACGCGACGTTTTTTTATTTTTCACGAATTAGAGTTGCGCCAGCGCATTCATCGGCACGAGCGTATGCTCCTGCTGTCCACTCATTTATCTCATTATGACGGCAATATTATGGCTGCTCAAGGAGCTTTTTCTTTACGTTGCCGTCATGTCACGTGTGAAGTACAAGCTAATATCAGCTTCAAGCTAATTCACCTGACTATTGAAGTCTACAAGAAACGCAGCTGTTATTTCATACACATAGTGATAACTAATAAAGAAAATTTCAAAAAAATGCTTTGATGTTATGCTCGTAACGTTGGAAGTGTGTACGACGATGAATGTATGAGTACCACGTTTAGTATGAAACCAACCCAGCTCCAGATGAGAAGGGATCGAAAATTAAATGGTTTTCGATCCACGTTGCACGTTCAGGCAGACGCACAGCGTCGGATTCCTACGAAGCCGAGAGCGACGACGACATGACGGCTGACTTATACGCGTCTTTCGGTACAACTAGTGTCGCGAAGCTCAGGCGCACGACTGAAATGTAGCAGATATGTCACATTCATTTGCTCGTATATAATATAACCGCTTTGGTCCTCGACGTGGTGTTGCTTCGCACGGAACTAATTAATGCCGTTGAACGAACGGGAGGTCTCTATTTTGAATGGGGCTTTTGATACCTGACGAAAACTTTCGTGCCTGAGCTCCGTGAAAAAACACGAAGGGGCTGTTAGCTTACGTAAAATTACAGATCAAAGTCACCGCATGCTTCTCTTTCTTCGCAGACCTGTAGACGATGCCTGCATTGTTTAACTCCGTGAAAGTAAAAAAAAGAAGTGTGATTTCTTGGCCATCACGAAATGCCAGGCTAGCCGTGTGAACTCGTGCGAGAAATGACCCGGCAACAGACCAGTCGGTCAGTGATGCGTCCATGTCAATGTTCTTCTACAATGAAAATGACGAATTTGCACCCCCCCCCCCCCCATTTTTGTGGCTTGCTTGAGAAGAAAAAAAGGAACATCGGCCAACGTTAGGTGCGGTCACTCAGGTCAGCAAAATCGACATTTGTATAAATGTCATCATCATCATCAGCCTGACTACGTCCACTGCAGGACAAAGGCCTCTCCCATGTTCCGCCAGTTAACCCGGTCCTGTGCTTGCTGCTGCCAATTTATACCCGCAAACTTCTTCATCTCATCTGCCCACCTAACCTTCTGTCTCCCCCTAACCTGCTTGCCTTCTCTGGGAATCCAGTCAGTTACCCTTAACGACCAGCGGTTATCCTGTCTACGCGCTACATGCCCGGCCCATGTCCATTTCTTTTTCTTGATTTAAGCTATGATATCCTTACCCCCCGCTTGTTCCCTAATCCACTCTGCTCTCTTCTTGTCTCTTAGGGTTACACCTACCATTTTTCTTTCCATTGCTCGCTGCGTCGTCCTCAATTTAAGCTGAACCCTGTTTGTAAGTCTCCAGGTTTCTGCTCCGTAGCTAAGTACCGGCAAGATACAGCTGTTGTATACCTTCCTCTTGAGGGATAGTGGCAATCTAGCTGTCATAATTTGAAAGTGCTTGCCAAATGTGCTCCACCCTATTCTTATTCTTCTAGTTACTTCAATCTCGTGGTCCGGCTCCGCAGTTATTACCTGCCCTAAGTAGACATAGTCTTTTACAACTGGAACTGCACTATTACCTATCTCGAAGCGCTGCTCTTTTCCGAGGTTGTTGTACATTACTTTCGTTTTCTGCAGATTCATTTTAAGACCCACCTTTCTGCTCTCCTTGTCTAACTCCGTAATCATGAGTTGCAGTTCGTACCCTGAGTTACTCAGCAATGCAATGTCATCGGCGAAGCGCAGGTTACTAAGGTACTCTCCTTTAACTCTTATCCCTAACTGTTCCCATTCTACGCTTCTGAAAACCTCCTGTAAGCACGCGGTAAATAGCATTGGGGAGATTGTGTCCCCCTCTTACACTCTTCTTGATTGGTATTCTGTTGCTTTCTTTATGAAGCACTATGGCAGCGGTTGATCTCCTGTAGATTTCTTCCAAAATGTGTATATATATATATATATATATATATATATATATATATATATATATATATATATATATATATATATATATACATATATATGAGATATAACAGACAGTAATGCCAAGGAATGTACACGAGAAGTTATTAAAATCAATGGAATGTAAATAAGAAGAAAGAAAAGTGGATGAAAAAATTACCAACTGTGAGCAGGAATCGAACCTACGACCTTCGAATAACGCGTTCGATGCTCGAACGCGTTATTCGAACGCGTTATTCGAAGGTCGTAGGTTCGATTCCTGCTCACAGTTGGTAATTTTTTCATCCACTTTTCTTTCTTCTTATTTACATTCCATTGATTTTAATAACTTCTCCTGTACATTCCTTGGCATTACTGTCTGTTATATCTCATTAATATTGTGTTAAAAACACGGAAAAACGAGCCCTTAGGTATACACTTCTTTCCCTTATATATATATATATATATATATATATATATATATATATATATATATATATATATATATATATATATATATATATATATATATATATATATAAATGTACGTAACCTTAAAAAGTTTTCCGCTTCTCGACTATCGTCTCTGATTGATCGCCGACAGAGAAGCCTGCATCCGTGTAAATGAGCCAGAGTTTATAATTACGGCTAATAGGAACTAATAAACGAGACCTACGTACCATACGAATTCCGACACTTCTTTAGTCGCTCAGATGCTGCCATAATCGCACGAGCACTAACGCATATACAAGCACTCAAGTGTGCATAATGTTCTTACAACGTGTGCACTCCGCAGAGAAGAGGGACCCCCTACTAGGGCGCTGAAACACATAGACATTGTCACAAACGAACGCGGGATCCACAAAACAAAAGGGCTTCGTAAGACGGCACCAACCATGCGCGCGCCACGACTCAAAGCGCCAGCAGTGGTGGCTTCTTCTAACTGTTCCCCCTTATGCCTTTTGAAGACGGCGCAGGCCAACATAACTAATACCCGGTGAGACCGAGATGATTCGTGGCTTTAACATGGCTACCAGTGATGCGATGCGACGCTGCCACGTGGCTGCAAGAAGAACTATGACGTATACACCAAAGGCATACACATCCATCGTAGCTTGTTTTGAAGGAGCGCTTTTTTGGATTATTTCTCCTGCTTGACATGTGATCGCACATTGCGGGAATACGTCGAATTTTCCGCTTTTGTCGATGTCTCTCTTTTTCATTTTCATGCTTTACTACAGCGGTGCACCGGCTAGTCTCGGTCACGTTTTTGGCAGGTTCCCGCTTGTATCCCCCGTGAAACTGATGGCCTTCCGCTTTATAGTCCTTCAAGAGGTGACTGATTTATTATCTCTGTCTCATTTATTCTTCACCGCTGCGCCATTACGCCTGTTCATGTTCCAGCGCTGACCAACACGAACAATGCCACTGTGGTTGCGTATCCGGGCCTGTTTCGGGGACACGCAAAAGGCACTTCCTTACAGTTGGTGATAACACAGAAGACTAAAATAGGTTTCGGAGTTGCTTTCACTTTGCAGCCGCAGTGAAAACTATAGTTTTCAGGACAGTGCGCTCAGCCGGGTAGTTTGCTTTCGCTATGTGGAATTGTGCGCCGGCTTCTCTTGCGCAAGTGATACTAGGGAAGAATCCCCCAAATCGCCGCTTGATCTGAATCGGCTTTAGTTAGTATCAGCCCGCCAAACGGTGAGTTGCTTACTAGTTGAAGCTTACGTTGATGAGTGAGCGACATAAAAAAGGCGAGAAAGCGAGCATGGCGAGAAAGTGGTGGCTGAAACAAAAATGAATGTTCTCCCCCGTATTTACACTCAGGTGTTCCACTACGTGCACCTATTTTTGCCCGTCGGTGAACGCCACAGACGTACATTACAACGTATAGTTTTTAACAGTTGTACAGGATTGTTCTATAGTTTACCTCACCATTACGAATAAACAATGTGCAAGTATCAACACAAATGAGGTTTTTGTCACTTTGCGGTCACCCAGAAGTTTTTAACAATTTATATCTTAAGTGACAAGAAGCATTCAATTCATCAATAAAAAGGCACATTTATGGGACGCACATTGCTGAAGCAATCGTGCTTCTAAAACGAAGCACATGGACCTCAATAATTTTGCTTCTATGAGACGCGAATAACAAAACCACCTTGTGGCTCACCGGTGGCTCGCGGCGGCGAGTTTCAGTCGTCATTGACGTTTTCGGCAGCGGCGTTGTGGTGGACGAGATAGACTCGCAAGGAACGACACTGGGAACGCCGTTCTCGCCGCGGATCAAGCGGAAGCAGACGTTGCTCGTGAAGTCCACCGCTGGCGACGGCGGGTTCGGTACCGGCTGGGGCACTTTGCGTCGCGGTTGAACTGCCACTTGTGGCCGGTTTCCCGAATCTGGACGGTCACCTAGCGCCACCTGCGCTACTTGGCCGTTGCTGACACTCACGTTGGTCTGAACCACGGTATACTCGTCTCCGGTGTCTGCGGCCCCAGGTGCCGGTTGCGAGTCCAGCTTAACGGCCAGGTGGATCACAGTGTCACCCTCTGTCGTTGACGGCATAATTTGAGTGTTTGTCGTGACTGGACCTGCAGTGGCACATGCGGAGTGCGAGTATTTTCAAGTGCTGCCGCTGCACGTTCTACATGGCGGATCACACGATACTGAAGGGCGCAACGACTAGAAACAGACACCGGAGCAGAACTTGATGCGCCAGACTTACTCCATTGTCAGTTGAATAAATACAAAACAGGTCATAAATAGGTACGGGCACAAATGGCCAAGCAAGCCCTTCATGAACACATCCTCCGCATGCAAATCAGTTGTATACAGTTGTAAGACATTCAGAGGACCAAATCGGCTTGAATAACTCCCCAAAAAAAATATTTGCGCTTGGTGCGAGAAATGGGACATGAGACTGAACGCATCTAAAACTAAATGTCTCACGCTCACTAATAAGAAGAATCCGCTTAATTTTTTGTACACTTAAGAAAATATTGAACTCCCTAAAAGTAATCAGGTGAAATACCTTGGTGTCACGCTTTCAGCAAACTTAAGTTGGGAACTTCATATTGACACCATCTGCAAACAAGCGGTAGGGAAGCTATCCTTTCTTAGAAGAAGGTTGCGAAATGCTCCGGCCCAAGTCAAATTGAATGCATACAAGACTCTTATTCGCCCTGCCTTAGAATATGCCGACATAATATGGAGCCCCACCAACAACACCTAATAGACAAAATTGAACGCATTCAGAATTTAGCTGCATGGTTCATCTACTATAATTATTCGCGGCATTCAAGCGTCACTGACCTAATTACTATAGCGAATCTTCAGCCACTTTCCAAACGAAGAATTATTTCTAGGTTAAAGTTCCTATACTTACTCTATCACCGTCATTTTGAGATGTCGCGCAATCTGTACTTAGAGGACCCATTTAAACACTCCCTCAGGACAAACCATAATAAGTTCATCTTTGAACCTGCTAGCCGTGTCAATACACATGAGTATTCTATATTCCCAATGGCCATTAGTTTTTGGAATAGGCTGCCAGTCAACGCTGTGAATTGTTCTACGCCGGAATCTTTTGTCAACTGTCTAGAAGAGATTGATTTTTTCTAAAAATGTATGCATGTGAATCATGAAGTATCCTATGTGTATCAATACTTTCTTTCTTTTCTTTTTGTGGAGCGTTATTATCCCTCATGTTACCTCTATGTAGCCACTCATGCATGGGCCCGGTGCATTATATACGAATAAATAAATAAAATAAAACAAATAGGTCATCCATTCATAGGTGTAGTTCTTTTCTGTGTCTACCATCTATTAGTGTAATTGTTTTCTGTGTCTGCGACATAAGAGGCGACAAAATATTTATTGTATCATGTTTTGTCATATTATAAATTAAATCAGAATCTTATCTTTTTGTTGCAGTTGAAATTGCCTATTAAAAGCAAATTAATGAAATTGACCATGTTGACGTGTGAGAGTTCACTGATGTGCGATCCATCGTCTTTCATATTCGTTGGTTCCATAGCCTAGCCCGGCCAGAATTTTAGAAAACATACGCAAACCCAGCCAGTACACGTATACATATATATATATATATATATATATATATATATATATATATATATATATATATATATATATATATATATATATATATATATATATATATATATATATATATATATATATATATATATATATATATATATATATATATATGGGTGTGTGAAGAAATTCTATACTTTAGGGCTTGTTTATTCTTGTTAGACACAATATTGCTACGGAGAGGAAGAAAAGGAAGAGGTGCGACTGACAGGCGCGCGACTGGGCCAATCAGCCATTGTGTCTCTTGCCTGTAGTTTTTACTCTGCAAATACATCTCGCTCAGAAGCAACCAACCTCGTAACATATTGGTGAGAGGTGCTGGGTAACCATCAGGCAACGGAGCTCCGCAGCGGACGTCGCATCGCCCTTCCAGCCATGGCCAATGCTCAGCCCTCCGCGTCAACGTCAGCGTCTCCGACGAACATGGCGTCGCAACCGTACGTTTTCACGCCTCTCAAGGATCCCGGTACATTCTGCGGAACCGATGGCGTCGACGTTGACGATTGGCTGGCCATGTTTGAACGAGTGAGTGTGCCGAACAGATGGGATCCCACACTTCAGTTGGCTAATGTGCTGTTCTATTTGAGAGGCACGGCCAAGGTGTGGTATGAGAACAATGAAGAAGAACTCACAAGCTGGGACCAATGCAAAGCAAAGATGCGGGAGGTGTTTGGCAAAACCGCCAGTCGGAAGATCGCCGCCAAAAAGGAATTGGCCTGCCGTGCCCAATCCCCTACGGAGTCATACCTCGCTTACATTCAAGACGTGCTGGCCCTCTGCCGAAAGGCCGAAAGCGACATGACAGAAGGTGACAAGGTGGGACATGTTCTGAAAGGGATTGCCGACGACGCGTTCAATCTCCTGATGTGCAAGGGCTGTTCCACCGTAGACGCGATCATCAAAGAGTGTCGTCAGTTCGAGCAAGTGAAAAGTCGCCGCATTCTACAAACATTCGCTCGACTCCCAAACACCGCTGCAACATCTACTTGCGAGGACCAGTCAACACCACAACGTGCATCGCCGCCGGGAGACCTTACACGCATTGTTCGTCGTGAACTGGAAGCTATGGCGCCCTCGGCGTTCTATTCGCGCAGTACCGATGCCACTCCTGTTACTGTTCCTCTTGTTCAAGCCATCGTGCGCCGGGAGCTTGAAAACATCGGAGTGCATTCCGTGTGCCATGTCACCGCGCCTAGAGTCAGCGAACGCCCTTTCGTGATGCCCTTCTCCGACCGACGGTCTTCTCCACGTACTCGCAACCCGGCTGAGTGGCGAACTGCAGATGACCGCCCTATATGTTTCAACTGCCACCGCGTTGGACATATTGCCCGTTACTGCCGCAACACATGGTCCTCGGCACATCGCGCAACGACCAATATGACCCGTTTCGACGATACCGCCCGCACCTTTCCACCTGCCGAAGAGCCCAATGCCATTGACCATTCTCGGAACACTTGGTACAGCCGCTCGCCTTCACCACGTGGGCACCAGTCTCGATCGCCGCAAACACGTCGCCCATCGTCCCGTTCGCCGCAGCCACGGCGCTTCTCGTCCCCCGTGGCTTCCGGCCGCGTTGTCTCGGAAAACTGAGAAATGCAGCCCCCGGAGGTGGTGCTGCATTGACGACTTCCGCAGCAAATCCTCTTTCCGTTCCCACCAGACGAAGTGTAATAGACGTTAAAGTAGACGGCGAACCTGTACAAGCACTTGTCGACACCGGCGCAAGCATTTCGGTCATGAGTTCAAGCCTACGCACACGTTTAAAGAAAGTTCTGACACCAGCGGCTGCACAAATGCTCCGTGTGGCCGATGGCGGCACGCCGATGGTTCTCGGTCTGTGCACTGCCCGCTTACGTATAAAGGACCACACTACTTCTGTCATTTTAGCCGTGATTGACCACTGCCCTTATGACATTATCCTAGGCCTGGACTTCTTGTCGAATCATTCTGCTCTGATCGATTGTGCTACAGGCGTTCTTCAGCTAGAGTTGCCTCAGATAGTCGCTGACCCCCCCACTGCCCCGCCGCGCCTGTGCTCTCTTCAGGATGTGCGGCTGTCAGCTCAGGCAGCCACCTTCGTCGTTTTGACCGCACAGCCCCAAGTTCCCGATGGTCAATATGTCCTCCTTCCTCTCGCCGACGTCCTCTTGAGCCGCAACATTGCCATTCCCCATACGCTTGTGACTGTTACTGACAATTGTACCTCGCTTCCACTTCTCAATTTCAGCTTGTGCCCTCAAGTGCTTCCTCGTGGCATGTTCTTGGCCAGCGTATCTAATGCTGACGAATTCGAAATAGCAGCGCTCACCACCGAGATTGATTTACTTCAGTCTCCAGTAGCGAACAGCACCTCTTCTCGGCCAGATCGTTTCTCGAAGATGATTGCACCCGACCTCAACCCTGCGCAAGCCAATGACATCCATCGCCTTCTCGCGTCATATACCGACATTTTTTCTTTCGACGACAGACCTCTAGGGCAAACATCCACTGTTCAGCACCGTATAAATACTGGTGACGCCAGTCCTATTCGCCGACGCCCCTATCGTGTCTCCCCCACTGAGCGTAGAGTTATCCAAGCAGAAGTGGACAAAATGCTCAACAAAGGTGTCATAGAACCATCAAGTAGTCCTTGGGCCTCCCCTGTCGTCCTTGTGAAGAAAAAAGATGGTACCTGGCGCTTCTGCGTTGACTATCGCCACCTAAACAAGATCACACGAAAAGACGTGTACCCGCTACCACGCATCGATGACGCGTTGGACTGCCTACACGGGGCTACATACTTCTCGTCTATAGATCTCCGGTCCGGCTACTGGCAGATTTCTGTCGATGAAATGGACCGCGAGAAGACGGCCTTCATTACACCAGATGGTTTATACCAGTTTAAGGTCATGCCTTTTGGACTATGTAACGCCCCTGCCACATTCGAACGAATGATGGACTCTCTCCTGCGTGGTTACAAGTGGTCTACTTGTCTTTGTTACCTAGACGATGTGATAGTCTTTTCATCTACTTTCGATAGCCACCTGACCCGTCTCGCTGCAATTCTCGCAGTCTTCAGAACAGCTGGGCTACAACTCAATTCCAAGAAGTGTCAATTTGGTCACCGTCAGATTGCCATTCTGGGCCATATTGTAAACGCCGATGGTGTCCAACCAGATCCCGAAAAGATCCGCGTCGTCCGTAGCTTTCCAGTGCCCCGTTCTACATCCGACGTCCGTAGCTTCGTCGGCTTATGTTCCTACTTTCGCCGTTTTGTGAAAAACTTCGCTGACGTTGCCCGGCCACTGACAGATTTGCTGAAGAAGGATACCACATTCTCATGGGGCCCTGAGCAGGCTCAAGCGTTCGCCGCTCTCATCGGCTACCTAACTACGCCCCCCATACTTGCCCACTTTAATCCTTCTGCTGCCACAGAGGTTCGCACCGACGCCAGTGGCCACGGTATCGGCGCAGTTCTCGCTCAGCGGCACCACGGTAGACAGTGCGTGATAGCTTACGCCAGTCGCCTGCTTTCTCCCCAGGAGATGAATTATTCCATCACCGAGAGAGAGTGTCTAGCTTTAGTTTGGGCCGTCGCCAAGTTTCGGCCATATTTATATGGTCGCATTTTCACTGTCGTTACGGACCACCACGCCCTCTGTTGGCTGACTTCTCTGAAGGACCCGACTGGACGTCTGGCTCGCTGGGCTCTGAGGCTTCAGGAATTTTCGTTTAGCGTCAGCTACAAGTCTGGCCGTTTGCACAAGGACGCAGACTGTCTTTCTCGATATCCGGTAGATCCTCCTGATCCCGTTGCGCCTGACCTGGAGAGCAGAGTAATGGCGTTTACAGACGTCAGCGATATGCGCATCGAACAACGACGGGATGAGTCATTGCGCACTATCATCGACGCCATCCAGTCTGACAGCCATGACGCTGAATCCCGTATGTTCGTGCTGCATGACGGCATCCTCTACCGCCGCAACGTCACCACTGAAGGCCCTGAGCTTCTGCTTGTCATCCCTCGTCATCTACGGCCTGCCATACTTCAACAACTTCACGACGCACCAACAGCGGGACACCTCGGCGTTTCCCGCACATACGACCGCGTGCGACGTCGATTTTTCTGGCCTGGATTGTACCGCAGCGTACGTCGATATGTCGCCACTTGCGACCTCTGCCAGCGCCGGAAAAGACCTTCTTTGCTGCCAGCTGGATATCTTCACCCAATTGAAGTCCCCTCTGAACCATTTCATCGCGTGGGACTCGACCTTCTTGGCCCTTTTCCGACGACGACACTAGGAAATAAATGGATTGCCGTCGCCACAGATTATGCGACCCGTTACGCGATAACAAAGGCCATGCCAACCAGTTGCGCCACTGACGTCGCGGATTTTCTTCTTCATGACGTCATCTTACACCATGGTGCACCCCGACAGCTGCTTACGGACCGCGGCCGCTCTTTCCTGTCCAAAGTTGTCGATGACCTCCTTCGATCGTGTGCTACAGCCCATAAGCTATCTACCGCCTACCACCCACAAACTAATGGCCTAACTGAACGTCTCAACCGCACGCTCACAGAGATGCTTTCGATGTACGTCTCCGATGATCATCGAGACTGGGATACAACGTTGGCCTATGTGACCTTCGCATATAACTCCTCTCGACACGACACTGCGGGATTCTCGCCTTTTTATCTTTTATATGGTCGCGACCCCATATTGCCATTTGAAACCACCTTGCCTCTCGTGCCATCTCCTTCCGAGTACGCGCGCGAAGCCATTGATCGGGCTCACATGGCTCGTCAAGTTGCCCAGTCTCGCCTCACCAGGTCACAGGATATGCAAAAAGCCCGCTACGACCACCGGCATCGAAATATAACGTTTGCCCCAGGTGACCACGTGCTCCTCTGGTCACCGTGTCGCCGTGTAGGTCTCTCCGAAAAACTTTTGTCCCGATACGCCGGACCCTACCTAGTCTTACGTCAAGTTAGCGACGTAACCTACGAGATAGCGCCATTGCACTCCAATACGTCACCAAGTTCGTCACTAGTTGACATTGTCCATGTTTCGCGCTTGAAACCCTACTTCTGTCGCACTTCTCCGGACTCTCGCCGAGACGGCGCTCCAACGCCCGGGGGTCCTGCTACGGAGAGGAAGAAAAGGAAGAGGTGCGACTGACAGGCGCGCGACTGGGCCAATCAGCCATTGTGTCTCTTGCCTGTAGTTTTTACTCTGCAAATACATCTCGCTCAGAAGCAACCAACCTCGTAACATATTATTGAGATTAATTCACGGAAAGTATAGGCACATTTATTAGACGTAATTGTAATAAGAATGTGAACAAAGAAAATTGGATAAAAAATAGCTTTCTGTGGGCAGGAACCGAACCTGCGACCTTCGAATAACGCTTTCGGTGGTCAGTTGGCGTTCGGTGGCCACTGTGTGTGTGTGTGTGTGTGTGTGTGCGCGCGCGTGCGTGCGTGCGTGCGTGCAGTTTAAAATTGATTCAATTCTCGATGCTGTCAATGTGCTCTCTTCCCGATCTAGAGTAGCCGAGAAAGGAACGAATTTAAGGAGTGAATGGTCTTGTTACATATTCTAATATGCATTGAGACATCAGAGGCGAAGAATTATTTTTTGTATCATGTTTTGTTATATTATAAATGAAATCAGAACAGTATCTTTTCGTTGCAGTTGAAATCGCCGTTTAATGAGCAAATTATTCAAATTGATCATGCTAACGTATTGAAGTTTTTACACGTTTATATTTTACAACCTGATCGAGCGCGTTTTCCGAACTAATGGCTATGCAGTTATTGAGTCATTAGAGCGTAACGCAAGTATTACGCAAAGGGGCACTGCCACTTCAATGAAGAATGTGTTTTGCCGTCAGCATCGCAAACTCTGTTGTGAAAGTGTATACTTCATTACGCCTGAAACTGGCGCTATTTTCATTGCACGACCTGCTCTTGCTTGCGGGAACAGCGCTATGGCAACGGCCAGTGGCGGACAGTGAAGTTGCGATCACATGGCTGCGCACATTTATTGCTTAATTCTCATCCACAAGAAATGCTAGCTATGCTCGACACAGGTCGCGATCTAATGTTTTAAAAGATTCGCGATAATTTTTTAGTTGTTCCTTGAAGACTATACGTGCAGGAGAAAAGTAACGTCACTTTATTCTTCAGTGACCGCAAACATCAACAATGACGCTGTTTGCTTGCATATAAGCCATGCATAAAAGCTGACACAATCCTCGCCGCAGCTTCACCTCGAGTATCGCTGTATCACGAGTATTGCTAGATCTTTGGGTTCGCCTTCTAGAAAACCGTAGCTCACAAAATAAGGAACTTTTTATTGAGGTATTACTTTTATGTGAACACTGTCGATTGCTTTCTTGCCGTCGGCATCGCCATCACGTTCCGTTCAAGGCCCAAATCAATAAGATCGCAGAAGCATTGTATTGTCCGCAGCTGGGCTGAGGTACCCGCGGGGGGAGGGAGGGGCGAAGAATACGGCTGAAGCATAATTAAAATGCGCGGGCTCATCTCTATTGCAGGCAGAGCGTATGGGATATCATCATTTCACGTGCGAGGCCGAACGCACGTCCCCACTCTGCTTGAAGAGTCCTAAACTAAGGAGTAAGGTGAGGACAGGATATGCTGAGGAGAGAGGGGTATGTGTACTTTGAGCAGCAACTAGGAACTTTGATAATAAGGACATGACCCCACTGCTCGTTTGCTCTTCTACGTGCTGTTCCCTCAGGCAGAAAAGACTGTGAAAGCCAGTTCGCTGCCTGGAGTGGCTATATTCTCTTAACGCGCGAGCACACGCCGCCTTGAGGATGACAACAGCGACAAAATTCACAGGAAAGTCACTTGGTTTGTCGCCTGCGTTGTGGCAACACGTCGCGTGGAACACGGTGCGAAAAAAAAAAGTCAAGACTTATTTTTGCACCACACAGGGGTGCAACCACTGAAATACAATTTGAAGCAATTTTCGGAACAGCAAAATATTACTCTTGGAGCACAGAAATCGAAACTTGGGGCAGCTTACAGAGAAAAACATGCAGTTTTTATCATAAAATACCAAATTTTGAGCAGTATAAAAAAGACTCGCATTTAGAAATAAAATGTATAAAGCATTAGACATCACCTAACACCGCGGTGTGAACATGAGAATTGCTATTTCAATGAAAATGGTATTTTACACCACCTCCTTAAGCAAACAATGATAAAGTTTACATTAACAGTTGCTGGGCTTGGAAAATCATTTGACAGACCCTGCGAAGTTAAATATGGATCTGCAAGCTGGCGACCTCGAAATTTGGAAGATTGGTAACCCCGAGGGTAGGGGTAGTGAAAAAAAAACTGGTGCCCAATTGTTTCTTTGGGGAAGCAGAAATATCATACATTACTTCAAATGATTGTCAATAGCTTATTTAGGCAACAGTTATTACACTGGTATTCATAATTATGCAGTGTACAAACACACGGGATGTAGAACAAAATGTGCAGTGTCCCGTAACTAGCACTGACACCCCTTCAAAATTGGAAAATGTTGTAGGCCCGTGTGCTCAGATTTGGGTGCACGTTAAAGAACCCCAGGTGGTCGAAATTTCTGGAGCCCTCCACTACGGCTTCTCTCATAATCAAATGGTGGTTTTGGGACGTTAAACCCCACATATCAATCAATCAATCCCTTCAAAATCTCAATAAGCTTTTTTGTAGGCCACTGGTGTTCTGCGACGAAGGTGGCTTAAGCAGCATGTCTGTTCGAGTTGGGATTCCAAGTAAAAACTTTCCTAACCACTACCCCCCCCCCTTCCCGCTTTTCTTTGTCTTTTACCGTGGGGTTAGGTACCGATTCGGCTCCCTTCTAAGGCACGTGTTCGCACAGGCAATGCAACAACAGCGCGCACCTGTTCGCCCGGCGACGGTACCGGATGCTGATCGTCAGGACCGTGGCCGAGACGACACAACCTCAAGACAGAAAAAAAAAAGTTTTTAATGGCACCGCTGAGGCAATCAGCGTGGTCGCTGGTGACGCCGGCGTTCGCAGCACGCCGGGCTTGTTCGCGCGAGAAAAACGGGGCATACGCTTCCAGCTTCAATTCGTAACAAGACATAGCAGCATTTCCAGGCTAGAAAATTTACATGTCCCGAGAATGGTTGGCGGCTACAGCTACGCATTTTTGTCTTGGAAGCTTCGTCGTCTCGCCGATAGATATCCGCCGCGGTCAGCAGACCTATGGGCGCGAAGCGTTGTTACTTCTTCGGGTTAATCGCGTCTCCCGAGCGTAGCGCTGGTTGGCATCTCCACGCTTTGACTGGTGGCACAAACTGGTGGTGGCTGACGTGTGTTGCGATTCTCACTGAAATTAGCACACTTATGAAAATTTTGAGGCTGGTTGGAAATTTTGGCGCAGCGTGGCGCAATTTCAGCAAATTTCACAGTTTTGGCGCAGCTCGGTGCAACAAATGGGAATTGTATCAAATCGGCGCAGTTGGCCGGCGCAGCTGTAGCACTCCTAGTCACATGATATCTAAACACCTTCCTCTCCCCGAAAAGCCATATCTTGGATGCACTAACTTAATATTTACATGATGTAAAAAACTGCTCGCGAATGCAACATAGCGGCCGAGTCCCTGCCGTTGGTTCACATCGACACAACCACTAAGTACCCTAGCCGCATGACAGAACTCAAGACCTCGACAAGAACACGTTCCTTGAGAGCCTGCTTTGCACAATTATATTGCAGAGAATACCGGAAGCAGAAGGCTCAGCAGCAGCGTAACGGCGTGCTCCAACGTATTTCGAGTTTTCACAGTTCAACGAGTCCGCTGTCGTCTCAGTTGAGGTGTCATCTCATGTAGTTTCTGCGAGTGTGTATCTCGAAAGAACAGTTGAAGAGTGAAGAGTGTTTCTTTGTTTTGCATGTATGACTTGAAGTCAGTACAAAAGAAAACGCTTAGCAAACGGGAAAAAATTAAATGAATTCTCAAAGTAGCAAAGGCGGCGGAGTGTAGGTGGGGCAGAACCATTGTGAACATTTTTGATGTGCGTGAACGTATTTTTACAGCAGCTCTTTCATTATCGCTTTTTCTTCCCTTCTCAAGCGTAAATTCACTTTTACATCTGCGTATTGCAGAGCTATGCGAGATTAGATCGAAAAGAGTTAGCTGCCATCCTTACTTCTCGTAAGATTACATTCTGCTCCTCTCGAATTCATTGCTTCGCCTTTGAGATGAAACAACGATTTTTTTTTAGCTGCACCTGTGTCTGTTTTGACCTCACGGTACACCACCAGGTGACAATATGATTTATAAGCTAGATATCATCAAAGGTTAGGAGACCTGTATTCGAAATACGTGTACATTAGGACCTAAGTAACAAAAAAAATAATTCAGCTGACAAACATTGTCACTAAAAAAAATTCGGGGCATATCCACGTAGTGAATGATGAGTGGGGTGAAGCGTCCGTAAGCCCCGTCTCAAACTCTGTCGTCACTCGAGCAGAAAAATAACATAAAATAAAAGTGGTGACTAGCCTGCTCCTACGTGCAGCTCCTACGTCCGTAAGCCCATCCGTGCTTCCGTCTATCCGTTCGTTCTTGTTTCCGTTTGTCCGCGCGATTATCCGCGCGCCAATCTATGCGTCCGTCCATCCATCTGTCCGTTCGTTCGTGCGTAAATCCGTCTGTCCATTCGTTCGTGCGTCCACCCGTCTGTCCGTCCGTTCGTGCGTCCATCCGTCTGTCCACCATTCGGGCGTCCATCCGTACGTACGTCCGCGCGTCCATCCATCCGTGCGTCTGTCCGTGCGTCCATCTAGTGAACACTCCAAGTACCACCGTATCCCATCTCGCAACCCCTGTGGCACACAGCCGCTGTAGAGCGGGTATGTGCCACCGGTGGCTACGTACGTACATGCATACGGAGGAGCGACAGACCCATGTCATAATGAGCTTCGCCCCTGAAAAAAACGGACTGCGTGGCGAAAATAAGTGGCAGACACTAACGTGGAAATCATGTTATGCATGTCGTGATTTTAATGTTCTGACTAGTCATGACTACACGCCACGCTCATGGTACGCTGGCGGTCGTTTCGCTTTTGTTAAGACGCATCCATGCGAAAACGCTGGTTCCAATAATTTCCGTTCGCCAACTCCTCATCTAGCTCTTTCGCAATCCGACTGGCAGCTTGTTTTTGCCTGAAAACCATGAGTGCTTCACCACTGGACAGGCACCAAGTATTAAACAATCGCGGAACTTGAACTTGCTATGAAAGTTGAACCGCTGGGTATTTCATGAACTCTGCTCTTGTTGGTGCTTAAATATTGCAACGACACAAACGATGTCATTCCCTCGCGATGGTTCGCGATAGTAACGAACAGCTGACGCAGCCCACCATGACTTGTGCATCTGTTGTTCATTGGTTTTCAGCCTATAATCGCACAACCACCGCCATCATCTTCGCGGTGTACGTGCACTGTTAAGTGGGAGCATTCACGACCGAATCATACTGTTGGTCACAGGGTAAACGTTAGGGGGCTGTCACGGACGGCCATTTTTGGCGACACCGCGTCACGGCAATTAACGGGCGCCGTACTCCCCAACTGACCGTGAGAACGGCGGCGCATGAAAGGGAGCCGAGAAGTGCGAAATGGGGTGCTCTTCTTAGAACGTCGCCGCCGTCAGTCGACCCTTTTGTAACGGCGCCGGCGTCTGCAAGGTCGTAGAAGGCCGCGGTATACCCCGAACAAGGATTAGACTACAAGACGCACCGGCTGAGAGCCAAACGTTTGACCGTTCCCACGGGGAAAAGCATGGGAAACGCTCTGGTGGCCAAGCCGTATGACAACAACCCGACAGGTTGTCACTCTCACTAGTTGAGGGCCCTCTCCCAATTAAAAAGGGGTGGGGTCAAAATATTTTTGGGACGGAGTTTCCCATCAATTAAACGCGCATGATTGGACCCGGGTAGAGGTCTCTTGTCCCCAAGGAAGAGAGCGAGGAGACACGAGGGGGATTTAAGCGCAGGATTTTGCCCTGCTAGGCAGACTAGTCGCTGACCAAGATGGTGTAGAAACAGATCAACAAGCATCTCTTCTAGAAGTTTTTAGTGTGGCTCTGTATCGGCTGGCCACCTAAACTTAGCCGTTCGTCTAGTTGTGACGCGATATTAACGTCTGCAACGTAGACATCGGGACTTCGCCTCGAGTTAGCTCAACCTGCTCGAAGTCACCTGCAAGCACTAGCCTCCCGGAGCCACCAGCGTTGCAACACCGCCGACATCGCAGTCGTGCCAGAACTCTCTTCGACTTCTCGCATCCGATCGTCGGGGACACAACGCTGCCGGTCATGACACGTATGCCTTCACCTGTTTATATCTTCGAACTTTCTCCTCCGTTGTTCTATTCTTGTTAGTTTGTGTAGTTTGTAATAGTTCTCTCTCGTAAGCTGATTTATTGTTTCTGTTATATATTTCGTTAGTTGTATCAAGTGTCGATGTATTTTGTTAGTTGTATTGAAGTGTTGTATTAGATCCCGTGTGCTGCAATATCACTAGAGTAAAGTTTGTTTTGTTTTCTCACGTCTCTGATCTCTTCACTGTCCCTGCTTGCGTACGAAACAAACCAACCTGCTGTCATTCCCGTCGCTGACTTCGCGCTGGCGACGCTAGTGGCAGCTTGTAACAGGGGCACTGGAATCACGTGCAAGATAGAGTTACTGTATAGACGAATTACACTGGACTTACGCCACAAAAATGTGGTGGCACTGTCTTGGTAGGCAAAAGACGCTCTGCCTACAGCAGTTTCTGCTGCGTTTTGACTGGTGCATGTGGTGTTCTCACTCAAGCTACGAGGGGCAAAAAAAAAAACGGTATGCCGACGAGCTGCGCCGTGGTTAGATGTGGGTCGTGTGTCACAACTTACTTTAGTTTGTTGTCGCAGGCTCGCAGCCCCCAGAGCTTATTGCGGAAGTTACGTGTGGACATCGCTATAATTTTACCCATAATGTCGACAACGGCCTACCTGTGTTTACAAACAAGGAATGGGTCTATATAATAAAAGGTAGCATATACAGTGACTATAGCGCAAGGGAGCATCTCATGTGATCTTTTTTTTCCTTTCTTGCAGGCATTTACAGTAAGCAGGAAAACACTAATAACAAATACGGGCATAATATACCGGAAACTTTCTCAGCAAAATCTTTTACAGATTTTTTTCTTATAGAAAGCCCATTTTTATACTCGAGGACTGAAACTACATTTACACGTAGATCCGTGAACGTATACGCTATTTCAGACGTACTTGTAGCACTAACACTGAACCGTGGCGTCGCGTATACAGCGCCATGACGCACCCTGCCACGCAGCGGAAGAGGCCACCACGAAATGACGCATGGCGTAGAAGCGGCCGTCCTTGGCGAACACCCCGCAAGACAGGCTGAGTGGTAACGCCGTGCCGGTGCGATCGGCTGACAAACTTCCGGTGAACGAGACCAGGGCCAAGCGACCGCCTGCCAGTAGTCGCACATTCGGCGGAGGCGCCGTGAAGCGAACTCTAGTAAGCCTGCGCTGCATCACAACCCCGTATTCAAAAGCTCCGACTTGATCCTAAAGCGCAAGCAACACACTCGGGAAATAAAGTAAAAATTAACGCAGCTTCGCCCAAGTGACGCGACGCCTGAAGTTGGTGCGTAGTGTGGCAGTATTATTTGTTTTTCTTCAGTGTTTTGTTTCATTCCATCTGTTCTTTTTTTTTCCCCGATTGCGTTCTCCCAGTTTTTGTGATTTTTGTTCTCTTTATTTCTATTCCTAACCGCCACTTTTTGAACAGTTTTTATTTCTCTCTCCCTTTGTTTATATCTCGCCCACTTCTTTCAATCTTTACACGTGGTTTGTGTGGTTAAGTTTTCCAAGCCATAGTAATAATGTCCGCTTTTAACACTATCATCAAGATGTTGAAGAAGAAGAAGACTCCTTTTTGGCGCGAGCGTGCGGGAAGTATGCCGCAGTTGACTATGCTACATGTGGTTATGCTTGCGTTAAATGATTATCGCAAAAATAACAACATATCCAAGGAGTGAATGAGCGGAACGAAGCGCTGCAAGGTTTCATTGCTGAACCGTGAACCATTCTAAATATCGCCCACTACGCCATCGAAGACGTGACAAACACTGTATATATTTATACAAGAAGTTTTATTACTCGCAAGTGGCAGCTATACGTGATCAAAGGGTGACGCTTTGTGATACAAGGGTGACGCTTCCGCACTCCGATAGCTGCACTCATCGCTAAAATTGTCGATGGTGAACTCAGACGAGTTGCCACAGCTCTATTCTGCTTCAGAACACATCAGCAGCTTGCTTTTCACGTGATAGAAATATCCCACGTGCTTCTGAAGGCTTGTAGTTTATTACGTGACGTCATCGTCTACCCAGCATGAACCAGCTCCCTGTTTCGGTTTTGGTGTTGATGCATCGTCTAATGGTTACTCAAAACTATTCACAAGTACCTCGGCAAAATGAATCACTCCAGCTGTTACGGGACTGTTAGTACAACTTGAATCGTTGATTAATTCAGTGCGGTCAGAAATGCGCCGCAGTTTCCCTTCAAGAGAAATACTAAACATTTCGCACAACTGTCTGTTGTTCGAGTTCACGCGGCATTTCTGTACTCCTTTCTGTAGGTTAATTGACGCAAAAACGCTTCTCGAAACGTCAACTCCAGTGACACATTGGTACAAAAAATTTTCAAACATACACACACACACGCACACACACCCATACACACGTATATATATATATATATATATATATATATATATATATATATATATATATATGTGTGTGTGTGTGTGTGTGTGTGTGTGTGTGTGTGTGTGTGTGTGTGTGTGTGTGTGTGTGTGTGTGTGTGTGTGTGTGTGTGTGTGTGTGTGTGTGTGTGTGTGTGTGTGTGTGTGTGTGCGTGTGTGTGTGTGTGTGTGTGTCACCATAAGAGCATAAGCACAAGGCCTACAACGTTCCGCGACAGACTTTCGCTGTTGCATGGTACAGCTTTCCCCGTGTATAGGTTTTATTTTTTTCATAGGTGTTACTCGTTTGTTTATAATCTTTATTAATGATATTCCAGACAAAATTTCAACCACCATCCGCCTTTTTGCAGACGATTACCGTCGCATCTCATGTTGCACTGACCAAATCATACTCCAGAATGACTTGCCTAACATACATAATTGGTGTTCGCGGTGGCTCATGCAGCCTGATAAACGAAAATATGAATTCATGCTAGTTTCGCGCAAGCGCACTAACTTTTCCTTCCAGTATTCTGTGAACTTTCAACCCTTAACCCAGGTCGACTCCTATCGTTATCTTGGCGTAATAATAACAAGTAAACTAACATGGTCCGAGCACGTCAAACAACTAGTCACCGCTTCAGCAAAATCACTTGGCTACATTAAAAGATCGCTTACGTCCTGCCCACCGCAAATCCGAAAATTTGCTTACGAAACCTTCACGCGTACTAAACTTGAATATGCTTCCGCTATTTGGAATCCTCACCAAAATTACCTAATCGACGCATTAGAAGCAATTCAAAAACGCGCTGCCAGATTCATCACCTCACAATACAGTTCTCGCTTAAGTATTACCAGTATCAAACTATCCCTCAACCTTCCTCCTCTATAAATTCGCCGCAAAGTTACTCGGCTCTGCCTTTTGCACAAACTATACCATAATTTCCCGTCGCAACGCAATACCATTCTTCTACCTCCCGCCCGTTCATCGCGTCGCCTCTTTAACTCCCTATGTTTACAGCGCTTGCATGGTTCAACTAACGCTTTCAATAAATCATTTTTACCTACTGCCATTGAAGACTGGAATAACCTGCCTGAATCCATAGTGCACAAACAAAATCCCTTAAAATATAAACAGCTAATCACAAATCACTCGATATGCTAGTTAATTTACAATTGTTGCCGTTTTCTTCCACGCACATATATATTTTTCCTTCTCTTGACATTGTTTTTTATCAGGTAGTTCACTTTCGATTATGCTTTGTACCATTGACAATCATGCATCTGTTAAATTGTGTTATTTCCCCCCCCCCCTTATGTAATATCCCGCAAGGGGCCTTTAAGGGTTCAATAAATGATGATAATGATAAGCAAGACGTGGAGAATTCTATATTGTGCACTAGTCACTGAATTTCTTTTCTCAAAGCAGCATGCCGGTCGGTACCATCCCGCAAATGTTTCCCCGTCAGAACGTCATACAAGATAACGCTTAAGCAACAGATTGAATTTCCCGCAGTAGAAGCTCAATAATTCTGCAAGCTCACATAATCCAATAATCAATTAGGTTGTCAATCAGGCAGGCCGGCGTGTTTTTGGGCTGGCATAAACGCACTCTTTCTCACTGTTTTAGCAGTGCTAAATCACTCGCTGCTGTCCGTGTACACGTGTCAACGTAGCGTTAAATGCACCTTCCACAGAATCCATGTATGGAGCATGCAGAAAACTCACAAGAACTCAATAATAATCTCTTCAGGCGTTTACACTCGAAGAAAATTGGTTCCGTAGCTTTTTGTGTGAGCGGGCGTACCTTCCATTCGATCATGGCACCGTCGGGGGGGAGCGCCACATGATCCTCCAGTGCGAGAACAGCTTCCTGGGATCCCTCAAGCGGTGTTACCTCTGCGTGGCCAAGCAACATGCAAACAGCTTCGAGGATACGACGCCCTCAATGGCCTAATTATGTGAGCGACATGACAAAACATAGCATTCATAATGCGACACACAGTATACAGCTGTATGAACTTTTTTATGAGACCTCTGCACAGAGCTTGACAATTTTCATGATTGAAGCTGTGTGTGACTTTTTGTTAGTGCCTTACTACGATTCTTACTCGTCAGTTGCAGTAAACGTTACCCAGCAATGTGCGTGCTACACCTATACGTGTTAAATTGAACTTTGCATTTATGCCGTGTTTTAGGGGTGAAACTCCATAAAGCGGAGCCCGTTCATCCCTCGTCATAGTACGTAACATGTTTTATGCTTTGACCTGCAAGGTGGTGCCGGTGGGAGATTTCTCCTGTGCTTTGTTGAACAATGAAAAATTCGCAGCGTGTGCGTTAACAAAAAGCTGAATTCTCCTGTCTCTCATTCCCCATTAGCAGTCATTGGCATGTACATTGAGCACTATCTGACAGGAAAGGGTTGCTACGTTATACTCGCTAGTCGTAACCTCCTTAGTTTTAGAAAGGTTTAGTGAGTGTTGGGCCGCAGTGCCATAAATACAGTGAACTGGTTTATACCATGAACTTGAGGTGGTTAAAGGTGGGAAATAAACCCGAAGCTCAGGCCGTAATAAAGTGTGCGTGTGCCACCTTTCGTTTAGTCCTTGCAATGGCCGCTGATTGGTGGTGCTTCTATATGCGGATATATATGGCGAAAATGCGAGATGGTGGTACTTGGAGTGTTGACTAGATAGACGAACGGACACACAGATAGATGCATGGACAGACGCGCGGATGGCTGCACGGACCGATGGACGCATAGATGGACACAGGGGCGGATGCATGGACGAACACAGGGGCGGACGCACGGGTGCACGTGCAGACGCACGAAAAGACGCACGCAAGGACGGGTGGATGGACGCACGGATGGTCACACTACCGAGCGCATGGTAGGACGGAAGCAAGAACGAATGGACAGACGGATGCTTCACCCCACTCATTCACCACGTGGATATGCATCATCACATCATTCACCCCGTGGATATGCTGCCATTTTTTCGGTAATTTTATTAAAGGCAAAAGCGCCCTTCCTTCTCTTTTTTTGCCCTCTATCAGTCCGCGTTACATTTTCCCCCGGGAAGACGAAGCTCACCTTGTAGGGCTTCAATCGGGCAACATGCACAATTTGCGTTTTACGCGAACGCCGGTTCTGCGCAGTCACTTTCGCAACGACGTAAGTGACATCACTGAAGCACTGAGTAATGACGAATGGTCCCGAGTACTTGGAAAGAAGCTTCTGGCAAAGTCCCTTCTTTCGAACAGGTGTCTACAGACAGACAAATCACTCGCATCGAAAGTCACAGGCTGGTGTTTTGCGTCGTTACGGTCTTTCGCGCGAGCGTGAGCTTCTTCAGCGTGACACAAAGTCTGCGCGACACTGGCATTCTAGTTCGTCGAGACAAGAAGTATGGTGTCGAGGAAACTGTGGATGATGAGCATAAAAAACAAAGAAAGGCGTATAATTTGTGACCTCCTGTTTCATGGTAATAAAGGCGTATGTACCAGAAGGTAATATCGCAACCCAGTTCTTGTGATCCGCGGCGACGTGCATTGAAAACATGTTGATGATGGTACGATTGGCGTGTTCAGTAAGGCCATTGGTCTGAGGCTGGTAAGGCGTGGAATGCCGATACTGGCACCCACAAAGCCGTAGCAACTCTTCGACAACATCAGCGGTAAACTGCTGGCCGCGATCACATATCACTACACGAGGGGCCCCAAGACGGAGTATAATCGAGTGCAGAAGAAACCACGACACATCAGATGATGTGACTGAAGCAACCGCCATCGTTTCAGTATACCGCGTCAGGTAATCTACGCGCACAATAACCCAGCGGCGGCCGGTGGTAGACCTGGGATAGGGGCCCAGCAAATCAATGACTTTTTCGAATGATGATTTCAGTGGCTTAACCGGTTGCAGTGGGCCAGCCAACGGCTGGTAGGTTGTTTCTGGCATTGGCAGACATCGCAACTCGTGACGTTGTACTTGGTCGTTTTCCATATATCGAGGCCAGTAGGAACATTTTCGGACACGGTGGAGCATCCTGGCAAACTCGAGGTGCCCAGACATGATGTCATCGTGCATGGATTGGAATAGCACAAGACACGGGCATTCTGACACGACGAGGAGTAGTGTGGCACCATGGCTGGAGTAATTCTTGCGATATATTAGGGCGTCATGGATCGCGAATGGCGTGGTGCGTTTATATCTACGAGCCACATCAATCATTGGTTTCAGCGAAGAGTCACGCTGTTGCTCGTGACAGAAGACGTCTAAATTTTGGAAGTTGGAGGAGAGTGCAGCCAGGTAGTTATCGAAATCATCGTTCTCAGCATCCACAGTCGAAGATGGAAAACGAGATAAGCAGTTGGCATCTGCGTGACATCGACCGCTCTGGTAGGTCACAAAAAATTATATTCTTGAAGCCGTAAGGCCCAGCAAGCTAACCAGCCAGCTGTGTCGCGTGTTCAGACGATCCAACAAAAATAATGATGATCTGTGACGATCTTGAATTGCCGGCCGTACAAATATGGTCTGAACTTTCGGATGGCGAAAACAACCGCAAGGCATTCCAGTTCAGTGACTGCATAATTCCTCTCATCTTTAGTCAAAGTGCGACTTGCATACGCCACGACATGCTGGCAGCCGTCATGATACTGAACTAGCACGGCACCAACACCGATACTTCCAGCATCTGTATGCAGTTCCTTGAGTGCCTCTGGGTCAGAATGGCACAAGAGGGTTCGGGAAGTAAGCAAATACTTCAGCTGCTCGGAAGCAGCCTCAAACTGAACAGTTCATCGCAATGGGGCGTTTTTCCAGAGCAACTATCTCAGTGGATGAGCAAGCTGGGCAAAGTCTTTGATAAACCAGAGAAAATAAAAACACTGGCCCATGAAGCTACTAAGATCATTCACAGTCGTTGGTTGCTTGAAGTTGCGGACAGCATTGGTCTTTCGCGGGTCTGGTCGTATAACGTCCTTGTCGACTAGATATCCGAGCACGAGGGCTCGACGCTCACCAAAATGACACTTCTTTGCGTTTAAAATGAGACCAGCTTGTTGACGCAATCTAGAACAAGGCTAAGCCGATGGATGTGCTCGTAGAATGTATTGCCGACAATAATTACGTCATCGTCGTGATAAGACTGACATATCTCCCATTTCAGACCTCGAAGGATGGAGTCACTGTGTCACTCGAAGGTGGTCGGGGTAATATATAGGCCAAACGGCATAACGTTAAATTACAATAACCCATCAGGTGTGACAAACGCAGTCTGTCAGACGGATGCATTGGTACCTGCCAGTATCCAGGCCTTAGGTCGACGGACGAAAAGTATGCGGCCGAGTGCAGGCAATCAACAGCATCATCGATGCGTGGTAGCGGATACACGTCTTTCTTTGTGACGGCGTTAAGATGATGGTCGTCGACACAAAATCACCAGGAGTTGTCTTTTTTTACCAATACGACAGGAGCTGCCCAGAGACTGCTTGACACTTCATTATGCCTTTCTGCAGAATATCGAAGACCTGGTCGGTGATCACTTTCCTCTCTGATGGGGATACGCGATAGGGTTTCAGGCGTATCGGTGTATCATCTCCCGTGTTGATGCGGTGGTGCATGCGCGAATCGGCCACCATGAAACAACGCTTGTCTTAAGCGAAATCAAGAACTCCTGCGTAGCATGTAAGCACCTCCTCGAGTACATCTTGCTCGGAAGAAGACAACGACTTGTTGGTCATGCATTTCATTTGAGCTGAGTAGTTGGGCGCAATCTGACTCTGAGAGACTCTGAGATCATTCTGACGCCTACTGTGGTCTGCTCCTCAAACGTTACCAGTTTGAATCCGGTTGGTAGAACAACAGGCTCTGAGGCTGCGTTGAGCGCCCACAAGCAAGCATGTTCGTCGATGGCTGTAAGGACAGACCATGGGACTAATACGTTCTTCTTGATGGCGCTTGTATGATCGGAAACAAACATCATACGGGAACAAACACAGCTGTTCGACCAGGGATCATCACACTTTCAGACAACGAAAGCGCGTCAATGGAGTGAGTCGGGAAACCGTCATTTATGGCAGTGGGAAACGTACTTTGAAGAAAAATTTCTCGAGTTCTACAGTCAAGAGTAGCGCCGAATTCACGAAGGAGGTCTATCCCTAAAATGACGTCATGAGTTGTACGAGACAGTACAGTGAATTCAACTCGGAAATTTCGTCCGCCAATCGTCAGTACAACTGAGCAAATACCAACAAGGCATAATGCTTCGTCTCCATTTCTACGAAAAGTTTCCTTGCGATCCCACGTGAGCATAGCTTGTTGACCCAAGAAACGATGCTTGAAACGAAGATTCATAACCGAAATAGCTGCACCAGTGTCTACAAGAGCAAGAGTATTTACGCCATCTATACACACACGCACTTTGTTCATCAACATCGCAGCGGAAGGAATTGGTGAAACTGACCTACCCACGACCGCGCCTTTCTCGGCCGCACCAGCAAGTTTCCCAGCTGATGCGAAAATGGCCACCGACAACACGGACACGGCGACCGGGGGGAACGTGTTCGTTTGGAGGCCGGGAGCTTACTGCGCGATTCGTTAGGCCATTGCTCTCGCGGACGGTGGTCGGCCGGGTGAGAGGTCCAGGTTTCGTGCATACGAGCCGGGTACGTCGGAAAACGTGGCGGCACAGGCGTTTCGTTTATACAAGCTAGGTACGTCGAAAAACGTAGCTGCGCAGGCGGCCTGCTAGAACAGAAGCGCGAAATATGCCCTGGGAGACCGCACGTGTAGTGAATGGCGACTTGTCGGCTTACATTAGCAGGAGCAGAGGTGGCAGAAATACGCGGAGACGGGTTGGGCTCTGCATGAACATTTCGTGACTGCTTCTGGTAAAGGCCTGGTTGACGATGGTCGGAGGTCCGCAGCGGCACGCCGAGATGATGACATTCAATCGTGGCCGTGACCAGTCGGGGAAAACGGAAGCCGCGGGGCGAAATCTGCAGTTTCTGTGCGCGGTCAGTTTTTGATATGGCGCTCTCGTATCCAGTAGGGAGGTGGTTCGGGGCACGCGGCGAACAAGCATCGGTAGTGAGCGTCACCTGCTAGAAACCGTGGGAGATCTTCTCGATCTACCCAATGTACGAGAAAGGAAATGTCTTCGCAGGCGGTGACGTCCACACTTGCAACAGTGGAAACATTGTCGAAGCGCCCAAACTTGAGTAAAATTCCCTGGGTCTTCAAAGCATCGAATGCATGACACTGATTCCTGAAAGTAAAAGGAGTCTACAAGTTTTCCTTCGTTATGAGCAAACTGTACACGTCCTTGGTGATGCCTTTTAACAAATGGCCGACTTTGTCTTCGTCAGGCGTATTTGCGTTGACGATTCCGTGAAGCTTCAATACCTTTTCAATGTAGGTTGTGCACGTTTTGCCGGGCAAATGAGCCTTACGTGACAGCGTTTGCTCAGCTTTCTTTTTCATAAAACTCGTGTCCTTAAAGCTAGTCTTCAGTTCCTAAACAAATATATTTCAAGAGGAGAGCACAAGTTCATGTTTTTTAAACCAAGGCAAATCGGCCCCTGCAAAGAACAATATTCACGAGCTACACTCACGAACTACTCACGAATACTACATTCACAAGCTTCGCCGGCGCGCCCCATTTGTAGTAGTGGCTCACTCTGTCGTAGTGTTTTAGCCAAGCATCCACATCTTCATCAATTTTACCTGAGAATACCCGTGCTTCAGGCACCCAGTAGTTGGGTTGCCGAGGTCGATGGCTACCTTGTGCCATGTCGGTGGCACTGATGGCAGCAGCAGCGTAGCCCGTCAACGGGCTTGCTGTGTCGTCGGTCATGCAGATGTTATCCGGTGGTAGCCCAGCTAACCCTCTGTGTTTTTGAATGTCTTCTGCTGCGGAGTCCAGGACGACGAATTACCCAGCATCACTCCACCAAAGCTATTACGGATGCGATGGAATTATTAACACTGAAATGCCAGCGATAAATCGGCACTGCCGAATAGCCATCGCTCGAAAGCGTCCTTCTTCCTCTTCTTTTGCGCACTTTCAGTCTGCGTTACATTATTAATCTCACGGCGGAGACCGACACAGAAGCTCTTTACGACAACCGCACATACAAGTGCACAAGCGGACTGCGTAAAACATCACTCTGGGAGCACTAACTGGGCACGAACATCCTTCTTGTGCGTCTGTAGAGAATGGATTTAGAGGGCTCGGATCATATGAAAAAATTTTATATGTGATATTGGTTAATGGCGACTGGGATCAATTGTCACGTTAATTATGCAAGAATGTTCATGGGAGGCGAATACAACGGCATTGTGCACAGAACGGTAGGGAAGAAGTCCATGGTGCGCGCAAGCGTACAATTTGTTACAAGCTTCAAAAACAGCGAGGGAGAGCGTGAGTGATCGGGCACACCTATTCTGCCACGCAAGTTGCATCTTGGGCATACGCGATCACTAACCATGCCTCACGACGCAGTGTTAGAGTTGCGGCGTTCAATAGACTCGTCATGAAATCGTGCACAAGAGTTAAAGCCGCTTCCGTGTGTGTCAAACCGGAGTAAGCAAGCGCTACCACCTGGCGCACGCACACACAGTTCTTTCTTCGTCCTCTTCTTTCTTTCGTTATTATCTCTCCTTATATTGCTCTCTCTCTCTCTCTGCGTTTTCTCTCCTAACCATTTCTCCTCACCCTTCTCACCCCTTACTGTGCTATGCTGTGCACGACTATGGTATGCTAGGAACTGCCACGTACGTAGGCCTATTATACAAGGCTATGCAATGCTACCAATATGGATAGGATAGTTAAAATAGCAGAGGAGTTTTACAGAGATCTGTACAGTAGCCGAGACAACCACGACCTTAATACTATAAGAACTAGCAGTAACCCAGATGACACCCCACCAGTAATGATAGAAGAAGTCAGAAAAGCTTTGGAGAGCATGCAAAGAGGCAAAGCTGCTGGTGAGGATCAGGTAACATCAGATCTGCTGAAAGAAGGAGGACAGATTGTGTTAGAAAAACTAGCCACCCTGTTTACGAGGTGTCTCCTGACGGGAAGAGTACTGCTACCATAGTGCTTCATAAAGAAAGCAACAGAATACCAATCAAGAAGGGTGTAAAGCAGGGGGACACAATCTTCCCAATGCTATTTACCGCGTGCTTACAGGAGGTTTTCAGAAGCCTAGAATGGGAACAGTTAGGGATAAATGAATGGAAAATACCTTAGTAACCTGCGCTTCGCCGATGACATTGCATTGCTGAGTGACTCAGGAGACGAATTTCAACTCATGATTACGGAGTTAGACAAGGAGAGCAGAAAGGTAGGTCTTAAAATTCATCTGCTGAAAACGAAAGTAATGTACAACAACCTCAGAAAGGAGCAGTGCTTCGAGAAAGGTAATAGTGTACTTGAAGTTGTAAAAGACTATGTCTACTTAGGGCAGGTAATAATCGCAGAGCCGAACCACGAGATTGCAGTAACTAGAAGAATGAGAATGGGGTGGAGCACATTCGGCAAGCACCCTTAAGTTATGACAGGTAGATTGCCACTATCCCTCAAGAGGAAGGTAAATAACAGCTGTATCTTGCCGGTACTTAGCTACCGAGCAGAAACCTGGAGACTTACAAAGAGGGTTCAGCTTAAATTGAGGACGATGCAGCGAGCAATGGAAAGAAAAATGGTAGGTGTAACCTTAAGAGACAAGAAGAGAGCAGAGTGGATTAGGGAACAAACGGGTGTTAAGGATATCATAGCTGAAATAAAGAAGAGCAAATAGACATGGGCCGGGCATGTAGCGCGTAGACAGGATAACCGCCGGTCACTAAGGGTAACTAACTGCATTCCCAGAGAAGCGAAGCGGATTAGGGGGAGACAGAAGGTTAGGTGGGCAGATGAGATTTAGAAGTTTGCGGGTATAAATTGGCAGCAGCAAGCACAGGACCGGGTTAACTGGCAGAACATGGGAGAGGCCTTTGTCCTGCAGTGGACGTAGTCAGGCTGCTGCTGCTGATAATGATGATGATGATGATGATGGTGATGATGATGATAATGCAATGCTTTACCCTCTCCTCCTCATCCTATTCCTTCTTCACACAGAACTCCTCCTCATTCTAACTTTTCTGCCCCATTGCCTTGTTATACAATTCGATGCATGGCTATGCTATGCAACAAGCTGCTGAGCACATAGCCGCTCTCTGCTACGCATATCTGCTCGGCTAGTTTTTACCAGCGATGCAGTTTAAGCTCACAGTTGCGCTGCCAACAAGATCACCATCCGGTACGCGTTCCTCTTGTCCTCTTCTTCTTCTGCATGACTCCAACAACACGTGCGCTAGTTTGACTAGCATAGAATGCCATAACTATGATGGCCTGGTCTGTTGCGCGACTAAACACCACGTCGCCACGCTACAGATAGTCCCAGAACTAAACCTACGTAACATCGCTTGACAAATCACGTGACGTAAAGTCTCCTAACAACACGTTACTAGTGACATGACTAAAATCTCGAAACGGCACGTGAAAAATTGCGAGACTAAAATCAGTCTTGCAGCTAATCAAGTGACCATAATCACGTAACAGTGAGTCACATGGAATATTCTCGCCAGAAACTGCGCAACTAATCTGGTAACTAACATAACGTGAGATAACAGACAGTGACGCATGTTCCTTCCAATAACACGTAACAACTAGTCACGTGACTAAAACACGCAAGTCCAATACGTCCCTGACAATCACGAGGCGCTAGACTTACTGTGTATGCTACCTATACAGCAAATGTAGTAGCAGCTATTCTCGTGACTTAAATCACGTAAAGTCACGTAACGTTTGCTTGTGTCTAGAAGAACCATGTGACATTTTTTTGCCAGACACCATGTAAATGAAACTCCCATGGGGTGTTACCGCCAAAAACCGCTAGACCAAAGACACGTCAGATCTCCTCACGCAATGAAAGTCACGTAACATCACAGGACTAGTCAGGTGACTAAAATCTCGCAACCTCACATGACAACTAATCAGAGGACTTAATGAGCGTAGCACCACGTAACGATTATACCCGTGACACGTTCACGCTAGAACCAAGTAAGAGTTGCTCGCGTGACACGTTCCCGTGAAAACCTCGCAGCACGTGCATTGTGCGGGCAACCTACCACAACGGTGCAAATAATATGCAAGTCTAGCCGTATTCAATGTAGCTAGCAACAGCATAACATCTCTAGCAGAAGTGTGGTATCACTGTCAAGAACGTAGAAGAGGCTATAGGTCAAACATTACGTTCACAGTTAGTTCCAGACTTGCTCAACTAGTGCACACTGAGCACATTTTTGCGAACGAAGGTGGCCGAGCCTCAAGCTTAAACAGTTCCGCTGTTGAAGCACCAGCAGTATAAATCGTACGCGATGCTAACATAGCAGAGCAACGTCCCAGTCTCAGTGGTTTGAAATAATATACGTTCGCAAATGTCGGGGAACGTTCGGTTTATATCGTTCTTTGAGATCATGAGCCTACGCATAATAAGCCTTCAGTATTAATATGACGTACAGGAGAGCCCAACTATCATGAAGCCAACTTCCACCGCAAAGTACGGAACTTAGTTCCCGAAGTTGTGTCTAGATGCGCGATAAACTTTTCGCTGCACGTCGCGGTGGGCACAGACAAGCCGCTTTGAATGCGGGCCGCATGAACTCTGCCGACCGTCTGGTCAAAATGGCTGCCCTGACCGCTTGCGGGGGGGGGGAGGTGTCATACAGGTCCACGAAATGGTCGATAAGCCTTTTTCGCATGTTCACTTCTTGCTGAAAATCTTGCAGTAGCGGTATCAACTTTATATAGCAACGCTAAATCCTGGTTTGAGCATTGGCCACCTCTGACACGGTTCGGAGAACATGTCTACTCGCCGCCTCGCGGGCTTTCTGTATCGCTCATAGCCTGAAGGTCTAAGCTACGCAGCGTGACCGTTCACTGCGCCTAAGTGTGGAACATAACATTAATACCACGTGGGAGTCCCTGAACGTGAAAAAGCGAATGCGTGAGCAACGCCACCAACATTATCAGGAGGATCCGATCAGAAATCGTGAAGAGGTACTTGCCTCATTTTGCCGTTTCCGTGCTTGCGCTTCGTGAGGCTGCTCTATAGCGAGTGCTAATGCTTCGCAAGCACAACTACACTACACCATTTAACATATAGAATAAATGTAATCAGGCATCCCTGTTTTTCAACTTACCCTTTGGAGGCGAGTCAATGACGTAGGTAAGCTGACCATACAGCACCTCTTCGAGGCCCGAGGCGTTGACGTCGTCATCTGTTTCACCACGCCGCACGTACACAAATGCCTGTATCTTGTTCAGGAAGCGATCCCGATCCGACACGGGGCTCAGTTCGAGAGCGAGAGGATCGCGCATGGTCAGGGACGCACTTCGAAGCCAGCCTGCGTCTTACGGAAGGACAAGACGTCACTCGATCACTAACTTCCTTTGCGCTGGCCCTGATACATACGCTATCCTGCAGTCAAAGCACGCTGCGTGCAGGCGTGAAAGCAAACTTAAATGTCTGCGGGAATGGCCCCGCAATGGAGGTAAATACATGCGACATAAACTGACCGACGGCCCTACAAGTATTCTAGGAATTATCGGTTTCAGCTATATCCAAAGCGGTTTGATCATAGAGCGATGGGGCACCTCACAAAACTGGCCCCGCCAATAACACACCTGTGAGATACTAGCGCGAGATCGAGATACACGGCGTGTTGAATAAACACATAGGAGCCGACGGTGTGTTGCGTAAAAAGTAAGAAAAAGCGTCCTTCATAATTATGTGCACTGTTTCGGGACGTTAGCACCCAATCATTGCAGAAAAATCCACCGTCGATGCACTGCAAAAGACGTCTAAGTCACTAGTGCATGATGGTCACTCGTTCAGGGGGCAATGGTTAGAATAGCAGCGTTGAGTCTTACACAACAAACTTGCCCAAATTTGTTAAAAACCCCAGACTACCTTTGTAAACACACACGTATACTTATAAATAGAAACGCTGACATTTCTACCGGAAATTGGATAGAATCACGAAAGAAAATCTTGACCAATGTAACGAAAAATTTTAGGTTTATCATTCGGTACTTGCTAGAAGCTGAAGGGAAGCAAGTGCAGTGCAACTGACCGCATATTTTATAGTTTCACTGTAAATGTGAGGAGCTGAAGCAGTATGCTTGTCCTACGCCTCTCTTTAACGTGTTTGGTTTTTACATGTTTGGCATGCAACAATTCCACCATATATGGCTGCCTTCTTTTGCAACTCAATTATTCCTTTTTCACCTCACCCAATGGCTTCCGTATTTTGCCAAGAGTTCCGTATTTAGAAACTCTTGCACGCAATGTTTTCAGCACGCGTTTGCCTTTGTCTTGGGGCGAAGCACCCGAAGGCGTGGATCGTGCGTCCGCGATGTGTGTATGTAGTAGTAGTAGTAGTAGTAGTAGTAGTAGTAGTAGTAGTAGTAGTAGTAGTAGTAGTAGTAGTAGTAGTAGTAGTAGTAGTAGTATAGATGGAGGAGAAGGACGAGGAGGAGGAGTGGCACACGTGCATCCTTTTCAATCGAGGAGGAAACCCGCGCACGGTTGTCATAAATAAAAAGATAGTTGTTTCTGGTAAAATAACTGACAGACACGAGCGTTGGTGACTTAATATCATATAAAATTTGCCTTGAATTTCATGCTTACTAAAAAAACTAGTATCAGAAGTACGCACTTTGAGGACTACCTGAGCAGAAAGGATTGCCATGTTGAACTCGCAGGACGTAACTTCTTTGGCTTTAGCCAGGTTTAGCGAGGGTTGGGCCAGAGTGCCATGAATATAGTAAACTAGTACATAGCCATGAACAAGTGCTGGTGAAAGGTGAGAAGGAGACACTAAGCGCAGGCTGTAAGAAAGTGCACGAGTGCCACCTCTCTTTTAGTCCTTGGAATGTCCGCTAGATGGCGGTATTTCTATATGCTGAATATATGATGAAAAGATGCGAGATGGCGGTACTTGGAGTGTTCACTAGATGTACGGACGAATTGACAGACGGACAGACAGATAGATCCACGGATGGACTCATGGGTGGATGGATGGATGGGCGTACGGACAAACGCATGGATGGACAAAAGCACGGCGAACGCGGGGACAAACGGATGGACGGACGCATGGATGGAAAGACACGCGGAAGAACGCGGAAACGGACGTACGGATAGACGCATATTGCGGCATCGCACACTCAATGTTCAAGTGGAAGCATCCTACTCTCGTTCCTGCGCCAAGTGCAGCTGGGGCACTACTGTCAAAACTGAGTCGCTGCGTCGCATGCTCACCCAGCATATCCCATTCATAGAGTTCTCGATGATCCGCTTACCAAACCGTCGAAGACGTCATAGTTTGATGCAAGCATGTAGGGTATCCCCGACAAGAGTAGAATCTTGTTAGTGAGATTCACAAATTCGGTGTGCGACATACGCGCTCCATTATGTTGTACTTTAATGACTTCCACCTTACTGCAGTATTTGAGATACGTGACACCTGCAAAGATTTCCGTCTGGCTGTTTTTCCTGTCAGATGTAATGACGAAGGCGCCGAAGCAGTGCTGATGGAAGGGGCCATCGCGCGTTGGGCGAGGCAGCGGCACCCTCCATTGCGCGCAGCATGTGTAAGCCACATGCTTGCATAGCAGCTTTAGCAAATTTCATGGGAAAAATACCTGTGGAGTTTACCTTGGTAAAATGTTGGCTGGAAACGCCCTGCTTCGTACAAAACGTGCGAAGAAGCGGCGGCAAGGCGGGGCTACTCATGGGCGCGTAATAAAGGAACGGCAGTGTTCATCGAGAGCAATGCGGGTGTCTCTCTTCAGTGTCTCATTGTCATTGGTGCCAAAACCCTGAAGGAGGCGGACATCCTCCACACTAATATCGTTCCCAAGATGAACGGGGCACGTACCGAGGCACGGTTCACGGTGCGACTGGTTAGTGAAATCCTGCTATGAGCCACTCTGCCGTCTTCCGCCGACCTGCAGGAAACCATCAATGCGCTTCGCAACAAGGACTACCCTCTCACTGAAAACAGGTTTGTTCATACGCGCTGTGTGTTTAGAGAACATGGGTAGCGATTTAATGTATTAGGTACTCTACCCGTAGGCCTCACACTTGATTGACGAGGCCCTGTTGAGAAAAGTTACGCCTTTATACCGAATCGCAGAGATGCATCGAGTGTTTTACAAACAATGCGACATTCAAAAGACGCACGACGATCAGCCTATCGTCAATTCACCCATACGTAATGTCGAGACTGAGATGAGACCCACAACAGCGTCGCCCTGGATTAACATTCCTTTTTCTTTTATTACGTGCTCACGAGCAGCCCTGCCTTGCACCCGCTTCTTCGTGCGTCTAGTGGGCTACAGGGCGTTTCCCGCCAACGTTTTCCTGAAGTAAATTCAACAAGTCCAATATTTCATGTCTATTTTTGTTACTTACGTCATTCTAGGCCTTGCTTCTTTATTATGACCCGCTTTGGAGCATTTGAAGCTTGCCATTACGCCTGTATTGACCACAAGCTTTTTAGCGTATCCACGCCACACGATATCTAGGGACGGATAAAAAAATTCGGCAGGTCCCACGTGCCTGGGAGTTGACGTTAAGCGAAGCATGCGGAGGGAAACTGATGGTGTTGCAATTTTTCATTGATTGACACGTCATGAAATGACGCAAAATGTATGTACAAATGTTGGATGCACAGACCTATGTTGAAGAGTTGCAGATATTCATTGCACTTGCACAACAATATCAACAGGTACATGCGTATTACCAACACCAGAAGCAGATATGAAGCACTGATGCTCACGAGGATGCTAGTCCTGGACCCTGCTGCATAAATCAACTTCAGCGCATGGCAACTAATCACAATTGATGTTAGCCCGACGTGACGGCTGTATCAAAGGAGTACATTTGTAATGTTTTTAAAATTGGGTAGGCAGCACTGCAACGACTATTGACGCTTCATGAAGATAAGCGTCTATTGGAAAAGTAGTTCCAAGACATGCCGTATCTTTGAGGTAAAATGCTTCATTGCCATCCAGAATTAATGCTTGGGTTTGACTCCAGCTGGGACTCTGATATTTGTTCTTTGCATTTGTCGGGTCAACGCTACCTATGTCGGGTATTTCTCAACACTCTCGCTTAATATTGCCCATGTGTGTAATCATAGTTCCTGGGTAGATAATAAGTGTCTATCACCTGTGGCACATACCTGCATACCAGCGGCACATACCCGCATACCAGCGGCACATACCTGCCCAAGGGTGTGTGCCACTGTCTGGTGGCGTACGCGATGGGATCGTGACATTATTCATGTATTGACCAGCGCGTCATATTCGTCAAACCTTCTTACCCTCCCATGCTAATTTACGTTCACGCCAAGTTAAGGGTGACCACGAGAACACCCAAACGCAAACGATGAGATAGATAGATAGATAGATAGATAGATAGATAGATAGATAGATAGATAGATAGATAGATAGATAGATAGATAGATAGATAGATAGATAGATAGATAGATAGATAGATAGATAGATAGTTAGATAGATAGATAGATAGATAGATAGATAGATAGATAGATAGATAGATAGATAGATAGATAGATAGATAGATAGATAGATAGATAGATAGATATATAGATAGATAGATAGATAGATAGATAGATACGCTCAAAGTCGCCAAAGTTCGCTAAGAAATGCTTCGCATTTAAAACAGGGCCACAAAAGTGCTACGCACGTAAAAAATAAGCGGGCTCGCTTCGAAGTTTCCTAAGATAAATGGATGGCTATATACCACCTTCTCTTTTTTGTCGATTGTTTTGATTCTGCTCAAAAGCGTTCCACACCCAGAGCGTTTTAGATGCGGAGCATCTTATACTCGCGCCTTGTAGTGCGCCGTCCGCGCCATCCGCGCCGTCCGCACCGCTTCTCGAACATTCGACAGCTGACGCGCGCGCATGCGCCGTCGCGCCGTCGCCCACTCTTCCACCATCTGTGCATCCCTTCCTCCTCTACACACCGCGCGCGCTTCACTCCTCCACCATCTGTGCACCCTTCCTCCTCTACACACCGCGTTCGACATCTACAATTCTCCTGATTCTCCAGTGGACGCGCATGTGGCGTCGCGCTTCGAGAACATTCAACAGCTGACAGTGCATGCGCCGTCGTGCTGTATATATACTCAAGGTCGGCGCTCGCTCGCTCAGTTGCCGCTCGTCGGTTGGTTTGTACGGCGCGTCGACGTCCAAGGTCGCGGTGAAATGAATTCCAACGAATCCACAAACACAATGATCGACGTCCCTTCGACCAGCGCCACCCTTTCGCATACGTGTGTACGTGTTCACTCATTTAATACCCCCTCCTACAACCACGTTAACCAATTTAGCCATCGACCCAAGTAAGTCGCAATTTAACACCCCGTTTCACAACCACGTTAACCAATTTAGCCATCGACCCAAGTAAGTCGCACTTTAACACCCCGTTAACCAATTATATGGTCCGCATCCTCCTCAGTGTTCCCCCGAGGGAAGCTGCGGGCAATTTTTGAAGAGCATCCGTCCTGTGATCTGTCCGCCTTTGACCCAACGACAGCGTCAATGACGTCATCACGAGAAGTCACGAGCAGTTACGTCAAAGTGCTGCCGCGATGACGTTATTATAATGTCACGCATTTAGACAAATTGTAACATCATATGGTGATGCAATAATGTGACAGCTTTTTGAATCACTCGTGCTCACGCCACACATGCCCGCTTCTTGCGTTTCATAAGGCACCTAAGGCTTTCTGCCTATCAAACCGTGCGGCGCACCGCGAAGCAGCAGTAGTCAGAGTCACGAATACTATGCGATAATTTGCATTTACTGATCAGTAAGGCAGAAATGTAACAAGTGAAACAACTGACTTGAACTCTCGGTGATCTCTTCGACGGCGTACAGGTTCTGGCCCCGTATCTTGTGCTTCCGTCTCCACGCCACTCGTAGCCGTCGCCGATCGAGCGCGTCGTCGGCCACGCTTAGCCTCAGTTGAAGACGCGAGGTTCGATTCAGTGGCCACATCAACCAGCAGCTCCATTCGGTTCGGTTGAAGAGGTCACAGGGAATCGCCGACGTCACACCTCCTCTAGCACCATTCGACCTGGAAATGTAATCAGTCAATCAATGGACAATCAGTCAATCAGTTACTCAATCGTGTATAATTTCACGTTATTAACAGCAGTGCCCGTATTTTCAATCAAGTCATCGGGTTTTTCAAGTCTTGCTCTCATGACCCAAGCTGAGATAGGTCACTTGAAACTGCATTTCATGACCAAATGACAAGACTTCAATATCATTGATTGCTTCACTTGGTACACTAATGTGCCATCTCCGTTAGCAGCTCCTATAAAGGCATACACTGCCACCCTTATATTGAATGAATGATGTGTGCAAAAAACATAATTGTGGTTGAATGTGGCCAAACGAATTTCCCCGATCGGTTGCGGTTGCTTTGGGAAAGGACTAGACATGCCATGCTTTTTGAGCTCTACCAGCTGGGTGACCCGACGGGAATTTCCATTAGTATTTTCACTACGACACTCACTGCGAGCCTCCAGAGTCGGCGGCCCTGCTTCCACCTTCTTCCTCTATGCCTGGTTATAGCAAACTGGCCGCATACGGCCGCATATAGCTTCTCCACAGCAGCTACCGGATTTAAAGTCAGCGTTTTTATTTTCCTGCGTTGCCCTCTGACGCACGGACAGACGTACGGATGCACGAATGGACGCACGGATGGTAGCATGGATGGACGGAAGCAAGAACGAACGAATCGACGGACGGAAGCAAGGACGGGCTGGCGGACACTTCACCCCACTCATCATAATTTACTCCCTGGATATGCTGTGCTTTTTTTTTTAAAAGATTTGGCAGGGAAAACCGGTATTGACAGAACGAAAGCCTCCGGGATTAGGAGGCGTTTTTCGAGTTCTCCGCTAGGGAAAGGATGCATTCGCTGTGGCATCGTGAGAACGCTAGATTGCAAAAGAAGACAGCACACAAATGCCGGTTGGCGGTGTCGGCGCTTCTCCGCGGAGTGCCCGCGAGGCACGCGGACGCAGCGAAGGATCATATAGTGCTCAAACGCTGGTGAAACGCCGGCGCCAACTTATCGTCCAAAACTTAACGTCACCTTGCTGGCAATAGGTGAATATTTTTTGTGCAGCTTTCACACCTGGTCATGGTGTAAATTCATCTTACACCGTGACCATGGTTCAGCTTGAAGGATAGATTCACGAAACCAAGCCTTTAGGGATTTGTAGTAGAGCTTATTCTTCAGAATTATATACTCATGAAAGTGTAATTTCACTGTTCGTCTTAATGCTGCACGTGCACTGCTTTATAAAGTAATTGATGAGGATGATGACACTGCAGCAGATGGTAGCGCGAGGAAATTCGATATCGCCATGCTGCAGAGCAGTGGGTTAATGCACCTTTCGTTGCATTTCATCCACTGCTTCCTTCATGACGTCACCAATCCATGACTATTACTTAAATTAGCGTCATCTTCCTGCCACTACTATCCTTTCTCATTGCCCTGCTGTGTATTTCTGATGGTTCAATTCACTTTGTGTCTCGGTCACGCTACTTGCGTGCCACCTGTCCCCCAGGTGTGGCCCCACTCTACTGAAGTACCCAAGCACATAAGACGCCTTCGTGTGGGTCACCACAATGACCATAAAGATTCTTCTTTTTTCACAAATGCAGCGAATGTTGATATCACTTTAAACTCCTAGCCACCCTTTCTTATCTTAATTTTCCCCTAAATGCGCACGCCCAGTGTGTGAGGGTGCACCTCTATTTTTGTGTACGAAGTCATGCTTACAGAAATACTACATGAAATATCGCAGACGACGCATCGTTCAGACCTGACAACGAAAGCACTGCTTTGTTTTCGCCTTTGGATTACATGACTCACAAAGTAAGCTTCAGAAGGAGGCTCGCATTTTGTCTGCCTTTCTTTGCAGAACAAGCATTACCATTCTGAATTATGAACACGAAAGTGTTTTAAGGCGGGGTTCACCACGGCTGTGCTCACGTATTTTCCTCACGGATATGACTTCTAAATTTTTACTAACAGATTGCAAAGAAAAAATTACAGCATATCCACGGAGTGAATGTATAGTGGGGCGAAGCTTCGAAGGGCTTTCCAGAAAAAAAAATGCTTAGAATGTTACGACCCTTACTCTGCCATCATTCAAGATAGAGTTTATAAGGAACGTTAGCGTAGCAAAATATCAGCTACATTTTTACACTGTCTCATAATGGGATGTACTAATAATGTAACAAAGCGTCACAGCATAAACGTTTATCAAACACATCCATTCGATAGTGCATAAAAGTATATGATACACTTTCGCTAACTCCGAAATTCACAACTGCCCACCGTGTTCACTCGTATGGCACGTGCCGTACACTAGGTCACCGGAATGTGGACTTACCCGTCACCTGGATTGCTAGAATCCTGTGGAACAGCAGCGCCAGCTACGATGGCACGCTCGCGAATCCTGTCCAGCAAACCGATTTCCTCGGTCTGCTGCCAGTAGCCCCGGTCGACAAATGCCGTCACCACCGCCAGCACCTGTACAGGACACAATACCGACCACGCTTAATTGCATGCTCAGCATGGCAACGTTAGCACAGAAGCAACGCGGCTGTTAAAATTTTTGCTATTGCACGGCTGAGCTGGTTTCAACCCTGGGAAATTATATTTCGCTCCTGTTTCGTTAGTTAAAGCAGCTACATTTGCCCTCGTTAATGGTAGCAAAAAAAAAGAAAATATTTTAACGTAACTTCAGCCGAACGATACAATTCATTATGTTTAATACACGATAAACCTCATAACACAACGCACTTAGGCAACGCACTAGGTTGCCTCAAGTAGTATGAGAGAGAGAGAGAGAGAATAAACATTTATTAATAACAAATGGAAACTGAGCCTTCTTTGGGTGGGGCCCTCAGTCCAGGGCTCCATTGCCTTGCGCGACCCTGCGAGCCCGCTGGACCAGCTGCTGCTGTTCCTGCCGGCGTAAGCTGAGCAGTGCAGACTCCCAAGAGGAAGGGGTGGGATTGGGAATGGGAGGCACGCCCTGTGGGGCAGAGCATTCACACGTGGAGTGGTACACCGTCGGTACGGATCCACAGAAGGGGCAGTAGGAGGGGTAGAGAGTCGGATTAAAGCGATTTAGCTTATAAAGGCAAGGAAATGAATTGGTCTGTAGTTGCCGCCAAGCGACATCATCTGCTCTGTTAAGTGAAGGATGAGGGGGAGGATACGTATAACGGCTCTGTCGATAGTACTGCAGCGTAGCGTTGTAGTTTAGTGGTTCTGTCAATGCGTCGTCTGAATTGGACAGCTCTTCCAATGGAGCCCGGCCGGTCAGCTCTCAGGCAACCGCATGAACGCGTTCATTACCATGGAGAGAGGCGTGTCCAGGAGTCCAGACGATACGCACAGGACGTAATGCGGACGGTGAGACAGAAGAGAGGATATTGTGTGTATGTGCAGCCACAAGTCCTTGAGCGAAAGCACGGCAAGCAGCTTGTGGATCTGTTACAATAGTGACAGGGGAGTCATGTGACAGTGTCGTAGCGTAAACAATTGCCAGAGCGAGAGCTCCCTCCTCTGCCAGACCACTGTCTGTAGTGCGAAGTGTGGCAGACGCCACAAGGGCGTCTGTGTCATCTGTCACGGCTAAACACATGGCTGACTTCTCTGGGTAGCGTGCTGCATCAGTGTAAAGTACTTGTAAGTCTGATGTACCATCACAAAAGACGCGTGTCATAGCCTGAACTCGGGCACGTCGACGACCGGCGTGTCGGGAGGGATTCATATTGCGTGGAATCGGAGGCACTTTGATGAGTGCGCGGACAGTAGAAGCAAGTTTATATCGCGGTACTTGTGCGGGTTTTTGAGGAATCGGGTAGCCAAGGCGAAACAGGATGGCGCAGCCCTGACGGGTCTGCCTGAGCCGTTGGAGCTGACTATTGTGCTGGGCCTCGATGAGTTCGGTTATGGTGTTGTGGACTCCTAATTGAAGGAGGCGTTGTGTAGATGCGTGTGGAGACAAGCCGATAGCCGCCTTCACAGCTGTCCGTAGAAGGATGTCCATCTTTTTTATTTGAGCTAGAGTGAGATTGTGAAAGGGAAGATGATAGGTGAGCCGACTAACTATGAGTGCTTGTACTAAGCGGAGGACATCCTTCTCACAGAGGCCTCTCCTGCGATTCGTGATGCGTTGGATCATGTGTGTAATTTGAGTTATCTGCTGAGCCAGAAGGTGTGTAGTGTACGAGGCCTTGCCGTCGGACTGAAGGTAGAGGCCTAAAATGCGAATTCGTGGTACCAGGGGGATAGGATTGCCATCAAGAAACAGCGAAATGTCAGGAGAATCAGCGGTTTTGTGGCGCCGCTTGTATACTAATAACAACTCCGACTTATCCACTGAGCACGTAAGGCTGCCGGCAGCAGCATAGTCTTGTACCACAGACACAGCTTCCTGTAGGGCGTCCTGAATGGTTCCGTCTGATCCTTTGGTCGCCCAAATTGTAATGTCATCTGCATAAATGGCATGCTGGATGTTGGGAACCTGTTGTAATAGGGAAGGGAGTTTAGCCATAGCCACGTTGAACAAAGTGGGCGAGAGAACCGAGCCCTGTGGTGTTCCTCTGCCTGCGAGACGAATGACGTCCGAACGGAGGTCTCCAATCCCAATAGTGGCCGTGCGGTCAGAAAGAAAGGACCTGACGTAATTGTAGATACGTGAGCCACACTGAGATGAAGCGAGATTGTCAAGATGAAGGTCGTGGGAGACGTTGTCAAAAGCACCCTTCAGATCCAGGGCCAGAATAGCTCGGACCTGGTTTGAAGTGGGGCTATCCAACACGTCCTGCTTAAGCTGTAATAATACGTCCTGTGTAGACATACCAGGACGGTAGCCCAATAGTGTATCAGGAAAAAAGTGATTGTCTTCGAGAAATGGTTGTAGTCGAGAGAGAACAGCGCGTTCAAAGAGTATAGCTACACATGAAGTTAAGGATATAGGGCGAAGATTCTGGAGGAATAGCGGCTTGCCAGGCTTTTGAATAAGTATGATTTCTGCGTGTCGCCCCTCCTTTGGTAGCGTGCCGTTTTTCCAATGTTCGTTGTAAAAAGCGGTTAAATATTCGATGGACTCGTCATCTAAATAACGCAGAAGTGTGTACGTAATCCCGTCTGTACCGAATGCTGTGTTGCGCTTAATGCTTTGCAAAGCTGACCTAACCTCTGCTTCTGTAATGTCCTCATCTAGAGGCGTATCGTGTACGTGTGGATAATCACGGTAGGCGGGACGGGGGCCCGTGGATACATAGTGTTGCTTTAAGGTGTGCAGCAGAGTGTTATCGTCAAGCCCTGATTTGTGGAGAATGGTGCGGATTGCGTTAGCAGTGTGTGATTTTGTCTGCGTGGGATTTAAAAGAGCACGGAGTATACGCCACGTTCGAGGTGTACTTAGTGAGCCGTTGAGTCGATCACAGAAGTTATGCCAATTGTTGCTAGTGAGGATGTTCGCATAGTCCTGTGCCTCAGTAGCTAGTTTGGCGATTCGGAGACGAAGTTTTCGGTTATGTTTCTGTCGCCGCCACCGCCGTGTCAAGCCTCTGTGGGCATTCCAGAGATGTAGCAGATGCGGGTCCACATCCGGCGTTTCTGTCGTCGCAGTGATGAGTTTGGTAGCTCTTTGAAAATCGGAGTGAAGTTTTAATATCCAAGCCTCTAGGGAAGGAGAGTCCTGATGGGTAGTTGTACGATTACGCCTAAATGCATCCCAATTCGTTAGTTTTATGATGCGCTCTGGGGCACGCTTGGCTGCTACTTGGAGCTCTGTAGTTAGTATATGGTGATCACTGCCTAGATTCACCATGAGGTTGCACCAGGAATGGTGGCTAACGCCCTTGACTATCGTGAGGTCGGGGCATGTGTCCCTGCTCACACTATTACCTAGGCGAGTGGGTTGATCAGGTTCTATCAGCAGGGTCATGCGATGAATCGCGAGAACTTGTGCGAGTCGTCGGCCTTTAGGCGTTTCTGTTGCGTAGCCCCAAGCCGGATGGGGGGCATTGAAATCTCCTACAATAACTATTTGTTTACCCAACTTGCAGATTTGTGCGAATAGATTACCGAAGTCATCGTTCCTGGCGTTAGGTGCACTGTAAACGTTAAGCACGCACAGGCTGCTACTGGAACGAGAGCACGGGACTAATTCGAGAAGTACGTGTGAGATGGAGGTGCTTTGAAGGGTGTGTTCTATGACAGTGACATTCTTAGAAACTAATGTAGCTGTGCGATGTGGTGTATTGTTCGTTACGTCCGTGTGTGTGGTGTAACCCGGAAGCGTAGGGGTACATTGTACTTCTTGTAACGCTATGACATCGGGAGTAATCTGCTGCATGGCAATGAATTGCATTAGAGCTCCGCGTTTCCTACGATACCCCCTGCAATTCCACTGCCACACACGTAGGAGTTGAGGGGTGTCACGCGTTGACCTACGGTTTCTCGCCATGATCATGCAATAGCGGGGCCTCGGTAGAACACGGAGGCATTTCGGACTGTGCTAAATCTTGGTGGAGGGTGGTGGGAAGCGGGACTGCAGCAGCTGCGGCTGTTGGGATGGTTTTTCGGGACGGTGATAGGAAACGGGAGGGGCGTATGTAAGGATGCGGTCGCTGTGTTTCACGTGTCGGAGACGTGGTGCGTTTTGGTGCAGATGGCGAAATATCAAGTTGGCCAAGTGCAGCCGATATCTGCTGTTTAACATCCGTTACCATCTGCTGGATAGCAGGTTGCAGGGCCTGCTGGATCAATTGTTGGAGTGGAGCTGTTAGTTCAGCCATAATGCTATCCTTCATTTTCTGCATTTCTACCTGCATCATAGCTGCGAATTCATTCCTTAAAGAAGTAGCCATTTCGTTCAATGCCTCTCGTGTGCAATAGTCGGATCGTGCCGTAGTTGACGACATGTCAGGGTGAAGCTTAGTGTCTACTGACATGGGTTGTGGTAGTCTAGGTGGCGTTGGTTGTGGTGTTCTTTCCTGCGTTGATGTTTGTGTGAGGGAGTGGGACTGGTGTGGAGAGGGAGGGAGAGGAAGGAACTGCCCTGCCCAGCTTACCGTTTGTGCTTTCTTGTGGGAACCGCTTTGCTGGCCATGATGATGCGTTGTCCCGTCCGTGTGCCAGCCTTGAGATCCCGGCTGGCCAGCGAAACCACTCCGCGATGACGAGTTTCCTCGCTTGGGCCCCGACTTATCCCTGGAATGGCTCCTTCGCCTGGCTCCACTCCCGGACGCACTGCTCTGCCGTCCGGGGCTGGGAGATGGTGACTGGGCCTTCTTGGTGGGAGTAGCTGACCGGGGTGGTTTGCATCGGTCGACAGGTGGCAAAAACCGCTTTGGGCATGGTTTGGCAGCCGTCGGATGGTCGCCACCACAAAGCATGCAAGAAGGGCGGCACTCGTGGTTGTTGGGTGATAGTGAATCACCGCACACTCGACATTTCGGTGTGTCAGGAGGCTGTGGGCACACGTCCTCGCGGTGTCCAGTTTTGTTGCACTTTCTACAGTGGGGAATAGTTCGTTTGTAGAGGTAGCAGCGGAGAGCCTGTCCGTACGCGTTCACGAAGAAAGGGACTCGCTTGCCACAAAATGTGAGCACCATTGCTCCGGAGTTGCCGAGGCGTCTGCACGTAAGGACCTCGTAGCCGGGTACTTCAACTTCTGTCAGGAAGTCGTCTGGTGTGATTTCATGGCCTATTCCGTTGACCACCCCTTTGCACGAATTATCAGGCGCAATACCATAAGAGGTTATGTCGTAGGTTGCTGCGTGCACTGTAATTTTGGTGATTTGTCCAAGTGCCATGGCGATGTGTTCAGATGAGGTGCTTATTGTTAGCACATTTTGATTTTCGTCAACTCGAAGCTTGATATCAGGCTTCTCACTGCGTATATTTGCGGCATGAACTACGGCGAGAAGTAATGTCTTGGGGCTAACTTTGCTGAGATTTAATCCACCATGGGGACGGATTGCTAGCTTGTAGTCCTCGGCAGGGAGTGGTGTGAGTCTTGGTAGACGCGTCTTAGGCTGGCTCTGGCGTAGAACGGGCTCAGACGGCGTGCTGGGCAGCTGTTGAGTCGGTACGGTATGGGGTTGCAGCTGTCGGCGTTTGTTCGCTCTCTTGGTAACAGTGATTCATGGATTTGCGTTGTGCTCATCGCTCACCTGCGTATCGGCGTCTTGACTGGTCTGCGTATCCATCATGTGGTCCGTGGAGCGAGAGGGCACTGAGTGCTTCTCGTCGGCTGTGACGCTCCCAGAGACGCTCGCCATCCGCAGTAGAGCGGGGCGGCGTTCTGTCCAAACCGCGTCTCCGGCTTGTTAGTGTTAGCGAGGTGGACCTCTTCAAGAACTTTCGAAAGCGTTAAAACGTTTAAATGCGCACTCACAGGTTGAAGTCCGGTATAGGCTTGACAGTGGTGATGCTAGGAACAAGTTCCTATCGTTGCAACAGGTCGCCAGGAAGAAATTCTTCTTGAAATTGAACCTGAGCTGGAGCCGATGTGATTCGCGTCCGTCGCATGCTCTCGTTACTCGGCGACCCCCTCAAGTAGTATACACTGATGTTATACTTAGAAGAATTGATATAGGGTCTGTTTGATTCACCTGCACCACATAAATCAGTTCAGGACGTGCTGCCCATTGCCATTCATTTCAGTGGTGAAGCAATGGCGACCTCTGAACTATGCCACGCGTTTGAATATGTGCCGGAAAAGTGAGCGTTGGCTCACAATTTTCCTGCCCCTAGTGCGCTGATGGTGCAGCCAAGCGTGTAGCTGAGCAGACGACGTAGCACTTGGGCGAAGGCGCCGTACCCACCTGTACTAACGCGGTGTGTTGGCAATGCCAAGATGTTTGCGTCTCATAAACTGCTCACATGTATGGCTTGTCATCGGTCACTGTTAGTTGGACAGTGCTCAGTAAGACAACAGAAATAAGGCATGCACCTTGTCGGCACCTCATCAGCTGTTTGGGGCGTAGCACTGTGACTGCACCGCTGAACTTCTCGTGCACAGCCGTGCACCGGTTTGGATTGTTGCAGGCAAATCGAACAGTCCCATAAATCAAGCAGGGCATTTATATAGGAGACATGCTCACGCCCACATGAAAAACGACACAAGCTCTGGGATGGAACAACTTGCACGTTGCTCAAAGGCCCGGTTCATGTACTGTCTTGTACAAAGTGGACGCTTTGTGATAACAGCAATTTTCAAAAATACTCAAAAGCAAAAACTTTGCCCTGCTTCACCAGTGGTACAGGTAAACCTGCTTATAAAGAGCCTATATGTAACGAATTCCTTGATATAACGAAGTTTTTCTTTTCCCACCGTCACTCTATAGACGCACATGTATTTGCGACCTCTATGTAACAAAGTAACAGCGGGAGACAGTCTTGATATAACGAATTTTCCCCACGGACAATAAAGAAATTTTGCTCCGCATTTTCGCATTTCAATACGAGCGTGCATCTTCCGCGGCTGCCCAGCCATCGACGAAACAGCGGCGGCTCGCCGGCTCGTGGGGTGCAGAGCCGGCTTTGCCACTGTTCTCGCCGCCGAGGGCGCATGCGCAAATGAGCCCCCCCCCCCCCTCAATCCAGGCAAAAATAAAGAAACAACTACTTTGCGCTTTACTGAATAGTTTTCCGCTGTATCTGTGTCTCTGTCCGTGTCATTCGCTCTTCGTTTTCGACGCCGCGCGCACGTGCAGTTTCACTGCGCGCGCATGGCGTTGCCTGGACGACGTTCAGCTTTTTTTTTTCTTATAGCGATTGCAATTATATGGACAGTATCGGCTGAATTTTTAATGAAAACTCAACAAAAAGAATAAATTGGCCCGAATCTAGATGTTACACTGTAAATGTCGTCGAAAGACGATAGCGTTGCGTCTGGAGAGAGAGAACAAAACGTTTATTTGATGTTCTACGCAAGAAAATTGGTGAATGGTATTCTGCAGGCGCTGCGTTCGTGTGCCTCGAGCGTGCGGTGGAGGCGAACGAGCGCATCTAGGCACGTTATGCTTGTGTGCTAGCACGCTCATCCTTCGGTGGGCGAAATCCTGCGCCTTCAACTTTGACCGGAACGATTGCGTTTAGTTGCCCGGCGAACAAAGACCCCTTCGCTCGCTGGGCAGGTGCTGGTTCCACAAAGAGTGCACTTGTAAAACACAGCACCGTAACAAAATTAACTGGGGCACTTGTTAGTTCGCACTCATATCTGCACCTGTGATTACGTGTCGTGCCTCGTTTTTGTTCAACAGCGTGTTAAGTGTAGAGCGATAAACGTTGTTAGTTCGTTATCGTCCTGTGTATGTTGTTTTCGTGTGTCATTCGTGCGGGAGCCGCGCGCTGCACGTTTCGATCTGCTTGCTGTTCTCAGCGTTATATTCCAAGTTATCGCTGTCGCATTCATTGCTCCCCGCTTGCGGCGAAACTGTGGCATTTCCTAATTTCACACAACCGTGTTCTCACCACCGCGGGGATGTCTGATTAGGCGCTGATGGATACTCTCGGTGACCACGGTGACGACAGATCTTCGGAGGTCGGCTCGTAACGCGCTTTCGTCTTGCACCGCACCGCGATTTCACAGTCTGGTAGCTTTCGTGATTAGCCAATTAGTTATGGTAACATGACGGCGCGTTGAATGCAATGCTATAAACGCGACCGCGAAAAATTCTTATAATATAAGAACTAAGGCATGCAGCCAACTTTTTTTGGATCCGGTATCGCGGAACTCGTACAAAACGCTGGGGGGAGCAAATATACGGCCGCTCCAGGAAAAAGTGCTCATTCAAGACGGGTGGTTTATTTGCTGTTTGAGCATTCGACAGCAGTGATTCTAACAAGCGGGAGATGTTATCTTATGCACTTCTCAGGCGATATGGGATCTGCCGACTATTTTGATCTCTGCTTCAGCAGCGCTCGCGCGCTTACGGAACATGGCGGCGACAGCGAAAACAAGCCGAGAGTGTTCATACAATCGCAATAATAAAACAGTTCTTCACTGTAAAATAAGTGTTTTTGATTAGCTCTGCCGTCAGTCCCCCTTTTGTTTACTTGTGCGTTTATTTTTCAAAACTTTTGGCCGAACCTGTGTATAACACAATCCTCTTTATAACAACTTTTTCTGAGAATGGATCAGTTTCCTTATATCTAAGTTTACCTATATACGCGTGGAACCTGCAGCGTAGGTAGTGTTCGACCTAAAATCTTATTTGTTAGTCATTCCAAGCTTTTCCTCCTTGAGGTTTTGTTACGAGCGCTAAGTAGTGCTATGCTTCATACTTTTCTCGGGTTTCCGTCGGTTACAGTACTTCGGATTGGGCGCCTACATTCCATTCCAGTTCCATTCTGGGGAATTTGAACTTGCCGCGCTTCCACTTCTTCCAGTTCTTCGGAGTGAATAAACTTTGTCCATTCTACTGCTGCGGAGTTGCCACTCCGGAATTGAAGTGACTCACATTCTACATTTTCGTGACCCTGGAATAAAATTAGCAGAACGCTTGCAGGAATGGAATGGAAACGTAATTAGGCGCCTTTCGAGTGGTATAGGATGAGACTAGAATTACGCTTTTTTCCGAAAGTAGAGCAAATTTTCGTCAATATTCCGTTTTTCAAACTTCAAACGTTAGTGCGCAAGTGCAAGAGCGTAGACAGAAATTTTTGGTGGGAAGAGCGAGTACTTCCTTGATTTGTCAGGGCCGGCACAGCAAATGTCGTGAATGCATTTAGTGCTTGTTACACAATGAAAAAAATAATTATAAAAACCAAGTGGACGGGACACAGGCCGGGCGTGCTTTTTCCTGGCTTCCCAATCTAGTCAGTTCTTCGAATTGAACAATAGTGTCAAGGTATATTTGTAAGAAACGCACGTACTGCAATTATGTCTTTATACAGACTATGTTGCTTCGAAGTTAGGCTTTATTCCTTGCATATTCTCGGCTCTGTCTTGTTAGTATGCGTCGTTTCAAACTGTGGCTGCGGCACGCCCCTACCACCCTTACAACTCAAGATTTTTTTTTTCTCTGCACATCTAGAGTGTTTTGTTCTCCATTAACGAAATCTCTTTTCTCCATATTCACGGCCGCTCGAGACGCGTGCTAAACCTATTTTTTTATTACTACTGGTCTCACAATAAAGGTATGTTACGTCATGATTTCAGCATTAACACTTTAAGCTTAATTTTTAAACCATGTTAAGACATCATTTGTTCGAACCTGCTGACCTTCCAAACTCGCCGGACAACTGCCCCTATGGGAAATAGTAAGCTGGTTGTACTGCACTAGATATTTCACTAAGCTCCATAGGACGGTAAAAATAGTGAAATTCACTCAAACTGAGTAAACAACCGACTCACTCGGACCCTCTTAAAATCTTCCCGAGTCGGACTCAATCGGAACCTAAGCTCCGAAATTTTCTCAAACCGGACTCACTCAGATACCAACCCACGGCTTAATTTGAGTCTGATCGAGTCCCAGTGAGTTGACCCGTGAATCCGGAAGTATAAATTAGCTTTTTCGAGCATAATGTGAATGGTTTTTACTTCAGTATAATCGGTGCTCTTGTTGGCACTTTTTCATATAGTACATTCCAATACTGGTTATGGGTGGTTTCAAACCAGCAAGGTCATTTTTTTTCTTGAAAGAATTGATAACTTAAGGGGTATTTATCAAGAACAGTTCGTGGCGCCAGGGGGGGGGGGGGGGTAAAAGGCATCCCCCGTATGTAATTTATGCTGGTCGTGAATTAATGTTGAAATGGCGTATGAACGATACTGCTTTTGAATATTTGTGAGAAGACGAGAATTTGTGTGTAAACGAGAATCCAGGCAAGGCTCATAGTAAAGGCGAAGATTGGTAGATAACTGGCAAGCTACTATCCCTCGACTTTGGTAACGTGTTTTGCCTACGTTTGCAGTTATTAATGCATCTGATGACATCAGCTTTACGCATAGGACGCTATTTACCAACTTGATAAAATTTTCAGGATGCCTTTCCTGCGTTTGCGAACTTACAGTAATGGAATTGAACTGCTCGGTCATTGCGAGCCCTCGGTATGCGGACGTCTTCGTGCTGTGCGTCCGCGCCTGTGATACTTCACACCTTCCGAAATGACTCGTATACTGCGGAGCCTACTGTACTATTGCAACAACGCACGTCACGTATGCAACAGTAACTTCCTGTAGTTGACAGAGAGTAGCATAAGTTCGCCTAAACGGTAACGGGGTGCCTATTGAACTTGGATAATGCAAGCTCACCTGGAAGGCGAACGTACAAAAGGTGAGAAGGCGGCCGCGGTCGCTCCGCACAGGCGACATCGCCCGCGGCGCCCATGCGGCGTGGCGTCCAGGAATGTTTGTTCTTCGTGGCGCAGGTGGCTCATACCCATTACGGGGGATACGAATATTCAGGTTGAAGGCTTAAGCTTTTTCTTTATCAAAAAAACACTAGGCCTACACAGAACATGCAGCACAGTCGCTGGGAAAACTAGGCCTCTGTTATGACCTTTGTAAACACTATTCAGGCGATCACCACGAATACTGTAGCACGGTACCCCGCACGCCAGATCATCGTAATTTTACAGATTAGAGAAGCAAGAGAGAGAGGGAGAAAGGAAAGGCCGGGAGGTTAACCGGATATTGGCATCTGGTTTGCTACCCAGCGCTGGGGGCGGGGAAATAGGGGCAAGAAAGAGGGGAAGCAAAAATGTGCCATTACTTACCATTCTGCGGTGACGTGGTGCACCAGTTGCACATATTCAAGACATTATGTGCCCTTTTCTAATGCTGCGACGCATGACGATGAAGAATTATGGCCGCCCTCTGTAATGGGTGCGGAAACTTCGAACCGCACACTCGTTACGCCGTTAGTGTGGTGAGACGTTTAAATGTTTTTTTTTCTTCCTTCACGCTATATATGTTCCAATGTTAAGGTGCTACTTTGCGCCACATGACACGGGCACAGTGTCCTTTCCGTGGTTTCAAGCACCGGCGTGGATCTGTGGTAGAGGTACTGGACTGCCAAGCAGAGGGTTGTTTGAAATCTCGCTCTATTTCAAATATTTTTCTTGTTTGGATGGAATACCTGTTTCGGGCATCAGCGGTGGTGGCACACAACTACTCCATCAAAACCGGATGTTCTTGCGATCTCATGACGGCTCTTGCTGAAAAACGCGGGGTGTATAATGCTAACACTAAGAAATATTAGAATTATAGCCGGGATCAAGGCCAGGCGCGCTGTGTGGTACTGAGGTCATCTACCACAACACCATGCCGCTGCTTGAAACCATCTTGAAAAAAGTCCTTGTGCCACGCTGGACAGCGAGTCAAGAGTAGCGTAAAAACGCACCAACGTCACATCATGTGTATTGATTGACGAGTTGGTCGTTGGAAAGAGGTCAGGCCATTTTGTAATGACAGGTTGATCTGCTCCGTACATTTTCAGCTGCATTAGCGATGTTTGGCTCAAAATTCATTAGTTTTTACCAACTTTGTAATAGGGCGACTAAATCTCAGGCTGATAACATCAATGAAAGCCGTCTTTGAACCTGCAGTTACAAAAAATTACTATGGCTCTAGTCCCTGCTGTATAGCTCACCTTAGTTCTCGTAATTCCTGATACTTCGAGTCGATTAAGACTGGCTATAAAATCCTATGGTAAAAGTTTGTGAATACTTGTTTCAGGTAAAACGTTGTGGTCTTCAATACATTGGAAATGGTCTACTTACTGTTGAAGTGTTATTCGAAAAAAAATTCGATTAATATTTGTACTAGATTCGTTGTCACAAATATTCGATTCAGTTTCAAAATTCACTCTGCGCATGCACACTCCTATTGTCTATGCAAGGTGGTTCCAGAAAATCGCAATATTTGAAGTTGTAGGACTTCTGCCGAATGACAGAAAGAAACACACACACACACTGACGTTAGCAGATCAGCAGATCCTTAATAAACAAAACTTTATTGACCCGCTGCTAAACATAATAAACATCAACTTGTGCTCAATAGAACTGCGTGGCCGTAATCGCCAGTAGCATATATAAAGAAACCACGAAAAGTTAAACCGCTTCCACACGTTCCTGTGTGACATGGAGCTTATCACTGCTTGCATGACTAGAAGCGACTGGTGGTGTCATTGCAGAACCCTTCCGGCAGCGGCTGAGATCCCCTCTTTACGATATTGCGAAGTATTGCAAGATTCTCGGCGTCGTTGAGCAGACCCCAGGTACTGAGTCCCATTACGAACTCTTCTGCTGTCATGGTCAAGAAACGCAGCTTGGGAAAGAAAGAGCGCATGAGTGCCTTGATTTCGATCGGGTTGTCCGACTGCAGACTTTTGACGCACTGTTCCTGGGCCCAGCCGAACACTGCTCTAATCAAGCTATCTTCAGGAACCTTCCTGATTTTATCCACGATGTACCGAACAGTTTCCTCGAGGGCAAAGTTGAACTTCTTCGAGGTGAGGATGGCCGGGCCACTGGACATCAGGAGTGAATCCACGATGGCATCCATTTCTGGCTCGCGGCTTTGCATGTAGTAGTCTATGAAAGAGCACAGCCCATCAGCCTTGAGATTTGTCGCTATGTAGTCACTGCAAGCCTCTTTGAGCCCCTGAACCAGGTACTTCCTGGCAGCGAACCTCGCGTGCAGCGCGTCGTTGATGCTCTTTATCTTGGGCTTACCGGAGTAGAAGAACCTGAGTGGACGAATTGAAAGGTTGATCAGAAGGACACTTCATGAGCAGGTAGCTTCGCAAGGCAAGTTGCGTAATGTTAACACATCGACCACAATTCATCATGTCTAAGCAACAGCAGGGACTATACGAACAACAAATAAAATAAGCGCTGACATGCGGACAGAAAAAAAGACCCAATTTGTGTGAATGTATAGGATTCAAAGATCAATGAAAAATACACTAGAGAGACTTATCTATGGGGGAGGAAATTTATGTGTTTTCTCAAAGAGTGACTTATGCTGGGCGATGCCTCATGTTTATTATTTGTTATCTTTACTGTGCGTTGTGTCACGAACATACTCACTTCAGGCGTGCACTTCTGCCTCAAGCCTCGCTGATTTAGAGCTTGTAATAAATATGTCACAAGCAATTACAATTGCTAATTCACTTCATTCATTTTAATGCATTTCTTCAGTTATTATGTTAGTTAGGTCCCGGATTGAACACGTCGCAACCACGACCACTTGGCGTTCTTTAATGTCTTTATTGTGTACTCGACGCTGAGCGAGACAAGTTTTCCTGGAAGAGCGTTTTTCTGCGCAGTCGTATTGATGCTGATGCAACCTTATACTAAACTCCCTGTAGAATGCTGCAGCTGACACACCACGACCATCGCCTTACCTGAGCAGCAAATCAAAGCCGTCTGGATGTACGTCAGTGACGACCACTTCGGTTTGCTCGGCCAAGTCTCCGAAAAACATGGCGTAGAACACCTCGTTTCTCATGGCGAGGAACTGTTTGTGCACACGAAACTTCCGTTCGGCAATGTCGGGATAGTTCTCGGGCTTCACTCGGAACTCGAAATCTGTGAACTCCCCGCTGTCCAGAAACTTTTCGACGCTGAACTGCATTGAAAAAGGAGTTGGCGAAGTGTAACGAGTGAGCTTCGTTGCACTTCCTGGGGTAAAGTCAAGGCATAAAAACAGAATTTTATCTTAATAGAAAACAATCTCGTCAGCTCGTCAATAGAATACCTGACATCTCTGAACAACATCAACGCATCGTGCTCGTTAACTCTAATATATTACCGCTTACTAAGGGTAACGCCATAGAATTCAAATAGAATGTGTTTTCAATGACTGCTGTCACAATAGCTTTGCTTTCAGTAAATAAAGCAAGTAATGCCAACACACTCCATACAAGTCTTAAAATGGGGTAAAAACTTCGGTCACAAAGGACATGGCAGTTTCCTTTTACTGCAAAGCATGGATGCAAAATGACAAAATGTGATGCGTAAACATTCCTACATGACATGAATACTCTTCTAGCATTTAGTCAAACTGAACTTGGCATGTGCACCTTTACAATCTGTTACTATGTGCACCTAGGCCACGCCACTTGAGTTAGTGGGGGGTTCCTCTTTTCCACAGGCACAGGTTAGGCACCCGTGGTGCCACAGCAAACGGGTAGTTCACGCCACATACGCACTTATAATTCACCTGCAAGCAGTGTCTGAATGTTGAAGCTAGTAGTTGCGCGGATGGTTCGTGAGCAACCTGTCTCGACTGCGCCCTTTGTGGCCACAGGCGTTGACCGCCAGCATGCAGAGCCAGGTTAATCAAAACTTGGCAATGTCGGTGTGCTTCATTCGAATTTCGACAGCAGCTTCAGAGAGCCAAGGGCTCAGTTAAACACTTCCAGCCATGAATATTCACGAAAAATGTTTGTGACTTTTGAACGCCCATGCATTTCACCACATTAGGTGTTCTGGTGAAAAAAAGTCATGTACGTGTATGGGCTCATTGGTATTTTATTTCATAGTGATCACGGCTCAAGGGAAACTACGGCACAGATAGAGCAACGAAGACGTGCGCTACCTTTATATTAATTATATTAGTCTTGACCTTTCAAAATGAACGAGATCCATCCACACGACACGACTGTGTTGCAGGTTGCAAGGCTGCCTCGCAGTATCAAGCATCTCAGTTCTCTTGAGCTGCGGTCCTAATTCGCGCAAAAAGCGCGAGTGTGTCACTCTCGAGGGTTTTCGCTTGTGTGTCACCAGTATCTTCCAAATTGTCTTGCCCACACTGTAAGCATTTAGGGAATGCGGCAAGTGTAACACCTCAAATTTTACTCGGTTGGATTACTCAGAAAACACCTCAGTGTCTTCTGACCCTAGGACGGTAACAGAAGGCGTAGCTGAATGAGACTCACGCACGAAATCTTTTGCGCTTAGGTCTCTCTCGGACTTCAATTCACCAATATCTTCTTCAACAAGACACACTCGGAAAAAAGTAACGAGAAACATTACTGACCCAGACTCACTCAAACTCAGAGTGGTGGCCCGATCTGAGTATGAGTGAGCCCGAGTAAGCCAACTCACGAGTGATTTTCCCGACGTGGATGAGCTTGTGACACAGTTGTAAAGAATTTATATTTTGCTGCTCTTCCAGTAGATCTGGCCTCGATGTAAAACGTTACTTCTATGTAGGCGTTTCCACTTATGCCTATATGCACTGCTTCTTTTGTGTTTAGCCAGTAGGGGGCACGCATGTCCGCTAGTGCTTTTCTCTAAATACTGTGCTAAGATTTTAAGAGTGATTCGCTATCTCGGGTAGAAAAAGGACGCGCGGTGGAGAACTGTCCCTTCATAAACATGGCCACGTGCCATATTCGCCATTAGAGAGAATCCAAACTGCACTCATCTCTCTAATCAATACCGTTTTGCTATCCTCAGTCGGAAGTACTACGCGGAGGATAATTCAAAAGGCAACAGAAAACAAGGCATTTGTGCCTGACACAGTATGACATCTAGAACGGAGATGGACGCTGCAGTCACGTGTTCTAATGTAACAATTCTTATCAGTAAATGTCAATTAAAGGCCGTGTTTGTTTATTAGACACAATAATAATTTATTATGATCATTTGTTATTTATCATTATTATTGTGCTTTCCTGATCGGTGCTTTACAACTCGCTGCATCACAGCCAGAGCAACAGCGAATAGGTATATGCACAGTATATTGCTCAGTACTACTACGCAGACTGGTAGAATCATTGTTAGTCACTTTAGTCAGATACAGCATTACAAGTCCTTGACATTTCATTCCCGACGGCGGATGCATAGAAACATCCACCAAGGTGCGCACACTCCAGACTGAGCCGGCATGGCCTCCAGAGAAGATCGGTGCTTGCATCCAGTGTCATCGTTTCACACTGCGGGATCTGTATCACTTCCCCTGCTCCATTCAATTTTTTTCTTCTACCATCTTTTTTTTTCTATGGCAGGCCTCGCGATTGCATCTGACGACAGGAGCGTGCATTCACCATAGAAACATGAAATTCCCCAGCACCTCATTGCCTCCTAAGAGAAAACAAATCAATATAACCTTTACGGAAAAGATTACTGGCGCACAGAGGGCCATCTGACCTCTGCGCAGAAGTATGCAGTGAACTCGTCACTGATTGGCGACACGCGGTATAGTCTAACATACCGATCTATTGAACACATAGTATTGAAAGTTTTCCTTTAGCACAGCCAACAAAGTTACAAATGATGCGGAGCAAACAAGCACTCACCGTGTGTTGTATCTCCCATTTATTAGGCACTGGAAGTTTGGCACGGCAGTTGTTGCAGTCTGCGGATGAAAGCAACGCAGCATTACTACACATTTAGCGCATACCCCGTAACAAGAAAAATTGCAAACCCGTTTGTCTGATCACGCACGCAATGGTAGTGAGAACGTGAAACAACAAGTTACCAGCATTCGGCATTCTTGTTGAATTCGACGAAGCGATATATATATATACATAGCACAATAGTAATCAATAACAATTACAATTAAAGTTAATAAAGTCAACGGACGCATTCTTACTCGCGGGTATAGCTGGCACCAACGTGCATAATAAGTTTACTCATTAGAAAAAGGCACCATGTATGGGCATATATGTATGGGTTATTGTAGTTTGCCATTGGCTCCTCTGTGAGCGACGTCATCCATTCCATCACCACCGTGGCGCCGATCACGTGCGGATCAGTTTCTGCTGATAGCTTTCACATGGGTATGACACAGACAAACTCTAGAGGAGCGCCGACAGTGAAAGCATTAGGAAGCTCGCATTCACTGGGCACAAAAAAAAATATCGGCAGAAATCACGTTCAGTGGAAATCGATGCTATGTGAAGCACGAATGAGAAATGTGGATATGTCACTTTAAAAACAGCACAACGTTACAAGATGAAGCTAAATAATGCCGTACATGACTTCCGTGTCATGATTATCAAGTCTGGATGTGTCGTTTACGTTCGTAATCTATTCACGTCAAGTGATACCACACTTAGTATATTGCCACCTAAAGTTGTGAGCCGGCAAGCCCTGGTGAACCGAAAAGAGCAAAGAGAACGAAGAAGAAGTGTGGTTAGCGCTTTGTTTGAAGATACACGCTCGTGCCTTTCTGCCCCGCTGTTCCTGTCTTGTCTCTACGCCTCTTGGTGCATGAAAAAAATGTTCCTGTCTTGTCTCTACGGCTCTTGGTGCGTGACAAAACTGGTGGACGTGCTGGGTCATCTATACACCCTACCCCTTCACATAGCAAGAACACAAGCATCGTACCGGTGTCACTCCTGTGCACCGCGCCAGTGGAAGAATCCGAGGGCAGTCCCCTGACTTTGGATGGCTCGCAAACAACATGGCCGCTCCGACAAGCCCTACCGACGCCAACCCAATCGGTACGAACGGCACACCGCCGATTCAATGCACCTTACTCACACCGCTAACGCCAAATCCTTTTCATGGCACTGCACTTGAGGATGTGGAAGATTGGCTTGTTCATTACGAGTTCGTTGCCGTGCACAACCAGTGGAACAACGCAGACGAACTGCGGCACATCAATTTTAGTCTTTTGGACGGCGCGCGTGTATGGTATCAGAACCAGGCAGGTATTCTTACATCACGGGGAGACTTCAAACGCCAACTTCTTGGGACATATGCCAGCGCTGACCGTCGGGAGAGAGCTGAGCGTGATCTGCAGTCCCGCATACAACTGCCTAATGAAGCGGTTGCGATGTATGTCGAGGACATGACGCGTCTTTTCCAACGAGCTGACTCTGGCATGCCAGAAGAAAATAGGGTACGGTACCTCATGCGCGGGGTGAAAGAGCAGCTTTTCGGTGGGCTTGTGCGCAGTCTACCGAAGACTGTGTCAGAATTTCTCAAGGAAACCGTCACCATGGAAAGCACTCTTAGGCACCAGGCCCTGTCATACGAACGGCACGTCAACGCTTCAACTACGGACTATACTTAGAAGCTTTCGGTGGCCAAATGGATTTCTTCCGAGAGCTCATACGTTCAGTCATCCGCGAAAAACTCCAGAAGCTGTCAGTGCCCTCGGAGCCTACTACCTCCTCGTTGTCCAGCGTTGTCTGAGATGAAGCCCAGCATGTCTAAGAGAACCGCCTCTCATGCGGGATTATCAACCACCCAGTGACTTCCCCCGCATGTCATATGCTCAGGCTTTGCGGCAACCTGTTACACCTGCAATTCCGAATCCCACCGTGGCCCCAGCCATGCTGCAGACGGGCCAAGCGGAGCCATATTGTAGCGCACCTCGCCTGATTTCGCAGAAATCAGACGTCTGGCGTGCGCCAGATCGACGTCCTTTCTGCTTCCACTGTGGTGAAGCTGGGCACCAATATCGACACTTTTCTTACCGACAACTTGGACTACGCGGATTTTCGACGAACTCACCGCCACCCAGGTTCAGTCTGTGGCCCCCTGAAATTGAAAAGTATGTGGCTCAGCTGCGCAGAACTTCGTCATCCTTGCACCAGTCAAGCTCCCCGTCACCGCGGTAATTTTCTCCTAATCGCCGTACCTATTCGAGCATGACGCAGGGTCCCCGCCGGGAAAACTAACCACTGAGACCTTACGGCGGGGACTAATCCAGTCCCCACCAGGAAAACTAACCACTGAGAACTTCGGGGGTGAGGTCACTCATACTGGACAAGCTCAAGGCCTCCTACCGACGCTTCCGATACTGACGATTCCCTGACGACGACGACACCAGCTGGTTCCGCAAAGATTTCAATAGATATTCCAGTGCTGCTCGACGGTCGCAAAGTCAGTGTTTTAGTTGACATGGGTGCGGATTTTTCTATAATAAGTGAAAAACAGGCTGCTCTCCTGAAGAAAGTGATGATGCCTTAGAACCTCAGTCCGGTTCGTACTGCTGGCGGGCACATCGTCACGCCACTCGGCGTTTGCACAGCACGAATGCAGATTCGTGGTTCTACCTTCGTTGTCAGCTTGAGCGTTCTCCGTCAGTGTTCTCGAGACCTGATCATTGGCACGGACTTCCTGAGGAAGCACATTGCTATCATCGATATTCGACGCCTCGTCACGTTTTCAACAAAAAGCGGCACATGAGAGCTTAACCCCAGTCACGATCGAGTATGTCTGCGTGTAATTGACGATGTTTTGACGATACCACCGCGCTCAAGTGTTATGGTTGAAGTGGTGTGTGACAAATCAACACACGGTAAAATGGTGGCGAAGAGCGATCGATCCTTACCCTTTCCCAAGGTGTCTGCGTAGCATGAAGCCTAGTCGACCTCCAGTTTGGCCAATGCGAAGTACTTGTTACGAACTTCAGATACGAGCGTCGACACCTTTTCCCTGGTGCTGTCATCGCCTATGCCTAACCAGTAACCAATTTGACTGAGGGTTTTGCTTCCGAGGCAACCGATAATGCCGAAGCACCTCTCTGGGGCGTCGACATAAATCCATTGCTTTCTGACAAAAACAAATAAAGGCTTAGCGACCTGTTGATATAATTCCACGCCTGTTTTGCACATTCATTGAGAATCCGCCAAACATCGATTACCAAACACCGTATTATCACCTACGGCGACGCGCACCCTATACGGCGGCAACAGCCTTACCGCGTTTCACCAACCGAACGACGCGTGATTCAAAAGCAAGTGAAGTAAATGCTTCAAGACTGTGTAATACAGCCATAAAACAGCCCATGGTCATCGCCAGTGGTCGTTGTAAAGAAGAAGGATGGAACACTTCGCTTTTGTGTCGATGATAGGAAGCTGAATAACATCACAAAGAAAGACGTGTACCCGTTGCCTCAAGTGGACAATTCTTTTGACATGCTGGGACGAGCAAAGTACTTTTCCTCAATTGACCTCAAAAGTGGTTATTGGCAGATTGAAGTCAATTAACATGAGCAGGAAAAAGCGGCTTTTGTAACTCCTGACGGTCTGTATGAATTCCAAGTGCTCCCATTCGGCCTCTGTTCCACTCCGGCCACATTCCAACGATTGATGGATACCGTTCTCGCTAACCTCAAGTGAAAAAGTTGCCTAGTCTATATTGATGATGTTGTTGTCTTTTCAAAAAGGTTTCCCGAGCACCTTCGTCACCTTCGGAGTATTCTTGGAGCTACACGATCCGCTGACCTTACCCTCAAGCCTGAGAAGTGCCATTTCGGCTACAAAGAACTGAAGTTCCTGGGTCACGTTGTGAGCACTGCAGGCGTTTGGCCTAATCCCGAGAAGAGTGCCACTGTCGCCGCTTTTCCAGCTCCGACAGACAAAACAAATCTCCGACGATTTCTAGGGCTCTACGCATACTATCACCGCTTTATTGAAAACTTCTCTAAGAATGCCGAGCCTCTCATCCGACTTACGCGTGACGACACTCAATTTTTGTTGACTGACGAACAAGGGACTGCCTTTGCAGAACTGCAACATCGATTGTCTTCCCCTCCTGTACTTGGTCATTTCGATGAGGACGCTGACCCAGAGGTGCGCACTGACGCAAGCAACATTGGTCTCGAAGCTATCCTGGTGCAAACACAAGATGGGATCGAACATGTGATTGCCCACACGAGCCACACTCTATCACGTGCCGAAACCAACTATTCAACGTCAGAGAAGGAATGCAACATTGCTCTCGAAGCTATCCTGGTGCAAACACAAGATGGGATCGAACATGTGATTGCCCACACGAGCCACATTCTATCACGTGCCGAAACCAACTATTCAACGTCAGAGAAGGAATGTCTCGCGGTAATATGGGCGATTACAAAGTTCAGGCCTTATCTCTATGGGCAGCCATTTAACGTTGTGACTGATCACCACGCTTTATGTTGGTTAGCTAACCTCCGAGACACCCCTGGGCGATTAGCACGATGGAGTCTGCGAATTCAGGAGTTCGATGTCACCATCGTATACAAGTATGGTAGAAAGCATGAAGACGCCGACACGCTATCACGAGCGCCTCTGGAATCCGACCATACAGCTGTAGAAGACGACAGTGCCTTCCTGCGGACTCTCAGTGGGGCGGACCTCCTCAGTAAGCAACGAGCGGACCCCGAGTTAACCCCCATCATCGATCATTTAGAAGGCGGCACCGCATCTGTTCCTCGTCCACTTTCCCGTACGTTGCCATCATTTTGCTTACGACACGGCATATTATACAAGAAAAACACCAGTGTTGGCAGTAGATCTTATGTTCTAGTCGTGCCTCAAGACCTACGTGATGACATCTTATTAGCCTGCCACGATGAGCTGACATCCGGCCATCTCGGATACTCACGGACGCTCGACCGGGTACGACAGCTATATTTCTGGTCAAAACTCGCAGCTTGTGTCAAACGCTACGTGAAAGGATGCCGCGAATGTCAGCGTCGTAATTCACCACCTGTAAAGCATGCAAGCCTCTTACAACTCATCGACCTACCGCGTACGCCGTTTGACCAAGTTGGGATGGACCTCCTTGGACCGTTTCCTTTGTCTCACTCAAGAAACAAGTAAACTATCGTCGCGATGGATTACTTGACGCGTTAAGCTGAGACGAAGCCACTGCCACGTGGTACAGCATCTGAAGTCGCCCAGTTTTTTATGCACCACATTGTGCTTCATCACGGCGCCCAGTAATCATCATCACTGACCGAGGGACAGCGTTTACGGCAAAACTGTTGGGCGACATCTTAAAGCTCAGTTACACGAACCACCATAAGACAACATCATACCATCCCCCGAGTAACGGCTTGACAAAAAGGCTATACAAAACGCTGGCGGACATGATATCTATGTACGTGGATGTGCATCATAGAATGTGGGACGAGATCCTGCCGAACGCAACTTTTACATACAACACCGCAACCCAGGAAACGACAAGGTTCGCATCTTTCCGCATCGTGTACGGCCGAGATGTGCGAACCATGCTAGACGCCATGATTCCTAGTGACATCGACCAGCACGAGCTACTAACTCCTGATGTCGACGATTACATTCAGAGTGCAGAGGAAGCACGTCAATTAGCTCGCATGCACATAAGATCGCAGCAATGTGAAGACGCCCGTAGGTACAATATCCACCATCGACAAGTCACCTATCAACCTGGCAACCAAATGTGGGTTTGGACTCCTGTTAGATGGCGAGGTCTGAGCTAAAAACTCCTGAGCATGTACTACAAAGTATTACGGCGGTTGAACGAGGTCAACTATGACGTTATTACAGACGGAGGCTCGGCAACGACCCAGCGCCACTCACCACAAACAGAGATTGCGCATGTCGTCCGCCTAAAACCTTATTTTACGCGGTGATACTCGCCTTATTCTGCCCGGGCAGCAAACATTTTCTTTTTTTACGTTGTCCGCTGGGTCTCGAACAAACTGTGTTAATGTTTTTTTTTTCTTATGACCACCCCCAGACAATTTTTTTTGCACCTGCATACGACCTGTGCATTATAGGTATCGATCTATTTTTTTTTTTTCTTATAGGCCCTGCTGTCCTCTTGTGTATGAGCATCGAGTGGATGCTCAAATGGGAGGGGGAATAATGCCACCTAGAGTGGTGAGCCAGCAAGCCCTAGCGAGCCGAAAAGGGCAAAGAGAACGGAGAAGTGTGGTTAGCGCTTCGTTTGAAGATACACGCTCGTGCCTTTCTGCCCCGCTGTTCCTGTCTTGTCTCTACGGCTTTTGGTGCGTGACAATATGTGGAGCTAGCGAAACGGCCGCTAGCCCGCTGTGAGCATGGTATGTTGTCATGTTCTTACATGACACGCATGTCAGGATTATCATGTTTGCACTAGTCATATGTTTTGTCATCCATTGACGTCATGTAACACCAAACTTGGTATATGTGGAGCTAGCAAAACGGCCGCGAGCGCATTATTAAGGGCCCAATATACTCCTATGTAGCGTTGACGTGCGCTCACGCTGGGCACAGCAACGCTACGTTAGCAAAACGCGAGCACTCTATAGTCCGACGCCAAGCGCGACCAGCTTCCATCGGCGCGGCCCGACGGCAATTGGCGCGAAATGCGACAAGTGGCATTTCGCGCCAAAGTGTTACCCAGACAACACTGCGTCACCCTCTTTTCGTGACGGCGGGACAGCGGACGCGCTGAAACGCGCATGCGTCAGAGCAAAGAAGCGCGGTGCGTGCCTGCGGGTATATGGCACGACCGGCACCTGGCGTGGCAACAACGGCGTGACGCGACGAAGTGAACGCTGCCGTACACGTGCACCGCGTCACGTCGAAATGTATTGGCGCCTTGACTGTGGCATGTAGTCAAGTTCTCACATGACACGCATCTCATGATTATCAGGTTTGAACCAACCACCTACCTTGGTCATCCATTGGCGTCACGTAATACCAAATTTGTGAAGCTTGCGAAACGCATATGTGAGGCATATGTGAAGCTTGCGAAACGGCCGCTCGCGCATCAACAGTGTAGGATGCAGCCATGTTTGATGCAATTATCATGTTTGGACGTGTCATTTACCTTTGTCATCCGTTCGCGTCACGTAATACCGAGTTTGGTACATGTGAAGCTAGCGAAACGGCCGCGAGCGCATCATGAGCGTAGCATGTAGTCATGTTGTTACATGACACGCATTTCATGATTGTCATGCTAGAACCTGTATCATACCTTCCTCATCCATTCCCGTACTGTAATACCAAATTTGAGATATTTGACACTATCGAAACGGCCACGAGCGCATCATGAGCGTGACATGCAGTCATGTTACATGACACGCAGGTCATGATTTTCATGTTAGGGTCTGTCGCTTGTGTTTGCCCTGCAATCATGGCATACCATACCAGTTTTGCAACATGCCATGTGAAAGAAATCACCGTAAGAGCTGCAGGCCCATGAAATGCAAATTATGACAATAATGGCGTACATGTCATGATTTTCATGTTATGACTAGCCAGATATGGTCTTCATACAGTCATGTTATGCCGTGCCAATTTCGGCATCGATACCATTATCGCAACGGCTAGCAGAGCTAAATGTCGTAGGCAGGCGGGCGGGCGGGCGGGCGGACGGACGGACGGACAGACAGACAGACAGACAGACAGACAGACAGACAGACAGACAGACAGACAGACAGACAGACAGACAGACAGACAGACAGACAGACAGACAGACAGACAGACAGACAGATAGATAGATAGATAGATAGATAGATAGATAGATAGATAGATAGATAGATAGATAGATAGATAGATAGATAGATAGATAGATAGATAGATAGATAGATAGATAGATAGATAGATAGATAGATAGATAGATAGATAGATAGATAGATAGATAGATAGATAGATAGATAGATAGATAGATAGATAGATAGATAGATAGATACGCTCATTGTCGTCGAACTTGGCTAAGAAATACTTCGCATTTAAAACAGACCCGGGAGGCCGAGTGGCAGCAGCAGCTGCATACCGATGATCCGGCAGCCTTCAAAGACGCCCTAAAAACGCGAACGAGAATGCAAGCACCGGTGGCGGGCGCATCCTGCAAGCCACAAGGCCGAGTTAGCTCGCGGTGTCAAACGCTCGCAGCAACGTTCACCAGAGTATGTGATGTAACGTGTGTCTAACCACATTAAAAAAAGAAATGTCCAATTAAGTGCTCCTTTTTGATTGATTGATTGATTTGTGGGGTTTAACGTCCCAAAACCACCATATGATTATGAGAGACGCCGTAGTGGAGGGCTCCGGAAATTTCGTTAATGAGCACCCAAATCTGAGCACACGGGCCTACGACATTTCCGCCTCCATCGGAAATGCAGCCGCTGCAGCCGGAATTTGAACCCGCGACCTGCGGGACAGCAGCCGAGTACCTTAGCCACTAGGCCACCACGGCGGGGTTGCTCTTTTTTTTTTTCATTGTTAAACAAAATATTATTGAGATGCAAAAGACAATCATGTCAAGGAATGTATAGGGGAAGTTATTAGACCCAATTGTAATGTAAATGTGAAGAAAGAAAAGTGGGTGAAAAGATAACTTGCCGTGAGCAGGGACCGAACATGCGACCTACGAATAACGCGTCCGATGTCTACCACCTGAGCTACCACAGCGGTTATCGCCGCGTCCACTTTATAGGGCGTACATGTGCATTAAACGTGGGTGTGTCAGTCCGCCCACCAGTGGCGATGACGGCGAGTGTGGCACACTCTTTATCTGCCTGTTTAGCGTCAAGTAGCACGTGAACTTATTACGAGCTGGCAGCTCACCAATAATCCCTGGTATACTACCTGAAGGCATCACGTCTGCCAGAACGAGACCCTCGCTAGGATTGAAAAAAAGTAGTGTACATTCAAGGGCACGAACAGTAACGAGTAATTGTGAAAGGCTCCACTGCAGCGTCGGGTTCAACACACTGCTTATTACTGGGACCGCGCGTTTCAGCTTTCGCTGGTTAACCATTTGTACAGAGTGTTTGGACAGTGATTTTTGAAATAACCTATCTCCGATCATACCAAAAAAAAACGTGCATACCCACGTGAAAAGTAGTTATTGATGCGTCACATTTCCAGAAAAGGTTTTCAGGTAGATTCAGGACGTTTGAAAATAATAAGGGCGGAATTAGAACTGTGCCACGCGAAATAGTTTGCGTGATATAACCGGCACACGGTTCCTAGCTCATTCACGTGCTCACCTTGCTGCTTGTCGCACGTGTGGACTGTTCTTCATTTTAAGTGCGGAGGCAACTGAGAGGTCTGACTAGTCGTTCATCTGTACATCTCATGCGGTGTGATCTCGCTCGAATTGAAGCGCTCAATGCAGGCCACATCAGGGCTGGCGATAATCGAAACCAGGTTAAAATACAGAGTGTTTTTGGTTAGCGCGCATAACAGCCTGGTTAGCGCGCGTAACAGCGTAAAAGAGATGCATGTGTTTGCGCGCGCAAGAGATGCGCACGCTAGATGTCCGCGCTTACGTTGCGTCCTCAACGGCCGTTGTGTATCTTACAGGCGACTTTCGCGAGATCTCGAGCAGGTTAGAAAGTTAAGGTTAGTTCTGGTAATGCATTGAGCGTGCATGGTGATGCACGTCTGTGTTTTACGAAAATCAGGTGATTTTTCTCGCACACGGTGCCCTCATCATTGATTGATTGATTTGTGGGGTTTAATGTCCCAAAACCACTATATGATTATGAGAGACGTCGTAGTGGAGGGCTCCGGAAATTTCGACCACCTGGGGTTCTTTAACGTGCGCCCTCATCATTGTAGAAGCAGCTATCATGGGGCGAAAAATAAAACGTGAAGACGCCACTACCAAAGGGGGTATTTTCGTAATTAGGGTTGAGAAATCCCAATTTGATTCGTTTTTTTTTTTTTGTCTCGTGGTCTCAGGAAATTCCTAGCAAACAATAAACGTTATTTTGAAAGTAAGCGATCGTCTTCGCCGTCTCTCTTCCTCGTGCGGCTAGTTCACCCAGCCTCAACAACCCAAACGACGACTCGTCCTGGGAAAAGATTGCCTCGTCTCATGTTCTGACTCTTGTGTTGCGTCCACGAATACCGGTTATTACAGCTTCCCGCTTCTCCACGAGATGGCATGAAGTAACACTCACAGGCAGGCCTGTTAAAGCTCAGGTGCATTGCCCGTTTCAGATATTGCGCACGGTAAACAAATGCTGTAGGATGCAGCCTTAAGTGTAGCGTACACAGTGCGCAGCCCCATGCGTACGTACACTTTGCGTACACTATAAACTAAAATTCTCTAATGACTAAACATGGCCTGAGTTGAGTTCGTTCGTTGTGTTTTCTCCTTGAGGAAGATCAAAGTCTCGTCAAGGAGATAATTATCGGCGTTGATGAAGCAGGAAGCAGGTTTGAGATGATGAAAACTTGGGTGATTTATTGTAGCAGAATATTTACAGTCAGATATTTACAGCTTGCCGAAGCACATTGAGAACAACACAGATGTAAACAGCGTCTTACTCGTCTACTTAGCTGTTTAAGTTAGAGCCTAGAGCACTGTTACTACATACATAGAACCTCATCTCACTGATTGATCACTGAGTGGTTACGGCCCAGACAAGTGTTACATTGTATGGAGTCTCGCTGATCTATCAGTCAAGTGATAGTGAGCTAGCCTAAAAGAAAGCGAATTTTGTCCAGTATTTATTCTCTTGCGGTAAACAAAGAAAAGAGGCGAAAAGTGGCCACTGCTGGTCCACCTCAACATTCTGCTAGCCAATCTGTTTACCGCCAACTTAGGCCACTCCTTTTAGGGCTGAACTAACCTTGATACCAATGTTTTCCCGATTTCGGCAGGCCTTGGCGATCCTTCTCATCATGACTCTCTCCCTCTTCTTTACAAGCTGTCAGCGATTCCTCGCAGCACCGATTTACTACAAAGTTGTTTACTCATTCCGCGCCATTTGGTAGGACTTGCACCGAACATCAGAAGCGACAGCTGGTTTGCATACCACGCCTTAGAGATCGGTGATGTAGCCCAGTGCCTTTGAGCTGTCTTCCTGCACTCAGCAAGACAAAACCGCAGGGCCGGTCGTTAAACGAATTAAGAACAGGCCGCTATTGCCCGCTCGGACGGTCACGGGAAGCAAGAGATGTTTGCCTGTCATCACTTCCCCGCATTCGGACCACGCGCCACCGCACCGTGACCTTCAGCCCGATCCTGTCTCGAGGAAGCCGTAGCAAGGTCATATAACCACAACCACAGAGAGCTGCCAGCTGGCCGCCCCCGGAACGAGCCCTTCACCCACCAGTGATAAGCGCACAGTCAAAAAACCATGCTCAGAGAGAGCCAAAAAAGTAGTTGTATAACGTACCAGGCCACCTGTCTATATTGTGCACAACTGACATACGAGTGGCAGAGCGTAACTGTGTGTATTACAGTGATTATGAGAAATTATCAAGAATTAATAGCAACAGTTGAGTGGAAATAATAAATACGTCTAAGAAATCTGCGGCGGAATCCAGGGCCCCCAAGATGAGGCGCCTCCACCGTGCGGAGCGAGAAAACAGCCGTTCCCCTTACGCTTCGTCGGCGCGCCGTTGCTGCTATGAGAGAAACAACTTGGGCGGACTCGCTGCTGATGACGCGATCTCAACTGCCATGACAAAGAGAATGTATGGAAAGCAGAGCATTGCCATCTTTTGGCGGTGTTGGTAAGCGGAACTCGAAAACATATTGAGCGCTAGCAAACTGGGAGGTAAAGATAGACAACAACACAATGCGCTAACTTCAACGAACAGATTTCCAGGAAACACAATTTTTTTATCTGTGCTTGCTAGAGCCAGCAGTGCACTCACTAAGCGGCGCACATGTAGCACGCAGAGTTTGCGAATCTCTCTGGCAAGAGTCTACGCGAGCCGGGTAAACCTTATCTACGTTCACCTCAAACATTGGCGTCATCAATGCTCTGCTAAACGGGTCCCCACAATAACGAGCATCAGAACAACATGAGAAACAGGTAAAGTGCAGTAGATTCTTGAACCTGCGGCACACACCGTGATGGGGCATTGGCCAAGAACCGCGTAGTTTTTATGAGCGAAGTTTTTTTTATTATTATTAAGGACTTACATTTCGTTTGTCAAAGGTATGAGGTAAGTATCAAAAAAGTATTTAAACCGATAACACGACAAAATTACTACCCTACAGTATAGTAAAACACATCTTTTTAGACGCATATGAGTATTATAAAGGATGCCCTATAATTACTCAACTTCTCATAAGTAAAAATGACATCAAAAATAGGTCTTACGCGAACAATGCTAACAGTGCAAGTTCCGCTCATTGAAAAAGATTGATTTTTCGGAGAGACATGAAAAAAAAACGCTTTGCACAGTGCAATAAACTTAAACAAGTGATATTTGATGAATATTAGGGTTATATCACCAATTACGAATGCACTAGTACTAGGCCAGCTTCGTGTAACATTAATATCATCAGCCTGACTACACCCACTGCAGGGCAAAGGCATCTCCCACGATCCGCCAATAAACCCGGTCTTTTGCTTTCTGTTGCCACGTTATACCAGCTAACTTTTTAATCTCATCGGACCACCTAACTGTCTGTCTCCCCTTCGTGCGCTTGCCTTCTCCGGGAATCCCGTCAGTCACCCTTAATGACGAGCAGTTATCCTGCCTACGCGCTACACGCCCGGCCCATGTTCATTTCTTCTTCCTGATTTCAACTATGATATTTCTAACCATAGTTTGTTCCCTGACCCACCCTGCCATCTTTTTGTCTATTTAAGGTTACACCTATAATTTTCCTTGCCATCACTCGCTGCAGTGTCCTCAATTTAGGCTGAACCTTTTTTTCATGCCTCCAAGTTTCTGCTCCGTATGCAAGTACCGGCAAACGTACCTGTTATATACATTCCTATTGAAGGTCAGTGGCACGATTATCATTGATAATTTAGGAATACTTGCCAAACGTGATCCCCCCCCCCATCCCTATACTTTAGTTATTACATTCATGGTTAGGCCCCGCGGTTACTGCCTCTCCTAAGACAGTGATGTTACTGAGGTCTGCTGAATGGAAGCAATTTTTGGAGCAGCAAAATTTGCATTTTATAGCACTTGGGAACAGCACACTTTTCCATTTTGAAGCATTCATTTTACAGCAGCATAATTTTTGGAGGAATCCTAAGCAGCTAACTTCACATCGTGAAGTAGAAGCAAGTATTATTTACATTCACAGACATGAATAATTATTTTGGGGCCCTTGTGAAGAGCTCAAAATACTTTCTTAAATTGCAAACTTCATGATGCCAGAAATCATAGGAGCACTTTCTCTTTCAGTTGATGATGCAAAAATAAATGTCGTCATGCTATTGAGCATTCTAGAAGAACTTGTTCAGTAATAATTTTCGCAGCAAAAAAAACAGAATACTGGTTGAATAAAACAGCACTTCATGAAATACCATTCTGAATGCACCCATGCGGTTATAGGTAGATTTGGTAGACAAACGTAAGAGACTCCGATAGTCCCAACTGCAATTCTTTAACATGAATTCAGGGATGAATTCAACTAACTATATTCCTGGGCGTAACATGACGTCATTTAGCTAGTCTCATAAAGCCAACCTGCTCCGGGCCTCATCCCTCTACATAAACTGAACGGTTTAACCAACTTCGTATTCCTTTTGCAGCGGAGTTATCTACGGCTAAGGCATTCTGTCTCTATGCAAAAAAACCCTACAGTGTCCTCAGGAAAGCAATGCAAAAAGAAAAAGTCAAGGGGCACCTTATGCGTGCACTAAACACAACTTGAAGGCGAGAGCCATTTCCTTTTAATTCTGATAGCAATTATATCGACATTCTTGACTAGATATTGCCGTCGACAGGGGCGTAGCAAGAAATATTTTTCATATTTTAGAGGGGGGGAACGTGATTTTAAAGGGGGAGGGGTCGAGGCAGGCAAAACGTCATGTTGTGCGATATGTGCCATGGCGAAAAAAAAAATTCGACGTGGGTTGGGGGCGGTAACTTTCCCGATGTCCCCTCTCCCTGGCTACGCCTCCGGCCATCGCCGCCGCCGCAATGTTTTGAGTACTGTCCAATCTGATAATATCCTCCCGCGCATTGCGTTTTAACCGCGGGTAAAAGCGCACGAGCGCGGGCGATGAACGCGGCTAAAGCAGAGATAAAAGAGCCGACGAATCTCCTTTGCACGGAGGACGGATGCGATGACATCACCCGCGTGTCAGGCCTGCCATCGATTCTTACTCAAGCAGAGAGGAACGCACCACCCGTTTTCAAGAAGCGGGATCGAATTAGGACCGCAAGGGGGTGGGGCTTGTTATATATAATTTGAATTTCAGGTTGCGATCGCTAGCGCACTCTTCTTTATGTCTTATGTAGCTCCTAAAGGAAATGAAGAGAAAAGTTAGCCCCGTAACCGTCTGCGTCAGAGTGCGACAAACCTCAACAGTAGCTCACAAGGAATGGGGGTAAAAAGGGATCAAGAAGATAGGATTAAAAGGTATATATAGGGAGAAGAAGGAGAGAGCGAGGCGCATGGAAAGCGAGCAACGGAAGAGAAGATAGGAACGATGAACACGGTCTTAGGAGTCCGAGGATGGGGCACCACTCGACGACAGCTCTCGTCGACGACAGCAGATGGCGTAGGGCGAGTCCAGTCGGCCAGAGGTGCGCTGTCTTCGGGGGTCGGCGTCAGGAGGTGGCGTAGGGCGAGCACAATCAGCCAGGGCTGCGCTGACGTCGGAGATCACGAGGGCACAACCAGTCCGCACGAAATCCAGCGGGCGAGTGCTAGCGCGCTCGCTATTTCGGCAGGCAATAAAGACCGCTTGTATATAACTTTCTACCTCTTACTCTCAACGTGAAGTGACTGGGCAAAAGTGCTTCGCTTTCCGGAGTGGCCATAAAGGGGTGTGCACTGAGCCTCGGTTGCAAGGCAGCCACACCGTAGTCGCTCCAACTTGGAGGTCCATTTGTACGCGCCATCTGTCGTCCACAAAATCACCTTTATCTAGGCAGCGGAGGGCGTGCCTGTCGACGGTGTTCTTAATTGGCCGTGACTTCTATCTTACGTTAGCTACAAGCTTCCGTTGATGCTTACATTATACCACAAGAACTTAACACGCCGTATGACCATGTTTCGTATCATTACGGCGTCTCTCTTTACATATTTCTGAACCAAAAAAAGTACGGCAGCTGGAGCAGTCGGCTGGGCGCTCTAGACAAGTCTGATATAAGTCTATCTATCTATCTGGGGGTCTCTAGTCATCCAAGTCGCTGTACGGATATCGAGCACCGAACGTGCAGAAAGTTTGTGCGCGTGCGGCGAGTGTGCGGACCTCCGAAATGGCAACCCCGCCGCTTTTGCGCCTCACGGATGACGTCAAGCTTTACTATTTGGTATAGAAATACAATTTGTGGGTATCGTATTCGTTGCTAAAGAGCATATGTGATAGTAAAAAATTGTATCTTTCGGACCGGATATTGTGTAAGTCTAAAGAACCGTTGCTAAAGGGACAATTATCACCAGTTGCTCAAGTGGTTTTCAGGCTGTCAAGTTACCCTAAACGCATAGCAGACGTTAGTAGCACAGAGAGTTTACGAGCAGTCTTCATTGTGACTCGAGTTTATAGCACGCGTCAGCGACTGCGCCCTTCAAGAGACCCAGCCTTCCCCACCCCTAAAAAAAGCAATGAATGCGACCCGTGATGTTTTCTTTTCTTTTTTGAACCATACGATACTTACCCTGGAAAGTGAGGGGCTTACGTTTAGCATACCATACCGCTTTACAGTGGGCCTTCCAACACCGAAGCCGCCAGCGATGGCGCCACTACTGAAAGCAGCGCGTAATAAAACAACATTGCGGCTGCTCCGACCAGGACGCATGCTTTCATTGATGAGACAACGTTTAAAAGAGGCACGCGGAAATTTTGTATTCGGACTCTAGCAATATCGAGTTCGAAAGGGCAGGGCGTTTGGGGGGGGGGCATTTACCGGAACAGCGATCGCAAATGCGGATGTGTTGCTGGAAGGCATTGTGAAAAAGCTCTTCTGAATGAATATTCAGGAATAGAGTATATTAAAGAAAAGGTGTCGACACGTTTACTTGAAGACGTGACCAATATTCTGGCGGCACGCTTCAAGTTAATATCGCGAAAATCTCTTTAATTGTGCCGCGCAACTTTTCAAACGAGCTATCGGCAGCGTTTCTGGAACGGATGACGTCCACCCATGAATCGCCGCCACAGTTTCACGCTACCAAATAGACTAGGCGTCATGAGCTCCTGCGGACAGTGTGTTTCGCCGTTCAGCAGACTTTCACAACAAAAGTTGCGTCGGCATCAAACATACCAACGAGGATTAATTAGGACGCAGGCGCTACTGCCGTTCATTCAGGGGAATGACTCTAGTACGTTTTTTGTGACTTTGGTAGCCCCGAAAAAAAGGTGCACATGTTTTGACGCGCCGGCGTGGATATTGCCAGGGGTAGATGCTTTTAAATCTGACTTTGGCACAGTTTGGCGCAATTACCAAGGATATCATCAGGATGGCGCAGTAAATTTGAGTTGGCACACTTTCACGCACTTGGCGCAGGTGTGGGATCACTGCAAAGGAGACATATTCTTTTACATTTTCTAGCGTCTCTCCACTGTCGAGACTGTAGCACATTCCTTTAGATTTGTGAATAATAATTTTCAGTTCTACTCTCTTGTTTTTTGTGTCCAGTTCAGTCATCTTTGTGGTAATTCCTCCCCCGAGTTACTCACCAAAGCAACGTCATCAGCAAATCACAGGTTACTAAGATACTCTCCATTAACTCTTATCCCTAACTCTTCCCACTTTAAGGCCCTGAAAACCTCCTGTAAACACGCAGTGAATAGCATTGGAGACATTGTGCCTCCTTTCCTTACACCCTTCCTACTTAGGATTCTACCACTTCTTTCTTGAGAACCATAGTGACTCTGAATCCACTGTAGATTTCTTACGGTATGTTTATGTAGGGTGCATCAAGGGCTCGATTCCGTAGTGCCTGCATTACGGCTGATGTCTCATAAGACAGAGCCATATTAAATATTGTGGCGCTATTTCGATCATTGAGGTTGATCGCACGCCTACTGAGTAATAGGGCGCCGAATTTTCATTAGAATGTTTATAAGCAATGTTACGACTGTTTCCGTACGGGAAAATGCCAGAAATAAAAGTTCTGAGAAAAAAGTTCAACAAAACCATTTGAAACAGAAACAGATGCAGCACTTACGCAAGGCGACCACCAGCAACGCTGAGATTCTCAATACTTGAAATCCGTTTTATCGTGAACCTTACCAGTATGTGCCATTTCTCGAGTGGCAACTCCCTTTTTTTTTTCAATTTTTTCACCTTGTATTGCAGCGTCAGTCCTATGACGGGACGCTTGCACAATCTGGGGCTGATGATTTGTCAGGCTGGCAGTGTACACGCCACGCTCAATCCAATGCTTAATAAAAAGATGAGGTGTTCGTCTTTTGCCATTACTCAAGTGACAGCGTCAAACTAAATATTTGATGGTTTACAGGATCGCATACATCTCTTAGAGCGTGAACAGAGCATGTACTACGTTGCGCGTTCTCCTGGTGAAATATTAAGGCATTTATAAATATTATTGATGTGGTGGCAAGGCTTTCGGAGCAATATTACATATTCGCGCTTGATATGATTGCTGAATAGCAAATTTCTACATAACAAGCTAATCTTCTGATGCCCACAAAACTGCCTACACAACCGGTACTTTTGAAACAATGTGAAAGTTTCTGTCTCAAATTTTCAGTTTCGTATTGCTGGGTGATGGTTGGTGGAACACTTTCCTTGCGCTGTTCGAAAAAACAGTGCGCCGACAGAAACATTGTGAAGACACTTTTTGCAACAAAGCGATGGCCGATAAAATTCACATTTAACATGAAACCAAAAATTGAAATTTTTTAAGAAGCAATAGATTTTCCCACTTGGCCTTATACATAAAAAAAGTGAAGAAGGATACTAGAATTGAACAATAAAGTATATTGACAAAGCAATGAATCAATGAATGGAGAGAGAATGGAGAAATAAGCAATGAAGCGGCGAGAGCGAAAGAGGAATGGCGACGAAATGCAGAAAGGTTAACCCCTCTTTGTCTCAGTTGGCTAGCCTACAGTTGGGGTGGGTGAAAGGGGGAATGATAGAAAGGAAAGATACAGAGAAAGAAAAGAAGAGGAGTAAGAAAGAGATGGATAACTAGTACGCTCGAGACTGCACAACATGGTCTCGCGATGTTCCTTCACAAGCACTCGTGAAGTCCGGTGGGCCTCGAGAGGCACAACAGAGCTCTCGTGGCCTTGCGCGTATGCGAGAAATTTGGGCAATGTCGCGTGATATTCTTTAATGTAAGTAGGCTTGAAGTCAAGTGACCTAACCTGACTTGCATAACACGTCTTCGGGACCGGTATTATAGGCAGTGGCACAGAATGCGCTCAAGCGTCTCCTCGCCGGTAACGTCTTGTACAAACTCTATCACCGGCGCATTTGTTCTCGGCCGAACTGCTGCCCCTTCCACTGAGACACGAATACGCAATCGTAAATGCCACGCTTAACCACATGCGACACCAATTCTCATCGCGTCAATAGGGCCCGGATCGTAAACGAAGTTGCAAATTCAGGTCGATCGAATACAGGCGCGCGTCGAAGAAACCCTGCGTATTTCATTGTAAAAGCGCGTTACGGCGAGCAAGTTATTGTACTCGCTGCACAGCGTTCGTTCTGAACAGTTGTATGGGCGTCCGCGGGTCTTGGTCATAAGCTGCTTTAGCAGATTCATCGGCGGGGTTATTGCTGAACATTCCGCTATGGCTTGGAAACCATTAAAATACAATAACATATGCCCTTCCTCGAGCACTTCGGGGGAGTCGAGCCTTATCTCATACGCTGATTGTTCGCGTAATCAATGCCGTAAAGCAAACAGTGTTTGTAAGGTTCACCTCGAATCGCAAAAGATGGCCCAATGATTACGTGGCTGCTGAAGAACGAGGCGGAGATTTTAAAATAACTAACGCTTCGGTCTATGGACTAAGAAACCGGCGCGCGCGTTTTATAATATTTCAGTGCGCGAGATATATAAAGGCTTTCCCTACCCCATATTAAAGATATGTTTCGTCTGTCTTCGTCCTCGTTTATGCTGTGGTCTCGTTATTCAATCTGTGAATGAAATTCAGCCACGAGGAGAATCTTTAGAAAAACGTTTAGCAGTGCCTCAGCTCCACTAATGCCACGATATACATAGCGTGAGCTAGGGTGCCCCAATGTGTCCCCAGCCCCGCCGCAGTGGTCTACGGAATAAGGTACTCGCTGCTGATCTGCAGGTCGCGGGATCGAATCCCGGCTGTGGCGGCTGCATTTCCGGTTGAGGCGGAAACGTTATAGGCCCGTGTGCTCATATTGGGGTGCACGTTAAAGAACCCCGGGTGGTCCAAATTTACGGAGCCCTCTACTATGGTGTGTGTCATAATCATAAGGTGGTTTCGGGATGTTAAAACCTACATATCAATGTCTCCTCAGCGCCTTTAGCATTCTGTTGTTCGTTATTCCTACGCTCCAACGCTACTTGCCAGGTATTTACTTCGACATCCGATTAGTTAAGCTAATCCGCTGTTCTGCGCCACTGAGAGACAAACAGTTTCGTTTTCCTTCTTCACGGCGACACCCCGCTACCAGTACACCCCACTAATACCTGTGCGCATGCACGCAAAATGAGAGGCGCTGTCAAGCGGCTTCGGCGCAGTGCCACACAGTCACTGTGTAGCCACTGCGCAACGGAAGCGCTCAGTTGGGCACGCACCGGCGCCAGTTCATCTCCCGCGGCTGTGGCTGTGACTTCACTCCTCTGAAATGCACAGATCGGCGAAAAACTGGGTGGTGGCACGACCTCCAGAGCACTAGCTGAGCACCGTTTGAACCCACTGCTCCTCACGCATTCAGAGTGCGGCACCGCGAAACTGCGTAACCTCAATCAGCGTAGCGCACAACGTTTACAGGTAATTTTAAGGGCTAAGCTCCTTATGGCGTGGCTTGTGCGTCCCTCGTTGTAGTGCGCAACCAACGGTGGCACATACACGAAAGAGCGGTCCTTAGAATGTCCGCTGCACGGCGACACTTGTATATGATGAATACATGATGAAGAGATGTGAGATGGCTGTGCTCAGAGTGTTCACTAGATAGACGGACGAACAGACGGACATACAGATGAACGGATGGACTGACACACACACGGAACGACCGACAGAAGGGCGGACGTGCAGGCGGACGGACGGACGGACGGACGGACAGACAGACAGACAGACAGAAGACAAGACAGACAGACAGACAGACAGACAGACAGACAGACAGACAGACAGACAGACAGACAGACAGACAGCCCTGTCGCTTTAAACAGGCCCCACCTAAACTAAAGGAAACGCTCTATCTTTCTAACGTTCGCTCAATTTTAGAGTACGGTTGTGTGGCTTGGGATCCAGACCCTAAAATATGTACTAATGCGCTAGAAAGGGTTCAGAAACGAGCAGCGCGTTTTGTGTCTGGTAACTATGATTTCACTAACCGCTCTTCGTGCATTCGTAAACATTTGGGTTGGCCTCTCCTGCAGGACAGGCGCAAATTCTTAAGATTAAATCTATTTCATAATATTTATATTGGTAGCACTGGTCTAAATAAAGACGTGTAGATTAAAAATCCCACTTATGTATCCTCTCGCCTAGATCACTCCCACAAATTTCGCGTATACCGATCTCGCATAAATACTTACAAAAACTCCTTCTTCCCGAAAACCACACACGAATGGAACAACCTACCAGAATATATTGTATCCACCCCGCCACCCTCACTTCAAAATGCTCTGTCACAATTTTTGTTGAAATGAAAGATGCCAATTTCTGTCTGCATTTCTGTTTGTGTTTTACTTTTCCTTGATTGCCTCGTGTTCCCGTGAATGTGTACACACTGTATAAGCTGAGCATGCTTACTTGTTTTGTTATCGGTATTCAAACCCTGTATCAATTTCAAGTTTTATGTCTCCTCCCCCCTACTGTAATGCCCAAATAGGGCGCTGTAGGTACTCGAATAAATAAATAAATAAATAAAATAAACAGACAGACAGACAGACAGACAGACAGACAGACAGACAGACAGAGGGACGGCTGCACGAACAGATGCACAGACGGACGGAAGCACATACGGACTGACGAACGCTTCACCCCACCAATCATCATTCACTCCATGGATATGCTGCGATTTCTTTATACGTTGATTCACGCTACAAAAGCCATCCTTCGTTATCCAGTACTCACATTCCGTTCACATTAAACGTGCCTCATTAAACGGAAGGAATGTGATCTCCATCTCTGCTATGCCCGAGCGAAAGGTTGGTGATGAGTAAGAAGGACGCAATAGGCGATCAGGGTACGTTAGGCAGCTGCCTAGCATACTTTACGGTATATTAAATTAAACGTGGGATGGCACGAAAACATGCGCAAACGTCATGCCACGGAGCAGCGTACTTCGACCCGGCAAACAAGTCGTGGTGAGGCGAGGAGGAAGGCGAATACCGGGCTCTCCGCGGTACACCTCACACGCAGAGCCCCAACAAATATACGCGCACGATAACACTATGCGACGCTCCCCTCCATAACGCCCGCATTGCGACCTAACTGTTATCACGGCGAAAGTACAAGCCCAGAACTACACTATCTACAGACCATAAGTTGCCCCAGTTATTCGCACATTGAACCGACGATACGGACTATTAGGGCGGATTTCACATTTTTAAACTAGAAATTCTCAGAAAAAGGAAAGTTGGGAAGACTAGCACGCGAAATGTATCCTAGCGGGTCTATGAAATTCCCGTACGCAGTCCTATGGTTTCTTTCCGTGGCTTGCGTACCGTACCGTAGGAAGAAATCTCGCCGTTAGTTCATTGCGTCCAGAAAGGGGGAAAACATACAATTTCCGATTTCCATTCGAATGCCAGGATGGACATTAAGTAGCAACATTTGCAATAAGAAATGTCTGTCTTACATTCGAGTAAATGAGGTGATACCGTAAGCAGTGTCCTCACCGCGAACCCGAAACGTTCTCTCTCATTATGCGTGATCAGCGGCGACGCACACTAATCAGCCTTCACTGCGATCTGGTTTTGTGATTATCATGCTAACTAGAAAAGTTCTGGTCGTATGCCGAGGTTTGCTGGCCAGTATTAAACACGAGAACGCGAAGAACTGTTACAATCAAGCCAACACGTTGTACTCACGTGTCATTGCCATCATGGTCGGCGCTTTCCAAGGAGCAGCTCGCACAAAAACTGTCGTCAACGTGAAGAAGCGCACGCTGTATATATGGCGGCCTTCTAAGAGAGATTGCCGTCGTTCCACGCCTGTTGCACGCCACCACAAGACGAAACTCCTCAGCTTGATGCTACCCCACTACGGCGAGGGTGCGCTGTCGCCCTGTCGCCGTTGCGAGATAAGACGATGGTGATTGGTTCGTCTTTCAAGAAAGAATGAAAGGTGAGCACAGCGGAAACCAGGAGGAGGAAGGGAGCAAGGGTTGCATCTTGTATAGCCTGCTCGTTGAGTGAGCGAGTGGCCCAAGCGGCTCCCGATACAAGCACAGAACACAAGTGCATCGTAAAACCCTTTGGTACGTCGGGGGTGCGTGAAGACATGGAGGCAGGAAGTGAATGTTTCGCGAAGCGAACTTCGGACGCCGCAGTTCGACATTTGCGCATGAACTGCGCTCGAGCTCTGGCGGGCACTCCTACATGCTTCATTGAGACGCTCGGCGGATTTCACGCCACGTCCTCTCTTTGAAGGCCACTCGCCGATCGGGGCCTCGTTCGCGATGTTGTCTAACCATTCTCAGCTTTACTCTTCACTCTCTAATTTTTTTTACAGCGAAAACTGTTATGAGATCACAACTCGTGTCACGCGCAGTTGTCCGCCGCTGCCGCTGTTGTCCGTAACCACATCGCGCAAAATTAGAAATGACACAGTGGGGCTCGAACCAGGATCCACTGGGTGCCAGCTCAGTATTCTACCACTGAGTTACGCCGGTGCTCGTTACTTGTCAAACTTGTCTTAAGCAGCTGTGACCTAGCACCAATGACACAGTGGGGCTCGAGCCCGGGTACGCTGGGTGCCAGCTCAGTATTCTACCACTGAGCTACACCGGTGCTTCTTTTTCTTTGTTACATGGAAGTAATGTAATCAAAGGTTATCAGATATATGTTTACAATTAAACGTTTCAAAATTATGCTCGCACGCACATATGCGGAAAACACAATTTCACACAGCCCAACGAACACTTCAAAAGTCCGGAAAACAAACACACGTGTCCAGAGGTCCAAGCCACTCCGGAACGGGGTCGGAGATTTTTACAACACTACGCACATTGGCTGCTGCTTCTCGCAAAACAGTCTTTGTCGAACGAGGTGGCTCAGCATGTCTATCAATCATGCGGCTCCCGCACAATGAATAAAGGCTCCAAAACATAATTAAATCATATGGCGAATTATTGTTAATGGTCTTTTTGGACGGTAAGAACCTAACACCATGAGCTGTAATAGGAATTTTTTTTTGATGGTTCTCTTAAGAATGTCACAGAAATGACACGCATCACGGCAATGAATATAACAATGCTCATTGTTCATGCTCGTTGCACAGTCTGCAATTTAGAGATCAGGGTGCGTATATAACTTTTTCGTGAAGCCACGTCTTTACTGGTAATGTTGAGGTGTGTAGCTTAAAGGAAAAAGTTTTCGCTGCTGGCGGTATGCACATTTGATGAACACGATATAACACATCTTGACCAGGTCGAGATACATATTGCTGTCGGTAAACAGGTTCAGGGAAAAAGGTGCTGATGAGTGCATCAGTGAGTGTCATCCTGTCTACGCTGTGAAGATATTCTAAAGTGAATCTGGCTTTCAAAACTGCATAGCGTCAAAAATTTCTTACAAGAAACCTCACAATTGCGAGTTTTCAGCAACTCTTGTCGTGACAAAAAGAAAAGAGAGGTGAAAGCAAGATGGATCTGGGTAATAGCCAGAAGAAACGGGTGACACATCCTTAAGAAAGAAAAATGGAATCACCAGTTGTCGTACAAACAAATGCGCAAGACCGAGCCCCCCTTTCTCAAGCGGAAGAAAAAGGTTGTCTCTTCTATTAGCTTCTAACGAATAATTCAAAATAAAGCAGCCAAATATCCTCTGTACTGCCTGAATGTGTACGCGAGAACAATGCAATACTTGCAGAATGTAGACACGCTTTGATGCCAGAAAGATGTTGCACGCTTTGGCTCTCGAAAAAACGGAAAGACCCCGTCCTTGCCAAGTTATTACCTTTCGACGGATAGTGGTTATGGCGGACGTCCAATGAGGGCCACTATTACGGTGTTTATAAAGAGGTACACCAAGTTGACGTACTGGAGCTATATCTACCAGAGCGGGATAATCAGTCTTCATGGTTTTCGGAAACTAAAATGATGACGCGGCGGCACTCTTTGTTTACGAGTTACAGCCCCTGGTGAAGAATCACGTAATCGCATGCCTGGGAGCTATACACGCCCAGAATTTCAATATTCCAAGTCAAGTGAGTCTAATGTTTACGGATTGCTTAAGCTGAACTAACAATTGCCACTAGAACACTGAGTGTGATGTTAGTTTTCTGCAGTGAGTAGCACAATATAATATTGAAAGCATTCATACACCGCCTTTGTGAAGCCAAACTGGCTGTCACTTATTCTAAGATGTGTGACATGGCATAGTTTAGGATTACTACAGTATATCTGCAGCAGTGGCGGAAGCAGAGGTAGAAATAAACTTTAAATTATCACAATCTATTGTTGAGCCACATATCTGGAGGCGACGAAACTGAACGCCAACGTGCCAACTGCAAAGCTCTTGTTCAAAATAAGTGTCGGTCAAACTGGCCCACACATATTGTAAAATATACGCCGTGGCAGAGTTGATAGATAAGTACAGTAAGTTCGGAGCGTGGCACAAGCAGCAGTGCAAATCAAAAGTGTTAAAACAAGCTTCATCAGCTTGAATTCATTGCTATCGATTATAGCGCCACAGCTCTACAAGCGAGGAAATCGAACACCAACACACCAACTGGCAACTGCGAAGTTCTTTTTCGGATGCATGTCGGAGCACAACTACGCATGCAAATGTGTAAAACCCGGCTTTTTTTTTTCTTCGACTCTACGCATTATGTTTCTACTGAAGAGTTACAGTGTACTGGAAGGGAGCAATGGAATGAACGAAGCGGCCATGCCGCTTCTTGGCTGACGCTCTTTCGGGTGACAACAGCGGCAGCGCTGTAGTCACTTAGTACTGAAGAATGTCACTGCCGTCAACATTTGGAGCACATGCGTCGTAGCGCGCCAAACCGTGTAGTTGCTTGCTTTTAGCGCATTTAATGCACTGTTGAACCTTTACCGGAGCATGCTCACCTGCGACGTGCCATGGTGCACGAAATAACATGCCGGCTTGACAAGTTTGCTTCGAGAAATTAACTGTTTCAGGAGCCTGCTAAAGCGCTAAAGAAAAAAAAGTGCAGTAGGCTCTCGATAATTCAGAACTTATCAGTTATACTTTCGGCTAATTCCATCAAAATAAATATTTTCGTTGGCCCTCTATTCTTTCGTGCAATTAAAAGCCTCCGAATCCAAACTCCATCGTTCGGTCAATTTATACTGTTTGCAGGTTCACACCAGACAATATCTGCTGCTTTCCCACTACTATTTCAAACTTGTGTGCTTAAATGATCCTAACAGCCTAAAAATGAAAAATAAGCCCCCGAAGCCTTCAAGAAAAAAGGCTTTACAAGTTAACAAATGTTTGAAACGAAGCACACGCATAGTAAACCGTGACGCTTCTCAACTGGTATAAAGAGCTTTGTGCTGAAAACACATGCCTGTAGCAATGAAGCTGTTGGCAATTTACATTTTCTTTAAAATGTCTGATTAGCAGTAAATGGGCAATAAAATGTGAACTTTACACGTCTGCTTTCTGTTTATTACGTGCAGTTAGGGATTAGAAGCACCTAAAAAATTATAAATGATATAAGTGTAATTCCTAATCATTATTTGTGATGTCACCTCACCCAGAGTCATATACCTGAGAACTTCTGATAATTGAAACTTTTCGATAATTCAAATTCAATTCAGAGGTTCCTTCGAGTTCAAATTAATGAGAGTCGATTGTACATACAATAACAGTAATTATATAATACTACGTACTTTACGTACAATAATAGTGATTATATCACCAATGAAGAATGCGCTAGTACTAGGGACACCTTCGTGTAACATCAATATCAGAGTGACTACGCCCACTGCCGTGCAAAGGCATCTCGATCCGCATATAAACCCGGTCTTGTGCTTTCCGTTGTCACGTTATACCCGCAGACTTTTCAATCTCGTCGGACCAACTAACTTTCTGTCTCCCCTTCGTGCACTTGCCTTCTCCGGGAATCCAGTCAGTTACCCTTAATGACGGGCAGTTATCCTGCCTATGCGCTACATGCCTTTTTTCAACTATGATATTTTTAACCCCAGTTTGTTCCCTGACGCAACCTGCCCTATTCTTGTGTCTTTAAAGTTACACGTAACATTTTCCTTGCCATCGCTCGCTGCAGTGTCCTCAATTTATGCTGAACACGTTTTTTAAGCCTCCAGGTTTCTGCTCCGTATGTAAGTACCAGCAAACGTACCTGGTATTTACCTTCCTCTTGGGGTCAGAGACACAATTACCATTCATGATTTAGGAATGCTTACCAAATGTGACCCCCCCCCCCCCGCCTCCTGTCTTTATTTTTTAGCTATTACACTGATGGTTAGGCTCGGCGGTTACTGCCTCTCCTGAAGCACTGATGCTACCGATGTCTGCTTATTGGGAGCAATTTTTGGAGCAGCAAAGTTCGCATTTCGGTGCACTTTTGAGCAGCAAAATTTACATTTTAGAGCACTTGAGAGCAGCACAATTTTCCATTTTGAAGCATTCATCTCGCAACAGCAAAGTTTTCTATTTTGGAGTGATCCCGAGCAGCTAACTTCCCGTCCTGAAGTAGAAGCAGTAGTATTCACATTCACGGACATGAATAATTATTTTGGGGCTCTTGTGAAAAGCTCAAAATATTTTGATAAATTGCAAACCTCGTTGTGCCAGAGACCTTAGGAGCACTTCCTCTTTCAGTTGATGATGCAAAAATAATGTCGTCGTGCTATTGAGCATTCTAGAAAAACTTGTTCAGTGATTATTTTCGAAGCAAAAAGAAGCAGAATACTGGTTCAATAAAAGAGCACTCCATGAAATAACATTCTGAATGCACCCATGTGGGTATCGGCAGATTTGGTATAGAGACGTTCGAGACTCACACAGTCCCAACTGCATTTGTCTAAGATGAATTCAAGGATGAATTCAACTGACTATATTCCTTAGCGTAACATGACGTCATTTAGCTAGTCTTATAAAGCCGACCTGTTCCGGGCCTCATCTCTCTACTGAAACTGAACGGTTTAACAAACTTCGTATTCCTTTTGCGGTGGAGTTTTATGTGGCTAGGTCATTCTATCTCTATGCCAAAAAACCCCAATAGTGTCTTCTGGTAACCAATGCAAAAAGAAAAGAAAAACTCAAGGGGCACCTTTTGCATGCACGAAAGACAACTTAAAGGCGAGAGCCATTTTCTTTTTATTCCGATAGCAGTTATATCGACATTCTTGACTAGATTTTGCCATCAACAGGGGCGTAGCAAGAAATATTTTTACTATTTTAGAGAGGGGGGGAGCTTAAACTTAAAATGGGTTGGGTCGAGGCAGGCAAATGGTCATTTTGCGCGATATGTGCCATGGCGAAAAAAGTTTCGACGGGGGGGGGGGGGGGAGTAACGTTTCCTATGTCCCCTCCCCCTGGCTACGCCACTGGCCATCACCGCAATGTTTGAGTACTGACCAAACTAATAACAACCTCCCGCGCATTGTGTTTTGGACGCGGGCAAAATCGCGCGAGAGGGGGTGACGAACGCGGCTAAAGCAGAGATAAAAGAGCCGACGTATCTCCTTTGCACGGAGGACGGATGCGATAACATCACCCCGCGTGTCAGGCCTGCCATCGATTCTTAGTCAAGCAGAGAGGAACGCGCTTTCAAGGAGCAGGATCGATTTAGGACCACAAGGGGGTGGGGCTTGTTATATGAACTTTGACTTTCAGGTTGTGATCGCTAGCACGCTCTTCTTTCTTTCTTATGTGGTTCTTAAAAGGAAAAGAACAGAAAAGTGAGCCCCGTAACTGTCTACGTTAGAGAACGACACCTCAACAGTAGCTCACGATGGATAGGGGTAAGGAGGGATTAAAAAGATAGGATTAAAAGGTAAATAGAGAGAGAGGAAGAGGAGAGCGAGTCGCAGGGACTGCGAGTGACGGAAGTAAAGAGGAGATAGGAAAGATGGACACAGTCACAGGAGTCCGAGGACGGGCACGACTCGACGACAGCTGGCGCAGGGCGAGCTCAGTCGGCCAGAGCTGTGCTGTCGTCGGGGGTCGGCGTCAGGAGGTGGCATAGGGCGAGCCCAGTCGGTCAGAGCTGCGCTGACGTCGGAGATCGCAAGGGAACAACCGGTCGGCATGAAATCCAGCGAGCGAGTGCTAGCACGCTCGCTATTTCGGCAAGCAATAAAGACAGCTGGTATATACTCTTCTACCTTGTACTTTCAACGCGAAGTGACTGGGCAAAAGTGCTTCGCTTTCTAGAGCAGCCTTAAAGGGGCGTGCACTGAGCCTTGATCACAAGGTGGCCACACCATAGTCGCGCCAATTGACTTGGAGGTCCATTCGTACGCGCCATCTGTCGTCCATAAATTCACCCTTATCTAGGCAGCGGAGCGTGTGCTTGTCGACGGTGTTCTTAATTGGCCACGGCTTCTATCTCACGTTAGCTACAAGCTTCCGTTGATGCTTACATTATACCACAAGAACTTAACACGCCGTATGACCATGTTTGGTATCATTACGGCGTCTCTCTTTACATACTTCTGAACACAAAAAAAAGTACGGCAGCTGGAGCAGTCGGCTGGGCGCTCTAGACAAGTCTGATATAAGTCTATCTATCTATCTATCTGGGGGTCTTCAGTCATCCAAGTCGCTGTACGGATATCGAGCACCGAACGTGCAGAAAGTTTCTGCGCGTGCGGCGAGTGTGCGGACTGCCGAAATGGCAACCCCGCCGCTATTGCGCCTCACGAATGACGTCAAGCTTTACTATTTGGTATGGAAATACAATTTGTGGGTATCGCATTCATTGCTAAAGAGCATATGTGATAGTAAAAAATTGTATCTTTCGGACCGGATATTGTGTAAGTCTAAAGAACCCTAGCTAAAGGAAAAATGATCACTCCAGTTGCTCAAGTGGTTTTCGTGCTATCAGTTACCCGAAACACGTAGCAGAAGTTAGTAGCCCAGAAAGTTAACGAGCAGTCTCATTAAGCCTCGAGAATATAGCACGCCTCAGCGACTGCGCTCTTCAAGAGACGCAGCATTCTCTACCCCTAAAAAAAGCAATGAATGCGATGCCGTGATGTTCTTCTCTTTTTTTAACCGTACGCTACTAACCCTGGAAAGTGAGGGGCGTCCGTATTACATGCCGTACAACTTCACAGTGGGCCTTCCAACACCACAGCCGCCAGCGATGGCATTACTACTGAAAGCAGCACGTATTAAAACAACATTGCGGCTGCTCCGACCAGGACGCATGCTTTCATTGATGAGACAACGTTTAAAAGAGGCACACGAAAATTTTGTATTTGGACCCTAACAATATCGAGTTCAAAAAGGCAGGGCGTTTGGGGGGGCATTTACCGGAACAGCGATCGCAAACGCGGATGTGCTCCTGGAAGGCATTGTGAAAAAGCTCTTCTGAATGAATATTCAGGAATAGAGTATATTAGAGAAAAGGTGTAGACACGTTTACTTGAAGACGTGACCAATATTCTGGCGGCACGCTTCAAGTTAATATCGTGAAAATCTCTTTAATTGTGCCGCGCAACTTTTCAAACGAACTATCGGCAGCGTTCCTGGAACGGATGACGTCCGCCCACGAATCGCCGCCACAGTTTCACGTTACCAATTAGACTAGGCGTCACGAGCTCCTGCGGAGAGTACGTTTCGCCGTTCAGCAGACTTGCACAACAAAAGCTGCGTCGGCATAAAACATACCAACGAGGATTAATTAGGGCGCAGGCGCTACTGCCGTTCATTCAGGGGAATGACTCTAGTACGTTTTTGTGACTTTGGTAGCCCCGAAAAAAAAAGGTGCACATGTTTTGACGCGCCGGCGTGGATATTGCCAGGGGTAGATGCTTCTAAATCTGACTTTGGCACAGTTTGGCGCAATTACCAAGGGTATCATCAGGATGGCGCAGTAAATTTGAGTTGGCACACTTTCGCGCACTTGGCGCAGGTGTGGGATCACTGCCAAGGAGACATATTCTTTTACATTTTCTAGCGTCTCTCCACTGTCGAGACTGTAGCACATTACTTTAGATATGTGAATATTATTTTCAGGTCTACTCTCTTGTTTTCTGTGTCCAGTTCAGTCATCTTTGTGGTAATTCCTCCCCCGAGTTACTAACCAAGGCAATGTCATGAGCGAATTGCAAGTTATTAAGATACTCTCCATTAACTCTTATCCCTAACTCTTTCCACTCTAAGGCCCTGAAAACCTTCTGTAAACACGCAGTGAATAGCATTGGAGACATTGTGCCTCCTTTCCTTACACCCTTCCTACTTAGGATTCTACCACTTCTTTTTTGAGAACCATAGTGACTCTGAATCCACTGTAGATTTGTTACGGTATGTTTATGTAGGGTGTGTCAAGGGCTCGATTCCGTAGTGCCTGCATTACGGCTGATGTCTCATAAGACAGAGCTATATTAAATATTGTGGCGCTATTTAGATCATTGAGGTTGATCGCACGCCAACTGAGTGATAGGGTGCCGAATTTTCATTAGAATGTTTATGAGCAATGTTACGACTGTTTCCGTACGGGAAAATGCCAGAAATAAAAGTTCTGAAAAAAAAAAAGTTCAACAAAACCATTTGAAACAGAAACAGATGCAGCGCTTACGCAAGGCGACCACCAGCAACGCTTAGATTCTCAATACTTGAAATCCGTTTTATCGTGGACCTTACCAGTATGTGCCATTTCTCGAGTGGCAACTCCCTTTTTTTTTCAGTTTTTTCGCCTTGTATTACAGCACCAGTCCTATGACGGGACGCTTGCACAATCTGGCGCTGATGAATTGTCAGGCTGGCGGTGTACACGCCACGCTCACTCCAATGTTTATTAAAAAGATAAGGTATTCGTCTGTTGCCATTACTCAAGTGACAGCGTCAAACTAAATATTTGATTGTTTACAGCATTACATACGTCTCTTAGAGCGTGTAAAAAAGCATGTCCTACGGTGCGCGTTTTTCGGGTGAAATTTTATGGCATTTATGAATAAAAATAATGTTGTGGCAAGGCTTTCGGGGCAATATTACATATTCGCACTTGATATGATTGCTGAATAGCAAATTTCTACATAACGAGCTTATCTTCTGATATACACAAAACGGCCTACACAACCGATACTTTCAAAATAATGTGAAAGTTTCTGTTTCAAACCCTTAGTTTCTGTTTGCTGGGTTATGGGTGGTGTAACATGCTCCTTGCACTGTTCGAAAAAAAAGCGCAGACAGAAACATTGTGAAGGCACTTTTTGCAACAAAGCGATGACCGATAAAATTCGCATTTAACATGAAACCAAAAATTGAAATATTTTAAGAAGCAATAGATTTTCCCACTTGGCCTTATACATAAAAAAGTAAAGAAGGATCCTAGAATTGAACAATAAAGTATAATGACAAAGCAATGAATCAATGAATGGAGAGAGAATGGAGAAATAAGCAATGAAGCGGCGAGAGCGAAAGAGGAATGGCGACGAAATGCAGAGAGGTTAACCCTTCTTTGTCTCAGTTGGCTAGCCTACAGTTGGGGTGGGTGAAAGGGGGAATGATAGAAAGAAAAAATACAGAGAAAGAAAAGAAGAAGAGTAAGAAAGAGATGGATAACTAGTTAGCTCGAGACTACACAACACGGTCTCGCGATGTTCCTTCACAAGCACTCGTGAAGTCCGGTGGGCCTCAAGAGGCACAACAGAGCTCTCGTGGCCTTGCGCGTATACATGCGAGAAATTTGGGCAATGTCGCGTGATATTCTTTAATGTAAGTAGCCTTGAATTCAAGTGACCAAACCTGACTTTCATATCACGTCTTCGGGTCCGGTATTATGGGCAGTGGCACAGAATGTGCTCAAGCGTCTCCTCGCCGGTAACGTCTTGTACAAACTCTATCACCGGCGCATTTTTTCTCGGCCGAACTGCTGCCCGTTCCACTGAGACACGAATACGCAATCATAAATTCCACGCTTAACCTGATGGGAAACCAAGTTTCATCGCGTCATTAGGGCCCGGATCGTAAACGAAGTTGCAAATTCGGGTCGATTGAATACAGGCGCGCGTCGAAGAAACCCTGCGTATTTCATTGTAAAAGCGCGTTACGGCGAGCACATTATTGTACTATTGGACGCCCATACTTTTAGTTGCATGAGCGTGCACGGCTCTTGGTCATGAGCCGATTGAGCAGCTTCAACGGCGGGGTCATTGCTGACAATTGCGCAATGGCTTGGAAAATAATAAAATACAATCACATATGTCCTTCCTCTAGCACTTGTAGGGAGTCGAGTTTTATCTCATACGCTGTTTGTTTTCGTAATACGTGCCGTAAAGGAAACTGTTGTGTTTGTAAGGCTGACCTGGAGTCGCCAAAGATGGCTTATTGATTAGGTGGCTGCTGAAGAACGAGGCGGTGAATTAAAAATAACTAACGCTTCTGTCCTTAGACGAAGAAACCGGCGCGCGCGTCTCACAATATTTCACTGCACGAGATCTATAAAGGCTTTCCTTATCCTATATTAAACATATTGATAAGAAGTATCACTACCAGGAAAAACAAGAGAAGCGCGGGTAGAGAACGAAGACAACATTGCCTCCACTGCGATCCCTCTGAGTGGGTACGAGCCATGGCGGTGGAGATCATCATCATTATACGGTGATCGTGGACTAAGGGCCCATTAAAAACCCCCATTAGGTTACCTTGCCTTGTGCAACAATATATTTCGTCTGTCTCCATCCTTGTTTATGATGTGGTCTCGTTATTCAATCTGTGAATGAAATTCAGCCACGACGAGAATCTTTAGAAATAAGTTTAGCAGTGCCTCAGCTCCACTAATGCCAGGATATACATAGCGTGAGCTAGGGTGCCCCAATGTCTCCCCAGCACCACCACGGTGGTCTAGTGAATAAGGTACTCGCTGCTGATCTGCAGGTCGCGGGATCGAATCCCGTCTGTGGCGGCTGCATTTTTGGTTGAGGCGGAAATGTTGTAGACCCGTGTGCTCATATTTGGGTGCACGTTAAAGAACCCCGGGCGGTCCAAATTTACGGAGCCCTCTACTATGGTGTGTGTCATAATCATATGGTGCTTTCGGGATGTTAAACCCTGCATATCAATGTCTCCCCAGCACCTTTAGCATTCTGCTGTTCGTTATTCCTACGCTCCAACGCTACTTGCCAGGTATTTACTTCGACATCTGATTACTTAAGCTAATCCGCTGTTCTGCGCCACTGAGAGACAAGCAGTTTCATTTTCCTTTTTCACGGCGACACCCCGCTACCAGTACACCCCACTAATACCTCTGCGCATGCACTAGGCGCTGTCAAGCGGCTTCGGCGCAGTGCCACACAGCCACTGTGTAGCCACTGCGCAAATGAGGCACACAGTTGGGCACGCACCGGCGCCAGTGCATCTCCCGCGGCTGTGACGTCACTCCTCATAAATGCACACATCGGCGAAAACCTCGGCGGCGGCTCCACCTCCGGCACACAGGCTGAGCACTGTTCGATGCTACTGCTCCTCAGGCATGCGGAGCGCGGCACCGCTAAACTGCGTAACCTCAGCCAGTGGAGCTCACACCAACGTTTACAGATACATTTAGAGGCTAAGCTCCTAATGGCGTGGCTTGTGCGTCCCTCGTTGTAGTGCACAACCACCGGTGGCACATACGCGAAAGAGCGGTTCCTAGAATGTCCGCTAGACGGCGGCACTTGTATATGATGAATACATCATGAAGAGATGTGAGATGGCTGTACGTGGAATGTTCACTGTATAGACGGAAAGATGGATGGACATGCAGATGGACAGACGGACTGACGGACGCATGGACAGACTGACAAAGGGGTGGACGTGCGGGCGGACGGACGGACAGACAGAGGTATGGACGCACGAACAGACGCACGGAAGGACGGACAGACAGCCAGACGAACGAGCGGACAAACGGAAGAACAGACGTGACGTACGGACGGACGCATGTACGGACGCACCGACGGTAACACGGATGGACAGACACACGGGCGGACGGAAGCATGGACGGACTGACGAACGCTTCGCCCCACCAATCATCATGCACTCCATGGATATGCTGTGATTTTTTTATACGTTTGCTCACACTACAAAAGTTATTCTTCGCTATCCGGTACCCACATCTTGTTCACATTAAACGTCACCATCCCGGGCCTCATTAGACGGAAGCACTGTGATCTCCATCTTTGCTGTGCCCGAGCGAAAGGTTGGTGTGATGAGAGGAAAGGATGCAATAAGCGATCAGGGTACGCTAGGCAGCTGCTTAGTGTACTTTATGGAATAGGAAATAAACGTAGGAGGGCACGAGAACATACGAAAGCCTCATGCCACGGAACAGCGCACTTTGACCCCGCACACAAATCGAGGTGAGGCGAGGAGGAAGGGAAATACTGGGCTCTTCGCGGTGCACTTCGCATACAGCGCACCAACGAATATATGCGCAGGATAACACTATGCTACGCACCTATGCAAAACCACGACATTATGACCAAATTGCTTTTTACGGCGAAAGTACAAGCACACAACTACACTACCTACAGACCATAAACTGCCCTAGTTATTCGCACAATGAACGGATGATACGGACTATAAGGGCGAATTTCACATTTTTAAACTAGCAATTCTCAGAAAACGGAGAGTTGGGAAGACTGGTTCGCGAAATGTAACTTAACATGTCAATCAAATTCCTGTACGCAGCCCCTGGTTTTTTTTCTGCAGCTGGCGTACCGTACCGTAGGAGGAAATCTCGCCGTCAGTTCATTGCGTCCAGAAAGGGGAAAAATACTATTTTCGATTTCCATTGTAATGACAGGATGAACATTAAGTAGCAACATTTTGCGAAAAGAAATATCTGCCTTACATTCGGCTGAAACTGTAAGCCCGTAAGCAGTGTCCTCACCGCAAACCCGAAACGTTCTCCATGATTACGCGTGATCAGTGGCGACGCACACGAATCAGCCTTCGCTGGGATCTGGTTTTGTGATTGTCACGCTTCCTAGAAAAGTTCGGTCGTATGACGAGGCGTGCTGGCCAGCATTGGACACGAGAACGCGAAGAACTCTTACAAACAAGCCAAAACGTTGTACTCACGTGTCATCGCCATCATGGTCGGCGCTTTCCAAGGAGCAGCTCGCCCAAAAACTGTCCTCAACGTGAAGAAGCGCACGGTGTATATATGGCGGCCTTCTAAGAGAGATTGCCGTCGTTCCACGCCTGTTGCACGCCACCAGAAGACGCAACTCCTCGGCTTGATGCTACCCCACTACGGCGAGGGTGCGCTGTCGCCCTGTCGCCGTTGCGAGATAAGACGATGGTGATTGGTTCGTCTTTCAAGAAAGAATGAAAGGTGAGCACAGCGGAAACCAGGAGGAGGAAGGGAGCAAGGGTTGCATCTTGTATAGCCTGCTCGTTGAGTGAGCGAGTGGCCGAAGCGGCCCCCGATACAAGCACAGAACACAAGTGCATCGTAAAACCCTTTGGTACATCGGGGGCGCGAGAAGGCATGGAGGCAGGAAGTGAAGGTTTACCGAAGCGAACTTCGGACGCCATAGTTCGACACCTGCGCATTGACTGCGCTCGAGCTCTGGCGGGCGCTTCTGAGCGCTTTATTGAGACGCTCGGCGGATTTCACGCCACGTCCTCTCTTTGAAGGCCACTCGCCCATCGGGGCCTCGTCCGCGATGTTGTCTAACCGTTCCCAGTTTTACTATTCTCTCTCTAAATTTACAGCGAAAGCTGTTATGAGATTACAACTCGGGTCCCGTGCACTTGAAAGCCACTGCCGCTGGTGTCCGAAACCACATCGCGCGAAACTAGAAATGACACAGTGGGGCTCGAACAAGGGTCAGCTTGGTAGCAGCCCAGTATTCTACCAATGAGTTACGCCAGTGCTCGTAATTTTTTTTCAAACTTGCCTTAAGCAGGTTTGACCTAGCACCAATGACACACTGGGGTTCAAACCCGGGTCCGCTGGGTGCCAGCCCAGTATTCTACCCCTAAGCCACACGGGTGCTTTTTTTTCTTTAATACATGGAAGTAATGCCATCAAAGGGTATCAGAAATATGTATACAATTAAACGTTTCAATATTATGCTCACACGCACACATGCGGAAGACACAATTTCACACAGTCCAACGAACCTTCAAAAGTCTCGTAAACGAACACACGTTTCCAGAGGTCCAAGCGACTGCGGATCGGGGTCTGAAGTCTCTACAACACTAAGCACATTGGCTGCTGCTTTTCGGAAAACAGCCTTTGTCGAACGAGGTGGCTCAGCATGTCTGTCAATCATGCGGCCTCTCCATATTGAATAAGGGCCGAATATTACATCATATGGCGCATTATTGTCAATGATCTTTTTGAACGGTAAGAACCTAACACCAAAAGCTGTAAGTGGTAATTCTTTTTGATGGTTCTCTTAAGAATGTCCCAAAAATGACACGCATCACCGCAATGAATAAAACAATGCTCGATCGTTTCAGGGTCGTTGTACAGTCTGCAATTTAGAGATTAGGGCGCGTATATACCTTTTACGTGAAGCCACGTCTTTACTGGTATTGTTGAAGTGTGTAGATAAAGAAAAACGTTTTCGCTGCTGGTGGTATACACATTTTATGCACACGATATAACACATCATGGCCAGGCCGGGATACATATTGCTGTCGGTAAACGCGTTCAGGCAAGAGGGTGATGTTGAGCGTAGCAGCAATTCTAGTCCTGTCTACACTGTAGAGATATTCTGAAGTGTATCTGGCCTTCAAAAACTCCATAGCCTCAACAGTTTCTTTCGAGAAGCCCCACAATTGCAAGATTTCAGCAACTATTGTCGGGACAAAAAGAAAAGGGACGTGAAAGCAAAACGGTTTTGGATAGCAGCCAGAAAGAACGGGTGACACACATTCTTAAAGAAGAAGAATAACATCACCAGTTGTCGTAGAAGCAAATGCACAAGACCGAGTCCCCTTTTCTCAAGTTGAAGAAAAAGGTTGTTTTTTTGCGTAGTTTCCCATAAAGAATTCAAAATGAAGCACGCAAATATCCTGCGTAATGCCTGGATGTGTACGCGAGAACAATGCAATACTTGCAGAATGTAGACAAGCTTTGATCAAAAAAGATGCTGCATGCTTTGGCTTTCGAAAAATGGAAAGATCCCGTCATTGCGATGTTATTACCTTTCGACGGATAGTGGTTATGGCGGACGTGCAATGAGGGGCACTATTACGGTGGTTATCAAGAAATACACCAAGCTAATATACTTGAGCTCTATCTACCTGAGAGGGATAATCATGGTTTTCGAAAACGAAAATGATGACGCTGCGGCTGTTTGTTTACCAGTTACAGCCCCTGGTAAAGAATGACCTAATTGCATGCCGGGGAGCTATACAAGCGCAGAATTTCAATATTCCAAGTCACAATGAGTCTAATGTTTACGGATTGCTAAAACTGAACAAAAAATTACCACTAGAGCATTGAGCGTGATGTTAGTTTTCTGCAGTCAATGGCACAATATAAAATAAAAGCATTCATACACCGCCTTTGTGAAGCCAAACTTGCTGTCACTTATTGTAAGATGTGTGACGTGGCAGAGTTTAGGATTAGTACAGTGTATCCGCAGCAGTGGCGGAAGCAGAGGTAGAAATAAACTTTAATTTATCGCTATGGAATGTTGGGCCACACATCTGGAAGCGACGAAACCAGAAGCCAACGTGCCAACAGCAAAGCTATTGTTCGAAATAAGTGTCGGTCAAACTGGCCCACAAATACGGTAATATATACGCCGTGGCAGAGTTGATGGATAAGTACAGTAAGTTCGGAGTGTGGCACAAGCAGCGATGCAAATAGAAAGTGTTATAACTGTGGTAAAGCCTTTGAACAGTGGGTCATCCTCTCCAGCGCCTTCTAGTGGGTCGCCCTTTTCTTAAGAAGAAGAGCAGCTCGTGCAGAGAGTCGATCCCCGCATTGACTGTCGCTGTCGTGAATCATCGCTGAGTGTCCGTCAATAAACCGCTTAACAATTTGGTGGAGAGTGCTGAGAGTGCTGTGCCCTTCAAACACCTTCGGTCAGCATTCGATGCCCTTGGAGTTTCGATCCCGTACCGTGCCTCCAACCATGTACCAAGACGCCGCCCAGCAAACGCTTCCTCCTACGTCGCCGCCATGTCCCGGTGTCCCCCGCATCCGCGACCCTCCTGTATTCACCGGAGCGGATGGCACCGACGTCGAGGACTGGCTGGCCATGTACGAACGCGTGAGCGTCCCCAACCATTGGGGCGAGGCAGGTAAACTCGGCAACCTGTTTTTCTATCTCGCGGATGTTGCCGGCATGTGGTACAACAACCACGCATCTGATTTCCCGGCATGGTCCGCTTTTAAAACCGCTGTCGTCGACGTGTTCGGCCGCCCTGCTGTTCGTAAGCTGCAAGCTGAACAGTGTTTACGAGAACGAGCCCAGCAGACCGGTGAGTCCTTCACAAGTTATATCGAGGACATCCTTGACTTGTGCAAGAAAGTCGACCTGAACATGTCAGAGGCTGACAAAATCACGCATGTTCTAAAAGGCATCGCCGACGATGCCTTCACCATGCTTCTGGCAAAGAACCCCCGCACTGTGGCAGAAGTCATCATGTTATGCCAAAGTTACGACGAGCTGCGGCGGCAGCGCTTGATGACCCATCGCCCGCCACCACGTGATGCTGATCTCTCGGCCTTGTCAGCAGTTCCAGACCACGCAACCTTGCTCGCCGAAATCAAGTCGTTCGTGCGTGAGGAAGTTGCCCGCCAGGTCTCTCTACTGGCTTTTGCTTCCCCACAACAAGCTCAACAGCCACCAAGTACACTTCTACCTCCGCTTCGCCGAGCCATTCAGCAGTAAATCGCGGAGGTCGTCCCTGAATACCACCAGCCACCTCCTGCATCTGTGCCACTCAGCTACGCCCAAGTTGTTGCCAGGCCGCCCCCACCGATTTCTGTCACTGTTCCGCTAAATTACACCGACACCGTCGCGAGGCCCCAGGCCTTTGGAGAAACGGTCTCGCCTACATACGCCGGCGTCACCCACGTGCCCCGAGTGCCGCCTACCATGCACTCATATCAGCAGCCGGCTCGCCAATCGCGTTCTGCGACATGGATGCGACCAGCAAACCAATGGCGCACTGCTGATAATCGCCCCATCTGCTTTGCTTGCGGTTGCGTCGGTCATGTGGCACGATATTGCAATCGTGTGCAGCAACCGCAGGTCGCCTCCAACTTTCCCAGCCAGTCAAGCCGCTCTTATGACCAACCGCCGCCTATGTCACCGTCGTCCCGCCCCGTTCCGTCTACCCGCCGTTCACCATCTCCACGACGTCGCTCATTGTCACCGATGCGGCCACGTCCACTCGAGGGCGACCAGGAAAACTAGTCGTCGCAGTCCACGAGACAAGGGCTGCGACGCTGTCGAACTGCGGAAGCCCTCAGGAAAGCCCGTCGAACGTGATAGACGTGCTTGTGGATGGCGTTCGTGCATCTGCCCTTGTAGATACTGGAGCCGCCGTATCCGTGATGGACGAAAAACTTTGCCGATTACTGCGCAAAGTGACCACGCCGCTTTGCGGGCTCTCCCTCCGTACAGCCAGCGCCCAAAGCATTCACCCTACAGCGATGTGCACAGCCCGCCTTATGATTCAGGACGTGATGTATGCGGTCGAATTCATCATAATTTCTTCATGCTCTCACTACGTCATCCTAGGATGGGATTTTCTCTCCCGCCACGACGCCGTCATTCATTGCGCACCAGCAGAAATAGAACTCGCGCCATTCTCTTCTTTGACGCCGGCCGACAGTCCATCCGCTGCAAGCAAGTTACTCGTCAGAGACGACACTCAAGTGCCTGCAAACTCGTCCGTTGCGGTGTCGCTCTACTGCGCAAGCCTTTCTGACACCGCTGCACTCCTCTCGCCATCTCATCGTGTTTTCATAAGAAAAAGCTTGCTGGTTCCTTTCTCGACCGTGCAACTCACTCACGGCAGCACCACTATTTTTGTTGTGAACTCATCTCCGTACAGCGTTACGTTGGTGCAAGGAGAATGTCTCGGCAGCGTGGAACCCATCGAAGACGCGCAAGTTATGGATCAACCCGATGACATGCACTGCCCAAGTTCCTGTACGCTTGGTGCTGTTTCGACTTCTGCTTCATCATCCGATGATATATTCGGTCCCTGCATACCCGACGACCTTACGCAGGGCCAGCGTTCCCAGCTTTTGGGCCTGTTGGAAGAATTCCGCTCTTCTTTCGATATTGCTCAACCTTCTCTCGGCCGCACATCCACCGTTACGCATCGCATCGACACAGGCACACAGCCACCGCTGCGGCAACGTCCATATCGCGTATCTCCCACAGAACGCCGTGTAATCAACGAGCAAGTCGATGACATGCTTCGCCGCGATGTTATTCGCCCCTCTAGCAGCCCCTGGGCATCTCCTGTCATTCTCGCCACGAAGAAGGACGGTTCTGTGCGGTTCTGTGTGGACTACCGACGCCTCAACAAGATCGCTCGTAAGGACGTGTACCCACTACCGCGGGTAGATGACGCGATTGACAGCCTGCAAGGAGCAGAATTCTTTTCATCCCTCGATTTGCGCTCAGGGTACTGGCAAGTACCTATGGCTGAGGACGCTCGACCAAAGACCGCTTTTGTCACCCCCGACGGCTTGTACGAGTTTAACGTTATGCCGTTTGGGCTGTGCAATGCGCCCGCCACCTTTGAGCGCATGATGGATACAGTTCTGCGTGACCTGAAATGGCACACGTGCCTGTGCTACCTCGATGACGTCGTCGTTTTCGCTCCTGACTTCTCGACGCACCTTCAACGCCTTCGGCATGTTTTAACGCGTCTGAGAAACGCCAGTCTGCAACTGAACCTAAAGAAGTGCCAATTTGCAGCTCGGCAGCTGACAATCCTCGGCTACGTTGTGTCCAAGGACGGAATTCTCCCTGATCCAACCAAGCTTCGGGCCGTGACCGAGTTCGTCAAGCCGACATCCGTGAAGGAACTGCGCAGTTTCGTAGGACTGTGTTCCTACTTTCGGCGCTTCATTCGAAACTTCGCGACTATCATATCGCCGCTGACGAAGCTTCTCGGAAGTAACGGGCCTCTCCATTCGTGGTCATCACAGTGCGACGACGCTTTCAGAACACTTCGTCGTTTGTTGACGTCGCCTCCCATACTCCGCCACTACGACCCTACGGCCCCTACAGAGGTACACACGGATGCCAGTGGTGTCGGCCTCGGCGCTGTCCTTGCGCAGCGCAAACCAGGGTTCCCGGAATATGTCGTGGCGTACGCGAGCCGTACGCTTACTAAAGCCGAGACAAATTACACAGTCACCGAGAAAGAATGTTTGGCAATCGTCTGGGTCCTTGCAAAGTTCCGACCTTATTTCTATGGTCGCCCATTTGATGTCGTCACCGACCACCACGCACTATGCTGGTTGTCGTCATTGAAAGATCCCTCAGGCCGTCTCGCCCGGTGGGCACTTCGCCTGCAAGACTATGACATCCGCGTGCTGTACCGCAATGGAAGGCAACATGCTGACGCCGACGCCCTGTCGCGCTCTCCCTTGCCTGACGACAATGCCAACAACTCAGTTCCTCACCTTGCCATTTCTTCGATTAGCATTCATGCTATTGCTACTGAACAGCGCAAGGATCAATGGATTGCCTCACTGATAGACTTGCTGACTGATCCATCCACTCCATCAACTCGCGCGTTGCGTCGTCAAGCCCACCATTTCGCCGTTCGCGACGACCTCCTCCATCGACGCAATTACAACGGTGACGGCCGCCAGTGGCTACTAGTCATACCTCGCAGTCTGCGCTCTGACATATGTGAATTCTTTCATTCTGATCCGCAGTGTGCGCACTCCGGGGTATCGAAGACTTACCACCGCATTCGCCAACGGTACTTTTGGCGCGGCATGTACCGCTACGTGCAGAAATTCGTTCGCTCCTGCATAGAATGTCAGCGCCGCAAAACTTCGACGCACCTGTCGCCGGTAGGTCTGCAACCTCTACCTTGCCCTGCCAGGCCGTTTGGGCGTGTTGGCATCGATTTGTATGGGCCACTTCCACTAACGTCGGCTGGTAACCGCTGGGCCATTGTTGCTGTGGACCACCTCACGCGATACGCCGAAACGGCCGCTCTTCCCGCGGCTACAGCGAGCGATGTGGCTTCCTTTCTGCTCCAACGATTCATTCTGCGACACGGCCCACCCCAGGAACTGCTCAGTGACCGAGGCCGTGTCTTCCTGTCTGAAGTCGTTCAAGCCATTCTCAAAGAGTGCAACGTTGTTCACCGCAAAACTGCTGCTTACCACCCGCAGACGAATGGCCTCACAGAACGCTTCAACCGTACGCTGGGCGACATGCTCTCCAAATACGTCGCCGCCGATCACACAAATTGGGATTCCATTCTACCCTTCGTCACCTACGCATATAATACCGCCCCTCAGAGCACTACTGGCTTATCACCTTTCTTTTTATTATATGGAAGGCACCCGTCACACACCATCGACACGATACTTCCGTACAGGCCAGATCCGTCTGAGTGGGCACCTATTTCTGCTACAGCCAAGCTTGCTGAAGAATGTCGAGAGCTTGCAAAGACCTTTACTGCGCATGATCAAGAGCGGCAAAAAAGCATTCGCGCTGACGCCAGTACTACTGCACCCACATTCCTCCCTGGAGCGCTCGTCTGGCTCTCGATCCCTACTACTGCAACTGGCCTATCTTCAAAACTATTGCCTAAATACGAAGGCCCCTACCGTGTCGTCAAATGCACTTCCCCAGTCAACTACTTGATTGAACCCATCGAACAATCTTCGGACATGCGTCGTCGAGGACGCGACATTGTTAACGTGGAGCGCCTCAAGGCCTGCCATGACCCGCTCATTGTAACCAGCTGTTAGGTCGCCAGGCGGCTCCCTTTTCGTACCCGGGGTAGTTGTGGTAAAGCCTTTGAACAGTGGGTCATCCTCTTCAGCGCCTTCTAGTGGGTCGCCCTTTTCTTAAGAAGAAGAGCAGCTCGTGCAGAGAGTCGATCCCCGCATTGACTGTCGCTGTCGTGAATCATCGCTGAGTGTCCGTCAATAAACCGCTTAACATAACGAGCTTCATCGGCTCGAATTCATTGATATCGATTATAGCGCCACAGCTCTGCAAGCGAAGAAATTGAACACCAACGCGCCGACTGGCATCTGCGAAGCTCTTTTTCGGATGCATGCCGGAGCACAACTACGCATCCCAATGTGTAAAACCCGGCTTTTTTTTTTCTTCGGCTCTACGCATTCTGTTTCTACTGGAGGGTTACAGTGTACTAGAAGGGAGCAATGGAATGAACGAGGCGCGGCCGCGCCGCTTCTTGGCTGACTCTCCTTCGGGTGACAACAGCGGCAGCGCTGTAGTCACTTAGTACTGAAGAATGTCAAGACCCTCTACATTTGGAGTGCATGCTTGTAGCTCACAAAACCGTGTAGTTGCTTGCTTTTTGCGTTTTTGATGCACTGTTCAACCTTTACCAGTGTATGCACACCTGGGACGTGCAATGGTGCACAAAATAACATGCCGGCTTGCCAAAATTGCTTCGAGAAATTCACTGTTTCAGGAGCCTGCCAAGCCGCTAAAGAAAAAAAGTGCAGTAGACACTTGATAATTCAGAACTGATCAGTGATACTTTCGGTTAATTCAATCAAAATTAAACATTTTGGTTGGCCCTCTATTTTTTCACGCAGTTAAAAGCCTCCGAATTGAAACTCCATCATTCGGTTAATGCATATTGTTTGCAGGTTCACACCAAACAATGTCTGCTGCTTTCCCACAACTATTTAAAACTTGTGTGCTTAAACAATCCCAAGAGTCTAAAAATAAAAAAAAATAATCCCCTGAGGCCTTCAAGAAAAAAGGCTTTGCAAGTAAACAAATGTTGGAAACGAAGCACACGCATAGTAAACCGTGATGCTTCTCACCTGGTATAGAGAGTTTTGTCCTGAAAGCACATACCTATAGCAATGAAGCAGTCGGCAATTCACAATTTCTCTAAAAGGTCTCATCAGCAGTAAATGGACAATAAAATGTGAACTTTGCCCCTCTGCTTTATGTTTATTACGGGCAGTTAGGGATTAGAAACACCTAAAAATATTAAATCCTATAAAGTTAATTCGTAATCATAATTTGTGGTGTCCCTTCACCTGGAGTCATATATAATTGAAACTTTTCGATGATTCAATCTTAATTAAGAGGTCCTTTCGAGTTTAAATTAATGAGAGTCGACTGTACGCACAATCTGAACCTACAAGGATCCACCTAACTGCTCACTCGATATTGTGCAGTTTTAAAACAGCGCTTTAAGCCTCACCACAATATAAGTGGCTCCATGGTGGCCTACAAAGAGTGGAGAAGTATCCAAACCACGATGAAAGCATACGATCGTTTTGTCGGCTGTCTCTATGATATCCGGACTACCGTTTCTGATGCCAGTGCATATGCACTCGATTGTTTCATGAGAAACCCGAGCACAAGTAATTTTGCCACATTTATAATGGATGGTACCAGTTTCTCGGAGGACCATAACGCTTTTGGAAATGCTTATGTCGTTTTAAGCGCGTGCTTTCCCGCTTACTGTTAATCACTTATGCAAGCTCCGAGCAAGCCAGGTAGCCGAGCCCAAAGGAACGCATTTACCTACGAGTCACGAACTCCATTCCTCCATTCCTTCGGGAACACACGTATTCCCTTGTGGTCCCGAAGCAAGTCTACCTATGCCACGTTGTTTAATTGGAATTACGTGACACGCATATCATGATTATCATGTTTGGACGTGTCATTTACCTTCGCAAAGTGACGTCGTGTAATACCAAACTTAGTATATGTGGAGCGTGTGAAACGGCTGCGATCCACCCCGCCGTGGTGGTCTAATGCCTAAGGTACTCGGCTGCTGACCCGCAGGTCGTGGGTTAGAATCCCGGCTGCGACGGCTGCATTTACGATGGAGGCGGAAATGTTGTAGGCCCGTGTGCTCAGATTTGAGTGCACGTTAAAAAACCCCAGGTGGTCAAAATTTACAGAGCCCTCCACTACCGCGTCTCTCGTAATCATATGGTGGTTTTGGGCCGTTAAATCCCACATATCATCAATCAAACGGCTGCGAGCCCGCTATCAGCGTAGCATGTAGTCTTGTTCTACATAACAAGCCTATCGTGATTACCGTGTTTGGACATGTTATTTAACTTCGACAATTCACGTCACGTAATATCAAACTTGGTATATGTGGAGCTAGTAAAACGGCTGCGAGTCTCCCATGAGCATAGCATGCAGTCATGCTTACATGAAACATGTCATAATTATAATGTTTGGACGTGTCATTTACCTTCGTCAATTGACGTCACATAATATCAAACTTGGTATATGTGGCGCTAGCGAAGCGGCTGCCAGCATTCCATGTGCGTAGCATGTGGTCATGCTATACATGACACGCATATCATGATTATCATGTTTGGACGTGTCACTTACCTTCGTCAATTCACGTCACGTGATACCAAATTTGTTATATGTGGTGCTAACAAAACGGCCCCGAGCCCCCCCCCCCCCCCCCCCAAGCGATGCAAGCGAACCGCGAGGTTAGCCAGCAAACATGGCCAAGAGCACTGCGAGCAAAGCGCGCATGCACCGCGCCAGCCAGGAAAGATAGGAACAGCAGCGCGCCCGCTTGCTGCTACACTGCGCAGGCCCAGCGTAAACAAACCATTGACGGAGCGCCATGCGCTACGGTAGGAAGGGGAGGTGACTGATCGCCTCGGAGGCGCAGCAGAGCAGCTCCATGGAGAACTTGTTCGGGTTCGCCTTCTCCCTACTAGAGGGCGCTAGAAGTACCGAGTTCAGTACTTCTAGCGCGTCCATCCCCCTTTCAGTTCAGGCTGTCAAGGTGGATGGAAGTGTTTTTTGAGCGCTCCGGATCGACTGCGCAGATAAGTGTTTTTGCATGTTTTGAGCTTGTCTCTATAATTATAAGGCAGCGGTTGAAATCTTCGAAGCACTTATTTTATGGTACGGCTTTTTCGGGGGCCAGTCACCAGGTATTTATTAGTTAGTGCGGGTGTGTGTGTGTTTGAAGTTTTTTGTTGTTTTTTTTTGCCACCCCGTTGGGGAGGTGCGCGTACATTGAACACGCAAATTTTTGTAGTAGAGCTTGGACTTTCTTTTTTTCGTAGTGCAGGGCTCGAGTTTAGTAATTATCGAGTATAGGGACAATTGGTGTCAGAAAGGCATGGTTAAAAAGAATGTAAAGTGTTCAGGATGTGGAGTGGGTTTGAAAGTGGACCCAAGCGTAGAAGCGGATGGAGAAGAGGCTGACGCGAAGTGTAGGCAATGCGAGGTCGGGGAAAAAATGGAGAAAATGATGGTTGCCCAGAGTGAACTGCTGATGAGAATCGCCAAACTCGAGACTGCGTTGGCGACAGAGCAAGAAAAAACGAGGGCAATGGGAGAAAGACTGAAGTCCGCCGAGGAAGTGCTAGCGAAGCTGAACAAAGAAGCGACCTACCGAGAGAACAGTAGGGAACCGGCAACCAGAACGGTGGAGAAGGAAAAGCAAGCAAGCTTGGAAAAAACAGGTTTAGCCGGTTCAACTGTCGCAAGGCCCAGCTTCAGCGAGGTAGTGGTGGGGCAGGAAGGGAACAAAGCAGCCAGCGTCACAGGTGCAAGTAGCCCCCAGGTGCAGAACGCGCCAGCGGAAAAGTCACAGCATGTGATAATCGCCGGGGACTCAAATTTAAATCGATGCACAGAAGCCATCAAAGAGAGGGTAAGAGGTGACAAGAGGGTTGCAGTAGGGGCGTTCCCAGGACGCAAGCTGGAAGCAGTCATGAAGCAAGCGAGCGCAAAGCTCAAAACGACAGCTGATTGACGCAACCTCGTGATAATTTCAGGCGGTTTAAACGATGTCCTAAATGGAGATGCAGCAGGACTAGCAGCCACACTGGCGAAAGGCGTCGATGACATGCGCGCCACTTCTCCTAAGGTGCAGGTAGTGATATGCACGATACCGGAGGTACCGGTGCGTGATAGCAACCTGCAAAGAGCGGTGGTCAACGCAAACCAAGAGATATGGCGGATGAGTCGAGAGAAAGGCTTTGAGGTGGTGGAAATAAACGGAGAGGTGCATAGGTGGGGGGATTTCAACGAGACAGAATTCACTTCGATGGGCGGCTAGGTCATGAGGTGGGTTGGCGACTTGCAGGACGCGCAGTAGCTTTTTTGGGGGGCAAGCGAGCCCTTCGGGGAGCAGGATAGCTAGTAACGAGGAAAACAACCAGGGAGACTCTTCGACAGGTGGTATGGACAGATACGATTCCAAAGTGGCACCAATATCTAAGATACGTAGAGTCCGGGGCATAAATAGACGTAGCCACAAGCGCCGAGCCAATTCAGACATAGGGTATATTAATATGCAGGGTGGTAGGAACAGGCTGAAGTGGGAAGAGATAGAAAAACAGCTAAGGGAAGAGAGGCCGATGGTATACGGTTTTGTAGAAACACATCTCAGGGACATGGAACAACCTCCGAACAATCCGGACTACGCGTGGGAGTATTGTAATAGAACAGAAGGCAGCAGAAAGGGGGGTGGTATTGGGGCATTCATTCATAAAAGTTCAGACTGGCAAAGGGTCAAGCAGGAGTGCAAGGAACATTTATGGCTAAAAGGGAAAGTGGCAGGTCAAATGACACCCCTTGGTTTCGTGTACTTGTGGACGGGAGCAAAGGCCAGAGAGGAAAACCAGGCAATGGTAGAGTGTATATCAAAGGACATTCAGGAGTTAGGAAGAGAGTGCGAGATAATTATACTAGGAGACATGAATGCGCACATAGAAGATATAGATAGGTATACCGACCCGACAGGCAAAATGATCATGGATATGTGTGAAAGGCTTGATTTGATCATTTGCAACAGTACCGAGAAGTGTGAAGGGCAAATAACTTGGGAGGCAGGAAGGCTTCAGTCGACGATAGATTATGCACTGATGTCACATAGGATGTATGATAAGCTCAGGGAAATGCACATAGATGAAGGTGGCTCCAGAAGTCTGGGTAGCGATCACAAACGTATCAAGCTAAGTTTTGGAAGAGCAGTGAAAGTGGGAAGGAGACAAGATGGGCAACTACAGGAAAATTTTTATCCAGAAAGGCAAATTGAAATAGCCACTAAACAAATTGAGAAAGTAATCACGGAGGACAATAAGACAGTGTGGACATACACGAATCTAATTAGACTCTTTGAGATAGAGCTTGCTAAGATGCGTGACAAGTCGCCCCGGAAAAGAAGACACAAACCCAAAAGTTGGTGGGATGAGGAAGTTAAAAGAGCCATAGCAAAACGCCAGGAAGCCTCTAGGGAACACAGACATGCTAAGCAGCGGGGTGAACCGACAGATGATGTGGAAAGAAAATGGGCAACCTTTCTAAGCTGTAGAAGGGATGCACCCCTTCTGATCAATGAAAAGATTAGAAGGAAGGGAGCTCAGTGGCTGGCAGAAGTACATAAAAAAGATAGAAAGGCAGCTGCGAAATTTTGGAACCATCTAATCTCCCTAAAAAATGAGACGAGCCTAGAGCAGAACTTTATAACTACAGCCCAAGGTGCTAAGCTAGAAGGGGACGAAACTATTGAATATATAAGAACAAGGGTGACAGAAAAATTTCAACAAAGAAGTACTTTATGCACCACAATAGACAAAGACGAATCATGTGGTGCAATGGCTCCATTTTCACAACAAGAGTGGGAAAGGGCTGAGAAAAGGGTTCCTAGTAGTACATCAACAGGCCCAGATGGCATTCCAATTAGGCTGATAAAAACATTAGGTCCGAAGTCTAAGCAGGCTTTGAGAGAGGCAGTGAGTACAATAATAATCGATGGTGAAGTTCCCGATGGATGGAAACTTAGCAGGATGAGCATGATCTATAAAGGAAAGGGGGACAAAGCTGACATAAACAACTGCCGTCCTATAACAGTGACATCAGTGGTCTACAGGCTGGCGATGCAGATTATAAAGGAAAGACTGCAGGCGTGGATAGAGGATGAGGGGGTGCTGGGGGAACTGCAGAATGGGTTTCCGAAACACAGGAGGTTGGAAGACAATCTGTTCTCACTGACGCAGTGCATCGAAATAGCAGAAAAAGAACACAGGCCCCTATGACTAGCATTTTTGGATATCAAGGGAGCGTACGATAGCGTGGTTCAAGAGGAATTGTGGGGAATACTGGACACACTAGGCGCGGAACATGTAGTCACTAATCTTTTAAAGGGTGTCTATAAAGGTAACAAGGTAGTTATAAAGTGGGAAAAACAGGTATCCAAGCCTGCAGAGGTAAAACGGGGGCTTAGGCAGGGGTGCCCCCTGTCACCCTTATTATTCATGATGTACCTACAAGGATTAGAGGCAAAATTAGAGGGAAGTGGACTGGGCTTCAACCTCTCTTTAGTCAAACAAGGAAAACTTATTGATCAGGCACTACCAGCATTAATGTACGCAGATGATATAGTGCTAATGGCCAACAACAAGGAAGATTTGCAGAGATTGATGGACATCTGCGGTAATGAGGGAGATAGGTTAGATTTTAGATTCAGTAGGGAAAAATCAGCAGTCATGATTTTCAATGACAACGAAGGTAGTGAGCTTAGAATACAGGAGGTCACGCTAGAGATAACAGATAAATACAAATATCTGGGCGTATGGATAAGCAATGGGACCGAGTATCTGAGGGAACACGAAATATACGTGACGACTAAAGGTAACAGGAATGCAGCAGTGATGAAAAATAGGGCACTGTGGAATTACAATAGGTATGATGTTGTGAGAGGAATATGGAATGGGGTCATGGTTCCTGGGCTGACGTTCAGCAATACGGTCTTGTGCATGAGATCAGAAGTTCAAGCAAGATTAGAAATTAAGCAACGTGGAATAGGTAGGCTTGCTTTAGGAGCTCACGGGAATACACCAAATCAGGGAGTACAAGGTGATATGGGATGGACATCATTTGAGGGCAGGGAAGCTAGCAGCAAGATAAAATTTGAGAAGCGATTGAGAGAAATGGGGGAAGAGCGTTGGGCTAGGAAGGTTTTCAGCTACTTGTACATGAAGAATGTCGATACAAAATGGAGGAAGCGAACCAGGAAGTTGACTGGTAAATACTTAGAAAACAGCAGGTGGCCAAACCAAAAAGAACTATCGGTTAAGAAAAAAGTGAAGGAAACGGAGACTGACATGTGGAGAATGGGCATGATTAAGAAGTCCGCACTAGAGATCTATCGAACTTTTAAGCAGGAAATTGCCAAGGAAAGGATCTATGATAATACTCGGGGTAGTTCTCTACTGTTTGAGGCCAGGACGGGAGTACTGCGAACCAAGACATATCGGGTCAAATACGAAGGGGTCGACACAGTATGCAGTGCGTGTGGAGAGGAAGAAGAAACTGCCGAACACTTGATAATGTTCTGTAAAGGGCTTCACCCTATAGTTCAGGATGATGGCGCAGAGTGTTTCAAAGCACTGGGATTTATGGACAGCGAGGGCAAAATAGACTTTAGTCGGGTAGACTTAACTAGAAGGACGTTATCTGATTGGTGGCTAAAGTCAAGGCACGAGTGAAAATTAAACCCTTCACTGCGAAGTACGAATCCTCAACTTCATTATTTAAAGGAAAAAAAAGACAAATGTAATGGTTAGTTCACTAAGTATTACGGCTAGGTGGCGTTAGCCGCCGCCCGATCTAAAGGGTACAGCCACATTCATCCATCCATCCATCAGTTCGGGCTGTCAAGGTGGATGGACGTGTTTTTTGAGCGCTCCGGATCGACTGCGCAGATGAGTGTTTTTGCATGTTTTGAGCTTGTCTTTATAATTATAAGGCAGCGGTTGAAATCTTCATAGCACTTATTTTATGGTACGGCTTTTTCGGGGGCCAGTCACCAGGTATTTAGTAGTTGGTGCGGGTGTGTGTGTTTGAATTTTTTTGTTGTTGTTTTTTTTGCCACCCCGTGGGGGAGGTGCGCGTACATTGAACACGCAAATTTTTGTAGTAGAGCTTAGACTTTCTTTTTTTCGTAGTGCAGGGCTCGAGTTTAGTAATTATCGAGTATAGGGACAATTGGTGTCAGAAAGGCATGGTTAAAAAGAATGTAAAGTGTTCAGGATGTGGAGTGGGTTTGAAAGTGGACCCAAGCGTAGAAGCGGATGGAGAAGAGGCTGACGCGAAGTGTAGGCAATGCGAGGTCGGGGAAAAAATGGAGAAAATGATGGTTGCCCAGAGTGAACTGCTGATGAGAATCGCCGAGCTCGAGACTGAGTTGGCGACAGAGCAAGAGAAAACGAGGGCAATGGGAGAAAGACTGAAGTCCGCCGAGGAAGCGCTAGTGAAGCTGGACAAAAAAGCGACCTACCGAGAGAACAGTAGGGAACCGGCAACCAGAACGGTGGAGAAGGAAAAGCAAGCAAGTTTGGAAAAAACAGGTTTAGCCGGTTCAACTGTCGCAAGGCCCGGCTTCAGCGAGGTAGTGGTGGAGCAGGGAGGGAACAAAGCAGCCGGCGTTACAGGTGCAAGTAGCCCCCAGGTGCAGAACTCTCCAGCTGAAAAGTCACAGCATGTGATAATCGCCGGGGACTCGAATTTAAATCGATGCACAGAAGCCATCAAAGAGAAGGTAAGAGGTGACAAGAGGGTTGCAGTTGGGGCGTTTCCAGGACGCAAGCTGGAAGCAGTCATGAGGCAAGCGAGCGCAAAGCTCAAAACGACAGCTGATAGACGAAACCTCGTGATAATTTCAGGCGGTTAGACGATGTCCTAAATGAAGATGCAGCAAGACTAGCAGCCACACTCGCGAAAGGCGTCGATGACATGCGCGCCACTTCTCCTAAGGTACAGGTAGTGATATGCACGATACCGGAGGTACCGGTGCGTGATAGCAACCTGCAAAGAGCGGTGGTCAACGCAAACCAAGAGATATGGCGGATGAGTCGAGAGAAAGGCTTTGAGTTCGTGGAAATAAACAGAGAGGTGCATAGGTGGGGGGGTTTTCAACAAGACAGAATTCACTTCGATGGGCGGCTAGGTCATGAGGTGGGTTGGCGACTTGCAGGACGCGCAGTAGCTTTTTTGGGGGGCAAGCGAGCCCTTCGGGGTGCAGGAAAACTAGTAACGAGGAAAACAACCAGGGAGACTTTTCGACAGGTGGTATGGACAGATACGACTCCAAAGTGGCACCAATATCTAAGATAGGTAGAGTCCGGGGCATAAACAGACGCAGCCACGAGCGCCGAGCCAATTCAGACATAGGGTATATTAACATGCAGGGTGGTAGGAACAGGCTGAAGTGGGAAGAGATAGAAGAACAGCTAAGGGAAGAGAGGCCGATGGTATACGGTTTTGTAGAAACACATCTCAGGGACATAGAACAACCTCCGAACAATCCGGACTACGCGTGGGAATATTGTAATAGAACAGAAGGCAGGAGAAAGGGGGGTGGTATTGGGGTATTCATTCATAAAAGTAGAGACTGGCAAAGGGTCAAGCAGGAGTGAGAGGAACATTTATGGCTAAAAGGGAAAGTGGCAGGTCAAATGACACTCCTTGGTTTCGTGTACTTGTGGACGGGAGCAAAGGCCAGAGAGGAAAACCAGGCAATGGTAGAGTGTATATCAAAGGACACTCAGGAGTTAGGAAGAGAGTGCGAGATAATTATACTAGGAGACATGAATGCGCACATAGAAGATATAGATGGGTATACAGACCCGACAGGCAAAATGATCATGGATATGTGTGAAAGGCTTGATTTGATCATTTGCAACAGTTCCGAGAAGTGTGAAGGGCAAATAACATGTAAGGTAGGAAGGCTTCAGTCGACGATAGATTATGCACTGATGTCACATAGGATGTATGATAAGCTCAGGGATGAAGGTGGCTCCAGAAGTCTGGGTAGCGATCACAAACGTATCAAGCTAAGTTTTAGAAGAACAGGGAAAGTGGGAAGGAGACAAGATGAACAACTACAGGAAAATTTTTATCCAGAAAGGCAAATTGAAATAGCCTCTAAACAAATTGAGAAAGTAATCACGGAGGATAATAAGACAGTGTGGATATACACGAATCTAATTAGACTCTTTGAGCTAGAGCTTGCTAAGACGCGTGACAAGTCACCCCGGAAAAGAAGACACAAACCCAAAAGTTGGTGCGATGAGGAAGTTAAGAGAGCCATAGCAAAACGTCAGGAAGCCTCTAGGGAACACAGACATGCTAAGCAGCGGGGTGAACCGACAGATGATGTTGAAAGAAAATGGGCAACCTTTCTAAGCTGTAGAAGGGATGCATCCCTTCTGACCAATGAAAAGATTAGAAGGAAGGGAGCTCAGTGGCTGGCAGAAGTACATAAAAAAGATAGAAAGGCAGCTGCAAAATTTTGGAACCATCTAAACTCCCTAAGAAATGAGACGAGCCTAGAGCAGAGTTTTATAACTACAGCCGAAGGTGCTAGGCTAGAAGGGGACGAAGCTATTGAATATATAAGGACAAGGGTGACAGAAAAATTTTAACAAAGAAGTACTTTATGCACCACAATAGACAAGGACGAATCAAGTGGTGCAATGGCTCCATTTTCACAACAAGAGTGGGAAAGGACTGAGAAAAGGGTCCCTAGTAGTACATCAACAGGCCCAGATGGCATTCCAATTAGGCTGATAAAGACATTAGGTCCGAAGTCTAAGCAGGCTTTGAGAGAGGCAGTGAGCACAATAATAATCGATGGTGAAGTTCCCGATGGATGGAAACTTAGCAGGATGAGCATGATCTATAAAGGAAAGGGGGACAAAGCTGACATAAACAACTACCGTCCTATAACAGTGACATCAGTGGTCTACAGGCTGGCGATGCAGATTATAAAGGAAAGACTGCAGGCGTGGATAGAGGATGAGGGGGTGCTGGGGGAACTGCAGAATGGGTTTCGGAAACACAGGAGGTTGGAAGACAATCTGTTCTCACTGACGCAGTGCATCGAAATAGCAGAAAAAGAACACAGGCCCCTGTGGCTAGCAATTTTGGATATCACGGGAGCGTACGATAGCGTGGTTCAAGAGGAATTGTGGGGAATACTGGACACAGTAGGCGTGGAACATGTAGTCACTAATCTTTTAAAGGGTATCTCTAAAGGTAACAAGGTAGTTATAAAGTGGAAAAAACAGGTATCCAAGCCTGCGGTGGTAAAATGGGGGCTTAGGCAGGGGTGCCCCCTGTCACCCTTATTATTCATGATGTACCTACGAGGATTAGAGGCAAAATTAGAGGGCAGTGGACTGGGCTTCAACCTCGATTTAGTCAAACAAGGAAAACTTATTGATCAGGCACTACCAGCATTAAATGTACGCAGATGATATAGTGCTAATGGCCAACAACAAGGAAAATTTGCAGAGATTGATGGACATCTGCGGTAATGAGGGAGATAGGTTAGATTTTAGATTCAGTAAGGAAAAATCAGCAGTCATGATTTTCAATGACAACGAAGGTAGTGAGCTTAGAATACAGGAGGTCACGCTAGAGATAACAGATAAATACAAATATCTGGGCGTATTGATAAGCAATGGACCGAGTATCTGAGGGAACACGAAATATACGTGACGACTAAAGGTAACAGGAATGCAGCAGTCATGAAAAATAGGGCACTGTGGAATTACAATAGGTATGATGTTATGAGAAGAATATGGAAAGGGGCAATTGTTCCTGGGCTGACGTTCGGCAATGCGGTCTTGTGCATGACATCAGAAGTTCAAGCAAGATTAGAAATTAAGCAACGTGGAACAGGCAGGCTTGCTTTAGGAGCTCACGGGAATACACCAAATCAGGGAGTACAAGGTGATATGGGATGGACATCATTTGAGGGCAGGGAAGCTAGCAGCAAGATGAAATTTGAGAAGCGATTGAGAGAAATGGGGGAAGAGCGTTGGGCTAGAGATGTTTTCAGCTACTTGTACATGAAGAATGTCGATACAAAATGGAGGAAGCGAACTAGGAAGTTGACTGGTAAATACTTCGAAAACAGCAGGTGGCCAAACCAAAAAGAACTATCGTTTAAGAAGAAAGTGAAAGAAACGGAGACTGACATGTGGAGAATGGGCATGATTAAGAAGTCCGCACTAGAGATCTATCGAACTTTTAAGCAGGAAATTGCCAAGGAAAGGATCTATGATAATACTCGGGGTAGTTCTCTACTGTTTGAAGCCAGGACGGGAGTACTGCGAACCAAGACAAATCGGGCCAAATACGAAGGGGTAGACACAGTATGCAGTGCGTGTGGAGAAGAATAAGAAACTGCCGAACACTTGATAATGTTCTGTAAAGGGCTTCACCCTATAGTTCAGGATGATGGCGCAGAGTTTTTCAAAGCACTGGGGTTTAGGGACCGGGAGGGCAAAATAAACTTTAAGCGGGTAGACTTAACTAGAAGGAGGTTATCTGATTGGTGGCTAAAGTCAAGGCACGAGTGAAAATTAAACTCTTCACTGCAAAGTACGAATCCTCAAACTCACTTTTCAAGGAAAAAAATAAATATAGTTTTTGGTTCATTAGGTATTACGGCTTGGTGGCGCTAGCCACCGCCCGATCTAAAGGGTACAGCCATATCCATCCATCCATCCATCCATCCATCCATCCATCCATCCATCCATCCATGCGAGTCGCGAACTGATAGCGGCCACTTCAGTTCGCTCCGACACGAGGCCGTCTTTCATATCGAACGTCTCACTTTTTTGCGGACTATCCGCAATCTTTGAAAGTTTTGGTTAACCCTGTGAGCTTATATGACGTGCGTGTGGCCATGTAAAAGTGATGGGGAGAAGTGTTTCGCCCCACGCTGCAACACAGGGTACAAGTCCTGTACCGAGAAACTTTCGCTGTTTTCTGCGCCGAGAGATGAAGAACGTCTTCGGGTGTGGAGGAATGCCATTCCACGCTAGGATCGAATCCTACAGTCAACAGACCACCTCTGCGAACGGCACTTCGAGCCTCATTTGGTGAGCAAAACCTAAGTGGTCTACAACGGCAATGTTTTGTGTCAAGCATCCCGGAAAGCGTCTCTCTCCAAAGATGCAGTGCCCAGTTTTTTTTCCGGACTGCCCAAGCTATCTCTCGAAAGAGAAAAAAACAACGCAAGAGGCCAGCCGAGAGACTTGACGTCAACGAGACTGAAGAAGCACCGAAAGCAAAGACAGGATCTTGGTGGCTCGCTTTCTCAATGCTTTCTTGCGGATCCCCCCGAAAGTGGTGCTACTGCTTCGGGCATGCTCTTGCATGATTGTACCTCGGCACCCCTCGCAGCGCTGTCAACTTTTGATGAACTGTTACTATGCTACTTTGATGAACTGTTACTATGTACAAACCCTGTAACATAGTTTACTATGTTACAGGATTTGTGTGCCGGAAGTTGCTGAACAGCACGACGTGCGAAACGTGCAAACTTAGCCTTGCGAGACCTGTTCCTCACTCGCAGATGCCTGAAGCAGCCCTCGTAAACTGTAAGACCCTTTGAAAGCTCATTCATCCCACAACTAACATATTTGTGTTACTTCGCGCAGCAGGAGTAGAGTTTCAAAGAAATTGCACGCAAAGGAATGCTTACGAGCTCACCATTGATCATATATTGGACAACAACTGGCTCTCATTTCCTTGCATCAACCACAGAGATGAAGTATTTGCCAAAATTTTGCATTATGATGTGGACCTCCGGATGAGGCAGTATTGTAGGCAGAGAAAAGAAAGGAAGAACAAGACACACAAGCTCAGAAAACTGTCATAACTTGTGACTGCACAAGCGTCCTAAACAGAGTATTTGGCTTGGTGTTTGAATGTTTGTGATTTCCTCAACGTTTCTTCTTGTACATTTTTCTGTAAAACAGTGCAATAAACATGTATATGTGCGTACAAGCTTATTATGCATGAATAACTGTAACAACATGTTTAAAAAAGTAAGAACGCAAAACTGAAGTAGATATCTGATTCATGTGTGTGCCCGAGTTCAGCGAAATTCAAATTTCCTTCGTATGCCGAAGTCACCGTGACCGTGGTGGATAGCACTGGTGCACCGCAACATTTATTTGCCCCTATTTCTGTTTAAATTACTCACAGAGGTGGTTGCGTCTTTGCGTAGAATTGTTGAAGCTACAGTCGCTGTCACGTCCCAAATAGTGAACATGCGCTTCGGCCTTAAAATTCACATACCAACTCGAGACCTCCCAAAGAACCTCGGTTCTTTCGAAACGGTATTTTCGTTTGAAGCGACCCTGAATTCGTGCCACCGAAATCCAAGCACACACTGTATACGGAACAGTGCGAGGCGCCTTTCATGCCCGTGGCAACTTAAGACCCGCAGTACATGGCCCCTGTTCGCGCAGCGCCACCTACGTGCGCACACGTCCGCGCCGAACAAAGTTTTGCTGCGCTCGCCCGCCACGTTGAGTCACCTCTCCTTCCTACACCATGGCTACGGTACACCCCAATTCTCGAAAAAGAAGGCGCCGTTCAGAAAGGCATAAGGTCACTTCAAGAACGCCATTCTACTCCGCAACGCACTCTTGACCCGACACGCTGCTCTGCTAGAGAAGAGGCGAGGCGGAGGGAAAGTCCGAGGACGCACATCAAACCCAGCGAGCTCAACAAGTATACACGCACGATTGCAACCATCCTAGAAAACCATCAGGCCCCAACAACTGCTGCTTCACACGGGGACGGTACGGACACAACTGTGCTACATGAGCCCAGTTATTCGGTCTCCCTCCCAACAGTCATACGCCTTTTTAATGTGTATTTCAGATGCCCAAGCTAACAGTTCTCAAATAGCGGCGAGTTGGGCGCAATGGAGCTCAAAGGTTGCGTGAAGTTCTTGTACGGATAACTAAAGACGTCGCAATCACTATATTTTCCTTAGCATTCTGCTGTTTAGCGTTCACTATCGCAGTATCGGCATCGAAATAGCATCATGAGCTAGGGCTCGCAAACAAGTGGCCCGCCAACTTTTCGCTAGCGCTTCGCCAAGCACAGGAACTGCTTCTATTTACGTTTCGCTAATGATTTTGTGGCTAATTGTGACGCTGATAAATGGCATTCGCATTATTTTTCTAGCCTATTGCGAACACTAACGCTTTGCTGTGGTCAGCAAACCGGATGCTATATATCTGGTTAACCTCTCGGCTTTTCTCATCTCTGTGTCTCTGGTGGGGTAACCTATGTATACGTACGTGACTGGTCTAAAGCATTTTTTTTTCGTTTGGCTCTTGGTGGTCTTCATGTGTTTGAATAAGCTTGGAACTAATACTTCAGAATGGGTGTTCACATTTCAGTCATTCTAATTAGCGGTATCGATATTTTTATCAAATCCCGACGCGAAATGAACTCCCCAAAGCCAGTGGCGGTAGACCCTATCCCTAACCTTTCCCTTTCCTCGTGGGAGGCCGCTCTTTGGGTCACTGGCTCGGACGACCAGCTGTGGCTGGTTCACCGGGCCTGCCTAAAGATGTCAGCCAGGGGGATCCTGGGCGTATAGGGGCCCAACCACGTTTACTTTGATTTTTTTTCAAATAAAGTTGTATCCTCCTTCTCCTGCAATTCAGAAGTGATCCATATGCGAGATATACGAAAGGCTTTCTTCCACACAACGCTGCCTGACATTTTTCTCAAAATATCTCCACCACATTCACAATTCCACGTTCACCCGCAATTTGAAGGACAAAATCTCCATAAGCACCCGGGCCTGATGGAATATCATACAGAGCTGTGTCACCTTGGTGAGTGTGCGAGGAGTGCCCTCCTCGAGATATATAACGATTCGTGGCGAGAGGGCACCCTCCCAGTCAACTGGAAACCAGCCGTTTGGTTCCATTACTGAAGCCTGGCAAGTCACCATTGGTGCTCACATCATACCGCCCGATTGCACTGGCTAGTTGCTTAGGCAAAGTAATGGAGAGGATGGTACTTGGACGGCTAGAATGGTTCTTGGAGCATCACAAAATCTACCCGGACGCTATGACGGGATTTCGCCGTGGCCGGTCATCAATTGATAGCGTCATAGACCTGGTCAGCTACGTGCAACACGAAAAAGGCCGTAAGCATCTCTGCGCTTCTTTATTTCTTGATGTTAAAGGGACGTACGATATAGTTACACATGAAGCTGTCCTCACCGCTCTCAAGGAGGTAGGAGTGGGTGGTCGGTTGTTTCAGTGGCTACGCAGCTATCTCTCTAAGCGATCCTTCTTTGTGAGAACCGAGGATGGTGACACTTCGCTGCATTACAGCCACCGTGGTGTTCACCAGGGTGGCATACTTAGCCCTGTACTAGTCAACCTGACGCTAATAGCTCTCAATGAGCATCTGCCGAGTACTGTCAGATTGTCAATGTACGCGGACGACATCTGCGTTTGGACGTCTGCAGTAACACTTCTACAGCGGTGAGCGTGAATTCAGAGAGCTGCCACTCAAGTTGCTATTTACCTCCGTCAACGAGGTCTGGAAATTTCCTGTGAGAAATGTGCACGTGTGGCATTTACGCGCAAACCAATGCAGAACTACAGCGTTCTGATAAACAGCGACAGGATACGTCACCTACGATCATACAAGTTCATAGGTGTTATAATTGACAGAGACCTCTCATGGAGCTCACATGTATCATACATGAAAAGGCGATTGACAGGCAGCTGTCATTTGTTCAAGTTCTTCGCTGGAAAGAACTGGGGAATGTCCACAACTGCTATGTTGCGACTGTACAGGATTCCTTCCCTTGTGTTCCTTCGGTACAGCCTACCTGTGTTAACCAACGCAAGTAAAACAAGCATACGAATGCTTCAAAGTATCCAGGCTCAAGCACTCTGGATATGTTTAGGCTTCCCCAAAGTGCGTCAACCGCGGCAACTATCGCCATCACAAGGGACAACCTCATCAAGACCCATATTAATGTGGAAGTGCTGAGGACACATATACGACACCTTGCTCGAACTCCTCGACATCACCTAGCCTCTCTACCAGTGGTCTGACCATGCACATCTTACTGCAAAACAGTGACCGCACATGGTGAGTCGATCCCAACTTCGTTCTCTCCTGCCGCTAGACCTGTGATTCCGCCATGGTGCCTTGCTCAACCAATGATTAATATTAACATACCTGGCGTCCAGAAAAAGGCCAATTTGTCGTCACCGGCTCTTAAACAGCTCACACTACTTCTCTTGTATGAGAAATACCACGACTCCACACATATATACACTGCCGGAGCGGTTCAGCCGGACAGCTCTACAGGAGCAGTAGTGATACCAAGGTTGGCCACGACAATTGAATTCAAGACATCTCACGCAACAACATCAACGGCAGCAGAATTGGCAGCACTTCGTGCCGCGTTGCAATTTGTAATTGATCAACCTACACGCAAGTGGACTATTTTCTGCTACACGAAGGTGGCACTGCAGTCTCTACTATCAGCCTTACGCCGTGGACCACACGAGCAGCTGGTACTAGAGATAGCAGAGGTTATACACCACCTGACTGAGAAAGGGCACCAAATTACGTTTAAGTGGTTGCCCAGTCACTGCGGAATCATCGGCAATGAACGGGCCGATCAAGCTGCCCGCTCAGCCCACACAGAAGATTATAAACTACGACTACCACTTTCTAGGACAGATGCTGCACGAAAGCTCCGCAGGCTTGCTCGCCAGCAAACCACATCACATTGGAATCAGCAACACTTCAAGCATGCCCGACTGTACTCGCTTGACCCTACGCTAAGTCTTCAAGTCCCGTCGAGGCTTTGCCGAGTAGACCAGACCCTGTTATGTAGGCTGTGGTTGGTCGTTGCGTTTACCAACGCCTACGCTTTCCGCATTGGGATGGCCGACACCGCAGCCTGTGGCCACTGTGGCAAAGAAGAAACGACCCAACATATTCTTTGTGACTGCCTAGTGTATAGTAAACAACAACTATGCCTTCGCAAGGAATTCCGCAAATTAGATAATCAACCTTTGCCGGAGCAAGGAATTCTACAATATCGACAAGATGCAACTTCACAGAAGAAGGCCCTGAAAGCGCTACTACACTTTTAGCGATCGACCGGCCTTACTGAACGATTGTAGCTAGGACGCCCTTCCTGTGTGTGTTTTCGTTTTCTTATGAGTGCGCGTGCGTTTTTTTTTTTTTCTCCATCTACCCCCTCTTTCTTACCCCTACTTCCCCGCCCCCCAGCGCTGGGTAGCAAACCAGATGCCAATATCTGGTTAACCTCCCGGCCTTTCCTTTTTCACTCTCTCTCTCTCTCCATAATTGAGTCCGGTGGCGCAGTTGAGTTATAAAACTCCCACCATTAGGAGCGGTCTTATTGCGAACCCGAAACTTTATCAATATTTACGCGGGATCGCTGATAACACATAAGTAAGCCATCGCTGTGGTGATATATCAGCCAGCTAGGAAAAGTGCGGGTCATGTGCTGAAGCATACAGCTTATAGCGATGGATTCGAAAGTTGTAAACTGCTGGTTCAATCGGATACTCACAAGACATCGTCGGCGCTGCAGAAGGTGCAACTCACGGCTATTGTCAACGTGGAGAATCACTCGCTTCTGCGGCCGACGCATGTGTTACACCGGTTGCACCCCGCTACGAAAACGAAACTTCTGCGTTCGAACTGACGACAACTACCAGAATGACGGCGACGGTGCAGCAGTCTCTCTTGCTGGGTGAGACCATGGAAGGAAAAGAGGATGAGCGCAGCAGGAAGAGAAAGACGGAAAGCGAGAGAGCAAGGGTAGCGGGTGCTGTAATCGCTGTAATATGCTCGAAGAGTCAGTTGCCAGGCGCTGCGCCGTGTTCCCGACCAGGATGCAGAAATAAGGTGCCTTTCTCCTCTTCTAACCACTACCACCACCAGTTGCGGAAGCACGCACGACCGAACAAGTGGAGGAGCGTGAAGCATTCGCGAAGCGAAGCTCCGCCTGTTTGACCCGCTGCTGTTCTAGCTCTTCGGCAGAGGGCGATGTTTTCACTCGAATTTCTTCCTTCACTTGAACGTTGACGGAGTGGAGCTCTGCACCGCTGCTCCACTGAAAATGATGCTGCAGACCCGAAGAATCACTGCGCATTATCGCTGATACGCAGTTGTTTTCTACGCATAGAAACGGCGCTTTCATAGACTTTCTTCAATCAAGATTTTGCGCTGAGCAGTGTTGTCGGTAAGGCATTAAAAATACCGCTATTACCGCTGACGCGTTACTTTTTCGTTAACTTGGCAATGTACTAGTTATGACTTCATAACTGTAACCGGTAACGCAGTTACGTTACAATTTTTTTTCGGTAACGTGGGTTGTCACGGTGCTCGTTACTTTTTCATCTTGTAGGTACCATTTTCCCAGAGTAGATAGCAGACGATGAATACTTTTGTCGCAGCGTCAGACAGCTGCCTGCTTGTAGGCTCCGACAGAGAGAGCGAGGATGGAATCGTTTCTTTCACCCTTTTTTTTTTTTTGATGAAATGGTTGTGAATAGAAATGTCTGACCATTATAGGCATTTAGAGCATTACACGAAAGTTTAAACTTTCTCTTCTTGTGGCATTGTTAACAGCAACTATTTTTTATTTATTAAAGCATGTCGTACAGTGCTATAATTCTCACTAAATTGTTTGAACAACCTCTTGAAAGAGGTTGAAATAGAACCTCTTGAAAGTGATTGCAAAGCTGGAGGTGTGATTCCTGTGCACAAGTCTGGAAATAAACATTACCCTGACAACTTACGCCCCATTTCTCTCATAAGTATACTACGTAAATTCAATTAGCACTTCATGTACTCTCATCTCGTCGCTTTTTTCTTTCAGAATCCAATTGTTTTTTCAGCACAGCTCAGCGCAGATTCCGTAAATCATTTTCATTTGAAACCCAGCTTAAATGTTTCACACATGACCTTCACTGCATTCTCGATCGCGGATCTCAGGCAGACTGTATATATGTAGATTTTTCAAAAGCATTCAACAGAGTCTCGCATGGACTGCTATTTCCTAAATTACGTCACTTTCACATTGCCCTATTATAATAGCATGGTTGATGCGATTTCTTTTAAACCGTTCCCAATTTGTAACAGCCAATAATCTTGATTGACATCCCGTACCTGTTCGTTTTGGAATGCTTCAGGGGTCTGTTCTCGTGCCACTTCTCTTTCTCATCATCTATATATAAAAGACTTACCGACTAACATTTATTCTTCCATCAACCTTTTCGCTGATGATTGTGTTAATATCCGCAATATTAGGGACAATAGTGACGTATTTTGCCTTCAATCAAACGTTAACAGGGTTCCGTATTGGTGTACCAGTTGGGGTATTAAACTAAACACCAATAAGTGCAAGCAGATGCTTATTTCTCTGAATTCAAGCGAACCTCCTACTACCACAATTACAATGTCGCTCTTAAAACTGTGTTCTCCTATAAGTACCTCAGTTTTCACATTTCTTCTAACCTGTCCTGGAAAACTCATATTGATCATATCATGAATAACGCCAACCGCATTCTTGGGTGTGTTCGCAGAAACTTTTCTCATTCACACAGCTCAGTAAAATTACTGCTTTATGAAACACTCGTTCACTCTAAATTAAAGTATTCTGCATCTATCTGGGGCCCTGGCATTGGTTATCTCATTTTCGATTTGAAAGCTGTGCAAAACCATACCAGTAATTTCTTTCTCTCTATCACCGAACAAGTAGTGTAACCGCTATCAAGTCAAGTTTACATCCTCCCTCTTCTCTCCCAATGCAGGTGTGCAGCTTCATTAGGTCGTTTTCATGAAATTTACAATAGTAAATTTTAATAGGTAGCCCTAATGAAGCTAACTAATATAACTACCTGAAAAACAAGTTACTGACAAGGCCCTCATATGTATCAGTTCGTACTGATTCCCGCAATAATGTTGGAATTCCATCGTGTCAAACGAACTGCACTCAATTTGAATATCTCCGCGTTTGTCGCGGAGATATCGAAATTACCCTACGAAGTGTGCCGTCATCGGGGACTCAATCATGCGGTACGTCCACACGCACTTCAGCCCGAACGACTCAACGACAAGAGTGGAAACTTGGGCTAGTTGGTGCGTAGTCATATTTGCAAGATGTTTCAGCGCGCGAACAAAGGAAAAAGGACAGGGTAGACAAAAAGAGCGCTGTCTATCCTGTCCGCGCTCTTTCTGTCTACTCTGTCCTTTTTCCTTTGTTCGCGCGCTGAAACATCTTGCAAATATGATTTAACGACGCTGTGCTTCATCTCTTATGGCGGTGCTACGTTTTCCGATATTCCGGTGCTACTTGAGTACCTACCTTACCAGGTGGACACGTTGTTTCTGCATGTGGGCACCACGGACATCCTGAAGACTAGCTCTTCAAGATCACTGGATTCTTTGAGGGAGGCATTGAAACGAATGAGGCAGATGCACCCGAACATCAAGACATTGCATCTTAGTCTGCCACTACCTCGCGCACCCAATCGTCGACGGCAGGACTCGAACTGGCGATCAATGAATCGGTTTAATATGGAGGTACAACGATTCAGCAGAGAGGCCCGCCGTCTCTGCCACTACGGGTTGTTGGGAGCAGGCGTCTATTACGTCGAACATGGTTTCTCAACACTCCCGCTGCGCCGCTTCCTGGCTGCTGACGGCTTACATGCAAGCTTCGAGGGAGTCGCGCTGCTAGCACAGCACACGAGGGTGCAGCTGCGATGGTCATCGGCGGCATGGAGATCGGCGGCAATCGCTTGCACGGACAACTCCAGTGCCAAGCCCCCTCAACAACAAGGAGCCGAGCGACACACAGAGCAATCCAGGGCCCCAGCAGTGACGATGTCGCCACTACCACCAGCGAGGCCAGCGAGCCAGCGAGTCTCACCAGTGAGTCAGAGATCGGCGGCAACTGCTTGCACGGCAAACTCCAGTGCCAAACCCACTCAACAAAAGGGAGCCGAGGGATACAAAGAGCCATCCAGTGTCCCAGCAGTGACGACGTCGCCGCTCCCACCAGCGAGGCCTTACAACACCAGGCGGACGAATGCGGCGAAGACCAAGGTGGCGGCTTCCAAATGACACGGGGAAACAAAAGGTACGGGCAGTCTTAAACACGCAGGGTCCCGTTCATTTCCATCGATTAGGAAAATCATTGAAAAACGGGCGCAATACGAAAAACACGCGGAACAACTAACCAAACATCTATCTCATGAAATAGCACCTAAGGGCCTCCGCCTAGCCTGCAACCCCTCAATGTATACACTAATTGAAGCAGAAAGGGGGAAGTGGGAAAAAATATTACTAGAAGCGTCCTTGCAACTGACTCGGGTCATTGCGGACCATAGTGAGCGTAAGGCCACCGAATACAGTGTCACGGAGGCCACGCAGAAATTGGTATCTAATTTCGGAGAGCATGAGGCAAGAGAACTGGAAAGATATGAACTAAAAAAGAGAGGCGAAATTTCAGTAGTAAAAGATAGAAAATTCAATCGGGACGGCAGAAGCTCCACTGCTCTGCAACAGAAAAATAGGAATGAAGCCGTACAAGAACACCAGGGACCACCCGCACCACAACCTAACTTTGAGGATAAAAATGGGAACTCGAAACTACAGTGCAATCCTAATCAAAACACCCTTACTCTCGAATATGACGCTGACACTCCCGTGCCACGTGATAACAAAGAGCAGCCAAAAACTTATGAGAAAAATGTCCTCAATCTGTCCAACACAACGCTCACACCCACTCAGCTTCAACTTTTATCGAGAGGCTTAGCCTTTTGTCCATCATCCAGTAGATTCAATGAATTTGAACTGTACCAAGACCTCGATAACTTTGCGCGTAATCTCCGCCTCCGTGAATACTTTCATGATTGCAAGGACTGTACGGACGAGAATAGATTGATTGGTGGTGACAAATCATGGTGTCCAGGTGAGCAGAGGGAGAAACACCTCGATAGGTATATATCAGCAGTTCAAAAAGATATCATCAGAGTGTATGAAAAAAATCGGCCATCTCGAAACAAAATATCAAAGTCAGAACAAAGGGCACTCGATGAACTACGAAAAAACACTGTAATTACCATCAAACCGACTGATAAAGGGGGCTGCATAGTAATTCTAAACACGTCGGACTACTTAAAGGAAGGGGAACGACAACTATCAGACACAAAATTCTACAAAGAACTTCCAACGGAGCGGACTCCCGAATTTGAAAGGGAGATAAAAGTAACCCTAAATAATCTCCGCCGGGACGAGAAAATTACCGGCAAAATGTTAAAAGCAATGCTACCGGCCCATTCTGTTCCCGGTTGATTCTATTTGCTCCTCAAAATACACAAGACAGGCAATCCGGGACGTCCGATAGTATCCAGTAACAGCACATCAACAGAAAATATATCAGAATTTATCAATTCCTTAATAAAAAACATCCCCCCAAATTTTCCCTATTACCTAAAGGACACAAATCACTTCAACTGCGAAACTTCAAGTCTCGACATCCCAGGCGATAGTTTTCTGGTGACCATGGACGTCTGCTCACTGTACACCAACATACCCCACCATGACGGAATACGGCTATGGTTTCTGATTATGTAAAATCTGACTCATCAACGAGTGTAAGTGGCGAGGTACTGTTTACACTTCTTGAACTTGTACTAAATTATAACCATTTTGAATTCAATGGCAAGCATTTCCTTCAGGACAGTGGCACTGCAATGGGCACGAATTTGCCCCAAACTTCGCGAGCACCTTTATGGCTTCACTTGAAATCCCATTCATTGAGCGACGCACCTTGAAACCTTTCTACTACAGAAGATACTTAGACGATATTTTTATGATATGGAACCACGATGAGGGAAGTATTTTCTGCTTCATAGAGGATTTTAACATGTACAGACCGTCAAATGTACCTACATTTCAACAGCAGCCACCCAAAGCATTGCAAAACGGGTATTCCATATTCTCAGGCCTACTGGTACCGAAGAATATGCACCGATATGCGGGAATTTTACAGACACGCAGAACACCTAAAGCATTCCTTCTTGAAACAAAATTATCCGGAAGACATTATTGACGATGCCATACTACGTGCTCGCAACGTGAACAGGATTGATATAATTAAGGGACCAAACAAAGTATCTAAAACGACTTCCCAAACGAACCTTGTACTAACTTACTCCTCATCAGCACCACGAATCAACAACATACTTTCCCGCCATTTCAATATAATTAGGCAAAGCAAACGACTAACTTCTATTTTCGCGAAGCCACCTCACGTGGTGTACTGCAGGGATAAAAATCTGAAAGACATTCTTGTCAGACCAAAAACAAACACCCCCAAAATTCAATCAGGATGCCATCCCTGTGGAAAAGCTCGATGCAAGGTATGCCCACAGATGGTCACAACACGTGAATCCAAAGCGAACTTCTCCGGATTTCAAATTCTGCATAACTGAAAGCCTTAATTGTGATTTCAGTAACGTAATATACATGCTACATGGCAACATCTGCGGACAAGAATATATCGGCCAAACAGACACGCCATTTCGGCTGCGGTTCAATAATCACCGGTACCACGCCACTTCACTGCCGAAGCTACCTTTATCTAGACATCTGCGCCTGCCAAACCACAGTTTTGAAAATATCAGCGTAACTCTTTTGCAGTCCGGCTGTTGTAGTAGTGTGTAACAAGTATAACATTTTGACCTCCAAGGTAGTGCCGGTGAGAAATTTCTTCTGTGCGTTGTTGAACAATAAAAGATAGTGCTCAATGTACATGCCAATGGCTGCTAAGGGGGAAGGAGAGACTGGAGAATTCGGCTTTTAGTTTACGGGAACGCGGCGAATTTTTATTGTTCAATAACGCACAGAAGACAAGAAAGGGTTGCTACGTTATACTCGCTGGGCGTAACCTCCTAGGTTTTAGAAAGGTTTAGCAAGCGTTGGGCCGCAGTGCCATGAATACAGTGAGCTAGTATATACCATGAACTCGAGGTGGTTAAAGGTAGGAAGTAGACACGAAGCGCAAGCCGTAAGAAAGTGTGCGTGTGTCTCCTCGCGTTCAGTCCTTGGAATGTCCGCAGGAAGGCCGCTGCTTCTATATGAGGAATATATGATGAAAAGATGCGAGATGGTGGTACTTGGAGTGTTTAATAGGTGGACGAACGGACACACAGACAGATGCATGGAAGGGGCATGAACGGACGCAAGGACGGACGCACAGATGAACGTGCGGACGCACGAACAGACGCACGCACGGACGGGCGGATGGACGCCCGGGCGGCCACACAGACGCGCGCATGGATGGACGGAAGCATGAACGAATGGGCAGACGGATGCTTCACCCCACTATCCATCGTTCACTCCGTGGATATGCTGCCATTTTTTTGTTCGAGTAACGAGTATAGTGTATTTAGTTACGTTTTTTCGGTAACGGATACAACACTGGCGTTGAGTGAAGGGACGTTCTAGAATACGAGGGCGTAGGGGATATGGCGTGCAGCAGCCTTGGAAGGAGTCGATTCCGTCGAGGTAGTTAATATAGACTTTTATTAACACGCATTAAGCCATTGAGACCCTGCCACTACTCTGAGGACCCCGTTTCTTCTCTCACAGTTGTTCGTACATCATCCTGTTCATCTGGTGGCCCACCAGCGCTCGCGATAGACATACCGGCGCTTTCACTATGCTCGAACAGTGGCGGCCGTATACTACGCCCTTCATTCGGCCAGCATTCCCCCTTCATTTGATAACGCTGTTGCCGGTGCAAAGTTATACCAGTTAAGCGTGAAATATTCGCGTCTGCGTGTAGTGCACTCGAGAAACGTATATTTAGCCTTTATGAGACGATTCCAGGTTAGCAATCACAATACTACCAAACTGCATATGCTCTATTATGGGAGGCTCCTTTCCGCGCTTGCATTTTGCTGCTGAGTGAGATAGACATTAGGAACGACGGCAGAAAGGTGAATTGTGTTTCCTCAGATTGATTAATCAACATCCGCTTTGCTCTAGCATTTTTGGCAGCCTCAGGTTTTCTTTGCAACATATATGTTTATACAGTATCAATTCATTTGTATGTACTCGCTCAGTAGAACGAAGAAAGTGAAGCTGTTGGTAAATTACAATCGTATGTGACCATTTATTACGATGTCGCAAGATTACCCTGGCTTGCTACAGTTAAAGCTAATACTATCTATCAATGACTGTTCTCCATTCGAGGGGCAGAAATCAAAAATGAGTGTTTCGGAGCTCTCGAAGTACGTGGTCAACGGTGCTGTCCTAAATTATGTGCTTGCAGATCCGGGCTTTATTCACGAAACATAGAAGCAGCTTTTTTCATGCAATGAGCATAGTGAGGCTGATGGCAGAGGTACTAACAGTGAAGCTACCAAATAGTTTCTCACTACACCGTTCAGAGGCCTTGTCACAGCTCCGTAATGCTGCCTAAAGGCGTCAGAAGTGCCCCCCCCCCCCCCCGCCAGAACCATTTTGTGTAAAACGCTGCGCATAAGTTCTTATAAAACAGTAGTTCAATAATGTTTAGAGCTGGGCTAGTTAGTGACTACTCATTGTATCTATAGTGAAGTGGCGCACTTTTTACTTTCAGAATTAACTCGTCCAACAATAAGTTAATTGCTAACCATAGCGCCATTGTTCTATCCCATGATATCAATTTAATTTTTAAGACAGGGTCATTCCTATTACAACTAACACAGGCCAGAATAATACCAGTGTTCAAGAAAGGTGACAAAACTTCTATATTTATTTATCGCCCCACAGCTATCCTATCAGCTTTTAGTAATGTAATAGAGAAGTGTGTCGAGAAATGCATCACTAATTACTTGTCTCAATTTTCAATTTTAACTCCTAATCAGTTTGATTTCCAACCTGCTTTCTCTACCGATCTCGCATTGTTAGCTTTCACTGATAAAAAAAAAGCTATTGATTCTTGTGAATTAGCTGGAGCGTTCATTTTGACTCCCTTAACCGCACCACCCTGGAATTTAAACTCATGTCTATTTTTACATTGTTGGACCTGCCCTAACCTTGAATAGAAGTTACCTCTGTAATAGACAGCAGGCTGTTTATGTTCGCGTTAGATTATCAGATTTTGTTACTACTAATAAAGATGTACCTCAAGGGCCCATTGTTGGACTGTTTTTATTTATAATGTACATGAATGACCTTCCCCTTTCAGTTACTAATGCTTAAACGTTTCTTTATGCCGTTGACACTGCAATACTAGCCGCTTATTAATCAATTGATTGTTTAACGACAAAACTACTAAATGACCGTAATAGCCTTTCAAGTTGGTGTCTTAATTACTCCCTCAGTGCTAACCCTACAAAAACTACGTTCATGATATTCCACACAACTAATAAAGTTCTTCCCTCAGAAGTTTCTATTAAACTAAATGACTTACTCATTACTCCTGACACTGAATGTTCTTTGCTAGGAGCCATTCTCGACTGCAACCTAAAATACTTTAGTCACTTACTCAAGAAACTGGCATTTGGTATTAAGATTTTAAACAAAGCACGTAACTGTTTCAACATTTCAACTCTAATCAAGTATATTACGCTTTTATTTCCAGTCATAATAATTATTGTATCAATACTTCGAGAAATACATACCTAACCCACCCATCTCCCATTCAGCACATTGAAAACCAAGCCATTGGACTAATAACTGCCCGTTCATATCGCTCCAGTGCATCAACATAACTTGGAAACTTTGAAGTACTCTCTTGCGCTACTTTATTTGAATATTGTCTTATTATCATGATTTCCAACTCACTGAACCATCTTGCACCATCAAGTGTCTTTTTTACTAATGCTCTGTTTAAATTCAACCGTACTATATTTGCTTCAAATGGGAATTTTTTACTACATACTGTCCACCCTAATTCTGGTCGCCACACTGCATATTTCTCAGCATTATCATTATAGAATTCATTGCCATCTCACATCAAACAACGCTCGAAAATTGATTTATATAAAAAACCACTGTTTTTATATTTGATTACCTACTAGATGTGTGTTTTCATGTTTTATTGTGTATGGCACTCTTTTTCTTTACATGTACCTAAGTGTTGGTTTTGTCAATTCACTCGATTTCCTGCCTTCACTGTTAGTGCAAATTCAGTCATTTTTGTTATCCTATTTTCAACGGGAGGTCCCCCTGCAGCCTTGTGCTTTCGGACAACCTCCTGTTTATCTACTTTGTACGATGTTCCCTTCTTTTGTACTAATAGCAGAAATAAACTTTTGTAGCGTTTAATAGTGTTTATAGTTTTAAGCACGTGTACTTTTCTACTTGGCCGTCTTGCAATCATCTCAACTGTTCATCTATTTAGGTATACGTTAATATTTTTTCTTAGTGTAGAGGCTGCACTTGCTCCGTTTTTATCGCTTGTGTCAGCGCAAAATTTGTTTCGTGGAAAAGAATGCATGCGATTTTAAGCTCATTCCTACACATGCCGCACTTATTTTATCGTCAAGTTCTTTGTTGCTCGGGGGAGATGCATTTATATGAAGTAACTTTTTAAATAAATTTAGCTGCGAGTGTCGTCTCCTTCTTGTCCCCATTGTCCCAACAAAAATGCGCTACAGTATAATGACCTCACACCCACAAATATTTAAAGTCCTGTATCACTACATATCACACGCTGGCAGCATTCCGCAAACAATCCAAGAAATATTTCCTTGACTGTGATGCTCGTGATCTTTTATAAATACATTTTTTTTCTCATCAATGGCTAGAAGCGTCCTCTAGCCGACACTGGCACCAACACCAACGTAACAATACTTTCTTATTTAGAGCTTCAATCATTTAGGTATTCTGCGTTTCTTTGTTCATTCTTTGTAATTTGTGCATTGCAATGCTATTATTGTCGATATGTCTGTAAGTATGTTTTTCTACCATTCCTTCTGTATTATATGTGTATATTATGTATCTCGTATACTCAGTTTAAACCGCATTTCTTTTTTAATTCCACCACTGTCTATATGGTATTTCTACCGTTTATTTATGCGTGCTAGTGCATTTGTCAATTATTCACCACACGCACGTGATTATTATGTGCAGTGTATGGTGCTGGAGGCCTAGTCAGGTGACGTTTCTTCTAACGTCACCTTTGTCAACAGCACCATGACAATCTTGTATTGTCACACAAATGAAGATATAAAAAAATATCATGCTCACTATATTATACGGCATAATGGGGATAAACTTCTAACCTAGCACCTTGCCCCTCTGAAGGAACTCGCCTGTCGTGATTGCCTCCCTACACCGGTAGAAGGTTCCTGGCGCTACCCTGGAAAATCATGCGTATGAGCATGAGTCAGCGCGAATCACGGCCAGGGAGTAAGAGTAGAAGCGCGCGTAAGAACCTGAATGAATGGCTCTTCTTCTGTTGACAATTTTCGGGGTCCTGTGCTCCAAAACCACCACATACTCAGGGGCCTGTAGCCTTTCGCCTCCATCGAAATGCGACTGCTGCAGCAGGGGTCGAAACCGCGACCTTCTGGTCAGCAAGCTGGCAATGGAACCGCTTCACCCGTGCGACGGACACTTATTTTTCATGGATCTGTTGGAAGAAACGTTCGTCGTGATGCAGTTGTACTTGTCAACGTTTTGCAGAAAATAATGGTATAAACAGCTAGGGTTATACGAAAAAAACAAAAAAGCCAAAAGAAGATCATGACAACATCTTCGGTAATTCGTTGTATTTCTTTCGTAAGGTACTTACAATCAGGAAATGAGATTAAACATTTTTGCAAGAATCAGCTATCACCTGTGTAGCACGCTTCCATCGGCTAGCGGGTCGCAGACACTGCCCCCGACGCGGCCGTATCACGTGACAGGCGTTGGGCGTACGGCGCCAGGTGCCTTGTTGCGCTCTTTCTCCACACATGGCATCGTGTTCTTTGCCGTTCGCGTAAGCTGGGCTGGCTGCCTGCGGCTTGCCGCCACGTCGGCGCCTCGGCGCGACAGTGGCGGCGGCGCCTCCTCTTCGCTTCTAAAGCCCCTATCCGCTTCCCCTGCCTCACGAAGAGCGTTTCGCGGTGGTTGCGCGTTAGGTGGTTTTGTGTTGTTTTTTGTTTTCTTGAGTCAGAGAAGGTGCGCAAATCTTAGGTTGCACTATCGCGGAGGCTTCGTGCTTCAAGTGTCGCTTAGAAGGGGTCATATTCATGTAGCTGCGGACACAGGCACACTGCTACTGCCGCTAATAAAGTTGTGGTTGGGTGTCCCGAACAGCTCTGCTTGGCTCTGCGAACGCATTTTGCCATTGCGGGTAGCTGGATGCTTGCTTCCGCTGAGCTGTTGTGGACGCATCTGTCAATTAACGTGTTGAGGCCGTAATGCCGACTCAATGAATGAGGCCGTAATGCTGACCTGTCGAGGCCGTAATGCGGACCTTCCCGTTGTATGAGTGATGCAGTAAATTTAATTATTAAGGGTGATTGTTTGCTGACTGCAGATCGTCTCTGAACTGCTTAAGCAAAATACGTCGCTTCGAGATGCAGTGTCGCGCAAGCCCTAATAACATCTGCAGCGACAGTCAAGGAGCAGCAAGCTTCCACTAGCGGAAACATGAAAAAAAAAAGGGGGGGGGGTGTAATCCATCTGGATAAGACTACGGTGTACCGAATTAATGTAATGAATTTCCTTTATTAAAGACGATAGCTTGAGGCGCATATTTAGTTCGCTACTCCTAGCACATACGCGGCATTCGGTTAAATTGGGCACGCCTCGTCGGGAAGGTGACCCCGTCGCTCATTGCCGGGGCCACCACCCTTAAAAAAGCTTTACCCTCGGTTCTCATGGCTGATTTCGGAGTTCGCCTGCATCTGCGGCGAAGTTCGCATTATAATAAACATTTAAAAATTGGCAGATCCCACGTTCTGTGGGAATTGATGATATGCGAAGCACAAATAAGGAAGGTTGATATGTCCCTTTAAAATGAGCACAACATTACGAGGTGGACGTAAATTACGCCATACATGACACGCATATAATGATTATCATGTTTGATTATCATGTACCATTTACCTTCGTCGTCCACTCCCGTCACGTTATTGCAAATTTCGTATATGTGGAGCTAGCGAAACGACCGTGAGCACGTCATAAGCGTAGCAGGTAGCCTTGTTTTACAGAACACGCATGTCATAATTATCATTTTTGGACGTGTCATTTGCCATCTTCGTTTATTCACGTCACCTGAGTACTAAATTTGATGCATATGAAACTAGCGAAACGGCGGCGAGCGCGCTATGAGCGCAGCATGTAGTCATAGTTTACATGACACGCATGTTATGATTATCATGTTTGGAGGTGTCATTTACGTTCATAATTGATTCACGTTACGTAATACCAAATATGGTATATGTGAAGCTATGAAAGGGCCACAAGTGCATCATGATCGTAGCATGTAGTCATGTTATTACATGACACGGATCTTATGATTATCTTGTTTGCACTAGTCATTTACTTTCGCTATTCAACTCCGTCCCGTAATACCAAATTTGGTATATGGAACGCTAGCGAAACGACCGGGAGCACACCATAAGCGTGGCAGGTAGTCATGACATGAAAATCATGACCAGCATGTCATGATTTTCTCGTGGGTCTGTCGCTTATGTTCGCCATGCTGTCATGTGATACGATACCACTTTAGCAAAATGTCATCTGAACGAAACCACCGTAAACGCAGCAAGACCATCAAATATAAATCATGATATTCATGACATACATCACATACGTGTCATGATTTTCATGTTATGACTGGTCAATTACGCTCGTCATAGTCGCGTTATGCCATACCAAGTTTGTTATCGATACCATTATCGAGACGGGCAGGAGAGGTATAAGTCTGAGGCGGGTAGATAGATAGATAGATAGATAGATAGATAGATAGATAGATAGATAGATAGATAGATAGATAGATAGATAGATAGATAGATAGATAGATAGATAGATAGATAGATAGATAGATAGATAGATAGATAGATAGATAGATAGATAGATAGATAGATAGATAGATAGATAGATAGATAGATAGATAGATAGATAGATAGATAGATAGATAGATAGATAGATAGATAGATAGATAGATAGATAGATAGATAGATAGATAGATAGATAGATAGATAGATAGATAGATAGATAGATAGATAGATACGCTCAAAGTCACCGAAGTTCGCTCAGAAATGCTTTGCGTTAAAAAAGAAGCAAGCATGGCCCCGCGGGTGCTATTTGCGGTGATTCTGTATCATGCGCCATTCTGACCTCAACGCAGACGGCGTTAGCGCGCGTTCGAGGCTGTTCGGATTCTCGAACACGCGTGTGTTTAGCTGATCGCGAGTGCTTAAGAACGGATTAAATTTAGTAAAACACGAGCTAAATAACGAGTCATGGCGTGCCTATGCCGCCGAAGTGTACGCTCTGACGCTGGATATTTCATGTATAAAACAGGGCCTTCTAGTAAAGTGAGAAGTCATTTTATAAAGATGATAGTCTTTCTTGGGGACCTTCGACGCCTAAATTTTGGTCGATGTATTTCTGTCTGTCTGTACATTTGTCTGGTTGTCTGCGCTAGTGATCTTCTTAACGGCACCAAACAATACTTCAAATGACCAAGCCCATCCACAGCGCCCACCAGTATTACTCAAGTTTCAGCGTTCATACTTGTCCGATTTTCAATTAAAAAGCAAGTATTGCGCATATCTGAAGCACCATAACAACACGTCGATGTTTTTTATGTGTGCCTTCATACTAGAGAAGGCACGCACAAGTAATTCTAAGGACCGTATCATTTATCACGCTGCGCTGACAGTGCAACACGATGCTCAAAAAGGCAAGTGTTCCGAACGCTTTGCTAAGACGACCCGGTGGTGGCACCTGCCCGTCGTTTTGCGTTCTACTCCTTATCGCCTCTGAGACAGGCGCGCATATTTCTCCGCGGGCGCGCATGCCTTCCTTCGTTTTCGAAGATAACTGCCAGATGGCGCTCGTGTCTAACGTGCCTTAGAGTAACTGTCCATACAGTTACTCTAACGTGCCTCGATGCGCTCGATCGCCTTCGCTGCACGGCTCGAGACTCTGTAACGCAGCGCTTCCAGAATACAATTCACCGATTTTCTTGCGCAGAACAACAAACAAATGTTTTGTTCACTCTTCCCACACGCAAGTCTCTCGTCTTTCGACTACATTTGCAGTGAAACCTGCACGTATGGGACCAATTTTTTAGAATTATTTTCAGTGGCGCATAGCCTGCCACTATTAATGAATGAAGTTCCGCTTGATTTATTGTTAAAATTTGTGTATATCGACACATTTTTCAAAGCAAAATACTTGTGCCACAGCTGTACATTTACGGTGTGTTGCATCCAAAGTGGTTTTAAATCAAAATCAATCACTTATATTCTCACTAATCGGCGCTCACTCGCGTTCATTCTCATTTCCACTTCCAGGCGCCAATACTCACCTTTATTGGCACTCACTCAAGTTCATACTCGTGCTTCTCACTCATTGGAACTCACACTGTCACTCACTGCCCGTGTGTAAGAACTAAACGAAAACTGAGAACAAAAAACAAAGAAAAAATTATTTTTACCGGAAGGAAAACGTAACCGGAACGTTATCTATTATTTCGTTCCGGATTCAAACCGAAATATTTTCAATCGTGTACGTGGACGTGAGGCAGAGTTGGAGGGAGACGAAAAGGAAGAAGAGGCTAGAAATAAAGAAGATGGCTGACACCCCAGCCTAGTACTGTGTATTATTACAAATTGGTGCAGCGGCGTATATTTTTTGTGCGGACATTCAAGATGTGGGTGGACTTCACCATCGGAGCAAATCAACGCGGTGGCATCCGGATCTTGACTGCAACGCCTCAAGATGAAGAGGAACTAGCACTTTCGGAAGCAGTGAGCACTGACGCATTTGTTTCCTACATAAGCACTAAAATGAAGTTCGCTCCAGACCATTTACTTGCTAAAAAAAACGGTGAGGATCAACATGAAACTTCAGGACTATGAGAATTTTGTGCTGACTCCAGTAAGAAACGATACGAAGCCTGCTACCGCTGCTTCGCCTGACAGTTCCGTCGAGCTGATCAACAAGTTTCTTGAACTGCGCCAAGAACAGAATAGGCAGCAAAATGATTTAATGCGCTTGCTTGTAAACGCGACAGAAAGATTAAGCAGACCGAGTCGTGAACACGTGAAGCCAGACATGTTTGACGGAGAGTCTAGTAGTCCTGAGTCTTGGCTCACGTTTTACGAGTATGCATGCAATGAAAACTACTGGCACAGCGACGAAGATATAGTGAAAAACATGCGACTATTCCTATCGGGCATAGCAAAGAGTTGGTACGAATGGCGTCTCAACGCTCACAGCAACAAACCATGGATAGAGCGGAAAGCAAGCTTTCTGAGCTCCTTCAGCGAGAACAAGGTGTTGCTATGGGACAAAGCAATCACGTTCAAATACAGGTCTGGATCTGCACTCAGCTATTTTTATGAGAAAAAACGCTTGCTACAGCTGGCGGACTCATTGTTGCCTGAGACGTCTGTGGTTCCGCTTATCAATCATGGTCTAAGTCCGGACCTTCAGAAGCAAATACAAATGCGAGGACCCAAGACGGTCGAAGAACTTCTGCAGGGAATGCGAGACCTCTACCTCCAAGACCTAGGAACCCAGCGTCAACCCATGACACCTGCTGCAAGGAATACCGGGGCCACACGAGCTGAGGAACAACGCCCGCTTGCAAGCTGGAGGGGAGACCTACTGCAACACCCGCATCCTTTTTAACCGCCCAGGGAGGCTCAGACCATGACGAAGAGCTAGATGACGTAACGAAAAACTAAACAGAAAGGGTCTCGGCTTCCACCCGACGACATCAAGAGAAGCTGTTTATTTGTCTCATACAAGTCTATTGTATATATCTGTTTTTGTGGATGAAAAGGAACGGAGTGCGTTAGTTGACAGTGAAGCAAGCGTCATGGTTATTAACGCAAATATTGTTGAGAGGGCGAAAGTAAAAGAGGTAAGACCAGTAGAAGTACACGGATACGATGGAAGACGAGATGTCTACGATAAATGGACTTGTATAACCATATCGTGTCTCGGCAACACTGTCACTGCGCAAGCACTGGTACTCGACGGAGTTCCGTATGAACTACTGCTTTCACGTCCAGTCATCAGTGCACTTCGCCCTAATATCTACTGGACAGGCGAAATTACCACAGAAGAAAAGCGCTGCGCTATCAAAGCTGCAGTTTCGCCTTCAAGGACTCCGCGGAAACCATCGTCCGGTGAAGATGTTAGGACGCTTTACCCGGAATTGATGTGCCTGAAAGGATATCCTACAGCAACTACAAAGTTTGAGGTTCCATTCCAGCTCAGTGATACAACGGTGGTGAGAAAAAAGCCCTATAATATGTCACGAGAGAAGAAAGTGTGGCTTCAGAACGAGATTCAAAAGATGTTGGATGCGCAGATTATTCGTCCATCCACGTCTACGTTCGCTTCACCCATCACCATTGCACCAAACAAAGATGGAAGTTTTCGACTCTGCACGGACTACAGACAAATTTATTAGCAGACTGAGCTTTTTCCGTTTCCTATGCCACGTAGAGACTCTATTATAGATGACACAGGCGGCTGCAGAGTTTTCTCGCGCATTCACCTATGTAAAGAATTTTGGCAAGTTCCGATTTCTGAAAAGTGCAAGAAATATTCTGCCTTCATCACGCCCTTTGACATCTATGAGTATAACCGACTTCCATTTGGATGGAAGAACTCACCCGCTTGGTTCCAGAAAATGATGAACGACGTCTTGCGACCATTTATCGGGAAGTTTTGTAACGTCTACATAGACGATATAATAGTATACTTCCGCAACGAGGAAGAGCACTCAAACCATCTGGCTAGTGTACTTCAAGCACTTTGTGACGCCAAGCTCAAATAATGACAATAAGAGTGAGTTTTTCCAAAGTAAAGTGGTGTTTCTTGGAAGAGTATTTGAAGGCCAAACCAAGACAACAAAACAGGAATCAGTCGAACGAATCGCAAAAAAGCAGAAACCATATGACTTGCACTCTTTGCGGGTATTTCTGAGTCTTGCAGGGCATTTCCAGCCATTTATTAGAGATTATGCGACCAAAACCAAATGCCTCACAGAAATGACTAAGAAGAATGTGCCATTTCAGTGGACAGCAGAGTGTGAATCTGTTTATCACAGCCCTATGACCAATATTTCATCGGATCTAGTCCTGACTCTTCCAGACTTCAAGTTGCCTTTTGAACTGAACACCGATGCTTCTTATTATGGCACAGGCGCAGTGCTTTACCAGAGAGATACCGACTCTCCACGAAGCCGTCAACAGAGAGTCATCGGGTACTATTCGTACACCTTTTCGAAAACTCAACTGAACTACACGACTACAGAAACAAAGCCTTGGCAGTCTTAATGGCCATACGCTATTTTAGACCTTACCTGCATGGCAGGAGCTGCAAGCTCTACACGGATCACCAAGCCTTAACGTATATCCTTAACCTCGCTGAGCCTCGAGGAAAAATTGCTAGGTGGGTTAGTGAACTCCAGCAGTTTACTTTAGTGGTCCACCACAGGCCTGAAGAACACCTCAAGGACGCAGATGCACTTTCAAGACTTGCGGTTTTCCTGACCATAAAAATGTCAACGCAACATTGTTGTGGGAGGAAACTGAAGAACTTATGTTCCATAACGGAAAGTTCACTGTCCCAGAAACAATGGTGCCTCAAATTTTGGCGCTCTATCACAACTCCCCGCACTCAGGTGGACATGACGGCTTTTGGAGGACATGTCACAAGATTCGTCAGCGTTTCCAGTGGAAACACATGAAAGAGGACGTTCAACGGTATGCTCAGTCTTGTCATCAATGTCAAGTTCACAAAGCCAAGTACCTTCAGAGAACAGACGAGTTGGTTTTGTCTCAACATTCCGACGTACCATTTGAAGTCATTCATCTAGATTTCGCAGAGCTCAAGAAGAAGGCTGCAGGAGTAAGAAGAACGCAGTCTTTTCTAGTGGCAATAGACCAGTGCACAAGAATAGTGGCTGCACGGCCGGGAAGAGAAGACGTAAATAGTGTGATCACTCTTTTGAGTCGAGAGATGTTCAAGAATACGAAAATAGTAATATCAGACAATGGGCCAGCGTTTCTCAGTCAGCGTTTGCAAGATTGGACGAAGGAACGAGGAGTTGTATTGCGACGCTGCGCTCCGTAGCATGCTGCAGGAAATGGCATGGCTGAAAGAATCATTCGGGATTTGAAGCAGTTCATTTCAATGTATCCAGGTTTTCAGGGTGGATGGAAGTGCTGCTTGGAGGCAGCTGTCGCTCATCATAATCGGTCGCACACTGCGAGCATTGGCTGTAGCCCATATTTTGCAGCTTTCGGAAAGGTACCAGTGCTTCCTGCTGATCAAGAACTTTGCATTGCAGACCACCTGCAATTGTGCGAAAAACGAAAAACTTCGGAAGCTTACCAGCGATACCAGGAAAGTATGAAGAGGAACTTTGACCGTCACCACAACACGCGGATACCTCAGATACAACTGAACGATCTGGTGCTTGTCAGAAAAGGGCTTCCCGGCACAAAGCAGGTGTACATGGGACCTTATCGCGTAGTGCAGATCGCACAGTGCAACATGGCGTTCTCAAAAGGGTCGGTTACACCAACGATGATGGTGTGCTGGAGTTTACGACCATTCGAAACGTTTCCATGTATCACCCCAGGAGGGATCAGTCTTCAAAGAGGGGGAGTGTACGTGGACATGAGGTAGAGTTGGAGGGAGACGAGGAGGAAGAAGAGGTTAGAAATAAAAAAGATGGCTGACACCCCAGCCTAGTACTGTGTATTATTACAAATCGTTTTTCGGTTCATGGAATAACTTGACAGTCTGAAGCGATCGAAATCATGCAACGCGAGAAATTCATACCTCATGATGCAGTAATAGCACTTTTTTTAGGTAGATATTTCTATAGGTCCTCCTAGACTGGTTAACATCTCTACCTTTCCTTTCCCTGCTCTTCCTCTCATGTAAGTAAAAATTTCTTGTGACTGTGGGAAAAGCAAACGAACTCGAGACCAGATATGTTTACATTAACGCAAGGGCGATTTTGTATGCCAGTCATGCGGGCAAGCGCGAAGAGGGCATTCTCGGCGCTGGTTAGTTTGAACAGAACAGTGGTCTAGCACATCAGATAAACAATCGATGATGTGCCGCCTCTGACATGACGCTCACTCCCCTTACCCAAGGCATTGAGCTTTCTCGCGAAAATTTGTTGCTGACTATCATTATGACTTGGAACAGCACTGGTTTGCGCTACTTGGCAGCAATTCGTTGTACAGTAATTTGCGCTCCCCTGAAGAGGGTGTTGAACCTCTGTCCCACTTTCTAAAGGGGACGGCTTTATCGTTAATTTAACTTTACCTTCTGCCACTAAAACCATTACGTACAGTCAAAACATTTTTTAATCATTCTCGAACAGAAACTGAACTTCCTTCAATAAAACGAAACTACCCGAATGAAACGCATTTCTTCCCGACGCCCTAGCACCAACTGTCGAAGGCTAAGCAGCGGTTTTGAAGTTAGGGCAGAGAAATCAACGTACAACAATACGGTTTTCCAAACGATGAAGGAAACAGGGGGTACCTTTGCGGGCTCGTTTCTTCGTTGAATGCAATATTAGTAATAATGATAATTTTAATAATAATAATAATAATAATAATAATAATAGTAGTAATATTAATAATTCGAACACACATATATGGCAAGGAACCACATACAACTCGGTTTTTATTGCCTCACTTCATCTCATAGACTCATCAAAACACTCCTGCACTTCATATGCACAGTGACAATCGTGTTTTTCGCACAACCGCGTTAAGGCATGATAAACAGCGCAACGCAATATGTGAATTTCCTTCAGAGCTTGCGACAAGTAACAAGACACCCTTGTACACACTGGTAAGTTTCTTGGAGACATACCTTTATTGTCTCAGCGCACAACGACACTAATTGAAACCTTGTGGTAAAAGTGGCCACGAAGGAATACAGACGGAACAGTGCGAGTTGAACAGCCTTCGATTGTTGACATGCGGTGTGGACGTTATTGCCTTTAAAGATAGAAGCGATTATCGGTGACATCGCAGAATGCCTCGGGCAGTGGGCAAGATCTTTTCTTTTCGATGTTGCCCACTGTTGCAAGCTCATTGGTGGCGTCCAGTTCACTCTAGGTACCTGGTTCCCGCAGGAACTCTTCGGTTGTTAAAGCCGAGAACCGCTGCTTCGGAAAGTAAGCACGCATGAGCAACTTAACTTCGACCGGGTTATCCAACTGCTGGCGTCTGGCGCTCTGTTCCTGGGCCCAGCCGTACACGGCGCTTATCAGGAAGAGTTCGGAAACGTTTGTAATCTTATCCGCGATATAAAAAACGGATTCCTCGAGGGCGTCGTTGAATTCATTCTAGATAAGGACGTCTGCACCATAGCACGTCGTCATCAGTATACATCCACGATGGCGTCCATATCTGGCTCGCGGCTCTGCGTCTAGTAGTAGTCCAGGAATGAGTACAACCGACATGCCGTTAGGTTCCTCGATATGTAGCAGGTGCAGGCGTCCACCAACTGTTCAACTATGTACTTCCTGGCGGCAAACCTCGTGTGCCGTGCCTCGTCGTTGCTCTCCATCTTAAGAATGCCAGAGTACTGGTACCTGAGTGCACGAATTCAGAGATCCTCAAGAAATGTCTTCAACAGAATGACTCAATTAGTAAACAAGTGGCTTATTTAATTATTCCGTCATGTCTGACCCTTCGTATTGATTTGAATTTGAGCTAATATGTATATTCATTTACCTCTAGTAAAAGTAAGTTAGGGTGCATATTTATTCATTTATTTACACCGGTTGCATCAGCAATCTAGCAACAATGACTTAAGAAATAAGAACTGTGCCATGCCGCGTGAACGAATCTGGCCGCGTATATAAATATATAGTTCCCGATTTACCAGGGGAATCTTTGTGCGGCCAAGTTACGATGGGGCCTTGTGACTTTGGCTCGGGCAATAGTAAATCTACAGCCCTTTCTACGCAGCTCAGCTGTTCTACGATTGATTGATATGTGGGATTTAACGTCCCAAAACCACCATATGATTATGAGAGACGCCGTAGTGGAGGGCTCCGGAAATTTCGACCACCTGGGGTTCTTTAACGTGCACCCAAATCTGAGCACACGGGCCTACACCATTTCCGCCTCCATCGGAAATGCAGCCGCCGCAGCCGGGATAGCTGTTCTACGAGTGACGTGCGCCGGCTTCGCAGTTACTCAATTTACCGTAGTAGCTTTCAAAAGGGCAAAAAAGATACCGGAAACAAGATTTCCTACAGCAAATTATTGAGCAGGGTGCTCTCATACGTAAGGCACAAAAAGACATTGAACTTGGGACTGAGCATAAACAGTGTTATAACAAATGATTTCACTTCTATAGTAGTAAACATTTGTCAAAAAATAAGGATTATAAATTCAGCGAAAATGTTGGTTTGGCGTGTGGGCTTCAACGCCCAAAGTAACTCACACAATGAGATTTTCTCGATCCGGGTGTAGAGGAGGTGGGCGTAGGAAGATGCGCTGGCTAATTTCGCCTACCTTGGACTCTTTAGAGGGGCACTGCCATGAAAACTTTTCTTTTTGTTTCATTGCGTGAAATAAAAGGCCACACCATCAAGGGCTTCAAACAAGTACAGCTAATCATAAGTAAACCCTGAAAAAGTAAGCAAAGCATGTTAGAAGGCTTGATAACTGACGTCATCACAACTAGCAAGACAGATGCATTAAGTCACCAGAAGTAGTACAGTAGCCTGACATCAAGGTAGCGTCGATGGCGGTAGATGTGCCATGAAAAAATTGACAATAATGTAAAAAATAAACTATATTACCAACATTTGCTGAGCGCCACACTTACTCTTAGTCGTTTCTGTACACGGGAGAAATATAGGTGAGCTGTAAGCCCGTGAAGTAAGCTTTACGTGCAAACGCCGCCATTGCACGCCGTGTTTTTGCCATGCCCCTGGCGGTCGTGGCTGTAAACTGCCTGAGAGCGAGAACAGCAGAATAGTGTTTTCTGGTTTAATCCACACGAATATATCAGATAACGGAAATGAAAGTTTGAAAAATGCTATGAACTCTGCTTGGCAGAGTAACGTTTTAATTCTCGGGTAACCGCCAACGAGGCTGGACTCTCCGTCGCAGTAAAGAGCGTTTAACGAACGCACTTCCCAGCAAGTGCACTTTTCAGCGAGATTCCACAATGCATTCCAATGTGAGAGCGTGTAAATGAGACCAGCGAACAGGTGCGCTGTCCGGAGGTTCACTTAAGTTGCGTCAATGAGGTGCACTGCCTTGAGGTGGACTTAAGTTGGCAGGGGTATTGATTGGCGTCTTGGTGGGTGGTTTTTGTGTGAATAGCTACAACCGAAAAAGGGGAGCCAGCCTGAGATGCTAACGACGATTGTGACAGAGAAAACACTGTGCGCCTTAGGTTGATGGCTCATTCAGTTTGCTCTTCGCTAGGCTTCAACCTTCTCACTGCGTGAGCAAGTATATACGCAAAAAGTGCCGCTAAACTTGTTTGTTTTCGTTTTCCGAACCTTCGAACATTCGTTCCTCAAGGGGAACTCAGCTCACGCTACCAAACGGAGTCCGGGTACGCCGCAATCCTAACGTCCCAACAAAGCGTGTAAGTACATGCAAGTGAATGTCGCTTTTTATACGTAGACTTGTGAACATGCATGAGTGCTCTCAATTGGAATACGCTGAACGAGAATACGAATGATGGGTCGCTCGAGCAGCACTATGATTGTGATGGTGTGGTCACAATGGCTGGCGATCATTACCGCATCACGAAAATCCATAATACACAATCCAGTCTATACAGTTTCAGCTATACAACGCGAAGCCGAGTAGGCTTCACGTGGTACTTTGTGCACGTGTGCGGGATAGAACTGTTTAGCTATACGTGGACGTGTCAATAAAGTGGTCGTAAGTTCGGCGACGATCTGTGATTGAATACGCCTTCTTTTTCGTCCTTGTATGGAGTTTTTCTCGCATCCAAACATGAGCCAACCGGCCCAGCTTTTCACGCTTCAATTACTATTGTACCCTGGGTTCTTTTCTGCGTCTGTATTCTTCAAGGGATTTTTACGCTTCTTGCTCCAGCGCAATTGCCAACACCACGCACATGCATTGTTCGATTGTCCCAGAATTGGCATTCCACTATTGGAAATACTTCATATGTTTGGCCTGTTGCCACCTTCCGCATGGATGTGCACCTGCAAGATAGTGAAGTCAGAGCATTATTAGCAAGCACCTACAAGGATGACGGTTCCATTTATGCCAACAATCTCAACCACCCTTGGTTGTCTCGAGCAATCTCGGAGACATCGGCTCCTCACTACTAGACATAAAAAAGTGCAGTGGTTTTAGCTTCGACCAAGCCGAAACAAGAAAACCAGATAAAAAGCAACTTGCACTCTCGTCACCTGCGTAAACGGAGCGTCCTTGCCGTAACCCAAGTTCAGCTTGGAGCCACCAGAACAAAACCATGAAATCTTAGCGACTTGGAACAGGGTCGCCACAAAGTCACCGACTGAAAAAGGAACCGCTGCGTCTCGCAAGATAATGACTGCCTAATTGAAACTTGGGGTGTCAACAGGCAAAGCGAGGACTTGAGACGCGTGGTAGCCCACTTTGAAAGGAGCAATCTCAAGTTGCTTCAAGCAAACAAAGAATGTAGGTTCATTGTCGTGCTCTTCCCTGCATTCGACTTGAATGCGCTGAAACAAGTGGCAAAACTTCAAGATTTTGAATTTCAAACATCGAAAAGCGAAGGCCGTAGCTTTTGGCATCATAAGTAAGCGTGATTTGGATGGTTTTTAGGAGGAAATCCGCAAATGACGTAAATGGCTTTGCGAGTGCTCTTCACTGTGAAAACTCAGAAGCCTGGTTGTCCTCTTAAGGCAAGCACGGCTGAAGAGGCCTTTTGGCAAACGCTGGTGGTAAGCTTCTTTCAACGGGTCACGAAGGGTCTTGCGCCGGAAGATCTTTTCGTGGTGCAGAGCTCGCTATTCATTGTGAAGCAGAGGAGAAGTGGTTTCCCCAATATGAATGTGGTTTTTCCTGTCGACATTGAACATTTGTTGTACCCCACCTCAATCTAGAAGATTCATTTACGTCATCTCGCGTGACATCGTCTACAAGAACTGAATTATTCGCTAATCGGAGCACATTAAAATATATCAATTCTTCAAGAAATACTAAAAAATGGGTAATTTTTAGTGATTCACAAGCGCCACTTACGTCACTCTGTAGCACAAAAGCGAATACAATAAATGACGATCTGATTTACGAGACACCTGAAGAGCTCATAAAGGCAAACCAAAAGCACCATGAAACAATGTTTCAGTGGATACCGGGACATTGCAACATGAGTGCCGACACGGCAGCTGATGCATCGGCATGGGAAGCACACAATGGGATGCCTTCGTTTCTATTCCAATATCCAAAAATGAATTGCGTCACATTTCAAAGACAAAACAAATTTTTTCTATATTTGTAAAAATACGTGGCTTAACTAACACTCCAAAAGATCTGATATATGCCATATAAATCCATTAATTGAATTTGAAATTCCGTTATCTCTAGGCAGAAGTGTCGAAACTCTTATTCATTGATCAATATTAGTCACCACCTACACCAAGTATTGTTACGCAGTATTGGCCACGCTGAAGCTTTCTAATTTCATTGCGAATTCGTGGATGAAGACGTAAAACACTGCCTTCTAGAGTGCACGAAAGACCAAAATGCATATACTTAGATCATCCTTAAAGACATTCGATCACAGACAACACAACACAACAACAGTTTAATCACATCAGTTTAATGAAACTGTTGGGCTCCTGAGCAACAAGAGGTTCCCACAAGCGCGCTGTAAAAGCATAGAAAGATTTTTTTTGAACGCAGTGGAATTCTTGGCCGACATTAGTGCATTTCGGTTTGTATTTTTTTTTTACGTGACAGCGCATATTTATGGTACTGTTGACTGTGTGTAGTGGGTGCTCTTAAATCTGATAACATCATGGTATATACGCATATAAGTGATTGTTGAATGCGTTGTTTTGAAATCTCGTGTCCTAACTGTTATGCTAAATTGTATATGATATGGGCTGTGGACTCGTTCCGCTTGGAGACTTGGACCCTACGTGCTCTATGTTAGAGACCTAAAAAAAAAAAAAATAAGGAGTAGCCGGCGCCCTATTTGTGCGCCAACATCTACTTACATCTGGTCAATGAAAAAATAAAAAAAGGTCGTGTCCATTCTCCAGGATTGTCTTTCGGAAGTAGTGCGCCAACTGAAAGGAAAACTGGGCTGTTGCATTGCAGAACAATTGGGGAATTTCATCAGAGTCTTTCCTGCGGAACTTTTTAGTGGGTATTAAAGGTCAACTAATGTGTACAGGAACAGACATGTTGGTCGAAGAAAGAGGATTGAGCATCGCGCCAGTGCTGTGCTCTGTGTTTTCAGCTATATTCGATTGAGCCTCAGTTAAGCACTTAATGATGCACGCGTTGTAAAGATGTATGAATACTTTGATGATTTCTGAATCTTCTTTAACCTCTCACCTACTTACCAGTTATCTCACGTGGCACATAAAGTTTTACACGTTCTTATAGCCTGCTCTAGGAACATATAATTTGCTAATGAAGTCCCAGCTCTGAAGGCTATTAGTTTTCTAGATTTCGAAATACCTTTTTCCCACGACGGGCAAAGCATGCCCCGAGTCTAAGAAGGCCATTCTGCCTTGCGAATCCGCACACTCGAAGTTGGCGAAAAGGAGCATCGCGGATCTGTGTTTTACGAATGCACTGAACAAAAACTGCCAGCCCATCATGGAGCAAAGCCCGGCAGAGCAGGTGGGGCAGAAAACAGTATCTGTGTTCCCCTCGCCATTTTCGAGGTCGGCTGGCTAAACGTCAGCCAGAAAAATGAGAGCACCGCGTGTCCGGCCACTGGGTGAGACGCGGAACATCTGGGTGATTCCGTTCTTTCTCAGGACGTCTCAAGGGCTAAAACGAGTGTCTTAAACGTTTCATGTGAACCTGGTGTTGTCATCACCCCGCAAAATTTCTGGCTTTTGCAACTGTACCTCGGGTGGTGACCACGGTTCAGCATGTAAAACCAGCAATCGGAACTACTTTCACAAAGCCCAGCGTGAGGGTAGTTCATTCCATCCTTGGAAATTAGTGGCAACGTTTCTATATCGGCCAGACGGGGTAGTGTTTCAATGAACGCCTGAAAGAGCACGCTTACAGTGTACGATGAGGCAGGCGCGTAGCCCAAATTTTTGTTTTTGGCGGGGGGGGGGGGGTCCACTTTGATTTTTGGAGGGGCACCCTCTTAATAAAGTTAAAGCAGCAAGTGCAAGACCGGGTTGACTGGCGGATCGTGGGAGAGGCCTTTGTCCTGCAGTGGACATAGGTTGACGATGATGATGAACCCCTTGATTTGGCCATTTTGCGCTCTTTATGCCATGCGGAATAAGATTTGGGAAGGGAAGGAGGGAGCACGTTCCCGGTGTTCCACCCGCTAGCTACGCCCCTGCGATGGGGCACAGGTAGCAACCTAGTGTTGCATACGAAGGAGTGGAACATTTGCAGGCCTCTGTACGGCCAAGCTGGCATTCTAGGCAAGGAGAAAGGTCAAGCAACGCGAACTCAATCATTCTAACAACGCGAACTGCTTGAGGCGTGCGACATAGGAAAGAATGAGCACGTTTGCATAGGTGGGCCTTGTGTGCATTCTACAAAAAAAATGATGGCTGTTTCTGCCATGGTGTGGCTGACTACCGGGAAGATGATAGACTTCGGGTTGTACCTTGTGCGTGTGGGTGGGATAAGGAGGTCAAGTGTACGCGGCTGCGCGGGTAAGATTGTTGTAAGACCAGCGACGGTGCGGGATGAAGTGCGCCTTTTTCGACGTCATTGTCTTGAGTTTTCGCTGGTTGTCCTCGCATCTACGTGCATATGTAAAGTGCGCTAGCTGCTTCAACGTCTGCTAGCTCCCCCATACGTCGAAAAGCTTGTAAAAGATATAATTTTTTCAACAATGAGCATTTTTGTGTTTTTCTTTTTTTTTCACTGACTGCTAAAAGTTGGTCACCGACGTCAGTCACTGTAAAATTCTTTAATTTCAACATGACCTCTCTTTCATTTCTGACACTACGTTGAGCAAACAGTTTAAAGCAAAGTGTAACTGCTCTTCTCTGCCAAGTGTTCGGCTGCTGACCCAAAACCCACGTGTTCGACCTTGGCCGCGGCTGTCGAATTTCGACGGAGGCGAAATGCCGTGTACTGTGTAATATCACTATACACGCCAAAGAACACCAGATGGGCGAAATTTCCGGATCATCATTTGTGATGTTCCTCGTACTGATATCGCGGTTCTGGGACAGAAATAAACACGAGTTATAAACTAAATACCTACTAAACAAGTTTATTTATTTTTGTATATTTATTGAAAAATACCTTACATACACGAAGGCGTTGAGTAAGGGGGGTTACAGTGAAATCAGAAATGAACTCGTAAAGAACAGTGCTACAGTGCATATTAGTAATAACGACAAAATACATTGTAAAAAATAAATAATGCATGAACAATCGTAATGAAACTGTCCACAAAAAGCAGATTACAGCACGTTGAAAGAAAGAACGCCCAACACTTCACAATATTAAAGCTGATCGTGCCGGGTATTGTTCTTTTTTTCGGGTTAAGATATGTTAGTTGCATTCTGGGAACTGTTGGCAGACCTTTATTTGGTCTTGTGACTGTTCAGTCTCTTTTGGGTGATTGGATAATTAAGAATGCCAGACAACACTGGCTAACCCATTCTCACGACTCATTCGCGCTTAGATGGTGTTTGACCAATCGGCGACACTGTCCTTGGCTACACACACGCAGCTACCAGAAGTCGTACTATCTTCTGTGCATTCACCTAAGACGTCTAGAAGGCGAAATGCATATTTTCTTTTTCTCTTTATTCGACTGTATAGATAATTATAATTGAAGTTCATACAATACTAACCTGTCATTATTTCTGTTTATGGTACCAATCCGCTGCAATAAGGTGACACCTTCGCCAGAGTGACAATTACCAAATACATATTAAGTCCAATCATGTGTGCATTTCGGCTCCGCACAAATTTGCAGAGCAGTGCAGTCATTGTTTTTTTTTGATGTTCTTGTCATGTACGTTACCAAAATATTCCTTCGAGGACTGCACGAAAAGTTCATTACGGACAAGTCTTTTTTGACATTTAGCTCCACTTTCTTGCATACATTGTCACAGTATAATTATAATCTGCACGTCATCTCTTGCCACTTTCCGGCAATCAGCGAAACGTTGCGCAATCTTCAAACCTTGGACATTCTAATAATTTCAAACACGCCGAGAACATTTCCCTAATAAACATGGCCCTAAAACAACGAGATCAATGGCCATCGCAGGTTCTATAGCGATGTGGACGCTATACTGTGCTCACAACTAGAAGCGGTCAGCAGTGACGCCGCAAAATCCTTCGGGCAGCGGATGAGAGCCGCACTTTACAATATTGCGCAGCAATGCGAGGTTTTCGACGTCTTCAAACAGACCCCAGGAACCAGGTCCCACCACGAACTCTTCTGGCGTCATGGTCAGGAAACGTAGCATGGGAAAGAATGAGCGCATCAGTGCCTTCACTTCCAGCGGGCTTTCTGACCCCAGGCTTCTTACGCACTGCTCCTGGGCCCAGCCAAACACGGCTTTGGTAACGCTGTCTTCGGAGACCTTCCTTATTCTATCAACGATGTATCGAACCGTTTCCTCCAGGGCGTCATTGAATTCCTTCGACGAGAGGATTTCCGGTGCTTTGGATGACGTCAAGATTGTCTCGGCGATGGCGTCCATTTCTGGCTCCCTGCTCTGCATGTAGTAGTCTATGAAGGAGCACAGGCGATCTGGCTTCAGGTTTTTCTCGATGTAGGTGCCACAGGCGTCTACTAGTCCCTGAACCAGGTACTTCTTGGCGGCAAACCTAGCGTGCAAGGCATCGTCGATGCTCTTCATTTTGGGCTTGCCGGAGTACAGATACCTGAAAGCATAGATACAAGGTTAGATGAGAAGACACCAAACTGATCGGCTTCATGAGCGAAGCTTTGTCGATGTATGAGCGCGAACGTGACACATCAGTCAGGCGGTTCATCATGATCATCGTGAACCTATTAACACCGACGTCTGACAAACTTATCGTCAATAAGTGCCAAATCATAAGTAATTTCCATAACCGACTTCGTCATGTGGGTTTCGCTATGTTATTCACTACAAAAGTACATTGCAGATATTCTACCATGCTCGACTGTATTCTCTTGCCTTAGCGTTGGGTTGCAGGATCGAATCCCGGCTGAGGCGGCTGCATTTTCAATGGAGGCGAAAATGTTGTAGGCCCGTGAGCTGCGATTTTGGTGCGCGTTAAAGAACCCCAGGTGGTCAAAATTTTCGAAGCCCTCCACCATGGCGTCGCTCATATACATGTGGTGGTTTTGGAACGTTAAATCCTACATAAAAATATAGATTTCCTGAACGTTTTTTTGACAAACGAAGGAACGGTAATCGAAATTGGTGCGTTCCATCATCTGCCTTATCACTGCAGCTCTGGTATACGTACCGTATACGTACCGTATAGTGCAGTATACGTACCGTATTTTACTATCGGCGTACAAATATTCACACTACGCAATTTTCTGCATCTGAATAACGGCAACATTTATTTCAAGCTACGTGAATGTCGACTTGCTTGTCGTTACCTCGTGTTGCTTATTTTCGGTTTTGCTCTTCAAACGTAACGGTCACGTTTACTGAAATGTTCAAAAGGAGGCAACCTAACCTGTTTGATGGCCTGAAATGGCTCTGAAATTGCCCTTTCTGAATCAGCTTTTTGTTTTTGCTTTATGCGTGTTTTTTATTTGGGTTGTTTTGCAGTTATTCTTGTTGTTAAGGCGTTTATTAGCCGGCAACCAGCGATCATACGCTATGGTGACTGTCACGGCCAAGCACGGACTCACAGCGCGAGCGGCATCCTTTTTGGGTCGACCCACTAGAAAGCACTCGAGAGTTCGACCCATTTCAGAGTTCGGATTCTGTACAATGTTTTCTGTCCTTCGCTTTGTGATATGGGTCTCCTAAGGATCACTCCCAGGCTGCTTGTCCGCTCATCTTTTTCGCACATACGTATGCGTGCCTCGTCGTGATTTGTGCGCAGAGATCACCCTTGCACAGTAATAAATTATTTCTCTCCGAAGTGAGTTTCTGAATTACGCAACACTTTTTTCGCCCTTTTCTCCTAAAATTGTACTGCAGTTTTATGCATCACTTCCCGCAGCATTTCTGAAAGATTCGCAACCGTTTGCTTATTGACTTTATGTTGGTGTACAGTGCGTACCATTAGTTTTGCTATACCTTAAGGTAAATCAGTGTCTACAAAAAAATTAATACACGTTCATATAGTATAGGTGGAGATTTGATTAAACTAAATTTGTCGTGTATTCGCGGCGGCGATTTGCATGAATTTCGTAGTAAACATAAAAGTTGGTTCTGTACTAGCTCAAAGAATCCAGCCTATTTCATAAAATAATTATTAATTGTGCCGTGACCTGTTTACGTGTCGTTCTTCGCCTACTGATTTAGAGCAACCTATGCATCATTTTACTGTAAATTCGAAAGTATCTAAATACGCCAATTTATCTGGAGTGAGTGGCCCCTCCGAATATCGACAGCACGTTTTTTTTTTTTTCTTTTTCGGTTTACACGACCTTCCTCTTCGGAATGAGTTCTACACAATCGGAAATGAAACGAGATAAGTGAAACAGGCTAGCTGCATGCAGCACATGCATGCAGTTAGCCCTGTGGATTTTCTCACCTGAGCAGCAACTCGAAGCCATCCGGGTGTAAGTCAGTGACGACCACTTCACTTTTCTCCGCCAGGTCTCCAAAAAACATGGCGTAGAACACCTCGTTTCTCATGGCCAGGAACTGTTTGTGCACACGAAACTTCCGTTCGGGAATGTGGGGATGGTCTTCGGGCTTCACTCGGAACTCGAAATCTGTGAACTCCCCGCTGTCCAGAAATGCCTCGACACTGAACTGCGTTCACAGATAGAAGAGTTGGTTCAAGTGAAACGCGCGACAATATAAGCCATTGGCATGTGGGTTCACGAAAGCCTGCCTCACTCGATAAGCGGCATCATCGCATGTGCTTCGTTTCCTGTTTGTTCCCAGAGCAGAGAGTATACACCTTCTACAGCACACTATAGTGCGTTCTGGGGCACCCTGCGAGTTTGCGTAAAAAACTTCCCAATACTTGTATTGAATCACATGTACCAAACTCCACCTCGGTCGATCATTGGCTAGGGTGCTCGGCAGCTGACCCAAAGATCACCGGTTCGATCTCGCCCGAGGTGGTTGAATTCCGAAGGAGGTGAAATGGTAGATGCCTGTGTGTTGCGCGATGTTAGTGCATGTTAAAGAACACCAGGTGATCCATATTAGAGATGTACAGGGGCTTCGGAGAGTCCGAAAGGCCACCCCAGCCAGAGAGCCGGCCTTGGGCGGGCCAACGTTTTCTCATCTCGGGCCCAGCACCGGGCTCGGGCTGCATATCACGAAAACGTGTTGTTGGGTTCTTTGATTCATTTTCACGAAATGTGAAGGACGCAACCCACGTAGGCGGAAAAATGAAGGGTACAAAAGTAGAAGGGGACTGTGGCAAGTTGACGCTCCATCCTGTCCCCTTTCTTTTCTTTAGGAGGGGGGGGGGGGGGGGTCCTTGAGGTGCAGGCTTGTCCGCCATCGTAGCCACTCCTAGTACTCGGAGTGCTCACGAGATGGCGATGGCACTGCGGCGCTCACTCCACTCCGATGCGTAGGACACGAACAGAACAGACAGGCAGACGTCCAAACGTATGGCCGTGTTTCCGTGTTTGATGATGTACTGGGAAAGATTCGCGGAAGATTTACGGTTTTACCGATAAACCTTCACAGCTTCACCAACTCATGATCATTCACTCCGTGGATATACTGTGATATTTTTGTCTATGTTGGTTGTGTCTTTCACCTGTCTTCGGGCTGCATTGTTCTTATTTATTTTTTGTCGGGCGGGCCGTGTCAAATGCAAAGCCTAAATAAAGCTCAAAATTTCGACATGCCGGAACTGTTTTTCACAGACTTGTGCCTCTTTCTAGACAAACCCCACCCCACCTCCTTTTTTGGTACTCCTTTCTTTTAGCTAGTTTAAAACGGAAGAGGAGAAGGCGACGTCACACAAGATGAGCCTTTTGACGCTACACATGGAATATTTTCCTCTCGTACATTTCAGGTATTAAACTTCTGGAAGAAGAAACGGTCTAAATATTCCAAGCTTGCTATGCTTCCGAAAAAGATATTGACGATTCGGGCCACCAGTGCGAGCAGTGAAGACGCCTTCAGTTGTGTGGGATATGTGACGCAGGAGCACCACGCTTCACAGAAGCCCGAATCATTGTACAGCAATTTTTTTACGACAGCTTGCAATCGTTGCACATTGTGACTGTAGTGTGTCATTTGCTCATGCTTTATTTTGATGTGTTGAAGAAAACGCGGAATTATCAGAAAACATCTTGTCTCCCCAGCAAACTTTCATAATGTCAGCGTGGTCGGGGCCTGTGCTTTTCTTTTTGTACGTCGGGCTGGACTCGATGGGCTCGCAGCACTTTAGCATCGGGCTCGGGCCGTCCTTCGAGGCAGCCGGTGGGCCCGGGCAGGGTTCGGGCTCTCAAACTCAGCCCGTCCACAGCTCTTGTCGACACTTACGAAGCTTTTCACTACGCCATCCCTGATAATCATAGTTTTTTAGGGGGGATGTAAAGCTCCAAATAATAATAATAATAATAATAATAATAATAATAATAATAATAATAATAATAATAATAATAATAATAGTAATAATAATAATAATAATAATAATAATAATAACAATAATAATAATAATATTAATAATAATAATATATGTTGTTTTTGTTGTTGTTGTTGTTGTAGCAAACTGTTGGCATGTTCGGGCTGTTTAAAAGAAATTGGCGCATTTTCTCTATTGGGTGTCCTTACCCATTCAGAAACAACCAAATCACCATAAAATGACTATAGAAAGTACAGCGGTGATATTTCTTGCTTCAGAGAGATAAAAGAAGCTTACATACTCATTTACTTCTTGATGGTGGGATGCAAGCATGCAACACAGTCGAAATGGCTGACGTCAGCTCCGTAACGGGGCGGTGACAGGTGAAGAGCCAACCTGCTATAAGATTGCATTAGTTGATCTGTTGCATCTATCGCTGCCTAGCTGTCTGGCCATTTCTTTCTGAGTTTTTCTCTTTTTTTTTGCTTCACACTAGTTTTCAATACCGTACTGTGCTGTTAACCTGCACCTGTAACGAGTGTGACTCCATTACAATCTTCCCTGTTTTTGTTGCGATGGCAATTATATGGACACTCTCGGCTGGATTTTGCTGCCGGCGCCGGCGTCGACGGCATGTACCTATATGTATATGTATCTATATATATGAAAACGCAAGGAAGAAAGAAATCCAGAAAAAGACACCGGCGCACAGAATCGAACGTGGGACCTCCGCGTCGTGAATGCAAGGCGTTAATCACTGAGCCACCGAGATATAGCTCCTGCAACAGTCAAACGGCAAGCTATTTATATCTACCACTTACCACTGTTGGCGAGCATCTCGGGGGGCGCGAACTATCATGTTTTCAGCAATATCACCAAGATGGCGCAATGACTGCATGGAGCTCTCATCTCTCACGCGTACTTTGGCTCGCGGAGAGGAGGGGAGTGGACGGTCTCTCGCGCGCCCTTATCTCCTGGCGTGGAGGAGCATACAAATTGGCTCGCGGTGAACTTACACTGGAACGATTCTGTTGTTATGGAGCGCACAAAGGTCACTGCAATCGTTGCACAGCCTCCGTTTGCAACCTGCGCGCAATTCAGAGCATTCAAGCCCAAGCACTTAAGATATGCCTTGGAATACCCCGCAGTGCTTCAACGGCTGAAACCATTGCCATCGCTCAAGATCACTCAATAAATACGCATATTATTACCGAGACAATGCGCATGCACCTCAGGCATTATGCCAGGACCCCTTCTCACCACCTGGCGAGTCTAGCTGCTGAAAGGCCCCGCACGACATACGGCACTATTGTCTCCAAGCATCGTTCATCGTTTGCTGAGACATACGCACCTGCATCAAAGCCACTGCTTCCTCCTTGGAGCTTGAGCCGGCCGCGAGTTCACTTAATGATTCCAGGAATGAGGAGAAAATCGGACTTACCGACACATGCCCTGAAACAACTGAGTCTATCCCTACTGGAAGAAAACTACAGTAACCACGTGCACATTTACACGGATGGCTCTACTATGCCGTCTAGTTCAGGTGGAGCAGTGGTTATACCATCACAAGGGATAACTCGGTGTTTTAAGACTTCACATGTGACGAGTTCGACGACGGCAGAACTCGAGGCTCTGCGCAATGCACTGGAACACATCAATTCAGAAGAAAGACCAGGTAAATGGGCTGTGTTTTCTGACTCAAAACCAGCGTTACAGTGCCTGATATCAGTTCTCCGACGCGGATGCCACGACCAGTTGACCTACCAAACCGTGAAACTACACCACCTGTTAATACAAAAAGGCCATGACATCGTCTTTCAGTGGTTACCTGGGCATAGTGGTATAGGCGGCAATGATTCTGCAGATCATGCTGCTCGCACGTCACATAAAGAAGGGAACAGTATTCCGATACCGCTTTCAAGAGCGGATGCGGCGAGGCAGATTCGTCAACTGGCCCGCAGTCTCACACTGACCGAGTGGAACACACCAAGCATACGACGTACACGACTGCACGAGCTCGACCCATCACTACAACTCCGGCCTCCACCCGGCCTACATCGACGTGAAGCTTCGCTTCTCTATCGCCTTTGGCTGGGAGTTGCTTTCACGAAAGCATATACCACGTTAATCAGAATTACTGACAGTGCGGCGTGCGATGTTTGCGGAACCGACGAAAATATCGAACACCTGCTGTGTCATTGTCCTCGATTTGCCTCAGTAGTAAACAACTTTATTATGTAGTAAACAACTTTATTAATTTGCCTCAGAGAGACAAGTACTTGCCAACGCAATGCGGCGACTGGATGATCGGCCTCTTTCTGTGCAGGTGCTATTACAGCAACGTACACATGCCTCGACAGCCCACAAGGCAGTGAAAGCCCTGCTGCGTTTCCTGAGAAAGACAGGCTTGTGTGAACGCCTCTGACATGCGGTAGATTTCTACACGCTGCAGTGAAATTACTGTCAGTCTCTCCCCCACCCCCTTTTTTCCCTCTCTTCCCTCTTTCTCGTCTTTCTTGTCCCCTTCCTTTATCCCCCAGTGTAGGGTAGCCAACCGGATGTCTTTCTGGTTAACCTCCCTGCCTTCTCCCTTTTTGTTGCTTCCTTCCTTCCTTCCCTCCGTTTGCAAAAGGGCGCGCTTTTAAGACACTGCGAAGTAACAACTGAGGCGCTTATTCGCGTTCATCTGTACCTGTGAGTACGTTTCGTGCGTCCTCTGTGCGTGAGAGACGCTGGGCACGTTTCAATCTGCTTGCCATTCTGCACATGACCTTCCAATTTGTTGCTATCACGTTCATTACTTCGCCTTTGTGGCAAAGCTGTGACATTTGTTCCTTACATTACTTTAAACTAAGTTCGTTTCTTACATACCGAGAAGCTGAGTATGCGTGCGTATTAGTTGCTCTGTTTCGTATTTCCTTCCTCCTTTCTTTTCATACTCCTCTGTATCTCACGGTGTAGGGTAGAAAATGGCTATAACTTGGTTTACTTCCCCACCTTTCCCTTAATTCTTTTCTCTCTCTCACTGCCTCTCTATTATACTAAACCATATTTACTTCCATTCGCTTCGAGTACTGCACCTTCTGCAAGACGGACGTTTTGTTGGTAATTATCTTATTGAAATGTTTTGAACAGTCTAAAGTTTACTTGCCACAGCTCAAGCCTCATTATAGTAATAATAATACGCTGGGGTACACGTCCCCAAAGCCCGGTGTGATTGCGAGGCAATCGAGAGCGTAGGGCGCCAGAAATTTCGACCATCTGGTGTTCTTTCACATGCACTGACATCGCACAGTTCACTGACCTCTAGGATTGAAGTGCGACCGCCATGCCCACGACTTTCGCGTCAGCAGCCGAAACGGAGGAAGGAAAGGTAGGAGAGATCCTGACGTCACTCGTTGTGAAGCTGTGATGAAGCCGGAAGTCGGCAATATTGACTGGGCAAAGCCTCCTCTCTTGTTTACATCCGAATGTAAAGCACAGGGCACGACTCTCTCTCCGGCTCGGAAAGCACGTGAGCTGCGCGGCGCGTGTGTCATGACGATCCGAAACAAAAGGAACGGGGCTCAACACTCTGGGCCAGCGCGACACCTTCGGCGAAATTATTTCGTCCGAGTATTAACAGCGAGTAACAGCTCACCGACAACGAAGCAAGAACAAGAGAACGCGCGCTATAGATGCACTGACAACAGCACTGACAACAGCGAGATGCATTGACAACAGCGAGCATTCCGCTATGCGGCTGACGCAGCGTCCGGCCACTGTGTCCGTGTTCTGCGGGAAACTCACCGGCGTCAGCATTTTGCGGCCGTGGTGACTTTGAGCACGGTGCAAGTGACACCTGAACGCGGTTGCTGTTACGTTGAGATCACATGCAATGCTTGGGAAGAGCATACGAAGCGGTAGAGAAAAGGTGTTTTAATACGCACATGCAAATTGTTACTGTACACATACAACACGAATCTACGTATGTGCACATGGTCCTCATTGCGTCTTGCAGGGCTCAACAGCGTCGTCCATTGTCACAAGCAGGAGCACTGCCCAACCGTGACTGACCTGCAAGGCATTTGTCGTAGTTGCAGCTTCGTCATGGTGCCCAACGCTATTTCGCTGAACAATAATTGCTTCATCCGCGTCATCCGCCGCATGACACATGAATATGCACTCGTTCTGGGCACTGTTGAAACCCCGTGGTGGACAAAAAGATTTGTAAACGTTGCTAAGAGTACAGTAACTGCCAGGAGAATACTGCGTAACCAATAACGCGGCGCAGAGCACGGATATTGACCGCCACGGCTCAGCACAAGACCTGGGGAGGCACACATGCCGCCGCCAGCCGCGGCCGCTCACTGCTAGACCAGCTCCACTGCGCAAGACGTAACCATAGCCACGCTGCTATTGTGCCCAGTGAATATGGCCGCCATGACGTCATTTCCTCCAAACTTCTCACGTAGCGCGCTGGCTGGGCATGTCCTCTCCTACCTTTCCTTCCTCCGTGGCAGCCGAGCATGATACCAGAACGACACCAGCGAGGCGGACACGAGTCTTATATTCTATAGCTCGTGTTCACTTATCTTGACTTCGTCCTATGAATCATTTCTTTTTTTTTTCTCAGAGAACTTCAGTGAATTTCAGCGCATCTATCTATCTTTCAGCGCATCTATCTATCTATCTATCTATCTATCTATCTATCTATCTATCTATCTATCTATCTATCTAGCTGCTTACGTTTGGGTGCTCTCGCTGTCACCCCCTTAACTTAGCGTGAATCAAAACTAGCATGGGAGGGTAAGATGGTTTGACAAATATGACGCGCTGGTCAAGACATGAAGCACGTCAAAATGCAGTCGCGTACGTCATCAAACACTTCCCGCCAGACAGTGGCACATACTCGCGGGTGGGTATGTGCCGATGGTATGTGGGTATGTGCCACAGGTGATTGACACTTAGTATCGACCCAAGAACTACGAGAACACACATGGCCAGTTTTAAAGCGTGGGCGTTAAGAAATACCCGACATTGGTAGCCTCGACCCAACGAATGCAAAGAATAAATATCAGGATCCCAGCTGAAATTGAACCCAAGCATTCTGCGTGGCAATGAAATATTTTACCACAAACCTATGCTAGGTCTCGGAACTACTTTTCAAATAGACAGTAATGTTCGTGAAACGTCAATAGAGGTTGCAGTGTTGCTTACACAATTTTTGGCACATTACATATGTACTCATTTTACTATAGAGCAGTCACGTCGGGTTGGCGTCAATTGTGGTCAGTTGCCATGCGCTGAAGTTGATTTATGTAGCAGTGTCCAGGGCCAGCATCCTCGCAAGCATCAGCGCTTCATATCAGCTTCTGGCGTTGCTAATACGGATGTTCCAGTTGGCATAGGTGCGTAAGTGCAAACAACTGGTTATATTAAGAACTGCAACTCTTGATTGATTGATGTGTGGGGTTTAACGTCCCAAAACCACTATATGGTTATGAGAGACGCCGTAGTGAAGGGCTCCAGAAATTTCGACCACCTGGGGTTCTTTAACGTGCACCCAAATCTGAGCACACGGGCCTACAACATTTCCGCCTCCATCGGAAAACTGCAACTCTTCAACATATGATGTTGTAGGCCCGTGTGCTAAGATTTGTGTGCACGTTAAAGAACCCCCGAGGGTTGAAATTTCTGGAGCCCTCCACTAATGCGTCTCTCATAATTATATGGTGATTTTGGAACGTTAAACCCCACATATCAATCAAATGAACCTTCAACATATGTCTGTGCGTGCCACGTTTGCACATATATTCAGCTTCATTTTATAACGTGTCGCTCAATGAAAAAATTGTCACACGGTCACCTTTTTCCGCATGCTTCACATAACATCGATTCCCAGGCCCGTGGGATCTCCCGAATTTTTCTTTTCGCTTGTACAACTCCTTAAATGAGCGCTTTAAATATTGATAAAAGCATTAAATATAATAATAATAGTAATAATAGTAATAGCAATAATAACAATATCTGGGGGTTTGCGTGCCAAAATTACCTTACGATCGTGAGAGAGGGCGTAGTTGAAGGCTCCGGAAATTTCGACCATCTTGTGTTCGTTAACGAGAGGGAAGTCATTTGACCTTGAAATGCCTAAAATCACTGTCGTCGGAGTTTTAGATAGGCGACACAGAGAGCGCTTGTTCCTGGTCGTGCAGCTAAGAATGAATACATCTTGTTGTCGAGATAGTTGTTTGAGCAGGTAACGTAAATAAGGTAATTCCGTCAATAAATGTTCCCCGAGAAGTGGCCAGTGTGGTCAAAGCTTGCCTCAGGAAACAAAAGCCACAAGACAAGACCTGGGAAGCAGCCGTAAAGCAAGAGAGAACTTACGGGATGTTGTATCTCCTCGTCCTTTGCCTCTGGTAGCTTGGCACGACAGCTCTCGCAAGCTGGTAAGAAAAACAACGATGACGTGGTTTAACGACATTGCACGCTAGAGCTCAGCCTAATACGCACAGCTTGCAAATCACACGGCTTTCTTAGAAAAAACTGCGATTCTATCTATCGGCAGTGCGCCCAAAGAACTAGAAACGTTTTTTTTTTTTTTTACCAGAATAGTCGAAGAAAGTTTGGCACTCCCATCGTTGATTTTTTAGCACGCACTTTTGCAAAGTGTGCTTGTGATTTTCAGCTCACTCCTATTGCTGAGAACTGCGCTTAATATTTCTAGATTTTCACTCGTCGACGCCTTTCTGAGCGGGACTAAGCAAGACTACTTTTACGCATGCAAACTGTGAATTCTTCAGCACCTATAACGACGTGTTTCTGAAAACCAATCCATATAATATGACCGAAAGAATACCTACACCATAAGGGCCTGCAGGTGCAGGAAGATTCGCGCGTGCGCTATACGTACAATTCTTGGTGAAGAATGAAGCCAGAATAAAGCCAGAATTTTCTGTTCCTTTTCATAAAGATTGTTACCAATAAAAAAAGTTGAGCCGCTCAATTTTCCTCCTTCCTTTATTCCATGCTTCTCACACTTGCTCAAACTATGCAAATCCTGTACCACTGACATTTCAATAACGCTTAGCAGTAATCTGAATTACTCTGAAAGATTTGAAAGGTAACATTCGCTTCTCAAATGATAGGCGTGCGCAGGGTGTGGCGATTCTCTGTGATACCTTTACACAGTAGGGCAGTCCACATCATTTTTAATGCACAGGCCCGGTATTGGCTTCGCGTGCTTCTTGGACGATAATGGCTACAGATGTACCCTGACGTACGTTGCTCTAAAAAACTGTTCACCTTTCAAATTTACTACTTGTAATCTTGTGACCAATGACAGTCTTTTGTGAGAAGCACCTCATCGCCTTTTTTTTTTTTTAATGCATTGCGGAGCTTGTTTTCTTTAAGACTCGTTGATGATTGAAGCCCTTTCGATCGCGAACATGAAAAGACGTGGGCGAGTTTACGCAGCCGGGGAACGGCCGGAATAGTAGAGCAGGTAAAATTTGCTTAGAAGTGTGAGAATCGGTAGAATTTCGGTCTGCAGCCGGCGTGACGCAGCTGCCCCATCTTGCGAGAAAGATGGCAACGGAGCGCTGTGGGGAACCCGCGTAAACGCTTTCTCCCGCGCACTCCTTCTCCATTCGAACATCAATAAAGACGTTTTACTCTCTCGACCAATGCGCAGATGCGCAGGCCAGGTGAGGTGACGGTGCAGTGAACCCCCTCCCCTCCTCTGATGTAGAACTGTGCGCATGTTCGTGTGTAATATGATAACTAGAAATGCCTGCCATCGCACCGATGTTTTCCCGTCCCAGGCACCGCTTGCCGCCGTGAGTGCGCCAGGAATGCTCGCGTTGTCTGCCAACAGCCAGTGGCGTGCCGTGCAGACACCCGAGATGCGCGCCGTATCGTGCGACAAAAATGCGGCAATCGTCTCGTTCACACCGAAGGATGATGTTCGCTATGAGGCCTGCATGATGTCAGCGTCACTTTAGTCAGTTACCAGAGCTCAACACAGCAGCTCTAAAGCAAGAGTGACAGTTTCAGGTGTACCATGTTAAGGGTTGACATCAAATTTTTTCAAGTAAAACAGTGCCAGCCAGCTAACCACCGGGTACTAATTTTCAAAGTATATATCGTCCTGGGTCAGTTGAAATTTCCCACAGTGCCGCAATTACCGTACTACAATATTTTGTGTTCCGAGCTGCTATTTCTTTGCGAAGTATTGCGATGCCTTCCAGTGAAATTAAGCGTACTGAAAATGGGCACCGTATCTGCGTGTTACACTGCAAATGACGAAAAATAATAGTCGCACGTCTGCAGAGAGTGAACTAAAGAAAATCGGTGAATGGTATTTTGGAGGCGCTGCATTAGAATGCCTCGAGCGTGCAGCAAAGGCGAACGAGCGCATCAAGTCACGTCACACGTGAGACATGAGCGCTATCTGGCAGTTATCTTGGAAAACGAAGCGCGCGGCGTGCGCACCCGTCTCGGAGGTGATAAGGTGCAGAACGCAAAGCGACGGGTAGGTGCCACCACCATCTCGTCTTACCAAAGCGTTGGAAGCACTTGCCTTTTCGTGCAAGCATTGCATGGTCAGCGTAGCGTGATAAGCGCTACGGTCCTTAAAGTTACTTATATATGCATATTCCATTAAAAGGCACACATACAGAATATTGACGCAATGTTATGATGCCTCAAATATGCGCAATAATTGCTTTTTAATTGACAATCGCGCAAGTATGAATGCTGAATCTTGAGCATTATTGGTTGGCGCTGCGGATGGGGTCAGCCGTTTGGGGTATCGTCTAGTATCTTTTAGAATACCGTTCGTGGTGGAAAAACAGACAAACGTACAGACAAACAGACCAAAATGTTTGTGTCGTAGGTCTTCAAGAAAGACTATCGTCTTTAATAGTTCCTGCATTTCCACGTGCAAAAGCCACGATATATTTCTATGGTACGGTGTAGTGCAGGGTGCCGCGAATATCGACCACATGGAGTACTTCAACGTGATCCTAAATCTAAGCACACCATCTTCTAGCATTCTCGCCCTCACCGAAAAAGCCGCCAGCGGCCGGTATTTGATCCCGCGACCTTGTGCTCAGCAGACGAGCGTCATAAAAACAAGACCACGCAATGTATTTCATTGCGCATAACTTAGGCGAGATCGCGCGAATTTTTGACGCTACATCGCACCCTCTCCCTAAGGAGCGAGGGGGCGCGCAGCTTCGCGCAGCCGCACGCCCTCAGGCCGCTTCGTCGTACCGTAAACTGCCTGACGCGTCAATGTTTATTGCGGCATGACTACGGACACCGACTCTTCCGTATCCCTCAGCCCGCAGCTTCACTTAACACGGCTGTTCCTCTTTCAAACCACGACAAGAAATTTACGTATGCGCTGCTCGTTTTAATCAACACAATTCACAGCATATAAACGCACTTGCAGGCACCGGCAATTTCAAAATCTAGAGAACAGCATTGTAAATTATCCTGATCTTTATATATTAACTTCGTCTATACTTTCCTTGGCATTACTATCGGTTAGATCTCATTATTATTGTGTACAAACACGGAAAAACGAGCCATTAAGAATACACTTATTTCCCATATATATATATATATATATATATATATATATATATATATATATATATATATATATATATATATATATATATTGTTACGTGGAAAATAACAGTTGTCGGTCCGCAGCCACAACGCAGCTCACTGAGAACGTCCACTTCTTTTCTCTCAGTCTGAGGCACCTCCTTGGGTATGCCCCACTATGCCCTCTTTCAGTCAGACGAAATCACGTAACAATATATATATATATATATATATATATATATATATATATATATATATATATATATATATATATATATATATATATATATATATATATATATATATATATATATATATATATATATGACGTAAGAAGGTAGCGACGGTTGGTAGAAGCAGGGAAGGAAAAAGTGCAGAATGGAATAAACATGGCGTATGAGCCAGGCCACGTCACCCAGTCATCGTAACGTCACACGAGTCGACAGGATGAAGACCTGGCGGCCACTTCATCAACCAGCCACCATCTTCGAACATCTCAGCAAGACGCAGTGACCGAACGTGTACCACGAAAGTACATCCCAACACTACACCAAGACCAGCGTTATGACAGCACCATCAGACGACCTTCCCGTCCCCAAGTACACCGGAGCAGCGGACGATGGACCTGTACAGGACTGGTTCGACCTGTTCGAGCACCACGCAACCACTGCATCATGGTCGGAACGGGAAATGATCACCAACTTCACTGACTACATCTCCGGTGAGGCATTCAAATTTTACCTGACACACATATTCGAAAACGACGAATCATGGCAAAAGATCAGGGAAGAGATGATTGCCCGTTTTAACGACTACGACAAGGACTTCCTCAGTACCGACCATCTGCATACAACCACACTCGGCCGTCACAGTCCTCGCTTATTTCTCAAGAAACGTGGCGTTCCGCCAGGTTTCTCTTCACGAAAGTCGGCATTTTCAAAGTCGTGGCACCAACATACGACACGAGACGTCGCTCACCCTACTGATGCCTTTCATGCTTCGTCTCGCATACATGGTCCACCACCTCGTTTTCTACGACGCAGCTCTTCAAAGGCTCCTAACGGCCACTATTTCTGTCATAAGGACGCCTTGATCATGGTAGACCAGCTGACACATGGGTAAAATACCAAACAACGCCAAGATTACTCAAAGAGTGAAAATCAGTCTTCACGCATTGGAGCAGCTTACTCCCCATCTGGCAGACTTGGCCCGCCTCCTTATTTTCCATCGCTTGGCTCTTTCGTGACTCACAATGTCCATCTCACATCAAGCACGTTCACAATGGGCGGAATAGAGCTGCGGAGCTCGGACGATGCTACGCCAAGCCCTGTACTTACCACCCAGATTCATGCGCCAGAACAGCTCGCATCGTTAGTTGCACAGAAAGAAGGCCATTCATAACTCAAACCTTACCGAACTACCCCTGTTGCGGTGTTGCCGTCCAGTGCGCAGCCACCAGAAACTCCAAACACAGAAGGCTCAGACGCATCGAACGTCGCATGCTACCAGGCGCAAGAACCACTCATAGTGAGCCGCGAAGAAGAAGCCCCTTATGAACTATCTGTCAACTCTGAATGTTTTTTGTCACAAGAGTTCATTTCCACGGCACCGCAGACTTGCCAAAATTTGCATTTTCAACATGGTGATGCGACGTCACAAGTGGTATCCTCATGCAGTGGTCACCAATCCAAGAATCGAACCAATTCAGAAGCAAATCATACATCAAACCTCGTCCACAGTTGTCTTTCAGAAGCGTCCGTAATCAACCACGTCACAGAAGCCTCTGAAGAGCAGGCTAGCAATGATGGCGCATCACCAACCATGCCCGATAAGCAAGAAACCTGTTCACCATGCATCAGCTGTCTACAGGACGCGTCAAACCTCAAAGTAAATGAACGTCCCATTCCGGAAGGCTTGCCACTACAGCCATCTCCTGAGCAGCATCAGCAAAGCAAGCATACCAAGCGCGCAACCTCATGCGACAACAAAATAGACTGCAACGAAGGCATCGACGAACGCTAAATTCAACGGAAGCACAGTCACCAATTGAAGAACAGTTAAAAATAAGATCTCTAACCCAAAAAGTATTCCAAGACGTCAAATTTTTTCGCACAGAGGAAAGTCGCCAGAGACGCTCCCTGCGCCTGCAGTTACACAGACCGCAACACCACGGAAAACGCCAAGAAAGATGCGGAAGCACTTCTTGCATACCGCCAGCCCGCAGGCATCACGCCGTCACAATCCGTCAAGAAGCACGCATTTTAGAAGCAAAGCGTCTGTCGCAGCCACGACTCAGAATCCAACGCATGAGACTTCTGACCTTCCAACGCTACAAAGACTCCCAACCTTATTCGTTCCTCAATACTAACCAGGCTGTGCCATCATCATTTTTAACGCTGAAGGCATGGTTATGCTCTCCAGAACGCAACAGCCAACCTCGCCCACCTGAGGTCTCCTAGATATCACCGGACTGCCTTTCCTGTGATCATTTTGTGCAGGTGCACGGAACCGCCATGTGGCATGGAAATACTGCAATTTCTGGCATTATTTTTTTTGTTATAAGACTCCATTTGTTCATGCTTTCTAGATTGTGGCTCGCGCATTCTTTCGGGGGGAGGGGGAATCATGTGACGTAAGAAGGTAGCGACGGTTGGTAGATACAGGGAAGGAAGAAGTGCAGAATGGAATAAACATGGCGTATGAGCCAGGCCACGTCACCCAGTCATCGTAACGTCACATATATATATAGCGCACGCTAAAGGCTCTACGTTTCACTCAATTCCCACCACCACAGCATTCTGCAACCGCTTGTTATTTGGGTGGAATACATGCTTGCGTCATGGCCAAAGATTGTCACTTCTTACGTAGTGGAGAAAATTATGATTGGCGCTGATGGCGAACAGAAGCGTTACAAAACGCGGAAACGATAGCTCCGTACCGAGGGGATGTGTGCGCGACTCGCGATAACGAACGCACGCAGTGCAACCGAAGTATAGAAGCCCCGATGCCTAGGCGGTTATTGGAAGACTAGCGAATGACAAGAGAACCGAAGGCATCGATAGGGCCCGCGTGCAGCCCCCACCCACTTTGCTGCATGCGTCATGCTGCTTGTCTAACATTCATGTCTATTTTACTAGATATGTAGCAAAAATCATCATTCCTTGACTGAGAGCCGCAGTAACGTTGCAGTAATTACGAACTACTTCTGAAGAAAACGTGAGGGATTATTGCCAGGATTTGAGGACATCTGTTCGTGGCACCACCTCTCGGTGGCAGCAATGTTGTCCTGTCGTAACTGAATGGGAAATAGGCGAAAAGTAAATCATATTGCTTGAAGTTAGCGAGTTATCGAAAACAGTTCCGGGTTCTGCCAAGCAGATACCCATCGGAAGGTTTCAACGAAATTTTATTTCCTCACTACAGAGCGTGTGGCTTCCCTGAACAATTGAAAACCGCCCATTCGAAATGCAAGGGGCCCCGTTATAAAATATCCGAGAAGCCAGACACTCAGAGAAGTCAGGCGCTTTGTAGCGCGGCACAGTCATTTTAGCAGAATGTTTGATTACGTCTCTCTAGTGTAGAACCGGGAGTAGTTTCTGATAATTAGCCTTTTTCGTCAGATTCGATTTTTTTCGCCAATATCCCTTTCAGATAAAGTGGGCCACAACTGTCGCTGACGAGAGATGGTGCTATGCATCTGCAAAACCTGGTCATTTATTGGGCCTTTTATGAGGCATAGATATGCTATTTGATTCGTTCGACCATGGCGCGGAAAATGCTGGCGGGTGAGAAGACACGTATGCGGGAGATAACACCAGTGGTTTCTTTTGTCTGAAAGGGGCTCGGAGATTGCGTTTTGCACACGACACTATCCCTGACCACATTGTGCCGCGAGGCGCCCTAGTTCAAGTTTCACACTCAATGAGAGTGCGCTTCTACCTTACGCATAAAGAGCGCGCTCTGTTTTCTCATTTCATGGGCCTGCACAGTCCTCTCTTTTCGTATAATGCTATTGTAAGCAAAAGGTACAGTATACGGAAAGGATAAATTTTATACAGCGCTGTATGATCGTCTGAGGACGGAGCTCATCTTCGAACGGCGCTTGGTGCACTAGTTTGCTTCTAAATATTTTTGTCTTTTTTGTTCAGTGTTTCGCTGGTTGTGCATATATGGTGTGGCTTCCTCTACGTTTCATCTATAGACCCTTTTCGAAAAAGGGTACCCTAGTGCCGCGGACATGAACTACAACCTGCCGACATATTGAGGGCACCGCAGCAGACGACGCAGGTTGTGTGTTCCGGTGACGCTGTTGCGCATTTCTTGCAGCGCACACACACACCTCCTGCGTTCCTGCAGGATGCGGACCGCATCGGGAGTGCACGCCTATGAGAGTGTCTTGCCGGGTGGATCCATGCATTCCCAGTTATGACAAGCCAAACTGATCGTTCAACCCGTTGAAGGGTACAAAATATTGCTCATTGTGCAGCGGAAGCAGCTCAGAAAGCTTATCGGAGTACTAGGAGCTCGTTCAAGCTAGGAAGCGGTGCAATTGCAGCGATTTATACGGAGAACTAGCCGCCAACACAAACATCACAGCAGTTACGCATTTCACGGCTTGATTTCAAAGCCCTCATGAGGACGCTAACTATCCCACTATTTTTTGCGAAGCGAAACTAACGAAAAGCTCACCGTCAGGTGGCGTATTTATGAAAACGGTCTATTGTCGCTATGTTCCAGAGCAACGCGTCTTTCTTTATCACTGTGGTATACTGCTATTGACTTTATATTAACTCGATTCCTTCATGTCAAGGTGTGGCTGATCCAGTGGCGTAGACCTGTGTACCGCGCATGCGCATTTGTTTCACGCCTGAATGGCACATGTCGGGGGCGACGAACCTCGCATCTTCCCATTATTTCTGTATTGTATTATTTAAATTCATTTATTGGTACTGCAACATCTACCAGGGTTTTCGCAGGGTGCAATCGGGCACATGAATAGAAGTACAAATACATTCGATTTATCGCATGTATTTGTACGCTCAAAATACATGCAAATGTTATAGGCAAAACAATAGAAAAACGACAAATTCAGGTTCACTCATTCAACCAAGAAAAATGTCCCAATACAACACGGGATTTCAGAAGGGTGCAATCCAGCACATGAATGTAAGTACAAATACATGCAATTTGTTGCATGTATTTGCACGCTCAAAATGCATGAAAAGGTTACAGACAAATCAATAGAAAAACGACAAACTTAGGCCCACTCATACAACAAAGAAAAATGTCCAAATACAACATGAACAGGCAACACAGGTATGGTGCAGTCACAACCAAAATAATTGTTAATGCTACAATAAACGCAGCTTTTATTTACAAATTATCCAACAAATATTCGTTCTAAGGACACTATAAGAAAACGTTAAAATGGTAAATAAAGTTTAGTTCTGAACTTGCAAATTCCTTTCAGTACACTTTTTTTGTCAATAATATTGTGAGCTGGTGTAGTACGGGAGCAGTACTTACATGCCATTATCCCTCACGCGCTGTTTGGAAACCACGACGAGCGCCAATGTCCGCGAGGCGTAAGCTGCGCAACGGCTCCGCTCCGCGACTTCAAGAGAAATGACAGCGTTCCCTGTTGGCGTGAAGGGAAAACTTCGCTCCGCACGCGTGGTGGGAACCGATGGGGTCCGGCAAGCAGACTCACGTTTCCTGCGTGCCTTGCGTCACCGCGGCGCTCAGTCGCATACTCTGGATCGCGCCTCGCTATAGCATAGGCGCGTTATCCGAACACCTTTTTCTTTTTCTTGTTATCGCGCAGCGACTGTGCCTCCGGATCGAATGGCTGCATACGTTGCCGCGCTTCATGTATCCTCATCGGCAAGGCTGGCTCCTCAGAGAGCAGGCCTTGCGACGGCATACGGCACCTGGAGCAATCGTATATGCCAGTCTGAAAAAACAAAACAAAAAAGATGAGATGTGGTGGCACAGTCTGATGGTGATAAATACTAAGTAAAAATGAAGAGATAACGTGCCGGTGGTTCAGGCTACTCAGTTTATGATTCCGTGCCATTATGGCCAGAGACAAGAGACCGTTTCACAGTGCAAGCAAGCATATGCTGTAGCGGCTCTTATCAAATCGGACATACAAATCCGTGCGTTCAAGCCTTCCTATTTCGTTTTGTTGAATTCAATCCCCGCAGCGTTTATAAAGGTATTACCTGCACGTTTGTCTGCACCTGTATTACCTGCAAAGTATTTCCCTTATAGTGTAAATAATGGGAAGATGCAATACTATTTGAGCAGTGTTATACGGTACACTTTAAAAAATAATCAGTAGATGGCCTCGTCCCCACGATCCTCTTCGAGGCTTCATTGACTCCTTTTAGAAGCTAGAACGAGAAAAAGGTATTTCAATTTCGAAAGGAGTCGCAACACTCTGTGAAGCGCCTTTCGATTGGCTTCCGTGATGAAGCCGCCACCGTATACCTCCTAAGTATCACGCGTTAGCCGTTCGGTGTCGTGTCTCACTCGCCCCAATACCGGGGTGGCGCTGCACCTTATCTCTCAGTTTCCTTCGTATTTTGGAATGTGTTGCGATGTTTGCGTTGGCGGCGTGTCTTGCAGTTTTGAGTTTGAGAGAACATGCAACCGTGTTGTAACTTTTTATTCAGCGACACCTAATGAAATGACGCTATATGTATGTAGAGATGTTGCACGCACAGACATATGTTGAACAGTTGCAGATTTTTATGTAACCAGTTCTTTGCACTTGCGCAAATATGCCAACAGTAACATGAATATCATCAAAACCGCCAGCTATAAGCTGACATGCGGAGTTGCTGCTCGCGGGGATGGCAGTTTTGGACGCTACTACACAAATCAACTTCACCGAATGGCGCCTAACTAAAATAGACGTTAACCAGACGTGACGACGGTATCATAGGAGTACACATAAATGTTTATGGAAATGGACAGCCAACGCTGCAACCACAGTGTACATTTCACGAACATCAGGGTATACCTGAAAATTTGTTCCGAGACCTGGCATATCTCTGTGGTAGAATACTTGATTGACGCGCACAAGGTTTCGGTCTGATTCCTCCTGGAAGCCTGACATTTATTGTCCGCATTCGTCGCACTGACGCCACCGATATGAGCTTTTTTTTTTCCTTGACGCTGATGCGTTAAAATTAGCCATGTGTGTTCTCGCCGTTCCTGGGTAGATACTTAGTGTCAGTCACCTGTGGCACATACCCACCCACTGGTATGTGCTACTGTCTTTCAGAAAGTGTTTGGCGATGTGCGCTACAAGACCGCTACATTACTCGTGTATTGACCAGCGTGTCATCTTTGTCAAACCATCTTACCCGCCCCCAATAGTAATTTTGGTTCGCGTCAAGTTAAGAGGTTGTTCACGAATCCAGATGTAAGCGGCTAGATCGATTGATTGATTGATCGATCGATCGACAGACAGACAGACAGACAGACAGACAGACAGACAGACAGACAGACAGACAGACAGACAGACAGACAGACAGACAGACAGACAGACAGACAGCCAGCCAGACAGACAGACAGACAGACAGACAGACAGACAGACAGACAGACAGACAGACAGACAGACAGACAGACAGACAGACAGACAGACAGACAGACAGACAGACAGACAGACAGACAGACCAGCTGCTTCACTGTGTCACATGTGAGCAGCTGGAAACCAGCTGCTCACAAGTGACACAGCTGGTTTCCGCAGTAACAGTACCGATAGCCAACTGTACACCTTGTGCAGTAGAAGAGATGCCAAATTTAGGCCCACAGCGGCAACCCCGAGAAGAAGAAACCTCAATTTTGTCTGAACCTTCTACGTCAACCCACGCGCAGGATCAATATGAAATGAACGTATGCCACGATTTCAGGCGTCAGAAGCGCACTGCATCTCCTGTAAAATCTCTTTGCCCGAACTCAAAACCAAAAAATGGCAACGATAATGTCAGTGAACTTATTAAAGAGAGTATTTTAGAAGCCGCCTTTGCTGAAGTGATTCGTTCGTCAACATAGCTACCTTGAAAGTAGTACAGTGGAATTGTAGGTTTTTGATTTCTGCTTCTACTGACTTACTTTGCTTAATTATTCAATTATATCCGGATATAGTCATATTATAATAAACCTGGATTAACTCCGGTAAGAATATCATGTAAAACATTTTAGAGCATTTTGGCTAGACCATCCATCACTAGATGGATGGTCTAGCCAAAATTTTACAGTCCTCAGACTGTAAAATTTTGGCAATAGACCTCAGTCTGCCAGGGCAACACTCTTTTTCACTTATAAACACATATTTTCCTACGGGTTTACATAATACTCAACAATTAAATACTGTCTGAGCTAATTGCAACAGTGAATTCCTTCTGACTTGTGATTTCAACTCAAATCATGTTTCGTGGGGATTTCGAACAGACCCTTCCGGCACTCTTTCGTAGGATTGGATGATTAATAAAAACCTTACCTGCCTAAACGGAAGACAGCTTGCATTTATTTGCGGGTGGACACGATTGGAATTAGATCTTACGTTTTGCTGCTCAACTCTTGCAGTAAAGTCTTGGAAAACAATTGATTTCTCTTCAAAGAGTGACCTTCTTTCTGTATACTTTGAAATCGCATGTCCTGTGAAATTTCTTAAAAGGACAGAAAAAACATCAATTACAAAAAAAATTAAAGACTGCTTGCGTTCAAATCTTAGGACAGTGTCTAGTGGTCAAAATGAAGACCTCGTCAGAAATGTTCTCTTCCGCTTTAGAAATCTTCAAGAACAGTTCGGAATTTGTAATTGCTTCGGCATCAACCAAAAGTGCCCTACCTAACAGATGGTGGAATACTGAGTGCACACGAGACTATAGAAGAAGAAAAGCTGTATAGAAAACACATATGTGTTCAGAGTCCGAAAAATTGGAAGGATTATTAGTTTATAGCGGCAACATTTAAACGCACTGTATCGCGAGCGGGACAGCAATATGATCAAGAACATTTCGAGTACCTATCTAAGTCGAATAACAAACGCGCTTTATTCAATTTTTTTCTTAATAGGAAGAAGATCCCTATACCAGGGAACTTGACTCAGCAGTTCACATCTTACAAGAACTACAGGTATCATTAAATCAATTGGCTAAATAATTAGAAAACAGGTTCTCAATGCGTCTTCCTAATTCGCCTTACACACCAGCCATCTATGACTACAAAGAAATATCAACTTCCGAAATAAATCAGGCTATGGAAAGATTGCCAAATGCGGCACCAGGCCCCTATGAATTAACAAACACAATGCTAAAAACATTACACTGGGAATATCCGAATAACCTTTAGGTCTCGTCAATTATTCCCTTATAAGAGCGTGGATCACTTATGAATGTAAGATTGCGAAAAGTATACCATTGCTTAAGAAACAAGGGGCAGACTATAATTTAGACAATATACGACCGACAGCCTTAACATATAATGTAGTAGTAAAACTAACTGAAAGGGTACTTCATGGTCATATAATTAGGTTTAATAACAAGAAACAACTGCTGAGTTCTGCCCAAATTGCTTTTAGATCTGGACATTTCATATGACATGCACACGTACATCTGGAAAGTCGTATTCATATTGCTCGCCACAATAAGCAGTAAGCGGCTTTAGTAACGTTAGACATATGTAAAGCATACGATAGCATAGAGTATTTTATCTTGAATAAATAGTGTTGGAATCGGGTTCTCGCCTTATATTGTAGCATGAATGACGGAATTTTTAAGTGGAAGAGAATTCTATTGTTATCAAACCGGTTTTTCTTCCTCTAAGCACAAGCAAACCCGAGGTGTACCTCAGGGGTCAGTATACTTTTCTCCGTAATATTCAATTCAACATATTTCTGAGTATGCCGACGAAATTGCTTTCTTTGCAATGACACATGACATCTACTGTCTTCACACTATCTTGTGAGCATATCTAAATGAAATAGAACATTGGCTGGATGGATTGATGTTGGACCTGAATACCAATAAATGTGCTATTCTCGCTTTTCCTGTCCAAGATCCTGTGCACATATCTATTAATTACAAGCTCCAAGATATCCCACAAGTACAATCATTGAAATACCTTGGAGTTATGTATAATGAACAATTGCACATTTTGTCGCATCGCGACAAAAGCAGAACGCGCAATGGGCGTACTTCGGAGGTTGAGCAATTGTAGATCAGGTATGAGAAGGAAGGCACTTTTGATGATATATAAAATGTATGTCCGACCTGTCATAAAGTTTGGCGGCGTTCTTTTTTCTGGTGCACCAGCCTACAAGCTTCGGCCGCTCGTTCTATAAGAAAGGAAGCTTTACGGTTCTGCTTAGGACTTCCAAAGTACACTGCAAATGCAGTGTCATTCATTCAAGCACGAATACCATCCCTATTTTGACGCTTTAACATTCTTACTAAGCAGACTTTTTCACGATTATTTGAACCAACCTTTAACACTGATCAAATTACTTTAACTTCCAATCCTGACCTATTTTTTTTCGTGCATTTGCTGAGATTTCGCAAACCACCAATAGCGTTTGTTAAATTGTTACTCGAGCCTCTAAATGTACAAGTACGTAATCTGCTTCCTTTAACTGAGCAACAAATTTCTCCAGAAGTTGTTTACCACGATATCTTCAACTCACGCTAAGCTATTACCTACAGAAATTTTAAATGGTTTATTGCAGAAACATTTAGGTACTCTGCTGACTAATGTCATTATTGCAACGGACGCATCTCTATCGAACAAAAAATCAGGCGTTGGTGTATATTGCCCTGTACTTGATTAGTCATTTTCACTTCGCTTACCAGATTTTGTTCCTGTATGTCTGGCTGAATTTATGGCAATAATGTTAGCTTTGCGAAATGTAAATTCTTCAATTCCAGTGGTTGCAATCATAACTGATTCATTATAAGTGTGCTCTTCTTTGTCCACATCCAATTGCTCACCCATACTGAAACTTTTTAAATCATTGGCTCCCTGTCATCTCCAAAGTATTCATTCATTCTAGGCACCAGAGCACAAAGGTTTCTTGTATAACGAAATTGCTGATTATCTTGCGAAGGCATCGCTTTCGACACCAATCATTCATATTTTCCCTCGTACAGTACACATTACGGTGGCGCGATTTCACACACTTAAAATCAGGTGAAATTTATCAGACCCTGCACTGACGGCTTCTCCGGAGGTACAACCACTTGTTATTTCCCTGGTGCAGTGAACTGTCTCATTCGAGGATGATGGAAGTTGTCATAACAAAATTTAGTTGCCGGGTTACCTCCCTCAATTTTTACTTGGATAGATCAGGTATATTATATTCTCCTATGTTTATTTAGTGTGATCAAGAGGAAACGATCAGTCATTTTTATTACATTGTCACTGTTTCCATTTATCCAGGCAAAGCATACTAGCACCACCTCTTCAAAAACTGGGCTTGCAATTATCATAACCTGCTCCTCTTTCATTTGGAGCCTCTACACTGGGTTTCAGCCACAGGGATGTTTTATTCGCCGTTGAGGAATACATCACTGCAACTAAACAATTTTTTTGCTAAATTGTGGTCTCACCATTTTTCTCTTCCTTTATTAGGGGCGAAGCTCTTTATAGCGGCACATGTTCGTCTCTCGTAGTCGTAGTAGTAGTGTGTAACCAGTCTTACATTTTGACCACCAAGGTGGTGCTGGTGGGAGATTTCTTCTGTGCGTTGTTGGACAATAAAAAATTCGCAGCGTGCGCGTTAGCTAAAAGCTGAATTCTCCTGTCTCTCATTCCTTATTAGCAGCCATTGGCATGTACATTGAGCACTATCTGACCAGAAAGGGTTGCTACGTTATATTCGCTGGGCGTAACCTCCTTTGTTTTAGAAAGGTTTAGCGAGTATTGGGCCGCAGTGCCATGAATACAGTGAACCAGTATATAGCATGAACACGAGGTGGTTAAAGGTGGGAAGTAGACCCGAATCACAAGCCGTAAGAAAGTGTGCGTGTGCCACCTCTCGTTTAGTCCTTCGAATGTCCGCTGGATGGCGGTGCTTCTATATGCGGAATATATAATAAAAAGATGGGAGATGGTGGTACTTGGAGTGTTGACTATAGATGGATGAACGGACACACAGACAGACGCATGGACGGACGCATGAATGGCTGCATGGACGGATGGACACATGAACGGACGCAGTGGCGGATGCGTGGACGAACGCAGGGACGGACGCACAGATGGACGTGCGGACGCACGAACAGAAGCACGCACGGACGGGCGAATGGACGCTTGGACGGTCACACAGATGGATGCATGGACGGACGTAAGCAAGAACGAATGGACGGATGGATGCTTCGCCCAACTCTCCATCATTCACTCCGTGGATATGATGCCATTTTTTTCCTTCAAACTCGCAATTGCCACTTGAAATCATAATCAAATACTTAAGTTTTTTTTTAGGAATGAAGCAATGCAGAAAGTATCAGGCAAATTCACCTTATATTCGGCAATGCCCTCCTTTGGATACGAGCAATGTGCGGAGGTAAACAACAACATACGCGTAAGAAGCAGTTCATAGATTGCGCGAAAAATGCAGTACACAGCGTTCCTCCGTGCGCATGTGGGACAGACTGGGAGATGCTGCAACAAGAGACCTAAGGGAAGACTTGTCCTGCCTAAAAGATCGCCCGAGCACGCATTGGACCATGCATTGTCAGGATTGTGAGTGCACACCTCAGTCTGGCAGCGCTAACATTTTGTTAAAACAAAAGAATCGAACAACAAGAGAAGTCATAGAAGTTCGTTGGATTGAAAAACTAAAATAAAAGTGCGTCGGACATTCTTTCATTGATTTATTAAATAAAGAAATTTCGCTCCTTTAGTAATACGTTGAAATACGATTGCTTTCTTACTTAGTTGCGCATTTGACGTAGTCTTTGCTGTGAACGCGCTAATCATAGCCATTATAATGTCACGTAATTGTTATATATGGGAGTAATGTTTTTTTTTTTTTTTCAACGAGATCGTACTGGTGATGTTAGCTACTTGAGCAGAAGCACTTTCAAAAATAAGCCAGCGAGACTGCGCTGATTTCTCATGCTCCTTCCGCAGTCCTTGTTTGTCGTACGCAATGTGTCCAAACGATGAATTCGTTTTAACTACACTGGCGAGCAGTTTCGCTTGTTTAATCCTTATCTCTTTTATGCGCTGTTTGGAGTAATTATGTGTGCTTGGCAACAATCCCGCCTAGTCACCATTTTAAAGCACACTTTTGGTACCTATTTACTAGGTATTTTGTAGCAGTCAGTCAGGACCTTCTTGAACGCACTTGATCCGCTTAAAGTTTTTCAGTGGTGTCTTTTTCTCCTGTGCTGCAACAGACTTATTTGCTGTGCGTACTGGTTGTACGAAACTAATTCAGTTATCGCAGGCTTCGCTAGCAGAGCCCTGCGCATCGTCTATGTAACCTGCTCTCGCTTCCTACCAAGCACTTGTGGGCTCCTCTTTCAGCCGTTGCTGGGTTAGCCAGAGAGAATTTGCATAGATGCGCCATCCAACTACACCGGTTTATTCAAGTGACGTGCGGAAAACACACCTTGCCTAATCTCAAGTGTAGGTTACCTTTTCAAGCAAACACATGTTCGTGTCGCCGTTTGAGTGCTATATGGGGTTTAACGTCCCAAAACCACCATGAATCGAAGAGACGCCGTATAGTGGACGGCGCCAGAAATTTCGACCACCTGGTGTTCTTTAACGTGAACCCAAATCTGAGCACACGGGCCTACAGCATTCTCGCCTCCATCTAGAATGCAGCCGCCGAAACCGGGATTTGATCCAGCGACCTGAGGGTCAGCAGCCGAGTACCTTAGCCACTAGACCATCGCAGCGGGGCTATTTATGCCGTCAGATTTAAATAGAAAACTTGAGCTACCTGGCGAATTCCAGCAATGATTCCGACGTCACTACCTAAGCCAAACAACAATTTCACAAGGAACAACGAACGTTCAATTCCTAATATAAGCGTGGTAGTCACATTAGCCGCGGCAAAAATGCTGTTGTAGCGGAATAGCAGGGAGGCAGACTTTTTCTAGTGAGACGACGACAGAGAAAAAAACACGTCCTTTCAGTTTGAACGCATCACGAAGACTGCTTTATTCGTTCGCTATGTACCGCTGTCGTAGAGAGGGGAAGAAAAAAAGGAAAAGCAAACAGAGAAGCACAAGTATTGTCAAAGAGTTTCCTCCGCACCCCGCACGTGCGACGGTCTTCAAGGACAGATGGACAAAACGCTTTCCGCGTGTTCGAGAAGGGTCATTGTGGCCCTCACCCCCTTTTCCCTTCACGGCTGGGCTTGTAGGTAAAAACAGATGTCAAGGACGCCCTTCGCTCCTTTCGCATTGCCCGTCACGCGAACCACCCGAAAACGAGTCCCTCCGAGTTGCCCCTCCTCCCCCTCTTCGCCGCGGAGTCTTTCAATTAACGCTCCCCCGAAGCGGGGGCTGCTTCCCAGTATGCGACAAATACAACAACCTCCCCCGGATGAGCGAACTCTTGAGCTCATTGTCGGTCGACTTCTAGCGGATAAAGCAGCTGTATTGGTCGTTTCACCACCGTTCCCCCGCTTAGTTTCAAACTGCAGGCCCGCACCCTGCCGTCCCTGCCCTTGAACGTTTCCTTGATTCTGGCGATCTTCCACATGATCTGGTTTCCGGCGAAGTATGACTGCATTTCCTCTGATTTTAGTAGCGTGAACATTGCATTCAGATCTTTTGCTGCTCTCTTGAAGGTTAGCGCGTTGTCCGAATAAATAGTCGAGCAGATTCCCCTGCGAGCCACGAAGCGCTTGAAAGCCAGGAGAAAGGCTGTAGTCGACATGTCGCTAACGAGCTCAAGATGGACGGCACGTGTCACAGCGCAGGTTAAAATTGCGATGTAACATTTTCGGGCACCGCGCGACTCTTGACAAATCAAAGGTCCTGCGAAATCGATGCCGACAGTGTCGAACGGATTTCCTTCTGTTACTCTGTCAGCTGGAAGTGGTGCCACTGGTTCCGTGGCTTGAGGGCAACTTTGTTTGCGACAGATGAGGCACTGCTTGATAACCTTTTTTACGGCCTGGCGCCCTCGGATGATCCAATACGACTCTCGCAATGACGCCAAGGTGTCGCGCACCCCTGAGTGTAGCATTCTCACGTGCTCTTTCCTTATGAGCAGTAGCGTGAAGGGATGAGTGCTAGGTAGAATGATGGGATGTTTAGTCTCTTCGTGGTTGTCGGTGAATTGCAAGCGTCCACCAACTCGCATGAGACCTTCCCCGTCAAGGTACGGACTGAGTGGCAGAACAGGAGAGCCTTTGTGCAGTGGTCTTTGGGCTTTCAAGTTGGAAATGTCGTCACTGAATGCTTCTCCTTGAGTTGTTGTCAACCAGTACCTCTCAGCATCGATCACCTCTTCAGCTCGTAGCGGACCACCTTTCCTTTCTTTCCCGCGGCGGCAATTGTTGACAAAGCGGCGGACCCACGCAGTTAAGCGCACGACTCTGCTGCATGAGCTGAACTCCTCTACTTTCAGCACTGCCTCGAACGGCGATGATATTACGGGCATCACCGTCACTTTTCGCTCTTCCAGGTGACATTCTACTGCCCCTGGGCTCTGCTCACCGGTCGTTGGCCAATGCGTCTTATCCTTGTGAAGCCAGTGTGGTCCTCTCCACCACAATTCGCTTTCTAACAAGGCTGATGGGAGGATACCGCGAGTGATTAGGTCAGCGGGGTTGTCTAGTCCTGGGCAGTGCCTCCAATCCTCGGGATCAGTCAGCGCCTGAACCTCTGATACTCGGTTTGCCACGAAGGGCTTCCATCTGGCAGCGTTTCCTTTAATCCAGTGCATAGCCACTGTGGAATCGGTCCAAAGGATGGCAGCAGCATTCTGGAGGTTCAAGGCCTTGGCAACGTAGTGGCACAGTCGAGCACCAATGAGGGCCCCCATCAGCTCTAGTCGGGGTAACGAGAGGCGCTTCAAAGGGGCAACTCTTGATTTGGCCATAATTAGGCTTATATTGATTATTCCTTGAGCAGACTTGCATGCAACGTATCCGACAGCACCGTAGGCCTTTGGGCTGGCATCGCAGAAAATGTGCAACACCTTCTCTGTCTTTTCATCTCGGAAATCCCTTGCGATGATCCTCGGAATGGACACCGCCTTGATGCATTGAAGCTCTTCACACCAGCACCTCCACTCCGCTTGCATCAATTCTGGCAAGGGGTCGTCCCAACCCGCTCCCAACTCCCACAACCTTTGGAACATTGTCTTTACGTACAGTGTTGTAGGAGCGATAAACCCAAAGGGGTCGAAAATTCTGGCTGAGACTTGCAATACGAATCTCTTGCTGTCGGCTCTGGTGGTGAGGAATTCAAGAAGTGAGGTCAGATTGTACTCGAAGTTATCTGTATGAGCATTCCAACCTACTCCCAATACCTTGGTGGCTGCAGGAAGTTCGGCATTTGCATTCCTCTTCGCCACGTTCCCATCCTCTATGAAGTTGACTAAATCGTGGTCGTTAGACATCCACTTGTGGAGCCGCATTCCTGCTTGAGATAATATATCGCTTGATTCCTGGCATAGCACTTTACCCTGTTCGAGGGTGTCGACCCCTGTCACAAGGTCGTCAACATAGAGATGGCTGCGCAGGATGTTCGCAGTCTCAGCATACTGCTCTGGGAGTCCTTCAAGATGGTGTCGTAATGTTGCGGCTAATAGGAATGGGCTGGATGTAACACCGAACGGAACGCGCGTCATCCGGTAGGCCGCCACCGCTGGAAGTTCTTCACCTTTCTTCGGAGTGGCAGCATACCAGAGAAACCGCACAGCGTTCCGGTCACCCTCTGACAGAGATATTTGAAGGAATGCCTTTTCAATATCCGCGACGATGCCGATGTTGTAAGTGCGGAAGTTGATCAACAAATCAATGAGCTCTGGATTAAGTTTTGGACCACTTTCCAAAACATCATTCAGTGAGAGGCGATCTTTGGCACTTGATGATGCGTCGAACACCACCCTCACTTTTGTTGTCAGGCTTTCTTGTCGAACAACTGCTTGATGTGGCATGTAATACACCGGACCTTCCGAAGCGCTGCAATGCTTGTTGGCTGGCTCTGCATAGCCCTTTTCGATGTATTCTCGGATGCAGGCGTCATATTCCACGATCAAGGAATCTCCCTTCAAAAGGCGCGTCGTGTTGGCTCTAAGACGCTTCGCGGCGCACTCGTAGTTGTCGTCGAGCTCATCAACCATAGGCTTCCAGGGGAAAGACACTGTGTACCGCCCATGCTCAAATTTGACGGTTTCTTTGTAGTGCTGTTGGATTGCGTCTTGGTGGCGAGCTGGTTCGTGTTCCTTGATACCAATGTGTTCGAGCTCCCAGAATGACCTCAACTGCGCTGATATTTCTTTGTTAGTTTGTTCGCTCACTGCTACTCGCATTACGCCAGCAACAGAGGGACAGACTCCTGGTGACCTTTTTGCGCCTACCTGGCCCTGGACTGTCCACCCAAATGCAGTTTCTACTGCCATCAGCTTGGAGGTTAGGCGCTTAGTGGATCCCGTGACAATTTCCCAATAATGATCAGCGCCGATCAGAAGATCAATGTATTCACTTCCGTCACCCTGCGCGACGTCCGCGACTGGCAAGCCAAATTTCGAAAGTTCCAGAAGAACTGACTTTAAAGGCGCAGCCATTATATCTGCGCAGATGCAGGGAACTTCGAGGGCCTCCACTCGCGCCCTTTTCCCGTCGTACTGGCTTTGCAGCCACAGCTCGACCAGACG